>NC_137169.1:160232007-161574623 GCF_951394435.1 Stenella coeruleoalba
TTGGTATGTGGGTGGGTGCTGTGTCTTAAGGTAGCAGTTGGATATCCTTATACATGCCAACCTCATTCATTCGCTCAGTATCTATGGAGCACCCACACTGGGCCAGGCCCTTGCTGTGTATAGGTGCTTGCGCATATATCTGGGGACCAAAACCTTCTCGGGGCCTCCAGGATCTGCAGGGGGCTGGGGGTGTCAGCAGAGCCCAGCTGACTGCCTGCCCCTGGGGGCTGGGCCAGGCTCCCGCTGGAAGTCCATGACCAACCAGGAGAAGCAGCCTTACTACGAGGAGCAGGCAAGGCTGAGCCGGCAGCACCTGGAGAAGTACCCTGACTACAAGTACAAGCCACGGCCCAAGCGCACCTGCATCGTGGAGGGCAAGCGGCTGCGGGTGGGCGAGTACAAGGCTCTGATGAGGACCCGGCGCCAGGATGCCCGCCAGAGCTACACGACCCCGTGAGCAGGCCTCCCCAGCGCCTGAGACTCTGTGTGTGTGTGTGTGCACACAGCTCTTGTGAATGGCCGGGGTTAGCGTGTGGCCTTAGTGGGATTCCAGGGGAGCTGTGTGTGTGCACGCATGTGTGTGCATACGTTTGTGTGGGCATTATGTGTGTGTGACTGTAGTGGTGACTGTGACCATGGTGAGTCCCTGGTGGATCAGGATATAGATTTGTGACTGACAGGGGACTAGTGGGTATCTGGAGAAATGTATCTGTGGGTCCCCTTGACAAACTCAATAAAAATTCAGGGGTACTAAAAATCAAGGTACTAATAATCATACGGAGGATTCCGGAGTTGACCAAAACAAGCATCCTAGTGGGTTTCTTTAAATCGGAAGCTCCCTGGGGCATATGAAATATACAGTTTCCCAAAACTGGATTTACACACGATCCTCTGGGAATGTCTGGACCCGTGGCCCTGGGGCTGCATGTGTGTGTTTGGGTTTGTAGCTGACAGTGAATTTGCCATCAGAAAGCAGCCAGGGAGCCGGGTGTATGCGTCTTGGAGCCAAAAGGGTGGGAGCTCGGAGGGCACGCCCTGCGGGGGACCGGAGGAGAGCAGGGTCGGGGTTGAAGTGCGGGTGCATCTATAACCATGCCTTTCTTCTGTCCCGCAGCCCGCAGGCCAGCCAGGTGCAGATGAGCCCCTCAGATGTCCTGTACCCTCGGGTGGCAGGCGTGCCCCTGGCACAGCCCCTGGTGGAGCACTATGTGCCCCGCAGCCTGGACCCAAACATGCCTGTCATCGTCAACACCTGCAGCCTCAGGGAGGAGGGCGAGGGCACAGAGGACAGGCACTCGGTGGCTGATGGCGAGATGTACCGGTACAGCGAGGATGAGGACTCAGAGGCCGAGGAGAAGAGCGACGGGGAGCTGGTGGTACTCACAGACTGATCCCGGCTACGTGGGCCTGGCCCTCCTCCATGGGGAAGACCGGGCCCCACGCCAGCAGGCACAGCAACCCCACCCGGACTGCGTTGGTACTTGGACTTGCGCATGCCTGGGAGATGGGCACAGCTGTGCATTTGTAGATACATTCATGATGGGAGATGCCCCCTCCCCACCACACCTGTGGGCACACCTGAGGATCTGATGGCCCGAGTGGGTCCTGCATGGCGGTGATGGGCTGGGCTGGCTGAGCTCCGTGGTGGCCCTTGGGGCTCGTGGCCAGGGGACACTGTATGACCCTCCCCTCCTGCAGGTCTGCCCACCCCAGGGGTATGGCAGCTACAGACCTGTTCTCCTGGGGCCACATGCTTTGTTTCCATTCTTGTCCTGGCTGGACCAGCCGCCATGGGACCAACACGCACCGCCCCACCACAGTACCCCAGATCGCTCCTCTACCACGAGGATCGCTTTGTACTTTGTGCAAAGAGGTCTGGCTCTCCTCCATGTCTCTATCTTCTGCCAAGCCTTTCGTGCCTCTGGCTGGTGTGTGTGTGTGTGTATGTGTGTGTGTATGTGTACCCATGTGCGCAAGTGCACATGTTTTCATCTGTTCTTTCATTGCACAAGGTATTTATTGAGTGCCAGGCACTGTCGCTGACTTCCTGTGGGTGTGTCTCTTGATGCCATTCTTGCTTCTCCGGGGGGCTCTTTCTGTGCTTCTCTTTGTCCCCAAATTGCTACCTCTTTGTCAGTCTGGGTGTCTCAGGTTCTGTGTGTCCTTGGTGCATTTCTCTGTCCTTGTTTCTCTGCAGGGCCTTTTTTTGTGTCTCTCCCTTTCTCCGTGTCTGCCCTTGCCCCTTTAACGCCTGCTGGGTGTCTGTAAGCCCCTGGTCTGCCCTGGGCTCCCCAGCTATCCTGACCTCCCCTGCCTGCCCCTTCACTCCCTCCCTGACTCTGCATGTCAGTTCCCATGGAGCCATTTTTAGCTCCCAGCAGCATGGGAATGTGCTCAGCTTCCAAGGGGCTCTGTCATGGTGCCCCAGCCCCTGGTCCCAACCTGAGTGCCAGGAGTGGGGGCAGGAGGACTGATGGTGCCCCCTTCTGTAAGTGACAGAAGCCCTGGAGAGGGGGCTCTTGTGCAGCTGGTCTCCACTCCTCTGTCCTGAGCAGGGGATGGGAGCTCCCCACCCCCACCCTGTCCTTGGAAGGCTTCATCCTCTCCCACCCAGCTCTGCCCCTACACCTGCCCGCTCCCCTCCCCTCCCCCACTCTACACCCCCCCTCCCCTCCCCCACTCTACACCCCTAACTTGCCTCAGCTCCTGATCCCTTTCACAAGGTCTTTCCCTAGGAAAATCAAATCCCGTTGGCACCTGACTCCAAAGATCCAGAACAGCCCTGGGGCAAGGTGGGAAGGGAACCCCAAATCCTACAGGGACAGATGTGGAGTCTGTGTCCGTTCCCCCATCTTCTCCCCTTCTACTTCCCCGAACCAACTTCTCTCCAGGCTGTTTCTTTTTTTTATGACTGTAAACATAGATAGTGCTTTATTTTGTTAATAATAAGATAATGATTAGTAACTTAACCAGCACATTTCTCCTATTTACACTTGGGGGAATTTTGTTTTCTGTTGACATAATAAAGACAGACCATTTCAGAATCTGGTCTTTGCTGGGACGGGACGGGATGGGGTGGTGAGGCTGGCCCAAGTCCAGAATTCCTAAATGTGCCACCAGCCCGGGCACCACTGCCCCCGGTGGCAGCTCCATGGAACTTCAGGCATGGAGCCAGGGAGGAAACATCCTAGGCAAGGGAGCCCCAGGCCAGATGCCACCCCCAGAGCCCACACTCGAGTAAGACCCCGCCCCTGCTTCAAGGAGGTGAGCAGACCTCACCACAAAGTGCCCACCCAGGTCCTAAGAAAGAAGGCAGTGGTTAAGAGCACTGTAATAAGAGTCAGGAAGCTCAGGTTCTCCCCAGAACTAGCCACATGGCCTTGTGTGTGTGTGTGTGTGTGTGTGTGTGTGTGTTGGGCGGGTGTGTGTGTGTCAAGTCTCCCCTTTGGGCCTCATTTTCCTCATCTGAAGACAAGGAGTTTATGCCTTAGCCATGGCTCTTCTTTTGGAGAAGGAGCCCTTTGAAAATCTAATGAAAGCTGTGGACCCTCATTCCAGAAAAGGGCTCACATGGACACCACGAGCCCATTTATAAGCCCCCCAGGATACTGATTAATGAAGCAGGGTCTCTATGTACTTCAGGGCTCTGTGACCTTACGCTTTGAAATGAGATCTCAAAGACCTACGTGTCACACTAAGAGAAATAACCATCCCATAGACCTAAAAGAGCTGGGTGACTGAAACTCAAAATGCAACAAGAGTTGATAAAAAGACCAACTCTTGTAGCTGAAAAATGAACCCCATTAATATGGAGTGGGGGCAACAAAGCTGAACAGTACCGTGTCAAAGAGTTGGGCTTGGGTTGGATTAACAGAAGCATGTGTTAACAAGCAAGGTGATGGGCCAGTGTACGCCACACAGTCCTGGTCTCAGGTGCATCATGCCAGCCCCAGGCCCCTGAAAAGAAAAGGCCATTCTCACACTGGAGGGGCCCAGAGGCAGGCATCCTGTACAGAGGACTGGAGGGAGCCTAGTGGATGGACACGTCCTTCAAGGAATGGTTGAGAGGGCCAGGGATGTTTAGTCCAGAAAAAAGGAGACTAGGGTAGGGCAGAAAGGACAAGATGGCTTTCTTCAAAGCTGTCAGCTGGGCAACACATAGATATTTGATGTAGCTCATGAGGGAGCACTAGGACTTGGCCTTTTGATGGAAGTCGCGAGGGTCAACATTTTTGACTTAACATAAAAAACTTTTTGACAAAGATGGTCAAAAGTGGTAGTGAGCTTCCCAACACAGAGGCTCTTGAATGCTGGAAAATGGATTTCTAAATTGGAGAGGGTGGTGGTGAGAGAAGGTAGGTATGGTTGATTCCCGCGCCACAAACTTGGGAGTAAAGACACCCCAAGAATTAGGGTCCCGATCTTTTGATCTAGGGAGGATCCTGGCTGCTAGCCTTTGCTGGTTTCTCCCAGCCCAGCCTCCCAGAGCTTTGAGTTTCCTTTTCTTTGCCCTCCCCACCCCAGGTCACCGGCAGGGCAGTGGCAAGCAGCAGAGCCCAGCCTCTTGGGCCCCTTGCGGAAAAGATGAAGGTGCTCTTTGCGAAGAGGAGCTTGGCTGACTGTGGCGCCTGCCCCCTAGTGGTCACAGGGGAGAGTTGCTCATTTCAACTTCCCTGTCCATCTCCGCAACCCTCCAGTCCCCACCACCACCCCTCACTATGTTCCAAACCAAATCTGGGCAGTCTGGTCAGGACACTCCTGGCCAGGCTCGCCCTCACCCCCTGCCAGTCCTGAGTTCCTCTCACTTCCCTATTCCCAGGTCCTCTGTGGCCTCAGGAGAGCCTGAGGCCACTACTGCCCACCTCCTACTCCCTCCAGCAACCCTTGTCCTGTCCTCATTCCAGCTGCTGAGAGAGTCACGTGCCCTGCATCCTCCTGGGGTGGGAAAAGCTCTGCCCGGGAACCTGTGGTTGGTGCCCTGGAGCCCCACCCCCCTGGCCCCCGGAGAGGCAGGATGGGGTCAGATGGGTTAAAAGGCCAGGAACAGAGCGTCCTGGACATTACCATTACTGGGAAGGGTGGGGCACGAGCTTGTTCTCTGCCCTCTCTGTGCCTCTCCGGAGGTTAGGGGTGAGAGCCCAGCAGAGATGAAGAGTCCAGGAGTGCTTTGCCTGGAGAGCCTGCTAAGTGTCAAGAAGTGGCCTGAGGGAGTGGAGTCAAGGCCACCCTTGAGTCTCCAAGGCCTGGTGCCGAGCCCGGTGGGCAGGGGGGCGGGGTGGCAGTGAAAGGCGAGACGGTGGGCTTTGTGCGGGAGGGGTGTGCCTAAACTCCCCTGCCCCCACCTGCCCATTCCCCTGGAGAATTGGAGGAATGAGGATACTTTCTTAAAGGCGGTAGTGGGATGGTGCCTGCAGGTTAATTCCTTTGGTGCTGGTGGTGGCCGGGCTATAGGGGCACAAGATGATACCTGGGGGGCCCTGCTCACCGCTGTACCACCATCTCAGTGCTGTGACATCAAGGCCCCAGGAGGCTGGAAACGAAGCTGCCTTCACAGTGGTTTTCTGCCCTCAGCTCCAGAGGTGGATCTGAGAGGAACAAGGAGCGTGGGCACTGCCATACAGTCCTCAGGAAGGTGGTGCGCATGACCACCCGACCCCACAGATGACCTTCAGAGGCCCTACCTGCCCAGCCCTGGCACCCTCCCTATGCCGGGGAAGATCTTTCAGCCGTGTCCTCCACTAGCGCCCTTCCTAGATGCGATACTGCTACTCGTCAGGGGCCTGGCCACCCTGGATCACCATGACCTTGAACAAGGCCCCAGCTGCCAGTGCCGGCTCAGCTCCAGCGGCTGCCATGGCACGCTGGTACTTTTGTAGGCAAAAGCCAAACAGGCAGGGTCCACCTGGAAGGCACCTGCTGCTGCTGCGGTTGCTACCAATAAGGGAACCAGGTGCCTTCTGGGGGCCCTGGGAGTGCAGCCTGGGAAGCTGGGAGGGTGCCCCACTCACCTTGGAGCTTCCGTTCTCCCTCCCTCTGGCTTTCTGAGAAAGTGACATATTGGGTCCGGAAATCACCCTTGCCTGCTCTCAGGCACAGCAACCTTCTGCTCAACTCAACTACTTGGGGCCAGTGAGGACAAAGGAAGAAGTCCTGAGCACTTGGATTTGGAGTCTTACTGGTCCATCACCTGGATAGGCCAAGTTCTTGGAATCCACGGTCTAGTTCCCTCGAGGCTGTGTCCTCTCAGGGTCAACTTATTCTAAGATGGTCAAAAGCAGAGGAGCTGTGAGACCACCAGCTCTGCCCAGGTCTACCCAAATCAGGACCCCAGGCCTTGTGAGCCAGGTAAATGGAGGGTGTGGTGCAAAGTGTGCAGCCCAAAGGGACCCCAGAGAAGAGGGACTGGAGTGCCCTGCCACCCCCCACCGCAGGAGAACTAGTCACACCATCTGAGTCAAATCCTACCAGTGGCACTCAGACACAGAGTGGTCCATAAATGGCCGTTTTAATGCAGAAAACCATGATAATTTACAAATGAAAAATTTTATAGGCCAGAGCCAGAAAGGCCTGAGAGGTTGTGAGGGCAGAAAGGAGGTGGAGGCCATTGAGAGTCGGGGCAACAGCTCCTTCAGCACCTTCACGACCGACCCCACCCAGGCTCCTGCAGGCTGGCAAGCCCCGGTGGTCCCTGGCCCCTGCCCTCAGACTCCCACTAGTCATTCCCCAGTGTGGAGACCGTGGGTCAACTTCAGGACACAAGGTGGACATGGAGAGACTGTTCCTTGGAAGTGAGGGCCTGGAGGGCAAGGGAGGGAACAAGGCAGGAGCCTGCTGGCTATGGTCCAGCCACCCCACTCCTGGCTCTGTCCCCTCTGGCCAAGCCACAGCATGAAGCAGAGCCAGGCTTTGGTGGCCCATTCCCTTGCCTTCCCTCCCAGCAGGAGGCAGAGGTACAGAACACAAGCCTGGAGCAGAAAGGGCACTGGAGGAGAGCACACGTCGTCAGGCTGAGGTTTGGGATGGGGTTATTTGATCGGATATGGTTTGGAGAAAGGGAGTAATCTCAGATGAGGTGGCTGCTGGGGGAGCCATCAAACCCAATTCTAGACCCCCCCCCCCAAGATATGTACATCCATCTGTCAGAGTTGGCAGGATGCTGGTTTGGGCTCAGCACCTCCCACATGGGGCATGCAGGGGGAAACAGGCTGGAGGCTCAGGGCCCTGGAGGTAGAAAGGAGCCCTCCCACCTTCCCCCTTCCCCAAGCCAGGAAGGTCAAAGACACGTCTAAGGCAGCCCAGATGCCAGGATGGCCCGGGGCTGGGAATGCCAGCCTTTCCAGGGCGGTTGCGGTCTGAGCCCTGGCAGGCTGCAGGCACTCCCCACCACCCAGTCTGGCAAGGTGAAGAGGACCCCCAGAGCTGGGGCCTATCAGCCCCTCCAACCAAGAATGGTCACCAGAAGCATCACTGGGGGCTGGCGACGGGCAGAGCCTTCTCCTGGGACAGCCACCTGTCCCCTCGCCCACCTTGTCCAAAGGTGAAGACCCCAGAGCAGAATGGAGCCCTGGAGAACAGGTCTGGCCAGGCAGATGGGAGGGGAGGGTTGGGAACGCTGGTCACTTTGGCATCTCCAAGGCCGACACTTGAGGCTTCACCTTGAAATACTGGTTGAATCGGATCACTGCATACCTGCCAGAAGACAGGAAAGGGAACTGAGGGTGAGAAGGGCAGCCAGGTGAGCCCTGCTGGGGGCACTCACACCATGAGGAAAGTTTCTCACCAGCTCAGCCCATCTAGGTCTGGGCAAATGGACCCTAGCCCAGGCTGGGGTTTTTTGTTTTGTTTTGTTTTCACTTCCACTAAAATTTTATTTTTCTTCTTAGATTAGACTGGAGCAACCCCTCCCCAAACATATTGGTTTGTCTGTTGAGTCTTTACAGCTCAGTGTGGTCAGTACGTTCACCTTGTTGAGCAACGGATCTCCAGGACTTTTTCGTTCTGTAAAACTGGACTCTTATCTCCCCCACACAGCAAGTGCCCAGTTTCTAAGTAGTCAATACTCAAGTACAGTCTCGGTACAGCCCCTAGTATATCACTAGGGGCCACTAAAGGAGCAGTTGGGTCTGATACCCCATGCAGGGAGGCAGCACAGTCAGCTGAGCCACCAAGGGACCTCAGCCGGTCACCCACCCCTCTGGAACTCTGGCCCCTCTGCTGTAAAATGGGGTTTGGACTCGTGATCTTTCAGACTAATTTCCAGCAATTCCCTTCAGCACCGGGCTCTGTGGGGAAGAGCCCTGGCAGAAGAGCCGGGCAGTGAAGCAGATAGCAGGCGGCGGGGTGCAAGGGTTTCTGACCACTTCCAGAGAGGGATTCTGGGCACACGTGCTTCCCCAGGCATCCCTGGAGCAGTGACCCGCCTCGCATGGGCTGGCTGGAATGGGGATGGTGAGCAGGGCAGAGGAATGGACCTGGACATTCTCTTTGGGGTGTCCTTTACCCCCACGTACTGGGTTCAAGGCTCTTCCTTTCCTCCACGCACCCCCCACGCCGCCACTGACTTTCAACTTGCTCCCTGCACTCACCTGAGGAAATTAAAGTCGATGGTGGAGAACTGGCTCTGGATGAGGGCCCAGAGTGCCCAGAAGAAGTGAGACGCCTGAAAACACATCAGAGAAGATCAGTGTAGTGAGCCCCCCAAACCTGTCATGGACCCCCATAGCTGGAGGGACACAGGCACTGTGGAAGACACAGAACTAAGACGCTGGCAGAGACACAGTGGGGTTTCCCCAGCACAGGTGGGGGATATTCTAGAGGTCAAGTCACTGGATGGTATCTGGGGACTCCACTCCTAGAAAAAGGCAAGCAGAGTAGGTTCTACTGCCCTCAGGCTTAAGCAGACTCTCAGCTTGTTCCCCAGCCTAAGCCAAACCTGAACTCCAGCCCTGGCCGCTCCCCTACCCAGGAGAATCTTCAAGCCCAAGGTATCCAGGACAAGAGAAATCCCTAAGGCAGAGCTCAGGCCTGCTTGCCAGTGGAGGGGGTGGCACCCCGTCTGCAGTGCCCTGGCCACATGGGCATCAGAGGTCCAGTCACTGGAAGACCTCTAAAGGGACTTCTTTCACCCCTTACCCTCTCTTCTATCGCAAGGTGGGTGAGGTCAGACAGTGAGTGTAGACATGAGCCGGGCTGCTGACCAAGGGTTCAACTGCCTCCCCAGAGCCAGAACCCCCCCAGGGCCCAGACCACCCTAGGCTCAAGAAGCTAGAGCGCCGTGGTTCCTGCTGCTCCAGAGACCCCCGGCCAGGGCTCCCACTCCTGTGGCTCTCCTGCCCCACCCCAAGTCCTGCTCACTCTAGGGTTGGCTCTATAGCACCTCCCCCCATTTTATTTCCTTTTCACGACTTAAAAGGGGCAGAGATCAATTAGCAAGTGGGAATGGTTACTAAAAATTTAGCAAGATGAAGGCATAGGTGGAACAGTTAAGAGGAAGAACCTGAAAAAGAATCACTTGGTTGTACAGCAGAAATTAACATAACATTGTAAATCATATGCTTCAATAAATTTTTTTTAAAAAAGGAAGAACCTGATAAGAATCAGTTTTATACCAATGAGGAAAATAGAATAGGCAATTTAAAATTACAGGTAATTAAAGATTTTATTTAAGTTCTCTGATATATTGTGAAATTCAGGGCAGCTGACTTGTCTTCTCGCTTATGCATGGCTGACATTAGTAAGACTAGTTAGCAATCCCCTTGGTGCATTCCGTGGAGACCTGGCATGAACCATGTACCTTGGATAATTAGCACTCAAAATCACGAACTGACAGCACAGTAATTTGAGAAGAAAGAGCCTGATGGGAAAGGCTTACACTGAGTTCTGAGTGAGTCAGTGGAGACAGTTAACAAGGAGGATTAGAACTGACATTCTCTATCTTCTCCAAAGACGAAAAAAAAAAAAAACCAACACAAAACTTAAGGGATGTATTTAACTGTGGCATGAAAGGCTAAGGTTAGACACTAGAAAGAACTTGTCCAAATGAGAGATTGCTAAAATAGGAAGCTGGGCTCTTTCTTGGAAGTAGTTCTCTAGGAAGGAGAGAACCTGGACTTGATGGAATGGGAGGAAAGCAGGGAATAGGGTGTCAGTATTAAGAGGATGCCCAAGATGGCTCTTCCCAGAGTCCCCCTCTAGGCTGGGGTTCAGGAGCATATGATGGGACTCCCCCAGGACCTCACCCCTGACCCTGGGCTCTGCTTCCTCCTCCACCACAAGGCTGTGAGAAGGTAGGAGCTGGGGGTGGGCCCTGAGTCCCTCCTCCCAGCTCTCCTTCCCCCACCCCTTCCAGTCACAAGCACTCACCAGGGCAAACTTGTTGACTTGCACATAGAGCCTCTCCACCTCCCTGGGGGTCACAGCCATCCCCTTCTGTGCCTGCAGGTAGTAGCGCAGCCACTGCAGCTGGGTCTCCCGCGCTGGGTACCAGCAGTAATCGACCTCATTCACACCTGATGGGGAGGCAGCCGCACAGAAGTTGCTGGGAGACGGGCCCACCTGGGGGTCTCCTCCAGCTCAGTAGGTGTTCCCTGATCCCCTCAAAACCTCCATCTCCTGTGTCCTGTGGGGCTGTGCAAAGAACGCAGCTTCTTTGACCACCAAACTCTAATGTGTGGAGGGTCGACCCCCATCCCAGCTGGGGGCACTGCTTTCAGTGGGCTGAGCTGGAGGAAAGCACAGAGACAGGCAGACTCGTTGAGGGGCAAGGCACAGTCCTGGAAGTGATGGGGAAGCCCTAAGACAGCACCACTGTATCCCTGAGCCCTACACAAAACCACGGCACACCGGAGGCGCTGGGTCAGAGCCCCGAATCGGGAGCCTAGCTGTCTTAGATCTGACGCTAACCTCCAGTTAACTTCGGGCAAGCCCTTTCCTTTCACTGGCCAAAATCTCATTTGTAAAGCAAGGGCTGGACGTAATGCACCTCAAATACTGCTTCCTGAACCAGTGTTGAGCTGGTTAACCTAAAAACATCGCCTGGAGTGCTTGGCGAAAATACAGATTGCCAGGCACCCACCCATGTCCAACTCTCCAGGTGATTCGGAAACACAGCCAGGCTTGGAACCCCTAAGCTAAATGGCCTGGACTCCCTCTAGTCCCACCCTTCCTTGAGTCCTTAGACTGCCAGCCCAGTACGCACCAGCCACATCTTGGGCATGATGGCAGAGAGCCTAGATTCAGAGCTGGTACAGAAAGAAACAGTTTATTAAAGACAGGACCAGGACTGGGCCATCTTGTCTGGTCTCTTCCTCCCTCTTCTTTTCTTCCTATCTTTCCCAAGCTTCCCTTATATCCCTGGAGAAACACACTCAGACTTCTGGGCCCCCAAGAGTATGGCTGGAGAAGAACGTCCTGGCACAGATGTAGACACTAAGGCCCAGGTAGAAGAAAGCTGTTCAAGGCCACACAGCCAGTTACTAGAGGCTGGTTCTTAGCTCCCAGCACTGGGTCTCCCTGCTCCTGAGAACACAGGAGATGCCTCTCTCCTCTACTGCCCTCCTCCTCCCCCCATGCTAGGTTCCTCCTCCTTCATTCTCAACTTGGAAGCAGGATGCAGTCTGCCCCCTTGGAGAAATTCCAGCTGGACTTTGCTCCAAGCGCTGGGCGAGAAGGACTTAAAATGCTTAAAAATTATCCCTTTTGGAAAGGCCAGTGGGTCTGTCAGCCGAGCAATCACAGGCCCAGTGCCGTGCGGGTGCCAGCCTCTGCTCCAGGCCACACCCACAGCTCAGCTGCTCTGCCCAGCTGAGGCCCCATCTGCCCCTTGGGTGCCTAGATGCAGCTGGTGGCCACCCTGGGGAGTCATACCTTCAGGTACAAGCAGTGCTTGACAGCCCTGGTCACCTGGGGTTCCAGAAGGGGCAGGATTGGCCTGTATTGGCCTGGGGAGTGCCTCAGGCTGGCCCAGGTGCCGGCTCTACAGTTGGCCTGGGCATGCCTCACCTATCCTAAGCCATACGGACTGGCCACATCACGCTGAGCACCCCGCACTGCTAGCCTGGGGATGTCCCTCCAGCCCCAGTGTCCACCTCCATCCACCAGTTGCCTCTTTAGCCCCATCGAATTGTTTAACAATTAAGCCCTTGAGCTGGAAAAACTTGCCCTGCTTCCTTTACACAAATGATTCTATTGTACACACCTACCTTTATGGAAGGACGGCATATGCCAGGACACACCCCAAATCCAACCTCTTCCAGGACACACCCCAAATCCAACCTGTTCCATGGCTGCTGCAGCCTCCCTCGGAGGCAGAAAAGCTCCCCTGCCTGACATCAGCAGCAAATACCAACGTGGAGCTTAGTATGTGCCACACTGGTGTGTGTGTATCGCATATCAATACTATGAAGTAGGCACTATTATCATCTCCATTTTACAGAGGCACAGAGAAGGTAAGTAACCTGCCCCAAGCGTCATGCAGCTAGTAAGCAATGAAGCCAGGATGTGAAGTAGGGGAGTCAAGTTGCAAAGTGCACACTGTTAACTAGTTGCACCATGATTAATCTCATCAGGTCACCAGGCAAATAGCTACTTGCAACTCGTTCTGCCCCTTATCTGCCTGCAGGGCCCCTATGTACGACTGCACGGGTTGACTGGGCATAAAGGAGCTTGGACAGGGGGTGAGTGGAGGCTGACATCAAGCTGAGCTGGGCCAGCTGGCGTGGGCTGTGTCTGCCCAGAGGAAGGACGGGGTCTCTTTAGAATTCACATGCCAAGCCGAATGTCCTCAGGGATCCTACAGAGGGCACGTTTCCCTAATTTGTACCAAAGTGCCACATGGGCCAGCAGGGGCTTGCTCTGTGCATGTGGGTCTGCCCCGGCCCCCCACCCCACCCCCCTGCCCATGAGACCTGGTGCTTTCTCAAGGCAGGCTGTAACTGGCCCCTCCCTCAAGCTGTGATATCTTGAGGACAGGGGTGTCCAGCCTCCATTCCCCATGCACAGAACCCCCTCCAACCCTTCCCCTGGACCTGGCCCTCCATCACAAGGAGGATATAGGCCAAAGAGTAATGCCCTTCTCACCTGCAAACTCATTGAAATGGTTGCCAATGTCAAAAGCTTGGTAGTTATAGCCGGCATATTCATAGTCAATGAACCGTACATGACCTGTGAGGTAGAGGAAAGGCAGTGAGGGTTGGCCCCAGATCTGGATATAGGGCTTGGTCAAGCTTTCACAGACCTCAGGAATGCACCCACTGACTCTCACTGGCCTCTGCAGCAACCCAGCCTCACCCAACTTCTCAGTGGCAACTTTCTTCTAAGTTGCTTCCTTCCATCTTTCCATCTGTCTGTCTGCCCTTTCCCCAGCTCCGGCTGTCCCTCTCACAGAGCTGGGTCCTCAGACTCTCCCCAACTAAAGACATTTGTCCTCAGCATGGCTGAGGACCAGAAAATAAAGCCAAGTACTCCATGGGGGTGAAGCTATCATCAGGAACACAGGGAAGGCACAGGGCAGCCAAGACGTCCTCGTTGTCAGGGGAATGGCTCCACAAACCATGATTTTGAGTTCTTTCTTGGCAAAGATTTTTCTAAGTAGGAATTTGTTTCTTTTTCATTTCTCTCCTACAAATTAACTTGAGACCTACACCAGAAGGTCTCACTTTGCTTGTCCAAGTACCAGGCTGAGGAGTAGGACCCCAACGCCAGCTGATCAAGCAGCCCGAGCCCTGCTGCTGCCTGGCCAGGGCCAGGGAAGCTGTACCTTTGGTGCTGTCGTAGATGATGTTCTTGCAGAGCAGGTCATTGTGGCAAAACACCACAGGGGAGTCCAACTGAGGCAGGTGCTCCTTCAGCCAGGCCAGCTCCCGTTCCAACACCTCGACCTTAGGGACATCTGCAGAAAGGCTGGACAGTGGCAAGAAAGGTGGCCGGTGGAGGGAGGGCTGATAGCAGACAGGCACATGCTTGGTCTCAAAAGCCCTGGGCTCTGGCCCCATCACTACCTCTTATTGCAGAGGGACCTTGGACAAACGGCTGACCTTTCAGACCCCCACTTTTGTCACTTGTAAAATGGCACTCACCTTTCCTGTCCTTCTGACTTCCTGTGGTTATTCTAAGAAGCTGATTAAAACATGGGCATAAAAGCATTTTGCAAAGCGTAAAAGTCCCTGACCGGACAGTGTCCTGATACTTCGTGAAAGGGAGAGGGAAATAAGGATGGGGGCACGAGGAGGTGTCAGGGGAGGGAGAGTGAATGCCCAAACTCAATTATTCCAGAAAGAACAAGGGCAGCAGGGGAGGGATGCAAACAGACCTGCTCTTGGGATGCTCGAAACAATTCCTAGGGGAAGGTGAAGCTCTCTAAAATAAGACCCCAGAGCTCCTCCAGTGGAAGAATGGCAGTGCCCTGGGAGTGGCGGCAGCAATGACACCCTCTAGAGGAGACAGAGGGACGTTGCTGTGAGTCTCCCTCCTGCTCTGGTGGCTGGCGTCATGGTTGGAAAGGACTAGAGATCATATAGACTAGCTTCCCATCGCACAGCGAGACCACTCAGGTCTACAGAAGAAAGCAAAAAAAACTGCTTCTTGGGCCCACTCCTACAAGGCCAAGGGGATACGAGGGCCTTTCAATTGAAAAGCACTTGCTCTGCTGCGGCTCAGTAACTCACCTCGTCCCCCTTGAACTATGGGTGTGTTTCCCTGCCCCGGCCCCCTGCTTGTGTAGGAACAAAGATGCATGAAGGCCACCTGTCCCTCAGCCCACCCCATCCTGTGGCCCACGGCAGGCATTTTTGCTAAAAGTACATGTTGAGGAATGAATGAACAGGTCAGTCAATGATGTTCTCAGAGGTCATGGGGAAGTTGGTGAGGGTGCACTGTGCTCCGATGCTCTGAACTTTGCTCCCAGGAAGCACAGTTCTGTGTATACTGAAAAACCAAATAGTTAGCAGAACCCTTAAAACCCTAGCCTCCTCCCCTCCACCCATTGGTGGTTCCGGGGTTTTATCTCCATTCACATGACTCCTGTTTGCTTTCTTGTCCAGGGCAGTGAGGGTACACGCAGGAGGGTGTGAATGAGACATGTCCTCTCTGACCCTCCCCCAGGACGCCCCATTGCCCCTCACGCAGCCCAGAAGCCAGAATACAGGGAAGAGTAGTCAGCGACTAAGGCATCCCCATGTTCCCCTGGACACGGATGAGCCGCAGGCTCCCTCCAGGCTCTGAGAAGGTCACCGCTAAAGGGGATCTCAGGTCTCCCGTCTAACCCCATGGGGCATCTGAGGCTCAGGGGAGGGCAGAGACTTCCTCCCGCCTCCAGATGCGTCTCACACAGCTGGGTACTCTACTCCCTCACCTAAGGAAAGCAGTGCTCAGCCTATCCAAGGATCCAAAGTCAAGCTGAGCCTCTGAACTGAGGGGGCCTCGGTGCCCCTCAGGGGCTCTGCACAGGCCACTCTGAGTCTAGGGGTCTATTAGGGGTGGGATGGGGGAGGCCTCCCCTCACCCTCACTGGAATTTATCTGTGTTGACAGGTCTGCATAAGATACATTTTAATCCGGGCTCTTCTTAAGAAGCTACCTTTTCCTTTAAGATTCTTTTTTTTCCCCCTTGGACTGAGACCATCCAAAGATAAGAATTAGGAGGCTTCCTTTGGTTTGCCCAGGTCTTAGCCTGAAAAACATGTCTTTGACATCCAAGATGACTGCTGCCCAGGCCCTGACCTCTGTCTGACCCCTACCCTACCCACTCCAAGGCCACACAGCTGCTTACTGTGCGAACAGTCCAGGCCTTCTACCTCCCTGTGCAGCCCTGCTTCCCTCCCCTGAGCGCTTGAAACGTCACCAGCTTTGCTACCTTCAGCCCTGAC
Organism: Stenella coeruleoalba; assembly: GCF_951394435.1. NCBI lineage: Eukaryota > Metazoa > Chordata > Mammalia > Artiodactyla > Delphinidae > Stenella > Stenella coeruleoalba. The sequence goes on from NC_137169.1 coordinate 160,247,870, forward strand.
ATCACTCGACTCTCTCAAGGCTGTGGGGATGGCAGAGTATACCCACCACTGCATCACAGAAACTTCCACATCCCAGGCAGAACAGCTCTGTCCCTCAGAGGAGTAGGAGGGGGTGAAGGGGCTGGGGGCCCTCCTCAGGGAAGCCTGGGGGTTCCCCTGAAGGGACTGCTGCCTGGCAAGTGTCCACTCAGCATTCAGGATCCGGGCGGGGGAGGGGGAGGAAGTATCTTCTCCCCACAGGGAAAGGACTTTCTAAGTGTTCAAACTTACTGACTCATCACGTTTTTTTTTTTTTTTTTTGCGGTACGTGGGCCTCTCACTGTTGTGGCCTCTCCCTTTGCGGAGCACAGGCTCCGGACGCGCAGGCTCAGTGGCCATGGCTCACGGGCCCAGCCGCTCTGCGGCATGTGGGATCCTGCCGGACCAGGGCACGAACCCGTGTCCCCTGCATCGGCAGGCGGACTCTCAACCACTGCGCCACCAGGGAAGCCCCTGACTCATCACCTTTGCCCTCATACCAATCAACTCATCCAAAGCTCCTCTTGATGCCTAACCTTAAGCAGTTATCAACCCCACCTTCCCCAGCCAGGCTGGGTTCCCCCATGTCCCACCCAACACCAAGACTATCAAATCTGTTTCCACAAGACCTGACTCATCCCCCTATTCTCCATCCCTCCATGAAGCTTCCCTAGGGCAACGTTCCTCAGAGCATGGTTCCTTGATCACCTGCCTCAGAATCACCTGGAGAGCTGGTCAAAAGGCAGATTCCTAGGGTCTAATGCAAGACCTCCCAATCAATCTCCAGGGTTAGGCTCGGAATCTGTACTTAGCAAGCACCCAGGGGAATCTCATGCTCCAATTTGGGAACCCTAGTCCTAGATGTTGCCCACTGAATTACAAGACTCTCCCAGCTGGCCTCCCTGCCTCGAAGCCCCCAGCTCCCACCCAAATCTGTCCTTTACAATGAACCCCTGGCTCCAACACCTTCACACTGACTCTCCACTGCCTGATAAATTAATCTGGGCTCCTTAACCTGGCACTGAAGGTCCCTCACAGTCTAGCTCCAACTCACCTCTGCAGCCCCATCTCCCACGACCCATCCCCAATCCCTCCTGAAGATCTGCTCCAGGGCTTCCCTGGTGGCGCAGTGGTTGAGAATTTGCCTGCTGATGCAGGGGACACGGGTTCGAGCCCTGGTCTGGGAGGATCCCACATGCCGCGGAGCAACTGGGCCCGTGAGCCACAACTACTGAGCCTGCGCGTCTGGAGCCTGCGGTCTGCAACGAGAGGCCGCGATAGTGAGAGGCCCGCGCACCGCGATGAAAAGTGGTCTCCGCTTGCCACAACTAGAGAAAGCCCTCGCACAGAAATGAAGACCCAACACAGCAAAAAAAAAAAAAATTAATTAATTAATAAACTCCTACCCCAACATCTTAAAAAAAAATTAAAAAAAAAAAAAAAAGATCTGCTCCAGCCAGGCCCTCACCTACTCAGCATCCACAAGCAAGCTGTGCTCGTGCTGCCTCCTCCAGCCGGAGGCCTCCCTTTTCACCTCTGCCATACTACCTCTGCCAAGAAGACTTTCCCTGGCGCTCCCACCCCTGCATACGTCACACACACTGCAGAGCCAGGTCCTATTTACAGGGACGGTTTCTAAGCTCCTTGAGGGCAGGGCCCCTGTCACCTTCAAGTTTTTTGTTGTTTTAAATCCCAATCAATCAGTGTTTGTGAAATGAAGGACTGACTAAATCAGGGTTATTAGGCAACGACTGGAGCTCAAGTGCTTCACCCCATCCGAGCGATTGCTCATCGCTGCCCTGCTTGTGGCAGGTTAGACAGTTTAGGGCAGGCATCATCCCCTCAAGAGGCTCAATTTAAGCAAACTGATTTGCCTAAGGTCAAAGGTGAGACAAGAGAAAAGGAAGTTGGCCAGCTCTTCCTCAGGGCACACTCCCCTCCTAACAAGGTCACCCCCCGAGGCTACACAGTGACAGTACAGTCAGAAGAAGCTGCAGTAACAAGGGTCATGCCCGAGCATTAGGCCTGGACTCTAGTCCTTGAATTGCCACATATCAGTATAACCTTGGGCAAGTCCCATCCTTCCTCTGGGCCTCAGTTTTTCCATCTGTCAAACGAAAGTGGTGGGCTGGATGATCAGAGGGTCTTGCTCTCCATGTGCTGTTCTAGTCCTAAGGGGGAAAGCAGTCCTTGTCCCAGAGCCATCTGACATAGAAGGTCAGTGCCATCTGAACGTCCTAGACAAGTAGTCCCAAAGCGGTGCTTAATAATCTCTGACAGGGAGGATCTAGGTAAAGTCATGTGTGCATGCATGTGACAGAGACACACGATCGGGATGGTTAATTATTACCATCTTAGAGGGAGAAGGAGATACCCTTCCTCCAAACCTCTTCTGTGCCCTGCTCCCACGAACATTTGGAGAAGAATGATGTTCAGCCCCAGTGGGGAACATGGAGGGATCAGAGACCCACTATGGCCTTTTTTGCAGGGGGCAGGGATGACGACCTCGATCTTTTCTCCATGCCACCATCCTTTTCTCAGCACTCAAGGGTATGCTGGGGAGTCAGGCATCTGAAGGCCAGAAGGACTCTCAGGTTGCCGGTGAGAGCATAAGGATAGGTCCAGGGAACTGCGTCTTACCTGGGGAAAGGCAATGTCAGGATGGGTAGGGTGCGCCCCTCCCCGGGAAGAGCAGTGAGAAAGCAGCGAGCTGTCAGTTTGAACAAGGTGAGGAACCGGGGCCCCAGAGCCATGTGGGGACAAGAGGTGCCCAGGCAAGTAGCAGGAATCTTGAAGTCCAAGGGCTTGTCAGCTGATGAGCTGAGTTCTTCTGACTGACTCTGAACTCAGCCCCACCCCATTCGCAAGAAGGTCGGTCCCTCCCTTCTCATTGCTCAGAAGCCAGCTCAGGTAGAAAGGGCCCTGTGTGGAAACAGAAGCCCTGCCTCTGACAAGCCCTGTGACACTGGGCAAAGCTTAGTCTCTGAGCTCAGTATCCTTCAGGTGAAATGGGGAGATGCTGACCCTATTCCCCGCCACAACCAGAAAACTGAAGGAGAAATAAGCACATAGATAGGGAGGGTGGGAGGGAGGGAGACGCAAGAGGGAAGAGATATGGGAACATATGTATATGTATAACTGATTCACTTTGTTATAAAGCAGAAACTAACACACCATTGTAAAGCATTTATACTCCAATAAAGATGTAAAATAAATAAATAAATAAATATTAAAAATTCTAAAAAAAAAAAGAAAGAAGCTCATAGGTATAAAACTGCGGAAACAAGTTCCTGAGATTTCGTCAATCAGCCCAACTCTGCTTGGAGACAGAGGCTCAGGAATCAGGACTGAAGCCACTAAACCTTCTGTCGGGGCGGGCTGGGGAAGGGAGGTCATATTAAGGCAGCAGAGACAGTGGTAGCCTTGAACCCTCTCAGATCTTTGTACCTGGGGTTGATCTCGTTCTTCACGAGGGTGAAGTAATTGTGCATCTTGTGCCAGAGGATGGGCTTGGGCAGGCTGCCGTTGGCGTGGATGGTGTGAATCTTTGCCATTTCTAAGGCAATTAGCCTACAGCAGAAAACAGGAAGAGTAGAGTATGAGTGTGGGGCAGGCCCTCCCCAGCTCAGCCACTCCTGAGCATAAAGAAATGGCCCTGCAAGGTCCACTGGGGCCAAGTGTAGGCTATTACAAATCTGTTAGGAGCTCTTGGTCCTGCAGAAGGAAGGTCTCAGCAGAAGGCGTGAAAATGAGATAAAGGCCTTCAGCTCAGCAGCTCCCCTTCCAGAACCAGAGCCGGGGGAGCTTCAGGGAGTGAAAGGGCAAAGCAGTGGGCCGTTGGCCACGGGTCAGTGACCCTGCCCCACCTCAAGGTTGAGTGCCTACAGCAACCCCTGAGGACAGAGGGGTCACCTGGAGAGGGAGGCGGAACCCCTCCCACCCCCCACCCCAGCCCCGCCCCCTTGGACTCAGACCCACACCCTCAGGGGGAGGTAAATGCAGGGCACCGAGGAATCAGGGGGTGGTAATGCCACGCAGGGAAGAAACGCTTGTCTCTTATCAGTCTGGCCAAGGTGGGGAGGGAAGCAGGCTGGCCCAGGGCAGCCCCTTCCTCTGCGGCAGGGAGTTGATGCTGGCGGCTGGGTGCCAAGGACGCAAAACAAACCAGCGTTCTATTTTCAAGTTTTCCTGTGGACATTATCCAAGGTCCCGGGAGAGAAGGAGGGGGCGGTGGGGAGAGGAGAAAGCAGAGCTGGGGAAGGTTGCTGGGAGAGGGCGGGGGTGGATAGAGGACTGACTGGGCAGAGAGGGAAGGCCTTGATAAGGACCCCAGCGTCTGAGGCCCTGTGTCCCAGCTGGGCTCCCCCAGTCCTCTGCCTGCTCTCCCTTCTGGAGCCCCACCCCCCCCTCAGCTGCCAAGCCTCCAGCATTCAAGCTTCCTTCGCCTCTGCCTGTTGCTCGAATAATAATCACTGGGAAAGACAACAAAGGCATTGGCTGTCTGAAACCTTGTTGCCGAGCTGTTCCAGGGGCACCCCCTCCCCTGGCCAGGTCCTTGGAAGGGACAGCCATCGCCCAACAGGATAGCAGGGCAGACTAGGGGCTCCTCCAGAAGCCCCCAAGGCTCCCACCTCCTAGAGGGTGGAGGGGGCAGGGGGCGTGGCAGCGACCGAGTGGGTGAGAGATGAAGGCTGTGCTTTCAGAGGCGAGAGGCCCTGGGGCAGGAGGGAGCCCACCAGGGCTTGGGCAAGGCAGGGGAGCAGCCCCTGAGACCCGGGGTTCCCCTACCCAAAGGAAGATTCCGAAAAGAGCCTAAACAGAGTGTTTCCTTGAATATCAATAGGGCTGTTGTCTGGAATAGCAATGAAAGTAACCTCAACAGTCAGCGTTTTTGTGCTGCAAAGCCTCGCAGGAGGCGGAGGTTGGGAGGTGAGGGTCCTCTTCCTCCCTGCCTTTCCCTCAGAGATCCACCTTCATCCCAGAAGGATAATGGTCTATCCTGGGAAAATCATCAAGGAAGGGTCTACCTCCCATACTTATCCCACTTTCTGGCTCTCCCCCAAATGTAAAGTTCTTCTTATCATCAAACCTAAATCCATCTTCAATCTTCCTGACAATGGTAATTGTTTCCATGAAAGAATGAGTGACAGCATCAGATTCCCAGAGGTGGCGGGAGACTGGGAGTGGTGAGGACCTGACAATATCTGAGCTTTTTTGCACAAGACTGAGGGAGAGCTGGGAGGGGTACTGTGGGAGAAGTCAGGACAGAGTTCCCCCGGCCCCGCTCTGACCTCACATCTCTAGCTGCGTGCATTTTGAACTACCACCTGGAGCCTGAGAAGACCCTCGCACAGGGCTGCATGTCCCCCACCCCCACCCCAGATACACACACACACGGCTACAACATACAACTCCACATGAATATCCTGAGGCTCAACCAGCCCGGGAGGCAGTGCTCTCAGATTTCCTTCTTCTAAGTCCCTAGAGGGCCTGCTAGGGGTTCCCTGCAAATAGGGCCAGGCGCACTAGCTTGAGGTCAGCTGGGTAGCAGGTGACGGCTAAGAAGCTTCTTGGTCTACTCCCTGCCTGGGCTTTCCTGTTTCCCTTCAAGATCTGAAAGGCTCCTTCCCCTTAGGTGGGACAGGACAGATCCCAAGGGTCTCAAGCAGACCCCCATGCTGTTGTTCCCGGTGTCAGGGGTAAATTTCAGTTTGCCTCAAGCGTCACTACGGTCTGAGGGCCCTGCACATGGGCGTGGCATTGTGGGGAGGAAGAAGGATCCTGCTGGACATCCTTGCTCAGCATGGTCAGAGGAGAGCATAATATGGGCTCTTCTTTGGTTCTCCCCCTTCCAGACCCCCAACAGTGGCATCTACAGGGCTTAAACGTTAAGTCCAGTTCCTGGGTCCTACACATCCAGGCATTTAATAGGAGCAGCTCCCTGGGGGCCATGGGTCCTTGTGAGCCTCTGGAAGGAAGCCTCAGCAGTTCCCTAAACCTGGGCTCCTACCTTGTCAGGAAGCCCAGAAGGAGCTCAGACTGGGATGGGGAGGCATCTCTCTGGGTTGGTACAACCACACTCACCCTGGATAAGGCCCATTTTCCAGGAATGCCTGAGCCCTCGGCAGGAGGGGAGGCACAGGAAACCCTGAGCACTCTGGGGATTTCACTTCCAAGGCTCCGAGATGTTTCCAGGTCAGACTTGGGATGGGTGGAGGACTGAGGCATGGGCCAGGAAGCAGATCCCCCTTTGGTCCCATGTTCACCAAAATTCTCACTTGCCTCCCCAAGAACACATCCTTTTAGCAGACCCCACTGAAAATCTACACAGAACTATAGCTCCTCTCTGCAGAGCAAGGCACGTAAACACACACACATTTTTCATGCAATTTCAGGGAGTTCACAGATCTTAAGAGTCTCTTTCATGGACGCCACTCCACCAGGGAAGCTGGCCAACGATTTCAAAGCCCAAGGCCTGTGGAATCATGGAGATGAATGATACACTGGGCACCCTCCTCACCTGAAGAGCCGGGGCTCACGGATGTGCTCTGGCCCCAGGGCCATGCCCCTCATGTACTCGTAGCACAGCCCATTCTGGAAGGTGCAGTAGAGTTTGGGGGCGCAGCCATGTGCTCGCAGCAGCTGGAAGTTCCTGACCTCATTCTCCCGGTCCACCAGCAGCTCTGTCCGCTCCCCGTACACCCGGACCAGCACACAGTCCTGCATGTCCTCCTCCACGTAGCAGGCCACCAGCTTGTTGGTAATGCCATCAGTGAAGCGCTGGCATGGGGGAGAGGGATGTGTGGGGCAGGGACTCTGCTCTTGCCTCGTGGTGACCCAGCTCCAGCACAGGGTGCTCGTTTGAATGCTGAGCACAATTGCACAGAACCCCCGTCCTTTAGCCCTCTCACTTAGTAAAGAGCTCAGCACTGCTCCTAACCCTCCACCCTCTCCCAATGCTTGAGGTAGACCAGAGAGTTCAAGAAAAAAATGGCAGCTTGGGCTCAGCCCAGGCATGCTTCTCCTGGGTCTGCCTCTAGTGGATGGGATTTGGCGGTGGAGGAATTTTCACACCACTTACCTCCCCCCTCCACTTTTCACTCTCCCATCGGGCCCTGAAAGAAACCTCCATGGACCAGGATGCGGCAGACGGAGGGGAGTGTACAGCCTAGGACGTGTACAGCCTGACCCAACTTGCCTCTCACCACCTGCCAGGCAGAGGGCTCCTTGCGGTCCCCCTTGCCCCACGCAGCGGCAGGGGTAAAGGAGGGCACTGAGGTTGGCACCCACCCCAGGGCCAGGGGGTCAGAGCTCCTTAGGGCCAGAAGAGACAGACAGTAGATCCTGGGAAGGTTCTCTGGGTAGGGTGACAAGGAGGAATGAACCATGGAATTTATGGGGCACGGTGTGAGAGAGCTGGAAGGGATCTTAGGGACATTCGAAGTAATAAAAGGTGGGGACACTGAGGACCAGAGAGGGGAGGGACTGGAAGACATCATGTTAGGCCAGTGCTGGAATTAACCTCAGGCCTGCTTGATGCCCTGATGGTTTTACACTAGAGTTGTCTTTTATTTTGAAAATGTTACCCACTCACCCCTCCCCCAAAAGGGGTCTGTCAACCTTCACACATGGTCCTGAACCGCACCTTTCCCCACCCAGAAGGCCCACCAGCATGGAGTTCCTACCACTCCAGCATAAGCTGCAGGTGCCCACTCAGGGCAGCATCCTCCACAGGCAGCTCCCAGAGGGAATGGGACAGCTGAAGACTCTTTACAGAGGAGGCAGGTCTGCTGGGAAGTCAGCCTGAGGCTCCTCAGGGGGAGCCTCTGCCCACGTCTGTGTCCCTGCCAATGTGCCCAGCAGAGCGAGGAGGTGCCCTGTGTAGGGGGAGCTGAGGCAGAGCTAGGGGCGATGGTGAGGCTTTCCACGCAGCTCAGGGCTCGGGGCTAGCTGGAATTCCTCAGGGTGGCTCCTGGGACCAGCAGGAACAGCCCGGAGCCCGGAGGCTTTGCTCCCACTATGGGGTGTGTGAGTGTGGGGGGTGCCCTTAAAAGTTCCTGCCTCCGCAGGTTTCAGAGCCGGATGGCTACTTGCTTCTGGGTAGCGAGGGGCACCGGCGCACACCGACAGGGGGTGGGGCCCGCACGCACAACGTGCTGACAGTGGGCAGGTGGATCTCCCGCGTGCCCGAGAGCCCCAGGAGGAGGGGTGTGTGTGGAGGGCCGAGGGAGGCGGGAGCCTAGCTTTGCTTAGGGACCAAAATAGATGGAGAAAGAAATACATACGCAAACCACCATTTCAGCCCTCTTCTGGGCAGCAGCCGCGCACCCCTGGGACCGACACCCGGAAGGATGCACGAACACACGTCCACGCATCCCCGTTCCAGCCCCGGCGGGGCCCCATCCCCTGCCCCGCGCCCGCTCTGCTACCTTGGTCCGAACTTGCTGGGGCTTCCAATGTGGCCGCAGCTCCCGGATGAGGCGCAGGGCGCCGGGGAGGATGTCGTCCTGGTCCACGGATATGCCGAAGCACGGGACGGCGGCGGCCCTCGGGGGGCCCGGCGGTTCCCGGCAGCCCGCGCCGGCCGCAGCCTTCTCCTCCATGCCCCATGAGCACTGCGGGCAAGGCGCCTGCCTCCTCAGGTAAAAGGGCGAGCACGGCAGGGGAGCCGAAGGGGGCACAGCCATTCCCTGCAGCCCCACCCCCTCGGAGCCGCCGCGCGGACGCTAGCCCCCGCGGGGGGGCCCGGCGCGGGAGTGGGAGTGGTAGAGGAGGGGCCAGGGGAAGTCCATGACTCAGGAGCCAGCGGCCCGCTTCAATCGCCGCCTCGCAGCCGGGCGCCCGAAGCCGAAGCCGACCCGGGAACGCCGGGGCCCGCCGCGATTGTGACATCACGGGCCGCGGGGCGGGGGCCGCGGGAACGCTCCCACCCCACCCCGCCCCGCCCCCCTGGCCGGTGGGGGTGCGCTGCCTGCCACCGCGGGCGGCTGCGGCCACAGTTACCTGGAGAGCCTGGCGGGGTGACGCCCCCGGAGAGGCCGTGACGCAGGGGGCGGGGCCCGGGTGGGGCCGGGGTGGGTGGGCCCGCCCCCACCCGGGTCTCAGGCCCGGTAGCCCCCGGTTCACTCCCCCCGCTTCCGTGGCAGCGAAGTGGCCTCCTCCTTCCCACCTCGGCTGGGGCCGCTCTCCCTGTGTAACCCGGGGCAGGGCCGGGGGAAGCCTCTTCCCGCCCACCACTGCGTCCTGGAGTGTGGAGATTCCGCTGCTCCCAAGAGGTCAGCTTAGGCTAGACCACCTGTCCGCCAGCTTCCTGCCCCCAATCCCTGGACTCCTGGAAGAGACTCCGTGGGAAGAGGCCTTTTCCGATGGCGAGGGGACTTTGGGGGATGCTTTTTGGGGGTGGGTGTGCCAATGGGGACCTCACTAGTCACCTGGCCGCGTGGGAGAGCTCTCACTGCACCACCCAGAAAAGTGCCTATTTCCCCACGTTGACCCTTTCACCTATTCAGGAACCTCTCAACCACAAGCTTCCTGTCCTGATTGCTGTGCAGAATCCAGCTCTGCGCAGTGGAACTTCTGCGACGATGGACATGTCCTATATCTGTTCTGTCCAGTGCAGTGGCCACCAGCCACATGTGACTATCCAGCAATTGAAATGCGGCTAGCGTGACATTTAATTTAATTTTATGTTTAATGTAAATAGCCATATATGGCTGTCTTATTGAACAGGGTAGGAGATGATCGGGGGACCTGCCTACTTAAGGTCATGGAGCCCCAGTCTGTTGAGCTGGAAATGACACTGACTCCAACCCTTCCTGCAAACAGTGAGGAAATAAAGCCAAGCAGGCAAGAAAGTTCAGAGGATTGTGCTCTTGGCTCCGCACTGGGATGCTGGCAGGTGTGGGAGTGCTGCCCTAGAGAGGCCCTGGTGTTCTATACAATTCCAAGAGCCTGTAATTCTAGAGGTACGAGCTTTGCTGGGCCCTGGGTGGGCCGCTCAGTGCCTCACCTTTTTCAGTCAAAAGAAAGGTGAGCAGCTGTCATGAAGAGGGACAGTGTCAGTGGCTTCATTCAGGTAGCTGCTGCCTCTCATTCCCCAAGCTACACATCTCCTGCAGATCGTCCAAGGGGTCAGAGTGGGAGAAGACATCAGCCTGAGTCCCAAGTCTTGTGAGATGGGAGACAGCAGTGCATACATCTGTGTGCTTGTGCACCTGGCCCCATACCAGGGTGGGTGAAGCTCTGAACCTGTGAAGGTACAACTGTATGTGGCAAGGTGGGAAGCCCCCAGACCTGAGTCAGACGGGCAGCCTTCACACTTCACTGAGCACTCTTGGCCAAATGCTTTCACTCTCTGAGCCTCAGTTTCTCCACATGTAAAAAGGGAGCATCGGTCGGATCTCTGGTGTTCTATGTTTTTAGGTGTTGGTGCCTTAGACTGCATGGGTAAATGGCTGTGTGGGGTGGGGGGTTGCAGTGCCTGAGCGTAGAGCCTGAGCTTGAGGCTGGCTTCCATGAGCTGGGACCATCTTTCTGGCCCACAGTCCACTGCCACAGTGTTAGCCCTGGTCCTCAAGGGGCTGGCTCTCTGCAAACTTCCCACCCAAGGTTGTGTAAACCTTCGACTCCACTCGAACCCTGCTGATGTCAGATGGATGGCATCAGCCCTGCACGCAGGAACCTGTGCTTGTGAGTGAACGTATAGTTTGCCATTCTGTCACGTTCCTGTCTGCACATGATCTCTTGGTCGTGCTTCCCTCTGTTTCAAACCCTAGTGAACCCAGGTACAGTGGGGTTGTGAACATGAAGTCTTTATTCTGTTTGTCCTCAAAGTAGGGAAGAGCTGGTGCTGGGGGCAGGGCGCACATCCAGGAGGTGCTCCATGCCCCTGAGTGAGGGCACAAGCACAAGGAGGGGTTGGAGAGTCCCAGAGAGTGCTCTAGCCCTGGGCTAGAGCTGAGGGCAGGACCTGCAGGGCAGCAGAGGGCCTCAGCGGGCCAGGGCAAAGCCAATGCGATTGTTACGCCGATCGAACTCCGTGTAGAACTTGCGGATGAAACTGGCACCCAGGACCCAGACTGGCCCCGTGGGCGGTGGGACGTCCAGACCGTGGAGGGCCAGTGTACACAGATCATCACTATTGTAGGGGTCCTGGCAGGAAGCAAGAGGGTTTCCACACTGCCCAGCTGATAACCACGTTGCCTGACTCCAGCAGCCATCCTCAGCAGCATCCCCCCACCCGTCCTCCATCCACACCGGGCCTCCGTCACATGCTGGCCCTTTGAACCATCATGGATCGCAGCCCTCCGAGACGCAGGCACTAAGCTGGACGCTGCTAACGGTGCGTCAGGCACAGCACTGCCTTCAGGAGCTTACGGTCTGGCAGAGCTTCTGGTCCTAGACAAGGTATTTAACACCTCTAAACCCACTGAACATAAAAAGCAGGTAAGAGTATAGGAGCATAACGTTACTGGGGGCGCTGGATGAGAATGGAGATCAGGAGGTGAGCACAGCGATCCTCAAATTTGGCTACAAGTTGGAATCACCTGGGGAGTTTTGAAAACATTGATGCCCAGGTGCCACCCCCAGAGGTATCAATAGGTATGGGATGTGGCTTATTACTGGGATTTTTAAAAGCTCCCAGGTGACCCTAATGTGCAGCCCAGTTTGAGAACAACTGGTCTAGCAGGTAATCTGTGCATAATGACTTGTCTCTTTTTGAGGGTCCCTGCCCACCCTTCCTCCCTGTTGCCGAGGGGCAGACTAGAGTCTCACCTGTAATACATAGTCCGCGCTGGTGAGCGTGTAGGCTCTGCCTCCGAGGTGGAAGGAGATGTCAGGGAGTGTGGGCACTTGGTTACAGTTCACGACATACTGGTGGTGGGGAGGGTCAAGGGAGCCCCTTTGAGTGTGGGAGGTCCCCCAGCAGACACAGCCCTGTGCTTGTGGCCCGGCCCTTCTCCTGGAGAGGGCTGGGCACAGTCCCCAAGTCCCCAATCCCCTCTCCCAGGGACCAAGGACCAAGCCACACATGGGAAGAATGTGAGAGGCAGGAGAGGAAGGCCTGAAATGGTCTCGTTTGGGACCGAACGTTTCCTAGGGTCATTTGGTGGCCTGGACCAGGTGGTGCTCCCCCCACCCCTAGCGCCCTCCCCGCCAGCTCCTTACTTCATCTGTGCTCAGCTCCTTGGCCCCCAGGGTCTCCATGAGCAGCCTTAAGGAGCTGGTGGGACCCGAAATGTAAGACGCACCGGTATCCACCACTACCATGCAGCCCTCCTCACAGAGCAAAGTGGTCGACCTCACAGACACCCTGGGGAAGGCCACACAGTCAGACAGACAGATGGACAGCAGGCTGATGGGGCACCACCAGGCTGCATGGCTTTCCCGAGTGAGGGCAGATGATGGGAGGGAGTGCTGGTGGTCCAGTGATTCAGTGAAGGAGGGGTAATGCGTGAGCTGGAAGAAGAGAGGTGCTGCCCCCTCCCTCGGCGTGTGGCTTAGTGACCCTCCGCTTCCTCCCAGTAGGCCCCCTCCCCTCTGAACCATATATCTCAGTGTTCCCCATCCCCGGACAAAGCAGGCAGAGAGCAAGTGTTGGCCAGACCTTAAGAAGCGGCTGCATTAGGAGAGAGGGCAGGATGGTAACCCTGCCCCTTCCAGACCGCACCCACGGCAGCAGCAGCATTTTTAGAGAGTGAGGAGGGTTGAGGATTCCTGACCCTTTCATTCTGATCTGCCAGGAGCCAGTCTTGCTGACGCTCACGTAGTGGAAATTCTCTTGGTAATACTGGGGGTCGCTGCCTCCCAGCACGATCTCTCCCCCCAGCAAGTGGGAATTCCTAAAGGGAAGATCAGAGGCTCTTGGAGACCCACAACCTCGAGACTCAGTAACCCCAGGAACAAGGGAAGTTGGGCACAGGTGCAGGGTGGGGCAGAGGAAGGCGGGGCGGACGGCAAGGCTAGGGAGCTGCAGAACATGCCGCTTCTCCACCTTTCTTGCCCCTTCCCAAGCCCAGTCAGAGGCGGTTCCAGGATGGTCCGGCTGCGCCCAATAAAGCACCCCCAGAGAGGTCACAGAGAAGGAGCAGGCACGCGGACAGTGAGTAGACTGCAAGCAAGACACAAATCAGCCCCACCCTCCCTTGGGTTCGGGGAGCTGTGTGCTGCGCAGGTGCACGGGACATGGGATGGGCCTCTGGGAGCTGTCGGGTGGGGGTGGGCAAGGACATGAGGAGAGCGGGAAGGTGGAGCAGAGAGCTTGGGCCTCCAGTGCAGCCTGGGTCTGCTGAGGTGAGTTTGGGGCAGGTGGCAGGTGTGATTCTGGGCCAGGTGCTCTGGAGGGTCAGGGCCAAGTGGGGGGTTTCCGCCTCCTTACTTGGAATTTCTGCAGAGAAAGAGACACAGCAGAGAGGAAGACTTTGTTTCAGGTGAGCCCCGCCAGCCTGTTGTTTGGCAGGGTGGGTATTACGCACTCTTTTTACCCTACAGGCAATGGAGTCACCAGGAGGTGAAGTCACTTGCCTGAGTGGGGCACTGGAGCCAGGGCTCCTGGTGCCCAATCTGAAGCTGGTGCCCCTTGCTTTCCTCTCCTCCAGGTGGCATGATGCCTCCCAAAGCTCAGGGCCTACCTTAGGGCTGGTTTCCTCTATGTGTGTGTGTGTGTGTGTGAGAGAGAGACAGAGACAGAGATAGAGAGACAAAGAGAGAGAGAGAGAGGATTTTCCAGCATTCATAGTAGACGGCAAGTGTGCATGCACACGGGTGCACAGCGTGTAGGTTGCACGTTATTGGTGCACGTGCAATTAATTGCATTTTTATAAATCCAGTACATATGCATATTCGCTAGCACAATTTCCCTCTGCCTCTCTCCCCAAACTTCAAGATCTCTCTGGATGTTGCCTCCTTCTCATCCAGTGTAAAGGAAGAGGCAGGCCCTCTCCTCAACAAGGCCCGCCTTCTTCCTGTTTGCTGGGATCCTACTCCCTTCCATGGCCTCCAGGCTCGTATACCCTCAGTTACCTCCTCCTTTTTCCCGCATTTTCAACCTGTCACTTTCCACTGGCTTCTTCCTCCACCTGCAAGCACACTCAGGCATCCTCCAGCATTTAAAAACACCCACCCTTCTTTTCCCTGCTTCTCTGTGCAGCTCTGTCTGCACCCCACCTGGTATTCCCTCCCCTGACGAATTTCTCAGGGCAGCCTACATCTGCCTTTGCCTTCCTGACACACATCCACCTCTTCACTGCTTGCCATCTGCCCTTGCCTGGCCTCTAAAACGCCTCTTCCCAAGACTGCCCCTCACAGCCAATTGGTGGCCTTTTCTCAATCCCTCCCTTTCTCTCATCAAACCAGACACTCCTTTTCATTTCATCTCTGTGATTTCTCTGGACACTGACCCTCCCCTCTGTCCTCGCTGCTACTGGCCTCCTGTTCTCACCCTCCTGATCTCTTGTCTCCAGCTCATACAGAACAGCTGAGAGCAGATCACATTTCTGCTCAACAGCTGATAGCAGCTTCCCCAAGATTGGCTGAGCTGCACATAAGCTCAGCCTAGAGTTGAAAGCGTGGAGTTTCAGCCTCATGTCCCCTGTTGTTGCCCATCACTTTGTAATGTTTCTTGTCTTCCCTGCCGGACTGTAAGCTCTGTGAGGGCAGGGACTCTGTCTTGTACGCTGTGTTCATGGCTGTATCCCCAGAGCCTCGCACAATGCTTGTCATATCAGCACCCAATATTTGTTGAATCAGTGAATGAGCAGATAAATGAAGGGATTAATGAATGAATGAAGTCAGCTGTCTATGTGAGAGAAGCCAGGGCCCTTACAGGGAGGTCCGCCAGTCACGGCAATGCCTTACTCCCCACTCTGCATTCTCCTCTTGTTCTAGAGCAGTGCTGAACTGAACAGAAAGTAAAAACACTTTCCACAAAGACAGAAATGTGCTACACCTGTACTATCCAAAGTGGTAGCCGCTAGTCGCTGTGGCCGCTGAGTACTTGAAATATGTAGTGTGGCTAAGGATTGGAATGCCTAATTTTAATTAATTTTAATTTAAGCATCGGCTTCCATATCGGATAGTATAGCTCTAGATATGGATTGAATACCACCTGGTCCTGAATACATCAAAATCCTGGCCCAGAACTCCCTTCCTACTCTCCCAGCTCTCCTGCCTCCTTCCCTCTCCCGGCCTCTGCCCCTGGAGTCCAGGCCTACCTGCTGTAGTAGACAGAGAAGACGTCCTCCTTCAGCACCCTTTGGGAGAGGATGTGGTCAAAGACGGGGGTGACCCCCCCAATGGCCTGTGCAGGGAAGCCCATGCCCAGAACACCATCAAACTTGGCCAGCATGAAAGGGATCAGGGGCAGCTCCGTGACCTCTCCAAACGTCTGTGTGACTGTGATTCCGCCCACCTGTCGGAGGAAGGACCAGAGGAGACCAAGCCCACAGCCTGTACCCTGGCCAGGGTCTGGTCTAGGCTTCCACACTGGGGCCCCCAGGCACACACAGGCCCCAGGGTGTGACAATCTGGGGTAAGACCATTTCATCAACACTACATGC
Organism: Stenella coeruleoalba; assembly: GCF_951394435.1. Taxonomy (NCBI): domain Eukaryota; kingdom Metazoa; phylum Chordata; class Mammalia; order Artiodactyla; family Delphinidae; genus Stenella; species Stenella coeruleoalba. The sequence continues at coordinate 160,263,445 of NC_137169.1, forward strand.
ATATCACCTCTCCTAATAAACATGTAGGCGGCAGAGTCCAGAGGTACTGGAAGGGGCAGAGGCGGAGAAGGTGGTATTGCCAAGCAATAGTAGTAGAAGAAAAGACGCCAGGAGCTCCCCAGGGCCCAGCTTTCACATCGGCAGGACTGGCTTTTTGTCCCCTACCCACAAGATGGGCCAAGGATTTCTCCAGCACAGCCAGGCCTGCCCTTCATGATCCTTCTTCCCTAATTTCACGGACAAGAGGGAGTAAGGGCTCACACTGATTTCCTCTCGGTTCCATATGTATCCTTCCCCTAACTCTGTCAGAGCAGTAGCTGGAGAAACCCAGAAATGGAGGAGGGTCAGACACAGGCCTAGTGACAGTGAAAACCAGGACTGACATTAATCCCAAACTCTGAACTCAACTATGACCTTAAAACCTAAGCCTGACTCCAAAAGTGATGCTGACCTTAAGGATGACAAGACCCCTGACCCCTGACCCCGACTCTGACTCTGGATTTCAGTCTAGGGTCTAGTTAAGAGCCCAGTCAGAGCTGGGTGACCTCAGGCAGGTTACTTGACTGCAGGCTGTGGGGCTCAGGAGAAACCCTATGAGTGCGTTAGATGGAAAGGCCTCCACAGATCACCCAGGTTGAGCCAGGAGCTCAGGTCTGCTCTGCCCCAGGTGCTTTGCAGCTCTGGAGAGAAGTAGCAGAGGAGGGTGCTCTTCAGCTCTCCGGGCTCCAAGGTGGACGGGCCTGCACCTTCCCCAACCACAGGCCCTAGGGTGGCAGGAGACGTCTAGGGACAAGAAGGGCAGGAGGTCAGATGACCTGGGATGGCCTCACTTACAGTCACCAGGTCCTGGCTCAGGAAGCCTTTGACCTTCCCAGATCCATAGTGGATGGTGAATTCCGTCCCATTCTCCACATAGCTGGAGGATTCCGAGGAGTCGTAGAGGCTGTGAATCTCTGGCAGGGAGACATAGGCTCAGGGCCAAGGGAGGCCCAGGAAGGGGGCTCGGGGGCAGGCGCTGGCTATGGCCCATGCGTTGAGGCCTGAGTGCAGAGACAGGGTGGCCCTGAGCTTGGAGGCTTGGAAAATGTGTTTCATCAATCAAGGACTGTGTACCTCGGGCCCCTGTAATGTGCTCATGTCTCTGAGAATTTTGTCTCAAATGAAGTATTTTAAAGTAATTGCTAACACTAGGGTGGGGAGAAGATTCTGGTCACAGTAAGCATTCAGTAAGTTCACGGAGGGTAAGGACGGCAGAGCCCAGGAGCCTGGGATGGGTCTGAGAATTCAGTCCTCTCCCAATCTCAGGAGGAGTGAGAAATGGCTTTCTGGGTGGGCTGGGGGCTCCTGGAGCCTGCTTTTTTTTTTTTTTTACCTTGGTGGCCATATAAGAAAAATGGGGGACATTTTCTTCTTCTCTCTTCTCAGGGGCAGTGGGAGCAGAGGCAGAGAGGAAGCAGCTCAAGTGGTAGCAGGAGGGATTTAACTGGGTGTGAGGTGGGACTGCCCAAGCATGACAGTGCAGGGGCTTTGAGGAGGCACCCCAGGTCCTGGGTCTCACCACAGGCCGTGTAGAGAGGGCTGCACTTGGTGGAGGGCACCCAGAGGTTGGCTGAGCCCGTGTCGAAGATGACTTTGAAGGTCTGTGGTGGGGTGCCAATGCCGATCTCACCATAGTACTGGGTCTGCAGGGATGAAACGAAAGAGGTGGCTTGTGGGGCTTGGGGAGCCTTGGGACTTGGGGTCTTGCCTGATACCCCCTTGGCACTTGGGGCCAGATCAGGCAGATCACACAGCCTCTCTGGGCTTCCATTTTCCAGCAGGGATGGGGTGGGAGGCTTAGCACTGTCTTATGACTTCCCAGGAAGTGGGAGGCTTGATGAGACAAGAGGGCAAAATAAAAGTACTGCAAACGAAGCAGGAAGGTGCCCCAAGCCTTAAGGAACCACTGATGCAGTAAGTAGTCAAGCTGCACTGAGCCTGGTCACAGAAACCTGCATCTGAGGTCATACACCCCTCCTGCCCACCCCTGACACCTGGGCTTGGGGCCCAGAGCCTGGATTCCTGAGTTCCAAACCTGACCCTGCCTCTGGGCTCCTTCCCGCCCTCTGTGCCTCAGGCTTTCCAGCTGTGAAATGGGAATTTCGTGAGGTGCTCAAAAAGGGCAAAGAAAGCCTTAGGCCCGAGAGAAAAAGGAGAGGGCAGGTGGTGGGGGCCAAGGGACCGAGCTGGGCACTCACATCCAGGTAGTTGGTGAGCACCACAGGGGAGGTGCGGTTGCCAAAGGAGAGTGTCTTGGTGAGCTGGCTCCACTCAGCACCCAGCCTGGCCATGTCCACGCCTCGCTCCTTCAGGCTTTCCCAGACGGAGGGCATTTTCTTGAGGAAGATCCTGGCCCGTGACGCAGTAAGAAAAAGTAGAAGGGCTCTGTCCTGCCCCATAATAATGGTAGAGTTCCAGAAGCTTCTGATACAACTACCCCTAACCTTAGCCCAGGCACCTAAGAATCACTCTTGAGCCCTTAGGCCACTAAAGGAGAATTTACAAACCTCCATGGTCACCTACGCTGGTATTAAATAACCCTCAACTAACTCCACCTGTTGTCTAATTTTGATCCTTATCACTGCAAGGCCATTTGTTCATTCATTCATTCCGTAATCACAGGTTGAACACCTACCCTGTGCCTGCACCGTGCTGGATACTAGGATATAAAGATCATCACTGCCTTCAAGGAGCTCCAGCAGGCCAGGAGACAGAGGAGGAAACAGCACTGACTTCCCCTCTAAGGAGATGAAGGCTGGGAGTGCCCCTCTCAAGGCGGGGCAGGAGGGGGCAGTGCCACATGGGGCCTGCAGGTGGCAGCAGACACTCTCAGTGGCCTGCGGGGGCTGTGGGATGTTGCGGGCGGGCGCCCAGCCAGGACCGTGGGGTGGAGTGGACCGATTGAACTGGGTGCGGTGGGGGAGGGGTGGGCATCTCCAGAGTGCCTGTGCAGCCTGTCCTTGGAAAGATGTGCCTTCTGAAGCCTAAGTCCCAGTCCCTCGGCTTCTTGTCCTGACACTTTCCTATCAGCTTTGGGAGGCAGAATTAGACCTGGGAAACTCACAGCACACTGAGCTGCCACCACGTGAGTGCCAAACACTGTGCACGCCACCCCACCGATGTAAGCCTCATGACAACTCTGCAAGCTGGCTGTCGTTATCCTCACTTTATGATAAGGAGTGAGGTGCCTCAGAAGCGATGCAGCAGACATTTAAAGCGGCGTGATTGGCCCTGTTTCCCATATAGGGTCCCCTGGGCTCTGACACAAAGGCTGTGTGCCAGAGGCTGGAGGATGTCCTGAGCTGTTAGTGGGGGGTCCCAGGGTTGCAGCCCAGTGTCTGGAGTATCCCTCTTTCTTATTCTGTACTTGGCACTATCCTTTCCTGCTCACACCCCATGTATTCTGTGTACCCCATTATGCCCACAAACATGAAGGCAGCTTTCACGCCTGTCGATATAATATTTTAACGGAAATGACTTGTCAAATTCATAACATAGTCTGCTCTTCAACAAAGTATTTTCACAATTATGATCTTCTTTGATTCTCAGCCATCTCACGAGCTGGGTAATTCTACTATTCTCATTTTACAGATGGGAAAATGGAGGGGCAGAGAAGGCTTGACCCCAAGGAGGGCTCATTTTCCACTATTTACTATGAACAACCTCAGCTCTGGACCTTTACTTTTACCTTTCTCCTTTTAGGAAGTCCCTTCCTTCTCCCCTTCCCCTTCCCTCCCCACACCCCAGCACGTTCATCCTTGGAAGCCTAGCGTGCACCCCCATCCCCGTCCCGGGAACTTGCCCCATGAACTCCCTCCACAATGGCCTCACCTTTGCTTGGACTCCTGTTCTGTTTTCGCGGGGTGCTCACAGCCAGCACTGCACAGCCTCATGCTGCCTGGTGCCGAGGGCATAGTGGTTGTGGGGACATGCTTGAATCTCTTCCTACCAGCGTGATTCTGAGCAATTTACCTAACCTCTCTGGGCCTTTCCTGAGCTCCCATTAACTCCTCTGTAACAATGGACTGAATGGTAGTACCTACCACGGAGAAGCACTTTGCAGATTAAGCAAGCTGCCCACTGCTCAGTAAGTAAAAGGCATTTGTGTATGTAAAAGGCAAGGACACGCCTTGAGAATGGGGTCTGCTGTTTGGATCTCTCAAAGAGCCTTGCATCATGCCCTGCACATGGCAGGTAGCAAAATTCCTGTAAGTAGGTTTTAAAAGCCTGACTCCCTCTTCACCTTGGCCCAATTCCATTCTTCTTCTCTTTCTGAAGAGAACAAGGGAGAATGTTTCCACCTTTCCCTGCCTTTATCCTGGGGGTGGGGCCGTGCTCAGGCACACGCTGCTGCTGGGAAGCCCCCCGCTCTCTCACACCATGCCCCCAACCCAGCAGCTACTCTCCATGAGCCTTGGAGCAGGGGAAACCAGCTTTGGAAACAAAAGGCCCAGTGCGTGCCCAGGCTCAGCCTCTTACGTGTGACCTCCGGGAGCCTCAGTGTCCCCAGCTGCAAAATGGGACTGCTGAGTTGTTTGGAGGATGATTTGAGATGAGATACGGGAAACGATCCTGTGAATTCCTCAGCATTTTACAGACTTAGCAACTATTACTGTTATTAAAACCTGCCCTCTTACCTTCAGGTCTTCTGGTCCCATCTGCACTCCCCAACCTGAAACCCTTTCTCCACAGGCCCCCCACCCCCCTGCCTCTCCCCTTCTGCAGCCTTGAAGAATTGCTTGTTCCCACAGGGCCTGGCACCAAACATGGATGTTAAGTCTCTCTCCTCCCACCTTTGGGCTGCCTTAAGCCTTTCTTTTAACAGTTGTGATAATCACCCTGGAGTATGATAACAGCTGGGTTTTTACAGCGTGCCTGCACCAGGCCGAGGGATTTACATGCAATATCTCATTCAGTCTTCAAAGCAGCTCTGTAAAATAGGTGTTTTAAAAATGGTAAACTGAGACCTGGAGAGGTTCACTGTCTTGCCCGTGGTTCCAGAGCTAGTTGGCTCTGCTAGTGGAGCAGAATTTAAACCAAGACTACCCAATTCTGGAAGCCTTGCATTTAATCACTGTGTTGTGCTGCTTCCCTGGTAGACTTAACTGTACTGCACCCTTCTTAGTAATTAGGCTGTGAGCTCCTGAGGGGCAGGGAGTATGTCTCAGTCATCCCTGGGTGCCCCCACTGCCTAGCACGGTGATCTATGCAGGAAGTGAAAGCTCTGGTCAGGGATCAAAAGACACTGCTTCCAGGCTTAACTAGTGCCACTGCGGGCTGTGTGATATTGGGCGAGTCACCTGACCTCTCTGAATGGAACCATAAACCTTGCTGCCCTGCTGGTGGTGAGGACTGGGTGACATCACATATCTGAAAGCCTAGGTGTTAGGAAAATGAGGACCCCTTCTCCCCTGCCACCCTCTCTCCCAGTTACCGTCTGAAGGTGCCAGTGTCTGCGGGGAGACCGAAGGTGCAGGAGCCCCAGAGCACCAGCAGGAGTCCCCAGCGAGGCATTCTGCTCCACTGGTCCACGCTTCCCGTGGGTCCACGCTTTGCCTGTGTCCCAGCTCTCTCTGGGATCCACGGAAGGACCCCTCTCCTTTTGTACGCTCCACACTTGGGATGCCTGCGATTCTGCTCTGCCCTAATTTATTACCGTGGGGCAGATGGCAGGGCAGCCAGTAATAAATCCCTCCGTGGGACTGAGCTAAGTGGGTGAAGGGTGATCAGGCTTCTGACGCGGAGCAGGGGGGCCAGAGGAAGGAAGGTTGTGGGAAAGCAAGGCTGTGCCCAGTGACGCCAGTAGCCCTGTCTCGGCCTGGCCCTGTGACCCCTCAGGGAAGACAGGCTGATGAGAAACAACACTGCTAGGGGACAAGGGCAGGGCTGGGACAAGCATGGAACCCTGGTTTCCAGTCCCTCAGCCAGTCTCCCTCACCCCTTGCCTTTGTAGCTCTGTCTTCTGGGTTAACCTTGGCTGTGCCCCTGCCTAGCTTCTCCTAGGCTGCCTCTCAGTGTTCCCATCTGGAACATGGGTGGCCCCTCCTGGCTCGTTCCCTGACAGAGCCAGATGCTGCTTCCCTCCACGTCTCCGTCGGCAGTGGCTGTTTACGGGAAAGTGCAGCACAGCCCTTCCTCTGGAAGTAGGCACCTGGGGGCAGGGGGCGTGTGTCCATCCTCAGTTGACCTAGTATTGGTGGAAGGGAAGGACAGCCCTGGGGATGTGGGGAGGCTTCTGCCAAAGAGCAAGGTGGGGCAGCTGTTCTTCCAACCCCTCCTCCTCTTTCTGCTTGGCCTTAACTCCTTCCTGGGCTCTGTCTCTGCCCCCTTCCCTTTCTCTTGTAGCTTACAAGCAGTCAAGGGCAGCTCACCACACACTCACCTGGCCCCTAAATCCCAGGATGGGTGCTATTTATTCAGCTTAGGATGTCCTCTCCTGGCTTCTCCCTGCTCACTCTTAGGGCCCACTTCCAATATCACTATCTCCTCCGTGAAGCAGGCGTGGATTCAGCCTGGAATTGACTGTCTCTGCTGGGGGCTCCCACAGTGCAGACACGAGCCTTCTGTGAGAGCACAGACCTCAACTGTCCTGTCTCGGGATTATTTCTGTGTACATCTGCCTCTCGCCCAGAGTGGTGCTTAATACTCATCAAATGAGCGCCCGGTGAACCGTGATGAGCAGTGCGAGAAGCCCTGGCATCGCTGTCAGGGACCCGGCTTCTAGTTCTGACTCTACCACCAACTTGCTGTGTGACGTGGGACCCCTTCCCCTCTCTGGGCTTCAGTTCTCCAATCTGGAAGATGAAGCAGCTGCTGGGTGGCCCCAGGGCACCCTCCTGGGTAGACACTCTAGTATCCCTGTCCTGTGTATTCAGGGTACTGCTCTCTGCACTGACTGTGGGCAGTAAGAACTTAACCAGAGGCGCTAATCTCTGTTACCAACATGTTGTCTAATTAATGCATTTGGATCTCTGAAATTATAACACCCTTACCAAGTGATGGGAGAATTTGGTGTTTCTTGGTATAAACTCTCACTGGAGAATTCTCAGGCCCTGTGGTTGGCATTGGGGGAAGCATTTGAGGGCAGGGGAGAACTTTTAAGAACACCTCAAAGTGGGAACATCTCTCTTGTCAGATTGAATAAATATTTATTAAGCATCCCTGTAGGTCTCGGTGCGCTTTCATTTATTAGCAAGTATCCACTGAGCATTTCTTATATATTAGACACTTTTCTAGATGCTGGAGTTACAAAGGTGACAGAAACGAACACCATTGCTTCTGCACAGCTCTGTGAAGTGGGGACCCTCTGCTCAAACAGGAAGCTGAGGCTTCAGAGAACTTAGGGAAGGACAAGCTGAGCGCTTTGCCTTGTGACTCTGGGCTCCTCTCTGGGGCTGTGTGTGTCACGGATGACCGGCAGAGCCAATGGGATGTGAAGGAGAGGGGTGCTGGGCTGTGGCTGGGTCTGCCAAGCCCACAGAGCTTTCTGTGGGGGAGACGGAGCTCTTTAAAGCCCCGTCCTCACTGCAGTTTAGATGCCGGCACAGTGCAGCAGGACCCTTACCCGTATTTCAGGTCAGCACTCAGGACTCTTCTATGGCAAAGGCAGGGCTGGGGGTCCCAACAGCTGGCCAAGCCCTCTGTGGCCCCAGGTACTCTCCAACCAAAAATGCCCTTCCTGCCCACATCCCTGTCTCCTGCCAGTGGGTGCAGCACATGTGAGTACTGACCCTGGGGCCAGCAGTGGGTACAAGTGTGAATAAGAAGAGTGAATAACTTCCCCAGGAAAGACACAACTGTCAAACTATAGACCAGAGTTGCAGGGACCAGAGGATGGTCTTCTCACGTGCTGCTCTCAGCCCACCCCCTCAACTCCTGTGGGGCTCAGATCCTGAGACCAGACACTGGGTATCACACCCCATCAAGACTGTGGCCTGGACTCACAGTGAGCAGGGATCCTGAAATCAAGCTGTGAAGGTTCGTGGAGGGCAGCTCTGCAGAAGCTTAGCCGGGAGAGAGAAGCCCCAGGGATCATAAAGCCCTTGAAGGTTCTTCCACAGAAATTGGAGTCAGACCCGTTTGTACAGCCTCATTGTACAGAGCTGAGGCCCTTAAAGGGTGGCAGGGAGAAAGAATCCGGTTTTAGTTCCGTTCTGGGGAAGAACTGTCGAGCAGTCAGCACCCAGTGAGAGCGGATGCCCTGCGTGCGGTCACCTCCGACCCTGGGACAGTCCACTCCAGTAATTTTTGGGATTCTGTGTGTCCTGACTCCCTGCCAGGTGGCCCAGCCTGCTACTCCCCGTTTTCCCTGTCGGGTGAGGATGATTGGAAGGCAGGTGGAACTCCATGAGAATCTCCCTCTGAACCTGGGCCTGCCGGTGCCCTGGGCTGTGGGAGGGAAGGCGCGTGGGTAGGGACCTTTCCCGGGTTATCTCGCAGGCCCCATCAGCCCAGGGGTCCAGTGTTCCTCACAGAAGCCCCCCAGAATCCCACGTCGAGGCCCCAGGCTGCGTCACCTGAGGTCGGGGAAGCAGAGCTGGAGGCAAAGGGAAGGGCTGGGCCGCACCTGCCCTTTCCCCTGGGGCAGACCCGTGACGTGAGAACCAGTCCGGAGAAGCATAAATCCCGCCTGGGTCCCGTCCTCTCCTCTCTCTTCAGATCCCACGCTGGGTGTGCAGAGTGGGGGGCAGGGGCATTCAGAGGGGTGGTGGGGCTCTGGGAATCTCTCAGGAGACAAGTGGTGCTCAGGGTTTCTCTAAAAATGCCCCCAAATCCCACTTTGCTCCAGGATAATGACCCCAAGGAGACTTGGGATTGTGACCAGGACTGGGAGGGAACAACGGAGGTGAAGTGTGGAGGGAGAGAAGGCTGTGTGGTACCAAGAGGCTGATTTTTGCTACTTTGAAAGGAGCATGGATTTATTTCCACCAGCATTAGTTTAGTGGAAAGTTCTTGCCATGGCCACTGCCCTGGGGAAGGTGGCAAAGAGATCAGACTCACTGAGGCTTGGAATTGGGGAGCTAAATGTCTCTGGGCCGATACTGCTTCTGTTCATAAAGAGCAAACGGGAAAGCAGGAAAAAAGATAAAAATGGACACGTCTTTTCTTCACCTGTATTCCTCCCTGTGTCACGCTTAACTCCCCAACCCCGGAGGGCCCAGCTGCTTCCTGGGAGGAATTTTTCAATCAGATGGGAGCATTGAGCTTGCAGAGATGAGCAGCTGGGGCCTTGAGAGGAAAAAACAGACCCGGAACGGAGTTTAATAACCAGCCAGGGCTGCCTTGTGTGGGTGGACCCTCCAGAGGGAATAATTACTTGGAAGGCATTGGGGCTGGGACCGGGAGCGTCTTAGAGCTGCGGGGTGGAGATGCAGGGAACCAAGTGTCCTTAGCTGGTTGTTCTGGGGGCCTTGGAGGAACAGGAATTCAGCCACAGGGTTGGGGTGATCCCAACCTTAGGCCTGCTCAAGTGGTGGCCCAGGAAAATTGAAGGCAGGTCACCCGGGTCTTGGGAGCTACAAGCACCTGGGGGGAGGACAGGATTGGCAAGGGGGTGGGGAGCTTGGTGGGAGAGCTTGGTCAAAGGAGTACTCCTGAAATGAGATGCACCCAATGTAGTGGGACCAGACAGCATAGCCTGAGGCATGAAAGCTAGAAACATAATAAACTGCTTTTCCCCAAATGGCACTGGTGGTCTGTTTCATTATCAAACAAAGCTTAAACTGAAAGGTCCCTTTTCCAGAGGAGGGGTCACGGTGGGGCAGCTAAGTGGAGGATGTGTGTGTTTGTGCTGTGTGGGGGGTGGTGATGCAGGGGCAGTGGTTCTGATGCGAGGGTGCTAGGGGTTTGTGCGCTAGAGTGTCACCAGCAGAAGTATAGGGAAGTGGTTGTATCCCGAGAACATTTCCTAGAAAATGGACCCCTTTCTTCCTTTCTTCTCGCTTTCCTTTTTTATCAGAAAAATAAATACTCTCGGGGTTTTTAAAAAATGTTTTTTAATTTATTTTTTTATACAGCAGGTTCTTATTAGTTATCCATTTTATACATATTAGTGTATTATGTGGTGGTGGTGTGATGAATTGGGAGGTTGGGATTGACATATATAAATACTCTAGTTTTAAAATTCAGTAGAACTCAGAGGCTTTTAAGGATAACCAGCATCTCCAATCCTGCTCTACCGAGGCGACGCCTTTCAACTCTCTCAGCTATTTTGCTATTGATGGCTGTCCATATTCCTAAAGGTTACGCTTAAACTGCCATTTCTTAATTTTTCAGTTTTATTCATTATTTCTTCTTCTTTTATGGTAATTAAGGATTTCTCTCTCTTATGCTCCGTCCCTCCAACTTTGGCAAAATCAAAAGCCAGTACTTAGATTATTATAATTAAATTTACATTCATGGTGTATTACACTGACATTTCTTTGTGTAATTTTTTGCTTTTCATTAAGTTCATCATTGGTCCTGCCCCTTTCCCACTCCTTGTTTTTCTGTTCCCAGCTGTTCCACACCCCCTTCCGCCTGGTGTGATGCTCAGGTAATGCACCAGTGGAATTTTCTTCTGGGGGCTCGGTGCTCCTGGGGGATCTCTTTGCTGCTCTCCTCTGTGGCTTCCTATGTCCAGGTTCTGGGGTTTTCCTCTTTCTCAGGTGACACTTGTATTTAGGTGGAAGATGTGTTCCGAAGCTTGCTGAGAAAGGGTGCAGGAGAAGTAAACACTTGGAGTCCTGGCAGGTCTAGAAATGTTTCCATTCAACCCTTACTCTTTAGAGTTTGGGTGTGAATAGAATGCTAGGTTGAAACTTGTTTCCCCTCTGAAATTAGAAGTTGTTTTTCCAATATCTTCTGATTTTAACAAGTGTGGTGCAACTCTGATTCCAGACTCTTCTGTGGTTTGATCTCTAGTGGGTTTCACCACCTTTCCTTACCCCTGGCATGGGTCTTCTTCCATTCATGTGCTTCATCCACTTAATGGATGCCCTCAACCTGGAAATTCGTGTCCTTCCGTTCTGGGAAATCGTCCTGCATTAATTCTTTGGTCATTTCTTCCCTTCCATTTTCTCTTTTTCTCTCTTCAGGAACTCATACTAGTAGGATATTGCAACTTCTGTTTGTTTTCTAAGTTTCTTATATTTTATCTCCTGACTTTTTTTGTTGTTGTTGTTCTACCTTCTATGAGATTTCTTTAACTTGACGTTCCAACTCTTTTATTTCTTAAAAAAAAAATTATCTCATAATTTTAACCTCTGAAGGCCCTTTCTTATTCTTTGATTATTCCTATGTTTATTGCAACCACTACTTGGTTTTTTGTTTGTTTGTTTTTTAATTTATTTATTTTTATTTTTGGCGTGTGGGTCTTCGTTTCGGTGCGAGGACTTTCTCTAGTTGTGGCGAGCAGGAGCCACTCTCCATCGTGGTGCGCGGGCCTCTCACTGTCGCTGCCTCTCTTGTTGCGGAGCACAGGCTCCTGACGCGCAGGCTCAGTAGTTGTGGCACACGGGCCTAGCTGCTCCGTGGCATGTGGGATCTTCCCAGACCAGGGCACGAACCCGTGTCCCCTGCATTGGCAGGCAGATTCTCAACCACTGCGCCACCAGGGAAGCCCCCACTACTTGTTTTATGAGTGCAAAATTTTCTCTTATGCCCTCTGAGCATTTTTTTAAAAATTTTTTTTTCCCTCTGAGGATATTAATTACAGACTAATTTTTTTCTTGGTGTCTCTGGTTTCTCTGTGTTGTTTGCTTTGGTCTTCTCTTCCAAACTAGAGGTTTTATTCAAGCTCCTGGGACAACTTGGCTCTCCATTCAGGGCTAAGACAGACAGGTGGAGGGGCCTAGAAACTCGGTATGCAGGGGCAAGGCTCACAGCTGGTGTACCCCACTCTAGATGGGGGCTTTGAGCAGATTTTCCCTGGAGCACTGCCATAAAATGAATGTTTGTGCCCCCCAAAATCATATGTTGAAATCCTAACCTTCCATGTGATGATATTAAGGAATGGGGGGCCTTCATGGGTGATTAGGTTATGAGGGTGGAGCCCTCATGAATAGGATTAGTAGCCCTTATAAAAGAGACCCCTGAGAGCTCCCTGCTCCTTTCTGTCACGTGAGGATACAACAAAAGCGTAGCCATCTATGAAGCAGAAAGCGGGCCCTCACCAGGCACTGAATCCGAGGTCCCTTGATTTTGGAATTCCCAGCCTCCAGAACTGTGGGAAACAAAATTTCTGTTGTTTATAAGCCACCAAGTATGTGGTACTTAGTTAAAGCAGCCCAAACGGACAAAGGTAGGTACCCTTCAATGGCAGTATCTGTCGGTCTTTTCTTTGGGGCGTTCTCTCTCCCATTTGGGGAGGTGGTCCTTGTGCCCTGCATTCTGGGAAGAAACTGGGAAAGGGCTCACCCAGGCAGACTTTCACACAGTCTACTCTCTTTTTTCCCTCTTGTCAGACACTCTCTTTATCCCCATCCTCATTGTGCTTGTGACCCCCTGACTAGAGGTCTCTACTGAATCCTCGAGAGAGAAAGCCTCTAGCTTCTTCCTCATGGGGGAGCAGGGTAGCCAGGCTGTGTTAGCTGGAGACAGGGGACTCAGGAAATCTAACTTCTCCATGTAGAGATTTCCAGCCAGTCCCCTGTTTTCAGTCTAGAATTCATCCCAGGTAGCTCCAAGTACCGAGACTTGGTCCTTGGGGTGAATCAGTTATGGCCCTTCAGTAGACCTTTTTGCTGGCTTTGAGGTTGTAGCTTCCTTCATTCTGCCAAGCCCTCCATCTAATTTCCATCTTCAATATCTGGTTGTCATTTCTCATCTGCTGTGGTTTCCTTTCCCTTCTCTTTGTCCTTGGGAGTCTATTCCTTTCTTGTTCCTTTGCTATCTTTTAAGGGGCTTAGGGTGTGAGCAGACATGACTGTGTCAGAAGTGGTACCTTTAAACATTTTGTGAAGGTAACATGCGGATGAGACTGTTGTTAAGACTCTATTGGACAGATAATAGAGAAAATATAGGTAAGCAAAACCCGAGAAGAGGATGAAACTGGGGGCTCTTTGTTTTGCTCTGGCTTTCCCAACAACCAAAACCAGTCCTGCTGGCCTCCAGGCTCCCTGCTCTGAGCTGAGTATGGAAGCCTGTTGGGCTCTGATGTTTTAAAATGGAAGAAGGGCGAGGAAGGGCATACTAACTCCCCTGGGACTTGACATCTTTTGCCTCCCTATGACCAAGTCTGGACCTGGGGAAGCTGCTTCCAGAGAAAGGAGACAGACAGGGGCAAAAGTCAGGTGCCTGACCCCAAACAGGAGGTTTGAGGGGAGGAGACCTGCTCTGGGGATTGGTAACCTCACCTGTGTTGTCATTAAAGAAGTTGGAGAGGCATCGGGATAGAGTGACATTGGCTGCCAGAGACCTGCTACCCAAGACAAATCATTCAGGAAGAGGGTTGGCTCTGCCACACAGCAGGGACAGAGAAAAAGGAAAGACTGTAGCGTGTAGGAAGATTATGATACGTGGAATTAGAATGTGAGTCTCACTCTGGGCTCCCTAACTTGCCAGCCAACCTTGGGCGCACCACTTGACTTCTCCAAGAATACTGCCCACCTCTTGCAGTTGTTGTGAGGTTGAAATGGAGTAGCCCTGTGCTTGGCACACTACAGGACTAAAAAATTGCTTGTTAATATATTACTAGTGATACTAGAGGCAGAAGTCCCCCTGCATCCCTCCCACCCCCGCCCTCCATATTCCTTTGCTTAGGGGCATGAGACCACTTCCCTACTAGTGCAACAGACTTACCAAAATGGAAGGAATATGGAAAGAGATGCTCCTACCTCCCATTCCCCAGGGAAGGATGCCCAGGTCCTCCTGGTTTCTTGCCCCTTGGGGACTGTCTAGAGTTCCCAGGAAGGACTGGGTTTGAGAGACCCTAGGCAGCCCTACCTCCAAGTCTTTGGGCTCTGGTGCCCTAGCTCTCTGAGTCCACCCAGAAGTCTTGGGAGGTAGATGGGAGTCCCCGGGGCCCCTCACAGCCTGTACCTTCCCTCCAATCAATTCAGAGTCAGGCTGGGAGCCTCATGAAACCAAAAACCCCTTCACCCCATGGAGATCCCCATCCCTTCACAGCACATGGGGTCAAGAACTGCAAAGCCTTGAGTCTCACAGGCACAGTCCTGGGCAGGAAGACCAGGACAGGTGGATCCAGCTCTTCTGCTACCCACTGAAGCAGCTAGAACAGAGATCCTGGAGAGCACTTGGGTTGCAGTGGGAGCTAGTAAGGCCTGAAATGTAGTTAGAGGGGCCACACCACACACAGCGTCACACAGACACATGTATGTTTCTCATATTTACCCCTCTTACACATACCTTCTCACACACAGGCCTGCTTCTTATACCAGAGAACACATTTCACTCTCCTGCCCCTGAAGCAACACACACACACACACACACCTCTGCCTCCTATCTGCCTAAACTTGAGGTCATGAGGAGAAATTAGGGGAGATCACAGGAAATTTTGTAAAATTAGGTTGGCTAAGAGCAGATTTTAGAGACCATTAGCTTCTTCCTACGCATAGACTTCATCAGAGAAAGGATTGGTCCAGGGAATAGGAGAATAACTCACTTAACAAAATAGCTATTGAGTTTATGATTCCTCTCCCAGAGGTACAGGGACACACACCCCAGGTCGTTTGGGGGATGAAATATCAACAGCATCACCCTGTCATGCATGCTAGGACATGAGCTCACAGCAGTACCAATAATTTGAGAGATCCTGGAGGACGGTTTCTGAGTAGAGATGGGGGTAGGGCAGGTTGTCGTGTTCCCATAGCAGCCTATCTCATTGCCATAGCAACAAGATTCTGCCTCCATTCTATGGAGTCCTGGTTTCTGTAATGGGTGGAACACTGGTGTTTCATGGAGTGGTGGTGGACCACACAATCCTTCTAGGAAAGAACATTTCCATTCTAAAACAAGCAAGGTAGGGACTTCCCTGGTGGTCCAGGGGCTAAGAATCTGCCTTCCAATGCAGGGGACATGGGTCCGATCCCTGGCTGGGGAACTAAGTTCCCAATGCCCCAGGGCAACTAAGCACATGCGCTGCAACTAGAGAGAAGCCCGCGCTGCAACGAAGAGCCTGCGCACCGCAACGAAGACCAGCTCAGCCAAAACCAAGCAGGGTACGCGTAGCGTGAGGCTGTCAAGTAGGGCTGGGTTTTCTTGTGGGCTTAGAAGCCTAGAATTCCTGGAGTTTCCCAACTGACAAGCTCTACTCCTTCCTACAGCAGTTTAAACTCCCCAGCTATTGGGGTCCCCCAGGAATGTCCCCACAAGGCAGGTTGACCATTCCTAATGTTCACCACAGCTGACTCAGATGGAAACCCTGCCACGTCAGAGAGGTGTGACAGTGCAATGGGGAAGCCAGGAGCCTGAAATGGCTTGCCACTCATTGGCTGTGTGCCTTGAGTGAGATATTTATCTTTCTGAACCTCAGGATTCTCACTTGTGAAAATGGGGTTAACACATGCTCAGCCCCCTGGGTGGTTCAAAGGACGTAGCGAAGTGATGAACATAAAGCACTGGACCCATCCAGGGTTTCGGGGGTGGGGGTGGGGGGGTGGGGGGGCGGGGAGGGGGTGATTGGCAGATGGATGGCCCAGTGCACTGCTGACATTCCTTGCGCATGGAGTGGGGCTTCAGTGTGGTTGTGGCCAAGCACCCCAGTGGAGGTCTGACTGTGGACCTAAGGTGTTATTTAAACCTCAGTGGAGGGGGCAGTGGTTGGCATCATCTTCCAGATCAGGCTGTCCGACTGGCTAAAAACTTCCCTGGGAAAGGGGAAGGTACTTACGCCATCTGCCTTCCCCTGGCCTAGATCAGTGCTACTCAAAGTGTGGGTGTCGGCTCATGGCCCTCTGAAAAATGTTGGTTACCCATCTGCAGTGACATAGGTCTAGGAATTAAGAGAACATCTTCAGAAATTTTTATAGCTATTTGATATTGCAGTAACACCACCCAAGCAGCATCCAATTTGAGCTTCTTTTTAGTTATTTTTAAAAGTCTTATAGAGATTCAGTGTGTGTGTGTGTGTGTGTAAAAGTACCCATCTGCCCCGAATTGGGGGAAAAAACAACTTGGTCCCTTACCTCTAGTTTTAAAATCATTGACCTTGATAACACTAAAGCCTTCTTAAAACCAGCTGAAGATCCAACTGAGAGAGAAGGGGAACAATCTCATCCGCGCCGCTTGCAAAAATTAGCCACGGATCACAAGCAGGTGAGACGGCAGCATTTCCTTTATTGCTTCAGGAAAAAAACTGCAGGCCCCTCCCACTGCCCCGCCCCCAGCCCCGGCCCCGATTTGGAAGGTCTAAGGCCGCACCTCCGCGCTCAGCCCCGCCCGGCGCCTTGGCCGCGGCTGCCGGGCGGCGCAGTGTGTCGCTTTCCGTAACGTAGACCGAAGGAGTTCCAGTTGTAGGCGGACAGGTCCTTCTCCCGCTGCACCAGCACCGCGCCGCGCGGGGCGGGGATCAGGCGACTGCGGGGGGCGCACAGGCCCGGCAGCTGGGGCCCAGCGGAGCTCTCGGGTGGAGGGCACAGCGAGGCCCCCCGAGGGCTCGGCCCGGCAGCGGCGGGCTTCCTCTCCGCGCACCGCGGGCTCTGCGCCCCGGAGGCCAGGAGCGCCGGAGGTCTGAGCCGCGGGCCTAGGACAGAGCCACAGGGAGAGGCTGACGTGAGGCCGGGGCCCGGGAAAGACGGCTTTGGAACACCTACTCACATCCCCATCCTCTGCTTCCCTTTTGTTCCTTGACCCCCTAGGAAGCTCAGAGCTCCAAGCTCAGCATCTTAGCATCTTAGCTTGGGTGGTTAGGCCATTTGCTCCTCCTTCCTTCAATATAGCTTTGATTTCACATGTTTTACAGAATTGTCTTGAATGTCTTTTATATTGATTACTTTTTTTTTTTAGGAAGCAAGCAGGGTAGAGCTTGGAAATAAAGAAAACTCAAGTATTTGCTGGACACCCAGCTTTGCTCCTCTTCGTGGCCCTCTGGCTGGCCCGCCTGTGCATCAGGCTCCCACTAGACTGAGCTCCTAGGGCGGTTGGGGCCATGTTCATTCATCTCTGAGTCTCTCAGAGTCTTGAAAACAGTGCCTTGCACATACTAGGGCCTCAAAAATGCTTGTTAAATATATAAAAGCTAATGAAAGGCTCGTAGTTACAGAAATGAAGCAAGTGAAGCTAAGACCATTGTGCCTCCACACCCCCAACAAGTGTGACCCCTAAAAGGCTATATAAGGGCTTCAACAAAGAAGGGAAATTATCTGGGTCACCTCAACCAGCTCACCTCCCCCACTCCAGGTATAATCTTTCCCCTTCACACTGAGGGTTAATGAGGCTAATTTGGAAGGCACTCCACATGCGAGGCTCATTAAGTGCACTATACCTTTTAGCAGTAAAGTAGTGCAACTAGCTCTCAGGAGACAATGACCCCAGCAAATTGTGGCAGGAGATCAGTGGAAATGAGGTCTGGGGTGTGAGTGGGTGTGTGTTGGGTGGAGGGTAGTTGGCTTTGAGCCCTGCTCTTCAGTGCCCTGGCATACTCTGGAGAAAAGCGGGCATGGTCCAGAGTTAGTTATAATCTTCCTAGGAGGGCCCTGGGCCTGGCTGAGATGGAAGAGACAATGACTTCCTTTCTAGCTACAGCCACCATCCCAGCAGGAGGATCACTGCTTAGGCTATTGTTTTTAGCATCACCTAAGCTTTTGCCAGAAAGAGCTAAGAGCTCAATGTCCCCAGGGCAGTGATGATGTTATACTCTGGGGGATCCTCCCTCACCCAGAAAGAACACCCGATCCCAGGAGAGAAGACACACTTGGCAAGGGACACCCAGGGCCATGTTCTCTTTGCTTTGGGATAGCTTATGGGCACAGTGATATCTTGTGTATAGAGAGAATGCTGCAAGTTCCAGAGCTAGAGGAACTGAGGTCCCCAGAGGCCAAGCTGACCACCCAGCAGTGTTAAACCCCCCTCCTGACTTGGGGATGAGCACCATCCTAGCTCATGCCCTGTAGAGGGCACTCTTTGGGAGCTCAGTGCCTGCTGGGTTTCTGCAGCATTGGATTGAGTGACTTCGGGAACGTTTCTTTACCTCTTTGGGCCTCAGTTTCTCCAGCTCATCAGTTTCACAATGAACTCATAATGTTGACAGATATTAAGGATCTGTCCTTTTGTGTCGGCTATTTTTTTTTTTTTTCAAATTTCCCATAAAGGAACTGAGGTCACTGGTAAGACAAACTTGCATAGTAAATTCCTTCCTAGCAGATCTGCACAGAGAGGTGGTTGGCGGAGAGCAGAGAAAACCATGCAGGAGCTCGGTGGTTAACAAGCACCTGAACCTGGGTGAGCCTCCTGATGTCCGTAACAGTGGCAAGACATTCCTGCTTGCAAGGTTAGCGAGGCCCCTAAACGTGTTGCATGTGTCAGTCTTAGGTTTCCATTAAACGCAGCTTTAAATTCACGTCATGAGACTAGCCACATCTGAAGAATATGGTAACTCTTATTTTGCAACAACTCACTTGCTCCCTCCCACCCTTCTTCCCAGACAACACATACCTGTGGCTCTAGGGTTCTCCATGGGCATTGCCTTTTCTAATGTCTCCCTGAAGGAGACGGCACAGAGGAAAATCGTCAACTGCCAAGAAACCAGCGAGTTCATCGTGGTCCCGGAAGTGTCCTGAGACCAAGACAGAGAGAGGGCGGAGGGGCTAGGTTAGGCACGCCCTCTGGGCTGGGTGATGGGGCAGATCCCAGCATGAAGTGGGGCCCTTGGAAGGAAGGAGACAGCCCCTGCCCTTGGAGGCCCTCAGTGGAGGGATGAGGCTGAACAGACACAGCACGGAAATGGGACTGAGACCACTTGCACCGTATCGTCCAAGCTGAACTCATGCTGGGTGAGAATCATAGGGAGGGCTTCCTGCAGGTGAGGCCAGTAAGGTTAGGAAGGAAGGAGAGAAGGAAAGAAGGGAGGGAGGGAGGGAGGAAGCATCCGTATCAGTGGAAGGGGCAGGACTGCTTGGGTTGGAAAATGGCCGGGATTCTGAACCTCAGGTTTGCTTGAGAGGAATGTTGGAGAAACAAGGAAGGAGATGCAGTGTGGCAGTGAGCAGGGAAAGGTGAAGTGAAGTGGGGCAAGGAGTTCCACTGAATGGAGGACGCTGAGGTCCCCACCTGCTCTCTGGAGCCTGGGAGCAGGCTCTTCTTCCCTCCGTGCTGGGCTCTGCATAAATGACAGCTTTCTGTGCTCCACTCTCCCCACTAGAATGTGCCTTCCTGAACCTGGCCCAGTTCCCTCCTGCTGTAATGGGAACTTAATTCCTTTCCTTTTTCAAGAAAAATGAAGAAAGAGGCAATCATCTTGCTTGCTCTCATAACCCTTCATAGCCTTGAAAACCGTCATTAAATTGTCTTATTGCCTGTAATTCAGGAAAGAGAAAAAAACTTTCCCTGATTTATCAGGTCAACTGTCTCCATATTCTATTCCCCGTGGTCTCTGAGAGGATATGAATATAATCGACTTCATGATTTTGGCTGTTGAGGTGGGAGCTGTGTGCTCTGACCCCCTCTTCATCCCCTTTCCCCTCTCATCCCCACCACCGCCCCCCCAGCTCTTCCAGCTCCCAAGTCTGATTTCTCTTTGAAAAAGTCACCAGGCATTTTGAGATGGTCCAAACATGATTAAAGACAAATTGGTGGAGAGCCAGGCAGCACTGCAGGCTGAGCAGAAGGCAGTGGGTGCCAGATCTAAAGGCTCGAGCCTCCCTCTGTGGTCGAGCGGTAAGGGGACAGGGCGGGGGGGGGGACTATCATTTGTGCCCGTCAGCTCCTAACGGTGGCTCAGCCCCATCCAACCCTCTGTTGTGGCCCCCACTCCCCTTTCCTCTCCCTGCGCCACCGGGACGCAGGCATGGGGTAGAGTAAGAGTGGGATTAGGAGGACTCAGATCTATAGCCACAGCTCCACCCTCCCTCCCTGTGAGACAAGAGCAAGTCACCTCCCATCTCTAGACGTCATTGCTCCGTGTATAAAATAAGAGCGTTGAGTCAGACTGGCCACCGACTGTCCCCTCAGATGGTCACTTATCCTTGCAGACTTTGACTCTGTGACACCCTGAAACCCAGACCATGGCTTTCTGCACCTGCCTTAAGGCCTGGGGCAGGGCATGGAGTAGAGAGAGGATCAGTCCACTAGAGAGAACGTGTAAAACCATTTCTTTCATGGCTTCAGACCATGGATGCACGGGGTCCAGGTCAGTTCAGAAATCATTCCTGATCGCAGCACCTGGTTGGCGCTATGGGTGCACAGGTGTGCTAAGACGCAGGGTTGCTTCCCCCAGGCCCTCCCCTGGGATCTAGCACAAGAAGTTGAGTCGTAATCAGAATCATCTCAGAATAACATGGTAAATGAGAGGCTGGAGGCACGTGAGCACAGGGTGGGTGGGGAGGCCCGGGGGTGTGTCAGAGCCCATGGGAGCCTGATGTGGAGGGTCCAGGCAGGCTTTCTGCAGGGGGTGGCACCTGAGCTGAGTTTCTGCGCACTGAAGGCAGTCCCCGCAAGGGAGCTGGAGCTGGGTGTGGAGGGAAGTGAAGGCCCTCCAGCCTGCCAGGAGGGTGAAACTTTGCTGGAGAGAGAGTGAGTGATGAGGCTGGGGAAGGGGCCACCAGGGGCTTTATCCCCAGGCGCTGTGAGCCAGAGGGGAATGTGTGTAGATTAGTGTTTCACATGGAGCATTCAGGCTGCTCTTCAGAAGCAGGACGGTGAGTGGGGAAGGAGGCAGAGGGCAGGCTGTGGGGTTAGAAGGTAGTGTTCCTTCTTCATGCTCCTCTCACCGGTATTGCACCCTCCCCATCCCATCATAGGTAGCACTTACCATGAGAACTTTGGGTTTCCCCCACTACCTGTCCCCAGTGCACACCTACACCCCTCCCCCAACTCTTGGTTCACTG
The DNA here is from genome assembly GCF_951394435.1 of Stenella coeruleoalba. NCBI lineage: Eukaryota > Metazoa > Chordata > Mammalia > Artiodactyla > Delphinidae > Stenella > Stenella coeruleoalba. Next base: position 160,284,465 of record NC_137169.1, read on the forward strand.
CCCAGCACAGCGGCTTTTAACACATGTGGTAGAATTGAGTTGTTTGGAAAAGAACCATCAGCTTCCAAGGGGCCACGAGTGGCTGTCCTGCAGTGGGCATTTTTGTGGTCTCCCTGTCCCAGGGGTTTTGTACCTAGAGAGTAACAGGAATTCCAGGCTTGGTTGGAAAGCTTTTGGGGTGGGGCAGCTCCCTTCTGCGGTGATCCCATCTCTTAGTGCCAGGGCTGGCAGGGTACACGGGGGCTCTTTGTTTAGGTCTGTGTTTGCCATCCACACATCAGGGAACTACCCAGAGGAGTCCTGTTGAGCCTGTGAGCCCCAGGAGTTCCCCAGCTCCCTCCAAAAGCTTCTGTGGCCTCTCATCCCAGCCAGAGAGTTCATTCACTGTATTCATTCTTTCTACAGAAAAGAATCCCCAAGGTCCTGGTTTCATAAAGTGCAAGTTAACATCATTTACCCAGACATCCCAGAATAAATCTGGCCGGCCGAGTAATCAGGGAAGATCGGCACCCCCTTGGCCTGCCTGGGACACCTCTGTCAGTCCTGGAACTGAATTCCTGCTCCCAGCTTGGGAGCCTCCCTGAGTCCAGCCAGAGCCTTCCCCTGTGTGGGCGCTGCAGCGCACCTACCTTGCCTTGGCTCCGTCCTGAGGGGTCTCCGAGGTGATGACACTGCTTGGCTGAGTGAACACCTGGAGGGAGGGGAGATGGGCTCCTGGGCTCACTGTCACCAGCTCTCTGGTCACGTCCCTTTTATAAAGCCCATGGTGACGTCTCCAGGCATAGGCCCACCTCTGCCTCCCCCTCCCTCCTCCTCAGACCCCCTCAGAGAGCACGGCGCTCCGAGCCGATGACGGCTGACTCCCGCCTCCTGGTTCTCATGACTGAAATCAGCCTTGTCCTGCCCCTCCAGAAGCCTTCCAAGGCTGGCTTTCTGATTGCCGCTAGTTCTTTCCAGCCTACTCACCGCTTCTCCCCGACCCACTCCAAGAGCCATTCTGCCCCAAACAACATGGAAATGGACTGTTTGGGGGGGGGGGGCGGAGTGTCAGCGGGCAATGTTCCCCCTCCAGACAAGTGAGTAGGATGCAGGGGGGGAAGGGGGAGGAGGTGGCACAGTCTGCCCCGGGGGCTCCTTGCTCCCCGTGTGCTCCCGGCTCTGGCAGCTCAGTTGGGGTCTTAGACCAGAAGGCGGCTCCTGGGCTGGGATCTGGGACTGGGTGGGGGGATTGTCTCTTTTTTTCTTCCTTCCTTCCTCCCTTCTTTCCCCAAGCAATTCCTGAGCACGGGCTCAGCACAGGGTTTGGAGATGAACATGCCGAGGTCCGATGGGCGAGACAGGTATGTGAGCAGCTGGCTAAGAAAGCAGCAGCTTTGCAGCTCTAGAAGGTGGGCGTACCTGGGAAGCACTAAGGGAACTCGGAGGAGTGCCTTCCAGCTGCAGTGTGTCCGGAGGTGCTGCTCCTGGAGCCCCACCGTCATGTCCTGTGGCACCTCGATCACACGGTTTTGGAATTGTTGTGAGCCTCGCTTTGAAGTGGGGCAGGTCTCCTTCCCTTTGCACCCTCAGCACCCGCTCCTTTGCTCCGTACAGACACAGGGGCCCTCACAGAGACTTATTAAATGTACACATTGCAGGGGACTCCTGTCTCTTTCTTGGGCCTGCAAGGATGCGCTTTACCCTTGAATAAAGTGCTTCCCAGGACAGAGACTGGGGCCCTTGGAAGGTAGGGGCTATGTCTCTACCTCAGCACAGAGGCTACCTGGTGGGTGAGCTGTGCAGACATCCACCTAATTAATGGCTGAGAAGCACTTCCCACCATGATGGGGATTAATACCCATCACTTGTTTAATACCTCCTGCTAACAGGGGCTTGCAAACATATTATCTCACTCATTAGGACTAGTAGACACGAGGGTAAGAATGATAGGTCATGAGAGCAGGCCTGCTTCTTGCCATGTGTGTGGGCCTGCCCTGAGTCAGAGAATGGACTTAATGGGCTACAGACACTGACTTTGAGTCTCAGGCACATTTACAGCTTGGGGATTTAATCTTTGCTTTTCCTCTGATAAATACAGGGTGGGGTGTGATCCCCGTTCAATCTCCACAGGACCTGGATCTCTGCTCCCAATGGTCCTGACAGCGTCTTGCATTGACTTGGGGATTTGAGGTCAGTCACTCGGCTCCATCCTTCCTTCTGGACTTGGAGAGGTCCGGGTATGATGGGGAGATGAGTCAGTGTGGGGTGGGGGCCTGAGGGGGTGGCCCCCATTTCCTTTCCAGCCCCCTGAACCAATGATTCAAGTTCAAGCAGCTTATCTCTGCTGTTCAGACCATTGAGCTGGTGCCTTGAAGCCTCCGGAACAGCTGTGGGAGCCAAGAATCATTACTCCAGACAAAGAGCGCAGAGCAGACTCAATATCTAGGTTATTACGAAGCTGGCCTTGAGAGCTGGGAGCAGTGCCAGGCGCAGATATGGAGAGGGGACAGCGGGGGTGTGTCCAGGGGGCGGGCATGTCAAGGTGCTGGCTTAGAGCCTCTCTGAGCTTCTCAGAGAGCTTGTATTCTGTCCGGTGCTTCAGAGAAAGGGAGGGGCAGGGGCTAGGGACCACTGCCCCATGCCTGCCTCAAGGAGAGGACAGAATCTGCCACCTGATTTTCCTGTTGTCACTGGCTGTCACACATCCTCTCTCTGCCTGGGGCCCAGACTCAGCCCTCTCTCCGGAAGTCTGGCACGTTCTGGCTGGGTCACCTAGACTCCCTAAGGCTCTGTTTCTTTGGCGGTAATAGGGAGCTACTGACAAACACCGTTCTCTACACCCACACCTTTGGCACAACTGCTCACACCCGTCATCTCATCTGCTATTGTCAAATGGAGAAGGTAGAGGGAGGGGAAGAGGAGCTGAGGCTGGCCCACCTGGGGAAGGGGCTTTGAGGGGAGATGGGGAAGTGTCCACTGCGCCTGGGGCTGCTGTTCTACTAAGTCTGTGTGCTTCCCCCACCCCAAGGCACCGCCACCAAGCCACACGCATAATCCACTTACCACGCTCAGGAAGGGGATGTTGGAGGTATTGCCCAAGAAGTCAAAGGCGACAGAGAAAAAGCCCCTAGGAGCAGAGAGGAGGAGGGAGTGGTCAGTGATGGCCCCAGAGGGGAGGATGAGGGCAGCGAGGCTGAGGTCCCCCCTAAGGCTCCAGCTTTGGCTCCCAAGAGAATGGGCTCCTGGGCACTGGGGGCGGGCGTGCTTCTGCACCCCTGTTTTTTTGAGAGGCAGCCAAGTGGAGTAGTTAAGAATGAAGGCCCTGAGGTCAGACTCCCTGGGTTCAAATCTTGGCTCTACCACTCACTGGCGCTGTATAAACTTAGGCAAATTTCTTCACTTCTCTGAATCTATTTCCAGCTGTAAAATGGGGTTAATAATAATCGTATCTGCATCATAGGGCCTTACACAGAGAAATGCTTGGGAATGTTTATTTTTATTATTGTTACTGTCTTCTCCTCCCTAGACTGGGTGTGTACCGCTTGCCGCATGTTTCCTGGGCTCCAGGCATGGATCGCTATTGGAGGCTGCGCTCACTATTCTCCCCCACGCCTCGGCGCCCCATTCTTACCACACACACCCTGGCATGGACGGGTGATCCCTCAAAGGGCTTGGAGGCATGGAGGTTGGTGTGGGAAGGGGAGCAGAAATCTGAGTTCTGGCTGAGCTACTTCCTTTCCCTGGGCCTCAGGTCCCTGAGGTTCGCTTGGGTCTCTGAGGTCTCTTATAGCTCTGAGGTTTTTTTTTTTTTTTTTTTTTTTTTTTGCCCCTTCCATGCTGCTGCAAGGTGTCTTTCTCAAGGTTTACTTTTGGTTCGAACTGCTGAGTCTGTAGTGGCCCCACTCACACTTCCAAGTCCTCAATAAATGGTAACTATTGTCAGAGTTAGTCTTCTTCGCTAAATTGCAAGTTCCGCAGGAAGTTTCTCCTCGTTTAGTGCCATATCCCCACACCTAGCCCTGTATTTGGCACGTAGTAGGTACTTTTTATATATCTGACTATTTGAATGAATGACTGTTTGAATAATGACATCGTTGAAAAATAATGGGTGGCAGAACACATGTGAGAGAATTTTATTTCCTGCAACCACACTACATGATGTCTCTGAAGTCTAGGGCATCGGGCCGATCAGGTGTTTTCAAGGCTACACTGAGTAAGCTGATGGTTCCGATTAGCCTAAGGTTCCTGGTCCACAGCTCCTTCCCATGAGTCCATAAGCCATGATTCTTCTAGCCCACATCATCCCCATCCCACCCCTGTTCTCTCCACAGTGCCCCAGAGGTGGTCTTCCTCAGTATCCTTTTCTTTCTTCTCCTTAAGGACCCTTCAGTCTTCTCTGAGACCCTACCCACCCCTCAAGGCCTGTCTCAGGTCCTGCTTCCTCTGGGACACCTCCCTGGCCCTGATGGAGGCCACACACCTTTGCTGAGTTCCACCGTGTCTTTCACCAGGCCCAGGCTGACACTGGACGGGCCGAAGCCAGAGACACCTCGGTCAAGTTCAGATCCTTTGCATACTACTTGTGAGAGCTCGGGCAGGGCTCCGAGCATTGGTTTCCTGATTTGCAAGTAGAGGACAATCCTACGATGGGTTGTGGAGATGACAAAATGAGAGGATGCTTGTGAGCATGCCTGGTGCATGTGAGGGGCTTAGTAGATTTTAGTTCACTGCCCTTCCTCCCTATCTGGATGGCCAGACTTGGGGGCAGGTCCTGTGTCTCCTCCCTGGTGACAGGCACAGTGATGGGGACACAGCAGGTACTCCATGTTTACTGATGGTTGGGCTGATTCTTCCAACTTATCCTTCGGCCTACGGTTGGTGTCCACCTGATGCTCCTCCCCATTTTCAACCCTTCCGAGGCTCCCGTCTCTTGCAGGATAAAGTCCAGCTTCTGTATGCACTGCTGGTCATGCTGCCCAAACCTGACCTCAGCCGTTCAGAGGCCCTGGTGGGCCCATCCAGGGGAAGGGGACCTGCACTCACTTGAAGAGGTTAAAGAAGCCATAGGTTTCCAGGAACATGCCCAGGAGGGGCCAGCGCAGGAGCACGATGACCACGCCCCCCAGGAAGAAGCTGGTCCCCTTGAGCTTGTGCCTCTGGAAGAAGAAGGAAAACGTCTTCCTCAGGCCGATGATGAGGGAGAGGCCAGTCAGGAACAGCAGCTGTGGGAGAGGGAGGGGGTGGGTGTGAGAACAAACACCCTGGCTCCCTCTGCTCCCTCGGGAGTCAGGGGCCAGGCCTGGAGCTGCGCATCAGGCATGCGGCAGGACTTGCTAACTCTTCAAGGAGGGATAATATTGGAGAGGGTGAGTAATTTGAACTGCTTAGGAACAGAAGTGCCCAGAGGCAGGGTGGACCAGGAGACCTTTGAAGGTCTCTAGCTTGTCACCCAATTCGACCCAATTTCTTGGATCCCAAGCACTTATATGATATCATTTCTCATCACACCTCCTAAGTAAGATGGGAAAGATAGTGAGATTCTCTCCATTTTACAAAGGTGAAGGCTGAAGCCTGAACAGGTTAGGCAGCCACACCCAGAGCCACAGGGCAGTGTCAGGGCTCCAGCCTGTGGCAGCATTCTCCAGGCCCTCCACTCTATGGCCCTGTCCCCACCTTCAGCTTGCCTCCCAACGATCCCTTAAGAGTGCCTGGCCTCCTGTCAAACTTAACTCTCTGGCTTTCTTCCAGCACGTTCCATGCTTTCCCTCCCCTTCTCCATACCTCTTCTCTTGTTGTTCCACCCACCTGGAAGTGCTTTATCCTCCCCACACTCACTTATTTTTCTAGATTGTTTTTCATCCTTCTCCCACAGGGCGCGCTCTCTTTTCTCCAAGCACCTTGTTTCATATTAGATGCGTTTATCTTACAGTGACTTTACCACTGCCCCTGTCTTCCTCCCCAGTCGTGTATGTTGATGTGACATTCCTGTCCCTAGGTGGTGGGATTCTCACGGGGCGTCTGATTCATCTTGGTACCCTCAGGGCCTTGCCCAGAGCTTGGCATGAGAATCCAGGTCCTTAGATTCTCTGTGCCCCATAGGCCTCCCCATCCATCCCCAGCCACCCCTTGCCTGCCTGCGCTTGGTGGTGCCCAGCGCCTGGATGGGCTCGATCTGAATAAACTCAGGGCTGACCCTCCTGGCAACGGAGACCTCAGGTAGGTTCACAGGGCTTGGGGACTCACGTTTCCGAAGGCCAGGAGCACCGAATCAAAGTACAGGAACATTCCAAAGAGGATGAAGAAGATGCCGAAGCCGGTGGTGCCCACACCAATCTCTGCAATGGGCAAGGAGGCTGTGGTGGGATGGGCTTTGGGGAGCAGCTTGGGATGCTGGAACTTCCCCCCATTGCCGCTGGACAGGTGCCCTCTGGGGGGCGGGGGATGGCATGGCTCCATTGCCATCCAGGAATCTTGGCTTCTGTGCTCTCAGGGAATGACAGGAGGGGAAGGGAAGGATGGGCACGAATCTATGTTTAGCACCTGGAAACTGCTGGTCAGTTCTATATACTCTGGCGTCCTGTCCTCACAACATCTCTATGAGGTAGCTAGTGATACTCTCACCACTTTCTATTTTCAGTTTCCTCTTGTCTTCAAATGCCACGTCACCTAGATCATTATCGGGTTTGGGTCTCTGGCTGAACACAACCCTCTGCCTACTCTGTTCCTGGCCTCTTGCTTTTGGGAGCCGCTTGATGCCCAACTCACACCAGGGCCAAAGGGTACCACTGAAAACTCACAACTGCCCAGCTGGCCTGCCCTATTTCAGGAGGCTTGCCCTCCTGAACAGCTCTTTACAGTGTCTCCTTCCTTCTCTAAACCGCCCCGCTTCCCAGCCTTCCGATGACGACCTCTCACACTTGACTGGGAAAGAGAAGTCATTGACCAGAAATGTGCTCATCACCTCGGAGTCTGCACCACAGCCAGCACCGTGGCTGCCCTGCCACACACCCCTCGGAACCCTAACTTCAGCCACAGGTGGGTCCCAGCAGCAGCGTGTCTTTTGCTTTGTGTCTCCTCATTCTTTGAACTACAGGAGTTGGCTCAGAGCCAGGGAGCCCAGCACAGATAGGCTATTTAGGATATGAAGCTCCCTTTCTCTTAAACCCCCTCCATCACACAGAATTGTTAATTTTACTTTATCTGTGCCGCTCTGGTAGTCAACAAATGACAGTTCATTGTGTTGCTTCATTTTTAAATTGAATCAAGTTGAAAATTTTATCTTAAATTACAATAAAATACAAGTAAAATTTATCATCTTAACCATTTTTAGGTATACAGTTCAGTGGTACTAAGTACATTCACCTTGTTGTTCTATTACCACCACCCACATCCAGAACTCTTTTCATCTTGCAAAACTGAAACTCTGTAACCTCTAAACAACTCCTCGTTCCCCGCTCTCTCTGGCAACCACCATTCTACTTTCTATGGTTCTGACCAGTCTAGGTACCTCATATGATTGGAATCATACAGTACGTGTCTCTGTGTGACTGCCTTATTTCACTCAGCATAATGTCTTCAAGGTTTATCCATGTTGTAGCATGTGTCAGAATTTCCTTCCTTTTTAAGGCTGAATAATATTCCATTGTATGCATATACTACATTTTGTTTATCTAGTCATCTGTGGACAGACGTGGGTTGCTTCCACCTTTTGGCTATTGTAAATAATGCTGCTGTGAGCACGGGTGAACAAATATCTCTCCGAGACTCTACTTTCACTTCTTTTGGGTATATACCCAGAAGTGGAATTGCTGGGCCATGTGGCAGCTCTATTTTGAAGTTTTTGAGAAACCACCATACTGCTTCCCACAGAAGTTACACCATTTTACATTCTCGGTAGTGGTGTACAAGGGGTTCCAACTTCTCTACCTCCTCACCAACACTTGTTACTTTCTGTTTTTTCGCTTTGTTTTGTTTTTGATAGCATCCATCCTAAGGGGTGGGAGGTGGTATCTCACTGAGGTTTTGATTTGCATTTCCTTGATGATTAGTGGTGTTGAGTATCTTTCATGTGCTTGTTGGTCATTTGTATATCTTCTTTGGAGAAGTGTCTATTCAAGTCCTTTGCCCATTTTTAAAACAGGTTGTTTGGGGTTTTTTGTTGTTCAGTTGTAGGAGTTCTTTGTATATTCTGTATAGTAACCCCTTATCAGATACAAGATTTGCCAATATTTTCTCCTATTCTGTAGGTTGCCTTTTCACTCTGTTGATTGTGTCCTTTGATGCACAGAAGTTTTAAATCTTCATATAGTCCAGTGTATCTATTTTTTTCTTTAGTTGCCTGTGCTTTTGGTATCACACCCAAGAAATAATGGTCAAATTCAGCATCATGAAGCTTTTCTCCTATGTTTTCTTCTAAGAGTTTGTTTTAGTTCTTACTTAGAGCTAAAATGAACTTTGAGTTAATTTTTACATATGGTGTAAGGTATGGGTCCGATTTCATTCTTTTGCCTGTGAATATCCAGTTTTCCCAACATCATTTGTTGAAAAGACTGTCCTTTCTCCATTGAACGGTCTTGGCACCCATGTTGAAAACCATGTGGCCATATATGCCAGGGTTTATTTCTGGGCTATCTTTTATATTCCATTGGTCTCTATGTCTGTCTTTATGCCAGTCCCACACTGTTTTGATTACTGTAGGTTTGTAATAAGTTTTGAAATCAGGAAGTTTGAAACCTCCAACTTTGTTTTTCTTTTTCAAGATTGCTTTGGCTATTCAAGATCCCTTGAGATTCCATGTGAATTTTAGGATGGATTTTTCTATTTCTGCAAAAAATGCCATTGGGATTTTGATAGATTATTGCATTGAATCTGTAGACTGCCTTCTGTAGTATTGACATCTTAACAATATTAAGTCTTCCAATCCATGAATATGGGTCTTTCTACCTATTTGTGTCTTTTAAAATTTCTTTCAGCAACATTTTGTAGTTTCCAGGGTACAAGCCTTTTGCCTCCTTAGTTAGGTTTATTCCTAAGATTAGGTTTACTGGCTAAGTTATATTTACAACTGAAAGAAAATGAAACACAATCATCTTTCAGGTAGGTAGTTAATCTTTCCTAATCTGTTACCATACAGACCTTAAGAGGATTAGGATCAGTTCCAGTATAGAAATAAGGCCAAAGGACTTTAAAAGATCTTTAAAAATACAGAGATGAGATTTATTGTTCAAATTATGGATTGAAACCTCATTCAACTCATATTCTAGAAAAATGCCAGTCTAACTGGGTCTCCATTTTGGCAGAGCTGGGTTTGCTAGGAATGAGTACAACATCATTTCTCTCAGCATATCCCCCCCCCACCCCCGCTGCCCAGAATCCAACTGCTACTAATGGCAATTCCTCCTGTTTCTGACAAATCTCCGTAATCTATTTAAGTTTGTTTCCTGTTTCCATGTCCTAGAATGCCTGCCTGAATTAAATCTCTTAGAACCCAAGACACTGGGTAGAGTACAACCCCCTTGGTCATTATGAAGTTTGTGTTCTGTCTTTCCATGTTGCATGATTTTTCTACCCTCAGAGACAGTGAGTTGAGGATCTAGAAGTACATCTATCTTGTCATGATAATTTTACACGGGCCAGGGTACTGTGGAGGAAGACCACAACCATATTTCTTTAATCTGAATGACAAAGGTATTTTAAGTTTTTATGCCCGTTATAAAAATCTCTTATTAGCTTACACTCACCATACAAATAGGTCAGTTCTGACAATACACCCTTCCGGTCTATCTCCCTTAGTAGATATTTTTGTGTGGAAACATAACATGGGCATTTTATTGGGTTTTCATTTTGTTTTGTTAGAATATCCACATGCCCATGCTGTAAACACTTAAGTACAGCCTCTTACTCATTTTGTAGAAATCATACATTTCTCAAATTCATATTTCATGTCTTCTATATTATACTTTTTTCTGCAACAATGATTTGCTGGCTTGTATGGTTATTACTTTTCCGACTTGTTCCACACTGCCCTTCAAGGGCTGGTGCATTTCCACAATTTTTCTGCAATGCAGGCAGCCTTCTTTATGGGCCACAATTAGTGCTTCCAGCGTTCAGCGGAGAAACTACACAGTACCCCACAGAAAAGGGTCAGAAACTGTGTTTTTCACACACAAGCCTCAGACCTTGCTCTGCCTCTCACCTGTGGAGTAGCTGAGGGATTTCAGTCAAATTACCAGCCAGGGGCTACTCCTGAAGTTCTTCTTGGGGCAGAAAGCATGGCAGAGAGGGTGGGGGATGGGACACATCACCAGGAGTGACAGCAGTGCCTGCAGCCCACCGTCCCCAGGATGCAGACAGTTGGGGCAGCGCACCCCTTGCTGGAGGTCACCCAGTCTCCAGGCTCTGGGGCAGAGAACAGCTGGGAGACTGACGGAACTCTCCAGAGAGGCCTGGCTCTCCAGGGCGCCACCTGGTGAGAAGTGGGGGCCTCCCCAGACCGCAGAGAACAACTGGGCTGATGGCTGCTCCAAAGTCCTGTTTAGATCCCGCCCTGCAGCACTAACTGAAGCCGGGTTCAATGTCTTTCTTGCTTCCAGAAGCAGCTACAGCTCCAAGGAACGCAATATCCCCTGGAGCAGGCGGATGGGTCCCTCTGGTCTGAGGCTGTGCAAGGGAGCCTCAGACACCATTCACTTTCTCTCTCCCTCTCTCTCTCTTCTTTTTTTTTTTTTAATTTATTTGGCTGTGTTGGGTCTTCATTGCTGCTCACGGGCTTTCTCTAGTTGTGGCAAGCAGGGGCTACTCTTCGTTGCGGTGTGCGGGCTTCTCATTGTGGTGGCTTCTCTTGTTGCAGAGCAGGGCTCTAGGCGTACGGGCTTCAGTAGTTGTGGCACACAGGTTCAGTAGTTGTGGCTTTCAGGCTCTAGAGTGCAGGCTCAGTAGTTGTGGCACACGGGCTTAGTTGCTCTGCGGCATGTAGGATCTTCTCCGAACATGGCTCAAACCCGCGTCTCTTGCATTGGCAGGTGGATTCTTAACCACTGCGCCACCAGGGAAGCCCAGCAGGCAGATTCTTAACCACCGCCAGGGAAGTCTCTCTCCCACTTTTTAAAAAATCAATATCAAATGGACATAAAAGTTGCAAGTACAGTACAAAGAATTTTTTTCCTGAACCATTTGAAAGCAGTTGCCACCGGCTACCTCATCGCCCCTGAATACTTGGCTGTGGTTTCCTTTATTCTCCTATACAGCCAAGACACAACGTCAAAGTCAGGAGATTAACACTGATACATTACTACCATCCAACCCTCAGACCCCATTCAGGTTTCATCAGTTGTCCCAGTCATATCATTCACGGCAAGAAGATCCAATTCAGAATCACATGTGGCATGTGGTTGCCATGTCTCTTCAGGCTGTTTTGTCTGAAACAGTTCCTCAGTCTCTCCTTGACATGACCTTGACACTTATGAAGATTTGGGCCAGTTATCCTGTAGCTGTCCCTCTGTTTGGGTTTGTCTGATGTTTCCTCGTGACTAGGTTCAGGTTATGCAGAGATATCAACAAGAGGTGATGCTGTGTTCTTCTCACTGCATCTATTAGGTGATGCACAGCTCCAATTTGACCTGTTACTGAATGATGCTTCTTTAAGTACTTCATCAAGGCGGAGTCTGCAGGCCCCTCCACCATAAAGTTACTCTCCAGTTTCCACCCCAACCCTTCCAGGATGCCCCCCTCCCCTGGCCTGGCACCAGGCAAACCCCAGTGTGAACCCACCAGCCCGGCGAGGGCCCTGACACCCGCCCTGGGCACCGCCCCCCTGCTACCTCATGGCTTTAAGACTGAATTGTTCAGGAAGAGGAAGGAGGCAAAGGGGAAGAGAAAGAGCCTTGTTTCTCTTTTCAAAATTAACAACAGTGATTAATAGTAATAATCGTTAACACTAATGAACACATGGTGCCAGGCAGTCCAAGCACTTTATGTGTATTAACTCGTTTAATTTTCATAACTGCCTATGAGGTAGGTATGCTTTAGCCCCATTTCACAAACAGAACGGAAACACTGAGCGGTCTTAACCTGTGCCCAGGGGTGCACAGCCAACAGCTGGCAGAACCAGGGTGTGAACCCAGTAGACTGGCTCTAGAAAAAGTGCCTTTCACCAACCCTGTCCGGTCCACTTCTGCCCCCACCCCCTCTACAGAGAGGCTCTTGCTTGGGCCTCCCATGACGTCCACGTTCCCAAATCCAAAGGAGAGGGGTCGGTCCTCATCTGTCAGCAGTTGGCCACTCCCTTCTTGAAATAGCCTGTGGTGGGTTCCGTGACACCATATTCTTGATTTCTTTCCTGCTGTCTGGCCACTCTTTCCCAGGCTTCTTCACCAGCTCCCACTTCTTTCTCTTCTCTTGGGGTTTGAATTGCTCAGGGCTTCAGCTCCAGCTCATTTCTCTTCTCATTCTAGTTTCACACGAATTTACACATCTTTAAGTATCTCTTGTGTGCTGACAGTGTTGATATTTATCTTTCTCGTCCATGCCTCCTTTGAGCTTCCAAACTCCTATCCAGCTGCTTACTTGGCATATCTGCATGGTTTTCTCTCTCCAAGGCATCTTGAACTCAACAGGTCCAAACTGAGCTATTGATTTTCCTTCCTTAAAGCTGCACCTGGCACACTTTTCCCCAAATGAATGAAATGTCATCACCACCCACTCAGCAGCTCGAGGCAGAAGCCCAAGAGCCATCACTGAGTCTCCCTCACTGTTCCTACCATCCCTCCTCCATTCAATCCACAGCTAAGTTTTATTGCTTCTTCCTCCTAAATGTATCTTGAAAGCTGTCCATTTCTCTCCACCCTTACCACTTAATTCTAAGCCACCATTATCTCTTTCCTGGACTCCTGCGACATCCCCCAGTCAGTCTCCTGCTTCATTCCTGCCACCCTCTTATCCCTTCTCCACACAGCAGTCAGGGGCCTTGGAAAACATATTAGCACAGCGTACAATCCGTCATGGCTTCCCACTGGCTTAGAATGCAACAGAGTCCTCCCACCCATGCCTTGGCTTACAGGCCCTGCATGATGGGGCCTAGGCTTGCTTGTCCAACTTCATCTTCTGCCCTTGCCTGCCATACTCCAAACACATCATTGTTTCCATGACGAGCCTTCCTGCGTCGGGGCCTTTGTACATGCGGTTTCTCCCCACTTGCTATCTGCCCAACACACACTCCTTCAGGTCTCAACACAAATGTCGGTTTCTCAGGGAAACCTGGTCCACTATCTGTTCCCGACTTAATCTGGTTCCCTCATATTTTTTCTCTTCGTAGGACTTACTTAGCACATTCTTCATAGAACTTAGCCCGTTTTGATTTAATGTTGGCTTGCCCCTGGGCTCAGGCCTCAGCCCTCTTCTATTTTTTCCCCTAAGTCAGTGTTTCTCAACTTGGGGTGGAGGGTGGGGCTGATGGGTAGGTTGGCAATTTTGTTCCCCCGGGGACATTTGGTAACATAAGAAGACGTTTTGATGGTCACAAGTGGGAGTGAGAGTGTGCTACTGCCATCTAGTGGGTAGAGGCCAGGGATGCTGCTAAAATCCTACAATGGACAGGACAGATCCCCCTCCCCCCCCAAATGTCAGTAGTGGGGAGGCTGAGAAACTGTGCCCAGGCGATCTCATGGTTTTACATACCATCCCTACGCTGGCAACTCCCAAATTTCTCTCCGTTGCAGACTAATATACCTGACTACCTACTTGACATGGAACTCGACATGTCTAAAACCCAAATCCTGCCTTCCCCCCTACTCAACCCTTCTAATTGCTCAGGCTGAAAATATTGGAGGCATTCTTGAATTCTTTCTCTCACAACCCACATCCAGTCCATCAGCAAATCCTTTCAGCAATTTCCTCAGCGCAGATCCAGCACTGACTACTCCCCACCAGTTTGCTGCTACCACCCTGGTCTCCTCCACTGTCTCTCACCTCAGAACTGGTCTCCTCCATCACCTCTCACCTCTGAACTGGTCTCCACTGCCTCTCACCTCAGAACTGGTCTCCGCCATCTTTCACCTCAGAACTGGTTTCCTCCATCACCTCTTACCTCGGAACTGGTCTCCTTCACCACCTCTTACCTCGGAACTGGTCTCCTTCACCATCTCTTGCCTCAAAACTGGTCTCTCTGTTGCTGACCCCACCCCTCCACAGTCTGTCTATTCTCAATCCAGCACCCAGAGTGATCTTTTAAAAATATAAGCAGATCATATCACGCCTCTGCACAAAACCTTCTAATAGTTTCCCATCTTATGGAGATAAAACCAAAATTCTTACACAGCCTGGCCTCTGAGTGACCTCCCTGACTATCCTCCTATTGCTCTCCCCTCTCCTCACTTTGTTCCACCCACACCAGCCTCCTTGTTTGTCAAACACACCAAAATATGCTAATGCCTCAGGGCCTTTGCACTGGCGGTCCCCTCTTCCTAGAACATTTTCCCCCCCTGCCCCAGACAGCTGCGTGGCTTTGCTCCCTCACTTCCTATGGGTCTCTGTATAAAAGTACCTTCCCAGGTAAGCTTAGTGACCACTCTATACAAAACAGTCACCCCTCCTACCCTGCACTCCCAAGCCTCTTTACCCTGTTTTATTTTTGTCCAGAGGGAGGTATCACCATCTGACATACTACATACTGACTTCATCTACTAATTACCTGTTTCCTCATCCTGGAACATAAGCAGGGACTATGTCTGTTCCATTCACTGTTGCATACCCTGTGCCCAAAACAGTGCTTGGTACATAAAGGAGACAAATTTGTTCAGTGAATGAATGAATATTATCTCCAGTTCACAGATAAGACACTGGTTTTAAGTAACTCACCCAAATGAAACTTATAGAGCCACAGTTTTCACCACTTCTCCTGGACCTTGGGACTACCTCCCTGCCCTCTTCCCTGAATAAAGGGGAAAGATATTTAGGAGTGAGGACAGAGTGATTTGGGGAGGGGATTTGAGTTTAGTTTCTGATAAGAAGGAGCCAGGGCCACAGGATACCCTAAGAGTTTGTGGGGGAAAGATGTCTCAATAGGCAGAGGCCTTCTAGGTCCACCCTTGTAGTATCCCATGTTTAAGAATCCTGAATGGGGAAGGGACCAGCCTGAGTGGTGAACTTGCCAGTTCCTCCAGGCATCAGCCTCTGGCTACCTGGGGGCCCTGGGCAACCCCCCAACCCCTGGAAGGCAGGGAGCCACACCCGGCCCTGGCCGTGCTGCCTGAAGGATGCCAACAGGGCAGCTCCCAGCCACTAGCTCCAGAGGTCGCCTTGCAGGTTCCCCAGAGAAAGATCCCGGCTGGGAGGGGCTGCATCTTGACCCACCCTAGCCGGTCCAGCCAGCCCCCTCGACAGCACCAGCCCCTCGCACTCACTCTGCCATTCGGTGATGGAGATCATGCTGCGGGCTGCCTGGGGGACCTCCCGGGTGGAAGCTGGCAAGGGGTGAGGAGCCCAGAGGACCGAACTTGTACATGCCCAAGGGAAGCTGACCCTTGGTAAGTTGTGAAATGAGCCTCTGGCAAATCATTAACTCCCCCTAGACAGACGCGCGCGCACACACACCTCCGGGTTCTTCCCAGAGGGCAGTGCTCCCACCCACGCGCTCCGCCCACTCGGAGAAGGCCACTCCCATCTGACCCCTGTATTCCCCACCACCCCGTGCCCTGAGGCTGAGTTCAGCTGTTTCCATCTCTTTTGCAAAATTTGGACTCTTTATGGAAGAATTGGGATTTAGGAGTACCTGGATTCCTTACTGGCTTGGTGGAAGGTGTGGGAAGAGTTGGGATCTGTCTCTCTCTGGAAAAGTACTAAATTCATCTTGTAAGTAGTTTGCTCGCTTTGTGCCAGTACCCATGCTAGACACTAGGGGCGACAAACAACTGAGTAAAACCTGTTGCTGGCAGCCTTAGGAGAGCGCCAGATTCGGTTGAATCTAGGGCAAAAATGTCCCAAGGGAGTTAGACACGGAGGGCTTCGACCTCCTTTCCTCCAGCAGTGCCCAACTTTGGACTGTGAAGTTGAGCTATGGAAAATGAAAGATGAATTTAGGCTTAGGGTAGGACTGGACAACGATTCAGGAAGCCTGGTTCTAATCCACCCACCAGTTGTGTAGATGTGGCTGCATCCTTTCCACCCTCTGTGGGCCTGAAAAAAAGAGAAGCTGGACAGTTCCTAACATCCTTTCTCTCATTGTAGAGCAGTGGTTCTCAATCCCATTAGAGCCAGCATTCCCTCTGTAATGTCCCCTCTATCCTGCAGTGCAATTCATAGATGATATGACCAGTCTACATACATCATTAAAAAAACCCTCAAAGCTAATTATAATAAAGAAGAAAAAATTATAAAAAACCACAATGTCTCTCAGTATATGTGTTCAGGCAAGACTTAACAGAAGACGTAAGTAGGCAGATTGCTTGCACCTACTTGTAATAAGTTTGAACTTAAGAGAAATAGACCACCATTATATACCACCACCCCTCCAAAAAACCCCAATAACTCCTCTCTCCATAAAAGAAAATGAAAGAACAGTAGGGAGTGAATACTAGAATAAAAACTAATGTTAGCTAAGTAAAAACAGATCAGAGGTCCTTGCATATAAAAAAAGAGGGAAATAAACTTCACTGAAGTAGAGATAACATAGCAAAGCAAGTTATAGATGGCAAGGTGGAGACATTGAGGAAACGCCATGTGAATGCAAACAAACTGAGTTTGAGGGAGTTCAGGGCTTTCACTGCCATGGCCCGGATTCAATCCCTGGTCAGGGAACTGAGATCCCACCAGCCGTGCTGCCCAGCCAAAAAACAAACCGACCAACCCCAAACTGCGTTGTTGTGTGTGTCGTTTAAATAGCTCCCCATGTTACCACATGGGGTGGGGTAGTGGCGACATGTCACAGACACATAGATCTGTGTTTTGAAACGCCATCATGTGTTGAGGCAAAATTCAGTCTGTGCGACCTTAAAAGGCCTTGGAGATCATAGATTTCCAATAGGCAATGGGGGAGAGAGGATGGATTGGAAAGAGAAGTGGTGATATAAGCCGTTTAGAGAAATTGAATGTGGATCCTTGGGACAGTGTCAGAGAAAAATAGAAAAACAACAGGCAAATTCCCCAAAACATTTCCACATATAATTGTTACAACATAGGTGTTCGTCTTTGGGCTGTAAAAAAACTTAAAAAGTATAAAGGAGGCAATAATATGAAATAATTTCTAAAAACATTTCTTGAGGAGATCCAAGGAGACCCCTTGCATTTCAAGTGTCTTTGCTCTAATGATGTTTGGTTCTCTCAGAGCTCCTCTGTTAACTGTTTTCAGTCAGCCTCTTTGCTTATTCAGTAAGACCCTACTGCATTGGAACCAAATATACAGTAGTTGCAGTGTTAGAATACATTGCGTAGACAATGCGTGGAGTAGATTATTCAACAATTTTGAGACAACGTCTTTATTCCACTTAAGAGCCTTCTCCATAATAACCATCTCCTAACTTACTGAGTTATTCATAGAACTTATTTTAAAAAAAACTTAGCTTATAAAAACTTGGTAGGCCTATTATGAATTCCAGTATGACTGACATACTGGTAGTGGGTTTAGTCCATTTGTACATTTTAAAGTTGTGCAGGACAGAAAGCAATTATTTATTTTGGAAACCTGCCCTGTGCAGTGCAGCCACTAAATGCCAGTAAGAGTTTTGCCCCCTTAGCCCTGAGACAACTTAAGCTCCCCTGAAAATTTCCAAAATCACCCCTAGGGGGCGGTATCATCCCCATTGAAACTGGTAGGTTAAGAGCTCAGGCTATAAAATCAGAGCGCCCTGGGCTTCATCCTAGCTCCATGAGACAGGTATTTTATTCACCCTTTCTGTGCCTCAGTTCCTTTGATAATAATAGTACCTATCACGTAAAGATACAATGAGAATTAGTGAGTAAACGCATGTGAAGTGCATAGAACCAGGTGCCTGGCTCATAGTAAATAACGAGCCATTGTTCTTATTATTCTAGTATAGTTATAATAATTACTGTTATTAATATTACTATTATTCTTACACTGTTGAATGCTGTTATGTGAAAGACTTCTGATCTCCTCTTAATTGTGGTTTTAAACTGCTCCCACAGGAATATAAAATAGCAACTAACAATACCTCCCCTAACAATGGAGCCCACCTGTAAGCTCAGAACTGAACCCTCCTGAATCTGGGGTCTCTTCATCTGATTCTCAGATTACAGCACTGGGCACCAGAGTTGGGCCCCAAGGGGTTTGTCTATAGCCCATCTTCCTGGAGAGGGGCCCCCTTCATGGGGGGCAACTCCAGGGAGGAGGACGTAGGCCCTGGAAAGCCTGTCCTGATCAACGTGGGGAAGGGCTGGCATAGTGCAGCTACTCCCTGGGGCTGGAGGAATAGAAGTGGGCAGGGGGAGGACGCCTCAGATGGCTGAACAACAGGGCCCCTGCTGACGTCCTCCAGTGAAGGCTACGGAACCAGCAAAGGGGAGACCTTGGGAAACATTTTCCCTCCTCCCTCATCATGTCCCTAAAGGCAGCCAGGGGGCCAACACAGTGTCACCACCAACTCCTCTCATTGGTAAATGAATTTGAGTTTTCAAAGGGTTTTTCATCCATTTTTTCATTTGACTTTCTTGAGAGCTCCATAAGATGGCAGTTAATATCCCCATTTCACAGATGAGGAAACTGAGACTCAAGAATTTTAGTGACTTGTCCAAATCTTCATGCAGCTAGCAAGGAGCGGGGCTAGGAGTTGAGCACGGCATCTCCTTTCCTCCATCAGTCTCAGCAATGGGGTGAGCCAGTTCTGCACTGGAGGCTTAGAGATAAGGGGGCATGTGGCATGGCCCCCGTTCCCTGTCAGCAGCAGGGTCTGAAGCCTGGCTGCCGCCTGACCCTAGCATGCTTCTCTTCAAGAATAAATATACGACCACATGGTTAGAGCACTACTCCTTAAAGGGCATTCTGCTAGTTGCTTTTTCATTTATAGTTCCTGACTACTGCCCCCTTTTGCAACCCCAGCCTGGCTTGATTGAAGGGCTGATCTGGGCCAGAGGGTGGAGCGGCCAGGGACCTGGGAGCATCATGCTTGGAAAGAAGCACCCAGCAGTGCCCTGTGTTCTCACATTCCGCCTCCTCTCCAAGTCAATGGCTTTGGCCTAGAGGGGGAGCTGCAGACAGAGAGCCAGGTCCTGGAAATTGACAACTTCTCCAGTATACCTCCTCCAGCTCTAAAGGTCTATCTTGAGCCTGTATCTGGTCCCAATTCTCCCTGCTTCACAAAGGACATCAAGGTTTATAGCTCTCCCGGGGATGTTACAAAATCCAAAATCCAGTCATTTTACTTATTTTTAAAAGTATAGGTAGATAGATGATAGATACAAAATACCTACTCCACTAGCCTTTTAGGGATGAGAAGGTGTCCAGAATTGAAAATCAGCCATTAGAACCAGACTGAGGCTAATCAAGAATTACAAGAAGCTTGCCTTCCTATATCCTCTTTCTTAAACCATTAATGCCTCCTCCTCTCCCCAGACATCCTGCAGAAGCCCAGGGAAGCCTGCCGCTGTCCTGGGCTCACGTCCTCTCTCCACACCCCGGCCCATAGAATTCACAGGGCTTCTTGACTCTCACTCCTCACAAACATTTCAAATTGAGCAGCTCTGGTAAAGTCCTTCACACTGAGTGTCAATAAGGGATAACCACTGAGTACCTGCCAAGAGAAATGACCCCAAAACACTGAGGCTAGATGAAAAGAATTTGGGCAACCTTTCTGATACCACCTCCCCGCCCCCACCTTCAGTGGACGCTTCCAGGGCCTGAAGAATCTGATATTTCCATTGTACAGGACCTTGGGACAAACCTTGATCTGGGGTCACCTGGATCAAAAAGATGACAGTGGTGTCGACAACAAACCATCATTCCCTAGTTCATGGGGAGGTGGCATGCTTCTGAGAACTCCAGGATCCCTGCCTGGGGAGGCTGAGATGTACAGCCCAAGGCATGGGGGGAATGGGTGGTGCATATGCTCTGAACCCAGTTCTCTTAGTCAGGGAAGGATGGCCCCAGATACCCCTCCGCTTTTCTGCCAAGCACGTAAACACTCATGGACCCCAAGGCCAGCCACAGGCAGACACGGACACAGAGTGCCAGAGACACACCACTTGTACAAACCATTTATTCCCTGCATAGGGTTTATACAAACTTGCAAGATACAAATGCAGAACTCACTGGGTGCTTCAGTACCTATATCTAAAAAGAATGCTGCTGAGAGGGAAGCAAGCTCTCCCCCGTCAGTCAGGATGGCCCCTCCCTGGGGAGGGGCTCATTGGCTAGAAAGATGCTAAGGGGCTGGTACGGCTGTTTGGTCCCCTGACAGAGATGCCCTCTGTTTATCTAATCTTAACTCTTCTTCTAAGGTCACTTTTATACTAAATAAAGACACTGAGTCATAAATTTCCTTGTACGGTTTATTGTCTAATACTAGCAAATCAAATTGGCCCCAATATGTGCATAAATAGATATATGTGTGTATATATATATATATGTATATTTCATATTTTCCTTAGTTTTAAGAGCTGCCAGGTTGTCAGGGGGTACCTAAAGGGAAAGGAATTAATTCTGTCTTGCTATAGTCAGCCCTGCTCCAAGAGGATCCCTCTCACCAAGGGGAGCAAGTGCGCACAGCTTGCAACCTCAGAAAAACTCTAAAGTGACAGTATCAGTATTTGATTACAGCTTCTTGGTTATCGATGAGGGAGGTAATGTGCTAATTGGGAAGGCCCTAGATTAGTAACCAGGGCTGTCACCAGGTCGGTTACTTCCCCCTGGGCCTCCATCTAGGCCCCCTTCATTCACAGCAAGCTGCTTTAGGCTGGGAATAGGGTACCAGCAAATGCCAAAGTGGGAAGCCAGGCTTCACATGCTGGCCAGGAGCTCTGTGCTAGATTCCAAAACCCTTGATTCCAGATCTGGACAAAAGACATCCATTCTGCCCAAATTCTTGCAAGGCGAGAGCCCCTTGCCCACTTCAATAGTCGATAAGCAGTCTGGAAAGCTGAGCTGGCTTAGCTCAGGACCCCAGCAGCAAGAAAGTCCTTGGCAAGTCTGAGATGTACCTTGTCCATGGGACCCTCCGGGCTGACTTCGCAGTCTGGATGCCAGACTGGGGTACCATCCCCTTAACAACGGCCCCCAGAAGAAAGGTCACAGAGGGAGACAGATGCCATAGGTGTCACCCAGACCAGTGAGGGATCAAGTGAAAAGGAGTGTGAGAAGTCCAAGGAACTTGAATGTATCTGCCCCGAAGGACCCGTGATGCCAACCCGTTTCCTTTGGCTGTTGCACCATATTCTAGGTCCATCAAAGAATAGACTGACATTCTCAGTGCTGTTTGGTGTAGGCTGCCCTTTCCAGCAGGGTGATAAAGGAGGTGGTCCAGGAGCACATCTGGGGTGTGTGTGCCTGCAAGGCTGTACTTTTGTGCACACAACTGTAAACATTTCCTCGAAGAGGGTTCACACCCAATAACCCTAGAGAGTCATCAAAAGTTGACAGTGTAATCAAATCCTTAGACCAGGACTTGCAAGAGAATGTCCTGCCCTGGCAAGATCCTCTCTGGGTGAGCTCTGGGGACCAGCCCTTTGCAGACTGAGGAATGGGAGGAAGGAAGCTGCCTGCCGAGGAGGAGGGAAGGGTGGAGGGTTGGACCTAGAGGCAGCCATCCCAGTCTCCTCACATCATTTGCCAATTCCATTCAGACATTGCACATTTTGAAAATAGATTTGCTTTTATAACAAAAGCGTAAAATAGATCTGTCTTAAAATAAGTCTTTCCTCTCCCCTTCTTTGGATCAAAAGGCATGGGGTATGGCCGCAGTATGCTAGGAATGATGTGGAAAGTAAAGGAGAGAAAATGGGCCTGGGCAGGAGTTCTAGTAAAGGATCAGACATCCAAACAAATATATATATATATATTACATATACATCTATAATATGTATAATCTTCATAAAACATATATTAAGGCATGTAAAGCAACATAAAGAGCCAGCTTTATGAAATAAGAGGTGAGAGAGAGGTGGCAGAGGGGCAGACATTAACCCTTGGTATTTTACATGTATTTCTAAAAATATCACTTAAAAAAAAAAGGAGACACAGACAAAGAAAGGGGAAGGCATGGAAGGCCCCGAAAAATCCGTTTCTTATGGATGGATAAGGTGTGGGAGAAGATGGAGAAGGGAGAGACGGTTACCTGGGAGCCAATCCCACCTGCCAGTGTGTGCGGGGGGAGGACAGGTTTGGGGTGCTTGAGCTGTGCTGAAGATGGGAACTGCAGCCAAGGGTCATGTTCAAAAAACCTGCTAGAAGTGAAGGTAAGTGGAATCCCGTCTGTAAACCCTCAGAAGCATGAGAATATCCTAAGCACCTAGAACAGTGCCTGGTACATAAAAGGTGCTCAATAAATATTTGTTGAGTGAATTGTCAACTTTACTTGCATATGAACCATAACTGTCCCAGCCATGAAGGAGTGGAGAGGAATTGTTGGAAGATGAAGTAATCATTCTTGGGGCCGCTGGAGGTCAGAATGAAGTCTCTGGGCAGCAACTCTGGCAAAGAGAAGGCCTAGGGGCCAAGGTTGTTCAGCTTCACTCTCTCTCCTCCATCCTCTCTGGCTACATTCATCTGAAGGTGGGTGGAGCATAGGGAGAATGGGCTTTGCTTCTGTCACTCCACTACTGGCTCCCTGGGTAGGTGGGTTGTGAGTGAGCCAAGCTAGAAGGGAGACCTTCCATACAACCTCAGCTTGTCCTCATCTGGGATGCCTGGGATGCCTGGGTGCAGCGTAGGGCCCCAGAATCTGGCCTACCAGACTAAGGCCACATGCCCTCTTTCCGGGGCACACGCTCAGCTGGCCCACAGCACATTTCAGGGGGAAGGGAGACAAGATAATGTCACAGAAATGTTTAGGAAAGGCCCCAAGGCTGACCACACCCTCCGTAAGACAGGTCCTTCTCTCTGCTCCTGACCCCAGAACCAGGCCCAGACCTAGAAAGAGCCATCTCCCAGACTGCTGCTGCCCGGGCCCTCAGCTCACACCTCCATACCCACAGCAGTGTGCTCCATGGCAGGACCTCGGTCTGGCAGCCCCGCTGATCCTGGGGACGAGGTGGGAGAAGCAGAGCCAACAGCTGGCACTGTACTTGGCACTAACCTAAGGTTCCACCCTGGGGAAACCAATCCCCTACCCCTTCTCATCTCCGTCCTCCTCCTCCTACTTGCGCATGAGTCCTGCTGCTTCCCTTTCCTCCCACTGTCCTGAGACCTCCCCCTCTCTCTCTGCTACCCTTCTCAACCTGCCCTCAGACACTGCACAGACCTGCTTCTCTCTATCCACAGCCAGCACTGTCTTCTGGGAGCCGAGGAGCCTCTCCCCATCTCTCATCATCTTGTCTTTGGCTCAGGCAGGGTGGTCAGTCTCCACTGGACCCCAAAGGAGTACCCATAAGCAGAGATGTGCCAAGACCCTGGGCACAGCTGGGGCAGGACGGCGGGGGTGATGGGGGAAGGGGGTGATGGTGGGTGCCATTCTCGGTGTCAAGAGAGGAGTCCTAACCTAAGATAGCCCAGGGCGCATTCCCCACCAGGGCATCTTCTCCATCAGGGAGTGTTCCAGTAGGGCCATCACAACCCCAGTTAGAGCCAGACCTAGGCTCCCTGTGCCGTGGGCATCAGATAGGATGGCGCTCCTCGCCCCACCATCTCACGCCCTGGCCTAGGACCACCGTCTGAGCAGCAAGGACTTCAGGGCCGGGCGCCGTGGGTATGTGGACACCGAGGCATCTGTGCTCCTCTCGGCAGAAGCCCGGCCCCCAGCCTGGCTCTCTGTGGCATTCCCATGGGAGCACAGGGGCGGGGGGGGGGGGCCAGGGGGCCATGATGGGCAGAGGCAGGCTTCAGAACGTGGTTCTGTGGAGCTTCACGGCATTGGCCTCAGCCAGGGCTTGCACTGGAGGAGAGAGACACGGGTGAGAAAAGCGCTGCACAGAGGGGCAGACCCTCCAGCCCACCCTCCCCAGAGAGAAGTCTTGCCTTGCAAAAACCTGTGGAAACCCGCCCACCCCCTCAACCCTGAGAGAGGGGAACGAACGAGTAGAAGTCAATTCTTGTTCACTTGCCTGATCCTGAGCAGCTGCGTGCTAGGGGGAAAGAAGGGACACAGCCTTTGCCTAGAATCGTCTAGGGCTATTTTAATTTATAGTAAGATCTGGGAGTGATCTGGGAGAACTAAGATCTGGGACAAGCAGCTTCTGAGGCAGGACTGCTGTGTATCTCAACAGATGGCCGGCTTCTTGGCCGACAGGAAGTGCAGGGGTGGGAGTCAGGGCAGTCCCTCAGACAGCGGACAGGAGAGGCCTCAGCTCTGTTCCCATCTGCTTCTGGAGAAGCAAAGCCACTGGCACTGCAGCATCCAAGAAGCGGCCCTGCCAGCCGGCCCTAGCCCGGCACTGCATGGGGACGCTTGCGGGCTCAAGCAGATGGATGGAAGGGAAAGAGCGACAAGGGGCACTGGGGTGAGGGGAGAAGCAGTGCCGGATGGAACAAGACGGTGCAGATGGCTCAGTGGGGGTGAGGGGAGGGGTCCCCGTTCCCTGGGCTGGATGAAATACAGTAGAAAAGTGCTTACGTCAGAGCTCAGACCCGCATGGCATGGCTGCTGTCGGCGCCCCGTGGGGATTCAGACGATAGGGGGTTGGCTGGTGGAGCCGGGGAGGCAGGGGAGGTGGGAGGGCTTGGGGTGGCACATTGCACTGGAAACAGAAATGAACAGGGAAGTGAATAGGGGCGGCCGGGGGTGGGAGGAGGGAGGTTGGGCGCCCAGAGCAAGCGAGGCCCCCCTCCGTGCGGTGCGGGGAGCAAAAGGCAGGAGGCAAGCAGGACAGCTGAGTTTGGGAACTTGTTCAAGCTGAGGCAGAGCTGGCCTGGTTCCAGGGGCGCCATGGAGGAGAGCATGGGGCCCCAGAGGAGCCCTGGCCCAGTCCAGGCTCTGCTGAGAACCAGTGTGACTGTGGGCGAGGCCCAGCCCCTCTGAGCCCAGGGCTCCGCTTCCATCCCTGCAACCGGGAGAGATACACGTACCTTTCCACGACTGTGGAACAGAATGAGGGATGGCACCTCACAGGCAGTGATATCGCTAGTGATAATGATTAATAGTGCAGTAAAATCACACTAATCCGAATCATCAGGCCTCATTCAAGGACTCAATCCAAGTGATCACCATGTTTATCAATTCCATGCAAACAGAGGTTTCTGACTGGCTTCAAGCCAGTCGGTTAACTTAGGCTGGAGGGTTCAGAAACGACTCCCCACAGTCACTTAATATCTCTTTTCATCAATCCAGGAAAGGCAAATTCCAATCCACCCCTAAACAGATCATTAAAGGCCTTAAAGTGCTGACATTAGAATTAATGAGATTTTACTCTATTATCATTATTATTTCACGTTGAGAACAGCAAAATGAAGGACAAGGAAAGGGGAGTCGTATTGTTAGGAACAAGCTCTGCACCGTCTCCGGCCCCTTGTGCACCCTTGGTGCAGCTGTGAGAGAACATCCTCACTCAGGCTCAGAGAAGAACCAGACCTCAGCCAGGGTCACACTGTGTTTCCCCCAAGAGAGGGATCCTGGCATTGAACTTCCCAGTCTCTTGCTCCCACCCTACCCTGGACCTCATCCCCTTCCCTGGCCTCTGCACAAGAGAAAGGGCCAATGCAGCCCCACGCATATCTACACACGCCCACATACATACATAAGACACGCAGGGCTCTCCCCGACAGGAAGTGATCCACAGTCCGTGCATGGGATCCAGCAATATGAAACCTTTCTACTCAGCACACGTAACTCAGATGTGTGTGTATGGGCACTTCTGAACCTGTACCTTGCACATGACCCAACACACTTGTAACTTGCCATACAAATACATACACAAATGCTTTCAAAACACACATTCGTGTGCATGTCCGTATCACAGATAATGGTTAAGTTGTCTGGCAACTTCAACTTTTAAAAGAGTCAAAAAATCAAAACCTAAGCAAGGAAGATCTCAAGGAAGCCAAATAGATGTTACAATGTACATGCAGTGAAGCTCTTACAATTTATTCATTGAAGAGCTCCTTGGAGTCCAGTTACTCTTATTTATACACAATTCTGATATATGTTGACTTGTTGAGATTCTAGCCCATGAGAGATTAGAAACAGGAAAATCAGGAGAGAGAGAGAGGAATTGAGAGGCCCACTGACATCTATATAAGGCACAACTGAAGAGAGAAAATCTTCTGTAAAAAGTAGACAAAATAACTTTAAAACATTTCTCCAAAAAAGACATACAGATGGCCAAGAGGCACATGAAAAGATGCTCAACATCACTAATTACTAGACAAATGCAAATCAAAACTACAATGAGGGGGCTTCCCTGGTGGCGCAGTGGTTAAGAATCCACCTGCCAATCCAGGGGACACGGGTTCAAGCCCTGGTCCGGGAAGATCCCACATGCCGCTGAGCAACTAAGTCCGTGCACCACAACTACTGAAGCCCATGCGCCTAGAGCCCATGCTCTGCAACAAGAGAAGCCACAGCAACAAGAAGCCCACGCACCGCAACAAAGAGCGGCCGCTGCTCACAGTAACTGGAGAAAGCCCATGCGCAGCAACGAAGACCCAACGCAGCCAAAAATAAATAAATAAAATAAATAAATTTATTTAAAAAAAAAACAAACTACAATGAGGTATCACCTCACACTGGTCAGAATGGCCATTATCAAAAAATCTAGAAACAATAAATGCTGGAAAGGGTGTGGTGAAAAGGGAACCCTCCTGCACTGTTGGTGGGAATGTAAATTGATACAGCCACTATGGAGAATAGTATGGAGGTTCCTTAGAAAACTAAAAATAGAATTACCATATGATCCAGCAATCCCTCTACTGGGCATATACCCTGAGAAAAACATAATTCAAAAAGAGACATGCACCACAATGTTCATTGCAGCACTGTTTACAATAGCCAGGACATGGAAGCAACCTAAGTGCCCATCAACAGACAAATGGATAAAGAAGATGTGGCACATATATACAGTGGAATATTAGCCATAAAAAGAAATTAAATTGAGTCATTTGTAATGAGGTGGATGGACCTAGAGTCTGTCATACAGAGTGAAGACAGAAAGAGAAAACCAAATACTGTATGCTAACGCATATAAATGAAATCTAAAAAACAAAAACTGGTACTGACGAAACTAGTGGCAGGGCAGGAATAAAGACATAGACATAGAGAACGGACTTGAGGACACGGGGTGGGAGGGGGAAGCTGGGGCGAAGTGAGAGTGGCATGGACATATATACACTACCAAATGTAAAATAGATAGCTAGTGGGAAGCAGCAGCATAGCACAGGGAGATCAGCTCAGTGCTTTGTGACCACCTAGAGGGGTGGGGTAGGGAGGGTGGGAGGGAGATGCAACAGGGAGGGGATATGGGGACATATGTATGCATATGGCTGATTCACTTTCTTGTTCAACACAAATTAACACAGTATTGTGAAGCAATTATACTCTAATAAAGATCTATTACCAAAAAAATGTGTAACAGTTTGGTAGCATTTAGCAGGGCTACAAACAGATCTGTATGGATTACAGCCCCCAAGTGCATCCCTTCCACAGAGGTCAGCGAAATAAGGACGTTTATAATGATACTAAATGAGTGACAGCAAGAAAGACTGATTGCTAAATATAACCTCTTTAAGAAGTCAGAAAAATACTAAACACATTAGGAATATATCCATCAAAATAAATTCACATATGCAGTGGATAGGCATTGGACAGATGTGCTATTACAGTTGTGTGTTCACAAGTGCTACCACATCTGCAGGCATAATCGGTCACATGTACTCCCATTCATGAGGCTGTGCTCCCTCCATCCTGCACACACAGGTGTGTGTTCACAAATGTGCAGTACATACACTGTGCGCGACATATACACAAATACTCTTTCTCATTCCTCATGCTGCACAGGAAGTATCACACGTGAATGTGTGCATTCATAAGCACTACCTCCACCCGTGTATTGTACACTCACGTCAACAGCTTCCCAAACGTCATCTGTACTCATAAATAATGGGTCTCCGCTCAACACCCATAGACATTTTGCACACACAGACACACTCCTATATTTGTACTCAAACTTCCCCTCCACCCACACATAACACACGTGCATATGCACCCATACATATGTATCTACAACCATTACCCAATACAGACACTGCAATGACATCACGCCACACATACAAACTTAAAATTGCCGCATCTTCCCAGATACTGCACACCAGGTATACCAACAACTGCTACAAGCTCGCCACTGACCACAGCATCCAGGCCCCACACCCCCACTCAGGCACTAACTACATCCCTTGCCCGCTGCACCGTCCTCATGCCCCCTGTGCCCAGCACTCCCTCCCTACAGCGCCTGCTGTGCCTGGCAGAGCTGCAGCCCTGGGAATCTGGGCCATAGGCCAGGGGTGGTGGGGACAGTGGGCTAAGTCTGAGGTCTGGCCCTGCCACAGCCGTTTTTTAAATAGTTGGGGTCTCGGCAACAGCAAGGTGACCATTTGTTTTCAGCACACTGACCCTGAAATATAAGCCCATGGGTATCAAGGGGGAATCTGAAGAGCCAGGGTGGGTTTTGTTTTCATGGCACCTTTGGCACCTTTGGCGCGGGAGCTATAGAAGAGAGAGCCGGGGCTGGGACAGGGCAAGGGGCAGAGGGAAGTTTTAACAGTGCTATGCTCTAACCCTTGAAATAGGAAGTTGCCTTTTGC
This sequence comes from Stenella coeruleoalba, assembly GCF_951394435.1. Lineage (NCBI taxonomy): Eukaryota > Metazoa > Chordata > Mammalia > Artiodactyla > Delphinidae > Stenella > Stenella coeruleoalba. Next base: position 160,313,332 of record NC_137169.1, read on the forward strand.
CCAGAGCATGTGGAATTTGATCTTTGGAAGCTTCGAGTTCATTTTGCAGGTAAACTACAGGGCGGTTGACAGAAGCCTCCTTGTAGCCAAACTGGTTCTCCTGCCTTCGGTTCTGGCTGCAAGATGCGGCTCTCTGAAGCCCATCCCTTCTCTTGCCCTCAACTCCTGCCCACCTGAAAGCCTGTTTCTGAAGTATCTCCAAGGGCTTTCCCTGGCCACCCGTTCTAATGTCCATTTATATGCCAACTGCTAGTAGGTTCTTCCTTAAAGCTTACTTAAATCTCCTTTGCTGTAGCCTAAAACCCTCTGGTTTCTGAAAATATCCATATTTAAAATAGCTAGAAAACCCACAAAACATTCCTATTTCTACTTTAGCTATTGCTATTTCAACTAATACTACCACAGCACCAGCACTACTGCTACTACAGCCGGCTAGCATTTATTGAGCAGTTACTGGGTGACAGACATGGTGCTAGATGCTTAGCTCACCTTGTTTTCATCCTCACACCACCAGACAGGTATTTTGATTTGAATTTTACAGATGAGGAAATCGAGCCTCAAAGAGCAAAAACTGAAACCCTCCAAGTCACCAACATGAAACGCCATTCCTTCCTCTGTGTGTCCAGCCACGATTCTAATCTGACACTTGCCCAGGCTACCATAACTCTGGCTGGCACAACCTGTCTCTGCTCACTCAACCAAAGTCATCACAAGCCTGGCATCCGTCCAGGGCATTCGTCTGGACTGGCCTTCAGAACCACCCCCCTTCCCTCTCCCTCCTAAGCACCTTTCGTGTTCAGGAGTGGGGAATATCGTCTCCCATGCTAATGACTTAACCACTGTCCTTCCTCCACCTCAAAGCCTCCCATTCATAGGGTCTCTTCTATTCTTCCCAATTACATTCTCCTCTATTCCGAGGTGCTTCTCCTCAAGCTGAGGGGAAGTGAGTCCTATTGGCTGCAACCCCATAGGGTCCACTAAGACCCACTAGCCTTTGTATCAGTGTGAAGTCAGTTCCCTGTACTCATCTTTTCTTAGCAGAAAAGTGGGTTTGGGTCAGTAGCCAAGGTGGTGACTGTATTGGCTGCTTGTACCATCTTCCCTTTTCATTCCTGCTATTTGCATGCAGCACGAATGGGAAGTCAGAGAATACCCTGGAATACCTGGCCCTCACTCCACCACTGGTACATACTTGCATCTTTTCCAATCAGGCTCAGTTATCGCCTCTTCTCTGGGCCTTTCCTGGACCTGCCCAGGTAGAATGGCTCCCTGTGCTCCCCGCATGGCCTCTGGCCATTTCTCTGTCCAGCAGCTAGGCGGGTCATCCTGGCTCTGAGCTCCCAGATGTCAGTAACTCTGGCCCCTTTGCACCCCCTGAGACTAGCACAGCCCCTGGCGCTCAATAAGTGCTCATTCTGACCTCAAGGAACATCTCCCTGTTCTGTCCCTGGCCCCCTGCCACACTGCACTACCTCCCCTACGCCTGGTCAGCCGGTCTCCCTGGCGGAGCGAGGCCCAGCCCGTCTCACCAGACAGCATGCGGCCCCTGCGGGAGGCCTCGGTCGCCAGGGCACAGGAGATTTCAATCCGCTTCTCCTGCTCCTGCAGCTGGCTCTCTGAGTCCTGGGGCACGTCCACAAGGTCCCCCTCGCCGATGGGCACCACGTTCTGCATACTAAAGAGGCACAGACACACAGAGATGGAGGGGGGACAGGATGGTCCGAATGGCTTGGGGGGCCTGCAGACGGAGGTTGGCAGGGATCCAGGGGCCTGTGAATGTGCAGGCTCCGGTTCCCAGCAAGCCTGTCCCCTGGGGTGAGTGGGACCCTAGCAAAACGCGTGTTGGGACCCCTACCTGCACCATTTAGAAATGAACTAGAAGGGTCAAGTGAATATTTAGGGCAGGCTTGACAGGGAAAACAAGTCACCGGAGGGCGACCCATCAGTTTGTCTTGATGACAGCGCGTGCACGAGCCCAGTAGGTCTTTCTGGCACCGATGGCAGCGTCACCAACCCTGCCACGTGCCTGGGCCCGGTCCGCTGCCTGGAACCACTGCTTCCATTTGCTCTCTGCTGGGGAGGCTCAGGAACCCCAACCGCATGAGTCCGGGCACTGGATTCAGTGGCACTAGTGCCCCAGGTGCCCTAGGCGCCAGGGTGGGTAGAGGAAGTGGAGGTTCACCCCAAGGCCTGTTACCTGGACTTGGCAATGAGCGTCTTGATCCTCTCCACCTTCTTCTGCTTCTCCTTCAACTCCTCTGGGCTCAGGGGAGTGTCAGGCTCCAGGTCAATGTACCGCTCAGGGATGAGGACTTTGTCTGGGGTGGAGAGCTGTGGAGGGACCGAGGTCACCGCCTCTATTCCTTCCTGGGGTTCCCCCCGCCCGGCCCCTCCTGGACTCTGCTCACCTCCTTACTGATATCCACATCATAGTGCTGGGGCTCCAGCTCCATTCTGCGGAGCCGGGCAATCTCCTCCCGTGGTGTCTCGTAGGCCTGCCCACCAGGCTCCTCTGCCCGCAGAGCTGCCTCCAGGTTGGAGATGTCCACCTCATGGATGCTGCGGTGACGGCGCACCTAGGCGGCAGCACCGTCGTGACCACGCGGGGCCTCTGTCCCACTGCCAGCGGCACCTCCACTGCTACCCACGCCTCCAGGCAGCCCTAATCATGCCCGTGTCCTCACTATTCCTGCCTAACATGCCTGACCTGGCCACGCCCCACTGCTGAGCTATCCTTCCATGCTGCTTGTCCAAAGCCTGCTCGCCTACAAGGGCCCCAAGGGGAAATCTCATCCCTGTCTTCTGTCCCCATCCTGCTGTACCTGTGTTCACATCCAGTGCCATATATAATATTTTGGGCAACTGAATCGGTGTGTCTTATATTGATCTCTAATTTTTTCATATGCTAGAAGTTCTAGTCCACCAATTAGAATGTAAACTGTTTGAGGGCAGGACTCATGGGCCATAATTTTTCTTGTATTTCTGAAATTTAATGGAAAGAAAAATTAGGCCAATAGTTTGGGCTACTCCCAGCTCTGCACTTAATAGTTGTGTGGCCCAGAGATCCCTTAATTTCTCATGACTTTTTTTCCCTATCTCTAAAACGGGGGTAATACTTCCTAATCCAGCATCCTTGAAATGACTAAATGAAATAACATGAAAGGGATCGTGACTTGTACTGTGCCATGTGATGTTGAGCTATGATTACCTTCAGTAACCCCCAGCCCAATGTTAAGCACATAGGAAATGCTCTAGAAACAAGTGACGGCTACTTCTAGGTTGCAGGTTTTGTACTAACCTCTCTTAACTGAATTTTGTATAATTCATTTCAGCCAAAATAGTCAAGGCATTCCTTTTTTGTGAGTTATTTTTCTTTAAACACACAAAAAAGGAAACACTTGTTGGAGTATCTCCTCTGCCCAGTGGGGGACAAGCGTCCCCCAGGTCTCCCAGGCGCCCAGCTTGGGTCCTTCCTGGTCTCTCCCTGACTAAAACCTCCTCCCTCCCTACAACCCCTCCAGGCCAGGCTGGTGGGGACCTGGGCGTGGGCAGTGTTGGCAGATGCCAGGCCATGCCTGTGGGGGCTGGGAGGACGTTACCACTTTGTAGGCGGGCCGGGCACTGGGGTCGGGGGCCGGGCTGGCCGGGAGTTGCAGGCTCCTCCGCTTATCCTTCATAGAGCCGCTCTGGTGCCGCCGCATACGGTCAATCTGCTCCTCCACGCTCATCTTGACCTTGCCCTCGCCAGGGAACACAGCACTCTTGGGGCGCTCCTGCTGTAGTGGGAGAACGGGGCTCTGACTGGTGCCTCACCCCCCCAACCCAGATTTTTCATCTGCCCTAATCCCTTAAAATTTCCCTTCTCTGGGAAGCCTGCCTGTAATGGGTTGAAGAGTGGACCCCAAAAGATATATCCAAGTCCTAACCACAGTACCTGTGAATGTGACCTTATTTGGAAATAGGGTCTTTGCAGATGTAGTCAAGTTAAGGAGCTCAAGATGAGATCATCTTCAATTAGGGTGAGCCCTAAATCGAATAATGGGTGTCCTTATAAGAAACAGAAAAAAAGAAGACACGTAGAGTAGAAGGTGATGTGAAGGTGGAGACAGCAGTTGGGGGGGGTGTGGGTGCGTCTACAAGCCAAGATTGCCAGCAACAGCCAGAGCCAGAAGAGAGGCATGGAATGAGGCTCCCTCAAGCCTCCGGAAGGAACCGACCCTGCGGACACCTTGATTCTGGACTGCTGGCCTCCGCAACGGTGAGGGAATAAGCTTCTATTGTCTTATGTCACCAAGTTTGTTTTGTTAACTTCCTAGCAACCCCAGGAAACTAACACGGTGCCTCTGGTCAGCACATTTGACTCTGACCACTGACTTTTGAGTTTGTATTTCATCACTGGCACATTACAATAATTTTGTTAAATATTCTTATATCTTTATTATGTATAGCTTCCTTGTCCCGTGACGTCTCCCTGAAGGAGAACTCCGCTTGCCTTCTTTCTTCTTGTTCTACCTTCCTCCTCTAGTCCTGGGTTTCTTGAACAGTGACAGGTAGGTGGACACACGGAGGCCCCTGGGCTCCCAGCCCCGCTCAGGCCTGCACGGGCTCTCGGGGCCTGCGGGCACGCACTCACCCGGGAGGAGAGCCCATTGGCGAGCCCGCTGGCACTCCTCTTCACCACCCCCGACGGGGTCACTCCTTCATCAGCGGGTGACTTTGTCCGAGGGGGCACAATGCCAACTGCAGGGAGACACAGTAGCCAGTGGGTCCCATAAAAAGGGACACAGGGCAGCCTGCTTCTCAGAGAGGCTCAGTCCTGCCCTCCATGGAGGTGAGAGGCCCAGGTGGGGAAGCACCTCCTTGGATGTGAGCGAGCACCTGTCTGGGCTCTTCTCTGACCCTTAGCCTCACTTCCAGGGGAGGATGGAACAGGAAGTACCTTTGTTGAGAGCTGCCTGCTTCTCTGCTTCCACCTCTTGCCTGGTGGGCACAAGGCTGATGTCTCTAGTGGTGTCCAGGGGTGAGGTCTGGTGGGGGTCTTTCTTGCTTTGCTCATAGCTTGCCATGGGCTAGGGAGAAGGGATGAGAAGATGGATGGATGGTGCTAGAGTGACCACCGAGAATTGGGTCCCTGGTGGTGTTTCTTTGTTTTGCAGTGGTGGGAGTGCAAACCTTTGAAAAAACATGGGGCAGGGAAACTGTGTGTGCCAGCTGGGAAGTGGGCAAGGATACACTGGAGCCTCCCACCCATGCCACCTTAAGACTGGCCAATGTGTGGTCCTCTTGGGGAATGAGGGCTCAGGGCCTCCAAGAGGGCCTCCGTTGAGGCCCATCAGAGAGATCCCTCAGCCCAACCAGTCCTCCTGGCAAACACGAAAAGCACAGACTTGCTGTGAGCCAGAGGAGGCATGGTTGGAGGAGGGGGCTACAAGGCCAAGGCTATCTGTGGATTCTGTTGGGATCCCACCCAAGACTTGAGCACAAGAATAAGATGAGCTTTGTGGGAAGGAACAGGGCATTTGGGTTGTGGTCTCACAGAATCATGTGACTAGAAAGGGACCTCAGACATCATCTGAGCCATCCCCTCCCACGGGGATGAAGAATTAAGTCTCAGTGAGGGGAGTACAGAGAGACTAGACCAGAGGTCACGAACTCCAGCTCTGGCCCAACTACAGAGCATGGGTAAGTCCTATCACCTTTCTTTGTCCGTAAAACCGAGGCAATGATACCTGCTCTGCCCACCTCACTAGGCAGACCCTCAAGGGTTGTGCATCTTACCAGTAAGTAGCTGAGCCTATTGGAGGAGTCTTTCTACTCACCATGCAACCTCTTCCAAGCCTAACTGCATGTTTCTCCTGGACCTTGCCTAGGGATCCAGGTGAGAGAAGGAGCCAGAACAGGGGAGAAAAGGGTCTGTATCCTTACACTTCAGGGGCTGATGAGAGTCAGAGGACACAGACAAGGCAGAGACACAGGCAAGGGGAGAGGGAGAGCATGGGAGGATTGGGGTCTGAGGTGCACAACGGCAGGAAGGAACTGGAATGGCACCAGTGGGGGTTGGGGGGCTGTCACTGGATTTCCATCGTCTGGTCATGCTGGTAGGGAGGGGGGCATAACCCACCACCTACAGCCACGGGCTGCCACGGGGTAGGGCAGCAACTCATGTTTTCATTGTCCACAGGAAGCAAAAAGGGGAAAGAGGACCAGTATGAGGGTCTCACCCATCCCTTTGCTTATCCCAGAGTCTGACAGAGGACCAGTAGAAGCTGAGCTGTGGCAAAATTAATACTGGGATGGGAACAATGACTTGGTCTCCTGCCGGGCCCCGCTCCCTCCGTCCCTGCCCTCCAGGACCCAAGGGTGTTGGGTACCTGACCCCTGGCTGTCTCGCCACTGCGGTGCCAGGAAGGGGAGTTGGGGTATGGCCAGAGGCGGCTCTCACTAGGGAGTGGAGGCACGGTGGGAGGAGACTCCAGGGGGACGTAGGCTTTGGGGAGGGGAGGCCGCGGGGGGCCAGGCTCCTGAGGCAGAGAGAAGCCAGAGCATTAGGAGGAACAAGAGCAGCCACTGTGAGAGCAGAAGAAAAGAGCATTAGCAGAGGCGGACAACAACACTGCTGGAGCCTGGGGCGGGGCCCTGGACCACCAAACTCCCACCCGTCGCCTGGATGGAGTTCCACCTCCAGAGCTAACCCTGCCTGGCCTACAAGGCCCTCCTCTACTGAGCCCCCGCCTGTGCACTGGTCCCCCATTTTCTCTGAAGCTCTCTCCTCATTGTCTCCCCATCACATTGGGCACACCCCTCCCCTGTACCTTTGCTTCTGCCAGCTCTCCAGCCTGTAATGCCTTTCCCTTGTTCCTCTACCTGTCCCAATGCTTCATGGCCTAGTTTAAGTTCCACCCTCTCTTTGGAACATCAGAACTTTTACAGTCTGAGCCACGTGGCTCAGTATTGAGACATATGCCACCACGTTCCAGAGGAGGGCTGTTCACTGTGAATGGTCTTGGTCCCCATTGGACGCTGGGTGGGTGAAGGCCCTCAGGCATCTTTCTGAGAGGGTCTCATACCGTCCCTCGCCCAGAGCAGAGCCTCCGAAAACACCTGCTGATTGGCTGACTAGGCAAATGCCCCCCACACCAACCCTCAGCCCTCTCACCCGCAGAACAATCCTAGAGTTAAATTCCTATTAAGTGTTTGGGGTCTCTGCTAACCATCCTGGTGCTCAGGAAAGACCTCCCTGAAAGGCACCTAAGGATGACAGTTGGAGATGAGAACAAGTAAAGGAGAAGTCTGGAGGGAGGGTCACCAAACTGGGTGTGAGAATGACTACCTTAGACAGAGATGAAGCACTACGACTGGAGGCCTCTGGGGAAGAGATGGGCACAGAACTTGTATAATTTCAGGCAAATGGGGACCTAGTCCTCCCTCCCCCACCCACCTTCTTCTCCGTGATCTCAGCTTACCTCATTGGACCCGGGCTTAGTGGGGGACCCCTGAGAGCCAGACACCAATGAAAAAGGGCTCAGGGGGCTGGTGAGGCTGGTGGAGCTGAGAGGGCTGGCGGGGCTGTTGGAGCTGTAGGTGCCTGAGGGGCCAAGTCCTCCTTTGGGGAAACAGAAGAGGAGAGAGATGAGGGAAGGGGTAGGGGTGTGGCCTGGAGTGTGGCTGGGCTCTGTAGGTGGAGAAGGCAGGGGAGGATTTAGGGTCTCAGGGCCACCTGGGCCTGCTGAAGGGACTTATAACGGGTCGGCTCACAGGTTGGCTGTTGAGAAGCGAGCTGGGCAGGAAAAGATAATGGATGGAAATGACACCACTACCTCAAAGGTGTCACAGAAAGCCAGCCCAAGGTCCCTGGGCTGAAGGAAGACACTAAGGTAATGGTCTCAGATCACCAGTGGGCCCATGGGCTTAGGGGCTGGGAAGGCGCAGGTGCTCTTTGACCTGTTCTGGGGAGGGATCTAGAGGCAACAGCATCTCTGATTGGTCTATCTGGTCTATTCTGGGCAGAGGGAATTTCTGGAGCCCTGAGAAGGCCCTGACTGGCTCTGAGCACAGTGTGAAGGCCTGGAGAGGTATGAGTTGGCAGGTGTGGGATGGAGACCAGAGACACTGGAGGTGTTTCTGGTGAGGCCAGGAGCCAGGAGGCTGGTGGAGAGAGCGGCTACCTCTGTGCTTGGCTGTGTCTGTGCCCCGGGATGGGTTATTCTTCCTCAGCCCCTCCATCACATCCTGGATCCTCCAGATCTCCTTCTGGATTTGTCGGTTGAGCACCTCATTCTGGAACAGCCAGAGAGCAGGTCAAAGGAGGTGGCTACCAAGGAGTGTCCCGGCGGGAGCTTTCCCGTGCTCATGTACACACGCACATCCCTCTAGCACACTCATCTTTCTCATGGGCAGCCTTTGCCTCTTCGGCTTCCGGAACTGCGGGAGGAGAGGGCTCTGTCATCACGGCAAAGAGCACTTTTAGGTGAACGTGTGGCCTCAGAACGAAGAGAGTGAGAAACTGTCCCTCTGATTCCGCCCCCCACCCAGGGGAGCTCAGGGTGGTCTTGGAGTGAACACCCCTCTAGGTGGACACTTGATGGTGGCCTGTTTTCCAGGGCCAAGAGCTTCTGGTTTACTGTCTTGTTTCACATACTGTGGGACTGTTTGATATGCATGAATTCTACTCAATTACAGTGTCTACTCTTTGAAAAATAATAGCTACCTTTTATTTAACATTCCCCGCCCCGCTGCCCTCCACCCCACCCTGCCCGCCTATACCAGGCACTGTGCTGAGTGCTTTGCACACTTGAACTCACTGCGGCTGCACAACACCTCTACGAGGCAAGGACAGCGGTTGTCTCCACTTCAGAGGCTCACGCCCAACACCATCTGTTAGTAAGCAGTGTGGCCACCATCTGGATCTGGTCTCGAGCTGGTGCCCTCGACCATGACGCTATCCTACCTCCCAAAATGTTTGCGGTGAAAGTGAGGCTTGCCCACAGAACATCGTGGCATTTGGGGCCTCTGGTCCAGGGGCTAACCTAACCTAACAAGCTGCAAGGTTGGGTGGTAAGTTTTGTTACCAGGAGGGAAACAGGAGGAAAATGGGGGAAACCAGGGTGTTAACTGCATCAGAGAGACAGGGCTTGCAAAGCGAGCTAGAGAAGGGGCAGAGCCTGGGAAGAGAAAAGACAGAGGAAGGAAAAGAAGAAGAATGCCCCAGGAACGTCCATCCTCCTGCCTCCAAGCAGAGTGTTTTTGACCCATCCCAGAAAGAAAGGCCTCTTTCCCACCTAAAAATTCCCCGGTGGATGGCTCCCACACTGCGTACTCTTCTGATGTCATGAGAGAGATCTGTATTTATCATGATCTTCTTTACATTCATATATCTGTTAAAGTCTCCCATGCTTCAACTTTTATTCTTCCCCCATGATTTGATGGAACTAAAGAACGATCCCACATTATCTTCACCCTGAAACTCAGAGTCTGTTTTAAGAGGCCCTGAACCTTGTCTTTCATCTGAGGACCAACTCCTGGTCATAAGTCTCTGAAATTTCTAAAGCAAGAAAGGAAGCCACCGTGGCCTCTTTCGGCCAAAATGACAAAGGAGGGCCTGAAGCACACAGCAGCCCCGCCTGCCTGTGGGCCTCTTCACCTGAAAGTCCAAGCTGAGCTGCTCCCAGAGCTCGTCGTGCAGGGCAGAGACCTCTGCCTCCAGGCCCTCGTACTCCACGGTGCTGTTCGACAGGGCCTGCAAGGGGAGGGCTTACTGAGAAGCTGCAATTGCCAATCCGCCCCTCCTCGTCCTGCCTCAGGGCCTGGGGCCCGGGTACCAGAGGGACGGGAGAGGGCCCTGGGCTGAGACATTCTGATGACAGCCAAACACTGGCCTTTTAGGAGGTGCAACAGCCCAGCCTACTGCATGCCCAAAGAGAGAGAAAATGGAATCCTCTCTGGATGGCAGGCAGGCCCAAAGGGGCTAATCTCACTCTCACACCCCTCCTGTTCTCCCCAGATTGGGTGATAGAGAGTAGAGGGCAAAAAAGGAAAGACCTGGGGGTGCCTGTTCTCTGGAGGTTAGAGACCTTCCTCCCTCTGGGCCACAATTTCCTGGGGCTTTTGCTGCTGCTCTCTGTGTCAGAGGGTCTGCCCTGTGCCTGCTGGGAAGTAACCAGGGTGGCGTGTTGCCGGTATCCTGGTTCTCCAGGGGAGTGGAAAAGGTGGGCAGCAAAGCTGTTAGAGCAGCCAAGGAAAGAAGTGGCCCTCAACTTCACTTTGTCCTGAATGAATCCTGGTGCAGATACGGCTTGTGGGAAACAAGCCAGTCTCCCTGGTGGAGACTCAATGGGATGAGCAGGCTGGCACATTTGCTGCCTCTTTGTAAGGCAGTGTTAAGGTCTTTGTTTATCCCTCTCGCAGACAGCACCCTGCTCTCGCCGTCAGAGGAGAACAGGAATTAGAGGAGCACAGCTGGGAGGGTGGCTCCCCCCTGCAGGTGCTGGCCAGGGTGGGAGCGCACACCCAGCTCCCAGGTTACCGTGGTTGCCTGAGACAGCTCCACCCGGATGTGGATGAGCTGGTTCTGCAGCGACTCCTTCTTGTGTAGCAGCTTCTCTGGGTAGGCAGGCTGGTTTCCAAACATCTCCAGTTCCTGATGGGTCCCCATCAAGGCACTTTCCAGGCTCTCCTGAAGAAAGGCAGGGGAATGGCTATGAGCGGCCTTCATAGTTCCTCTCCTGGGCTTTCAGCAGCAGAGGCCTGAGCCCTAGGGGTTCAACCAGGCAGCTTAGTGGAGGTTTCCCTCACACTGGCTGAGGTCCCCAGAAGAGCTTCAGCAGGTCTGATTAAGGGCAGGACAGAAATTTAAGGAGGGGCAAATCTTCATCAGCTTAGTCAGGATGGAGATAGCAATCTACACCTTCTCTGGGCCAGCCCCCCCGTCTGCCCCACTCAGGGCCACCCCATGGCTCTCACCTTCTCAGCTCGGAGCTGCTGCACCAGCCGTTCCTGCTCCCTCACCACCTTGTTCTGCTCACACAACTTGCCCAGCAGCTTCTGGGGGCCCCAAGGGGGAAGGGAGGGAGAAAGAAGGGAGTGAAGAACACGGTTTGATGGGGACCTGGGAATTGGGTTGGCAGGGCCTGGCCTCTGGATACCACCTCCTCTTCCCTGCCAAGGAACCCTGGGCCTTCACCTTGACCTTGGAGGCTCCTGGGAACAGGAAGATGGTCTTCACCTCGGGGGACTCTCCAAAGACCCATTGGGAGAGGAGACAAATTTATTCTCTGAGGAAACGAGTCAGCTTGAGAGGGGAGAGGGCTGAGAGCCAAACGTTAAGCTTCTGCACTCCCACCCTCTTGGGGTTCCAATTCACAAGAGGTTCAGGAGATAACACGGCCTCGCCTCCTGGGCCTCCAGGTGTGTATGAATCAGAGGCACAGGCCGGTTTCTGAACAACAGTCTTAGCAAAACCGCTGAACAATGTAAACTGGTTCCCTAGTCCCACAGGACCCTGATCTCCCCTCCTCCTTCCAGAGGCTCAGGATGGCTGACGGTGGCTCCCTCTGAGGTCTGGTCCTTGCCTGTACAGAGCGTCTCCCCTGCCTGCTGGGCAGATCTGCTACCTAGGCAAGGCAGGTTAGGCCAAACTTGTCTTCTGGGAAGACCTGTGCTTTCCTGCGTCCACACCTTTATCCATGCCACTCCTCAAATACCCGCTTGGCTACTTTCTAGTGGGCCAAATCTTGTCCTCTGGGCCCTTTATTTCAAGGCCCAGCTCACGTGCCACCTGTTTTGTCCCCGGCCTCCACCAGCCCACGCGGTCCCCCTACCCCGCACTCCTGCAGACCCTGTTACAGTCCGCTCAGCACATGAATCCTGTGCTGCCGCCTGCTGCTCCCTGGGCCTCCCACTGCCCAGAAGCTCCCCGAGGGTGGAGCCAGGCCTCATTCTTCTTTCCAGGCACCTGGGGACTACATGCTCTACCTCCTAACGAAGTCTGTGCTCCTGAAATAAGCACAAGCCAGCGCTGTAGATAAGAGGGCCTCAAACTCAGTGGAGAAACACACACAGCCATGGTGGGAGGTAGGGGTGAGTGGTAAGAACGAGAGGAGACCCAGGCAGAATGTTGTCTTTGCGGTGAGAGAGGACAGGAATGAAATGTATGAAGGGCCACAGGAGATGAGAGATGGACGGAGGAGAAGCCCCCACGGAGGAGAGTGAGGATGAGAAGGGCAGCGGGAGGGGCTGGAGTGGACAGAGGCAGCGGGAGAGCTGTTCTTACATCTGTGTCTTGCTCGTTTAGCTTGTAGGTGTGGAGGCTGTCCCGGAACACTTCTGGGTATGGAGGGACCTGCAGGAACAGGAGGCCGGTTACCACGGCAGAGGACAGCCCGGGCAGGGCACGCAGGGACGGGACCGCTGACAGTCTCGCTCCGTTCCTGCCACCGACCACAGTCCCATCGCCTCAGGCCGCATCTGTTCTGGGGACCTGGGCTGAGCTACAGTGCTCTGCCCCCTGGCCGGAAAGCGTGGGACAGCTCGGCCTAAGCTCCGCCCCAAGCTCTGCCCCAACCGTCCTGGGCTGATTCTGGAGGTAGAGATGCTGCTCACTCGTGCTCTGTATCTCCTCTCCGCTAAGGTCTAAAATCTACTGCCAAGAGGGGCTCCAGGGCTGTGTAGCTCCCAAATGGCTTACTGGTAACAACCATGAGAACAAGAGTTAAGTCCTGGCTGTTCTGATAAGGATAAGACCTGGGAGAACAGAACGAGCATTGGAAGAATCTGAGAACGACCACCCTACTAGATGGAACGCCAGCCCCAGGGCTTGTGCCTCAACCAGAAGTGCCTCTGAGTCCAGCAAAGGCGCCTGCCCTTGGTGACACATGCAGCAACGAGAGCACGTTCTACACAACTCTGTCGCTGGACGGTTCCATATCACACGCCTCGTGTCCTTCACCCCAACAACCGTTAAGAAGACCCCAAACATGAAAGAGAAGTCCTGAACGCTAAAAAGCAGCCTGCGGTCCCTGCATGGCGTGAGATGTCAGTGCGGGCTATTTCGATGGCCTGGGAAATGGGCCTGGGTTCACCCATGAACGTGAAGAATGGGGGAGACACAGTGAAAAGAAAGGAGGGAGGCCAGGCTGAGCCTGGGAGATGAGGCCTGGCAGGTGAGCAGGCGGAGTGGACTCATCCCTGATGGGTGGACGCGACCATGCACAAGCAGCTGAAAAATGGTGTTGACAGGGACCATGCTGCCAGGCAGAGGTCTTACTTGCATGAAGAGTTGGGCCCTGGGGGAGGAGTTCTCCACCATGCGGTTCACCATACTGATGAGAGTCTCACTCTCACTCATCTGCAGCAGAGGAAGGAACAGACGATTCAAACTCAGACCCCCAGAGAGATGTCTCCCCACGCCCGCCTGTGCTTGCTTTCCAGGAAACAGGAAAGGACAGCTCCTCCTGAGGCCTCCAGCATCCTCTGCCTGGCCTTGCCCATCACTCACCCCTCGTGAACTCCATCTCAGGACCCGCACTGAAGTTGCCCTTGAGGAAAGCCCACAGAAGGGACCTGGGAGGCCACTGTGCCCTCGCTTGTGGCTCTGAAGAGGCCCCAGCCCAGTGACACCTCCCCAGGGCGCCTGAGTGTGGTGGGTCTCATCCCATTGGGCCGGCTCTCATTTCTCACACTGGTTTGGTCAAAGACCACACAAGCAGTTGGAAAGTCCGATCTCCCAAAATCTGAACTAAATGAAACAACGTTAAAGAAAATGTGACCCGGCTCTTTGGCTGGGCCGTCACATTGGGAAGGCACAGGCCTCTCTTCCCAAACCCTGCCCACCTCTGCTCTAGAGTAGAAAGTATTGCTAAACACGGTTTCCAGAGCTGGGCTGGTAGCATCCATGCCAATCTGGGATGGCGCCAGGGAGCAAACAAGGAGGCCAAAGCAAGTAAGCCACGTTAAAGGGACACCAGAGATTGGAACACTGCTCTCCCAACACGTTATCCTTATGCTTCAAGGATCATCAGGAACATGGAGGGGGAAAGACTATTTGCCAGATGAAAACGAAAGAGAGAGAGGAAGGGTGAGGGAGAGGGACAGGGAGGGAGGGAGGACGAGCCAACCAAATCAACCAGGAATGCCATCATTTCCCCCACTGGTTCCAGTGTGACAGCGTCAAATGTAAACATATTAGGGAGTGTCCTTGGCCATGTCCCTTTAACTCAATGGATCTCCAGGAGAAGGCAGCAGAAGACGGGGGGAGTTGTGCAGGAAAAGCTTCTTGGGGAGGGGCAATGAGTAAGGGAAGGGACAGAGCCACCTTAGGGCAGATCTTCTCAGGTCACAGTTCAGGGAACCCCCACGTTTTTTGCCCTTGTCTTCCCAATCTTTGTTGGACCCACACCTATTTCCCTCTTGCCCTGTTTAGGCGGCAGCCCCAAAGCAGCCTTGCTTCTGTGCGCTGTACAAGACAGGGCGAGGGGCACCCCTCCACCCCCATTCACAGGCTCTAGAGCATTTTAAAGGGCTTTCCTAGGATCTGATTTTGCTACTTCTTTAGCCCAGTTGGGAATTTTTTCTATGATATAAAGTGTGATTTAAAAGGCTTTTAAAAGAGCAATTGTAATATGAGGTTGAGTCTTTGCAAAATGGTTAAAAGTCAACAGTATATCAACCACATTTTCTGTAAGGATCTGAACTCAAGTCAGTGCTTATCTTCTTAGAGGCTGTGCACGCGCATGTGCGTGCGTGCGTGTGTGTGTGTGTGTGTGTGGATGAGATTGTGTTTGTTGTGTATGGGGTGTGCCAGTGTGGTGTATGTGTGATCGTATGTGGTATGTGTATGTTTATGTTGGCTGCCTGTGTGTCATACCTGTGTGTCCTGTGTGTGGTGTTTATGTGTATGTGTGGAGGACAAGGCAGATCTACCAACACATCAGGCTTTGAGAGGGCAAGGGAGGCCCAGGCTCTTCTTGGTCACCCACAGATCTCATTCCTTCCCCAACCAGTAGATCTAAAACAATAGAGGAAGCAGGGGTCTTCTCACCCTGGCCTGCCCCCACACATGCTATGGCTTTCAGGATCGTTCGGCCTATGTGGGCCTTGCCTCTGGGAGGATTCCTGTGTGCCACCTTCTGTCTCTCCAAACGTTAGAGAAATTTCGTGAGAAAGCACCTAACCCAGTACCTTATACACAGCACTGGGGTCAAGGGTGGTCAATTAATATTTTTGAGTTTTGGAAGAAAAAGAATAATAAAATAATCATAGTAGCAATCACTAGCCCTCATCAAGGCCTGCCAAAGTGCTCTCATATACATTCTCACTCGACTCTCCCAATAACTGTGAGGTAGAAAGGGCAGGTCCTACAATGTCCGTCTCATGATTGAGAAAACAAAGACCCAGAGAGACCAAGGTTTAAAAAAAAAAATCCCTGTAAATGGCACAGCTGGAACTAGAGTGCAGTGTCTGACTATGTTCTGGACTCTTCTTATCATACAAGACTGCCTTTTAAGAGTATTATCGTTTATCTAGGAAGAGGTCCTCTGAAAGGTTATTTCTGAAGCCCCCAGCCCCTCTGTGAGGGAAGAAGCCCCCAGGAAGGGGCCCTGCCATCTGCACTGAATGCTTGGAAAGCCAGCAGTGTGGATGGGCTGCGGGGAGGAGGGCCTGCCGGGAGTCATCCCCACATGGACTAGAATGCTTACGGTGTCAACACCACATGCTCCTTCTGGGACTAAGATGCAATGTTCTTGAGGGCCAGGAGCCATCACTGCTGATTAAAATGTGTATATCATGCTTCCCAGTACCCAAGGGCTCCCATGAGGACGACCTCACTGAGACACGGAGACCCTGTGAGATGACGGTCACATGGCTTGTGACTAGAACCACCAGCATTTGCAGCCACGTCCTCTGATACCAAGTTTATGGTTCTCTCTACAATGTTGAGAGCACAAAGTCATCCTGATGAGGTTCAACCCCAGCTTCTTCACACGTTAGATGTTTCCTCAGCTGTAAACTGAGTCAAAAGCTCAGAGTCATATCCAAGCTCTGTTGTTCACTGGTTGTGTGTCCTTGGCGTGTTATTTGATCTCTCTGGGCTTTAGTTTCATCATATCCCCTACGAAACGGGGATAATAACAATACCTACGTTGCAGAGTTGTTATAAAGGTTAGGATCTGTGAAATGCTTAGAATGGTGCAGGGCATGGAGGAAGCATCCCATTACGGTAAGTGCTGCCACTATTATTATTATTATTACTAACATTATTCTTTCCACCACCCCAGGCCGCCTCCACCTGGATCTGGTACACATCCAGGTCCCCCATGATTTGTAGCACAGATCTGAATATGAGTATGTGCTCATACAAACTGCCCAGCATATTGACCCCTGGCCTGTCTAAACCCAGTATCACAGCCTCCTTAGTCTCAAAAGGCAAGGTAGCCAAAGGTGAGAGCCCAGGCAGCCGATTGCTTTCATCACTTGGGGACACTCATTGCCTCTTCAGGGTGCTCATCTGTAACACTGGATTGATGACACTCTCTCTGCCTACAGCACTGAGTTCTCAGGAAAACATGAGCCGTGCATACAAAAGAACTTTGCAGAGGAACTAACATATATACCGAATTACCATAATTTAAAAAATCAGTGCAGGGCAGGTCTGTGGTCCTTCGCTTACAAAATGTGGAGTTTAACCACAACCTGTGGAATAGGATAGGCTAATTTCCCAGATTCAGGCTGAACTAAATCCTTAGCCTCTTAGGCCCCAGCACAGAGCTCCTCCCTGTCTCTGCAACTCTATCCAGCAAAAATGCAAATTCCCGCCTGCCCCCTGGGGGCAGTTCCATCTGGGTCGAACAAATAGGCGGTGACATTAATTATTCATGTGGTAATTTACAATTCTCCTTTCCCCAGGAAACTCCCAGCTGCCCTAAAGGGCTTTGCAGAGAAGGGGTGTGAAGGTGCAAACCAAAATATAAGCCACTTTGTTGTGTCCCGGTTTTTGCCAACAAAGGTTGTCAGATGGATGGGGGATGAGAAGGCGGGGAGGAGCAGGGAGACGTGAAGGGAGGGCAGGGGGATGGTAAGGGGCACCAGCTCTGCCTACCTGCTGATCCAAATACTCTAGGTTTCTTTGCAACTGAAGGTCTAAAAGTTCATCCTACCCGGAGCCCGAGGCCCAACGGCAACACAAACAAACAGGAACAGGACAAAAGAAAACAATAAAAAGGAAGCAAAGCAGTTAAGAGTTAGCTGGGCAACGACAAACAGAGGCCTCTCTGGCCTTGAGGAGTCTAGGGAAGGGAGGGGGGAAGGGTGCGGGCAGCCACAGAGGTTGTCTGCTGGACAAGCCCAGCGAGAGAAGCGACACACTCCGAGGCTCCTGGGTCGGCCTGGCCCTGCCCTGGGAGAGGGAAGCACCACTGAAGCCATCTAGTCAGCACTTCCTGGAGCTTTTTCTGAGTTTTCTGGAAAATCCACTGTTTCCAGATGGGTGCATTTGCTGTGTGTCTTGGCTATAGAGTTTGGACACCGGCAGAGAAGACTCAGAGAGAGGGGCCAGTGACAGGCCGTTGGAGACAAGGATTCTGCCTGTTGGTTCCAGTGGTTTTCCCCAGCTCCCCAGGCGGAGCATCTGCATCGAGTTCTCCAGGCGGAGACCAAAATCCTCAGGAGAACAAATTCCCGGAAGAGACACAAGTAGAAAGGGGAGTGAAAGTAGGAGGAGACACAGTATGGAAAATCTTTTCTTCCTCAATCCGGCTTCTAGTCTCTTTCCCCTGAAGTGACATTCCAGGCAAGGACAAGCTTGAAGCAAGTACGCTTAGGGGTAAGAAGACTAGAAGATCATGCCTGTTTTGGGAGCTCTAGCTTAACTTTTCTTCCCAGCCCATAGCCTAAGCACCCTGTCCAGGCCCCTCTGCATGCTGGAGAGGAGTTGTTCTGAGACTGAGAGAATGGGGACGTTTCACGCTTCCAGATCTTGTCCCTGCTCCTCTGCCCTGTGTCACAGAGGAGGAGGGGTAACTGACACCACTCTCTATATTGGTGTTAGAGTCCAGGCCGGAGGGAGGAGGTATCCAGAGGCTGCTAAAGACCAGACGGGCCAGGCACTGGGCACAGAGCATCCCTGCGTCTGCCCTAGTTTGGCCCCGCCCTGGGAGGAGAGGTCCTGAGGGGAAGTGGAGTGGGAGGAGAGGACGTACCATCTTATCGTGGACCGTGGGGGATGGTGGGTAGTTGTAGGGGAACAGTCCTGCAGGGACTGGCCGCCTGTCTCCCAGGTAATCATACTGGAAGAGAAAGGGGATTGGAGAGGTGAGGGGGTCCGGCTGGGATATGGACTTCCCCACCAACTGAAGTTCAAGGTTAGGGATGTTTGTAACCTGTCCCGGAGCAGATTTCAAACTAAAATGGACAGCCTTTAACCATTGCAATATCCTTGCAGTGATCTGTCCAGGTCCTCAAGATTTGAAAAGATAGAACCCTCTCTGTCCTCTTATATAGAATTAGGGCTCCTGGTACAGTCTGGGGATGGGCACAGAGAGCAGTGTTTCTACTCAGGGGCAAGGCAAATCCCCCAAGGCAGCTCTCCTATGGACAGAACCGCAGGGCCAGTGGCTTCCCCTGGGCAGCATCCCTGGTCCTGCTGACACAGCCCAGTGACCCCATGTCCCCAGATGCCCTTGCATCCCCACCTCTTCTCAGCAGATCGTCTTAGGCTTCTGGGGGATCTCAGGGGCTGAGGAAGGAGGGGAAGGCTGGTGGCTCACCTTGGGGGAGCTGATGGATCGCCTCATCACATAGGCAGCAGGGTCAGCATAGATGTCCTCACTGCGAGGTGGCAGCCGCTCGAAACGGGCACTGGGTGAGCGGATGGGGGAGAAAATGCGGGCGCGGCTGTAGGACCCATGGCTTGGCGAGCGGGGCACAGAGTGGGAACGGGGCTGCAAGGACAGGCGTCGCAGGGAGCCGGAGGCGGCATCCAGTTCATCATAATAGACAGGCTGCCGGGAGGGGCTGGGGATCCAGGTGGTACCATCCTGCCGCCCATAGCTGGCAGGCTCCTTCCACGCACGCAGCTGGAAGGCGGGGCCGCCTCCATTCCGGAAGGAGTGCCGCTTGTCCTCCAGGGCCCAGGGTGGGCTGATCCGATCGTAGGCCGGCATGGAGCAGATGCTATCCGGCCGCACGCCTGGCGGGTAGTACTGGTAATCATCAGGGTACTGGGAGGAGTAGGGGCTGTAATACTCAGGGACCCTACGGGACACAGGGTAGAACCTAGAGGGACTGAGACAGAGAGGACTTTGTAAGGAAGCCAGACAAAATGGGCACGCCCCCAGCCACCTGCCCGTGCCCCAGCCCCTCCTCCTTGTCCTCCAGCCTAGAGTGGGGTCTGACGAGGTGAATGGTGCCCTAGGCTGACCTTGTGAGCATACGGGGGCGCCCACTGCCCAGGCACGGAGGCCTGTTTCCAGAAGCGCAAGGAAAGACCTGTCCTCAAAGCTCTCCCCCTCAACCAGTTCCCTGAGGCCAGAAATTTCACCATTCAGAGCTTCCATCTTTGTCTCTTTGTCTCCCTGGGGAGAAACTTTAAGCCTTATTAGCCATCTCTATCTCAGCATGAACCAATTTATCAGATTCTTTCCAGAGAGGCTGAGAGCAGAGAGAACACTAGAGTGTACCAGGCACCTGGAGGGGGACAACGGAGGAGGGACAAAGGGATGCCTTCGCTGATTTTATGATCCTGTCAAGGAGCCAACCAGTCCGTTCCTGGGACTCAACCCTAGTGAGGCGCTCTCCCCAGGGCAGGGCAGACCACCACAGTGAGCTGCCCTCCCAGACCCCCAGGGAAGGAGCGGCAGCCCCCCTTGCCCTGATGAACACAATCAGGTCCAATAAATGTCTTCAAATATTTGAGAGCCAGTCACTGGATAAAGAAGTAAATCGGTCTATTGGGAAGAACTAGGGCCAATGAGTGGCAACGGTTTTCTTTTTAAAAAACTGCTTATAAATAATGGCTTGCAAACAGAGCTTCAAAGACGCAGTGAGCTGCCTTGGCAGTTAGTGAGTCTCGCATTGGTAGAGACACTGGACGCTATACAAGGGTGGGAAGCACGGACGGACGTCTGGCTGGACAGCTTTAAAGGCCCCTCGCTGCGACTGCCTGCATGCTTCAGGCCGCCCAGCGTCCTGTGGGAGGCACTGGGTGCTCTGTCCCTTCCTCTGAAGTAGGCAGAGACGGCAAGAATCAGGGGCAGGGGGCAAACTCTACAGAGGGAACCATGGGGTTAGTAAGCATCTGGGCAAGCAGGGAATCCTGGGGTTTTCTTGGTTTCCCAATTCAGCCTGGCTTCCAGAAGGTTTCCAACAGAGGGTGCCTCCCTGTCACTCCCCCAGCCCCAGCCCCCAGCCGGAACGCCATCCCCACTCCACCCCACCCCACCAGGCCTCACCTCCGAAGATCTTCAGGAGGGGGCACCCCTCGGCGCAGGTTCACCCACTGCTGAAGCTGGTTCATGGAGCTCTTGCGCTGGGCGATTTTGTCGGGGTTGGCACGTGGGGGGAAGCTCCGCCGTTGCCCCCCACTTTCTGAGTCCTGAGGTGGGAAAGCTGTGCTCCCCGGCCGGCTCGGGGAGCTATACTGCCAGCCGTTGGGCTGGGTGGGCCGCTCCCCACCTCCTGGGACCCTTGGGCCCTCAGGGTAAGGGCTGCCCGGGTCTGAGGCTGGTTCTGGTCCAGCGTGGACACCATTGGCTTTCACCAGAGGCTCGCTCTTGACGTCAGGCCTCTCAGGCCTCCTCTCCACCTTCTCACAGCCTCGGCCATCACCCTCTCCTCGAGTCTTGGCCTCTGGTTCAGGCTTGGGAAGGCTGTTTTGGGGGGGTTGGTGGTGGTGTTTGCTGGGTGGGATGTTCTCAGAGTCTGGCTTCTCGTGGCTGTGGGATGCCAAGGGAGATGTTGTAAGGGACTCCAGCCCAGCGTGGAGTTCAGGTGGGGGGAAACTGGGAAGGAGAAGAGGAGTGGAGAAGGATGGACAGGAAGGCAGTGATGGAAACAGGGTTCAATGAATTCCAATTCTGTTTCCTAAATCCTACCATTTTATATACTTGCTCCAGCCTGGGCAATTATAAAGCGTAATCCAAGCTTGCCTGTGCACATGTGCTCGTCTTGCCCTGCTGGTCCTCCTCGTGTGTCACCCTTCGCTCCCTTCTGCTGAAACTCCTTGAGTCCAGCCTCCTAGCTATGGCCGAGACTAACCTCACCCAGACTAGGTGTCTCCTGTAGTCTCTTCCTGATCCAGCCCCCGTCACTTGGTGTGCACTACACACTACGCATAATCGGAACCATCCTTGATGTCTCAGCTACAGAGGTTTGTGACAGGTCAGCCCTCTCTCCTTTAGAAAGTTACTTAACTTCCACGAGTCTTGGGCTCCTCGTTGGCAGGCTGGGTAGGACTGTGTGAGATCAAACATGGCAGGCGCACCAGGGGCTGAAGCCGTTGCCTCCAACTTCACAGGCATAGAGAGAAGCTAGTTCCCCTCCCGAACAAGCATCTTCTAGGACTTTCTATGAGAGTATAAGCTCCATGAGGTAGGAGCTTGTCAGACTTTTCCTACCTTGTTTTCCTAGCACCCTATACACATTTCTATCTACAGTAAATATTTATGAAAAGAAGGAGTGAAGTTCTGGAATTCCACCCCTTGGTCAAAGCAAAGATGGAATCTCATGACAATGTTTTCGCTACACCTTCCCCAATTCAACATAGTCAAGCATCCTTGTTGAGACACTGCTTGGTAAACGTTTTCAAGACAGGTACACGGACTTGGAGTCTATACTGTAAAACTTCCTTCTGCTGGATCCCTGCTAACATCTAACTTAAGACTCAATGCCCAGTTCAAGTACAGACAGGTGCTGAGACTGCGGGCGATGACGGGGTGAAGTGACAGGAGCGTCACGTGCTGAGTGCTCGCTGCATGTCAGTCATTTTACCCATACTATTGAGTCCTCACAACAACCCTATGAGGTAGGATTATAATTATCGTCTCTGAGGGTCAGGGGTTAAGTAACTCACACTTAGGTCACACAGTGGGCAAGTGTTCAAGTTGGGATTCAAACCTGAGTCCCACAAAGGCTGTATGCATAACAAAACGAGTGAGTGACCCTGGTCTTTGGCTCCTGGCCAGGCCCGCATGGAACCTGGCTTCTCTCTTGGCCTCCACCAGCTCAGAGAGAAGAGGAGGAGCTGCCCAGGGGAAAAGAGACTACAGGCTCCGAATTCACTTAGCCAGCCTCCCTGCTGGGAGGCAAGGAGTTGGTTCACTGTTCTCAGAGGTTCAAGTCCACGTGCTGGGCTCAGCAAGGGCACAGAGATGGGCACCTCTTCACTCCTCCTCTCTCTCTAATAGCAGTCCTCACACCTATGCCCGGTCCCCGGCACTCACTTGTGACGTGCAGCTTGGGGCGCTGACTTCTGGGCTGGGGGGATCTGTACTCGGGCAGCCTCCCCCATGGCCTGGATCCAGGCCTCCTGCTCCTCGGGGCTCTCGGCACTGAAGAAGTAGGTGCGGACCCCGGCGTGCTCAGCCTGTGGGGAGAGGCAGTGCGTGGAACTGTCCCCAGCCTCGTCCACCCAGCACACAGTCACCTGTGGGGAGAATACACCCATGCCCACAGGGCAGGTGGTCAGGCAGGTCATTCCCCTGACCTGCAGCTCTTCGCCCCATATGGAGCTCGGGGCAATGTGAGGAGGCCCCCAGCTGTCCCAAGTGCCCCAGCTGGCACCCACGTATCTGCCTCGACTAGCTCTCTGGACACCACTAGGCAGCCCAACAGGCAGGTAAGCTGACCTGCCCCACCTGAGGGACAATTACCTTGCCCGCTCTCCCATCAAATTCCATGCTTGCTTTGAAGGGCAGTTACCCCGTGCCCGGGAGAGATGCCCCCCTACCCCAACCACATGCCAGTCTCGGCCCCAGCTCAGCCTCTGAGAAGCTGGCACTCTCTTCCGCGCAGCGGGACAGCGCGGGCACACGGGGGGCATGCACAGACGGTCAGAGCACGCTACCTAGTTGGCGGCTGCAAGCAGGCGCAGCAGGCGGTAACCCAGAAGCGAGCTCCTGTCCAGAGGAGGGGTCCTCACGCGGCCAGAAGGAGGAGAAGCAGAGAACAGGTCAACCGAACACCAGAAGGAGAGACAGGAGACGTGACAGGAATGTCGAGGAACAGAGGGAAGTGGGGAGCTATTCAGACTAGCCCCTTCTACTCAGTGTCACCACTGGGACCACGGCACCCAGCAAGGCTCAGGTCAGCCCACCAGGAGTGGGGGTGGACAGCGTGCACCCGGCAAACCTGGGTTGCTCGAGGAGAGAAGGCAGGGCAGGCAGCCCAGTGCTAATCCTAGCTCTGTTCCCGACCAGCCCTGCAACTGTAAACAACTCGAGATTTTGCTCTGGCCTTAACTGATGCATCTGTTTGATGGGGAGGGTCCAAGAGGAAAAGACGCTCCAGTGCTAGATCCTTTTTGGGGTCTCAGAACACTTCCTAGGTGAGACCAATCTCCCAGAAAAAGCAGCTAGCCTTGTTCATCCCATTCAACATGAGAGATCCCAAAGTGTTTAAGAGTCTCAGATGTGAACTTCACTTTGGCCTATGACCCCTTGGGTGCTAAATCCTGGGTCTCTGGGGGTTGGAAGGAGAGAAGACAGGGCTCCTCTGACCAAGCCCCAGGGTTCTCCTAAGCAACAGTGTCAAATCCACACCCTTCGAGTGCTTTCCCAGCCGGACCTTCACTTTTCCTCAGCACCTTCCCCAGCACGTGTCTTTGCACAGGAGCCATTACCCAGTGAGGGGGCATCCTACTTCTCTAAGGACAGAGATGGGCCTCCTTCCTCTGGATCCGGCCAGTCCCCACCCTCCAGCAGGGCTGCCCAGCAGGTAGGCAGAGACAGGGAGGTGCTGACGAAAAGCCAGTGAAGTTTTAAAGAGGGATCTGGGGGTCGAAACTGCACAGGGAAATGGAGAGCAGGGGCCCAGGCAAGCCCTCTGGGGTGGAGAACACAGGGTTATTGTAGAGGGGAGAGACACACAGGTGGGACGAGTGGGTGTGTCCAGGGCTGGTAGGAGTGGCAGCAAATAATTACTTTGCTAAGCGTCCAGTGAGCATCCTGTGTGTGCAGAGCTCTGCTCTGGGCACCAGTCACAGGGAAAGCAAAGACATGCTCTTAGCACTCGAAGAGCTCACGGTCAAGCTGGAGGACAAAACATACCCATGGGGAAACAAGGAGAGAGCAAAGGCACGGGAACAACAGCTGTGACAGGAGAAGGCAGAGGGCCTGGGAAAAGACAGGGTGATTGATGGGGAGCCAGGAGGGGGCACCAGCCTGGAAGCATGAAAGGGGACCAGAGAATTGAGGGAGGTGCCCCCATGGAAGAGCCCACAGAGCCCCCACGGGGCTGTGCAGGGACAGAGGAAGGCCATTCAGCAGCAGGCTGGGTGGGAACAGTGCTGGCTCATTACTGGCCATCTGAGGGTTTCGCTTGGTGGCCGCAGCAGGACAAGCCTCCCATCTGTCTCATCTCCCCTCCCTTCCCTGGGGAAAGGCCACTGAATAGCCACAATCCGAACCTTTTGTGGGCCACTGAGCACAGCCCTCCGAGTTGGGTTTTAAAGAGGCAGTGCACTCCTCAGGGAAAAGGGAAGGAGGAGAGGGGCTGATGGGCACAGAGATCTGGGGTTTATGGAGGGGTGTGTCAGTCACTGGGACGTTGTTCTAACGGGGCTGCCGGCAGAGCTCCCGAGCTGGAGTGTGTGTGTGTGTGTGTGTGTGTGTGTGTGTGTGCGCGCGCGCGCACACACGCGCGCACACGCAGGTCTGGAGGGGAAGGGTAAGACAGGCTGTCTGACTGTGTGGGGGTGTGTGCGTGTCTGTGTAGAGCAGGCCTGTTTGTTGTTGGTTAAACAGCCTGTTCCTATTTCCCCAGCTAAAATCCGGCTCCCTGGAGCCACTGTTTTATTGGTTATTCATTCTGCAGACAGGACCCTTGGAGGCTCGAAACTAATTATGTGCCTAAGAAGTCCCTCTTTGCTCCCCGGAGCAGCATTATGTGTCTGCCCACCTCTCTGTGGCCAGGTGACCAGAGCTGAAGGACAGAAAGGGCAGAGTCTCTGGGGCCCCAGGAACTCAGATGCTGCCCTCGAGTAGTAACCTGTGGGTTTTCAGGGTCTTGGACAGCAATTCTCAACTGGGGGAGAGAGGGCTTTGTACTAAGAAGATGCATGGTTGAGATCATAATTTTATATTTGGAAAATGAAAAAGAACCTATGATCTTTGCATCACAAAATACAAAAAGGGCATGGAATTTTCATTGTTTTTAATGGGCCGTGAATTTTTAAATGTGGAAAAACACTGGCCTAGGATGAGACAGCTGCAGTCCCGTCTTTGATGGGTAGATCCCCCAGGGGTTCCGAGCAGTGGCGCTGAGCACTGCAGGTGAGGCCATCTCCCTGGGCCCTTAGTCCCTCAAACTGTGTCTCTGTGAGGTTTGTAGCTTTCAATTATAATGAAACTCAATTCCTAACTTTCTGCAAAGATTTTTTTTTTTTTTTTAAATTAGAGCATGTCGTTTATGGCAACTAAAAAACACAGGCGTACAAAACCCATTTTACAAGGTGGCAAAAATACTAGGGTGCTGGCCCATGACAAGGGCTGGAGAGGGGACAGGGTGCAGGCAGCAGGGCTGAAGGGCAAAGGGATAAGAAGGAAAGTGGGGACAAATGACAAATTGAGGGCCCTTATGTGGGCCGGTGCGAACGCGCTGTACACTGAATAGTAGTGAACAACTTACATCTGAGACCCTTTGAGTAAGTTTGACTGGGGGTCTAGTTCCCTGGGCCCAAAGTGGGGAGGAAGACTTTCCAGAATGGATCTTAGAAACCCACCCGGCCACAGTTCCTGCCTCTGCTGTGAGGGATTTCCTAGGTGCCAGGCCACCGGGCAGAGGGTCCATGGCCTCAGCACATAACTAATTCTCCCCCAGGAAAGACTGTGGTACCACTGAAGCTCATCTCTACAGGCCCACCCTGGGGAGAGAAGAGGAAGGGGTCCCGGCACAGTCTCACAACAGCCTGCACTGAGCCCAGGGACCGCTGCCTGCTCCCCCCAGTACTACCACTTGGGGTTCCTGAGGAGGTGGCTCTTGATCCTGTTTCTTTCTTATATGCTCTAGAAGAGCCGGCCTCCCGCCCCTACCTGACCTGGGAGAGGAAGGCCAACTGACCTTAAAGGTATGTTTTCGGCTGATGTTATCTGAGGGCTGCACCGCAGCCACCCGGAAGCTCAGGAGGGGGATGCTGCCCAGGACGCTCTCCTCCTTCTCGTCTGTCAAAGGAAATAGAGGCACAAGTGAGATGTATGTGTGCGGGGGGGGGAGGGGAGGGGAGTGTATCAGCCCTATTAGGATAAATACCAGCAAATATCTGTTACTTGTCTACTATTCGTCAGGCACTCGGGGCCACCACACAACCACACAGGCCGTGCTCTGCACAGCGAGAGGCACACTCCCTGGAGCTGGGGAGCGTGGCAGCCCTACAGGCACTGTTCTAGACTTGGGGACTGTAGAGGTGAATGCGAGTAGTAGTGCCCACCCTTGGGGAGCTCACATTCCAGTATGGAAGCAAACAAGCACAGAAGAGCCAACATTTTGGAGCGCTTGCTATATGTCAGGCACTGTTCTAAGTTAAAGGCTTAATGGATTTAACCTGCCCAACAATCCTATGAATGGGTACTCATGATCTCCATTTTATAGGTAAGGAGATTGAGACACAGAACGATTAAATAACTTGTCCAAGGTTACTTAAGTAGAAAGTGGTGGATTAGTCTTTAACCCAAGAAGTCTGACTTTCGAGCTCTAGCATTCTTAACCTCCCTCCCATCCACAGCGCTTCTCCAAACAAGGTGATCCCAACAGCGACACAGGGAACAGGATATAAGGGGATGGGGCACGGTAGAGGGGACGCTCGCATCTTCGGCTCGGGCCCTTCCGGGCAATTGTCTCTAAGGTTCTCCTAGGCACCTGGCAGCTTGCTTTGTCTTCTGACTAGACCCCTCCCCTTTACAGTCCCCATGCCTGCACAGAAGACACGGCCCTGCATGGCCCCCGCCCTCTGATACCCAGAAGCAGGTGAGCAATCAGGCTGCTGCATAATTCATCCCGAATCTCCAAAGGAGCCTGAGGGATTAGCTGGTCAGGCCCCCAGCTATCAGCAGGAGACCGAAAGGGTGGGGTGCTGTGTGGGAACCACGAGGTTGGGGCTAACGATGAGGCCATGGCAAGACCCTCCCCACTTCCCTGGCATAGCTCTTTATTCCTGGGTCTAGAGACCCTGTAAAACCCTCAGCTAGGGTTCCGAAGAAATCTCACAGGGCTTACAGACTCCACGAGCTCCCCTTCTCCCCTTACTCGTCACTTGCACAAGGTCCAGTTTCCTGGACAGACCTCGGCATGGTACCCAGAGGATGGACTAAGCTAAAGGGACAGGAGGGCTGGGAGCCCAGAGCTTCTTCAGGAAGGCAGAGGCCATCATCCGCAGGAGGAGGTGGGCCCCCTGCCTGGCTGAGTCCAGGCCAGTGTCTAGGGGTCTCCTGAGAGCACCTCTCAGTGCATAGTGACCCTCCATCTCCATGCCGCTTGAGTTCAGAGCTTCTTAATGTTCTCCCCTCACACCAGGCCCAGAGTGTCTTCCCTGCAGAGACCCTGGTTTTCCCTCCAGCTTCTGTTACACTCTGGCTCCTGTGCGGCCCTACATCCCGGGGCCCAGCCTGAGCAGATTCTTCTCCCTCAATCTTGGGGTTTCCTCTGTGACTAGACCCTGGACGTGCATCCCCTTCCTGATCTCTCTCCTTGGGATTCAGGTGCCTCAGGGCACAGGAACAGCAGTGTTCTAAGGGGGGGTGGTGGGGGTAGGGGGTGGGGGGGTGGGGGGGGTGGTCACTAGGTACAACCTTTGTTTGCCAAAGTTAATGATTCAGTGAATTGCTCCCAGGAGACCTGGAGAAATCAGAGATCTGCCATTCCCAGGGCATGGAGGAAAAGGAAACAGCCACTCTTGCTGCTAGATCATTTTATCCTCTCCTCAGCGCCCAGGCCTCGTTGCACGGCATCAGTGTGACAGAACCGTCACTGTCATCAACCCTCACTAGTTCCTCCCTGCCCTCCTTGACATATTGTTGCTGTACATACTTTAAAAATAACTTCCTAGAGGCTGCTGTACCAAAGTTATAAGAGTTTTGCCCTCCTTTCTGTGGGGGAGGAAAGGGAGTGAGTGTTGGGGTGGGCAAAGGGGGCAGAAGCTGGGGGATAATCATTTACTCCACATTCATTGAGCACCTACTATGTGCCAGGTGCTGTTTTCAGTGCTGTGGATACAGCAGTGAACAAAACTGACCCCAAAATCCTGCCTACACAGATCGGATCATACATTCCAGTGGGATGGGGGAAGCTCAACATACAAGGTCCAATTAGCAGGTGACCTGCTAGTGATGACCAGGGACCCTCGTCTTCTTCCTCCTTTTCTTTTCCCACCCACGCCCTCCCCCGGACTTCACCCTCTGTCATCTGACTGTCTTGTTCATCCACCACACCACCCACCAGGGCTTAGAACTCTGCCTGAAATCTCGTAGGCACTCAGTAAATATTGCCGAATGTGAAATGAGTGAGTGAATGCGAGCTTTGTCTTTATCCCCTGTCACGTGCCACTGGTGCCGGAGACCACAGGGGGGATACGTGCCCCCCCACCCCCAACATCCATCAGAAACCGAGCCCTGTGACAGGGCAGAATGAGAAAGAGGGGGCCCTGGCTTCCCACAGCCCCTGCCAGTGCCAGGCGCAAGCTCACCTTTATAGTAGAAGAGGCAGCGATCCACCAGGACGAACCAGCGCTTATTCCACTGCTTAACCCCGGAGCTGGCCTGCAGGAGAAGTGGGGAATAGACAGGATAGTCTGTGACCTGGGCCTGGGGAGGTGGGTGTGTGCAGTGGAAAGAGTGCTGCACTCATTATAAGGACATCCTGCCTCTGTTTGCAGCTCTGCGACTAACAAGTGGCAGCAACCCCCAAGGGCCCTCAGGGGCAGGGAGTGACATTACATTATTGCCTGTGACCTTCCACTTCTGTCATTCTGGGCCTCAGTGTCTCCCCCAGGAAAGATAAACAGTGCAGCGATGAGCCAGAAAGAGTGAGCAGAAGGTCCGGCAGGGATAATGGCCAGGTCAACGAGGAGAACTGGACCCCTAGACTTAGAGGAGACATCCCCCTCCTTTCATAGCAAGAGGGCCCTGCTGACTGAGCCACTGGGTTGCTCTGATAGGGTTGATGACAGCATATTTCAAAGTCACTGCATCTGCCCATCAGGAGACCTGGCTGAATTCCCAAATATAACACTAATTTCTCTGTGAGACTTTGGGAAGATACTCAACCTCTCTGAGCCTTTATTAAATTAGGAGATTTCGCAGAGATATACCAAAATAGGACCTGGAGGGACATAGCAAAATATACATGGGCTGTTATAACTACAGAGGACTTACAGCACTGTGAGGAGAAAGCAGGGATGCAGTGGGCAGAATGGAATAGGAGGCCTCACCTGCTTGAAAAGCCAGCCTGCCTTGGTGACAGGAGCACTGGGGTTCCGCTTCATGGAGTGCGAGCGCTTGCCGAAAGCGATGGCCTTGCGGGGCGTCCGGGTGGCCTAGGGATGCAGAGAGCAGCCAGCTTAACTCTTCCTCTCCTCCTTCCTGCTCCACCCGCAAGGGGAGCTGCCCTTGGTGGGAGCTATCCCTCTCCAGGGCCCTGGGGGCCCTCATGTTAAGAGGCCCAGGTGAGAAGCTTGGATCTCTTACTAACTCAAGGGCACGGCCTTTCAATTCTTTGCTCTTTTTCTTATCTCTAAAATGGGGTTCAAAATTATAGTCCTACCTGTCTCACAGTGATGTGTGTTTTTTGCTTTTTCTTAAGGAGAAAATAAGATTTTTCATTTCACTCCTGGCCTATCCTTCTCTACTGGCCTTACTCCTTACCTCTTTCATAATGCTTTCTCAGACCCATTCAACTTCAAGTAAATTCCCTATGTCATCATCTTCTCCAAGCCCAATTCATTCTTTTCTTTTTTGCTTTTTTATAAGTGTATTTATTTAATTTATTTATTTTTGGTTGTGTTGGGTCTTCACTGCAGGGTGCAGGCTTCTCAGTGCAGTGGCTTCTCCTGTTGTGGAGCACAGGCTCCAGGCGTGCATCAGTAGTTGTGGCACATGGGCTCAGTAGTTGTGGCTCGCGGGCTCTAGAGCGCAGGCTCAGGAGTTGTGGAGCAGGGACTTAGGTGCTCCGCAGCACGTGGGATCTTCCCGGACCAGGGCTCGAATCCGTGTCCCCTGCATTTGGCAGGCGGATTCTTAATCACTGTGCCACCAGGGAAACCCCCTATTCATTCTTGAATGTCCAGCACACCACAGAGCAGGGAGGATGTATGGGTGTTCTCCTAGCTCCTTATTGCCACTGGGACTTCCCCACATTCTGGCAACAATCTCTCTTTCTCGAAGTATCAGTGATCTTTCACTGTTTAGCCCTTCTCACCACTATCAGCTTCTAGCTTCTTTTTTCAGAGTCTAAGGATTTTTTTTTTTTTTTTTTTTTTTTGCGGTACGCGGGCCTCTCACTGTTGTGGCCTCTCCTGTTGCAGAGCACAGGCTCCGGACGCGCAGGCTTAGCGGCCATGGCTCACGGGCCAAGCCACCCCGCGGCACGTGGGATCTTCCCAGACCGGGGCACGAACCCGTGTCCCCTGCATCGGCAGGCGGACTCTCAACCACTGCGCCACCAGGGAAGCCCGAGTCTAAGGATTTTGATATCAGTCATCCTCTCCATTCTAAATCTTGCCATCACTGTGGACAATTTCATTGTTCCACAGTGAGAGGGAGGATGACCCATCCAGTGGCCTAACTTTAAACTACCTTGATGTCCTCAAGTCCAAAATCCTCCACTTCCAGCCCAGCCACTCACTCCCATGGCAACACCTTAGACTTGGCCAGCTCCCAAGCCCCTGTCAATTCTCATATCCCTATCTTCTGAGCACAGCATCCCATCCTCTGGGCTGTCTCACTCCATCCCTAAACGACACCAGCTTTTCTACTCCATTGAGATCCCCAACTCCTCAATACTTGCCTTTTTTTCCTGGATCCATGAGCTACCTCCTGGTGTTAGTTGTTTCCCTACAAATAGGCCCCCTAGTGGAATAGATGAACCGCACTGTCCAACACCAACACCCTATCCAGTGCCTTTCCACTTGATCTTCTCTGAAACTCTAAATCCCCGATTAATCAAATTAGTCACCCTCCCTGCACTCACAGCCAGACTACAGTGCTGCTGGAGAACAATCACACCACAGTACAGATGAGGCCACCGTGGCCCCTCAGCCCCCGGCGCTCCGCTGCACACCCTCACCTCTCTCCCGAGCCCAGCGACCTGCCTGCCGCTGCCTTCCCCGCAGTGGCTTGGATCCGCCCCCACAGAGAAAATTGAGGTTGTCAGACACGCGCTTCCTCAATTTCACACCCTTTTACCCAGAAAATTACTGCCCTTACCACTCTCCTTGTCTCTTTCCCTTCAATGTCAGAAGAAGAGGCGTTTTCCTCCTTTCCAAGGCTATCGGGCCCAGCCTGCTGTCTCCTCTGAGACTTGCTTCATTGATAACCTCTCAAATCTGTCTTCATGTTTTCCTCCTCCACTGGCTGCTTCTCCTAAGCAAACATGCTCAGCTCTCTTCATCTTAAAGCATCCCTCTGTCTGTCTGTCTCTCTCTCACTGTCTGTCTCTGTCTCTCTCAGTCGTTCTCTCTCCTCCTTCTCACTGTCCCTCATGCACTCACACACACCTGACGGCCCCCTCCACCCTCCACCAGCTGTCCCCGTCAGGTAACACCTTCCCTCCCTTCCCTCTCTTTCTCCTCAGAGGTAGGCTGCTGGGAAGAGTCCTGACTTCCTCTCCTGCCTTTACTCCTAAACCTCCTCCACTCTTTTCAGAAATGGTCCCTGCAATGTCAACTCAGGCCACTCAGTCCCTGACATTCTTAAGCACCGATAATGTGAACCTTTCTGTCCTTCCCGGAACTCTTCTTTTGGTTTCTGGGGCTCTATTCCTTACTCTTCGATATTTGCATCTGTGGCCAGTCCTTCTCAATCTCCACCTCCACTCTAAGTGTTGACAGACCTCAAACTTACGCTTTTAGTCTCGTCATACATTGTGCCTATGTAATGACATCCATACCCATTGCCTCAGCTGCCAGCAATATGCTGAAAACTCCCTAATCTAGATCTAGATTCATTTGCTAGAATGAATCTAGATATAGATTCATTTGTCCCAGTCCATTTGCTCACTAGTTGTCCAACTAGCATTAAATAAGCGCAGAACCAAACTCATCCTCTTTCTAACCAACTGGTTCTTCCGTAGTTCTCATCTCAGTGACTGGGCCACAATCTACCCAGTGGCCCAAACCAGAACTCTGAACAAGCTCACACCATCCCCTCCTCCCTCCATTCCTCCACACCACCATTTACGCAGGGCTGACAAGTCTGTCTTCTTAATGGATCTCAAGCCTGTCCTTTCTTCTCCAATGCCGCTGTTGGTGCCTCACGGGTTGTCATCTCTTCTGCTTAAAATTTCTCACTACCTCTCGTCACTTAGGAGAGAATTCCAATCCTCAGCCCAGCACACAAGGACAGGTCTACAAGATCTGGCTGGGCCACCACCCACTTTCTGCCACTCCACCGGAAAGGCACCACCGCTGGTCATGCCAAACTCCGAGTGGTTCTCTCCCATCTCCCTAGGGCTTTGCTCACCATGGGAGGCAGGGGAACCCCACTTCCCTTGTCCACTACCAAATCCCAACTCAGTCCCCGAAACCCCCCTGTTCTCCCAGAGTAGTTGTTGCTCCCTCTTCTCAGAAACTTCCCATAGTCTAGAATCTGTCGCACTGCAACAGAACTGTGGACTTTCTGTCTCCCGTACGAGACTGGGAGCTCTTTGTAGGGAGAAATTTTGTTTTGTTCATCTCTTTATCACCAGAGCCTAGCAAGGTGTCCAGCTATCAATAAGCATTTAGTAAATACTTGTAGAAGGAAGGAAAGAAGAAACTGGGGTTTATCATAAAGTACCTCCCAAACTGGAAAATGAAATTACTTTCTGTACTTTACTTGTAAAAACCCACATATAATGGCGGAGATCAGCCATCTGAAGCAGGCATCCACCACCCTCAGAATATGTAAATCCTAAAATCTTTCCCTTTTCTCTCAGTCCGTCATCTGTCATAGTTTCACCTGCTCTCTGCAGCCTAAAAGCTGCTCCCTGCCACTTCAGCCATTCCCCTGCCAACCCCTCAGTAATACTCTAGCCTCCTTATCTTTCTGCCACAGCTTCCCAGCAACCCTCAACCTTAGGTCAATGCAACCATCTGCCAGGCCATAGCATTGCTGGAGAAAAACCACACACACCTGTGGATCAGAGCCACACAGATTCAGTCTATGACCTCAGATGACCCTTCAGTATTATTGGGCAATATTCCAAATGTTCCTTGTTGACCACTGACCCTTGGGCTTATTCTGAAGCCCCCCACCCCCCAATGCCTCTCTATCAACCCCACTCTTCTCAGCAGAAAACCCTACCTCCTACTTCCCTGCAAAAGTTGAAAACAACAGGTGGGAGCGTCTTGAACTTCCTAGCCCCACCGCCACGTTTCACGTACCTATCTTACACAGCCTCAGGAAGAGGGCTCCTCCCCTATCCAGGCTGACAGCACCTTTGCACCTGACTCCTGTCTCTACACAAACATGATTCATTGGTGATGCCCTTTCTCCTGAAACTACCTACTGGGTCATTCCCCTCCTACCCTTAACACTTTGAAACAAAACAAAATAACCAAAGAAAACCTCCCTGCATCTTGCATATCTCCTAGCTGCTACCCTCCACACCTCATTTCCCTTCACGGTCAAGTTTCTTTAAAAAATTTTTTTTGAAATATTTCAAACATTTCAGAAAAGAAGGGACTAAATCACCACTGCATGTTGTTTTCTTTCCCTAATAAAACATAACAAATAGAGCTGAAACTCCCTTTGAACCCCCTCCCCAATCTCATTACCTTTTCTTCCTTCCTAGAGGTGACCACTGACCACAAATTAGTATGCCTGTCCATGGTTATATGTCTGTACTGCAAGCTTATCTATAAAAACGCTGAATTACTTTTCATGTTTGTACATTTTACATAAATGATACCATGTTTTTCATATCCTACAACTTGCTTTTTCCTCAGCATTATGTTGTTAAGGTTCATCCTTGTTATACAGCTCGCTCCAGTCCATTTTTAATTTTTGGAGAGTCCTCCATTGTATGACTACACTCCCATTTACTATCTAGTTTCTTTCTTTCTTTCTTTTTTTTTTTTTTTACGCGCAGCCCTATCTAGTTTCATAGAAGAGCAGTTTTCTACTCTTCAGTGTCCTGTATCCGCCCTCCCATCTCCTCTTAAGCCCTCTCCAGCTTGTCTTTGTCTTCTGTGCTCCTCACACCACTGAACTGCTCTTATCAGGGTCTCCAATTACCACGATGTTGCTAAACCCCATGGATACTTTTAGCCCTTATCTTACTGGACCTCTTTGC
This sequence comes from Stenella coeruleoalba, assembly GCF_951394435.1. Classification (NCBI taxonomy): domain Eukaryota; kingdom Metazoa; phylum Chordata; class Mammalia; order Artiodactyla; family Delphinidae; genus Stenella; species Stenella coeruleoalba. The sequence continues at coordinate 160,348,018 of NC_137169.1, forward strand.
AACATTCTTCTCTGATTACTTCCTCCTGATGGTCTCTTCCTTCCTACTCCTTTCTGAGCACCCAATTGCCATTCTTCATGAGTTATTCTTCTTTCGCTGTCCCCCTAGATCAGTGGTTCTCAGTGAGGGTGGGGCAATTTTGTCCCACAGGGGGCATTTGACAATGTCTGGAGACATTTTTGGTTGTCACAGGGTGGGGGCTACTGGCATCTAGTGGGTAGAGGCCAGGGCTGCTGCTCAACATGCTACAGAGAAAGAATGGTCCCACACTACAAAGAATTATCCAGCCCCCAATGCTAATAGTGCTAAGGCTGAGAACCCCTGGTCTAGATGTTGGTCTTCTGTATGGTTCTGGTCTGAGCCCTCTTTCCTCCCCACTCTCCACTTCCTGCATCACGTCACCTGCTCTTTGGAACCTGCAGAAAAAAGTAAGCAGCCTAATACGTTTCCTAGGATTCCTCCCCAGCAGCTTGCGTGGGGGACCGGACTTACCCGGACACTGGGCCGCTCTGGAGGGACCTCGGACACCATGTTGTGGTTGGATAGGTCACTGTTGGCGGTAGTTGGGCGTTTCCCACCTGTTTTATTGGACATGTCCAAGGTCGATCTGATTTCAAGTTGACCAAAAAAGAAGTGACTAGTGAGACCAAGAGACAATGGGTGCCACCCATCCCTTTTCCCAACCCTGCCCTTCACCGTTCCAGCATTCAGCACAAATTAGGTCCCCTCAGTGCTCCCGAGGGGTCCTCTCAGCGGCTGCCGCTGCTTTTCCGAGATTATATGCCAGTAACCCTGGACAGTCTCCTCTTTTTTTCCTGCAAATTTATCTTAAAAACCTAGACCCTAGGACTCTGGAACTCGGCCTGTGAGAGTCATTTAATTATCTTTTTTTCCTTTCATTTACTGAGCCAACATCAGAGGAATTAGCATTTGGCTCTCGTGGTCATAGCGGATTCCCTCACTGCTCTCCTCAGAGGCCCCTGGTGATTGATATGCCAGCCTCAGACATGTCTCACTCCTTTAGCTCGGCCCATGGGATGCACTAACCTGGGACCTGCAAGATTCCAGAAAAAGTGGTTGAGGGTATCAAGCCAGATGGGTCTCAGGAGTTTCCAGTCCTCAGAACTGAGGTGAGCGACCCTAAACCTCTCCTGCTCTCCTTTCTGACCCCCACTCTGTCCGCTGCCCTTCCTCTTCCTAGCTACACAGAGGCAGCGGGATGATGGTGGTTAAGGACAGAAAGGCCAAACAGCAAGTAAGGGGTAAACGTACATTTTCAAGTCAAACTTTTTGTTTTCCTCTGGGACCTGGCCGGTCAGTGGGTGTAGAAATGTGTTCCGTCTTTCATTATGGCTGTGGAGGCAAAAGAGAGAGAGAAGCTGTGGTCAAGACGAAGAAGGCAGAGACACAGGCTAAAGGGTGGACAGGCCCTAGGCAGTGACAGGGATGGCGACCACACAGGAGCTCGTTGCTCTGTCCTCCAGTGGGACCGTAAGCCGCAAGACAGAGGGCTGGGCTGTAGAAGGTCATTTGGGGAGGGGAGGGGAGGGGAGGGGGCAGGAAGATGTCTTTCTGACAGTGTTAATTACTTACTAGAGATCCCCAGGCTGGAAAGAAACCCCACTTAACCCTTTCAGTGGCCATCCTGGGCATGTATGTGGGGGGCGGGGAGGGGCTCCAATAGTCAAGACTTGGTGTTTGGCTGGTTTCCTCCCAGGGACAACTCCTGCCAGGGCTCCACATAAAAACCGCTCACTCATTATTTGCTAAAAGATTTCTCTTGCAACCTTGGACTCCTTCCTCTCCTGCTCTATCTCTTTCTTCAAATGAAATGAGACATCCAGAAATTCCATCCTTGAGCTTGGGCTGGGCTCCACTCACACCCCAAGTCCAGGGCCTCCCCGTCTAGGGGCTACCTGACTAGCCGACACCTCAGGAGCTGTCCAGCATGGAGGTGAGTGCTGGCTCTCAGTCAGATCTAATTAAGGGATGCTGTGGCCGGGGAGGGTAGTGCGGACAGCCTGCCAGGAAGCAGGGGCGAACATGGGCCAGGGCCGGGGTCTGTGCAGAGGCAGATGGGAGGCTCCCTTGGGAGCTGTGGCTCTTCTGGCTGGCTGGCTTCCACGCTAGCTCCCGGTGGCTCTGCAGGGAGGTAAGGGAGAAGGGCAGCGGACAGAGCTTAGGGAGGGGCTGGTGCAGAGGGTCTAAGCCATACATGGCAGCAGTTTGAGATGATTTCTGAAAGCAGAGGGCCACCTGGCAAGAAAGCTGTGGGAGATTCAAGCGTGCAGCCAGCGGGGGGCTGGAACAATTTTAAGGTCCTCTTCACCTACCCCTCTTGGGAGATACTGTGAGAGCCCAGAGCATGCTCAGTCCACCCCCAGAAGCTGGTGCCTGCACAGAGCCTACCAAGGCTGCACGGCGGCTGGTGGGTCTTAGTACCAGGCCACCACGCACGCCCACAGCAAAGGGCCAGCGCTCTGCTTGGCAAGTGGCAGGTTAGCTAGCACCAGGGGAAAACAGTGTGGTCCCTTCAGCTGCATGAGAGAAGTAAAACAACCTTTTGGAGAGCACCCTTCCATCGCCAAGGACGCTTCCCAGCCCTTAAGATGTCTGCTGAAGCTAAAGATCATATCGGAGGGTATTTTTTCAGCTTCCAAACCAGTCATGTTCAGATCGAATCCAAAGACATGTGGGAGACAGAAGCCCAGTGGGCAGCGGCCACAGCCTCTGTGGAAATCTGGTTTTGCAGCCAGGACCCTAAATCTGGCCAGTGTCTATTCGGCCTGGGTTCTAACTCTAGCACATTGATAACCCGCTCCCTGCTTCTCAAACTCTACTCCTCCCTTCTTCCCAGGTCCAATAAGGATGCTCTCCTCAACTTAACCCCAGGGGATCTTTGCAAGGAACAGTAGCCGTTTCCAGTCACCCTCATCCCTGGCTCTGCCTCATCTAGGGGTGGGGGCAGGCAGTCTGTGACAGCTAAGATTTCTGAGGCACCAAGGTCTCTGCTGTTTCCCAGTGGCACAGATCACCTGCCCCCCGACACCCCTCCACCCATTCCGTCCCCTTCGGCCCATTCTGCTGTACACAATCCCTGTGCCAGCTCGGCTGGAACCTTTCCTGCAGGCACTGGTACAGATGGATAGATGGACGGAGAGACAGACACACACAGAGGCACACACACAGTCTGCTGTCAGCTGGTACAAGTCTTTCAGAGGACACCAAATTTCTTCCTGCCCCAGACTCTCCTACCCAGTAACCCCTACAAATGATGTCCTCGCTCCATCCCGGCGCTACCAATTTCAAAACAGCTTCCCCTTCACAAGCACTGCAATGCAGCAACCATTGACCTAACGGCTCTCCCTTCTCCAGGTCACACGGGGCAGGCCCCTCACTCTGCCGCCCCCGGATCCAGTGACCTGCCCACTCAGCTCTCACTTCACTTGACTCACAGCCCACTGAAGAAATCCCTACCTGACCCGTCGATCAGCTCGAAACTTCAACATCTTTTAGGCAGCTTTGTCCCCTGTTTGGCAGCCTCAGAGGACCCACCAGCCACCCTGCTCGTACCATCCCTCTGAGAAGTAAGTCCTCCGGTCTGGCTCGCCGTGCCGTGGCTGAGCTCCAGGTGCACGTGGCAGCGGCAGGCGCTGCTCTTTCCCCTCCTCCTGGCTCCAGCACCAGGAAGGGGGAGGGCCCCTTGGTGGTAGGGGTGCCCAGGTGCCCTAGGGGGCCTGCAGCTTCCCAGCATTCAGACAGAACGCTGCCCGGCAGAGTGCCAGAGGCAGAATAAGTGAGCAGGGGATGACATCTTCTCAGTTCAGGTGCCCAAGGAGAAAATGCAAAAATGGAGAGACGGAGTACACGGAGCAGGTGTACAACTTCCAGGTAGTCTGACCTCACCGAGCTAAGGACACAGAGTAGCTGGGCAGACGGAGGAGTCTGGGGCTGTATTCCCATCTGCACGGCAGAAACCCATGCCAGCCCAACCTGCAGGAAGACAGCCCTCCCTGCCTCCCCTCGCCCAGAACACAGGCCCTTGGGCTGAAATCCACTTGCTTCAGAGAGACCCTTCCGACCCAGTGGGCACAAGGGTTAAATGAGCCTCCAGATTCACGTGCTGCTATTGTCGTTGCTGCCGATGCCGGGAAGCTCTCTCTCCTCCCAGCCTGCCCAGCCTTCTGTACGGACAGGAGCATCATGAACACGAAGCTTGTCTGCAGCACCCCCCTACACACTCCCTTTAGACACAGCCCCAGGTTGCTCGCCCTCCTCTTGGGGTGGCCCAGCAGATGAAGGGCAAGTGAAGCACATGGGCGTGGGTGTCACGGAGCCAGAGCTGGTGGCGAGGACTGGCTTCTCTGCTCGGGTGAAATGGAAGAAAAGCTTCTTCCCAAATCTTAGGAGGAAGAGGGTAGCAAATGAGGCTCAGACGGGGTCACCATGTGTTTATTTCTGTAAATCTGCCCAGCTGCAATGTAATAAATTCCAGCTGGAAACTGTCAGATCTGCTCGGGGCAGGGAGGTTTGCATCGTTGTTAGCTACTCTGAACTCTCCAGAGATCCAAGATGGTCACATCTCTCCTTTTCCTAACGTCCTCTGTGTCTTAGGGCCCTCCACGCAAGGGGCTTCTGAAGGTCATCTCTTCCAAGCCCCTGCCTCCAGGCAAGCCTGCTCTCCAATCAGTCTCAGTAAGTGCCTTGTTTGTTTGTGAAGGGTTCCAGGAAAGGAAGCTCCGGACCCACTGTTATCTTATACTGCCTAGATGTTCTTTTCTGATATCAAATTTCAGTTCCTCTGGCTTTTGATATCATTCCATTTTTATCTTTGGATGACAGAATCCTTTCTGACCAATGTGGTTCCTTTCAGCAGCACCAGGCATTCTGGTGACATCATAGTCTGTTGTTATGGCAATTTTGTGATGTCAACAGACACTGAAAGGGAGGAGCTAATCTAATTTTTTGGATTGAGGACAGAACTCAGTCAGAGAACAAAGCAATCAGTGAATGGAAAAGGACAACATAATGATTTAACCCGTGATGAGTCAAGCTGGGTGGATATAGCTGGGGTCAACAGCTGCTGATACTTAAGCAACTAATCCTAAATCCAAAGGTCAATATATTCAGCCATTTAGTGGTACATCTGCAAATGCTTTATCCTGATGACAAGTGGCTTCACTTTCCAGATCCCACCTCTCCAGTCCCTAATCCAGTTACTGGAGCCCTGCTGTGGTTATGGAGAGCTGGGCCCTCTCCTGATGCCCGCTTGGGGTCTCTGCCTGTGCACAGTAGGTACCCAATAAATATTTGTTGAATGAATAAGTGAATGAATGAATGAACAAAAGAAACTCCATATGCTCTGATTTAATTTTTAGCCACCTGCATTTGGAGTTTAACATTCTATTACCAAGGGCTTCCCTATCTTTGCTCTCTCTTAAAATTAATTACTTCCTCTCCATGAGAGCAGCTCTGTTTTTGTCCCCTCACCCCTTCACTTAGCTCCCCTGCCTGGCTCCCCCTTGAATATATAGCTTGGCTTTGATCCATCTTCATTAGGAGGGGAAGAAAATTAAGCTCATCTGCACAGAAGGAGGGGTGGAGGTGCCTTGGGAAATGAGTTTTCTTCCTCTAGAAGGCAAAAATATCCCTTTCCCTTCAATTTGAGCTCAGGGGCCTCCCACAGCCTTTGCTTAACTTGCAAGTTAAATTACTTCTCCCATGCCCACTGAAGATAGCACAGGAGGAGGAAGGAAGGCTCAAGGGTTTCCCCTGCTTGTCGAGAGCTCTGAAATCCTCAGGATTAAGTGAGCACACAGAATGCCTGGCTGGAGTTTCTTTCCTTTGCCACTAAACTGCACAGATGACAGGTTTTCATTAGGTTAGACACCAGGAAGAACTTACCAGGTATGGAACATTAAAAAAGGGAAACAGGGACAGGTAATCAGGTTTTTTTTTTCCCTCTCCTCTTCCCTTTCTTTTGGGATGTCAAAGGCCTCCATTTCTCAAGAACAAATGGTTATGAATCCATCTCCAAATGGACTCCTTGAATTCCACCCAAGGGAAGGGGGAATCTCAAGCAATAAAGGAGATTTTGCTATGAAGACAGGAGCAACCCTAAACTCCCGAGTTGCCCACTAGGTGTTCCCCTATCCACGGTACCTATGAAGGTGGCCCCAATGGCAGTGCCGTCAGTGAGAAGAGAATTGGCAACACCGGGCTTTCAGTCCAAGGTCCAACATGAGGGTGACTTGACTTCTTTGGCCCTTAGTTTTCTCACATGCAAATGAGGTACTTTCTAATTCTATGAAATAATAACTGGAAACTTTCAAAATGTGAACTATTTTATGCACAAGAGATAATGCCTATGATTATTCTGCTTAAAAACAAATCAAGAGGGACTTCCCTGGCGGCGCAGTCGGTAAGACTCCACACTCCCAATGCAGGGAGGCTGGGTTAGGGAACTAGATCCCACATGCATGCTGCAACTAAGAGTTCACATGCCACAACTAAGGAGCCCATGTGCTGTAACTAAGGAGCCCACCTGCCACAACTGAGGCCTGCCACAACTAAGACCCAGCTCAACCAGATAAATAAATAAATAGATAGATAAATAAATAAATAAGTAAATATTTAAATATTAAAAAAAATCAAGAAATATGCTAGGTACTGGAGCTAGAAAATGAAAAACACACAGTCTCAGGCTTAAGATGGCAGTGGATGGAGCAGGGGCTGGGAATGCGGGGACTGGCATTCCAGAAGTGCCAAAACCAATCAATTGCAAAGAAAAGAGGTAGATCCTCTCCGTTTTCCAAGCGTTTGTCCTCCATCTAGTTTGGGCTTTTCTACAGTTCTACAAACACCTGCAGCCTCTAACTTCAGGTGCTAGTGACAGCCTCACTATGGAGGTAACTGTGTACTGATTCATCTCCAAACGTCCTCCCCGAGAATCGGTATCTATCTGGAGTGATACCTGGCACTACACAGTCAAAAGGAGCAAAATCAACCCGGGTCTTCGTGACTCTTTGCAGACATGCATGTCTGCACGTGTGTGCACACACACGCACCACACACTCAGGATGGACACCCAGAGGTCCCACCGTGATAAATACTGAAGGACTAGAGAGATACATTCAACTCCTTCCACCCTGGGCCCCTCTTGGTTATCTGCAGGACACCAAGCTGCGGCGTCCCCAGAGCTCCTGAGAATGAGCCCCGCCAGGCTTTCCCATCCAGACAAGGCTTTGGCTTCTGGCATTATCGCTCATTAGATAGAGGACTGTGAGGCGAGTGGGAAGGAGGGCTGCTATGGCCTATGCTTCCCACTTCCTTCTCCCCCAGCTAGCAAATTCCGAGCTCAGACTGTCCACACACCAGGGAGGATTTCTGCAGCCGACAAAGGAGGCGAAGGTGGGGAGACTTTTGACTCCTGCTCTCCACCTCCCCTCTGGATCTCATCATCATTTTCAAGGAGCTTTATGTGTTCTACCTTTCTCTCCCAATGAAAAAACAACTTGGTTTACATTCTCAACAATCCTGATGTGCCTGATTCCTGAGACTCCCACCAACCCCCGTCATTCCTAGGAAAAAGTACACTTCCTAGCCAAGTTCTCCCCACCCAAATCCCTCTGCAGCCACACAAAGGGGAGGTAGAAAGGGGTCGGCCCTGGTGGCACCTCTAGGTATTTGCAAGTGGGAAAGGCCCCTCTACCTGACACTGTCTTTTTTCCAAATGCTGCCAACAGATCAAAATACCAGTCCTGCAGGCTCTAGGGACACAGCTGTCAGCCCTGTACTTGCATTTACTCTCTTCTCTCCTCCCTGCCCTCGCTCCAGCCCTCCTCCTGCGCCACAGTCATTTCCAAACTGGCAAGATTAGAGTGTCTTCTCCAAGTAAGCTTGGAACATCCAAAAATGCTGGCTACTGGGCTGAGTGCCTAGGAGATAAGGCTCAGGCTGCTCTCCTTCCTGCTAAAGTCTGTCTGTCCTCACAGCCCCTTCCCTGCCCCAAAGGGTCAAAACACCTTTTCCTTCCCTGCTATGACCAATCATGGAACACTGGGGGAATTTTACCTGAGTTTGGCCCCTACCTCAGGTAGAAAGCAGAAAAGCTGGCTCAGTAGCCAAGGGATGGAAATTACAAATCAGGGATCCAGATCCAGGCTTCCTCCCTTCCATCCTAGGTGGACGTCCTTCTCTAGTCTCTCACTATATAATCTCCTGAGCCTGGACATTCAAGCTTACAACTGCAGGTAAGGGTATGGGGGCCTTGTGTACTCTTTAATCAGGGCAATGCTTCACTGTGTGTATGTGAGCGCGTGCGTGTGTGTTTATGTGTAGTGTGTGTGTGTCTGGTGAGGGGGAGAGTACAGATATCACTCAGGGGAAGTTCATGGGGAATCTTCATGCTGATCTACCCCAACCTGGATGATCTTATCTTCAAACTGATTATTTTACTTTATGGAACTCCACTTGTCTTCTGAAAAATAAAGATAAACAGAGTGGATACTCAGCATAACCATGCCAGTTATTAAAATGCTGAAGTTCTTCCATATTGGTTGGTAAAGGGCTACTCTTCCAATAAGGATGAATTTCAATATTTTAATAACTGGCCCTCCCCTCGTCTATGTGATCCAGAGACACCTTGGGGCCCTCCAGGACTCCAGGCCAGTGTCCTTTCTGGTTGATAAATTACTGAGTGTCATTGCTGGGATGACCATTCCTTAACTATCTGAACACCGACGGCCCTTCCAGGTGTTAAGAACTGTGATTCTGAGCACAGAAGTCATCTCAGGCAGCTCAAGAGGCATTTCCCCCCTCACACACTGGCCCAACTTGGAAAACTGGGGCAACCCAGCTCCCTGGGGTTCCTCAGGCTCCTTGCTCTTGTGCCTCTGTGCTGTCCCTGCTCAGGGGAAAAGGAAATGAAAGGAGAAACGGGAGCTCTCTATGGCTCCAGCTCCACATTTTCCTTCTCTCATCCTTCCCCTGAGTGGCCCCCAGCTAAGGCAGATAGAAGCAGAGGGAAAAGGGCTCCAGTCCCCTCCCCTCAGCCTCCAAGCTGCTTTCTCCGACAGTCAGCAACTGGAAAGAGGCCCAAGAGGTAACGGGCAGAGCAATAATTAATTACCACCCCCCCCCCGCCGACACACACACACCCCACCGCCAAGCTCTGAGCCAAATCCCAAACCCTTACCCTTCAGAGACTGAGGAAGCCCAGCTGTCTGCTTCTAGGCCTATGGAAGGTCACTCGAGCCAACCTTCCTCATTCCTAGCTCAGCAGATTTGGTCCTGGTGTCCCACAGACAGCAGTCACCCCACCCACCCCCAGGGAACGAATTGTACAAAGTGAGTGTTTGGAGAGTAATGCAGCTGGGCTGGTGCCCCTCCTTCCACACCCTCAAAAGCTACAAATGCCTTCTTGGTTCCCAATCCAGCAATCTGTGGGCGTCAAGCTCTTCCATGGCTCAGTTTCCTCGTTTTAGGAATGAAACAGTAGTAATAAGTGGTGGCCTGTTTAGAAGACAACACAAATTTCCTACCAGACTAGACAGCAGAGGAAGAAAGGTGATGATGCTCTGAAGGGGTAAACACAGGGAAACCATTAAACTCATGTGGTCTGTGGTCCTTGCACTGGGAAGAAGGCAAGGCCCATTCCAGAGCCAGGGGAGCCGAGAGTCACTGCCCCAGCTATAGTGACAAGAGAGACAAGACAAAGTTCCCGTCTCCTTGGTTGTCTCCAGGCCCTGCTACTTCTCCAACCTGAGCTCCTCATCTCCGGGAGAGAAGAGAGCCTCATGGTTCAGGGGGGAGACTACAGCTCCACAAGGCCCGCTGCAAGAACACAGGGGTGAAGTCACAAACCCTCTTGCTGCTAACCCCCACGGGCTACAGGTCTGGGCACTGTGTGTGATGTAGGGTGGGAGGTACCCAAAAATGTTAGTCCGACCACACCTGCCTGGGTGCAGAGGTGTGGAGGGGCAGCCACACACAAACTGCTTACAACCTGGACCTTCTTGGTCACTGTGCCTGGCCGGCACCTCACACCCAGACACTGAATGGCTGTCTGGTGGAGTGGCTTAGAGGCAGGCCAGTGGTCTGACCACAGTGGGAGGAGGGAACATGTGCTGTTCTGCTCTGGGACGTTGAATTGCTACTGCGAGGCAGGAGAGCTCAGCCTTGAATCCTCTCACAAGGGAATCCAATGGGTGGGTTCCGTCTGCTCCATGGCCCCTCCTCTCCCCTCTCACTTCCTACTGGCCAGCCAGACTCTGTAAGAGTCTACTGAGCAGAGGCTTTGTCTGGGGAAGAAGAGAGCAATAAATCAATGGGAGCAGGAAGGCAGGAGCCTCCGCGACTGCTTTGGGAGAAGGAGGCCCCCACCTCGGAGGGCCGCATGGGGTGTGGATGCAAAGGCAGGTGGGATGGCAGCAAAGCTCTAGTGTGAGCACTGCTTCTCACCTGCCCCCTGAGAGGGCTCAGCTTCTTGTCTCTCCTAGACTGGGAGTAACGGGTGAGCAGGGATGCAGATGGATTGTGGGGAATTTTGAACGCCTCCTTCTGTAGGGAGTGAGGAATCTGGAACTTCCCATGTACTCAGGGAGCTTGCTAAGGGCTCAAAGGGCAGAGGAATCTCCCCGGATTGCTGTCTGCTGTAGAAAAGATCCAAAAGGAGCTTGAGGACAAGGGCCACCAGTGGAACCAGCCAGGAAATGACGGTGTCTGGAGAGAGACGTTGCTGTCTCCACCTCTGTGTGCTGAGAAAAATCATTGTGAGCTCCCTTGACATCCCAGAGAGGGAAAGTGAGACCTGGAAGGGAAAGGACTTGGAGAACTTTTGAAGAGAGCTGTAACATGAAAACAAAGAACGGCTGGCACATGGCTGTGGCTGAGCAGTACTGACCTCTTTACTTTTCTGGGCCTCAGTTTCCCCATCTGTAACATGGAATGATACCACATTGCTGGGAGGATTAAACAAGATCACATATTTAAAGCACCTAGGAGAATGCTTGGCACATAACAGTTTCTCAGTCAGTGGCTGATGTTATAATCATTTATAAGATAAAGGAATGAAATAAAACAAGGAGTACTATTCCATCCAGTTTAGTAGCTGCTAGTCATATGTGGCTATTTACATTTTCATTAATTAAAACTAAATAAAATTAAAATTTCAGTTTCTCCATCATGCTAGCCACAGCTCAAGAGCCACCATGCCTAGAGGCCACCTAACTGGACAGGACAGTTGTAGCATGTTCCACCACTGTGGAGTATTCTATCGGATAGCACTGGGCTAGACGTTCCCTAAGCCACCTTCCAGTTCTAATCTTTTTGGACTCTATAAAACACGTAACTCCAAACCAGTCTGTCCTTCCTCCAGCTGATATGTGTTCAGTGTCCTCAGGAAATGCAAGCTCTCTTACAGTCCTCAGCTAAACCAAAAAAAAAAAAAAAGGAAATCTGCTACCAACAACAACAAAAAAGTTAAAAATCTAAAATCAAATGATACATTCCAAAGACCAATCAAAATTAATTTGGATAATACATCATTTTAAAATATATGCATTGGGCTTCCCTGGTGGCGCAGTGGTTGGGAGTCCGCCTGCTGATGCAGGGGATGCAGGTTCGTGCCCCAGTCCGGGAAGATCCCACATGCTGCGGAGCGGCTGGGCCTGTGAGCCATGGCCGCTGAGCCTGCGCGTCCGGAGCCCGTGCTCCGCAACAGGAGAGGTCACAACGGTGAGAGGCCCACGTACCGCAAAAAAATAAAAAAAAATAATAAAATATATGCATTAAGACTCCCCTCCAGGGCTTGAAAATATTGTTACTAACAGCCCTACTGGGGGAGGCAACTGGGAAAGGTTACAGAGAGGATCACGGAGGTTGGAAAAGGTGAAAGAACAAGGAACTGTCCCTCCTTCCTGCCTCATTTTCCTTCTTGGATTGGCCAACTTCTGGAGAGGCTGGAGGGAGGAAGAGCAGAAAGGTCGGCTGCATGGTCTGCAGGGTCCTGCGGTCCACAGTGGGAGGAGCCAGCACAGAGGGGAAGAGAGGGAAGAGGAACTGCCGCCACCGAGGACAGCAGGCTCAGGAGTCTTCCTTCCCTTGCACTTCCCCTGTCCCCACCCCGGCCCCCACCCAGCCTGGAGCCTGTGGTAATCACAGGGATACAATCTGCTCCTAAACAAATAGCACATGAAGCTGGTGCCAGAGTGTGTCCATTGATAACCGTGGCTTAGAGAGGGGAGGGGAGACGATCTCAGAGGAATGGAAGAGGCACTCCCAGACCTAGACCCTGCCTGGAGCCCAGGTAATGGAAAGAAGAACTTGGGAAGAAAAGGAAAGTGTGGGGGGGGACCAGGTAAGGGACACTGCTGGCCCCTCCCCTGTCCCCATGCCACGCAGTAGCCTTGAAGGAAGACTAGGCAGGGTCGCTAAGACAAGAAGAAACAGACGCTTTGGGAGGAGGGTAGAGGGGAAGAAAGGAAAAGGGATGCTGTACTGGTCCCGGTCAGGACAGAAGCCAGTCTTGGTAAGTGACACCTGAGTAACAGGTGAGTCCGCCTGTGCCTGTTGGAGCATATGAACACCATCCTGCTGCTGCCCCTTGTGGCTGGCCTGGGAATAGCTCTGGCTATATACTTGGCAGGGCCCAGAGCAAAATAAAAACGCAGGGCTCCTTGCTCAAAACTTAAGAAGTTCAGGATGGTGACAGAAGGACATTAAACCAAACCCTTCTGAGGACACAGAGCAACTGCGCAGGTTGTATGCCCACGAAGCCCTGCCTGCCTGGGAATACCAATTCCTCTGAGCTGCTTCTCCTGGGAGTGTGAGGACAGAGGGTGGCTAGTCTTACGTGTGGCTAACTCTTAGTACGAGGCAGAACACGGAAAGTAGCCGGCTCCTCTCCCAGTCCCGACTTCCCCCTCTTTGTTGGCTCACATGCCCAGAAGCTTGGCATCTTTTGCTCCTGTCCCACTGGGTCTGGTGGCTGGCACCTCCCCCTTATTGTGCCTGGTTTCTGTCTGCCTGTGGGCAGCTTAGCCGGAGGAAGCACCACAGCTGAAAGCCACGGGGGTTGGGTTTGCCTTATCTCTCAAGACTGGCACAGGGAGCACGCTGTTCCTACCCAACAGACTCCTCCAGGGCTGCCTACCATTACCATTATGTCATGGAACCTTTTTCCTCCCAAGAAAGAGGCAGGGGGACAAAAGGGTTCCTGGCTAAGAGGGGGTAAAGTCAACAGTTCTGCTTTGGAGACAAATCAGTCTTTCATTTTTTTGTGCACGCATGAGTACACACCACACACACACACACACACACACACACACACACACAGAATCAGCTGAGAAAATTCCGTCTTAGCACCTCCTCCAACGAAGCCAAGAAACTCTTGTCCACATTCCCTGCACAAGTCTGACTTGTCATGAGAAGGTGTCTGGGTCAAAGAGGCCTAATATTTGGAGGGAATGAGGGTCCTGAATGGGCAGTTGGGGGCAAGGGGACAAGAGACATCTAAACCCAAAAGACTGGTTCTCTCTCTTCCTGGATTTGTTTTGCTCCCAAATGACAAACTTTGTCTTCTAACACGTTGAGTCCCCGCCAACTCTCTGCTCCACCCCCACCCCTTGCATCCTGCCTCCCACCTCTCCACACCTGACTTGAAGTAAAAAAGAGTAAAAGGCAAAAGGCACAGCTATGCCCGTCTCCTTTGGCTGTGCCCTCCCTGCCTTCCTTCTGGGCTGGTCCCAGCAAACGGCTGTGAAGGGGCGGATGGTGCTTCTGCCCAGAGCTCCTGAGCCCCTCCCCGGAGACAATGGCTCAGGGAGAGGGGGAGAGCAAGACTCCAGCTTTGTGTGCAAGGTGCCCACACCAAACCATTGTCTCTGCATCAGGACAGACAATGATGTGTATTTCCGGCTTCTGCGCCAAGTAGTTCACAGCCCTTAGACTAAGACAACCCTAAAGATTTCCTTCTAATAAATAGGAATGATACCGAAATCTGGCCCCAAGCTGAGAATTTGTCCGGTTGTAACAAAAGCCCACTCTAGCTGATGGAATGGGAATATTGGTGCTCTCTTACCTGCTCCAGAGCCACCCAGACGAATATACAGCAGACAGATAACCACTCACTCACCGGCTCTTCTCTGGGGTCCCCTCTGCTCTCGCCCTGACTCCTTTCACACTCAGGAACAGGGAAAAGGTTCTCCTTTAACACTCACCAGGTCCCTGGTGGGTAGCAATCATTAACAGCCGCACATGCTGACTGGCCTTAACCCCTTCAGTGCCGGTCGCCTCCAGCTGGCTGATGGACAGCCCTGTCCCCTCTTCCCAGCTCTGAGAAAGTGGCAAGTCCCACCTTGATGCCATCCACCTGAGTAATGCTGCTGCCTCCCATGTGGAAAGCAGGAGCCCTCTAGTCCCACCCAGGCTGCCCCGCCTGATTGGCGCACGCTGGCAACCTGAGGTGCTGGGCTCTGGCATGATGCCCAATTGGATGAGCCCACATTATGAAATATTTGCCTAGCAGACCAATAGAGGAGCCAGGATCGGGGGGAGGGGATGATATTTTTATTTGTTCCTGGAGGAGGGAGAACAGACAAAGGTAGTCAGAGCATCCCTAGCCCTGGGCCAGGAAACAGTGGGAAGGTGGTCTTCAGGTCAATGTATGTGCCTCTAGCCTCTCTGTCTAGGTACAGGGCACAATCCTGGAAGGTTCCTAAGCAATTTCAGCTCCTGGCTGTTTAGCCACAGCGTTTCTTTGCCTTAATAATTCCCTGACTCACCCAGGAGTTTGGAGCTAGGAACTGTAATAGAAACGAAGATGGAAAATAACTCGACAGGCAAAGAGGATTGCTCGTAACTGTACAAACTGTGTGTCACAGGTGGTCTATTTTATATTTCAAAGCTGCAGGAATAATTTTGCATCTTTGGAGGATGCAGAAGAAAGGTGAGCAGGAATGAGTAGAGTCAAATCACCTCTTTATCCCTTTAAAAATAGGCAACTGATTTGGGGAGATCTAAATCCAGCATAGAAGTATGTATCTACATGTAGGACACATGCAAATCTATGCAGATATGTGCAAATGAGCAGCTCCAGACTTTTCAGAGTAATTCCTTGCCAGGATTTTTCTAGTTTGAGCAAGAAATCAGGTAGTCTCCAAATCCAATAACGAAGCATCTCACGACAGCATAAGGATATCAGTAGAGGGAGCATATAGAGGTTTATAAACATATTTATGGAAAATTCACTACATAGAAAGCCTTGAAGTACAGTCTAGCAGTGTTTTTAAACCATGATCATAAACATGATAGGCTATACAGGAGAATGCAAGCGCCCTCTTTCTCCACACCCACAGTTAATACCCCCTTCTCCTTTCAGGCCCCAGTGGGTGGTCAGGCTGCTCCACTTCGTGCCAGTCTGAGTCTAGTAGCTGCACCTCCTCTCATCACCCCTGGTTCCTGTTTGTCAGTAGTCCAGTCACTGTGGCTCAAGACCCTGGCTTAAACCTGCCAGGGGGCCTTATCTTATCTCCTGGGCTGCCTTCCCAGCGGCCTGATGGCTGGTTGGCCCTGGTCTCTTAAAGGGGCTGCATGCATTCCCACCTGCTCCATTCACCCTCGAGAATACCCCAGAAATCTAGGGCTGCACTGCCTGTGGAGGGTCAGGTTCACCATACCACTCCCTCCTCTCACATCTGGCTGCAGGGCTGCTACATATGATTTATTAACTTAAAATGGGAAAAGATGCTGATGTTTTCACATGCTTTTAAATGCTTATCATATCATGTAAAAGCCCTGCATCTCAGTATGTACAGGTTCCTGCTCTGTAAAATGGAGTTTTAAAGGGGTAGAGGGGCTCAGGATAAAAAGTCAATATAGAAAAATCAGTTGTATCTTTATATAGTGGCAGCAAACAATGAAAAATTGAACTTCTAAAAAGACTACTTATAATAGGGTAAAAAATATGAAATATTTAGGAGTAAATTTGACAACAGATGTGCAAGACCTATATACTGAAAACTGTAAAACACTAGCGAGAGAAATTAAGTAAAATCTAAATAAAAGGAGAAATATACTGTTTGTATGGAAAAGGAGATTGTTAAAATATCAATTCTCCACTTATTTTCCTATAGAGTCAATACAATCTCAATAGGTTCTTTGTAAAAATTGACCAAGTGATTCTGAAATTCATATAGAAATGAAAAGGACCCATAGTACCCCCAAAAACTTTCAAAAAAGAGAATAAGGTTAGAAGAATAAAGAATAAAGTTAGAAGTCTTAGATTACCTGACTTCAAGATTATAAATCTACAGTAGTCAAGACAATGTGGTATCAGCATAAAGATACATGTACAGATAAATGTAACAGAATAGAGACTCCAGGAATTGACCAATTGACCATGCATATATGGTCAGCTGGTTTTCCACAGAGGTATAAAGGCAATTCAATGTGGGAATGAGAGCTTTTTCAGTACATGGTGCTGGAAAACTAGAGGTCCATATACCAAAAACAAAAACAAAACCCCTTGACCCTACCATTAAAAGTGAACTCAAAATGGACTAAGGCCTAAAATGTAAGCGCTTAAACTATAAGATTTCTAGAAGAAAACACAGGAGAAAATCTTAGTGATTCTTGGTTTGGCAAATTTCTTAAATACGACACAAAACTCACGAACTTTAAACAAAATATCAAGAAATCAAACTTCAGGGACTTCCCTGGTGGTGCAGCAGTTGGGAATCTTCCTGCCAATGCAGGGGACGCAGGTTCAAGCCCTGGTCTGGGAAGCTCCCACATGCCGTGGAGCAACTAAGACAGTGTGCCACAACTACTGAGCTGGCTCTCTAGAGCCCATGAGCCACAACTACTGAAGCCCATGCACCTAGAGCCCATGCTCCACAACAAGAGAAGCCACCACAATGAGAAGCCTGTGCACCGCAACGAAGAGTAACCCCTGCTCACCGCAACCAGAGAAAGTCCACACACAGCAATGAAGACCCAACACAGCCAAAAAGAAAAAGAAATCGAACTTCATTGAGATAAAAAACTTTACTTTTCAAAGGATGCTGTTACAAAAATAAAAAGGTAAGCCATAAACTGGAGAAAATATTTGCAAAACGTGACATAAAACTTTCATCTAGAATATATAAAAAACTCTTACAACTAAATATTAAGACAGCAAACACAATAATAGAAAAAAGGTGGGCAAAAGATTTAAACCGACACTCCACCAAAGAGGATATACTATGTCAAATAAAGCACATGAAAACATGTTCAACATCACTAGTCATTAGGGAAATGCAAGTTGAATCCATAATAACACTACACACACACACCAGAACTGCTAAAATTAGGACTAATCATACCAAATGTTGACAAAAATGTAAATGACCGGGAAGTCATACCCTGCTGATGAGACATTTTAAATGGTACGTCCACTTTGCTTAACTTTTTAACTGCCAAACTTTTCCATACAGTTGAACATACAACCCATTGATTCCTAGGTATTTACCTAAAAGAAATGTAAGCATATGTCCACACAAAGACTTGAGCAAAAATATTCATAGCAGCTCATTTGTAAAGCCCCAAACTGCAAAAAACTCAAATGTCCATGAATAGGTGAACACAATATGTGTTACATCCATATGACTCAGCAATAAAAAGAAATGAATTATTGATATACATAACAACAGGGATGCATCTCAAAATAACTGTGCTGAATGAAAGAAGCCAGACCCCTTCCCCCAAATAAAAAGTGTATACCGTATGATTCCATTATACAAAACCCTGACAAACGTAAAACGAATCTATAGTGGCAGAAAGCAGATCGGAAGTTGCGTGGACACAGGGTAGAGAGAGGGATTTCAAAAAGGCGGGAAGAAACTTTGGGGAGTGATGGATATATGTGCATTATCTTAATTGTAGTTATGGTTTCAAAAACTGCATCAAATTTTACCCTTTAAATAGTTTATCATAAATCAATTACACCTCTATAAAGCTATAAAAAAGAAAAGTCTTCAGTTGAGACATCAAAAAAAAAAAACCCAGCACCTACTCCTGGACCTCACCCATTATGGTTTTTTTTTTTTTGCGGTACGTGGGCCTCTCACTGTTGTGGCCTCTCCCATTGCGGAGCACAGGCTCCGGACGCGCAGGCTCAGCGGCCATGGCTCACGGGCCCAGCTGCTCCGCGGCATGTGGGATCCTCCCGGACCGGGGCACGAACCCCTGTCCCCTGCATCGGCAGGCGGACTCTCAACCACTGCGCCACCAGGGAAGCCCCCATTATGTTTTTTTTGTTTTGTTTTGTTTTGTTTTCCCCATTACGTTTTATACTGTGGTAAATGT
The DNA here is from genome assembly GCF_951394435.1 of Stenella coeruleoalba. Lineage (NCBI taxonomy): Eukaryota > Metazoa > Chordata > Mammalia > Artiodactyla > Delphinidae > Stenella > Stenella coeruleoalba. The sequence goes on from NC_137169.1 coordinate 160,366,363, forward strand.
AGGCAAGTGAAGGCGGGGTGGGCAGGGATTCCAGCTTTTCTTAGTGACCCACTTTAGTCTGCTGGTTAAAGACAGGGATGCACATGGCTTTGAATCAGCCTGGACTCCTCTCCTGGATTTAGGTCAAATAATGTGGCAGACCTGAATGTGGCCTTTATAAAAATAAAGAATTATTTGTTTTATGACAGAAGGGAAAATATCAGGTAAAACCCTGTACAGTTCACAAAGCCCTCCCATCACTATCTCACTTGATTCTTTTATGGTCTTATGAGGTTAGCAGAAAAATATTAACACTCTCATTTTACAAAAAACAAACAAACAACAAACAAAACTGAGGCTCAAAGAGGTAAAGGGTCTTGACTAAGATAACCCACCTCCTACATGGGAGGCAAGGCTAAGCCCAGTCTCTTAACCTCAGTCTGGAGCTCTTTCCTGTTAACACGCGGTCTGCCCGCAGCCTGGCTGACACCCCCGCCTGTCCCTCAGCTCTGGCTCCGCTCCCAGAGCTGTGGAACATGAACCAGCATCGTGGTGCTCACCCCACACTGGGTGGATGCTTTTCTACAGCACAAGTGACAGACCCAGAAGGGGTCCCAGGATGGATGAAAACAGGGGCAGATCTAGGGTCAGAACAGGCTCAACTAAGGGGAACCATGCAGTGTTAAGACAGGGGAGACTGGGAGGGATGAGGGTATCTAAGGATCTAATCAGATCACACATCTAATGAGAAAAGAGGGGGGAAAAGCCAACCAAACACCACTCCCAAGGCAGGAAGTCTGGTGGGTGTGGAAGCAGCTGGAAGCTGTTAGAGGGCTCCAGGCCTCTGCACCCCTCCTCTCCCTCCTCTTCTGTCCCCCACCCTCCCTCCTCCTCCACTCTGGCCAGGGCCAGGGCTGGCTGGGAGCCCCACCCCTCTCTCTCCCTAGTTCTGAGGACAGGATGACAGGAGGGAGGAAACCCACTCTGCAGGGCATGGGGGCACACAATGTAAGAGGCATCTAAAAATTCAATGATCGAGATTGATAATATTTTAATGTAATATTTTTTGGAATAAAAATTAGTGCAAAAAATCCATGATGAATGAAATATCATTTTAAATAAAGACCAGATCAGTATTACTCAATCTCCCTTTCGCCTGAGGCTCCAACATTGCTTGGAATGACACTGTTACTTATCCTGTTGTTATTGAAAATGTTGATATTTTTGTTCTTCGTGAAATTTTTGCACTGATTTTGATTTTTGAAAATATCGCATTAAATGTTATTTATCTTGATTACTGAGGTTTTTGGCATCCTCTTAAATTGTGTGCCTAAGGAGAGTGCCTCAGTCACCTCACCCTAGTCAGCCCTGCTCAGGGATGAGACTGGGGGGACTGGGAGGGAAATGGGGAGACTGGACAAGGCCCAGAAAGGGCCAGAGAGAGGGCCTGCACTCTTCAAAAACCTCAGTGCATGAGAAACAAAGAAAGGCTGAGGAATTATTCCAGATTAAAGAGGAGTAGAGACATGCTCCTGGATTAGATTCCAATGACATTACTAGGGCAACTGGTGATTGTCTATTAGATAATAGTATTGTTTCAATGTTAAGATTCCTGAATTTGTTGATTGTACTGTGTTTATGCAAGAGAATAGCCTTGTTTTTAAAAGGAAGAAAAGATAATGGAGCAATAAGGGTCAGAGGGTGACAGTTGCCTGAGAGCTACATGAAGCCAAATGCCCCTCCCTCTCCAGCCTGTCTTTCCTCCGATTCCAGGCAGTCCCAATAGGGACCAATGGTGATGGCAGGAAGTCTTGTCCAGAAGACTAGTTATTGGAGGGCTGGTTGGACATTTTCTTCCCGAAACAAGAATTAACCTTGACAACTGGCACAGAAAAGAAAGGAAATTAACACCTACCCAAGGCATGACACCAGCACATTCTCTGCTGAACCTCCCGAGATAGGTACTGCTGTCCTGTACCTATGGAGGAGGAACCTGAGAGGTCAGGTAAGCAGCCCAAGGCTACCCGGTTCGGAAGTGGGAAAGCTGGGATTAGAGCCCAGGACACAGCCCAAAGCCAGGTCTTTTCCCACTTCAAGTTTGTTGTGCAACTTGAAATTCCCTTCTCGTGCATCATCCTACAAACTAATCCTTTAGTTTATTTTTGCTGAGTTGAATCTGCATTGGCTCTGGAGTCAGACTGTCCCAGTTCCAATTCTGACTCCACCAGTTACTACCTAAGGGGCTTTGAGTGAGTGACCTAACCTCTCTGTGCTTTCATTCCCCTATCTGTAAACAGGGATAATATAAACTCCTACCTCAAGGGTCTGTCATAGGATTAAATGAGATTATACAAGCAGAGAATTCAAGAGAGATCCTGGCACCTAGTAATGTTCAGTAAATACCAGTAATTATTATTAACTGTCGGCCTCTGTCTCGAATCATTCATTCACTCATGGGAACCCATGGCCTAATTTTTGACTACAAAACCCCTTAGCACTTTGACGCGTGAAGATGAATGCTTAATAATTGCTCCTAAAGAAGTTATCCATCAAGACGGCGCTTTAGATATTCTTCAGTCTAGTCTGTAATGCCTTTAAGCCACCACCCACCTCAGATCACTTGTGATCATCTGAGGCCGACCCCTTACCCTTAGGAGCCAGAAAAATCAACACCTAAGAATCTCAAAGAGGAGGGAGGTCTGCCCTATCATACTCTGAACTAGGAGGGAGATTTTGGTTTTCTGTGTCATGTCACACTTGGAAGTTAAAAAGCAAGTCAATTCTAGGGACTACATCACTGGGCTGAAGGAGTTGTCTGGGAAGACCCAAGTTCTAGTGTGTGTACTGCACCCATCCAGCTGTATAATGTGGGCAAGTGCTTGCCCCTTGGGGCCCACTGGGCCTGAGCAGGGAATTACCTTGCCCACAGAGTGAATGAGAGGACAAAAGAGGCTACCAAGTCCTGAGCACTTCAGGTTCCTTGAGAAAGCTCCTCTGGAGCTCTCTCCCTATTTTACAGTCTGGGACCAGCTGAGGAGGACCCACAGCATGAGAAGGAAAACAAACCAACAGCTTATGCATCTGGGGAGCTGAAGAGGGGCAGACCAAGGGCAAGGTGCCCAGAGGTCAAGCAGCGGTCAGATTTAGCCAAGATGGTCCTTCTGTGACAAAGGCAGAGCCGGAGCAGGGCAATTTTCGAACTATAAACAGAAACTCAAGAAGCCCCAGGCCACACACAGGCATGTGTGAGGATGAGGGTAAAGCGCGGAGGACACCGGGTATTGTATGTAGAGGAGAGGACTTGTGAAGTGGCAGAAAGGGAAGGAAGGAGGGTGAGTGAATGTGGGTGCGCGAGGATGCAGGGGCAGAGCCAGGTCTGTGGGGCCTGAAGCTTACACAATTTGGGCAGTTCTTATGAAGAAAAAGACTACAAGTACAAGTTAGAGGGAGCCTTGGAACGGGCTGGCGCGAGCGGGAGGCTGAAGCTAAGCTGCATTGCTTCCCAGTAAACTCGCCCCCACGTCTGTCCGTCCGTACCTCTGAACACAGGCACAGCTCACACACCTGTGTTTGTCTGAGCCTCCCAGCCCCTGCCTTGGCACTGTTTCTCTTTCCCATCTCACAGCGCTTTGCCTGACCTGATTTTTTTTTCATGGCAGAGAGCACGAAATAGAGCCCCCATACCCTGGAATTAAATTTCTCCCCACCTCAGTGCAATGGGTATGTGGATTTTGTGCCACTCCCCAAACCCCCTTCCAGTGCATTGCACCATCAGCGTCGCCACTGGGGCCACATCTCTCCCCACCCTGCATACTTTGCTATGGGTAGCTCCACCTTCCCCACAGGGCCCCGCCAAGCTGCCAAGAGGGGTAAAACCGCAGCCCCCCCGGCCGCCTGGCCCCTGCATTCCAGCCCTGCGCCCACAGTTTGACCTTCTCTGCGGCTGCTGCAGATGTGTTCTGTGTTCCAGAAATAGCTCAGCTCCTGGGTCCCTGCAGGCCCTCCCTTTCCTCCGCCCAGAGACACTCCCACCTCACAGGCTCCAGGGGAGTCAGGCAAGAGCAGAGGGAAGGGCTCAGTTCTCCACTGCCCTCCCACCCCTCCCGGAGCAGAGCCAAGTGGGGCCTGCCCTTCTGGCCATGTCTGCATTACAGTGGATGGAGGTGAGAGTTTGGGCAGAGGAAGGCATGAAGGAGGGACAGCTCCATGAAAGGCTTAGACAACTTGACCCCTCAATGTGTTTCTCTTCTCTGGAGTTCATTGGGATGAAGGGCAGCAGCCAGCCAGAAATGGTTCCAAATCCTATATACCCTGGCCCAAATCCCTGTCTCCTCATGCAAGGGGATGATTTCACAGTCACTGATTCGATCCTAACCTAAACAAGATGGCGGGCATTGGTCCTCCTCACAAGTCCAAGATGGAATGGGGGACAGTGGCCTCAATAACATTATGAAAGACTGAATTTAGAAACAGTGACGAGCTTTTAGGCCTGAGGCTTTTAGATCTTGACTCCCTAGTGTCTGATGGAACGATAAAATCTTTCCTGAAGGACTTTACTAAAAGGCTAGAGTGTTAACTCTGGGTAGGCTGCGGGCCTGAATGGCCTTCAAGATTCGGGTTCCACGCCTTTTCCACCCACGGGGAGCGGCAAGGACTCCGCAGCCATGCCCTGGCTCCTTCAGTCACACTGCCGTGCTACCTACTAGGCCTTGCCGGCCCCCATAGCCAGACGGGAAAAGAGCTGAACAAAAGAGGCCAGGGGTGTGTAAACTCTCCAAACCAAGCTCCTCTAGGCTTGGAGGTCCAGGAAAGGCTAATGGTGATAGAAAGTACCCATCCCTTTCTAGAAACTGCCTCTCCACCTTGATACCCACGTAGTTACGGTGGTAACAGCCATGCTGCTAAAACCTGACACTACTCTCTTGGTTATAGGTAGCCATCTGACCCCAGCTCAGCCGAAACACCTTTCCAGGGATGGGAATTGGGATTGAGAGGAAAGAAAGAGATCATTCTTTCTCCAGGTAACAGGTACACGAGGGAGCTGCTGGAGGCCATCTTTTCCACCCTGTAGGCTGACCACGGAGCCGGAACGGCTCTGCAGGGAGAAGAAACTGAAGCCAGCACACGGAGAGGAGCAAAGGGCAAGACCATACTTGCGGCATTTAGCTTCTTGGTCTAGTTTGTTCCTGTGGTCCAGCCATTTCTCTGGCCCTTACAATAAAATCCCCTTTGGAGCTTAAGGTGCTTTGAGCAGTGCCAGTAACGTACTCAAAAGTCCTAACTAATACCAGGAAGAAGAACAAGATGACTTCTGGAGGACCCAACGTCTCAACTCTGCAGATGTGGCTGCCATGAGGAAGAAAAGGAAGGTGAAAGGAAGAGGAAGGAAAAGGACCAGGGAGTTGGCGCAAGGGCAGCAGAAAACGGTGCTGGAAGACCTTGACTGGCCTAGAAGTCAGGCTGTCTGAGAGGACAGGGTGGAGGTAAGAGTCAGAGAAAGCAGATAAGTTTGCTACTGCCCGGTTTAGAAATGCTCCCAGGATGTCTAGGGGGAGTGGGCAACAGAAGTGGGGGCCATATGGGTGAACTAAGATCCCTAACGAAGGTGGCAGACCAGCCCTGCTGATGGATGGGCCAGGGCGCTCAGAGCCCGCAGGCTAACACAGCTTTGAGACACGTTCCTGGAGGACATCCGTTATTTGGGGGAGAAGAAAATCTTGTATCCTCTCTCCTGCACTTCCCAAAGCAAATGAGGGTCCTTTGCCACCTTAGAGGCTCGCAGTTCTCTCAGACCAAGGGTTCTGATCTGCCCCTCAGGTCTTCTTTAGAAAAACCTACTTTCCAGGCAGCAACTCCATGAGCTAATGGTCCCTTTAAGAAAATCTTCCCCCACTCTGTCTCTAGTTGTCTGGAGCAGATGTTCCTTGTTCCTATGGCAACGAACCTACCACCCTTCCTAATGGGTAGAAGGACACACACAGCCCAGACCACTCCCCAACCAGAGCGGCTGGCCCAAGTGCTGCTTTGAGTTCACTGACAGCAGGACAGCACAGGACACTGTGGACTCCTGTGTGCCTGCATAGTAAGAGTTCAAATCTTAGCTGACCTACAGATGACCCAGAAATGGCAGCCACCATCTGACAGCACTTAGAAGGTAGGGGGAGGGGTTTACCTATGCCACTGCCCAGACAACAGACCAACGTCTGTCTTTCCAATAAAGTGTTAAAAAGCATGTGGTGTATCTTCAACAAACTGAATTAGCTCTTCCTTTGACCTTTTTTTACATCACTAATGAAGACCAGTGAGACACCCCCCCACCCCGGCTGAATTCTCCTTATTTCGAGCTGCACACCACCCTCACCCTCATCTGGAGTTTGTGACCCTCCCAGACAGTCCTTCTCTCAAGATGGGTCCCTACTCAAGGCGAGCCTTCTACAGCAGGTGGTGGGTGGGGAAGCAGGGAGCCCTGTGCGTTCCATCGGTTCTGCACGGGGTTGTTTCCACTGCAGGTGATGCTTCTCTCACTAAATCCAACTTGACCCCGTTTGTTCTTGGCTCTCACAGCCCCCACGGAGCCAGCTGGATTCTTCTTGTAAGCCACAAAGTTGACTGAACTTTAGCTTCCTCTCTTCTGAGACTTTAAGCTTACTGGGATCCCAGAAGTCAAGGTATGAACAAGAACAAGCCAGCAAATGATCCCTATCAGATGTGCAGGAAGTGCCTTCCTAATCAGGGAAGATGCCAGAGTCAGAGCTCCCCACCCCCACCCTCAACTCTCCTTCAGTCACTCCTAAAGGTAAAGGGCATCATACCTCGGAGGAAAAAGCCTGGCTCCGGAGATGAACAGACCTGGATTGGAATCACAGCTCATCTCTGTGACTGGAATCCACTTACCAACCGAATGGCATTAGACAAGTTACTGATGCTCTCTGAGCCCTAGCTTCCCCACCTGTAAAATGGGAATGCTAATCCCACCTGGTAGGATTATGTGAGGCAATATAGAGCTGCGATGCCTTAATAGCAGTCCCAAATCCACAAATATCTGAAAATCGAAAGTTTTTTCCTAACTCAACAGAACCCAACCTGACCTGAACCTAGTTAGTAGCAAAGCATGACCTGAACGGGCATGAGACTCTTTTTAGCCTTTATTTATCCTACTTGTATGACTTTTTAGATATATCTTGCTGCAGAAATATTAGTATGTGTGATTTTGGAGCTGCTCCAGACCCTGCTGGAGGTTTTTATGTAACACACAGTGTGTGTGACATGTTACCATTCTGAAATCCACAGGCCCCAGGCTTTCCAGATGAGTTGTAGAGCTGCCTGAGCTCTTCCTCCAGCCCCTGAAGTCAGGGGTTTCAGGAAGCTACTAGAGTTACTTAAACTAAAGATGTTGACAAACATTTAAAGCATTTGCCTCATCACAATCTGAATCTCTCCTAGGTCCCTGGGTTCCTGCAGCCTGGAGCCAGCAACCTGAAACACAAGTTGGCATGGGGTAGGGGAGAGGATCCAAAGACCAGCCCAACAGCCTGTACAAATCGGCTGCTTTTCCACCCGAACAGAGCTAGCAGAGGCAGTGTGTTGTTGTTATTTGATTGGACTTCAGGTATAGACATGCCTGAATATTCCAAACATGCCTCCAACTCACCACCTCACTGGGCTTCCAGCGCTCTCTCCACTCTACCACCGTCCCACAGCTTCATCTCTGCTACCTACTCCCTAGAGGCATTCCCAGGGGAAGAAATGACAGCGCCTCGGGGAATGCTAAGGGGTAGAGGGGGCCAAAGTGTGTGGGGAATTGGGCTAAAGGAAGGAAAAGATGCTGAGTGTGAGGGAGATGATGAAGATGGACACTCTGGATGAGAAACAAATATCTGACACACAGTGGAACAGGTTTGGCATGTTTCTCCTGATGCTGTTTCACGGCCCCAGGAGGCTTTGAAAATAGGAAAGCAGCCCTGGCCCATAGCTGTGAGCAATATTGGGCAACTGTCATTCTCAGCTCCCTTGGCTCTAGCCGTCCATTACAGGACTTACTGATGACTGTGAAGGACTTGACCTGTCCCAATGCACTGTCGTCCAAGTGGGCATCTCAGTTCTGACCCTGGATCTGCTGTCTTGAAAATACCCATCTCATCCTGCTACCTCAAGCCACTTTTCCAACAGACATGCAATTGCTGGACAGCAGACCTGCAGCTCTGAGAAAGGCAGGAGACTCTCCTCTTGGAGTGATAAGGTCTACCTATCGGTCAAATGGAGAGTTGAGGCATGTAGAGTTGAAGAGGATGGTGGCAATCAAATTCAACCCCCTCGCTTCACAGATGGGAAATCTGAGGCCCAGAGAGGGACTGAATTGCCCAAGATCATGCAGCCGATTGAAGACAAAGGTGGCCCTGGAGTCCGGATATTGCTTTCCATTGCCTCACCGTGACAAGGATGGGAACATCTTTGAGGTCCCAGTCATGCTCTTGTTGACCTTTACAGTCAGAAAAAGGTATGCTGAATGGTTCTCACCCTCTGCCCTTTCGTCTTGAACATCTCAGAAGAGATCCTAATTTCTAAGAATTTCACTGTACGCCTTGACTCTGTGTCCCAATCTACCCAAAGTTAGGACAAAATCCTTATGAAAGCCCCCTTGGGGAAAGCCACTGTCGCTGGTGACCAGAGATGAGCTAAGAGAATCACTGCCTTGACACACGATTCACTTGTCCCAAACCTAGGTGGAGCCATCAGAGGGTCTGTGGAGGGGCCTCCTGTGCAGGAGCACCTCGGGTGGTGGAGATCTTTCATCTGCACTTCTTGGATTCTTTTTCACTTTTTCTTTCCCCCTCCACTGGTTTGAATAAGTCTGTGGTGTCTGCCGTCATTCACGGGTTTAGGCTTTTCTGTAGCACTGTTCTTAGGGGTTGTGCTGCTCTACTGCCCCATCACCATCCAGAAACCTTTGGGAGAGGAGAATTTAATGCACCTAGGCTTGGTCTTCCAGCTCAGAGGCTAAGGCTCCCCTCTTGCCTTTAGTAGTTTGTCCTACTTCTCCCTCTGTCCCAGGAAAGCTTGAGGTAAGAGTCTGCTACTCACTCCCACAAACTCAACAGCCCAAGTAGGATCTCCACTGCTTTCCCAGGCTAGGAGGGCTCTTGTTTCAGAACATAAAATTGGGGTGGAAAATCAGAAAATTCTCTCCTACTAAGAGGCTTCTAGACTTTCAGGAAAAAAGGGTCCTAGAACAAATCTCAAAAAGAGCATCTAGTTCAATTTCCAGGGTGATTTCAAACTGACTTTCCTCTAAACGCTTTCTCTCCTACAAGTCTGCACACATGTGCACACCCAACCACATGTCTCAGTCTGGCAGCTGGGGCTGCCTGGGGATTCCCACATATTTGTTGCTATTCCAGGCCTGACTCTCCAGAAGGTAGAAGACCCAGACACTCTAAGGCCTCCAGGAGCCTCCAGATTTAGAAAAGCTCCAGCTGATATTCTTGAGAGCTCAAGAAGGTCCACCATTTCAAAAACTGCTGGCAAGAGCTTTTTAATACCTGTGTTTCCAAATGATTAACACTGGACGCCAAGACCTCAAATGTAAAATATACCACTTGCTGCTCCCATATTTCAAACTACAAGTCCTCTCTGTCTTTTCCAAGCATAAGAGATGACCTCCATCATTTCCCAAAAATGACTATAGGAATAGGAACCAGCAAGGCCTGATCCCAGAGCCCCTCAGAGAAGGGAGAGTCTCAGACTTCCTGACAAAGAGGACAAGGAAGTGAGAACACATTCCTCTGCCAGTGACCTTATCCTGGAGGCAGAAACCTCCCACAGTGTAAAAATGAGGAAACTGAGACTCCGTGTGAGTTTGTCATGGCCCAAGGACCCACAGGGAAAGAACAGTGGTGACAAGATCAGAATCCAGGTTTTCAGAAATCTGCCCCAAAGAGCCCTTATCAGGGAGATAGAGTCTCATCTGTTTGAAGAAGATCCTGCCTGGAGGCAAGATTTTTTGATTTCATAGACCAGTTAAATTTCAAAAAAACGAAATGTAAGGAACCACTGTAAAGTTGCCAACTCTTTATTTTGCCAAATAAGGACATTTAAAAAGCCTAGCTACCATCCACTCTCATCATCAGCTCATGAAAAGAATAAGCAAGCCATAACCTCAGAATAAATATTTGAGTACATCTCCTGCCTCCGAAAGTAACCCTTTAAACTGAATACATTATGCTTCCCGAAAAAAATTCAGTATGCTTCCCCTTTTTTCTCATTTCATTTTGGACTGGTGAAAACTCTGTCACAGACCAAAATTTGATAATCACTGGGACAGATGACCTCTCTATGTCCCTTTTAGCTTAAGCTTAAAAATGAAGAGAACAATCCTAAGCTTTGGTGATTCAGACCTTTCCAGGAATCCTGAGCTGGTAAATGTGGAAGGGAGGGGGAATTGACAAGCATACTGTTCTCTGCTCATGTGAACACACTCTGTCCACTACAAAGAACTAAGCAATGCTCATTAGTTTATAAATCTAGAGTTCAGTGAGCATCCACCACCATGTGGAGCCTCCCAGGTTTCCATGGGTCCCTGGATTTTACAGTCCCCTTATCTGTTCAGATAATCCAGGGAGAAGAAGGAGGAAGACAATCTTCCCCAAGTCAAGAATTATCTAAGAGATAAAGGCGGCCACTGCTGATTGGTAGAGAGCATCAGATCAGCAACTAACATAGATGCAGACCCACTGATGCCGTTTCAGTTGCACAAGTAGGAGCCCAGAGAGGACTGACTCCATTCCAGGGAGCAGTTTTTCCAGGCTGCCTTCCACAGATGATTGCTTCTTGCTCAACACTCTGATGGAGACAGTGTGGGGGGTGAAGAGGCGGAGGGAAGTCGAGACAGTACTGTGGTATAGGGGAGACACAAAAGAGCACTAGATTAGGAGTTGTATCTTGATCCCAATCCCTGTCCTTCTGCCGACCAACCATGAGTCCTTTAGCACCTTTTGGCTCCAGTTTCCTCATCTATATTGTGGGAATGATATTCTGTCTTCCTGACAGGACTGCAGTTAGACTGTGAGATCCTTGAGGGCAGAAACAGGTCTCATCTGTGTCTGTATACCCAATCTCTAACACAGTACCTAGGAGAGAATAGGGCTTGGTAAACATCTGCTGAATTGAGCCGATGTTTCAATATATTGAATCTGCAGAATAAGAGAGTGTCTCTGAAAACACACTCCAAGCTGGAAAACCCTACACAACTGAATAAACTGAAAGGTTATTATTATCCGTTGGCCAAACTGATGCATTGCACCATCTACCAAGTATACGAAGACACTGGAATTCTATTTGGAAGTAGCAGGTGATGCAAATAAAAAATAATTTTTTTAAATGCCCATAGTTTCAAAAGTGACCAGACTATACAACCTACTAATTATATTGCCTAATAAATAACTGTGTGGTTGCCTCCCAGACTCTACTGCACTCTGTAATTTCTCGGGCTGAAAATGTGTTTCTACTGTGCTTGCCCAGGCCACATCACCTCTCATCCCTCTCTCTCATTATATTCAGAAGTCGGTAGGCAAGCCCTGGTTCTCTCACCTACATCAGGTTGCACCTATGTTGACAGCTGAGGTCCCTGCTGGCTGCAGCCTGGGACTGTATCAGAACCTAAGGCTCCCTGGTCCCCTCTCCTGGGTCTGTTCCATCCATTCCGTGTTCTGCCTCCAGCAGACTCCACCACACCCCTCTTCCAATGCTTACCGCACTGCCCCAAATCTGCTTCTCAAAAGCCGCCTCCAGGCCCTTGCCAAGTCACATTCAGCCTGGCCCATCCGCCATTCCTGCCGGGTCCTGCCTCACCGCATGTGCTGCCCACTGGGCACGACTGCACAGACAGGTCTTGGCAGCGAGGCCAGGCTGCCCGCCCACCGGCCCTTGTACGAGGTAGGTCTCTGAACTCTGCTCCTGCCACTGAGAAACACCACACAAGCCCTGGGAAGACAGAACCATATTCAGCCAGCCTGACTCACCAATCACCACCCCATCCAAATTTGTGCTTTCAGGAAGGGCGCCAAGCCCCCACCCCGCGCCCACCCCAGGCATTGGCCTCCATCCTGCCCAATTCCGAGCCTCTGAGACGAAAGTGCTCCTGGCACTTGTCTCTCGTAGCTTTGATCTCGTTCAGCTGGTTCAAGCTAATTCCACACGGAGACCATGCTGGAATCTATACTGGTTACACCTTCCCACCACGCCGCAGACTTACAGTTAGCTTTACCAGGAGTGTTTCCAAATGCCTGCAAAAACCAGGGCTGGTTCTAGGGACATTAGTCCTCTGGACACATACCTCTATGTCACTAGGTTCCCTCTGCAGCCCCCTACCCCCAAGTGAGGAAATATTCACATTCTAGAAGTCAGAAATTTTCTCTAATTTTATGATTGGAGACCCTCAAGGAAGATGGACGTTCTTGGGACATTCTTATTTGTGAGGAGATAAAGAGGGGATAAATAAAGAGAAAGTGTTAAAAGAAGATTTGCTTTCCAAATACAATAGCAAATGCTCCCAACACACACACACACACACACACACACACACTCCCCCCCCCCACAGACACACCTCCCTCCCTCCCTCCCTCCCTTTCTTTCTCCCTCTCTCTCTTTCATCCCTCTTATTGTGAATTATTCCTCTTTGCCCAGCATGTGCATCCTTCCCCCAGGTCCTCCCCACTGAAGTCTGGGTAACCCCAGTTCTTCCTAGCCCAGGACCCCAGATATTACCTTCCATGCTGGAAGTCAGATCCCAACTGGAAGACGCAGACTGATGATTGGGAAGGAATCCTAACAATACTCCCGACCCAAGAAAATTGCCAAGAGTGGCTGCTGCAGCTCCCGTGAGAAGGAAGGAGACGAGGAGAGGGCCCGGGAATCCAACATTCCCCCAGCCTTGCAGGAAGGCTCTGGTGTCAGCTCGCTCCCTGCTCTAGCATTGACTGAAAACCAGGGGAAATTCTCCTGATAAAGCAGAGTCTGAAATCTGAAACTGCAGGTTGGCTGAGTCCTATATAAATACACTCACACCCCCGGCTCCTTGGGTCTGATGGCTTACCCGCCCTCGCACTCCCCTCCCTCCCCACCCAGGCTGCAACTTGGTAACATCAGACAGCCCTCTAGCTGCAGCTCCTCCAGAAAGCCTGAGAGGAGAGCAGAGTGGAGGCATGCAGGCCCAGAGAGAGACCTGTCAGGTGCTGTCCACAGTCTCTCCCAGCCCCAACCCCCTGCAGCTGTTCTAGTCCAGGTGCTTAAGTGACGCTCAGGGTCATGGCATTGAGGGTGATGGGTAAGTTCGGTCTAGGAGCAAAGATTTCTAGAGTCTTCCTCCATATCAAGGAATAATATTCTCCTAAGGATTAGTTTCCAGATAACTGGTCTGGTATATACTCATTGCTAACCACACCTTCCTCTCCTCTTCCAAGTTTCTGCATCTGGCTCTTGTAGCGCCACCCCTTCCTTTATGTTTCACCTGTAACAGAATCAGGCCAGGTGAGAGTGGGAAGGGAAATCTGATGACAACTGGCTCATTTTGCAGATGAGGGAGCTGAGGCCAGGAAGATGAAACGGCTTGTCAAAGCTAGGCCGTGACTCCCAGCCAGATTTGGCATCTTGGGTAGTAGAATGGAAAGAGAAGGCTTTAAAAGTCGGATGGAGTATGCTTTAACACAACTAGGTTCTCACTTGAACCACTGATTGTGAGAAAAATCACTTAACCTCTCTGCGCCTCAATTTCCTCATTTGTAAAATGAGGCAAATGATTCTACATGAGAGAGTGACAATTATCAATACATAGGTAACAGGCATAAAGCAGTAGGCACGTAATAGGCATTCAGTAAAGAGCCACTGTGCACCCCTCTGTCCACGACTGCACACTAGCTTTTGTTGGCTGGCTTCTGACTCAAGAAGGTAACTCTAAATTGCCTTTAGTACTTACTGTTCCTCCAGGTGTTGGTTTAATGTTTCCAGTTCATTGTCTTTATGTCAACCTATTAGCATTCAGAGCTTACTTTGAACAGTGCTCAGAATGCAATGCTTCATTTCTATAAAGGAAAATCTTTGATCTACAGGCCAAGGTCATAGATTCGCATCGAAGCCCTCCTTGCAGATGTCCCTCACATCTCCGCCTCCAGGCTCCAAGTTTCAGTCCCCCGAGCCCAACCACACACTGAGCATTTCCCCAAGGGTTACTGTTCTTGGCCTTAAACTCACATCTAAAATCAAATTAAGCTTCACCACCCACTGACTAGCTCTGTTATAGTATTGATATGGCGCAGTCTCCAAGATATAGTAAATGCAGATAGCGAGGGGCAGAGCAATTCACTTCATATGCTACCATTTGGGTTAAGAAATGATTTGTAACTATCTCTCTATATTTGCCTAGAGCAGAGGTCAGCAAATTTTTATGTAAAGGGTTAGATGGTAAATATCAATATTTTCTGCTTCGTGGGCCTTATAGTCTCTGTTGCAGCTACTCAATTCCGCCTTTGTAGCACAAAAGCAGCCACAGAGAATATGCAAAGAAATGAGCATAAACAAATGATCATAGCTGTACTACAAGAAAACTGTACTTGTGGACACACTTAAATTCCATACAACTTTAATGCATCACAAACCACTTATTATTCTTATTACTTTTTTAGCCCTTTAAACATAAACACAATTGCTGGCTCATACAAAATTAGGTGGGGGGCCAGATTTGGCTCGTGGGTCATAGCCTAGACTGCCTTAGAGCATCTCAGGAAGGACATACCAGACAATGGTAACAGCGATCACCTTCAAGGAGGGCGCTGAGGCTAAATCTGAGAGGGGGCAGGCGGGAAACTTTTCACTGAATACTATTCTGTACCATTTGAATACTGTAACCTATGCATGTTAAAAAAACAGTCAATTATTAATGGGCTCCCCATCTAAGTTCTCTTACTTCTGTCAACGTCAACATTAACTGTCCCAGGCAACAAGGCTTATAGCTACAAGATCAGCTTTGACTCTCTCCCACCACTGTCTCTCACTCCAACAGTAATCAGTGTCCAAAATCCATTGGCCCAGTTCACCAAGTGCCTCAGCCCAGAACTAGCTATCTACTTCTCTCACACACACCCCTACTATTGTCTTTACCACTCAGCTGTTGTTTCATACAGCCTTGTACCCTTAACTGACTTTTTACTTGTGTAAAGCTTATTTCCAAAAGAGACACTGAAGCTTTTTAAGGACTGGGACAATTCCTTGCCTTCCCCCTTAGCTCCTACACCAGTGCCTTGCACCTAGTAGGAATGCCATAAATGGTTGCTTGATTGTTAATCTCCCATCCTGCTAGAGATGGTTTGGAATACAGGGAAAAGACCCACCCAGAATAGAAGCTGGTTCTGGGACATGTGGCAAGGCAAGAGTGCACGCAAGCCTTTGATGGTAGTAAAGAACATATAGGGAGAGGAAAGATGTTAGAGTCAAGGCTTGATCCAAATGAGAGGGGCTGTGCTTTGGAGAAGGCAGTCAGGAAGCTCCAGGGGAAATTCCCCCTAATTCTGATCTCTCATGCATTCGCCTTGTAGTGTAGGGAAACCCCCTGTCCTCAACTGGGGAATTCTGGTGATCCCAGAATCAGAACCTCCCACATTTAGGAGAAGCAATCTCAGCACAAAGCAGTCTTCCCTTCCACCCAGTGCAGGAAAAGCTCTCTCCAGCACTTGGAAAGATGAAGGTGCCACGTGAACTCCCGCAAGGGCAAGACGCTCACTGCCTTGAAAGCGGCCTATCCCACTATTGGAGGACGCCATCGTCACACTTTCTGCCTCCACCTGTTGTTTCCAGTTCTGAACTAAACAGTTAGAGACTTCCTGAGTGGGTTACAAAAACTAATGATAATTGCCAAGTATAATAGAGTTTTCGAATATTTCTTCCTTCCAAGATGTTCAAAGGGTTTTTAAAGACATAAAATCATTGACTCTTTGGAACTGGAAATACCATTTGCTCAAAAATGTTTATGGGGGCAATCCCACTACTGGGCATATACCCTGAGAAAGTCAAAATTCAAAAAGAGTCATGTACCAAAATGTTCATTGCAGTTCTATTTACAATACCCTGGAGATGGAAACAACCTAAGTGTCCATCATCGGATGTATGGATAAAGAAGATGTGACACATATATACAATGGAATATTACTCAGCCATAAAAAGAAACGAAATTGAGCTATTTGTAATGAGGTGGATAGACCTAGAGTCTGTCATACAGACTGAAGTAAGTCAGAAAGAGAGAGACAAATACCGTATGCTAACACATATAAATGGAATTTAAGGAAAAAAAATGTCATGAAGAACCTAGGGGTAAGACAGGAATAAAGACACAGACCTACTAGAGAATGGACTTGAGGCTATGGGGAGGGGGAAGGGTAAGCTGTGACAAAGCGAGAGAGAGGCATGGACATATATACACTACCAAACGTAAGGTAGATAGCTAGTGGGAAGCAGCCCACAGGGAGATCACCTCGGTGCTTTGTGACCGCCTGGAGGGGTGGGATAGGGAGGGTGGGAGGGAGGAAGACGCAAGAGGGAAGAGATATGGGAACATATGTATATATATAACTGATTCATTTTGTTGTAAAGCAGAAACTAACACACCATTGTAAAGCAATTATACTCCAATAAAGATGCTAAAAAATTTTAAAAAAATGTTTATGGAGGCTTCCCTGGTGGCGCAGTGGTTGAGAGTCCGCCTGCCGATGCAGGGGACACGGGTTCGTGCCCTGGTCCGGGAAGATCCCACATGCCGCGGAGTGGCTGGGCCTGTGAGCCATGGCCGCTGAGCCTGCGCGTCCGGAGCCTGTGCTCCGCCACGGGAGAGGCCACAGCAGTGAGAGGTCCGCGTACCACAAAAAAAAAAAATGTTTATGGGGCTTCCCTGGTGGCGCAGTGGTTAAGAATCCACCTGCCTGGGAGGGAGGGAGACGCAACAGGGAAGACATATGGGAACATATGTTTATGTATGACTGATTCACTTTGTTATAAAGCAGAAACTAACACACCATTGTAAAGCAATTATACCCCAATAAAGATGTTAAAAAAAAAAAAAAAAAAGAATCCACCTGCCAATGCAGGGGACACGGGTTCGAGCCCTGGTCCGGGAAAATCCCACATGCCGCAGAGCAACTAAGCCCGTGCGCCACAACTACTGAGCCTGCGCTCTAGAGCTTGTGAGCCACAACTGCTGAAGCCTGCACACCTAGAGCCTGCACTGCACAAGAGAAGCCACCGCAATGAGAAGCTCGCGCACCGCAACAAAGAGTAGCCCCCGCTCGCCGCAACTAGAGAAAGCCCGCGCCTAGCAACGAAGGCCCAACGCAGCCAAAAATAAATACATAAAATAAAATAAATTAAAAAAATGTTTATGGAATGAAATTGAATATAATCCCTGCTTCCCAACAGGAAAGCCTTCAGGGTTATGCTGTAGAATAGATTGCTTTATTTCATTATGGGAGCAATGATCACAATCACCCATGGCAATGTGGGTCCTGAAATCCCATTTTAGGCCACAGCAAACTGTGATTAGAGGAGTTAGTTAACTGGCCCCAAGGCGCAAGCTAGTAAGCAGTAAGGCCAAAATTCAAAGCTAGGTCTGCCCAGCTTCAAAATTCAGTCTTCCCTACAGTCCAAAGTTTCCATGACACTAGACCATCTCTGCTAACCCCACCCTGTCTTTGAAATGGGCAGAAATGATTACTTCCATCATGACCAACAGAAGCATACAGCCATCCTGCAGTCCCTCAACGGATTCCATCCTCCTGAGACACTCGGGCCTTCCTGGGACGGAGGAAAGGAGACCAAAGACAATCCAATGCCAGGATGCCAGCATCCCAGAGATACCCAGGAGCAGAATGGGAATGGCATCTCTCTATCTCACACATGGTGCACAGTCCCGTGGTTCCCTACAGCCAGTCTTCACAGGGGCCTGGCTCAGGGAGCTGTGGCGTTCGGGAGCCCATGAAGCATGGCATTGTTTGGGCAGTACAAACACAACATTTACCTGGCTCCTGGCACCTTTCCTCTGCAGCCCTGCTTTTGGTAAATATTTGGCTGGCTCACCCAGGAGACGGCTGGGGCCTCTTTGTCCCACATCCCAACAACCACAGTTCTAGGAAGATGAGCTGGAGAGGGCTGAGGATAGGTAAGAAGAATCACACTTACATCCAGCCAGTCCCCCAGTCATCAGCAGATGATTACCAGCATCAGTTTGCCTCTAGCACACCCTCTGAGCAGCTCTGAAATATTTGCGGCTAAGCTCTTAGCCCATTATCAAAGCTCAGCTTCAGATCCCAGAATGGTTCCTAATTGTCCATTTGGAGTTCACAGCGCTGAGTGATGCCCTCCTCCAGGCAATCGTCAGAGCTCCCTACCTGGCTCTTTCCAACCTAACGTGCAGGTGCCTGGAAAAACACCGGTTTGTTCTGCACCTCAGTGTACCTACTTCCAGAAACATGCACCTTGGGCTCATCTGGCATCAGTGACTACTTGGACACTGGGGATGACCCTCCCCATTTCTCAAGAGGGCAAACCACAGCCAGGAGTTTGGTGCCCGCACAGGATGTTAAGACTGGAGACAGAAACAGGTCCTGAGCCCTGCATCTCTCCTCAGTCCCTGGAGAGAAAGCACCCACTCTCTCTGATGCTCTATAGTCCATACTGGCCCAAGGAAATGCCAGGAGGTTCTACCTCCGTCACCCCCATTCTCAGGTGGTTGTCCTCGAGACCTCCACCTGGCCTCTGAAGCCACCCACCCCTTTATCTACCATCTCCCTGGGAGACATGGTCATTAGCAGAGAGCACTATGTAGGTGTCTAATTAAGCAATCAGTGGCAAATGCAAAAACCTGTTTAAGTCACCCCACAGAACATCCAGCGGGGATCCTCTTACAGGCAACTCCCTCCCCCGAGCTTCCTGGAAGGTCCCTATTGTTTGCCTGGAACAGAAAAGTGTCTGATTCTGCCCTCCTCCTTATCTGCTGGCACTGACTTCCCGGCCTTGGCACAGCTCGGGGGTGCCATTCACATGGAGCACAGTGTGAATGGTGCCCCCAGAACTGTGGGACACAGCCGCCCCAGGTGGGTGGGAAAGTACAGGTCCCCAGGTGCGAAGGACAGGGTCTTCTGAGAGGGTATCTGCCTACCTGGCCTCTTTAGGTGTCCCAGAGCCATATCCTATTTTGGGGTCTGGGCTCAGGAAGCAAGGGGCCCTCCAGCAGTTGGGTATGAAGGTGGCAGAGGTGGAGGTGGGCAGCGTGAGTGGCTCAGCTGCACCCCTCTCACCTGTCTCTGAGTCCTCTCTCTTTTCTGCACTGTACGCTCACCTGTTCCTGTTTCACCCTTTAAATGGAATGTTCCACTTGCCCTGGAAGCCCGGGGGGAGGGGGAAGGGTTGGAGTCCCTGTTCAGGAAAAGCTTTCTTTTTTAGAGATTGGCATCTCTGGGATTCCACCAGATACTGCTGCAGACGGCAGGTGGAGGAAGGGGGCGAGGGCAACAGCCGAGGAGGACCCTCGGAGGACAAGACAGGCTCAAACTCGAGCCCGCTCCCCTGAGCCTGGGGTTGGTTTAAGCTGGAGACTGGAGGGGGGCAGACACCGCAGCTTCCTCCCTCCTAGCAGAGCCTCTTCTCAGGTGTCCGATGGGCACCCCGACAAGCAGGGGTGAGACACCCCCCAACCTCTTCTCCTGTGCCCATCGCTGAATCATACCTTGTTCTTCTTCTATGCCCTTCTCTCCCGGCTGAGAGACCTTTATCAGCCTCATCTCTCTTACCTTCACAACGGAGCAGGAGGGTAGAGGGGCCTGTCTTGATGCCTGCAAGCTTTTCCAAGGGGCAGTGCGTATGCCGGTACTGGGGGTGGGGAGGCACAACAGCACCAAAGAGACAAATCCAGGGCTTCTAATCCCAGGGGGCTCTGATGACTCTAACCCACACCCCTGGAGGTGGGCACCTATATTAATGCTGGCCGCAGTGCCCTCCCGTGCCCCGGGGCTCTGCCGGCTTGGCCCAGAACCCTGGCGCACATACTTGTTCCACCAAGATATGTGGGTTCTCTTCTGACAGAAATGGGAGAAGGACTTTTCTTTCTGTCCAGGTTTTTTCCAACTCCTAGGAGACAAACTGTACTTTGCAGCAAGAAAGATTTAGGTTAGACACCAAGAAGCACTTGGAATGAGTGATAAGAGGACGTTTAGGACTCTGCCTTTGTGCTTTAAAAATACAGCCAATTTCCTCCCTGTAGGGTACGGTTTCATGCCTGTTTTCATCATGTTACTCTCTGGCTCAGAAATTTCCAGTGGCTGCCCCCTCCCCTGCCTGCTACATAAAGGCCTAACACCTTGTCATGGCATCTAAGGCTCACCACAGTTCATCCCCATTCATCTTTCAAACATCCTATTCCACTGCTCCACGTAAAAAATTTCTAATCCAGCCAGAGCTTCCCAATATTTCCCCCAAAAAGCCTTAGGGATCTCTGCTTTCGGCCATGCCCCACCTCCCACCAGGATGCCCCACTCCTCTCCAGTCACCAGAGCAAGCCAACCTTTAAGGTAACAGATCTCAACCAAACTGATTGTTTGAGAACCTGAGGAATTTCTCTAAAAAACTGATTCCCAGGTTGCCTGTTGAATCCAAATCTTCCAGGGGAGGCAGGTGGACACTGCTTTAAGGCTGAGCCCCAACGCCACCGTTTCCAGAGAGCCTCCGCCAAGCACCCCCAGCCCACAGGAAGCCCCCTCCCCCGTGCAGATATGGCCATTCATTACGTGGACATCCTGTGCACCCACAGTGCTAGAGACTAAGATGAGAGGGGGTCCCTGTGCTCAAGGAACGCCCAGTCTAGTACTGGACACAGACAAACCAAACCCACCAAACGGCCCTCCCCTCAAAGACAGCCCGTGATGAGGGCAGTATGAAGGCAGAGTCGGGAGACGGTCAGGGAGGCATCCGCATGGAGACAACAGCTCCTGAGAGAGCCAGGGCGGGCATCCCAGAAAGAGAGCCACAGAAAAGAGGTGGGGGCAGACCGGCCCCTTGACTAGGTCAGGGGTCACCCTGGGAGGAAAGAATAACGATAGGAACTAACATGTATCGTCTTCACCATTGTGTCTACTGCTCCATATTTATGACCTCGTTTACCCCTCATAACTAACTAGAGCTGGGGGAGTGTTGGGGGCCAGGCTGTGACTCCCACCAGGCACCAAGTGTCTCCTGATCAATGAATGTGTTCTTACTGATCGATAGATAAAATGAGCTTTGAAGGCTCACTCCCAGCAACAGGAAGCTGGGCTCCTTCAGGAGCAACCACAGCTCTGAAAAACATTTCCCTAACTTTTTAAACTACTAAAAGCACCACCGGGACAGATGAGGGGAGGTGAGGCGCTGGCTGGGTGAGAGCCTGGCTTTCCTGACACAGGATGTGGGAGTGGGTGTGAGAACACAGTCCCCACCAGAAACCCAAGCAAGGAGACAGCTGCCCTGAAAGACAGCTGTAGGGCGCTCAGAATAGGGACCCGGGAGAAAAGTTCCTGGCGGGCCCGCCTAGTGGTCCCAACCTCCCCAGCAGTCCCTTGTCCCTAATGCCAGTACTGGACCTGTGGGGCAGGGCTCCCCAGAGCTGGCAGGGCCTCCTGAGCTGATCTGGTCCTTCCTCCTGCTCCAGAGGGCAGTGGCTCCGCTGACCTGCTCCAGAGTGACGGAGGTCCCTTCTAAAAGGTCACAGCTTCCCCTGGCTTCCACCTTCTCTAGCCTCCCAGTCTTTGGGTTAACCTTTATCTGGCTGGCTGGGATTTAAGCCATCCCCCACTGGGGAAGTCAGTACAGACATCAAACTCACCCTGATAAGAATGACACCACGGGCAGACGCAAGCTGAGCGTGGCCTATTCCTCGTGCCTCCGGCCTCCGCACTAGGGTACCCAAGAACGGGGGTGCTCTGCTATATTTCACGGGGGGCAACTGGGGCTGAAGCACAGAGGAGCCAGGTGATGGACCCCAGATGGGTGAAACAGCCTCTGTGTATCCACTTCCTTAAACATCTCCATGATTGACACTCGATCACACCATCGACCGTATAATCTGCAGCTGAAATCACTGGAACCGGAAGCCCGAAGCCTGCATTCTAGGCTTCCCTGAGCCCTGGCAGAACCATTGGACAAACCTGAGGCCCAAAGAGAGGCTGAACCTGACTCTCTTCCTTCACCTGTGGAATGGAATGGAACCTACACTCAAGTTAGCTCTTGTGAGCATAAAGTAACTTGATAAATATAAGAGTGTTTCAAAAGTTAAACCTAAAAGTAAAACACAGGGTACTGTTGATAGAACATGATGAGGCCCAGGTACCTCAAGCCCTCAGCAATCAGGCCCGCATCCTGGGCTCCAGGGCAAGGGCTCCAGGTTGGGATGCCTTTCCCTGATCTGAGTCTGGGAAGGGATAAGATAACAAGAGCGACATCCTGAGCCCTGCTCCAGCCACCTCCAAGGGTCGGAGCACATTCTCTTGAGAGCCCCCATCTGGGAGCCACAAGGTCCCTTCCCAGTCTCAGAGCCCCAGCGCTCCCAGCAAGAGCTCCACCACTTCTAGGAAAAGGCCACGCGAAGCTGCCGTGTCTTTGTCCTCCTTGCCTCAGAAGTTTCCCCTCGTTACCCTCCTCCCTTTCTGAGCAGACTCTGTAGGACAGTGACTTTCATGATGTAATTTTCGACTCATCAGCAGGTTGTGCAGTCAACTGAGTAAATCAAGGTCAGCACTTTTAAAATTTAATGGAACAGAATAGAAAATATCAGTGTGCACTTGGTAAGAGGATTATTTTGTGATACTTTTCAAACCCATAACACACACACACCGTGTTAGAGTATTGACTCAGTCACTCGTCCTTCTATGCTTCAGGGTCTTCATCTTTAAAATGAGGACCCTGACAGCGCCCACCTCATAAGGCTGTTGTGAGGATTACATTAGCTAATATACATAAAGCGTTTGGAAAGGCGTTTGGCACAAGTGCTATATAAAAGTGTAATTTCTGTATTTGTACATACGTGTGCGTGTGTGTGTGTGTGTGTGTGTGCGCGTGCTTACATGGTAAATATCTTTCTGTAGTGTGGAGGGAAAGACTGAAATCCATTGCTGTGGGAAAAGCTAAGTGTCTCTCCAAAGACAATACATGCTAAGAGTCAGATTCCCAAGTCTCATAGGTTTCATGAGTGTTTGTACACATAGCTTTAGGGAAAGAGGCTTAGGTAATTTGAGGAACACGAGCCTGAGCAGGGTGAGTACAAGCGTCTGAGAGCACTACACTAAGTGCTTTCCAGATTAACTCATTTAATTCAATACAATCTATGGGGTAGGTATTACCGCTCCCGTCTTACAAGTGAGGAAACAGCACAGAGAGGTTAACTTGCCCCACAGCTCATCAGTAGTGGAGCCAGGATTTGAATTCTATCTCCCAAGTGTGGACTTTTACCCACTATACTACACTGTCTGCTTCACTCTTGACGCCACCTTCTCACATGTGAAAGGGAAGCCAGACCTAAAAAGTTTCTGCCACCGAGGAGGTTGCCCTGTTCGTGAGAGGGGTGCTTCATCTGCACTCACCTCAAGGCCAAGCAATTTAATTTTCTAATGGCTTGAGCTCAGGAAACAGTACCCCCAGGGTCCCATCGTAGAGTCCAGAGAGTTCTACTACAATAGTTGGGGGAAATGAAGTTGGTTAACAGGGCTCGTAACCATATGTGTTAAGTACTCGATCTGAGCAGTTTCTCTCTGGAACCAACCATGGGCTTCATCAAACCCAGCTGATATTTGTGGTGGGAAGAAAGAGGAGAGACAAAAGAAGACAACACGACTATAATTTTGAATGAAACCTCTTCTTTCCCGGGGCCCGCCCACGGTCCTCCACAGAGCAAGAGGAGGGGCAGCCGCTTCTCTCCCACCAGCTTCACGGACCATTTCCTCTGAAATTCCCAGCATCCTTGTTCACCGTCCTCTCCAATGAGAAATGGCTAACATTGCCTCCTACTAGGCCAAACCCATGATTCTGTTTGTGTCTTTTCATTCTGTAGTAAGCCTCAAAAAGCCTTACTTTAGAGTAAGCCTCTAAAAAAATATATATATATGAAAACTGAGATCCAGAGATGTTAAGGGAATTGCTCCTGGTCACAGACTTTGTGAATATAAGTGAGGGCAGGTCCCAGCAAGGCCAGGCTCCTTTTGGAACTGGTAGGAACTGCTCTTCCTCCAGCAATCCCCCATTCCCACCCCAACAGAAGTGATTGCTCCCTCTCCTGCACAGGTGTTTCTGAGCCACGACATCTCCCCATATTGCGATGATCTGTTTATGTATCTGTCTCCCCCAGTTCCTCGAGGGCAGTGACCATGCCTTATTCATCTTCGTATTCCTGGTATCTGGCATGTAGTGATTTCTCAGTAAACGTCTGGGGAAGAAAGGGTGGGAAGGCAGGGAAAGTGGAATGGATAAACAGGGAGGAGGGAGAAGAGAGAAATGGAAGGGGGAGGGAGGGCTGAGGAGGGAGAAAGGAAAGATGGGGGAGCAAGCAGGAAGGCAGGCAGGAGTGAGGGGGGAAGGATGGGTGAGCAGGTACCAGGAGATGGTGTCTCCTCAAGCCAGTGGGACTGGACCATGGCACATGGCCCTCGGCTGACCTAAGTGTCACAGAGATGCACAGACACAGGCTGCACCCCCCAGAGCCTGTCCAGGACAGAATTAAGGAGCACTTATAAGGGGGTGGCCTTCAGCTGCCGGGGAGGCCCGGCAGTTTCCCAGGACGCCATTGTCCTTCCTTCTCTCCTTTCCCACCTCCAGAAAGTGAGAAGAGCCCGTTGCCGCGTCTTCTCGGAGGCTCCCACGCTGCACTGCCTCCCCCCCACTTGTCGTTCCCACCTGTTAAATGCAGGCTCATTCCTGTCCTGGTTGATGGGGATGGATTCAGGGGAATGGGGGCCTGCAACACAGGCTGGGGAGGCCCCTCCACTGGATGCCCAGCCCCAGAAGTGGGGTGAGCTTTTGGGGGTGCTCCCCGGGTGAGGAGCTGGTGCCACAGGAACCTGAGCAAGAAGCCCCATTCCTCCATCTGGATTCCCCACAAACACCCACCCCACCTCCCTGAGGCAGGAGGGAGGGGCGGCTTCTGTGGGAAGGGGGCTCCTGAACAGGCTTGGCTTCTGCATATGACTCAGGAAAACAACTGGAAACCATAACTTAACAAGCTGGCTTCTCTCTGGAATTTCCCTGGGGTGAGGAGATAAGGAGACTTTTTGCTCAGCCTGAGCCCCTGTGAGGCCCCCACTGCTCCTCCTCGTTTTCTGGAAAGTACCAGGTCCCCAACCCCTTCCCATGTGGCCCATTGCTCACTCCATATGTGTTTGTGGAGACCTCCTAGCTGCAAGGCACACTGGCCCTGAAGGCAAACTCTGGGGACTAGATCTCTAGAAGAGGTAGGGGCAGGTGAGGGCAGAAGGGGTTCTTGGCTTCCTCCAAAAAATCCTGAATAATGCCATCACGCTCTGCAAATCCTGCCCAATCTCTTTTGAAAAACAAGTCCTCAAGCCAAATCTGGCACATGCCAGGCAGCCAGGCACCTGGAAATGAAGCAGGAAGGTATTCCAGCGGATCTTGTGGCTTCTCCTTTGTGCCAGAGAGCTGGGCGGGGGAGGGAGGGCCGGGCTCAATCGCACAGGGCTCTCTGAATGGACAAGGCAGCTGCTGCATGGCAGAATGTGGGGTAGTGTTAGCTGGAGGCCACGGCTGCCCTGGTGGTCCTGGGGAGCATCCACAAGGACAGTCCACTCTATAAAGCAACAGTTAGTGGAAGCCAAGGCACTGAGCTCTCATTCTGACCCTACAGCTAATGTGCTGTGTGCTCTCAGGCAGGCCACAAGCCTCTCTGATCCTCAGGTAACTCATCTGTGCTGGACCATAAGGACAGGGGCAAGGAGAAAAGAGGAAGCAAACTGTGATCCACGACTGCTCAAACCCTTAAAGGATTAAACCCACGGTCCTGGGTAGAGCTGCCAAAGCTCTTCACAAGCCACATCACCTTCTGGCCTCCTACCCTGAGACTCCTGAAACGTTCTCTGTGCTTCAGCCCCGACCCTGCTGATGTATTTCCAGGTCCCATGCTGCCTCGTGAATCTCAACCTCCAGGCGTGCTGTTCCTTCTGCCTGAGCTGCACCCCTTCCACCCACACACCCATACTTTAAGGTGGAGCCTAAACCTGCCCCCTACAGCCACTCCTGACTTCCATTCAGGCAGACTTCATTCGTCTGTGTTTGCAAAGCCCTCTGTGCATCTAGTCTTATTTTTCTCAATTCTTTGTTTATAAGTCTGTCTCCCCTGCTAGACTTTGAACTTTAAAGGACCATGTCAAATTCACCTTCCATCCAACAAACATTTAGTAAATGTCTGCCCTGTGCCAGGCACTGTGAGGTACCAGGATACAGAGGAGAGAAAGACAGTCTCACGTCTGGTGTCCCCAGTGCATGGGACAGTGCAGGCACAGAGCCCAGCCTACAGCAGAGTCAGGAAAAGCAGGTGCCAGGAGCTGCCCCTGGGGCTCTGCAGTACCTGCTCTGCCTCCTCTCCCTTAGCAGGAGACGAAAGGATATTGGGAAGAAGACACTAAAAACGTAAACCATGACCACTTCCTGAGAACTTTACTACATACTACTATGTAGTAAAGCTCTCAGTACTTTAGACACATGATTTTTTTTTTTTTTTACGATTTTTTATAATCTTCAAATTAACTCTCTGACAAAGGCCTTTGTAGGTGAGAAAAGGGGTGCCCAGGGAGGCTGAGAAACCTGCTTGAGGTCACACAGCAGGCAGCAGAGCTTAGACAGGACCTCAGGTTGGTCTGACCATCACTTGCCATTAGTCTCATGCCACCCAGTTTAAATATGTGAACAAATGAGCACCTGTGTGTGCCCAGACTTCTTTTTTTAAAGGAGGAAATAATGATGTATTAACTCCTGGCTCTAAACTGTATGACTTTAGTCCTAGCTGCCCAGGCAGCCTCCAAAATTCTCTATTCCCTTCCTTTCCCATTGCAACAGAAGTTCCCAAAACTAAAAAGCCAGGCCAGCTCCCCACTCTGCCTGGGAGAAGCCAGTGAAATTGCATGGCAGAGGGCTGCCATCCAGCTTTTGCCATCTTCAAAGTGTCATTAGCAGCTGCTTGGCAGGTGGTCCCAGGCCCCTGCAGCCCCAACCACTGTCCCTGTTATCCAGAACTAACAACCACTGGGATTCTGTCCTTAATGGGCAAACAGCAGATAACGGGCCTCCTGTGGTCTGCTCCCCCACCAGCCACAATCAACTTCTCAAACGTGCTCTTCCACATTCCCCTACCAAGCATTTTTCTCTCTCAAAACCTAGCTGTGGCTACTGCCTATGCAAACTCCTCTGCCTGGGCTTCAAGGGCTCTTCCCCAACACCCTTTTAGAACACTCCTTTTACTCCTTTCTTCTGTGACCAACACCCCTACCCCCCCAACTCAAACCAAGCCAACTGGCCCTGGGGACTTTGCAAATGCCCCTCCTGTCTCATGGAGTGTCATTTTACTGATGCAAGTTCTTCTCCTTCTATCCATCCTAAATCTAAATCATCTCTTCCAGGATGGTCCCAATAGGTTGAAAAACCTGCTCAAGTCACACAGCAGGCAGCAGAGCTTAGACAGGACCTCAGGTCAGTCTGACCATCCCTTGCCCTTAGTCTCATGCTGCCCAGTTTAAACATGCAAATAAATGAGCACCTGTGTGTGCCCAGACTTCTTTTTTTCTTAAGCAGTTAATAATGATGTATTAACTCAAGGCTCTAAATTGTGTGACTTTAGTCCTAGCATCGTCCTGATAGACCACGCCCAACGCTGACCTTGACCTCACTTTGCATTTCCGCAGAACTTAATATCCTCCCTGCAGCTACGTTGGACAGAGCAATTCGTTATAGTCATTCATGTGACAAACATTTACTAAAGGCCTACAACTGTGTGCCAGGCATTTATTGTGTGTCTACTATGGGCCAAGCACTCTGCTAGGCACTGGACATTCAGTGCCCTCAAGGAGCTTCTGGCACTCATGTTAATTACCTTCAGGCCCTTTCCTGGGGGAGGCCCACCTCTGCACTTAGATTGGGAGTTCTCTGGAAACTGCTCCCTCTTTGTCATCCTCACACCTGTCATTTACAAAGAACTTTACTTCTGCAAGGTGCTTTTGCATCCATTATCTCATTTTATCGGCACAGCACCCATACAAGGTAAGGCTGGAAGACGTTATTATTCCATTTGAAAGATGGGGACACTGAGGCCCAGGAAGATGAAGTGACCTGTTCAAGGTCACTTGAATGATATGACCTGGTTACCAGCCAGGTCTTTAACAGAATTCAGGTCCTTTGACTCCCAAGGAGAGTGACCTATACACAAAACCCTGCCCCACACCATGCAGACTAGGGTCATCAAGAGCTAGATGGGACCTGAGTGATGACCCATTTCTCAACCTCAGTTGCTGCCAATAGATCCTGAGGAAGAAAGAGGCTAAAGCAAAAATAGAGGGCCTTAGAAAATGCTCGTGTAACCGGAAACTTTGAACAAGTTTATCCTTGTATTCCTGGTACATAATAGGCACTCAGTACATATTTGTCAAATGAATGAACAACTTACTAGAGAGGCAAATGGCAGAGGGTATGAGCTAGCTAATAATAATAGCTATTTGAGCGCATACTTTGTGTCAGGCATAATCCTAAATGCAACTCACTTCATCCTCACAGCAATCTTTTGAGATGGCTATTACCATCTCCATTTTACAGATGAGACAAAATGAGGTTAAATACCCAGAGTGGCAGGACTTGGATGGAACCTGGGCAGACTAACTCCAGAGCTGTGCTCTTGACCACGTTAGCCAAGTGCAGGTCATATGCTCCTGCCGTCCATGATAATCACTCAATTCCCATTACAAGCACACTGAATGAGTGTTCTGATGAGTGCTGAGTGAAGACTGAAGTCACACTTCTGCCCAGGGCCCCAAGGTTCTGCATGAGTCACCCCTGGCTGTAATGAAGTGTAATGAAAATCCAGCCCGGGGCAGGGGCGGGTGCGGGGAGGGGAGGGGTGTTTCAGCTGCACAAGGACTTCATGAGTCCTCTCCAGTGTCTACATTCCAGAGTCCTGCCGTGACCCGGGGGCCTGTCCCCAAAAAGCAGCTCTTCTCTCTGATTTGATTGTCAAACGGGCCTGGTAAGAGTCAGGGCTATGAATTGTGAAGAACAGAGGATAGAAAGAAATTTCTAGCATCTCAACCGAGGCTGAAGGAGAGGGCAGGGTTAAGGAGGGTAGAGTAGTGTCTGCCACTGGGACAAAGACATGCTGGAAAGATTTATAAATAGGATAAAGAGAGGGGCCTCAGTGAATAACCCCTTTATGGGAGGGGATGGGAAGGACGGGGCTAGGCAACTCCAGCTCTGCCTATTTCTGGCCCCCGTCAGAAAGGAGGCTGACACTTAGACAGGAAAAGTCTCACCACCAACAAGACAGGGACAGGGGCCAAAGAAAGAGAATGTAGAAATAATCTTCTCTGAGGCCGACTTTCTCTGACAAAATCTTAACTGGGAGGGATACGATTCAGAAGAACTGATCTGAAGCAGGAGAGACTACTCCAGAAATCACAAAAGCTGAAGATTTGTGCCTAAAGGTGCTGAATTGTACGTTGATTCTGATCTTAGTGCTTCTGTGTGATCTTGGGCCAAAAGCTTATTAAACCTTCCATAGACTTCAGCATCTCCAGTTATTAAGAGGGTATTGTGTCACCTGTACATGTCTTCACCCTTTGGCCTAGGGACCATGTTAGGGTACAGAAGACCAGGGACCAGAGGATGCTTGAAGTTATTTAGAAGAGAAGAGATGCAGAAACGTGAGATCTGGTCAGAGCTCTTGGCGACAGACAGGCAGGAGCCACCTCCAGGCTGTGCTTCAGTTGCTCCAGTTGCAGAGAGAGGAGCAACTATTCCGATTGTCTTAAAGCTCCTGAGAAATGGGGATGAAGTGCCTCATGCACCTTGGGTAGGTGACATCTCTGCCCAGTTATCTGTGCCTTCAGATCTCTAGGATCAGCCCACAGAAGCTGAATGGCGGGAAGAAATGTGCCCCGTGATTGAAGCAATGCAGAGAAATGCAAACCGGGGTTAGAGGGCTGGCACAGAGAATCCCCAGGGATTGGTGGCCAACTGTTCCAGTTTGCCCAACAAAGAAGGGTTCCCAGAATGCAGGACTTTTGGTGCTAAAACATAGACATATCGGGACAACTGGTCACCCTAAAGAAGGGCTCACATGTTAAAAAAGCCTCTGGTTTGGCACCCCATGGAATCCTGATGCTCAGAAATATTGAGAGCTCGGGTCCCAGGGTTGCGAGGCCAAGTGCCCAGATGCCTCCCAGGGAGCCTTTGGGCACACGCCGGCCTCGCTGGGCCTTAGTTCCTCTAGAAGATCTGGATAAGTTTGCCTTCTAAGCCTGAGGACAAGATCTGCTAGAAGATGACTAAGGTTGCTCAGGACCCTGAGCCCTGAAAAAGTTCCTTCTTGGTGATTTCTTAGGGTAGCCTGCAGGCAAACCCAGGAGGATGCCACAGAGCAGGACTCTGCTTCCTGGCTTTCCCCAGAGGTCACTTCATCCTACAAAGATCTCAGTGGCCAGGGCAAGCAAGGGATTCAAGAATGGGCACGGGGAGAGGCAGTAACAGCCATTTCCAGGCTGCCAATGCCAGGTACGGCTGAGCTGTCATTAACTTACAGGCTGGACAGAGCACAAAAGAGGGCAGTGCCCCCCGTTCCTCACCCTGCCCAGTGCCCTACCTAGTGAGTCCAGTGCTGTGAGCTGAGCTTCCCCTGGCTTGAATCCATTTAATTTTCTCCTGAGCCGCTTTGTAGGACAGGCTGCTGGGCACTCGACGTGTCCAGTCCTGCTGTAGCCGACTTTCTCTAGGGCCGAGGGCAGGCTCCAGTTCCATGCCCCTTCTGCCAGCTGAAACAGAGCCCAGGCTCAAACTGGACCCCTGAGTTCATGGAGACCAGAGGGCATGACTGGATACTTACCCTCTCTGTCCCTTAAAGGCAGTCTGCCCCATTATAAGGCCGGGAAGAAGGAACAGGGCCTAAGAAGTTAGGATGGCCTCTCCCTCCTGCCTCTGCCAACTTAGTATTTCTTTATTCAGCAAATGTCCTATCAGCACCCACTATGTGCAAAGCACTGGGAAGGAAACAGGCAATTGAGACCCAGACTCAGAAACCAAGGAGGGATGGAGGACTCAGGGAGCTGAAAGCTACAGATTTTTCCCAGCTCTCAATCTAAGGTTCTAAGTATGGCTGCCCCACTCTGTGTCCCCACGGACCCACCCAAGTCAGCACATGCGGAGACGTGGAGGTAAAAGGGAAAGAAGAAAGCCCAAATCCTGGTTAATTCACAAAGCAGTGCTCTGTGGGATAGATAATCAAGCTTTGCCCCGATTTATAACACATTTCCAACAACAACCGTTTTGAGACCTAAGTCCAAACCCTAAGGATCAAGCTAGAGAATTTTTAAAGGGTCTAAGGAGAAATGTAGTCAAACCCCTTTTCCTTCTCTTTAACTGGTCCATTCATTCATTTATTCATCCATTCATCCACTCAATTCATATTTCATGAGTGCCTTCTGTGTGCCAGCACAGAGTTAGGCATTAGGGCTCTGGGGGAAAGTTTAATCCGACCTCACTCAGTGTCCACTGGCTCCCAGCATCCTCATTCCAGCTGTATGATCCAAATGTTCATGGCTCTGTGCCCTTGAACTCTGCTTACTGCCCAGACCCTGGGGCCCTTAGAATTGGTCCAGGCAGAAGCCAGCTCCAAACAGCAGCCTCTGTAGTCTGAAGTTATGGACAAAGCAGCTACTTGGGTTTCTGCCTCGCCCCAGTCTCTCCCATCCCCCTTTCTCTTCTGCCTGGGATGGAAACTCTGCCACTCTCTGCTCACATGCTTGAGTCACAAGACTGAGCTCCCAGCAAAAGAACTAGCTCAAGGATATAACAGGCAGGAGCCAGTGAAACAGAAATGTAATAATTAATTTTGTTCATTAAGTTCCAGTCTTCGTTTTTTTGATGCCTAAGAAGGCAGTGCAATGCTCACTGTTTGCCCAGCCTTCCTACCTGTCCTTCCCACTGAGGCCTCACTTCCTATTCATCTCAGCTCCATTCCTTTCTCTGTCTCTCTCAAGGCCCACGAATGGTGTCCTATTGTCTACACTGCCCAGCACTTGAAGAGTTATAGGAACCAGCCAGTGATAAAGAGCTCATACAGAGCAAAGGAGCTTGGTGCCTGCCAGTCTCCTCTCTTTCCATGAGCCGCAGTGCCAGAGCCCTTCTCGGCCTGAAGTCTCTGGCCCACTTAGGCCAAGGAGAGCACTGGAAGTCCCGCACTTGATTGGCACCTCGTAAGTAGGCTTCCTCCTCTGCCCAGGCAGGTTGTTGTGTCTAATTGTCTAACTGCAGATTTCCATCTCTGATCTGCATGGGCAGATGGGCAAGCAGCTGTGCCAGGCCCCAGGGGACTGCAAGCTCCCGGGGAGGAGGAGCGTCTACCTGGCTCTCTAGGCCCAAGGCCTCAGGGGGCCTCCTCAAGGGCAAGAAACAGCCAGGCCTCCAAAAGGGAAAAATACAAGAGCAAGTCTAAGCCAAACCCCACGGCCTCCCACTCCCTCCCCGCTTGCTCCCATTCCTAAGGAAGGGACAGAACAGGTATCAGGGAGCCAGGGTGGCCGGATTGCTTTCCCCATTTGAGGCACGTGTTTCTGAGAGCAAGGTCACTGATTTCTCTGGATACAACCCCATCATCCTTAAAATTTTGGCTGAAGCCCTGGGCCACTTTCTGATGACTCTGGCTAAGCTGAAAAGAAACGAAACTGCTATCAAATGCTGCTTGGACCTCCTTATCGGTGGCTCCTGGAACAGCTAGCATACAATCCTACGTCTGTGATATACGGCCAGCTTTCAGTTATCTGCTGCTGCTCTGTTCTCTACAGTGTCTGCAGATCTCACAGCTAGATACTGGATTACTCTGAGCAGATCATTCAAAATAACAATGGCTAACACTTACTGAGCTCCTACTATGTGTCGGGCACTGTGCTAAGTTCTTTGTTTACATTATCTCATTTAATATCCATAAGTACCCTGTAAGGTAGGTGGAGACACTGATGCAGAGAGAAGTCAGCTAACGTGCCCAAGGCCAAGCAGTTAGAAAGTTGGATCAAAATCCATCCTCAGGTGAGCTGACCTCAACGCCTCCATCTCCTGTGTGTGTGTGTGTGTGTGTGTGTGTGTGTGTGTGTGTGTGCGCTTTGCAAACTATCAACTATTATACAAATATAAAGAGTTATCAGGTCGGTGATAGTAGTAAGAGCTAGGGGGTGGGTATAGGAGATAGGGAAGGTTTGTGTCTGATTCAATATGGCTAAACTGTATATCAAAGCTAATTGGAAAAATTATTTGGAGTATTCCAGGCTTTCACTCCCTCCATCAACACAAAAACCTGAAATCTGACTGAACACTGTAGAGATGCAAAGGACTCTTTCCAAGACTCCCAAACTGGCATTTATAAGACACCTGCCTTACCAATCCACAGAGACACCAGAACGAGTGGGAGTGGGCCACCCTGTTGCCATGTGGTCTCAGCCTCCACAGCAACACCTCCCAAAGAAGGAGGCTTCTTTCCAAAGTAAGAGATCACTTACTGTGGGATGAAAGAAGCAACGTCTAATTAGAGAGAGTCATTAATAGGCAATTAGCCTGTAATGAATGAATGGATCTAGGCAATGATCATCAAGGCTGCTAATATCACAAGAGGGGAGAGAACCAGACATTGTGTGTCTCCTGACAGATGTACACACCACAACCAAGGGATCCTTGCCCCTCCAATAAATAAATTAAAGGAACCTGAGTTTGACCAAGCCCTAACATGTTCCGAGTTTGGAACATGTTAAATGACGTGACGAGGATGCAGTCAGCCAAATCGAGAATGTGAGAAACTCTACGAGACCAATGAATGACCCAGTTTCTTCAGCAAAACACTGCAAGAGAAAGAAGAAGAATACCTATAGATTAAGAGTGACGTAAGAGCTGCAGCAATCAATCACAATACATGGACTCATTCGGAGCCAAATTAAAAAGAAAACTAGAAAATAAAGTTTTACAATAATCAGAGAAACACGAATACTAACTGGATATTTCATTATATTAAGGAAGTGTTCATTTTGTTTAGGTGTGATACTGATTTTTTTTACAGAATCCCTATCTTTAGAGATGAAATGATAAGCTGTCTAGAATTCACTTCAAAATAATCAGAGGGTAGAAACGATTGGGAGTGTACCTGAGACAAGATGGGCCATGAGATGACTTCAAAACTACTGAAGCTTGAGTGCATGAGGGCTACTACACTATTCTCTCTATTTTTGTCTATGTCTGCAGTTTCCAATGATAAAAAAGTTGTTTTTAAGTAAAAATCAGACCCTCCATGATCATCACTGTGGTGGTATAAGCACAGTGCAATAAACTCCTCCAAGCTGGCCAGGCCACTGGCTCTGGCCTCTGTTCTCCCACCCTTGACAACATGATGGGAGAGGACCCCCCAGACTGCCTGTCCGTTTCCAGTACTAGCACTGCAACAACTCACACCTCACTTTCTACAGCTGGATCCCCTCAGGCCTTTGACAGAGGTAGAGCTAGTGCCACGGAAGAGAAAGCAACCGTCCCAAGGTCCCACCACGAGACAGCAGCGGAGCCACATTAAATCTTTGGAGGTGGAATGCCACACTCCGGCTTTTCCTCAGACCATCCTGACTCAGAGCTGAAAACGAAGAGCTTTCCCTGCTTTCCCAGTCCCATACTGAATTTAGCCTCTCACTACCCTGGCGGTTGAAAAAGAACTGGCATCCCGTGAAGAAGCATCTGCAGCGGCCGGATCAAATGCTGAGCTGCCTTTCTGCTTCCATTATGGGGAAGCAGAGGAGGGAGAAGGCAGAGTGGGGAGGACAGGCCGCAGCAGAGCCTAGCGCCCAAGCCCACACTCTGGCCCAGCCCAGGGACCCAGGCTGTGGCCAACCCCACCCTGGGCAAACAGTTGGCACCTCCCAGGCTGGTCCTCCCCTACCACTTCCTGGTGCTGCAGCTCGCAGAGCTCCTGGGAGAGGAGACAAGACTGAGGGAGAGGGGACGCGGAATTCAGAAGGGAAAGGAACTGGACAGGTACGACGGGGTGTCTGCAGAAGCCTTTAGAAGGGAGGAAGTAGAGGGGT
Source organism: Stenella coeruleoalba (assembly GCF_951394435.1). Classification (NCBI taxonomy): domain Eukaryota; kingdom Metazoa; phylum Chordata; class Mammalia; order Artiodactyla; family Delphinidae; genus Stenella; species Stenella coeruleoalba. The sequence goes on from NC_137169.1 coordinate 160,401,708, forward strand.
GAGCTCAGAACTGGCACATTCCAGAGCTCAGATCTGCCAAGGAAATAATTGAGTAAAAGGGAGAGAAGAGAATAAGAGAGCAAGGGAGAAAGAAAGCACCGGTAAAGAGGGAGGCGAGAGAGATGGGGTGGGGAAGGTTCCAGAGGCCCCCAGGACCACATAACCAGAGCCATGGGTCAGCCAACGGCCCACCCCACTCCCGCAGCCCTGGCCTCCAGGGTCCCATCGGCCATTCCCAGCCCAGTTTGCTCAGAGAGAGCTCCCTGCCTCCCTGGCCCAGGACGGGCGTGCAGGAGCCAGCTGTCGGACACACCTCGTGGCCCCATGGTCCTCTCCTACCTCCCGGCAGCCTGCTCCTGGAGAGAGACAGCGGACTGACCCACCTGCCTCCTGAGGGGAGGAGTGCCAGGGGCCGGCTCCACCTCAGGCCAAGTGGCCAATCAAGGGAGTCTGCCAGAGCCCGCCCTTTTGGGACACACTGCTGAAGGGGACACGGGATTAATTTAGTGTTCATCCAAGGTGCCTGTTCCATATTCATGCCCACGCTGGGCGGTCACAAGATGACTGCCTCCTACCTCCTCACTGACCTTCAGGGACCACAAGACCCAAGGTTACCCTGGAGTCAACCTGCACCAAAGCCAGGAGAGCAGGCATCCATCCTCACCCTTTAGGCCCTGAGCAACTGGACCACAAATCCCCCAACTGAGAGTCGAGGGACCTTGCAACTAACCCCAGAGGCAGTGCCGACTCTGAAATCCAAATCCTGGCTCTGCCACTTGCTGGCTAACCTAGGGCAAGTCACTGAACAGCTCCAAGGCTTCGTCATAAAGTTACCGTGATCCTTTTGCTCAGCCCGTGCCTGCAGAGCGATGGGAGCGTGCGCTGAAGGACAAGAGCTCTGGACTTCTAGAGGAAGCCACGCCCCATAAATGCGACGTATCATTACCATAAACAAAGTTCTTGCCACACCTAGGAAGGAGGAAGTGGGTTTCTGTCAGGCCCTGCAACTCCATCCCAAAGAAGGATAAGGCAAATGACAAACCAAGTCAGAGAACACTGAGGCCCCCAGGCCTCAGCACCTTACGCAGGAGAGCAGAGGTCCCCCAGCCCCATCAGAGGGAAAATGCAGACACAGGAGAGTCAGGAAGGATGGCAAGTAAGGATGGGGGAGGGTAGCATGATCTGGCCCTGGGACTGGTATTTGTGGGTTGACCGGGGTTTCTCTAACCATCAGGCTTGAGCTAAAGCACGGTGGCTTGGAGGAGCAGGCAATTCACACCCCAAGGGTTGCTTCTCCTTTACTCCTGCAGGGAGAAAAATGTGGGCTGCAGGAACTTCCACGGGGAACGGGAGCTCAAACCCAGGACTCCAAGACTTCTCTGCTTCTCCTAAGAATAATGCTATAAATAATAATCTCTGACGTTTGCACATTGCTCTTTATACACACAGACTGTTTCCCACTGCAGCTTCACAGAACCCAAAGGAGGGAAGCCTTACGTTGTGATCCCTATTCCTCAGCTGATTAAACAGCTGGGGCTCAGAGGGGATAGTGAGTAATCCAAAGTTACACATCTTAGGGAAATGCCAAAGGCAGGACAGGAACCCCATCTCCGTCTCTCAGAGCCTGTTTCTCTCCCCTCAGGCAGCCCAGGGCCTGGCCCTCAGGGGGCAGGATAAACACTAAATGTGGAGGACACGTCCTGCTCTCTGGGTGGGGCCCCCCTGGTGCCACTCTTCAGCCGCTCTGGGAAGAGCTTCCTTGAAGGGCTACCTCAACCAAGAGTTCAGGGGCCTCAGGGGTTAAACGCAGGCTGTTCTATGGCAAGTTCAGGGTTTCACTGGCAATAAATTCCCTTAAAAATTTAAGAAATGTCCACTCATCTTGCTCCTGATCGACAACAAATTCTTACTCAGCCAATTCAAATTACAAAGCCCTTCTGAGGTTTTGAGCTCTGAGAGGTCCAGCCTTGAGCCATTTCTCCCCAGGATTCGATCATAAATGGGCAAGAGTAATATGATGCTGATCGTGGCAGAGGCGGAGGAAGACGAGAATCCCCTGTCTCTAGAGCCTTCCCTGGGAGCAGGCCTGGGATGGAGTGGAGCAGCCTCTATGGACTAGACATGCTTCAGCCCAGAAAAAGCTCTCAGGAGGCAATCATGCATCTGGGCAGGGGAATAAGACAAACAGCATAGCTCCCCCCATCTCAGAGGGAGAAGCCAAGTGGGGGAGGCAGTAAGGTGAGTTGTAAGCAAAGTCCCCTTTGCATCCTGTTCAATGAAATCTTAAATCTTTGAGCTAAAAGAAAGAGTCAATAAAAGCTCTCGACCGTCCAAACAACTTTCCTAATTACCCCTGAAATATATTTGCACTCCCCGTAGTCACCATTGGGGAAGGCTCTGGGCCTGCCCTTCTAGACTTGGTCTGATGAGACCACCTGTGTAGGAAACAGACAGAGAGACACTTTCCTCCTGGACTCTTTCATTCCCCTTGGCCCCCAAAGGGTTAACCAACAGACAACCCCCCACAACCCCCACCCCCTTCCCAGCCAGGCAGGGAAAGCAGGAAGGCTATGGAAGGCTGGGGCAGCTGGTGGGGCTGGGGGCGTGTTGAGCTTGGCCTCAGCCCAGCACCGCAGACAGCTCTACTCAATGTAGAGACACCCAGGCTGGGCCCCTTGGACCAAGCTCCTCCCTTCCTTCCCCACCAAAGAAAGGCTCTAGAGAAGGCCCCTCTTGGGGGAGGAAGTGAGGAGAGGGAGGCCGTTTCTCAGGATCAGAGTCTGAAGGAGGATTCCATCTCTCAAATGCATCTTTGAGGCTGCAGTGGGCAGCTACACCCTTCTCTGCTCGCTGCCAGAGAAACCGGATTAAGGCAAGAAGACACTCAGGAAACACTGGGCAGCCCCAGTTCGAGGGATGGCAGTGCCAGAAAGATGGTGCCCGTTTTGATGAGCAGAGAGAAAAGTGACCTTGGAAGAAAGCTGACAGACAAGGAATCATGTCACTCCCCCATTTCCCCTCTTCTGTGTGGGCAGGAAGGGGGGATGGAAGGGCCAGCTGTTCTTAGCCATGCAAGGGGAATGATGGTACATATGTGATGTGGGCATATCTGCACCTTCTTTTCAATCTCCCACACCCCCAAGCCATTGCTCTGCCACAGTCCCCTGTCACCTCACCTCAATTACTTTGATGGCCAGCAAACAATTCTGCTGGGTCACTTTAAGAGGTGCTTCTAAGGTGTTCCAGGGGGACACCTGATCCCTCCCCTGTGAGCTCACCTTTCCTGAGTCCTACTGTTCTAACAAACGACTAGCACCCAGAGCACAGGGCAAAATCTCCTACACGTGGGGATGCAAACCTCTCTAGTGTCAGAGGAGCTTTCCAAGGGGTCCTGTACCTAATCTCCCATCTGGTCCCATATGCCCTAACCCTAACCTTAACCCTAACCCTCTTGCCTCCACTTACCAATTCAAATTTATCCTAAGACTTGGATTTCCAACCTCACCCCCTAAGCCCCTGAAATAGCTCTCGGTTTGTCATCAGAAACTTCAATCACCAACCAGTCTTTCCTGTCCATGATGTGGTCTTTAAACTACAGACTTAAACATGACCCAGGAACCCACCTGAACTATGTAATCCCCAGTTCCATTGCCCTGGAGATGAAAGAGTGCTTCTGAATCCGGTCTCCCCCACTTCCATCCCCCACTCCCATCCCCCACTCCCCCCCTTCCCCTCTTCAAATGATAATTCAGTCATGCCCTGGCTCATAAAACTTCAATGTATCTCTACTGACTACAGGATAGAAGCTAAACTTCTTAGCTTGAGATGCAAGGCCTTATATAATCCAGCCCCAATTTGTCCAATATGATCTTCTACTTCCACCCTACAACCCAAAGCAAAAATTTCCTGTAAGTGTTAGAAGTCACTGTGCCGGAGGAATTCAGTGGAAGAAGAGATCACTTCTGGCTAAGGCCATCAGGCCAGACTTCATGGAAAGTGTGTGTGTGTGTGTGTGTGTGTGTGTGTGTGTGTGTGTGTGTGTGTGTGGTGGGAAGCAGTATTCAGAATCATGCACTGGACCAGCTTGTCACTGGTCTGCCCTCCTCCTTACTTCACACTCCCATCATGAGTTTGTAAGCATAAAGGACATCCATGTGGATGCAGGAAATGCTTTTTTTGCACTTGAAGATCTGTCAAACTCCAGGCATCCAGGAACAGAATCAGACTGCAACAGAATCACAAAAGCTAGCAACTGCCTGTGACAAGCTTCCTGCTACTGCTGGCCCAGAGTGATAAAGACAGCAGGGTCTAGAGAGGCCTCCTCCATGGCTCCTGCAGGGTGGTTTGCTAACAGGGCTTCTATTTCCCCTCTCCTGAGCCCTGCGGTCCTACCAAATACCTAGCATCCTGAGGAAAGAAGAACCTGAGGCAGGGAGGAGAGAATTTTAAGTAACTCCCGTCTCTCTGTACTCCCAGCCTTTTCAGTCTGGATCTTTGGAGGGAGGGGTATGAGAAGAGTTAAGAAAAAAAAATCCAACCTTCTCTGCCACCTGCGATTCTGGCAACTCAATGCTGGGAAGTGGGAGATGAAACTGAGCTTGGAATGAAGGGACAGAAGACCAGAGCACACTAGTGGACGCATAGACTAGCCAGCTCCTCCCTTCCCAGGCAGCATCGCCAGCCAGAGAATGATGAGGCAATCTCCTTTCAAGTTTATATAATAATTCACCCAGTGAAACATCACCACTGTATAATCATCCTGAATGGGGTACTTGTATGTGATGAGACAGAGAGAGACCAAAAACTGGAACCAGGGCAGAGAGGTGAAGAGGACACCTGAGTATGAGGGTGAGGAAAAAGAAAGAGAACTAATGAACTCCTGTTGGAATTAATTTTCAAAGACCAAACAAAAGCAATTAATGTGGAAGAGAGGAATCCCCAGGCTCAGCCGCTCTAGGGGAAGCCACCTGGGTGACTGGAGCCCCGGCGGCACTATGTTTACAAAGAAGGTGGGAGGGTGCACACCAGAGGAAAATCCAGGGGAAATGACTCCCAAGTGCTCCAGGGGGAGGGGAGGAGTAACTGGGAAGCATGTTCCAGAGCAGTCACGTGTGTGCCGGCGAACAACGCACACACACAAAGATGTTAACAGGGCAGTTGCAGCCACTACACCGCTAGCCATAAAGGCATCCCAGCTGTACAGAGCGCTTGTCACACCCTCCCAAACAAGAAGTCGTGTATGACAGGCAACATGGAGTGAATGCCTACTCCACACCAAGCACTGGACATTTGGAACGTCTTATCTCCTTTCATCCAAACAACCCTATGAGGTAAGTGTTATCCTCCCTGTTTTATAGATAAGTTAAGGTTCCAAGAGGTTAAGTGTACAGGAGAGAACATTTGCCCCAAGTTCCCAAAGACCTAGGCTCTACAATTTTCTACCTCCGTGACCCAGTGATTGTCACCTTGGACGTATTATTTAACATGTCTGAACCTCAGCTTTACCATCTGTAAAATAGGGATATCACTACATACTTCCCAGGTTGTTGTAAAAATTAAATAAGATAATTCATATAAAGCTCTGCATACTAAGTCAGTAAATGTTGGTCCTCTTCCCCTCCCCCTGCTTTCATTAAGATAAATAACTCATTCATTCAACAGACAATGGAGTGTCCAACATACGAAAAGGCGGAAGGGAATGGGATTTTGGAAGCCCTTTTTTCATGCCAGGCACTTTACTAGGTCTTTAGGGTAGGGTGTGGAGGTTAATGAGAAGAATGGAACAGGAGTTTACAACCTAACAAGCCAAGCCCATAAATAACTGAACGCTCTGATGTGTGATAAGAGCTGTGTAAGACAAGGGCAGACACAGATACAGAGCCTTGGGAGTTTGGAAAGGGAAGAGAGGAGGGACCAGGAAGACAGATCTGACGCCTTCGGGGCCACCAGGGAAGGCTCTGAGGAGAGATCACACGACTTCTAAGCCTGAGAATGGGCAGGATTCAGAGTGGAAGCCAAGGGGCCAGGTCTCTCATACGGCCTTTCTGAAGGCAGAAGCTAATAGGATTCACAGGATACTAATCAGTACATGCTTTCCGTCTTTAAGAATAGAGATCAAAGAGGGCTACAAATTGAAGGCTAGAGTCTGCTCCACCTCCCCTTGCCTCTGGGTGCACCCAGGACTCAGTCTGACCAATGGAATGTAATAGAAGTGACGTTGTGTGACTTCTGAGGTTAGGGCATAAGAAGCCTTAAAGTTTCCACTTGGGTCTCTTGGAATACTCTGTCTTGAGACACTCCTTCTGGGAACCAACTACCACACTGAGGGAAGCCCAGGTCACGTGGAGAGGCCACACATAGGTACTCAGGTTGACAGCCCCAGCTGAGCTCCCAGAGGACAGCCATGTGAGGAGTCACCTTGGCTGTCTGGCCCAGTGCAGCCCTCAGATGACTGCAAGGACAGGAGACAACCCAAGCAAGCACCTAGCTGAGCCTGGGGAACCCAGAGAACCCCGAGGGAGCAATCACTGTTGTGTTAAGCCGCTACCCTTTGGGGTGGTCTCCTCTGCAGCACTTCTTGCCAGAGCACTAAGTCTCCACCTCACTAACCTGGGCTGTTACTAGGGAAGTTGGAGCAAGAATCCTACTAGAAATGGATGGGAAAGGAGGTGAGAAGAGAGGGAGGGGAGGGAATCGGTTAAACTCTCCCAGTAGCCTCCAGCTCCCCACTCCCCTCAACTCTTTCCAACACGACGCCAGATCAATATAACTCGTAATTCAGTTTACCCCCTGGGAAATAACCAGGAGAAAAAATCAGTAACATATAAAGATGTTTATAGCAGAGCTATTCATAATAGCAACCAACTGGAAACAGCTCAGATTCCCAGAGATAAGAGAAAAGCAATACAGTAATGGAATAACATGACAGACTTATTTACAGCGATTTAAAATGAAAAATTTACAGACCATCATCATACCTGGACGTGTTTGGATAAAATAACATTAAACAAAAAAATGCATGGCACAGGACAATAGCTACACACTAATTATAACTATGTAAAAATATTAACAAAGACCAGAAGGGCCCATGGAATAAAGCACATAGTTTAGTATTTATTTACCCTTGTTTTAGGCAAAGTTGATTAAGGTACTACTTTCTAAAAAGCACCAATTCAACCTTACAAATCCTAAAAATAGGGTCATGACTGCACCGGAATTAGGAAATGATATCTTGGAAGATGTTACCCAGGGGATGTGGGTAAAACCCTGGGGGAAGGGGTGGGGGCTAGATGACAGGAATGGAGCGAGTGGGATGGAGCTGTGGCATCTCTCCAGTAGGGGAGCTGAATGTTAGGAAACAAACCCTCCGTGTTTGCTGACACAGTGCAAGGAGAAGGACTCCCACAAAAGACACCCATTATCCCATAATTATTGTCTCTCTTGTGCCTGCAATTAACGACTGTCTGAGAGGCGCTGCCGCTGCCGGGGTAAATAAATGTTCACCCGCATTAGAGTCAATCAGCCAGCTGAAGCGCCAATTAACAAGCCCACTGCAGAGACCCTCCCTGTATCCAGCGGTGGTACATATCAGCGACTGTGGGGAGGAAGGGGATGGGACAAGATGACACAGACCTTGGGCACACTCCTACCCCAGAGGCAGTGAAGGGACGCTCAGAGCAACATCTTGAGCCCCAGGGTAGAGGCCAGTCTTGCCCCAAGCTAGGCAAGCCAGTGCTTTGACCCCCCGTGCCAAGTCAGAGGAGTCTGCATGCATCCATGTGTTGCCAGCAAGATTCCCGGGAGCTGCCACAGCTCCAACGTGGGGCGGTTTTTGGCCTGTGGGAGCCCATCAAGGGAAAGACCTGTAAGAGAAGGCCTCAGAGGTGCTGTCACCTCCTGAGTTCCAGGGGGACATAAAGAGAGGACAAAGAGAGGAATCAGACAGGGAGCCATCTTGTCCAGCTGATGCTGAAACTGACTTACACCGGCCTTCGGCTATTTTTCTTAAGCAGCAAAGCTCCGAAACACAGGAAAGTAGCTAACGTCAGAGAAGTCAGAGATAATTCTTTTGTCCAGAGGAGAAGGGCAGGGGAGCGAGTGCCTGATACGAGGCATCTCAAGTCCTCTCCCAGGGATTTGGGGAAGATAAGGATACCCTACAGTTCTGCATGGCCTGCCCAGCACCTGACCACTGTGCTACACCAGCACACCAAGCCGTCTTTCCTATCACAGACCCAGCCAGTACTGCTCAGGCGGTGGGACCAGAGGCCCCAGAAGATGCCTATCAGGCTGCCAGGGAGCCTCTGAGATCGGAGCGGCAGATCGTGCAGTCAGAGATGTCTGGTCCAGGGGTTCTCAATACTGGCTTCACACCGGAATTACCTAGAGAGCTTTTTAAAAATACTAATACCTGGGTACCACCACAGACCAACTGAATTAGGATCTCTGGGGGAGAGGGAAGGAGGCCCAGGCACATGCATTTCTTTAAGGCACCTCAGGGATCCTGATGACTACTCCAATTTCCTCAATTACAGATGAAGAAATGGGAGTCTGGGACGGTCATACCCCACCAAAGGTGACAAAAGCAGCGGGGAGCAGAGCCAGAGCTCAAACCAACCCATCGGAACGCAGGATGCAGCTCTTGCGCTCAGTAAGGCTGGCTGAATGAATGAACCAGTGCTACAGGGGTCTGTTCAAGATCCTGCTGTGTTCCGCGGTTTCATCCACAATTTGCATAAAGACTCAGAAGGCAAGGCTACCAGATTTGCTCCTGACAAGGCCAGGAGGGATGGCTAACAAATTTATGGCAGAATCAAGATTCCACATACTGAAATACTGGCCTAACACTGACAAAAAGGAAATATTGGGTTGGTCAAAAAGCGCCTTTGGTTTTTAAGTCAAAATACAAGACACATTTTTCATTACCACCAAGAACTTTATTGAACAACGTATTCACCCTCTTGTTCCACTACCTTCTGCCATTTTTCAGGCAACTTCATCATTCCATCTTCCCAAATCTTTTTATCTTTTTGAGCAAAGAATTGTTCCAGGTGCCTTTTACAGTCTTCCGGAGAATTGAAATTGTTTCCATTAAGAGAATTTTGTAAAGACAGAAATAAGTGGAAATCTGAAGGTGCAATGTCTGGCGAATACGGCAGACGAATCCGAACTTCCCAGCCAAGATGTAACAGTTTTTGCCTAGTCATCAAAGAAACATGCGGTCTTGCATTATCCTGATGGATGATTATGTGTTTTCTGTTGACTCATTCTGGATGCTTTGCGTCGAGTGCTGCTTTCAGTTTGTCTAATTGGAAGCAGTACTTGTTGGAATTAATCATTTCATTGTCCAGAAGGAGCTCATAATAGAGGACTCCCTTCCAATCCCACCATATTCACAACATCACCTTCTTTGGATGAAGAACGGCCTTTGTTGTGGTTGGTGGTGGTTCATTTCGCTTGCCCCATGATCTCTTCCATTCCATATTATTGTACACTATCCACTTTTCATTGCCTGTCACAATTTGTTTTAAAAAAAGGAACGTTTTCATTACGTTTAAGTAGAGAATCGCGTGTGGAAACACAGTCAAGAAGGTTTTTTTCACTTAACTTATGTGGAACCCAAACACCAAAGAGATGGACATAACCAAGCTGGTGCAAACGATTTTCAGCGCTTGATCTGGATATTCTATGTTGCTATCTCCCACATGGCATAACGTTGATTGTTCTCAATTAATGTCTTGATTTGATCTCTATCAACTTCAACTGGTCTACCTGACCGTGGAACATCATCCCGTGAGAAATCTCCAGCACGAAACTTCACAAACCACTTTTGACACGTTCGATCAGTCACAGCACCTTCTCCATACACTGCACAAATCTTTTTTTGCGTTTCAGTTGCGTTTTCACCTTTCTTGAAATAATAAAGCATGACATGCCAAAAATGTTGCTTTTTTCCTTCCATCTTCAACATTAAAATGGCTACACAAAAATTCACCAATTTTGATAAGTCTTTTTTTACATGCACGCTGACATGACAGCTGCCACATACAACCTAACACATTGAAGTTAAAGACAACTAAGGGCTACTACAGCCATCTTACGGAAAAAACTGAATAAACCTTTTGGCCAACCCGATACATCATAAATGTAAAACACCTATCATTGAAAAGATTCCAATTGTACATATACTTCAAAGCTTTGAAATATGCTCAACAGCTTGTTACTAATAAAATGGAGAAACACAGATACAGTCTATATATTTTTAAAAATGCATGAGTGTTTTATAAAAACCCTATTACTGGCAGTCCAAGAGGCAAACAGGGCATGTAGGCAGTTAATGATCAAACATCCTGGAAATAGTTTTATGCCTGTCCCTAGAAGCCTCGTCAGTAAGACTGATTTCAAGATCTTGGAAGACAGAATTCTCCCCACCTCACCCTCATTTCTACCCCAAGTTGAATAATGTAGAGCAGTACCCCTCAAATTTTAACGTGCATATGAAACTCCTAGGGGATCTTGTTAAATTCAGATTCTGATTGTGTAGGTCAGGAGTGAGGCCTGAGATTCTGTATTTCTAACAAGCTCCCAGATGATGTAGAGGCAGCTGGCTTATAGAGTAAGGATTTACAGGGCCTCAAAGGTTTACCTGTGAAGCCAGGCACTCTGAATATGTTTGGGGCATCTGTGTCCCTTCCCCTATATCCCGGGAACCCTGAGAAGTGGTGGAGCTGAATTTGGAGATTAGGAAGTTCCAACGGTACTTGCTCAGCTCAGCTCCCTTGATAAGCAAGTGTGCATCAGATGAGCAGAGAAGAATGAAAGAGACCCACTGAGAGAGAAAAGACCCATGGTGGGGGTGGGGGGATTTTATTTCAGACCAGTGTGGGTCAAGGTATTTTCCAAATAGAACACCAGATATAGAGTAGCATTATAAAAACAACCAGACTGCATCAATGAGGGTTCATGTGTGTTTGGAACAAATGTGAAGGGACGCTCTGGGCTCCCCTTGACACTGGCCTTCCCTCTAAAGCAGATCACATCTTTTATGTAGAAGAGGGGAGACCTAAACCTAGCAGCTGTCCACGGGAAAATAACCTGAGGATTTCGGCACAATGAGCCCAATTTAAACACCGGTGATTTGCAAACTGGGTCTGATGTAATAGAAAGAGATGGTCAAGTAGACGGCATCAGAGTCCCGCTGAACAGACCACACCTGGAATACTCTGTTCAATTCTAGACAATTTATTTTAAGAGAAGATAAAAAGCTACCATGCACAGAGTGGCTTGTAGTTGCCAGGCCCTGTTGTAAAGCCTTTTACATGTGTTAATTCATTTAGCCCTCTCAACAACTCTATGAGGTAAGTACCATCATTATCCACATTTTACAGATGGATGAACTGAGGCTTGGAGAGGTTAGGATTATAACCAGGGTCACAGAGCTGCTGAGTGTGAAGCCAGGTGCAAACTCAGGCAGATGAATCCTGGAGCCTATGTTTTCCCACTGTTTCATATTGTCTCTTAACACTGGTCTGACTCTTGAAATGATGACAAAAGTGAGCTCAGAAAAGAATGATCAGGATGGCCAGGATGCTGAACTAGAACCAAAGGGTGGATGGTAGGAAGAAAAGTTTGAGTTCAGCATCAAGGAAGGATGTGAGTTGAAGCTGTCCAACAATAGAAAACGCTGCTTCACAGAGCAGCGCTCCTAGTTACTGGGGGTTCAAGCGGTGCTGGCTGACCACAAGTCTGGGGTGCTGCTATCTGGAGGAAGTTTGGACCAAATGAAAGGTTGCTTCCAAATGAAAGGTTGCTTCCAAGCCTGAGACTCTAGGTCCCTCTCCTGTCTTGGTCTCTCCACCTGGAAAAACAGGCTCTGACATCCGAGCACAGAGTTTATAATGAGGTACATTTAGCCCAGACTTGCCCACAGATTCCGGTGTATATGATGGAGAGAAAGTGACAGCTATGCCCAGACTACAACTTGCCTAGGATGCCTGTAAACTGAGCCACAGGAAGGATTATGGCAAATATGCAAAGGAGCTCCTGCTGACACCTCCTTCCCCTGACCTGTTATCATCTCAGGAGGTTCTTCTGGGAGTGATAAACTCCTCTAAACTGGCTGAAAATAGCTCACTCCTTCTCAAAGAGATAATTAAGAATATAGAAAGTCATCATAAAAAGTATGAAAGAGGTCAGTGTTTCCTAACCCAAATTATACTTTGGGCCAGCATCTTATCTACATTATCCAAGTACCCCAGAAGTGAGTGATGAAGCCACGTCTCCAACAGGAAAGGCAGAGAAGGGTGGATGAAATACGATCAAACTCCACCCTGCAAATCCTTCAGCCAATGACTGGCTCTAAACCGGAAGGAAGAGAAATCATCTGAAATCTCAGCCCATAAAAGGACCTGGGCTGAGACCATCTTCTTATCTTACTGTCTTGCATGTTGCCCCATCCCAAGGATAATGCCCAGGGAAGGTGGGGAGAGGTATGTATCAAGCACCTACTATTTCAAGACACTATGCTAATTACTGTGGGGAAATACAAATTTATCAGAAAGACATATGTGAAAGAAAATATTTCAGAGCAACTTCTATTTCCAACTGGCTGTTTCAGCCAATGAAAGGACACTTTTGAAAATATAACTTAATAAGTACACAAGTGTTGATGGCCTGGCCTTGGTTCTGACAACACCAGATTTGGAAGATGCTGGGCCCGATCAGGATGTTTTCCGTTTAGAATTCTAGGGAGTACTTTCTGGGGTCTAGACACTCTCTAAGTTGCCATACTCTGCCACTCTGCCTCCAGAACAGCTGACCAGAGGCAGCCCATCAACACGTAACTGAGCCTGGCCCTGTCCATCCGATCCAGGCTTCCTGTCTCAGACCTCGGCCCCAACCCCGTCAAGGCTTCCCTCCACTGGGAGCCTTCTCCACACTCCCCATCGCCACTGTGCCGGAGGTCTCAGTTTCTCCCTCTTCTGCCTGCTTTCTTCACATCTGGGATCTGCTGCCATGAGGCAGGTCTGTGGGATCTACATCTTGGTCCCCCTCAGAACCCATGTGCGTGCTGCCCTGGGTACAGCCTCACCCACAGCACAAGTCCTAAGAGCTGACGGATGTGGCTGGTGTGACAAGCATCACCCTGAACAGGACAGCAGCATCAACCATGATCCCTCCTGTCCCCTCTTCTCTCGCCCCATGCCCTGCTCCCTGCCCCTGCGGCAGGTTCCCTACACAAACCCTCCTTTCTGGGCTGAATCACTTGACCTTAATAGTGGGATCAGAGGCATTAGGAAAAGTAAGCTCACCCAACTTCCCCCATCTCTCTCTCTCTCTCACACACACACACACACACACACACACACACACACACACACACATGGAAAGTAACTACAATGATGGGGATGTTGGGGAAGGGCAGAAACACCTGGGAGTAGAGTACAGGGGAAAGAAGAGAATGAGCTAAGCCCGCCCTGCCGGCTGCCACCGGAGGGTTAAGTTGGTTTAAATGAGGACATTGGTTTCTGGATTCAGAGAAGGCCCGCACTGCTAAGGGAGGCTATGGCTCCTGGAGGAGCTGCTGCCTGGTTAGATAATGCCCTCCTCCAGCACTATGCGGGCCAAGGGAGCTGTAAGGACCGGCACCGCATATGGTCCCTGATTCCCCCTGCAGCTCAGCTCTGCCTTCAAGCCTTCTCCTCAGCATCTCTGTGACTTTCTTTCTACATGGTCTGAAGGGCTGCCAGCAACTGACAGCCCCTTCCTACATGCACATGAACCTGTAAGTAACACATGCACACACCCTCACTCCTCCAGAGGAAGCATCTACCTCCTGCCCCTCCCAGGACACAGGGTCAGGGCACCTGGGGAAGGCCAGCGGGGCAGCCCTGAGAGGCCGAAAATGAGCCGTGACTGTTGGGGGTGTCGTAACAAAGCAGAGGAAAATAATCACATCTTCCCCCCCTCTCACTCCCATCTCCATTAGCTCACTATCTCTGGCTAATATGCATGCATTCAAACTTGGGTCACACGAGGGGCAGAAAACCATAAATCCCAATTCTGATTCCTCCCCCACTTCTCAACGTGGTCTTGGATGAGCAGCCCATCATCTCAGAAATATTAGATTCTTCATAAGTAAAAAGTGTTAATCAAGTCGCCCTGGACAAGCTAGCATAGAGCATACTGGGCATACACAGAATACACGGATGCAGAGATAAGGGGTCCCTACAAGACACATGTTCATCCAACTCCCACGTGAATCAGTTCATCTCACAAGACACATGTTCATCTAACTCCCACGTTAATCAGTTCATCTTCAAGCACTGAACACGGTCTCCTTATATGATCCCAAGGCATCAATTCTCCTGACTGGAAACCCAGCATCTCTCAACCTCTATTCACCCAGCCTCACACCCCCACTTGAGCCCCAGCAGAATTCCTAGTCACATACCCACTGCCCTGGCCCAAGGCCCTGAATCCAGCAGCCTGGCCATGCGGGGTTGGGGTCGCGGATGCTCATCACTTTGGCCACCCAGGGCAGAGGCTTGAAGCCGGCCCTCTCCTCCCACAGCTGCAGCCCCACCACTGCTCCCCAGGCCTCCATTCAACACCAGGCAGCCTGTGCAGGAGGGGCTGCGTAGACGCTGCAAAGGGAACACACCCAAACGGAAACGAAGCGCCTCAGCTGTGGGCACCTTGCTGCTGTTTGCAAAGGGCAAAGTCCACGCCGGAAGAGGAGGACTGGCCCACCTCCAGGACGGGAGACACAGGCCCTGGGACACGGAGAAACAGCCACGTTCTCACAGCACAGCTGAAAACGGAACCGAGCCCTGTGAACTCCACACACTCTGATTCTTACTCTGGGCCTGATCGTGAATCTGTCACAAGTATTCACAGGGGCAGCCTTCTGCCCGGGACGGTGCTCCTGGGGTTCAGCACTCCTCACCTCTGGGTACTAAGCGCTCCCCGACCTGAGCCCACTCTGTGGTCGAGGCCGTACCTGACCGGACTCCTGCTGTTACTTCCTTCGTCCCGCTGGAGACGGACAATTAAAAACTGGTTTTTCCTGGGCCTCGCTTAAGGCTTTCCTATCAGAAAATCTCCCAGGAGCCTGGGCCTGTAGGCAGTCCCAGGACCCTGACACAGGCTCAGCGCCCAGGAAAGCTCGTGGGGGGCGGCTTCAGTGCAGACAGGCCCACCCCCTTCCTCGCCCCTTCTCCCGCACAGACACAGAGGGAGCACCCAGACCGCTTCAGGCTCAGCCTCATCTTTCACAGCACCCTCGGCATCCAGCAGACAAGAGGGACGGAGGCCTAGGCTCAGCTCTAGGCCCTCATTTGGGATCTTTAGAGCCTGGTTTCTCTGTTTGTAAGAAGAATCCTCCAATTCCTCTTGCAGCAAGAATGAAAATGGGCAACAGATTCAGCACAAAGACCCCCTTTCAAGCCTTGCCCCTGCGACCCTGGGCCAATCGTATGACCTCTGATCTGCGACCCTGGGTAGGTCATATGATCTCTGAGCCTCAGTTACCTCACAGATTGCAACTGTAAGGATCCAACCAGACAACCTCACACATGGAAGGTGGGAGAAGCCCGAGGTCCTATACATGCCTGAGGAGCTTTAGTTAGGATTCTCTCACAGTGTTTCTCAAACTGAAGGTAGTGACCCAAAAGTGGGTATGAAATCCAGCCGAAGGGTCAAGGTATCTTTTTTTAAAACAAATAGACCAGACTAGACTCAAATATGACACGAAGCATGCACCACACACAGTAAGGGTATCGCACACGTGTTTGCTGGGCTGTGATGAAAAATGTATTTCTGCTGGTGGCAGTCAAAATTTCGATTAGGTCCTACTTTGAAAACTTTCTTGCAAATGTTCCCACCTGTATAAACTTGCTTCCTGCCCTCAGAAGATTGGGATGGTAAACTCCTTGAGGCTGACAGCCATGTCTCTGGGTTCTCAAGAATTCCAACTCTCCCACCCCCTGCCCCCATTGTGCTGGGCTAGGACTAGGGTTGGCCTCCAATACAAGCTGTTCACAGGCTGGAAAGCATCCAATGAATAGAAAATCAGCGAGGAAGGTGAGGGGGGAACCATCATTGACAGTGCCAGGCACTGTCCCAGACAATGTCCCTGAAGGTCTGTGTTAACATTTTACAGATGAGGAAACTGGAGTTCAAAGAAGTTAAGTTGTCCAGGGGTGGGGTGACCAGGATGGAGACCTAGGTTTGGACAGTCCACGGCTCCCTCTCTGGGACTCGCTGCCTTTGTCACGGCCTGAGAGAGCTCCTGCACTGCCCTATCAAATCTTCCAAACGTCCTGCATTGCCCAAGATGACTCATACCACAAAATACACATACACACATGGCAGGAAACAACACAACATCCTTTCCTACCTGCCTTTCTCTGGCTTTCCCAGTCCCACGAGGGAGAGAGAAGAGGGCTATGCTGGGGGCATCTGGGATTTGTCTTCCTCTTGGTCCCACCCTTGTCCTTCTCTGCCTCTTTTGAGGCTGATTCCCCCTAGCTCACCATCCCCCCCCCATACCAGCTAACTGGTTACCAGGGCAACCCAGCTGGGAGGCTGCCAGTTACCATGGCAACGCAGCATGGCCGCCAGGCTGCCTTGCTTAGGAAGGTCGGGGACCGGCCGGCGACAGAGCCATTAGGATGTTGCCTGCAGGAATGGCCCAGACTGAGGGGCCTACGTGCCTGAGGGAATTAAGTTCCTGCTGTTAGGGGGCTACTTCTTAGTTTCCCATGAGACAGCTTCCCCCCGCTGGGGGCAAGAGCTATAACCAACCTACCCAATTCTCTCACACAAGGCTGGTAGCCTCCAAACTTTTCAGCAGAATTCTGGTCACCTCACCTTGAGGAAGGTTTCTCAGAATGAGCAGCAACTGGCTATCACCCAGCCTAACCCTGGGCCCCCTCACCCTCCTCCCTTTCTGAGCGTATCTGGGAATCAGCATGCCTGCAACATGTGTGTGTCAGCGTGCAGACGGAGTCTCTCCATGATGTACGCTGGTAATAATAACAAGGAAGAGCTACTATTTCCTAGGACTTACTATGTGCCAAGCGTGTTCCAGGTACCTTGCCTGAAGTCTCTCCATCGATCCAGATAACAAACTTGTTATCCCCACTTGGTAGACACAGCAACTGAGACTTGGAGAAGTTAAGGAACCTGTTCAAGGTCACACAGGTATTAACTTGCAGAGCTAAAATGAAGCTGTACAAATCAGCTTCTGAAATTCCTTGAGCCCCTGGCTAGTGCACCTCCTCCAAGTACCCAGCCCGGCTTCAAGAAAACATTTTTAACATTTATTAAAAGATTATTTGGTGCCAGATGTCTTATTTATATTATTTTATTTCATTTCATCCTTACCTCCATAAACGAGGTTTTACTCTCCTCACACAATAGCTTAGGAAACTGAGACTCAAGGATGTTAAGCAACTTTCCCAAACTGACGAGACCCAGCTTCAGGCCCTTCCTCAGGAATCCTTTCCTGACTCTCCAGGGAGAGTCTATCGCTCTCTTTCTTGGCCACCAACAAATGCAACATATGTCTCTATCATATACAGGACAATCATTTGCACACACGTCTGCTCCCTTACTAGACTGTGAATTTAAAAATTCATTTTCACAACCTAGTACCTGGTCCATGATGAGCATGTTTGCCAGAAGAAAGTAATGGGGCTGGTATTCCAAGTCCTGTTCATCTGCCTTAATTCCATGCTCTCTCTACCACGTTACCCTGTCTCATTCATTCATTCAGTCAGTCAAAAAGCAGTTATCAAACAACTGCTATGTGCCTGGCTCTGTGTGGAACATCACAAAGGCAAAAACAAATAAGACTATCTCTTGCCTTGAAGCAGCCCAGTGGAGTGGAGTGGGGGTGCATGCCTGAGGAGGACAGGAAATAAATGCCCCCCACCACTGCCATCAAAGGCTTTCTCATGACTGTTTCCCCACTGCCTATTCCTTGGACCAAACTCCTTCCCCTCCAAATCTTTACATATCCAACCAACATTTATCGAGCCCCTGATACGTGCCAATGCCTTCAAATCACCCATGGTTTGGGGGACAGTGAACAAGATAAGAAGACAATGGAATCAGGAATTATGTGACATCATGAGAAGTGACCAGGAACTAGTGTCCAGGGACACTGGGACCATTTGTCTAATTCTAAAGAACTTCCACATTTGATGTGATAAAGCAATTTCATGTTGCTTTACATTCACACCCACTTCCTACATTAACTCATTTGAACCTCAGTGATGCAGGCAGGGCAGGAATTATTACTCCCATTTTAGAGATGGGGAAACTGAGGCTCAGAAGCAGAAGAACATTGGATTAGAATGAAGGAACCTGGGTTCTGGACCTCACTTGTGATTCCAACAAGGCTAACTATACTTCCATCAGGACACTCCCACCCCACCTTCCCACCCCACCATCCCTCCTCACCAAAAGCAGATTTTCCTTCCCTGCTATGACCTCTTCAATTCCCCAGCTAGGCAGCTGCACTTTCTGGAGAGGCAAGCGGGCTGGCCTGCAGTCTGTGGATAGCCCACTGATGCTAATGAGGACCCAGGAACCAAGCAAAATCAGAAAAATGACCTCACCACCAGAGGCCAGGTTGAATTTAACAAGCTAATTGCAAGCATTAGGCTAATTAAAAGCAAATTGGCACCTGCAATTATAGACTTGGGTTCTCAGGTAATGATGAGCCAGACTGAGTGGACTTGGTGATGTCAGAGCTAGGGAGGGACCTCACCTCCCACACAGAGGGGGTTCCCAAGCCCCGCGGGAGGAAAGCCTCAGCATCCATCCATGCTTGTCAGATCACTGTTGACTTGCCCAGCCCTATATCCTGGGTTCACACAATAAGGACCAGCCCTTTACAGAGACTAAATGACCTGGGAGGATTTGACAGTCACCCTGGATACCATCTGCCCTAAACATATTTCCTACTGACCCACCTCGGCATCTGTCTGACCTTTGAGTTAAAGCATTGCCTTCTGATATACATTGTTCAAATACCATGTCTAATAATAACTGACATTTGTGTAATTATTTGCAGTTTAAAAATCACTTTCATATATATTACTTATCTAGCCTATAACTAGGTAAGCAGATAGTGATACTAACCCCATTTTTCAGACCAAGAAGCAAAAGCTCAGCGAGATTAAGCAATTTGCTACAAATCATACAGTTGCTAATTTGGACCAGGATTTGAATCCATGTCTTCAAATTCCAGCTGGGCATTCTCTCTACACCCCAGCAGGCAGTGCACTGACTCTCTCTTATTAACACATGGACCAGAATTAGTTTATCAGATCAGCTAGTGCTACTTTGGAAAGTGCAAAGAAGGCTCAAAGGAATGGGGAACAGCCTGGGTAGGTTTGCCGGGATCAAGAGAGGATGTGCACCTGGCAGTGTGTGAGGGGTTGGGCAGTGGGACTGGGCAGCTGGAGGAGGGGAGCCAGAAGACACCAGAGGAGCCAAACTCCCTTGTTCAGGCACCTGCTAGAAGAAGCTACAGAGTGTGACATTCCAGGGGATTACCCTGGGAATGGGGAGTGGCTGTCTCACTATGCTCTGTGCTGGTGAGACCAAACCTGGGGTGAAGCAACAGGAGAGTTTGAGGAAGGGTGTGGTGGTCACTGGAGGCATCTAGCCTCAAACACGGAGACTTGGGGGATTTGGGGGGAGGGGAATCATGATACTGGCTTCAGATATATATGTTTCTCATGCAAATCAACAATAGTAATATAATAACAAACACATTTATCACTTACTCTGCTCAGCATGATTCTATGTGGTTTACATATGTGACCTCATTTATCGTCACAAGAAGTCTATGAGATAAGGTACATTATTATCTTCATTTTACAGATGGAGAAACTGAGGCACAGAGAGATTAAATCACGGTCAAGCCCATATCCCTGGTAAGTGGCAGAGCCCAGATTCAACCTGAGTTTGGCCCCATAACTGTGATCTAGACAACTGCACTAAATTGTTTTTTAAGAAAAGGCAAAGACTTGAACAAACAAATGACAGCAGATGGACCCTTCATACTTTAAAACCTCTTTTTAAAATTTTAAAACTCACTACTAATCAAACAAATGGGTTAAAACAATAAATTAAAACAGTGAAAAAGTTATAACTGTCAATGCTGATGCTCATGCAAAAAAAGGCATTCTTATACGCAGCTGCTGGGAATGGAAATTAGTACTTTCGAACAAGGAAGTGGCAAAATATGTCAAAATATTTTAAAATGTAGGAATTCCATTTCTGGAAATGTAACCTAAGGAAAACAATCATTGATATGTGTAAAGATTCAGATATTTATATGTTCACTGTAGCATTGTTTATAAAAATGACAAACTGGAAACACATAGTTTAACATAGGGGCCAATTAAACAAACAAATAAATAGAATAGGCATATAATGAAATACCAGACAGTCACTTAAAATGATGTTGTAAAAGAATAATGACGTGGAAAAATGCTTTTTATTTAAGTGAAAAAAATATATGCTTGGTCCAAAATTTTAACAGTATTTTGATGATAAATATAGTCACATGTCTGTGCATGAATTCATAAAAACATATATACACCAAAATGTTAAAATTATACGCTAAATTTCTGAGAGAATTACACATAATTTTAATCTTTTCTTTATGTGTTTTTCTACATTTTTAATAACTATGTACTACTTTTATACTCACAGAATAATAATTTTTTAAAGGTATACCCTCCATCACATTAATTCTATGTCTTGGGATTTATTCCAAGGAAATAATCCAAAATACAGGAAAAGCCTCATGCACAAAAATGACCACGTTGTGTTATTTGTAAAAGGAAAATAAGGGGAACCACCTAAATGTCCGATACGAATATGATTACATAAAATACATTACATCCAAAGGCTATTATACACTATTTTAAATATGAAGAAAACCATCTTTATCGCTGTGGGAAAGAGAGCTGACTTGCTCTGCGCTGCTTCAAAGAATCAAAACCAAAGGGCAGAACACAGAAGCGGGCAGATTTGATTCCATATAGAATGTTCTAACCTTGGAGCAGGCAGCCTGGTGAGGTAATGAACTCCCCGTCGCTGGAATTATCCAGGGGAGGATGATGCTCCCCTCAGGGAGGCCACAGAGGGCTGGTCTGGGCTTGGAGGGCGTCTGGAGCTGTGGGCGCAGAGCAGGAGCCCATGTGGACTGAGTGATTGCCAAGGAAAGGGTCCCACTCGGCCTATCCTCAACGCGCTTCCTCTCTGCTCACTGTTTATTTTAAATGTTTCCCAAAGTGTGTTCTTTCCTCACTAAATATGTGGGCTTTTTTTTAACTGGTTGGAGACTGGCCTGCCAAAGTCATCTCACTAATGCACTGATGTCCAAGCACCTCAGCCCAGAGCTCAGCACACCGTGGGAAACCTCTCAAAGCCAGGACCCACTGCTACGGCCGCAGCCCCCACTGCTCAGCAAGCTCTCCCCGACGCCCCGCTGCAAGCTCCCTCCTCCTGAGCCTCCTCTGCGGGGCCCACAGGCTCAGTGCCAAGGCCTCAGGGGACCCACAGCAGGCCAGGGAGGAAGACAGAGGAAACGGGCTCAGGCCCATCAGGCCGTGTGTCAGCCCAGGCCACGCGGCTGCCTGCTCACTGACTTCCTCGGTAATTACTTCATTTCCACCGAGCAGGAAGAATCCAACTCAATAATCCAGGCAGACACGTTAAAAGTAATTATCTGTGTAATGCGTCCTGCACCATCACCTTTCTGTGAAGAAGGAAAAAAAAAGCCAAGCCCGGCAAAAGAAAAAAAAAAAGGCCCCCATTGTCTCGAGCCTGTGCAGCCGCAGCCAGGATTAATTACACCGCCGCGCTAACACATTTAGCACCTCGCCGCTGACTGGAAAGCCAAGGACTTTTAATAATTCGTATCTGCAGCCTAGCACTCTGTGCCCTGCTGAGGACACAGAGAGCGCTTGTTTTCTGTCAGGCAGTGCCAGGCTCGCCCCTCGGCCGCCCCACCTGGAGATGGCTCCAGCCTCGGGCCACTGTCTGGCTCCTCCAGGGAGGCCGCGTCTGTGCGAGGGGGCGGGAGGAGAGGCTGGGCCTCTGTGGGGCCTCCCTCCCACCTGCGCTCTGCCAGCGGAATCTGCTCATCTCCTGCCCGAGCTGAGATGC
The DNA here is from genome assembly GCF_951394435.1 of Stenella coeruleoalba. Lineage (NCBI taxonomy): Eukaryota > Metazoa > Chordata > Mammalia > Artiodactyla > Delphinidae > Stenella > Stenella coeruleoalba. Next base: position 160,423,905 of record NC_137169.1, read on the forward strand.
AGCGCTCTGAGGTGGGAGCCCGCAGGATCCCCCAAGCTCCGCCTCCCGCAGAGGCGCCTGGAAGCCAGAATTTAGGGGATTCGTAGGGCAGCTGCCGGCGACGTCCCTGTGGCCGTCTGGACAGCAGGCTCAGGCAGAGACAGTCCAACCGGGGCTCCCACCCCCACGTGCAGGAGACCCTCAGGGGAGCCAGACTGTGGGCGAGGGGACTATAGGGATTGGGAAGGAGCTGCCAAGCCTTGAAGGCCGTGACCCCCTTTGACTCTGAGTCCATCCTCGTCCCACCACCTTCCCCTCAGTCGCTCAGACCGCCCCAGCCCTGCGCCCTAGGGCTGGCTCCCTCGTTCCTGGCTCTCCCATCCCTGGCCCTCCCAGGTTCCAGGTTCCAGCCCCCTCTCTTCCCTTCCGCCGCTTGCCTGTGGTTGCAAGAAGCATCTCCCCTATGGAGGTGCCTATAGCCTCTCCTCCCTTCTTCTCCCTCCATCGTTCCCGTCTAACTCTCCCCCTCAGCGCCCCCACTCTACCTTTCAACACCCCACCCTGCCACTTCCTCAACCTTTGCCCAGAGCCTCACACAATAAGCCCGAGGCTCTGCTAGCTGCAGCCTGGCCCTACCGTTATAAAACCCATCCCCCCATGCTCACAAATCCGGCTCCAGCTCCTTCAGGGCTAAACCCAAGACCCCAGAGGTCAGACGCCTCCTAGGAATTCAAGAGCCTCAGCAGCCCCAAGCCCCAACCTCCGACCCATAAAAGACACACCCTGACCCCTCCCACACTGAGGAGGTGGGTCCCTGGGGCTGACCTGAGCCTGACCCCCAGACCACACCCCCATCTCTCCTTCCTGCTGGCCTTAAACTCACTGTTCTGGCAAGATTAGAAGCAGGGTGGGGCTGGCCTCTTTGCTCTAGCCAGGCTGGGGGCCCCAGCTGAACCCTAGGAAGCTGGCAGCCCCAAAGCTGGCCTCACTCAGGAGATGCGGTTCAAATGTGATAAATTCAGACAACATTAGCCCCTACTGGGGGTTCTGGAGGTGGGGGTGGGGGCACAGAGAGGGCTATAATTAACATTCTCAGCATCCATGATCCCTAAGTATCACTGCCAAGAATGAGGGATGCGGAAGGCAGTGGCTCCGCAGTGCCAGCAACCCAGACTCACACGGCGGCGGGCGGGCTGCCAGCCCTGACCAGAGCCCAACCTTCCTCCTCCCACCTCATCTATATGATGCATCAAAACAGACTCACCGGCTTCTGAGGTGTGAGTCCGGCGCTGAAAAGCTGTAACTCTCCGAGCCCTCAGGCGCCCCTCCCCCCAGCTGAGGCCAGCTGGGGTCCTCCTCCCCACCCCTGGGGCCCCCTTCTGAGGAGCAGGGCTCAGATCTGATGTGGTCTAATCAGTCATCTCTCCAGCTGGCAGGTCCCTGGCGCAGGGAGAGGATGCTGTTGTGGTGACTGCAGAATCCAGTATCTTTCCCAGGCAGAAGCAGCTGGGCATGCTCCATCGTCTCCCGAGGGGATTTCAGGGCCACGTGACTCTCCCTCCCCGAGCTGTCACTTAGGATCAGGAGTAAATAGTCCCCAGAAAGCTTTAACTCCATCCACACCAGCGACAATCTGTTAACCACCCATGCTGCCTGCCTGGGTGAGAACAGAGTACCTCAGCACAGCCTTCCTGGCCTTCCACCACTGCGATGAGACTGCCCCCCAAAGGGGATCTGGGCCACCGTCTGTGTAAGCTGCATTTTGCAGTCCTCCCACCAGAGCACAGGGAACCAGAAGTTGCCCAGGGGGCTGGCATCTGCGGCCTCACCATGCCTGCCTGTGGTTGTCTTTTGTCTCCATGGCTGTCTACCCAAGAGATGGGCGTGTCTCTGGGTGTCAGGAGGCCTTGGCCAGAGCCCTAGTGCCCTCACATCCCCCCACCCCACACAGCGAATTTAAAGAAATCATGTTTGGAGCTGACTGGAGTCCGTTACAAGATGTCAGGACCTTCTAGGTCCTCAGCCCAAATTGGTCTCCAATGACCTTGGGCAAGGATGCTGGGGGTACCTGTGTTTTGCATTATTGAGGGTCAGAGGCAGAAAGGAGGGCTTCAGCTAATAGGATTTCAGCCCTGTTTCTGCTGTAGAAAAGCCCATGCCATTCAGAGATCTCTCTCTCTCCCTTCTTCTCTCCCTTCCCCCCACCCCCTCTCTCTCTGCCTCAGTTTCCTTCTCTTCACGTTTCTGTGGATGCTGGAAAGATTCTCTGTGGCAATAAGTAAGTGCAGGAGAAACACTGAGTTTCATAGCCAGGATCAGAAAGATGGAAAGAAAATGGAGTATTCCCACGGGAACTTCCAGGCAGGCTCACCGGGTCTCAGTCCTACCTGCCCCTGAGACCCAGAAGCTGGAGACCCCAGTGAGTTCCTGGGGTCACTTCTGAACAAAGAAATATTTCAGTAAGCAGGGGCTAGATAAGGGCAGCTGCCAGCACCCACCCACACGATTATTAGATCTTTCCTGAATGTTTATTTGAATGAACTTGATTTTTTAAAAATAAGCCTCTCTTCACCTAAATACAACTATTTCCCTTCTCCATGGGTCTCTTTTAATGTGATCTGAGCGTAAGTTTCATTTTCACCAACTGAAGCCTTTATCTTTAAAAAGAATCTACTATGGAAGGTACAGGAGCACAGAGTTCCTCCCAGGGTCCAGGAGGAGCGGGGGAAGGGGAGTGTTAAGGGGATCTGATCTACACCCCGCTCCCACACACCCCAGAGGGAGCTACTGGAATGACCACCCTTCCCACCCTAGAGCAGGCCAGGCTGGAGCTGGGGATTCCAGGTTAGAATAGCATGCACTTGCCTGCAGCTGTAGTGGGGACGGGGATCCCTAGGTCACACCCCACCACGGCTGAGATACTGAGTTCAACCCAGCTGAAGGGGCAGAGAAGTCCTGGATGCAGGCCCAATGCAGGCAGCACCGATTAAGCCTAACCCACCTGCCCCGGCTCTCCAGGACTTGGCAAGTCTGCCCAGTACAGGCCGGGGGAGAGCTGGCTCCCAGCCAGACAAAGATACGGAGCTCTGGGGGATCTCTGGCCTCGAAGACCCAATGGAGTGAAGTAAGGCTGGGGCAAGAGAGTACAGCATCCAGGAGGGGACAGAGAAGGTGGGAAAGGGGACAAGGACCCCAGCCTCCATCCCACAAAATCTTCAGACAGCTGGAAAGGGCAGGAGATGGGCCTACGGGGAGGGTTTTCTCTCTGGCAGACAGAGGGCAAGGGCTGCAGATGAGTCCCTTGGGTCCTCCAAGAGGCCAGAGCCAGAAGTGTTGATGCTTCTCGGAGATCTGTGGGGGCATGAGAGGCCGAGGGAGGATGGCTGTGGGAGCAGAGCCTTCGCTTTGGGGAGCGAGGCGGGGGAGATGCTGCAGCAGGAGAGTCTTAGAGGTCCAACAAGGATGGATGAGGCGAAGCTGAGAAAATAGTTGACCTTCGCCAAATCTAAATTCTCTTTCTGTTAACCAGCAGAGGAGAAGCGAGACTTATCTGAAAGACTCAGGTGGGGAGGGTGTGAGGAGGGGGTGTGAGGGAGAATATTCCAAAGAAAGTGCCTCTGTGACTCTGTCCATTCTCTGCTCTGGAATCCATGGCCTCCAGCACTTGGCAGAGAAAGTGCAAAACTCTCAGTCAGGGATTCACAGTCTCTAAACACTCGGGTCCTCCCTGCCTTTCAAGTGTCATCGCCACCCCTCACCACAAAGTCTTGGTGGCCACTAAATTGATTGATTCGTTACCCCTCAAATATGCCCTGCCCTTTCCTCACTGGCCACGTCCAGATGGCTCTCTTCCTGCAAGAAGGTACCAACTGGGGAGCAGAAAAAAGGAGCCCCATATGATGAGTTATCTTTCAGGACCTACCTGAGTTTGAGCCCTAGCTCCATCCTCAACCAGCTGAGGGAGTTTGAACAAGCTACCTGACTGCTGAGCCTCAGTTTTCCTCATCTGCAAATGGGGCTTCTCTGCCCTGAGCCACATACCATGCACCACCTTTCTCTTCATCTGTCTCATACTTTACTGTTCTGGGGTATTATTTGCCTTTCTGAAAGCAGAGCCAGTTGGGTCACTAATTAGCAGATTTACTGCCCTGGGACCTTTCTCCTTTGTCTTGTCTGCCCTTTGGAGACAATAGAACAGCTCTTGAAGCTCTACCGTACTTCCTGGGACACTGCCTCCTTGCGGGTCCCATGGGTTGGGGTCTATATTGATGACTCACGGTGGCCCAGCCCTCAAGTCCTGGGGGCAGAGCCCTGGGCTCCTGCACGCCTGTCCCCCCACAGACCCTGGCAAAGCACTGAGCCACTCCCGACTGAGCGGAGACACAGGTGCAGAGAACCCATTCTGGCCCCTTCTTGGAGGAAGTATTCAGACGAGAACAAGGAAGTGACAGCGGCTGGGTGGGACTCCCTGAGATGGAGGAGGGGCCAGGCTGGCATGGCCCATGGGGGCACCGTACCAGTGGGGAGGAGCAGTGGGGCCCAGATTGGGAACAAGGGTTATCAGGGGTGTGGCTCTGCAGAAAGCGCCCCTGCCTTATCGCTCTCTTTGCCAACTGAAGAGAGACGCACTCTTGGAGACAGAATTGTCAAGTTCCATAGCTGGCTGCTTTAGCAGGAAGCAGGGGAAGGAGCCAGGGGCCAGAGAAAATCAGGGATGGGTGTTACATAGCCAGATCTTTAAGCGTCAGAAAGAAGTCTACCAGCCCCATAGTGGTTGAGATGTGGCCGAGGATGGTCAAGATGGCCCTATCAGCTCTGGAAGGACCCACCCAATCAGCCTGAGGAGTCACCACTGAGCCAACCCTTTAGAGGCCTTAGCGGGGCCGGTCATGTGTGCTTTGGTGTCCTCCAGTGGACATATGTGGTACATGCATACAGGCTTGCAATGGGTTACCCACATTTTAACCCTTTGCTTTTTCTCTTCTCCCTGTACCACTCTTTCTGGTAAATGACCCCTTTAAAACTGCAGGCAGGCTTGAGCAATGACATCAGCTGTGGAAACATGAGAATCACCTCCCAAGCACTATGAAGGAAAGAGTTTATTGACACACAATTATCATACTTGTCTGATTCCAGGCAAATATCAGTATTTGCTCATTGAAATTTGACTCAACCACACAAGAAGGAGAAGAAGAAGGAGAAAACCAGCTTCCCGAGTTATATATCTGACTTTTATTATTACCTCTTGGGATCCATGTCTGAGGTCCTCAGTTTCTAACTCACCCACCAACCGAATGTCATAAACCTTTGTAAGGAATTGATTGTGCAGGGAACTGTGAAAATAAGGAGAGTGGGCCAGAATCATTCATTCATTCACTCACTCACTCATTCAGTCAGGGGTTATTGATGCCTCCCTTGTCCAAGCAAGGCACTGAGGATGCTGGATGCAGCTGTGGCATTATGCTAAAGAGCCCAGCCTATGAAATCAGGCAGACGTGAGGCTGCATCCCAGCTTTGCTTTCTATAAGCTTCATGACATTGAACAAGCATTTACTCAGTTTCGGTTTTTTCCTTACTTTCTCAAACAGTTAGAGATGACAGTACCTCCTTCATAAAGCCGATCGAGGATTGAATGAGTTGTAAATGTAGTAAAGCTCTCAGCTCTGAGAGTGGCCACAGCTGCTCCTGGTGTGCAGAGTGGCCACCAAATCTGGGAATGATGCGAATGCATGATAGGATAGCTGACATTTCATCACAATACAAAATGAAATCATATTGTCTATGTTTCCGGACCTTACAGCCACCTTATGTCCCCTCTGCCCTTGATGAGCTTTCATTCTAGACCAGTAGTTCTCAAAGTGTGGTCCCCAGGGCAGCAGCAGCAGCATAACCCGGGAACCTGTTAGAGGTGCAGAGTCTCAGACCCTCTGAATCAGAAACGCTATGGCTGGGGCCAAGCAGTCTGTTTGACAAGCCCTCCAGATGATTTGGATGCACACTCAAGTTTGTGAACCACTGATCTAGGGAAAATGACACGTGTAAACAAAGAATTACAATACAGGTGGGCTCTCCTGAGCAAGTGACACCATGAGCAGAGTCTTGAAGGAAGAGCAAGTGTTCACAGGTGGACACAAGCCATGTTGGAGGAGGGATTCCACTAAGAAAGGCTGGGGGCATGGAATGGAGGTGTGTGCTAAGGGAACCACAAGCGATTTAGTCTATCAAAATGGGGTGTGGTGGGAGGCTGGAGAAGGTGGGCCGGAGCCAGATTACAAAGCCCTTTCAAGTGCCTGAGAAAGGAATTTAGATTTTATCCTATAACTGATGGGAAGCATGGAAGGTGTCTAAAGGAGAATGATATGACCACATTTGCATTGTAGAAAAAAGCACTCTTGGGATTTCCCTGGTGGTCCAGTGGGTAAGACTTTGTGCTCCCGATGCAGGGTGCCTGGGTTTCATCCCTGGTCAGGGAACTAGATCCCTCATGCATGCCGAAACTAAGACCTGGTGCAGCCAAAATGAAAGAGAGAGAGAGAGCCAGAGATAGAGAGAGACAGAGAGAGACAGAGAGAGAGAGAGAGGGAGAGAGAAAGAGGGAGAGAGGGAGGGAGACAGGGTGGGGGGAGAGAGAGGAGAGAGAGAGAAAAAGAAAGAAGAAAAAGAAAAGAAAAAAGCACTCTTGCAAGCAGTATGGCCTGGAGGCAGGAAGATGAGTTGGAAAGTTGCAGAATGATCCAGGTGAGAGCCCGTGTGGGCAATGAACTTGGGTGGTGGCCATGCGGATGATGAGAAGTGGGTGGGTTGAGAGATATTTAGGAGGAAAATTGACAGGACCTACGGGGGAGGGGCCTGAAGGTTCTGCTTTGGTGGCACTTCTGACAAAGATGGAACCGGAGTTGGTGATGGGAAGGCAATGAGTTTAGGACTGGAAAGGCTGAATTGGGGGTGCTGAGGAGAATGCTCTGGGCTGGTAGAGAGGAATTAATTATGCCTCTATTGTTTATCTCCCAACATTTTTCATTCATTCATTCATTGCACCAAATATTGGGTTCCTATCTTGTGCCAGAAAGGTTCCAGGACAGAGTGGAACACAAGATAGCCAGAATCTGCTCTCAGGGTTGACACAGCAGTGGGGGGCACCAACCATAAAATAAGTAACGGAATACGTTAAAAAAACCTTTCAGGTAGCGGTAGGTGCTATGAAGAAAAATAAGGGGGACTAAGGAGGAGCAGGAGGGAACTTCAGAGGGGTCATCAGGAAAGGTCCGCTGAGAACATGACACGTGAGCTCAATGTTAAGTAGGAGCCAGATGTACAAAATAGGAGGAAAGTAGGCTTCCCTGGTGGCGCAGTGGTTGAGAGTCTGCCTGCCGATGCAGGGGACACGGGTTTGTGCCCCGGTCCGGGAAGATCCCACATGCCATGGAGCGGCTGGGCCCATGAGCCATGGCCGCTGAGCCTGCACGTCCGGAGCCTGTGCTCCACAGCGGGAGAGGCCACAACAGTGAGAGGCCCGTGTACCGAAAAAAAAAAAAAAAAAAAGGAGGAAAGTGCACCCAGGCAGAGGGAACAGCAAATGCAAAGGTCCTGAGGTAAAAGTGAGTTTGGCCTGATGGAGAAGATGAAAATCAGCACAGCTGCCCAGTTGTGGGAGATGAGGGCAGTGAGGGGAACAAGGCCAGACCATAGTAGTTTTTAAAGACTGATGAGATGAGGTAATACATGTGAAAGTTCAGGACCTCCTGGCAGTCCAGTGGTTAAGACTCCATGCTTCCACTGCAGGGGGCATGGGTTCCATCCCTGGTCGGGGAATTAAGATCCTGCATGACATGCAGCCAAAAAAAAAACATGTGAGAGTGCTTCATAAGGGACTTCCCTGTGGCGCAGTGGTTAAGAATATGCCTGCCAATGCAGGGGACACGGGTTTGAGCCCTGGCCCAGGAAGATGCCACATGCCACAGAGCAACTAAGCCCATGTGCCACAACTACTGACCCTGTGCTCTAGAGCCTGCAAGCCACAACTACTGAAGCCCGCGTGCCACAACTACTGAACTGCAATTACTGAAGCCCACACGCCTAGAGCCCGTGCTCTGCAACAAGAGAAGCCACCACAATGAGAAGCCCGTGCACCGCAACGAAGTGTAGCCCCTGCTCACCACAGCTAGAGAAAGCCCGCACGCAGCAACAAAGACCTAACACAGCCATAAATAAATAAATAAGAAAGTGCCTCATAAATGATCTCAAGAACCAGTCACACATAAAGGAATACTAAGGTGGTATCTTCAAGGAGAAAAGAAGTAAGTCTTAACTGAAGCAAGGAGTTTGGCTCAATTTCAGGAAAAGCTCAGGCTATGAGAGCCATGTCATATCAAAACAACTTCCAAAATGGATCATTTGTCCATGTTTGTTGTTGTTTTTGTTTAAGAATATGGTTAACAGCCGAGTTGATGTAAGTGCTGGCTGGTCTTGAGGTGGGAGATGGAAAGAGGACCTCTCATAGCACAGACAAGGAAGGCGAGGAGGAAGGGAGGGCGGGAAGGAGGTTCTCCCTCGCCGGCTGGGTGAGGGCTCCCTCTGCGGGCGCCGGTGTTCGTGCAGCTGCTCTCCACCAGCCCTGCAGGCCTGAGCACGCCTGCCTCACCCGTTGGAACAAAGCCAGGACCCAGCCCGGTTGGAGGGTGGAGAGACCCAGGCCAAGGCAGAGGGAAATAAGTCTAGCTGGGTAGATGTGGAGCTGTCTTCTGCTTCCACGGTTACATCCAGGCAGCTTTCCCAGGTGTACCTTAAGTTGCTGAGAACACGGGCTACCCCAGCCAACAGAGGGCTCTGACCAACCCCCGAGGGGAACACAGAGCCCAGACACACACCCGCCACCCCCAGGATGGCAAATGCCCGCATCCAGGAGGGCAAGAGTGACATTGTCCACCTTGCCACCACCTGACCTGCCGGGCTCACACCTTCCCTCCAACCAGCTCCACTTCCCACCTCTCATGACACACCGCGCTTCATCTCCTTCTAGAACAGCCTCTTTCTTCTACTCTGTCCCTCCCACCCACATAGCCCAGCCCAGAGCTCCACTCACCCCTCCCCACCCCATCTCAGAAAAATTCCCATGACTGACACTGGCTGTCTTGGACGAACATACACACAGACACACACGCACACACGCACACACCCTGGGCTTTATCTGCAGTGCTCACTTGGAAGCTTTGACATCTCTTGGCCATTCACAGACCCAAGCAAGGCCTCCAGCAAGACCCTTTAACTATCTCCCTGCCCAAGGAGGCATCAGGTACAAAGACAAAGGTAGAACCAACAGCAAGACCAGAAAGAAACTCCATTTTACTCACTTGATGAAATACACAGCTCCTTCCTGGGTGGAATCCATCTCCCAGCCCTTGGGCAAACCTGTGAGGAAGCAAGATCACAAAATCACCCTCTCTTCCACAAGCCCAATCTGCACTCTGGAAGGATGGGGGCCAGGAGAGCTAGGAAAATTCGCAGATAAGCCAGTAGTGTTCAAACCAACAATTTCACCCTTTTCCGTCCACTATTTTTATCAGTCTGTGTTTCCAGCAAATAAGAGAGATGGCAGTGCAGGGGACATCCCCCATCAATGAGCAGTAAAGTGACCAAAGAGATCACTGCTTTGCAGGCTTTGCTCATTCATTCAACAAACTCTTTTTTTTTGCGGTACGCGGGCCTCTCATTGTTGTGGCCTCTCCAGTTGCGGAGCACAGGCTCCGGACGCGCAGGCTCAGCGGCCATGGCTCACGGGCCCAGCCGCTCCACGGCATGTGGGATCTTCCCGGACCGGGGCACGAACCCGTGTCCCCTGCATCGGCAGGTGGACTCTCAACCACTGTGCCACCAGGGAAGCCCCCATTCAACAAACTTTTATTGAGCATCTACTCTGTGCCAGGCCCTGTGCTGGCCCCCAGGGATATAGCAGTGAATGCATAGATGATTGCCCTGAAAGGGTCCTCAGGATCACCCCTGCTTGTATCACAGAAACAGAAGCTGGTGCCAAGGGTGGGTCACTTGCCCCAGACCTTATGGATAATTAGCACCCAAGATTAGACCAGGACTCGAGTCTTCAAATCCCAGACCAGTGTTATTACCTCCAGATTCTGCTGCTTCTGGACAAGACACCAAGGACCAGAAAATCAGTCCCAGAAAAAATGAAGAGACTGAAAACATTTTTTTCTTAATACTACCTCCGAAAGAATTTATCCATGAAAATGCTCAGAATGGAGAATCACTGACTTGCAAAACAAGAGAGGACTGAATAGCCAAAGAAGCTGACCTTGGCTCGGAAGCGTCTAGGCAGTCCTCCAGGTGGGCGCAGCCCCTGCTGGACAGCTCCAGAGAGACACAGCCCCTCCTTCTCCAAAGAGCACTCTGTTAGCCTCCACCTCTGCCCACCCTCCCAAAACAGCCACCCTGGCAGAGTCCTGCCTCCCTGGCAAACCCAAGGCAGAGGAGGAGGGGTCTTCTGAGAAACCCGAGAGAATCCAGTGTCAGAGGTGGGGACAGGCAGGGTACTGGTAGAGATCGTTCCTTTGGGGGTGCAAAAGCCCTGTGGCTGACACATTACAAAACAGGTGCGGATCCTCTCCACACTCACTGCCACTTTTCTGATCAGTTCAAACGTTTACCTTGTGTATGAGGTTTTATAAAATACAGCTATTCACTGCTGGTCTGAATCTCTCCTGCCATGTTACCAGCTGCCTTAGGGTCCAAGCTGCTGGAATGCAGGGCTTGGGTTCTACAGAGCGGTGGGCCCAGTATTTGTTCACTCATTTCATTCACCCCTATGTAGCAAGGGTATGTATTTCCATACTTGCTGCTGCTGCTTCAATGCAGCAGGGCAGCCAGCGGGCCCACCTCCCTCTCAGGACTTGGTCCAGAGAAATCATAACACCAGCTGCCACTTAGTGAGAGCTTCCTTCCTCTAAGGTACACATTTCCCCACTAATAGCATATTTAATCTGCACAGCAACATTATACAATAGGCATCAGCCCAAACATTTTTACAGATGAGGAAACTGAGACCCAGAGAGGTCAATCAACTTGCGTAAGGTCACACAGGAAGTGTCTGGGCCAGGATGTGAGTCTGGTTTGCTGCCTCCAAAGCTCACATTCTCTCCTCTGTGCTGCCCCATAAATGCTGCTTGTTCCCCTCTGTCCCTGTGCGAGGATGTTCCCATTCAGAAGGGCGTGGGTTGGCAGCCTCCCCAAATAGAGGGATCCCCACTGGGTCAGAACCATAAATAATCCTGCCAGTGTGATGTGCCTGGGAAAGAGGCCAGCGTGGATTATGTCCCCTGCCTTTTCCAGCAACTTCCCTCCACACTGCCCTCTCTGCCCGGGCAACACCAAGGGTGCTTATATTCCTGTCCAGGCGGAGTGCCCGCTAAGGCAGCTGCCCTCCCAGCAAGCTTCAGGGGCATCTTAACCCCTTCCCAGCCTTGGACAACCAGTTAGCTGCAGCCAAAAATGAAAGAATTGGCTCACAGACTTGCATGCATCCTCTAGCCTTACCTAGGGTCACGGTGAGCTGGATGGACTCAAACTGCAAACAGCCAACACCAACCCAGAAGAAGAAAACAGCCCCAGCCCCTGGGGTCAGGAAGCTTCACTTCAAGTCAAAAATACAATAGTGACAATAACAATAGCAGTCACCGCTGTTGACAGTGACTCTGTTGCCTAATTTGTGCTACAACCTTTTGAGATTCATAATCCTATCCCCATTTTATGGATTAAGAAGGTGAGTCCCAGAATTAAACCACTTGCTCAAGACCACACGAATAGAAAGTTGAGCCAAGATTTGAGCTCAGGTCTCTGTCTCTAGAACTTATGCATTTAACCCCAACGCTGCTTTGCTTATTAACGGAGTGGCCTTGAGCCAGGCACTTCCTCTCTGCTCTTCCATTTCCCTACCTTTAAAATGAAGGAGTCAGACTCCATGATCCCTGAAGTCCCCTCTGGCTCTAGAACCACAGTGAGTCTAGTCCTGAATCTAAAAGAAAGTAGGCTCTGGGCAAGTCAACACCTTGACCCAGCATGTCCATGAGTGACCGGGACTCTGTGTAGTTGGGTGAAGGGCTGGAAGGCCAGAAGGGCAGGGGGTTTCCAACGCTGTCGCTCCCACCCCTCCCCTTATTGGTCTATAGTGGCAACCCGAAGAGGAGGATGATTGTTCCCTTGAAGTACCCCAGGCCTTCTGACTCTTGGTGTCTCCACCTCTTCAACTTAGAATGAAATCGTCTTTGTCCGGAGGGGTCCTATCTTCCCCACTAGGCTGGGAGGTCCCTGAAGGCTTAGTAATGGAGTCTTCTTCATAGTAAGCAATCAGTGTTGGCCCTGTCCCCTTTTCTTTCATGTTCCCCTCAATGTGAAGCAGCTCCTGCTAGTCATGTGGGGTTATTTTAATTTAATTTAATTTAAATCAAAAATTCAGTTCCTAGGTCACACTAATCACATTTCAATTGCTCAGTAACCCCATGTGGCTCATGGTGACTGTACTGGGCAGCAGAGAAAGAGAACATTTCCATCATGGCATAAAGTTCTATGGTACCGCACTGGGGGCTAGGGTTCTGCCCAGTTCGGGAGCTCTCAGGATGGAAGGGATTTTCTGACTGGGCAGGGGGATGAGAGAGGAGTAAGCTCTTTCTCCTCAAAGGTCAGTCCCAGATACTAGTCATGGGGCTGGAAGTTTGAAAAGACCTCAAGGTGAGCGTCACCCCTCCTGCAAAATCCCCCACATGGTGGGCCAAATGCTTAGCTGAGTCTGTCCATGGAGAAACGAAAAGTCGGAAGCAAAGTCAGCGTTGGGGGTTCCCACAGCCACCTCAAGTCATGCCTCCTCATGGATTGCAAAGGCAGGGACAGATGAGATCCTTACCTGGGCTGGAGGAGTGTCCACTCTGGATGGGCGATTCCGTACCAGGGTGCACCCAGCTGGTTGACTTTTCTTCATCACTAGAGAAGACCAGAAAGAACATGTGAGATACAAAAGAGGCTTCTGTGAGGAGGACACTCATCTCCACATTCACATCAGTACTGACTGTCTGATCCCAGACACCTGACATGGGGGCACCCAGGCTGCCTTCATTCACTCACGTTCACAGAGCATTTACTGAGCAGACTCTGGGGATTCAGAGATTTATAATCCTGGATCCCTGACCTCAAAGAACATCTAACTCATGGGGAAACAGACAAGAAAAAAGATATTTGGAATATGATGTGATAGGAGCTATATAATCCCTACTATAGCTATGCTCTCTCTGCAGAGAGAGCATTTCACCATCAGAGAAGGGAGTACTCCCTGGATGGAGTTAAGGAAGGGGAACAGCATGAAGGCTTCAAGAAGGAGGTGACATTAAAGGTGAATGGTGAAGCCATGTGAGACGTACACGGAAGGTCCTTAACTGGCAGCTTCTCAATGGATAAGAGAAGAGGAGGCTGGGTGAATTGACAGTCCCTGAGTGTCTGCAGGGCTGTATACCATCATTCACGATGGTCCCTCACATTAGGAATATTACAGATTATGAATCTGAGGTTCAGAGACGTTAAGTAATTTGCCCAATTTCATACAATAAATAACTGATGAGGCCAGGATTCAGACCTAGATGTGCCCCCCTTAAAACCCAAGCTCTTTTTAACATCTCACTCCCAGCAAGCTGGGCTCCCCAGCAGTGCAGATCCTCTGGGCTCTAGACGCCATGGCAGATGAGTCCATTGACCTTTCCCACCAACCAAGGACACCAATATTTCCTGAGCCAGATGTATGTGGAGGAGAGGACTCCCAGATCACCTGTATCACCCAGGCTTTAGGCTGGGGCCTTGGGGTCCAGGACAGGACTCCACTCAATAATTAATACCTTAACTAATATAGTAAACTCCACTAAGAAGGGTGCCACTAAATTTCTACTAAAGTAAGATATACAATAAACTGCACATATTTAAAGTGTACAATTTAATAAGTTTTGACATAGTTGTACACCTGTGAAACTATCACCAAAATCAAGATGTGAAGCCTCCAGATTTTCTTGGCGCTCCTTTGTAATTCCTGTCTCCTACCCTGCCGGCTCCTATCCTCCCCCACCCCCCCGCAGCAACAGATCTGTTTCCTGTTACTATAAATCCGTTTGCATTTTCTGGAGTTCTTAGAGTTTCATATACGTGGAATCATACAAACTAGACTTCTTTGTCTGACTTCTTTCCTTCTCGTCTTTCTTCCACGTGCTAGCATGTGTTAGTAGTTCACTCCCTTGCAGGATATACCTCATGTGCTCATCCCCTCACCTGCTGATGGACATTTGGGTTGTTTTCAGTTTGGGCCATTACAAATAAAGCTGCTTTGAACACTCGGGTCCAAGTCTTTGTGTGGATTTATGCTTTCTTTTCCCTTGACTCCACTAATTTTCCTCTGAGTTTGAACACCTGCTGCAGGAAAAACGTTCCCAGATGACCCACCCCTCTGATGAAGAGAGAATAAACAAAGTTTTTTAAACAAAGCTCTGGAGCCATGTGCACCTTTGGAGATGACCTGTGGTCTGGGCTTTGGTCCTGGGAGGCAGGGGAAGAGGAAGCCAAGGAAGGGGGCACATCCTTACACCTCCTCTTCAGCTGCCCTGAGATTTCTGGCCCTGACCCCTTCTTCCTCTCACACTATCGGCTCCTTCAGACTTCACGTCAATCTCCACCCCGCCTGGACATCACCGACAATCACAGGGTCACAGAGGTGGGCACAACCCACCATTCCCTCAACTTCCTCTCCCCCGACCTTCCCCCACCCTCCAGTCATCAGTCCCTGGTGAAAAACAATGCAGTCACAGACAGTCTCCACTCTAGCTTTGAGCCCAAAGCTGGTGGGGAAACTGTGGAACCAGGAGGACTGGGGTCATTGCAAATCCACCAGCTATAATCTTCTTCAGGGGCTCCAATCAGTTGCCATTTGCCAAGTGTTCTAAGGCTTCCCACCAACCTCAAGTCCCAAGCCTGCCTCTCCTCCCCTCCCTCTCACCCATTCTCCATGGATAATCTCATCTCTTAACTCAAGAGAAATAGAAACCACGAGGCAGGTTTCTACCCAATACACTCAACCTCCCCCTCAAACTTATCCATATTTCCACCCATCCTTTAATGCTTGTCTCTACATTGGAGAAAAGGTGGCCTCCTCCCACTGAAGGCTAGTCCTTTTGCGTGGGTCACAGTCTCCATCATCTCCTGTCTTTTCTAGACCCTTTTTCTATTGAGCATCGCAGATTTGTATCTTCAACTTCTCTCTCCCTCTCGGGTCCATTACTTGGGCCCCCACTCCTATTCGTGTGTTCCAGTCTGAACCCTCTATCTCTCTCTTAATGCCGTCTCCCCTTCTAGCTTTCTTCTCGTGTTCCTCTTCTTACTGACCAAACATCCCTGTTAGAAACTAGTTCCTTCTAACTGTCCCCACTTCCTGGCCTCCCATTCGCCAATTCTCTGCAATCTGGTTTCCGTTCCCAGCCTTCCCCTGAAACCACTTTCCTAGAGGTCATTAAACACCCCCAGTTCCTAAATCCAGTAAACACTTTCCAGTCTTAAGCTCATTTGGCTTTTCCACGGTTGACCATCCCTTCCTTCTTAACATCTCTCTTCCTTCCCTCTGGGGGGCACGCTACCCTGGCCGTGGTGCTGCCCACCTCTGCATCCTGGGTCTCCTCCAGCCTGGCCTCTCTTCCTCTATCCTTTCCTTTAATGCAGTGCTGCCTGGGGACCCTCCTGTCTTCTCCCTCACACACTCCAGGGTGGTCCCAGCTCTACATGAAGACTCTCCAGCCCAGGCCTCTCTCTTCAACCTCTATCCTGTACACCCAGCCACCTGTGGGACATCACTTCCTGAATGTCCCATGGGGACCTCAAAATCAATATTTCCCGGCTGGATCTGTACTTTCCCTAAAGTCTGTTCCTCTTCCCATACTCCTGATTTCTATCAAACTCAAGTTAAAAATTTTAAGATTTATCTTCAGCTCTTCCCCCTCTCACCCCTCATTCCTCAACATTCAGGGAGTAAATGGAAACTCTCAATTCTACGCCTAAAGATTTCTCCCACCTCTCCCCGCCCTTCCCCTCTATTCTGGGTGCTTTAATTCAAGTCTTTTGGACTTGGTGATTGCCTCCTAACTGCTTTCCATACCTCAAGTTTTTCCCCTTGCCTCCCTACTCAGCCCTCAAATCACCGTCAATGCAGCTGCCAGAGAGCTCCTTCTAAAACACAGGTCTAACTATGTCACTCCTCTGTTTAAAATCTCCTTTGGTTTCCCATCACTTACGGGATCAAGTTCAAACGCCTTAGCCTAACACACAAGGCCTCTCCGAAGCTGCCCACTTCCTACCTGTCTTGCATCACCTTCTGCAGCACCACAGCCACCTCCACTCCACCTCTGCTGAATCTCTCAGAGTGTTCTAGATAACCTGGGCTCCAGCAACCACCGGTGCCCTCCATCCCACAGGCCTCTGCCTCAAGGCCCCTTTCACTCTAGTCTCTCTCCTCCAGAAGCAGCTCAAATGTTTCCTCCTCTGGGAGGCCCCCCCCTCAACTCCTCAGAGCATTAGCTCTTTCTTCCTTATGTTCCTATAGCATCATGCAAATACCGCTGGAATGTATCTTATTATTTCATAAGTATTTATTTGCGTTTTCTCTCTACCACCTTCAAGGAAAAACCTGTATCTGATTGTTTTTTATCCCAATACCTAACACTGCAGCAGACAAATAGTGGATACTCAATAAATGTCTGTGGAACGAACGACAAAAAGAAGCTGGAAGGCAAGCAAGAGATCGAGAAGAAAGATGAGAAAAGCCAAATTAACCACTTCGTCAGAACGCCCGAGGAGCTTGTGGAAATCGAGATTCCAAGGCCCACCCAAGATCTTCTAACTCGGACAGAATCTTTGGAGGCAGGCCTAGGGAATCAGCCTTTTTAACTAAGTTCCCTGGGTGATTCTCAAACCACTGACCAAAGGGACTCCAGTTTAAATCCTGGAGATGTCCTGTTATTTAAGAATCTGACGTAGGGTCAAGAACTTTAGTGGACTTAATTTCTAAGATAGTATAATTACAACATCAATTTTGATCACAGTAATGATAACTACAGAAGAAAAGCCTACAGCAAATGTGGAAACGGTAACACCAACAAGAAACCACTGGCTGCCTGCACTCCTGCAAAGGCACTTTGGTACGGGGGGGACAGCAATGCACTCAATTCAGCGGGGCCTGGGCTTGGTTGGAGCTCTGATTAACAAGTGGTTTTATCTCAGAAAAGTACTCTCATTCTCTGCAGACCTCGCTTCCTGTCTGAAACATGAGGGGGTTGCATCCAAGCCTCCTTTCAGCTCTAATGTTCTGTGAGTGGCTATCTTGAGAAAGGGAAAACCCATCATGTGTGGGTAACAGTTCAAATGCTGTGCTTCTAGACTTGCTATATTATCGGGAAATTTCTATCGTGGCAAAAGAAGCCTATAGAAGTAGGCCAAAATAGCACCAGCGGAGCCACTCTGTTATAATGAGATTATGCCAGAGCTATTTTGGTTTATGTAATTAATATAACAGTGCTAATATATTACTGAGAGCAGCAAAGCCTCCCTCTCTCTAAAGAATACCAAATGGACTGTGGGCATCTTCTTCCCCTTGACCACAGCCCCATAAAGATGTAGGAGGGAGAGGGGTTGCCATCTAGGGAACCCTGAGTCCTGGGGTGAGGGAATGCAGGGAAGCGGGCGGTAGAGGCAGGGTCTCCTGGTATGTTGTCCCTTAGCCCAAGTCTTCCCGTAGGAAATGGTCGGGGAGTGGACACAAGAAAGAAAGGACTCACCCCTGTCCCTGTCAATGGCCAAAGCTGAAAGGAAGGAACTGCAGGCTGGGCAGCAGCTCTAGTCATCTTCCTCAGGGTTCCCATCCTGCCTGTGACCAGGCGAGAGGGGAAGGTCTGCACCTGCCCTGCCCTGCCTTTCCAGGTGCAGGGAATGCTGAGCCTCAGCTGGACTTTGACCCACTGGGGAAAAGACGGGAGACACATTCAAACAGGCATCGTGATAAACTTATTAGTTATGCCTGCTGTTCCAGCCATTGCTTACCCTGACCCTCTCCTGCCGGCCCCCAGCCCTGCTGCCTTTCAAGTCAGACAACTTTAAAGAAAAAGAGAGAGAGGGAGAGAAGATGAAACAGAGACCCACATACTTGATGAAGAAGACTCTCCCCCCGCGGTCAACTCCGTAGGTCCACCGGCCGGGCAAGTCCAGCCAGTCGATCTCATCGGCCATCTCGGTGTCCCGCAGCCCCTCTCGCTCTCTGCCCACCCGGACGCCTGGCTGCGGGGCGGGGGCCTACCGCGCACCCCCCACTTTCTGCTCCTCCTCCAGGCGGTGATGGGGGAGGGGGTCCGATGCGGTCCAGCCCGGCCCGCGGCGTACCTCCCGGGTGCCTGGCAGGGACTCTGGCCTCTCGCTGAAGGCAGCTGGCCGCCAGCCGGCCAGCAGCGAGCGGAAGACTTAACCCTGGCCGGGCTGAACGAGCTCGGCGTGCGCGGCGGAGCCGGCCCCAGACACCTCCTGCCTCTGGAGTCTGCGCTCCCCTTCGTCTCCTTAACTTAATGAGGGGCAATTAGCGCATGAGTAATTCTGCCGCTCCTCTCGCCGGGACTGCTAACGAGCAGCGCCGAGGGTTCAGTCCCCTCTGCTTCCCGCGGCCGGGCGGCTGGCGGGGCCGAGCGAGCGGGAGCGCGAGCCGGAGGATCCCTCCCCGAAGGGAGCAGGTTGCAGTGTGCGAGCGAGGGTGTTGCCTCCCGCTCCCAGCTCCGAGCCCGCTCCCAACCTCCGGCCGGGCGAGCGGAAGGCGGAGCCCAGCGGCCGCTCCGAGGGGACTTCACAGCCGCGGCCCGGCAGGTCCCCGAGTCCTGACACCGGGCGCGGGGGGACCAGTTTGGCTGAAAGAGCTTTGAATCACGAACCTAAGGCACATGTCCAGTCACTGACCGAAAAAGGGGAAATGATCAAACCTGGTTCTACTTGGAGGGAGGTTAGTAGAGGTACACAGGTCAAATGCAGGGAAGAGTGCACGGGTGTGAGTAGCAAGGGGCCCATTTTTGCTAAGATGTCAAACTAATTAGTCAAGCCAGTCCTTACCTTTCTTTCTGAGCACTTCCTCCAAGAAGCCTACCATGACTAAGTAGAATCAGAGTGAGATCTTAGAAACACACTCAGAAACCAACAGCTTTTATATCCCTTCCCCCTAATTTGCACCAGAAAAGGAAAGAAAAAGGGAAAAGAGAGAAAGACAGAGAGAGACAGAGAGAGAGAGGAGGGAATGTGTTCTGTGGTACAGGTTGCAAGCATTCAATACTAGCAGATCAAAAATGGTATTGCTGAAGCCCACAGTTCTGCTGTCTCTGGTCTGAATCAAAGTTGGACTCTAGTCAGCTTTCCCAGCTTACTCAGGACCTGCCCCCTGGGGCTCCAATTAGATGCACACTGTCTTAATCCATGTGTCCCCAGACCCAAGGGGATAATTAGACAATGGGAGAGACACCTGTCTTTAGAGGACGCAATGTGTCACATGGCAGCTGGCAAGTCTCTGTCGAGTGAGCATACTTACTGTGAGCATTCTAGGGATTGGACGCCTGTTCCACCTAGGTAATTCCTACTTATCCCTTTGGTGTCCACCCATGTGTCACCTCCTCCAGAAAGCCATTCTTGATTCCACCCCAGGCAGATTTATATGTCCATCCTCCATGTGTCATGGAGCCTTATTAATAACGCTGTAGTGGAGCTTATCATACTATAAGGCAATCCTCGGTACTTATCTGTCTCCTTCATTAGGCTGTGTGCCCCTCGGGGCAGGGGCTCCATTTGATTCATCTTTATAGCCCCAGCACCTACCTGGGGCACTGGATTTATGTCTGATGAACAACTGATACTGTCCTAACTAGAAATGGCTCTTAACTCTAACCACAATCCTGTACTTTTGGACCCTATTTAGGGGCCTGATAAATATAACCAGCAGCACATCAGGCTGTGTGTGGGGAGAGCTTTCTGGAAAAAGGAACAACCGGTGAGCCTTCCCAGGAAACTCAAATGCTCAACCTAGGTGTAATGTGTATACATCTGATAGATACTGAAGCCAGCAGATGCCTCAGAGAACATCTCATCCAAGGCTCTTGTTTTAAATATGGGAAACAGAAGAGCGAAGAAGGGAAGGGAAGCTTCAGGTCACTGAGCAAGGATCTGCCCCCCAATGTCCAGGCCAAAGCTCTTCCCATTATATCATTCTATCTCCAACACTGGAAATTCACTCTGCCAACATATACAGGCTGATTCCTGGTGCCAGGTTTAAGTTGAGTCCATTCTCCAGATGCAAAAAGGAGCAAAATCCCATAATAACCAACTCTTTTCTCCCTTCTCAGATCCTACATGTTTCTAGTAAAGAAAGCTGCATTGGACAGTAAGGCAGAGCAGCACCTGAGAAGCATAGATGAGGATCCGTGTCCCTTTGTAGCTCCTGAATTGGGGGGGGGTGGGAGGGTCAAAGGGTCAGGTTCCTCACCAGTCCCCCCGTCCCCAGCCTTGTGAAACACCTGTACGCCTCATCCCGCTGATAAAGCACAGAGCCACCTGCGCACCCCTGTGATATCAGAGGATCTGAACCACCGGAATTGCTGCCAAGATGCCTCCAGGGAAAATACCAGCAACCAGTGCACTCCCAGTCCAACCTGAGCAACCAGTAAGGGTGGCTTCTTGGGCTGAAGGTGGGTGGATATAGGGGACAAAATGACATATTTTTGAAAACATGTATTACACCGCTGTCTTCTTTGAGGAGTAAGGGCTCCTGCTGATTTCTTCACAAGATTTTTGTCTTGTTTATCTCTAATCTAGCCTGGGGCTCCTTGGAACATTTACCTAGACCAAAAAAAAAAGCGAGTGGTTGAGATTTTTTACGCATTTGAAATAAGAAAAGAGATCAAGTTTGAAAATACTTTTCTGACTGTGGTGTATTCTCGCCAGTGACTCCTTACATTCTAGTTCTTGTTTATCAATTATGATCAGGATTGATACTGCTAATAAAGACATTTTAGCAAAGAAACTAAAGACAATGCAGAAAGGGAGTAGAAAACTCAAATAAAAATAGCTATTGGTTCAACAGTTACCTGGAAGAGGGCAGGAGGGTGATCTGTTGAAATGAAAACCTTACATGCTTTGCAGTCAAGTCAGAAATTTAGTTGTCTGCTCTTCCCTTACAGCAAATTTAATTTTATCTCTTTAAAAGGCAACAAAGCATGTGGTAAAATATATCAGCAAAATTTAGAAATGATTCTGATTCTCTCATACGTTTGAAAGTTTAAATCAGTCACTTGAATGTTATTATGCTTCTGGCTTGGTTCCAGCAGTAGGCTGAAAAACAGCCCCCCAAAAGCTGTCCATGTAAAATCCCTGGAGCCCATGAATGTGACCTAACTTGCATGTAATTAAGACAAGGATCTGGAGAGGAGGAGATTATCCTGGATTATTTGGGTGGGCCCTAAATTCAATGACACATGTCCTTATAAGAGAAAGGCAGGGGGAGATTTGAGACAGACAGAAAAGGAGGAAGCAATGTGACCCCAGAGGCAGAGGATGAAGTGATGCCACCACAAATCAAGGAATGTCAACAGTCACCAGAAGCTAGAAGACGCAGAGAAGGAAT
This sequence comes from Stenella coeruleoalba, assembly GCF_951394435.1. NCBI lineage: Eukaryota > Metazoa > Chordata > Mammalia > Artiodactyla > Delphinidae > Stenella > Stenella coeruleoalba. The sequence continues at coordinate 160,445,602 of NC_137169.1, forward strand.
TCTCCCCCAGAGCCTCCAGAGGGAGTGTGGCCCTGTCAACACCTCAGTTTCAGTCTTCTGGACTCCAGAATTGTGAGAAAATAAATTTTTGTTGTTTCAAGCCAGCCAGTTTGAGGTAATTTGTTATAGCAACATGGGAAATTAACACAGTACCTATAAGAAAATCATAAGTTAACGAGGACTGAAACATATGTCCATTATTTTTACTCGTCCAATATTCAATCTCCATTCTTCTGTTAATAGCCCCCTGAGTTTCCTTTTGGCATCTACCCTTCTGCCACTGTCCGTCCACGTGGGTTGATGGGCTGCCTCCACCCCCACCCCAGCTCCATTGGTTCAGGAAAGGACACATGACTCAGCCCAGACCAATGAGATTCAGTTTTAAAAAGATCCCAGAATTCTTGGGAGGAAGCCCATTATCTCTTGGATTTGAAGCTGGCAGGTATCATTTTGGTGCTGCTGGGGTCTTTCTGCAGGGAAAGCTTGCTGAAAGTGAAGCCAGTACAGGAGAAAGTGGAGTCAGAAGATGAAGACAGACTGGGTCCTCATATCCTATGAGCCCTAGGACCCAGCTTGCCAGAAGAGGCTCTACCCCTGGAATTTCAACTTGTAGGTGCCAATAAACACCTTTATTTGCTTCAGCCAATTGGAGTTGGGTTTCTGACCCTAACAACTGAAAAAATCCTAACCAGTACAAAGGTCACAGTGTCTTGTGTCCCTGTTTCTTTGTTGTAACCAATGTTTCTTTGGGAAAGCCAGTGAGATAACCACCTGCGTTTCTAGTGACTTGAGAATGCAGACTCTTCTCTGTCAATAGATGGTCTTAGGACCATCCAGTCAAAGCCCACACTTTCCCCCTAGAGGGTATGGAGAACTCAGGAGAAGTACCCAGAGTTGTGATGATTCTGCAGGAGAGTTAGGACCACAACTCAGGTCTCCTGAAAACCTGATCAGTAGAAAGCTGTGTTTCAACGCATTTGCTTTATCATTTAAACATATTTGACCAAGAGACTCACAATTACAAGAAGATTATAACCGATACCTCTGCTCTACTAAAGAATAACCACAACAGTAATTTTTATTGAGTGCTGGTGTTGAATAGCTATGCTAACCAACAGGCTCGGTCACCAGCCACTGCTGATTATTTTACAGGAACTAGGAAGCAAAGGAAAAGAAGGCAAGGCCCTCTCTGTTGGGATTAGATATACGATTATGTAAACATGCAAGAGCCCAGACAAACTAGTTGCTTGATTGAAGTCGTGATTTGATAAGGGTTTGAGAGAGGCGGTTTTTGTTATAAAAAACAAAACTGGTTCTGGTAACCAGAGGATTGTGGACTCCTGAAGTTTCCCTACAGCCAGTTGAACTGAATTACATTTGTTTCACAGATATTTATCGAGTACCTTCTGTGACCCCAGTATTCTTCTAGGTACGGGGGATCCAGGAGTGAATAAAACAGAATGTCCTTGCTCTCGCAGAATTTACATTTAATAAATACATAGTCTCGGAGGACGATGAGTCTATGGAGAAAAATGGAAAGAGTAAAAGGATAGGAGAGCAGTGGATGCTGCTATCTTATATTCCATAGATTTCATATAGGGTTGGCAGGAAAGGCCTCATTAAGAAGAAGGACATTTGAACAGAGGCTTGAAGGAAGTGAGACAGCAAACCATGTGACATTGAGGAAACATATTCTAGGCAAAGGAAGTAATAAGCGCAAAGGCCCTGAGGCAGGAATATCCTTGGAGTGTTTGTGAAATAAGGAGGCCAGCGCTGCTGAAGCACAGTGAATGAGGGAAAGAGTAGTAGAAGAGGACTAGTGGGGGGTGGGGGGGGGGAGTGAGGAAAGCCAGATCATTCCAGGTCACTGTAAGAAGATCAGCTGTTATCTAAATGAGATGGGAAACTGCTGGAGGTTTGAGTGTAGGAGCAATATGACCATTGTGACTTAAGAACTCTTTTAGAGGATCATTCTGGCTGCTATTTGGACTAGGGTAGAAACAGATTCCAGTTAGGAGGCTACTGCAATAATCCAAGCAAGACATGATGATGGCTTGGTTCATGGTGTTGGGGGGTAGAAACAGTGAGAAATTGTCAGATTCTGCGTATCTTTTAAAGGTAGAACTAATAGGATTTGCCTACAGATTGTAATTGGGCTATGAGAGAAAGAGAATGAAGCATGATTTGCACATTCCTTTTCCTCCTGAGTGATGAGAATACACTCAAGGCTGACTTCCAAGTCTCCCTAGTACCTGATTACAAGGTATTTGGCCTGAGCACCTGGAAAGACAGAGCTGCCACTGACTGAGATGGGAATAGGCTGCAGGAAGAGCAGGCGTGGCAGGGGAGAGTGGGGGAACCAATTGAACTCTGAGCATGTTACGCTGGAGTTGCCTAAGAGATTCCCAAGCAGAGATGCCAAGGAGGTGACTGGGTATATGAGATTAGAGTCTGTCTCAGGAGTTAGAGATATTTGGTATTTTTTCAGCGATTAGATGGTATTAATGCCATGAAGCAGGTTGAGATAACAAAGGAAATGAGTGTAGGGAGGGAGGAGGCAGAGACCAAGGGCTGAGAACCAGGACACTCTACCTTTTAGAGGTCGTGTTAATGAAAAGGAACCTGCACAGAAGACTGAATAACAAGTGACTAGTGAAGCAGGAGGAGAACAACAGAGAATACTATCCTGGAAGTGAGCCTTGAGTGCATTCACATCACTCACAAGGAGGAGGAATGAGCAGATGGTGCCTGTGGTCTAGAAGGGTTGAGGTTAGGGTGGGTTCTGTCTGAGCAGGAAAAGACTTGTACTCCTGTGTGCGAGGGTGGAGAGACGGCTCAGGCTACTTTTAAGTTGGTCTGAGAGGGGCCCTGGGAAGATGATCATTTCAGCTAATGAGCCCTTGCTTACCCTAGAGAGGAGCGCCTGAAATGTGCTTCCTTCAGCTGCATCTCTCATAGTCTCTGCGCTGGCTTCTCCTGGGAATGAGGCCAGCCCAAGATGGCGGTCTGACTTCTCCTGCCAGGACTGTGTCATGGAGCAAAGAACTGGCACTGGCAGCTTCCCTGAGGGGGAGGGGTGGAATGAAATAGTCAGTCAACAGCTCAAGGCAAGATATGCGGGCTGGGTGGAGCCTGGAGAAATGGTCCAGTAGTCATTGCTGATATTTCTTCTCTGGGTCTCTTCTTGAATCTACAGCTTAGGCAATGCTCTTTCTGTGCTGACTTTAATGTCTGATCTGGGGTTTTTCTAAAAAATGGCAGCTGTGCTGACTTTGGCATTTCCTGGAATTAACACAGCACTTTGGTTCAGTTTAGTTCAATAAACTTGTAAAGCACCATTATGCCTCTATCTCTGAATAGAGATACTGAAACTGTTCCAGCCGTTAGCCAACCAGTTTCTTCTCCTCCTGTCTCTGCCACCCACCAACCTGCTGGTCAGTCCCCTACATTGTTTTTGGTTCAGCATCATCCTCTCCATCCCTTATCTCCCTCTCACTTTGGGTAACTTCAGTGCTGATGTGAATAAACTATCCAATGTCCTAACCTCACAGTACCTTAATCTCTGCAACTCCAGGGACATTCACCTCCTCTGCAGTAAGTTACTCACACCCAAAGCTGTTCTTTAGACTTTCTCACAACCCAGATTCACTCCAATTTGGAAAACATAAACTCTAATATCCTACTTTCTGACCACAGTTTTGGTCCTTTTAATACCCTCATTCCTTTCTTCCCTGTACACCTATTCTTTGCCTTCCTACTGTACCTTTATCCTCATGAGTTTCCTCTTAATCTACCAGTGAAGCCTTTTTTTCACTTCCTGCACTGTTCAGCCCAAACTCATGGCCTGTCACTTCATTCCTTTACTAACCAGTATTCTAGTCCATGTGTCCTCAGCTGTACCCACACTGAAAACTCCACTCTGGATTAATCTGCCTACATTTTCTGCTCCAATGCCCAGAAAAATATCATATCAAGCTATTGTAGGAATTAAATAAATTGATGCCCCTATCGTTCACACTCTCCAGCCTTCCACAGGTGTCTTGCTGTGTCTATAGTCACTCTCAGCCGCAGACCATCATTATTCCAAGAGAAAATAAAGGCCATAAGAAAGGCACAGCCTTAACCTAGAACACCTTCACTGCAGTCTCCCTATGCCCATTGTTACAACCTTATCTATATTTCTACCCATCTGTCTCTCTTTCCTCCTATCCAAAGCTAAACTTCCATGTTCTCATTCTTACAAGTGTCCATCCCTTACCAGATCCTCAGAAATCTTACTCAACATCAGTTATCTCCTCTCTCCTATATTTTCAAGCTTCCCCCTCTTCCAATTCTCTCCAGAAAACCGATAACGAAGTTCAAGATTTCTACCATTAAAAAAAAACACGGGGCTTCCCTGGTGGCGCAGTGGTTAGGAATCTGCCTGCCGATGCAGGGGACACAGGTTTAATCCCTAGTCTGGGAGGATCCCACATGCCATGGAGCAACAAAGCCCGTGCACCACAACTACTGAGCCTGCACTCTAGAGCCCACAAGCCACAACTACTGAGCCCATGCACCACAACTGTTGAAGCCTGTGCACCTAGAGCCTGTGCTCTGCAACAAAAGAAGCCACTGCAATGAGAAGCCCATGCACTGCAACGAAGAGTAGCTCCTGCTTGCTGCAACTAGAGAAAGCCCACACGCAGCAACAAAGACCCAACACAGCCAAAAAAAAGAAAAAAACAAGAATAATGTTGCTGTTCCAAAGTGGGCAGCCTTTTAACCCATTAGATAAAGAGCAACCTTTAAAAAAAAAAAAAAAAAGGCATTGGTTCAAGATGGCAGAGTAGAAGGACATGCACTCACTCCCTCTTGCGAGAGCACCAGAATCACAACTACCTGCTGAACAATCATCAACAGGAAGACACTGGAACTCACCAAAAAAGATACCCCACATCCAAAGACAAAGGAGAAGCCGCAGTTAGATGGTAGGAGGGGAGCAACCACAATAAAATCAAATCCCATAATGGCTGGGTGGGTGACTCACAAACTGGAGAACACTTATACCAGAGAAGTTCACCCACTGCAATGAAGGTTCTCAGCCCCAAGTCAGGCTTCCTAACCTGGGGGTCCAGCAACAGGAGGAGGAATTCCAAAAGAATCAGACTTTGAAGGCTATCAGGATTTGATTGCAGGACTTCAACAGGACTGGGGGAAACAGAGATTCCACTCCTGGAGGGCACACACAAAGTAGTGTGCACATCGGGACCCAGGGGAAGAAGCAGTGACCCCATAGGAGACTGAAACAGACCTACCTGCTAGTGTTGGAAGGTCTCCTGCAGAGACGGGGGGTGGCTGTGGCTTGCCGTGGGGACAAGGACACTGGCAGCAGAAGTTCTGGGAAGTACCACTTGGTGTGAGCCCTCCCAGAGTCTGCCATTAGCCCCCCCAAAGAGCTGGGTAGGCTCCAGTGCTGGGTCGCCTCAGGCCAAACAACCAACAGGGAGGGAACCCAGCCCCACCCATCAGCAGACAAGTGGATTAAAGTTTTACTGAGCTCTGCCCACCAGGGCAACACCCAGATCTACCCACCACCAGTCCCTCCTATCAGGAAGCTTGCACAAGCCTCTTAGTTAGCCTCATCCACCAGAGGGCAGACAGCAGAAGCAAGAAGAACTACAATTCTGTAGCCTGTGGAAAGAAAATCACATTCACAGAAAGATAGACAAAATGAAAAGGCAGAGGACGTTTTACCAGGTGAAAGAACAAGATAAAACCTCAGAAAAACAAGTAAATGAAGTGGAGATAGGCAACCTTCCAGAAAACGAATTCAGAATAATGATAGTGAAGATGATCCAGGACCTCAGAAAAAGAATGGAGGCAAAGATCAAGAAGATGCAAGAAATGTTTAACAAAGACCTAGAAGGATTAAAGAAAAAACACTTAGGGGCTTCCCTGGTGGCGCAGTGGTTGGGAGTCTGCCTGCCGATGCAGGGGATGTGGGTTCGTGCCCTGGTCCAGGAGGATCCCACATGCTGCGGAGCGGCTGGGCCCGTGAGCCATGGCTGCTGAGCCTGTGCGTCCAGAGCCTGTGCTCCGCAACGGGAGAGGCCACAGCAGTGAGAGGCCCGTGTACCGCAAAAAAACACACAAAAAAACAAAACACTTAGAAGAATTAAAGAACAAACAGAGTTGAACAATACAATAACTGAAATGAAAAATACACTAGAAGAAATCAATAGCAGAATAACTGAGGCAGAAGAACAGATAAGTGACCTGGAAGACAGAATGGTGGAATTCACTGCCGCAGAACAGAATAAAGAAAAAAGAATGGAAAGAAATGAAGACAGCATAAGAGACCTCTGGGACAACATTAAACGCACCAACATTCGCATCATAGGGGTTCCAGAAGGGGAAGAGAGAGAGAAAGGACCCGAGAAAATATATGAAGATATTATAGTCGAAAACTTCCCTAATATGGGGAAGGAGATAGCCACCCAAGTCCAGGAAGCACAGAGAGTTGCAGGCAGGATAAACCCAAGGAGAAACATGCTGAGACACATAGGAATCAAACTGACAAAAATTAAAGACAAAGAAAAATTATTGAAAGCAGCAATGGAAAAATGACAAATAACATACAAGGGAACTCCCATAAGGTTAACAGCTGATTTCTCAGCAGAAACTCTACAAGCCAGAAGGGAGTGGCATGATATACTTAAAGTGATGAAAAGGAAGAACATACAACCAAGATTACTCTACCTGGAAAGGATCTCATTCAGATTCAATGGAGAAATCAAAAGCTTTGCAGACAAGCAAAAGCCAACAGAATTCAGCACCACCAAACCAGCTCTGCAAGAAATGCTAAAGGAACTTCTCTAAGTGGGAAACACAAGAGAATAAAAGGACCTACAAAAACAAACCCATAACAATTAAGAAAATGGTAATAGGAACATACATATTGATAATTACCTTAAACGTGAAAAGATTAAATGCTCCAACCAAAAGACACAGGCTTGCTGAATGGATACAAAAACAAGACGCATATATATGCTGTCTACAAGAGACCCACTTCAGACCTAGGGACACATACAGAATGAAAGTGAGGGGATGGAAAAAGATATTCCATGCAAATGGAAATCAAAAGAAAGCTGGAGTAGCAATACTCATTTCAGATAAAATAGACTTCAAAATAAAGAATGTTACAAGAGACAAGGAAGGATACTATATAATGATCAAGGGGTCAATCCAAGAAGAAGATATAACAATTATAAATATATATGCACCCAACATAGCAACACCTCAATACATAAGGCAACTGCTAACAGCTATAAAAGAGGAAATCAACAGTAACACAATAATAGTGGGGGACTTTAACACCTCACTTACACCAATGGACAGATCACCCAAACAGAAAATTAATAAGGAAACACAAGCTTTAAATGACACAATAGACCAGATAGACTTAATTGATATTTATAGGACATTCTATCCAAAACAGCAGATTACACTTTTTCTCAAGTGCACACGGAACATTCTCCAAGATAGATCACATCTTGAGTCACAAATCAAGCCTTGGTAAATTTAAGAAAATTGAAATCATATCAAGCATCTTTTCCGAACACAACGCTACGAGATTAGAAATCAATTACAGGGAAAAAAACGTAAAAAAACAAACACATGGAGGCTAAATAATATGTTACTAAATAACCAAGAGATCGCTGAAGAAATCAAAGAGGAAATCAAAAAATACCTAGAGACAATGAAAACATGACGATCCAAAACCTATGGGATGCAGCAAAAGCAGTTCTAAGAGGGAAGTTTATAGCAATATGATCCTACCCCCAAGAAACAAGGAAAATCTCAAATAAACAATCTAACCTTATACCTAAAGGAACTAGAGAAAGAAGAACAAACAAAACCTAAAGTTAGTAGAAGGAAAGAAATCATAAAGATCAGACCAGAAATAAATGAAATAGAAACAAAGAAAACAATAGCAAAGATCAATAAAAACCAAAAGCTCGTTCTTTGAGAAGATAAACAAAATTGATAAACCTTTAACCAGACTCATCAAGAAAGAGAGGAAGAGGACTCTAATCAATAAAATTAGAAATGAAGAAGGAGAAGTTACAATGGACACCGAAGAAATACAAAGCATCACAAGAGACTACTACAAGCAACTCTATGCCAATAAAATGGACAACCTGGAAGAAATGGAATCCTTAGAAAGGTATAACCTTCCAAGACTGAACCAGGAAGAAATAGAAAATATGAACAGACCAATCACAAGTAATAAAATTGAAACTGTGATTAAAAATCTTCCAACAGGCTGAGGTCAAGATGACGGAGGAGTAAGACGTGGAGATCACTTTCCTCCACACAAATACATCTACGGGTGGAACAACTCCCGCAGAACACCTACCAAGCGCTGGCAGAAGACCTCAAACTTCCCAAAAGGCAAGAAACTCCCCACGTCCCTGGGTAGGGCAAAAGAAAAAAGAAAAAACAGAGACAAAAGAATAGGGAGGGGATCTGCACCTCTGGGAGGGAGCTGTGAAGGAGGAAAAGTTTCCACACACTAGGAAGCCCCTTCACTGGCAGAGATGGTGGGGGGAGGGGGGAAGGGGGGAAGCTTCAGAGCCATGGAGAAGAGCGCAGCAACAGGGGTGCAGAGGGCAAAGTGGAAAGATTCTTGCACAGAGGATCGGTGCCAAGCAGCACTCACCAGCCCGAGAGGCTTGTCTGCTCACCCGCTGGGGCTGGTGGGGGCTGGGAGCTGAGGCTTGGGCTTCAGAGGTCAGATTCCAGGGAGAGGACTGGGGTTGGCTGCGTGAGCACAGCCAGAAGGGGCATAGTGCACCACAGCTAGCCGGGATGGAGTCCGGGAAAAAGTCTGGAACTGCCGAAGAGGCAAGAGACAGCTGTTTCGGGGTGAGTGAAGAGAGGGGATTCAGAGCACCGCCTAAACAAGCTCCAGAGACGGGCATGAGACGCTAAGGTTGCTGCTGCCGCCACCAAGAAGCCTGTATGCGAGCACAGGTCACTATCCACACCCCGCTTCCGGGGAGCCTGTGCAGCCCGCCACTTCCAGGGTCCCGGGATCCAGGGACAACTCCCCCGGGAGAACGCACGGAGCACTTCAGGCTGGTGCACTGTCACGTCGGCCTCTGCCGCTGCAGGCTCGCCCCGCACTCCGTGCCCCTCCCTCCCTCTAGCCTGAGTGAGCCAGAGTCCCCGAAGCAGCTGCTCCTTTAACTCCGTCCTGTCTGAGCGAAGAACAGACGCGCTCAGGCAACCTACACGCTGAGGCGGGACCACATCCAAAGCTGAACCCCAAGAACTGTGCGAACAAAGAAGAGAAAGGAAAATTTCTCCTAGCAGTCTCAGGAGCACCGGATTAAATCTCCACAGTCAACTTGATGTACCCAGAATCTGTGGAATACCTGAATAGACAACGAATCATCCCAAAACTGAGGTGGCGGACTTTGTGTGATTTCGTCGGTATAGCTTTGCTTTTACCATTTGTCCTAGGGTTCTGTCTGTCCGTTGTTGTTGTTTTTTAAAATAGTTTTTAGCGCTTGTTATCATTGGCAGATTTGGTTTTTGGTTTGGTTTCTCTCTTCCTTCTTTCTTTTTTTTATTACTTTTTAATTTTAATAATTAAAAAATATTTTGTAATACCTTTATTTTATTTTTTTCTTTCTTTCTTTTTTTAATTCTCCCTTTTCTTCTGAGCTGTGTGGCTGACAGGGTTTTGGTGCTCTGGCTGGGTGTCAGGCCTGTGCCTCTGAGGTGGGAGAGCTGAGTTCAGGACATTGGTCTGCCAGAGACCTCTCAGCTCCATGTAATATCAAACGGCAAAAGCTCTCCCAGAGGTCTTCATCTCAACGCTAAGACTCAGCTCCACTCAACGACCAGCAAGCTACAGTGCTGGACACCCTATGTCAAACAACTAGCAAGACAGGAACACAACCCCACCCATTAGCAGAGAGGTTGCCTAAAATCATAAGAAGTTCACAGACACCCCAAAACACACCACCGGACACGGTTCTGCCCACCAGAAAGACAATATCCAGCCTCATCCACCAGAACACAGGCACCAGTCCCCTCCACGAGGAGGCCTACACAACCCACTGAAACAACCTTACCCACTGGGGCAGACACCAAAAACAATGGGAACTATGAACCAGCAGCCTGCGAAAAGGAGACACCAAACATAGTAAGTTAAGCAAAATGAGAAGACAGAGAAACATACAGCAGATGAAGGAGCAAGGTAAAAACTCACCAGACCAACAAACGAAGAGGAAATAGGCAGTCTATCTGAAAAAGAATTCAGAGTAATGTTAGTAAAGATGATCCAAAATCTTGGAAACAGAATGGAGAAAATACAAGAAACGTTTAACAAGGACCTAGAAGAACTAAAGAGCAAACAAACAATGATGAACAACACAATAAATGAAATTTAAAATTCCCTAGAAGGAATCAATAGCAGAGTAACTGAGGCAGAAGAACGGATAAGTGACCTGGAAGATACAATAGTGGAAATAACTACCACAAAGCAGAATAAAGAAAAAAGAATGAAAAGAATTGAGGACAGTCTCAGAAACTTCTGGGGCAACATTAAACGCACCAACATTCGAATCATAGGGGTCCCAGAAGAAGAAGAGAAAAAGAAAGGGACTGAGAAAATATTTGAAGAGATTATAGTTGAAAACTTCCCTAATATGGGAAATGAAATAGTCAAGTCCAGGAAGCGCAGAGAGTCCCATACAGGATAAATCCAAGAAGAAACACACCAAGACACATATTAATCAAACTATCAAAAATTAAATAGAAAGAAAAAAATATTAAAAGCAGCAAGGAAAGACAACAAATAACATACAAGGGAATCCCCATAAGGTTAACAGCTGATCTTTCAGCAGAAACTCTGCAAGCCAGAAGGGAGTGGCAGGACATATTTAAAGTGATGAAAGGGAAAAAGCTACAACCAAGATTACTCTACCCAGCAAGGATCTCATTCAGATTCGACAGAGAAATTAAAACCTTTATAGACAAGCAAAAGCTAAGAGAATGCAGCACCACCAAACCAGCTTTACAACAAATACTAAAGGAACTCCTCTAGGCAGGAAACACAAGAGAAGGAAAAGACCTACAATAACAAACCCAAAACAGTTAAGAAAATGGTAATAGGAACATACATATCGATAACTACCTTAAATGTAAGTGGATTAAATGCTCCAACCAAAAGACATAGACTGGCTGAATGGATACAAAAACAAGACCCATATATATGCTGTCTACAAGAGACCCATTTCAGACCTAGGGACACACACAGACTGAAAGTGAGGGGATGGAAAAAGATATTCCTTGCAAATGGAAATCAAAAGAAAGCTGGAGTAGCAATTCTCATATCAGACAAGTAGACTTTAAAATAAAGACTATTACAAGAGACAAAGAAGGACACTACATAATGATCAAGGGATCAATCCAATAAGAAAATATAACAATTGTAAATATTTATGCACCCAACATAGGAGCACCTCAATACATAAGGCAAATACTAACAGCCATAAAAGGAGAAATCGACAGTAACACAATCATAGTAGGGGACTTTAACACCTCACTTACACCAATGGACAGATCATCCAAAATGAAATTAAATAAGGAAACACAAGCTTTAAATGACACATTAAACAAGATGGACTTAATTGATATTTATAGGACATTCCATCCAAAAACAACAGGATACAGTTTCTTCTCAAGTGCTCATGGAACATTCTCCAGGATAGGTCATATCTTGGGTCACAAATCAAGCCTTGGTAAATTTAAGAAAATTGAAATTGTATCAAGTATCTTTTCTGACCACAATGCTATGAGACTAGATATCAATTACAGGAAAAAATCTGTAAAAAATATAAACACATGGAGGCTAAACAATACACTACTAAATAACCAAGAGATCACTGAAGAAATCAAAGGGGAAATCAAAAAATACCTAGAAACAAATGACAATGAAAACACGATGACCCAGAACCTATGGGATGCAGCAAAAGCAGTTCTAAGAGGGAAGTTTATAGCAATACAATCCTACCTCAAGAAACAACAAACATCTCAAATAAACAACCTAACCTTACACCTAAAGCAATTAGAGAAAGAAGAACAAAAAAACCCCAAAGTTAGCAGAAGGAAAGAAATCATAAAGGTCAGATCAGAAATAAATGAAAAAGAAATGAAGGAAACAATAGCAAAGTTCAATAAAACTAAAAGCTGGTTCTTTGAGAAGATAAACAAAATTGATAAACCATTAGCCAGACTCATCAAGAAAAAAAAGAAGATGCAAATCAATAGAATTAGAAATGAAAAAGGAGAAGTAACAACTGACACTGCAGAAATACAAAGGATCATGAGAGATTACTACAAGCAACTATATGCCAATAACATGGACAACCTTGGAAAAATGGACAAATTCTTAGAAAAGTACAACCTTCCAAGATTGAACCAGGAAGAAATGGAAAATATAAACAGACCAATCAAAAGCACTGAAATTGCGACCGTGATTAAAAGTCTTCCAACAGGGCTTCCCTGGTGGCGCAGTGGTTGAGAGCCCGCCTGCCGATGCAGGGGACACAGGTTCGTGCCCCGGTCCGGTAGGACCCCACATGCTGCAGAGCGGCTGGGCCTGTGAGCAATGGCCACTGAGCCTGCGCGTCCAGAGCCTGTGCTCCGCAGCAGGAGAGGCCACAACATTGAGAGGCCCGCGTACCGCAAAAAAAAAAAGTCTTCCAACAAACAAAAGTCCAGGGCCAGATGACATCCCAGGCAAATTCTATCAAACATTTAGAGAAGAGCTAACACCTATCCTTCTCAAACTCTTCCAAAATATAGCAGAGGAAGGAACACTCCCCAACTCATTCTACGAGGCCATCATCACCCGATACCAAAACCAGACAAAGAAGTCACAAAGAAAGAAAACTACAGGCCAATATCACTGATGAACATAGATGCAAAAAACCTCAACAAAATACTAGCAAACAGAATCCAACAGCACATTAAAAGGATCATACACCATGGTCAAGTGGGGTTTATCCCAGGAATGCAAGGATTCTTCAATATACACAAATCAATCAATGTGATAAAACATATTAACAAACTGAAGGAGAAAAACAATATGATCATCTCAATAGATGCAGAAAAAGCTTTTGACAAAATTCAACACCCATTTATGATAAAAAAAACCTCCAGAAAGTAGGCATAGAAGAAACTTACCTCAACATAATAAAGGCCATATACGACAAACCCACAGCTAACATCATTCTCAGTGGTGAAAAACTGAAACCATTTCCTCTAAGATCAGGAATAAGACAAGGTTGTCCCTCTCACCACTATTATTCAACATAGTTTTGGAAGTTTTAGCCACAGCAATCAGAGAAGAAAAAGAAATAAAAGGAATACAAATTGGAAAAGAAGAAGTAAAACTGTCACTTTTTGCAGATGACATGATACTATACATAGAGAATCCTAAAGATGCTACCAGAAAACTACTATAGCTAATACAGGATAACAGCAGGATACAAAATTAATGCACAGAAATCTCTTACATTCCTATACACTAATGATGAAAACTCTGAAAGAGAAATTAAGGAAACAATTCCATTTACCATTGCAACAAAAAGAATAAAATGGGCTTCCCTGGTGGCGCAGTGGTTAAGAATCTGCCTGCCAATCCAGGGGACACGGGTTCAAGCCCTGGTCTGGGAAGAATCTACATGCCGCGGAGCAACTAGGCCCCTGAGCCACAACTACTGAGCCTGCGCATCTGGAGCCTGTGCTCTGCAACAAGAGAAGCTGCAATAGTGAGAGGCCCATGCACCGCGATGAAGAGTGGCCCCCACTTGCCGCAACTAGTGAAAGCCCTCACACAGAAATGAAGACCCAACACAGCCATAAATAAATAAATAAATAAATAAATATGTTAAAAACAAGAATAAAATATCTGGGAATAAACCTACCTAAGGAGACAAAAGATTTGTATGCAGAAAACTATAAGACACTGATGAAAGAAATTAAAGATGATACAAACATATAGAGAGATATACCATGTTCTTGGATTGGAAGAATCAACATTGTGAAAATGACTATGCTACCCAAAGCAATCTACAGATTCAATGCAATCCCTATCAAACTATCAATGGCATTTTTCACAGAACTAGAACAAAAATTTCACAATTTGTACAGGAATACAAAAGACCCCTAATAGCCAAAGCAATCTTGAGAAAGAAAAACGGAGCTGGAGGAATCAATCAGTCTCCCAGACTTCAGACTATATTACAAAGCAACAGTAATCAAGACAGTATGGTACTGGCACAAAAACAAATATAGATCAATGGAACAGGATAGAAAGCCCAGAGATAAACCTACACACATATGATCACCTTATTTTTAATAAAGGAGGCAAGAATATACAATGGAGAAAAGACAGTCTCTTCAATAAGTGGTGCTGGGAAATCTATACAGCTACATATAAAAGAATGAAATTAGAACACTCCCTAACACCATACACAAAAATTAACTCAAAATGGATTAGAGATCTAAATGTAAGACTGGACACTATAAAACTCTTAGAGGAAAACATAGGAAGAACACTCTGTTTTTTTTTGTTTTTTTTTTTTTTGCAGTACGTGGGCCTCTCACCGTTGTGGCTTCTACCGTTGCGGAGCACAGGCTCCGGACGCGCAGGCTCAGAGGCCATGGCTCACAGGCCCAGCTGTTCCACGGCATGTGGAACCTTTCTGGACCAGGTCACGAACCCGTGTCCCCTACATCAGCAGGCGGACTCTCAACCACTGTGCCACCAGGGAAGCCCAAAGAATACTCTTTGACATAAATCACAGCAAGTTCTTTTTAGATCCACCTCCCAGAGTAATGGAAGTAAAAACAAAAAATAAACAAATGGGACCTAATGAAACTTAAAAGCTTTTGCAAAGCAAAGGAAAGTACAAACAAGACAAAAAGATGACACTCAGAATGGGAGAAAATATTTGTAAATGAATCAAAGGACAAAGGATTATTCTCCAAAATATATAAACAGCTCATGCAGCTCAATACTAAAAAAAAACCAACACAATCCAAAAATGGGCAGAAGACCTAAATAGACATTTCTCCAAAGACATACAGATGGCCAAGAAGCACATGAAAAGCTGCTCAACATCACTAATTATTAGAGAAATGCACATCAAAACTACAATAAGGTATCACCTCACACCAGTTAGAATGGGCATCATCAGAAAATCTATAAACAACAAATGCTGGAGAGGGTGTGGAGAAAAGGGAACCCTCTTGCACTGTTGTTGGGAATGTACATTGATACAGCCACTATGGAGAACAGTATAAATGTTCCTTAAAAAAACAAAAATAAAATTACCATATGACCCAGCAATCCCACTACTGGGCATATACCCAGAGAAACCATGATTCAAAAAGACACATGCACCCCAATGTTCATTGCAGCACTATTTACAATAAACAGGTCATGGAAGCAACCTAAATGCCCATTGACAGACGAATGGATAAAGAAGATGTGGTACATATATACAATGGAATATTACTCAGCCATAAAAAGGAACGAAATCTGGTCATTTGTAGAGACGTGGATGGATCTACAGACTGTCATACAGAGTGAAGTAAATCAGAAAGAGAAAAACAAATATTGTATATTAATGCATATATGTGGAACCTAGAAAAATGGTACAGATGAACCGGTTTGCAGGGCAGAAATAGAGACACAGATATAGAGAACAAACGTATGGACACCAAGGGGGGAAAGTGGTGGGGGTGTGGGTAGTGGTGGTGGGATGAACTGGGAGACTGGGATTGACATATATACACTAATATGTATAAAATAGATAACTAATAAGAACCTGCTGTATAAAAAATAAATAAAATAAAATCCAAAACGGAAAGAGAAAACATACAGATGGCAAATAAGCACGTGAAAAGATGCTCCACATCATATATCATCAGGGAAATGCAAGGTAAAACAACAATGAGACACCACTCCACACCTATTAGCATGGCCAAAACCCAGAGCACTGACAACATGAAAGGCTGGTGAGGATGTGGAGCAACAGGAACTCTCATCATTGTTGGCGGGAACGCAAAAATGGTGCAGCCACTTCAGAAGACATTTTGGTGCTTTCTTAAAAAACTAAACAGTTTTACCAGATGATCCAGCAATCACACTCCTTGGTATTTATCCAAAAGAAATTAAAACTTATGTTCACACAAAAACCTGCACAGAGATGTGTATAGCAGCTTTATTCATAATTGCCAAACAGAAGCAACCAAAAGATGTCTTTCAGTCCTTCAGTGATGAATAAATAAAATATGGTACATTCAGACAATGGAATATTATTCAAGGCCAAAAAGAAATGAGCTATCAAGCCATGAAAAAAATATGGAGAAACCTCAAATGCATATTACTAAGTCAAAGAAGCCAATCTGAAGAGGATTTCAACGGTAGGACATTCTGCAAAGGTAAAACTATGGAGAAAGTAAAAAGATCAGTGGTGCCAGAGCCTGGGGAAGGGGAAGGAGGGATGAATACGGGGGGTGGGTGCACAGAGGATTTTTTAGGGCAGTGGAACTATTCTGTGTGATACTATTATGGTGGATTCATGTCATTTTACATTTGTCCAAACCCACAGAACGTACAATACTCAGAATGACACTGATGTAAACTGTGGGCTTTAAGTGATTATGACATGTCAGCATAGGTTCATCATTTGTAACAAATGTCCACACTCTGGGGATGCTGATGCTGGGGGAGGCTGTGGATCTGGGGGGCCGGGGGCAGGGGGCATATGGGAAATCTCTGTACCTTCCTCTCAATTTTGCTGTGAACTTTAAACTGTTCTAAAAAATTGTCTTAAAAAAATAATGACAGTAGTGAAGGCAGAAATAAAACAGTCAATTCAACAATTATAGTTGGTGATTTTGATACACCTCTCTCAATAATTGTTAAAATAGCTAGATAGAAAATCAGTGAGTATATAGAGAACTTGAACAGTACTATCAACCAGCTTGACCTAACTGACACATAGAAAACATGTCACCCTGCAACATCAGAACACACTTTTTGGACTTCCCTGGTGGCGCAGTGGTTAAGAATCTACCTGCCAGTGCAGGGGACACGAGTTCAAGCCCTGGTCCAGGAAGATCCCACATGCCACAGAGCAAGTAAGCCCGTGCGCCACAACTACTGAGCCTGCACTCTAGAGCCCGTGAGCTACAACTGCTGAAGCCCGCGCACCTAGAGCCCGTGCTCTGCAACAAGAAAAGCCACCATAATGAGAAGCCCATGCATCGCAATGAAGAGTAGCCCCCACTTGCCACAACTAGAGAAAGCCTGTGTTCAGCAACAAAGACCCAACACAGGGACTGCTGTAGTGGCACAGTGGTTAGGAATCTGCCTGCCAGTGCAGGGGACATGGGTTCGAGCCCTGGTCCAGGAAGATCCCACATGCTGTGGAGCACCTAGACCTGTGTGCAACAACTACTGAGTCCGCGCTATAGAGCCCACGAGCCACAACTACTGAGCCTGCATGCCACAACTACTGAAGCCCGCACACCTAGAGCCCATGCTCCTCAACTAGATAAGCCACCTCTTTGAGAGGCCAGCGCACCACAACGAAGAGTAACCCCCACTCACCACAACTAGAGAAGGCCTGCACTCAGCAGCAAGGACCCAATGCAGCCAAAAATAAATAAATTTATTAAAAAAAAAAAAAAAAGACCCAACACAGCCAAAAATAAATTAATTTTTTTAAAAAGCTGGTTTATATTTTTTTTAAAAATACCCTTTTTTTGGTCAAATATATATGGAACATTCTATAGGATAGATACATGACTGGGCATAAAATGAGTCTTAATAAATGTAAAAGGATTAATATCAGATCAAGTGTGTTCTCTATCCACATTGCAATTAAATTAGAAATCAACAAGAAATTTTGGAAATTCGCAAATATTTGAAAGTTAACACACTTCAAACATGGTTCATAGAAGAAAGCACAAGGGAAATTTTAGAAAATATCTGGAACTGTATGAAAATGAAAACACAACGTGTAAACACATTTGAGAAGCAGCTAAAGCAGTGTTTATAGGGAAATTTATAGCATTGGGTACTTACATGAGAAGAAAAGAAAGATTTTGAATCAGTGGTTTAAGTTCCACCTTAAGAAATTAGAAAAAGACAATTAAATCAAACCCAAAGAATGTGAAAGAAGGAAAAAGACTACAAATCAGAAATCAGTGGACCAGAACACAAAATAGAGCAAAGTAAAAAAAAAAAAAAAAAATAGAGAAAAAAATCAATGAAACCAAAAGCTGTTTGGTTTTTTTTTTGCGGTACGCGGGCCTCTCACTGTTGTGGCCTCTCCCGTTGCGGAGCACAGGCTCTGGATGCGCAGGCTCAGTGGCCATGGCTCACGGGCCCAGCCGCTCCGTGGCATGTGGGATCTTCCCAGACCGGGGCACGAACACGTGTGCCTGCATCAGCAGGCAGACTCTCAACCACTGCGCCACCAGGGAAGCCCCAAAAGCTGTTTTTTTTTAAGATCAGTAAAATTGATAAACCTCTTGACAGACTGATAAGAAAGAGAAAAGACATAAATTACCAACATTGAGAATGAAAGAGAAGACATCATCAGTCCTAATGATCAGGCAAGGATGTTTGCTCTCGCTGCTTCTATTCAAAAACGTACTAAAGGGACTTCCCTGGTGGCACCAGTGGTTAAGACTCCATGCTCCCAATTCAGGGAGACCAGGTTAGATCCCTGGTCAAGGAACTAGATCCCACATGCATGCCGCAACTAAGAGTTTGCATGCCGCAAATAAAGAGACAGTGAGCCACAACTAAAGGAGCCCGCCTGCTGCAACTAAGACCCAATGCAACCAAATAAATAAATAAATAAATATTTTTAAAAAAAGAAAACCTGAGGGAATTTTAAAAAATGTACTAAATATCCTAGCCAGTACAATAAGACAAGAAAAAAAGAAATAAAAGACATATAATGTTAATATTCTAAAATGTGATCATCTATGTAAAAAATTTGAAGATCACAGGATACAAGATCAATATACAAAAATAAATACATGTATTTCATATATTTCATAAGTGTATATGAAAATCTATGAAACATTGCTGATAGAAATATTTTAAAACCCAAATAAATGGAGAGATGTAGTGTGCTTATGGATCAGAAGACTCAATATTGCTAAGATGTCAACACTGTAAAGTCAGTCTATAATTTCAGTGCAATCCCATTCAATACCCTAGTAAGTTTGGGAGGTTTTTTGGGTAGAATTAATAAGCTGCTTCTAAAATTCAAAGAGAAATGCAAAGGACCAACAACAGCCAAAACTATTTTGAAAAAGAACAAAGTGATTTCAAGACTTACTATAATGTTAACAGTAATCAAGACATTGTAGCATTTATGTAAGGACAGAGATACAGATCATTGAAATAGAATAGAGGGTCCAGAAATAGACTCAAGTATATTTTCAATTGATTTTTAACAACGGTGCCAAGGTTACCTTTCAACAATTTAATATCTGTGTGCAAAAACATGAGTCTCAACCCTTACTTCATACCATATGCAAAAGTTAACTCAAAATGGATCATTGACTTAAATGTCAGAATTAAAAGCATAAAACTTTCCAGAAAAAAAAATAAGCAAAAATATTTGTGACCTTGGGTTAGGGAAAGATTTATGAGATAGGGCAAAAATTCATGGGCCATAGAGGAAAAAATAGATAAATTGGACTTCTGCAAAATTAAAAATATTGCTCTTCAAATGACATTAAGAAAATGAAAAGGCAAGCTACAGACTAAGAAAAAATATTTTACAGACACACACACAACTTGGTTTAAAAAATGGACGAAAGATTTGAACACATATTTTACCATATCATTAAACATCAAGGAAATGAAAATTTACACTAAAATGAGATGTCACTACAAACCCACTAGAATAACTAAACTTAAAAAGATTTACAGCATCAAGTATTGGCAAGGGCATGGAACAACTGGATTCTCATACCGTGCTGCCAAGTGGTACAGCCAGTTTGGAGAACTGGGAGCTTTCTTATAAAGTTAAACACATATATACTTACCATCTGATGCAGCAATATCATTCTTGAATTTATCCAAAAGGAATGAAAATGTATATCCACAGAAACACTTATATGCAAATGTTCATAGCAGCCTTAATCACCATAGCCACAAACTGAAACAAATCAACTGTCTATCTACTAGTTATTGAATAAATAAATCGTGGCATAATCATACAATGGAATACTACTCAGCAGCAGAAAAGAATGGACTGCTGATATACTCAACAGCACAGATGAATACCAAAGCATTACATTGGATAAGAGAAGCCAGACACAGAAAGGTACATACTGTATGTATGACACCATTTTTACAAAATTCCAGAAAAGGTGAAACAGTGATAAAAAGCAGATCAATGGCTGCAAAAAGCTGGAGGTTGGGGAGGTGGTTGAATAGAAATGATCATGAGGGAACTTTCTGGAGTGATGGAAATGCTTTATATTTTTGCTGTGGTAGTGTTTACATGACTGTACACATTTCTCAAAACTCATTGAATTTTACACTTAAAATTGGTGAATTTTATTATATGTAAATTATACCTCAATAAGCTGATTGAAAAAAAAGAAGTCCTTAACCAGGAAAATTGGATACGAATGATACCCTGCCTAAGGAAGAAGTGCCTTTCATAACACTGATCTAATTTCAATAAGCCTCATGCTATCACTTGAAAGATCAGTAATGAAGACATAACATCAACTGATTTAAAACCTTAGGTGTAAAGTCGTCACTAGCCATATTAGCTTCTCAAAAATATCTCAAGTACTAAAAATAAAAATGTTTACATTAGATTATATTACTTTTCACACATTTATTTGCTTCTTTGAAACAAAAGCAATTAAATTAATTTGAATTAATAAATTTCAACCGTTGTGTGGGGTAGGGAAACCTATTCATTGGGAGAAGGAGGCTCTGGAAATTGTCACTTGAGTTAAAAAAAAGTATACTGTGCACCTAAGACATTCTGGTCCCTGTGCTGAGGACCCCTCCGCCAAAGAGGTGACAATCTACAGGAAGAAATGGAATTGCAAACACAATTACAATTCAATGTGATGAACAGTGATAAGAACATGTACAGGGCGCTGTAATACTGAAAAACACAATAATGAGCTCTGAGGATGTAGAGATGGAGTCAGCAGGGAAGCCTTTAGAGGGTAGATGAAACCTGATGACAGAAGGTAAATATTCCCAAGGGACGCTGAGGCGGTTCTATGCCAAATGAAAGGGGTAATAAGGGACACTGGAAAAAATGAAATCTTGCTATTTGTGACAACCTGGTTGGACCTCTCGGGCACTGAGCTAAATGAAATGTCAGTATACTCTCTCTTATATGTGGAATCTAAAACAACAACAACAACTAGACAAACAAAAACAAGCTCAAAGATCCAGATAACTGATTGATTTTTGCCAGAGACTAAGTGGGGGTGGGGGTGGGAGAAATGGGTGAGCCGTTGTTGTTGTTTTTGTTTAGTTTAAATAAATTTAATTTTTTAATGACTGAATGAGAAAAAGGGGAAAAAGAAGGGACATTAGCTAACGTAACTGTCATCCCATCTGGAACAACCTGGGAAATTAATTGCAAGAATATGCACCTGCTTCAACCCTATGACTTCCCAGCAGGACTTTTCTTCTGTAATTCAATATTATTCTAAAAGTATTGCCATCTCTCAGGCAGTACTGGGTTACACCCCCCAGGCCAATCAAGCTGTGACTTTCAGTAGGTTGTCCTGGGGAAGGGAATTTGTTCAGAGGTGAATATCTAGAAAATATGGCAAACAGAAATAAAAAACAAACAAAAAACTCCCATGTAAATTCCTGAAAGTACAAAAACATGCCTACCTTCCCTACTCAGAAACAAAAGAAAGGAAAAGCACCACAATAATACAGTTGAAAGGTGCCTCAGTCACTGCAGGCACAGGAAAATTGTATGCAAACATGTAATGGCCTCCATTCTGCACACCTGGAAGCAGATCGGAGCAGCCCCTTGGAGACAATACCAAACCTACCAAAGAGCAGTCCTGGATATCCACCTGGCCTTGGCTACTAGCTCTAAGAGGGAAACAGGTAACACCAGCACAAACCCCAGACCAATAGTTCTTGAGGCTCTTTCCTCTTTCTACGCCAGTTGCATGTGTAATTCTGTAATCAGGCACAGTGAGACCCCATGCTCCGAGCGATGTGGCACCCTCTCTCCTCTCATTGAGAATGAGTGCCCTGATGCACAGGAATGCAATAGAAAACTGAATGCTGAACAAATAGTTAAGTGAGATAAAACCCTAACTAGAAAAACCCTAATACAAAACACCGGCAAATATCCATACATCAGCCTCCTATATCTCACCTCCAATCTCCTAAATCGTCGTATTCATTTTATTATTCCTCCATGTGGATCAGGAAGAATCAATTCATTTATTTGTGTTCAAATACACTTCTTGGTTCTCCCATAAGGAACAGCCCCCATTGATGGGTAGTTACCACTGAAAGGTGGAGTCACAATGGGCCAGGCAGGCCTAGAATGGGCACAGCAGGGCAGTTGCCATCTTGTTTATACACCAAGGGAATAACCTCTAAGCAAGCAACAGCCATCAGATTAGTAATAAAAGGAATCTGTCAGGCACTCCGAGATGGCAAGTCACACCATCTGGTGGAATCAACAGTGCATCTCTAGAAACTCAAAGCCAACCTGCCGAAAAAGGAGTAGAACTGAAATTTCTGGTGTGGTGGGAAAAATACTTTGGTACTCTAGTACAATACTTTGGTACTCTTTCATTCTGGAAAAGAAAGGTCTCAGCTGATTTGCTCACATATTAACTTCATAAATTAACATGCACCTTGTTAATGACACTCAACTTAATTGATGCGGTATCCCTAAGCACAAATTTCAATTACAATTGAAATTTGTAATTACATTCTACAAATTTAGAGCTTACTACAGCTTCTCCCTAAGGACCCCTCAGTTCTGTGATTCCGTATCATCTATGGCTGAGGCACATTGGATTCTAATCAGACATGGCTGTGCTGATGAACTCTCAGTAAAGGCTATATGGGAACTCACTTTAGGAAAAGTTATTAACTCATTCAACAAATATCTGTTGACTATCTATAATGTGCCAGCAACAGTCCTAGGCTGTGAATATAATTTTAAAAGGTAAAGATAGTGGGAAAAAGGGGTTGGAGGGTAGGGTGGTCAGAGGTCTCTTGGAGATGATATTTGAGATCCAAACAGTCTTCTCATGATGAAATTTGTTTTTAAAAACAACCATTCCAGAACATATATCTAGATGAGCCTTTTTCAAAATTCTTTTGGGACTTCTCTCTGGTTTTTGCCTTCAAAGCCAGTGTGTGAAGCCCATTAGGAAAAACAGGCTTACCTCAAAGCAGCATAATCCAGCTTTAGTACCACCTCTTTCTTTGACCCTAAACATCTTTGGGATATTTCTTGAAGTTAATCCAGTCTCAGTGTATATAACCTAGCATTCTGGTGGGGAAATGTGCAATAAGTGTCTTCTTGATGGATAGTATCGCTAATGAACACACCTCTGGCAACTGTGCTGTTCTTTTGCTGTGAAAGTCCTCATCCCTCTTCTTCTAGGTAAGGATCTATGAAACAGTAGTGAAAATAGCAAACAAAGGCAGGAGGAAAGTGGCAGAAAAGGATAGTACTGAGACAAAGGGAGGGGTAATGGATTAAAGAACAAAACCTGAACAATCGCTCCAAAGCGTCTTCATAGTTCAGCTTTCTAGACCTATGTTCTCATTAGATCTCCAGGGTATCCTCTCCGTGGGTCAAGCAACCCACTTTCCATAAATCTAGTTTCCGCTATCTTTCCCTGGTGAAATTAAGGAGTCGGCCGATGGTAAAACAATGATGTGACTCAAACTGTTACACAGCACTACCACCTCCACCGTGTTCTCCATTCCACATGTAGAATTATTTCTAACTTCCCTGATGTCAAAACTGTCACTAATACGTATTAATTGAAAGCATTATAGGTCTTGTATGAATCCTCAAAGTGAGCAGGGTTAGATCTATTTATCCTATTTATTACACCTATTTTTGCAGAGCTTGATATCATGCTTCCTTTGTATTTTAAAGTCATAATTAACCAATAAAAACTTAGTCTCAATGGAGCAAATCCAGGCAGAAAAAGACTTTTTTTGTATTGACCAAAGCATTCAACTAAGTCCATAAGAATCCTGAGAAACAATGTAGGTATATTCCAAATAGCCAACATTCGTGTCATAATCAGTTGAATGAAGAAATATCAAAACCTCTTCATGCACATAAAAAGAAATTAAGTCTCTTAGCTCAAAGAGGTATGCTGAGCAACGTACTTACTCTTTAGAATGTACCAGATGTCTTTATATCTCTGTATTACTTTTATAAATAACATGAGATAAAAATGAAGATATTTTTATTTTTAAAAGGTACATAAAGGAGGGTCCAAAGGAAGTCTCCAAATGAGACCAACAAACTCCCAAATCTGTGTGTAACTATCAACATTTCTGAGGTCAGCAATTAAATATTTGCTTTAAACTTTCTATTAAAGTAGAACAAAAAAGAAACACAGCACAACTTCTATAGGGATATTGGGATAGTCATTAACAATAAATCTGGCTTGGTGTAAACATGACTATTATTATATTTTCTCCCCTTCCTGGGGAGACATAGCCAAAAATGCTTAAATTAACCCCAAGATGGTAATAGAAGTATAACCTGGGCCATCAATTCAATCTGTACTCAACATTGATTTATCTGCAACTAAATGTTAATTTCTTTCTAGTTCAGAAATACACCTTTAATAACTTTTCAATAGCTTGGAAGATCCAAATGCCTAAATTAAGAATGCTGTTATGCCTTAGTCCATGAACAGGCTTGCTATAGCCCAAATGTCTTTTTTTCAGGATAAGAAGTTTGTTTTTTCTGATGTTACCATCACATTTATTCAATATCATGAGGTAACATCATGACTTACAAATACCATGGTTATCATTAATATTAATGCACAAAATAAAGAAACCGAATTCCCTGATACTTAGTAGAAACACTATGCTATTCCCAGAATATGAATTTACTGCTTCTGTGAATACTATTTTACTGTTGTTTTTTTTTAAAATAAATTTGTTTTTATTTTTGGCTGTATTGGGTCTTCATTGTGGTGCATGGGCTTCTCATTGCGGTGGCTTCTCTCATTGTAGAGGACGGGCTCCAGGTGGGAGGGCCTCAGTAGTTGTGGCGGTGTGAGGGCCTCAGTAGTTGTGGCGCACAGGCTCAGTTGCTCCGTGGCATATGGGGTCTTCCCGGCCCAGGGCTTGAACTTGTGTCCCCTGCATTGGCAGGAGGATTCTTAACCACTGCACCACTAGGGAAGCCCACAATTTTACTGTTTTCTTTGCAGAAGAAATACATAGTTGGGGCCAATTTTAGAATCAAACCCCCATTCTCTAAGAAGGGCATTTCATACGCTAAGAACTAAATTCTTTTTTCTAATACCAAAATGTGGTTTACAATTATATTTATTCCCTTACCATTCCTTCCACTTCAGTTAGTTGTGGTGTAATTTCCATGTCACATAACCTTTTTTTTTTTTTTGCGGTACGCGGGCCTTTCACCGTTGTGGCCTCTCCCGTTGCGGAGCGCAGGCTCAGCGGCCATGGCTCATGGGCCCAGCCGTTCCATGGCACCTGGGATCCTCCCGGACGGGGGCACGAACCTGCGCCCCCTGCATCGGCAGGCGGACTCTCAACCACTGCGCCACCAGGGAAGCCCCACATAACCTTTTTAAACCACATAAATTTGTGCAGCACCTTTAAAGTTTACAGTGCTTCTACAAAAACACCTGATTTAATTCTGGAAATCCTGCTCAGTAATACTGAAAATAATGTAAAATACAATATAAAATTGAACCAAAATATCTTGTAACATTTAAAAATTGCAAATATATTTATTACAATTTACAGATTAGCTAACAGTTATATACACAAATATAATTTTAGCTATAAAGTCCCAACAAACTGGTTACATTTAAATCACTGGATCTGTAGAAGCCAATTTAGATGTCTTCTAGTCCCCTAACTTCACCTTCCTTAAATTATAAAAAAATAAAATCTGATAGTTTTGATTTCAAGTTAAAGATGACGAGATGGTGTTATCACATTTGAACACTCAGAAAAGGAAATTTTACTTGTCTGCACAAAGCCTTTCATATGCTACATTGATACTTAAAGCACCATCGCAAGACTTTTAGGTGTGTAAAATGTTCAGTTAAAACTTCCAAGGATTTTAAGACTGAAGGTTTAACTTTGTTCTAACAACTAGAATCAGAATGAAACTGGTAAGAATTCTGTTTCTTCCCTTGTCCAACTTTAAAATGGTTCCTTTTGTCCTTATCACCGCCTGATCACTTCTTTTAAAGGAGGGTAGTAAATGGGAGAACTCTTCACCAAGCTTTTACGTATTTGGTAGTGAGGCTGGAATCTCAAGGGAATAATTCTCCAAAATCCAGTAAATGTAAAGATATCCCATTATTTTCATACATGCAGAGGTGCAAGATTTCAGAAACACAAAACACAACCTAAGTCTCTGAAAACAGTATACTTCAGTCTGGTTTTAAAAGAATGCCTACACATTTTCAAAGTTTTCTTTTCAAGGCAAGTGACACCTTCTTTCCAACTGACACAGCTGGTGTTTGAAACTTAGCTTATTTCCATGTTGTTACACCAGACTCTATAAATGCATTCCCTGTGATTACCTAAAATGCAGGGGCACAAACCACATTGAAGAAGGGCTCTGCAAAAATCTGACTTTTACTTGTACTCTCAGTGTGTTTAAGTATGAATATATATATACATATTAACACTAGAGGCAGTTCTTAGAGCAACCCAAACAAATAAAATAATGACCAGGTAGATTATAAACTGAGGTAGTAACCCTGCAAGCACTTCTGATGAAAAATTTGTCCCCACTCTGAAACAAGTTCAAAATTAAGAGGTCATCTATTCTATTCATGTTTTCCATTACCTGTGACAGGAGGCACATGAAACAAAAATAGACCATTAAGGAGTTGGTTAACATTCCCTCAACCTAACAAATGCACACCATGTAGAACTAGCTAAATAAACCAAACGCAATCAGTCACTGCAAAAACAGTCTGCTTTGGAAAATGAACATTGTCACTTTTGTTTATTAAAGATATCAGCTTTTTTCAAGTGGAAAAAAAAAACAAAAGTAAACTTTGGGCTGAAGATATTAAGACTTTCTGTTTGTTAAAACTATAGTTCTTTCCTGAAACTATGGGCCTTGCCATTACTTCTCTCACTATTAAAAAAGGAGAACACAATAAACTTGGATATTGACTGAAGTCTACATTTTACATTTCAAACTGGAAAGTTAAGAACTGTCCATTTCCAAGTTCACAGTGCCATCCCGACAGGTTTTAAAAGTGACGGTGCTGAGGCATATTAATAACACTGGTTTTCTTTTGAGAGCACATACAACAAGACCAAATTGCTCTGAGATGTCTCCTATCTTCTTCCTAGGAAAATTCTAAGCTTTTAAATTTAAAAGCAACTATGATGCAATTATTACTTCGGGAGTCTTTTACAACAATTTCTACCTACTGAAGACACAAAGAACCACCCAAGTGGGAACTATAATAACATATACAGAACCTTCTTCAAAAAAGAGTTTGCACAGAAATTAAGTATATCAGATGTTAAAATTTGGCAGAAATATGCAGCTTTCCCAAAGTAACAGAAAGTACTGCACATATAGGTTTTGTGGCAGTTCTTGGAAATATCCTAGGTAGAGCTTAATCTAGAAATAAAAACCCACCACATATTTTCAACCAGTCATTTTTAGAAAGAAAGAAAAAAACCCACAATGACACAAGATAATGTACTTTAAGTTGGTAGTATATACAAGATTATTTTCTTAGCCTTGAAGTAGAAGGGCCAAATTACTGAAATAAAAAAATATAGAGAAAACATAACAGCCCATTAATTTCAGAATGTTCAGAGGGAAAAAAGAGCCCAAAGTTTTTAGACAGGTACACGTAATTTAAATTAGAATGAAAAATGGGCTTCAAACCCTATAAATATTGTTTCCCAAGAAAATAAGTTTTCAAAGTGCAAAATTACACCTTAAGAGGTCCCCTTTTCACTTCAGCAAGCAAACAACATTCAAAAACAACTCCAACTGAACAAAAAAGGAGGATTAGAAATCACACCATCTCATCCTTCATTTTCAGGGCTTGGCTTCAAACCTGTACATTTCTGAGTGGGATATGTTGCAAAAAATATATACTAAACTAGGTCACTGGATCCAAGTTGCATATCCTCTAAGAAAAAAGTCAAAGGACAGCTGCCAATTTTTGTTTTTAAAAGAAACCTCTCAAGTAAGAGGTAGTGTTTGCTAAGGCCAGAGGCTGTCACATCATCTTAACATTGCTCGAAAACATTAAGTCCTTTGAAGCACATTTCCTGGAGTCTATTAAACATTTTTTCTCTGTGCTCAAATGTCAAGCAGTATCCAATAGCGTCTTCTGTTTCTTGAATTCGTTTCTGGAATCTGCATCCATCCCGTGCAAATTCTTCCCATGGTCCTTTTCGATCCTCATCACCACTTATATAATACTCAGTAACTTCTTCAAGGAAGGTTACCTATAAAGATATAGACTAATTTTAATCTCAAATATAACAGAAGCAAAAGGAAGGAATGAAGGGAGGAAGAAAGGGAGGGAGGGAGGAAAGAAGGAAGGGTTCTAACTGACTAGATGGCACCTGAATAAAACAGTGGGCAAATGTCCCTTTAATTCCTTTCTCTTTCTCCTTCTCTCTCTCTCTCTCTCTCTCTCTCTCTCTCTCTCTCTCTCTCTCACACACACACACACACACACGCACACACAACACACACACAAACACACACACACACAGTCCCATCCCGCATCCATTATCCGGTCAACCCCAGACTACCCCCAATCCAGATGGGTAAGTGAAATTCTCCTGATGTTATTAATCTTTACTTTTTTTTAATCTTTAGGGAAATCAATTCTGTGATACTTTTCCAAATGACACATGTTTCCAAACAAAGTATTTCAGAAATATATTCCTGGAGTCAATGCTTTTATTACAACACAAAAGCTTTAACAAGATCGTCACTTATTTCTATTCTTCCTTTTTCCAAAAAAATTTCACTTTTCAGTGCTTTCCAATTCTTGAATCATAAATATGTAGTATTATTCTTATATTATTACTTTTGTAAAAAGAATACGGAAGAGAGTTACTTAATAAACAAACTGCAGCAAAATTAACGTATCTTTAAAGTTATGTTACTATAAGAGAGACTGTAAAGATAAAAACCCTCTTTGTATTCCTCAATATGCTATCACTACATATACATGAAATTGAGAATATTACAATATACATGATCACATGGAGTGACAGTCTCTTTTAATCCCTACTTAATTTCTAATATAGAAGTTTTTCTTTTTTAGCAAACACCAAAAGTAAAAACTTGTTTTAAAATACGTTCAATAGTTACATCAGCTAATCCCACCGTGACCTACTACTTTCATTCCCTTTACATCAGGCCAAGGAATGCCCCCGAGGACAATTAGTAGGTATGTAATACCTTAAAAGTTATTGCATTCTAGTGTTACTCATTGTGTCACCAAGATAAATAACAACAACAAACATTTATATAGTGGTTATCATATGCCAGGCTCTTTTCAAAGTACTTAGCAATTTTTATCTCACTTCATCATCATATCAACCCTATGGGGTATGTATTACTATCATCTCCATTGTACAGATAAGGAAATCAAGGTAGGTAGGTTAACTGACCTGTTCAAATCACACAGCTTCTATGGGTGCGTAAGGATTCAAACCCTGAGTCTGGCTCCACAATCTGCACAATGTTATGCCATGACACAAAGCATTTTAAACTCCCAGATCTGAAAGCCTCATTCTAAGAAGTAGGCACTATCCATTATTCCCGTATACCTAAAGAATGGCATGTAGTCAAAGGCTATAATTTTACCATATCGCAGACAAAATCTTTTATAAATGTTGCTTCTAGTTCATAGTAATAGCTGAGACACAGCTACTTGACTCATCTCAGTCTTATTCAATGAGCAAGCTAAAATGAGGCATGAGATTGGCCTGAGGTCCCTGAACAAGAAAGAGCTACCATTTTAAAGTCAAGGCAACTAACTGTGAGTTTTATCTCCTCACCTCATTTAAACCGTGCAATAATTCATACAATAGTTCTTCTTATTATTATTACTTCCATAAGATAAATAAATGAATCAAAGCCATGAGAGGTCAAGTTACTTCCTAGCTCTGGCTGTCTTCTCAAATCTCTTGGCCCTAACTACTCAGGAGTGGGGAACAAAGGTCTCCAGATGCCAAGTGCTCGTTCCATTGCTTCATTTCGCTTCTTATCTATTCACTAAATAGGTCATTTTGTCAGGGACCCTTTAAAAATATAGAGAAAAACTCTTTGATGACAGCATTTACAAAAGTGTAAACTGAAATTTAATTTTTAATATGCCTTATTCTGCTTCTATGGCTAAGACATAAGATTACCACCATTTAGGGACATTTTCTACCCCTGGAAGAGTTTCAAAGTATTAAGCTGGTCACTTGGAGACAGTGGATGGTTCTTTCCACTTGAAACTTTGATTCTGCTGAATCTGAGGTCAATAATAATTTACCTACACCTTTCTCTTTCCAAATATAAGTAAAGAAGAAACTTTCCCTTCACAATAAAAGATACCCTGTGTGTCTGGGGGGGATCACTCTCCAATTAATAACTTCAGTTGAATAAACAATAGAGAAAAAAAAAAGCAATTCAAAAGACTCCCAAAATAAGGTTAACTTGACAATGTGTTGAAAGAGTAAAATAAAATGCTCCATGAAGTTTTAAGACTAGTCTGGGAATAGGAAGCAACTACTCAAGAAAACCAAATAAATGACCATCATTGTTACAAATGATTATTAACCTGTAGCTGGCCAATGATAACTAGTAATACTTTCTCAAGAAAAGGCAACACTATTTTCTGTATTGTTTTTGACTGTCAATCAAAATCCCAAATGTCCAAAAGTTTTTAATACTGAAATTAGTATTTTCTTTCATGGCAAAGAACCAGACAAATATGACTTGCTACTTGGTACCATCATCCCTTTGGGTTCTAACGGACAGGAATGAAGACACTGTTATCATGTAACTACAACACTAAGTGTCTGCAAACACCATTTAAACCATTTATTTATTACCATTTAAAACTCTATGGCTATAATAGGACCTTCTCAATCTCTAGAATTAAATCGTGTACACACAAGGTTTAATTTTTCTGTTTCTTAAAAAAAAGTGCAAAGTTTAAGCTTGGAGGAAAACAGCCCAGAGCTGCCAATCCAAAAGAAAACAGCACCTTCGAGCTAACATCTATACAATGGCACCTTCAATTCAGACAGGAACAACACTCTAATGAGGGAAGTGGCGGGGGGGGGGGGGGGGGTGCTGGCTCATTTCTCAATCCAAGTGTATGAGCTTGCAGTCTTTCCTCAAAAATATGCACTATTATGCCTCCAGGAAAGTCATGCTGATATCCTTAACCACATCAGAACAGGCAATACAAATTATCAGGCATGTTAAAAGAAAGAAACAAACCTTTTTTCTCTGGATATGTGTGGGTCTTGCTCCAGAAAGAACCCCACCCTGTACCAAGTCTGGACATTCACTTTTTCGGCTCCCTGACAGTTGTACCTTACAGGAAAGTAAGCTGTGACACTCAGAAATGGCCACAATAGACTCAGACGGCCTCTCTGAGGCTCGACAGCCTTTCCAATTTTTCCCTGATGTTTGAAAAGGAGCCTTAAAATTTAGAAGGTTGTAGGGGTCATCGGAATTACAGAAAGAATTCCACAGTTTGAGACTCTCTGCTTCATCTGCACTAGATTCCCAGTCATCTTCTTCCCCAGAATTATGGTCAGGAGACTCAGGAAGGCTTGCAGTCCAGGGAGGATTTTCTAGATTAGACTTCTCAGACAAATCCGTCTCTGAGTCAGAAGGGTCTCTGGGAAGAATTTTGGCAGCAGTCTGAATTGTTGCTGTGAAGTTTTGGGGATTATAAGGATCGACACTATAGAAAGAGTTCCAAAGGTGGAGCCCTTCTGAGTCTTGTTCAAGGTCTGATTCTGAGAGTGAGCTATCGCTATCAAAACCATCATCCTCAGCGTCGTCATCCCAATCCTCACCTTCTGAATCAGAACTTGTTTCCAGGTCACAGGCTGCACCTCCCAAAATGTAATCTATCAATTTGTTGCTACAGGCTGGCCTGGCAGAAATGGGAAGGTCATCGTCTATGTCTGAGGAGTCAATTACACTTATTTGGTCCTCTCCAGGCTCCTGCTCCGTAGGAACCTCACAAGATAGACAGCCTTCCGAGGTGCCCTGTCTCTCCAAAGCAAGGGGAACCTCTTTAGTCAACAATTCTACCTTCTCCTCAGTGGGTTCCTGAGCGGTGCCGGGAACGGCTCCAGCAGCGGGAACACACTGTGTTGCACTATCTCTGCGGTGCTTCAGATCCATCCGGAGCAGGCTGTGCTCTTCCTCCAGGCTGTGGTAGCCATGATCTTGGTCAGGGGTGGGTAACGCTTGGCCCTTGCTGGCCTGCTGAAGGAACTCCAGCCGCTTCATGCGAAGATGGTGGATTTCGGGCAGCCCTTCTCTAGAGAGAGGCGCACATCCCTGCAACGAGACGCAAGCCATCTCCGCGTTGAGCGGCTGGGGATGAGACGGGACCTCATCCAGGCAGCCGCTTTCTGGGCTCAGCGCCTGGAAATCGACCAGCTCGCCACTTCTAACGCTGCTCTGATAGCTCAGCTCTACCCGGGGCAGGCAGTCCAGATAGGAGGGGTTCAGCAAATAGGAGACGACGTTGGCACTGCTTAAGCGCTGAACGTTGAGAGGCCCGGAGGGCGAAGGGCCAAGTTCCCGGCCGGAGAACAGATTGGCTTGGAGCTCCACTCCCCACAGCTGCTGCTCTAGGGGAAAAGCGTGGGCTGCGGAGTCCAAAGTTCCTCCCTTGGCTTTAAGTTCCAATTTTAGATCTGAGGACGAGCACTGCCAGTGGATGCCCTCCTCTAGCCAATCGAGGGGAACGGCGGCCGCGTCAGCCGAGGGGTCTAGCCGCAGCGAACTCAGAGATTTCGGCGCTGTGGGGGCGTCGGGTTCTTCCCGGGCCCTCAGGGCTCTCAGCACGCTGTAGCCTCCAGCAAAATCTAGCCATCTGGTCGGAATCATCCCACCGAAAAGCTGGCTCCAGATTAGCAGCTTCTGAAGCAAGCCGGGGAGCGGCGCAAAGAGCTGGGAAAGCAGCTGCATCCACGAGCTGCGCCGAGCCTCAGGCGGGGGACAAGAAGCCAGTTTGAGATCCCCGGAGTATTCCGGGGCAGGAGGTGCGGGGAACTTGGAAGTGCCTGGTCGCGAGCGCCGAGGGAAGAAGAAGGGCAGCCGGAACCGGGAGTCCGCCCGCGGGGCGGCCCGTTTCCGCGATGCGTCTGCTGCCGGCTCCATCTCCGCGTTCTCGGCAAGTCTCTGAGGGAGGAAAGCGGAGCTCAGCGGCGGGCGGCCGGGAGGGACTCCAAAAGGCCTACAGAGTCTCAGCCTTGCCCAGCGGCGGAGTTGATGCCCCAGGCCGATCCCCGGGCCAACAGAAGAGCCACAGAGGAGAGCGGCTTCGGCCGCGGGCGGCAGACCACAGTCCGGAACGGCGGGCACAGGACGCGGCGGCCGAGGCGACATCCATCCTGGCGGAAAGGAGGTGTCCTAGTCCTCTCCAGCCCTCTCCACCATAGATAGAAGCCCTTCCGCGGCGTCGGCGGCGGCGGCGGCGACTTGCCAGGAGAGACTGACCGTGGAAAAGCCCCTCAGCTAAGCGACCCCGGAAGGGCTGGGCCGGCTGGCTGGTGGAAGCGAAGCTCAAAATGGCCGCAGGGCCAGCGCCGAAGCAGGACGCCTCCAAGCAAGCGGACGAGACGAAGGAGGGCGGACGGCTACGCCACCAGCTCAGGGCCACCGAACGTCACTCGCAGGATCAGGCGGGCGGGCCTTTCCGCACTCTTCCTTGTGGCCTCTGATTGGCCTAGCTCAGGTCCCTGTCGGCTTCCTTACTCTCGGTAGACGCAGCTCGCGCGAGGGAGATTGCATCAGCCAGGCCCAGCACTACGCGTGCGCACTTGCTGCTCGGCGGTCGCCTAGGAAACCGCCCCCTCCAGCCCCTCCTCCCCGCCCTTTGGGCCAAAGGGAGCGGCTTAAAGAGGTGGAGAATTCCCTGGAAGCCTTCTAACGGCCTAATACACACCCAAGTGTATACAGATACCTTAGCCTTGCATATATCTAGGCAACACTGGGGTTCCAGTGTTGTTGAGTGCTAAGTAGATCATCAACCTAAGATCTTAGTGTAATAAAAGTTGGGAAATGCTGTGTAGATACATATCTGGTGTTAACACTAGTAATGTGGAGTGATTAATAAGTCCTAAGTGAAAAATGAATCATTATGCATTCCTGCCCCCTCGGTTTTAGGGTTTTTAACCAACGGTTTAGCTCTACCTAGGATCTAGCTTTGGGGTCTTTCAGCATCCAACCCACATATGTCTCATAAAAAAGTGAACTCATGTTTCTCAGGTGGTGTCCCTGTTAGACAATTCCCTCGGTGGGGCAAACTGAAGTCACAGAGAAGGAAAGAAACGGAGCCCCCAGAACTGTTTACTCTCTTTTATACTTCCCATTCAAGTCATATTCAAGTCATATTTGTATCCTGAGCCCACAGAACCACAGGATACAACACCCAAAGAAGGAAGCACAGACCATTATCCTTTGAAAAAATTATGTCTCATAATCTTAGTTGCTACATTTGATTCTCTCTTGTGAATTTGGTCTTAGTCCATTTCTTTATTTCTGCTAAAACTTTTTCATCGACACCTCTGAAGTCAAGTATCTGTTACCGAGGGAGTGTAGCAGTTTTGAGCACTGGGGACAGCAGTAGGGTCTTTTAGGAGCCAAGAGGAGGCCAGCTGCTCCTCTTTCTTGGGACTGTTCAGAGAACAGCCACTTCTTTCTAGGAAACTAAGAGGTCCTCGATTTCTGTGGTTTACCCCTTTTTATCTTATTATCCATATCTCTGGAAATATCTCATTTACAATTCTAAGAACTTCAGAACTTCAGAAAAAATGTATTAATAATAGGAGTCAGTTTAATAACAGACCAAGAGATCCAAGTATGCAAATTAAATACTCAAAGCTTCAGTGGGTTGGTGAGTGAACTAAATTCCTAATATCGTGCCTACCCTAGATAGAGTAGGGGCACAAACATCAGCTAATATTTGTTATGTAGCAGCTAACAGTTGTTTCCCATCACCTGCAGAATAAAGGCTCTGTACAGTCTGTCCTTCCACTATACTTTTCCAGCCTTCTCTTCAGTAACTTCCCTTCATGCAGGTTATATGCTAGGAACACTGGGCTTGTTTCATGCCACTATTCACGCTGTTCCTCAGCCAAGAAAGCCATCACCTCCTCTGTTATATACCTACTCATGATTCAAGGTCCAACTTAAACGGCAACACCTTCTTGAAGTCTTTGCTGACCTTCCCAGTCAGAATTATATTGTTATACTCGATTAGAGCACTACACTATATATCCCTGTAAATATGCTTCTCTCTTGCTGGTCTCAGCTCCTTGAGGGCTGTATGCCAGTAGTTCCCAAAGTATGGTCTGGGCACCCCTGGGGATCCCATTTTAAGACCCTTTCAGAGGATCCTCAAGGTCAAAAATATTTTCATGATAATACTAAGCTGTTATTTTCCTTTTTTTTTTTTTTTTTTGTGAGGTACGCAGGCCTCTCACTGTTGTGGCCTCCCCCGTTGCGGAGCACAGGCTCCGGATGCGCAGGCTCAGCGGCCATGGCTCACGGGCCCAGCCGCTCTGCGGCATGTGGGATCTTCCCGGACCGGGGCACGAACCCATGTCCCCTGCATCAGCAGGTGGACTCTCAACCACTGTGCCACCAGGGAAGTCCCCTATTTTCCTTTTTAACTCGCATTTTCTCATGAGTATATAGTGGACATGTACCTTCTAGAGGACACATGATATGGGATCTGGCAACAGACAGAATTCAAAAGCAGATATGAGATCCTAGATGTCTTTTATACAGACAGATATTAAAGACATTTGGAAAAAAAAGTAAAACAATGCCACTCTTCTTGCTAGACTTTTTTGTTTTGAAAAAAATTTTTTTCATTAAGAGTGTCATTTATGTTGGGGCTTCCCTGGTGGCGCAGTGGTTGAGAGTCCGCCTGCCGATGCAGGGGACAGGGATTCGTGCCCCGGTCCGGGAAGATCCCACATGCCGCGGAGCGGCTGGGCCCGTGAGCCATGGCCGCTGAGCCTGCGTGTCCGGAGCCTGTGCTCCACAACGGGAGAGGCCACAACAGTGAGATGTCCGCGTACCACAAAAAAAAGAAAAAAAAAAAGTGTTATTTATGTTAACATGTAATGGGTTTGTTATTTTTAAATAAATATTTTTTTAATTCCTCAGGTTTGAGTTCTAAAACAATAATTATCCATAGATATAATTTACATATGCAAAAGTTCTTTGGGGTCCTCAACAATTCTTAAGAGCGTATAAAGGAAGGGGTCCTGAGACCAAAAAGTTTAGGAACCACTGACCTAGCATGTTGACTGGCACATAATAGGTGCGTTTGTTGAATGAATGGAAGGGTAATAATACTTTAAAATAACAGCATCTTCCTTACGGCCAAGACTTTTACATTCCACTCTCAAATTTATCACTAACACCATGAGCCTCCCCCCAAATATTCCTTAAAACATCTTGAATGGGCCTTTCCTTCCCCATCTAGTCATTGGATACATACTTTTTATCTTCCTTACCTTGGAAGTTGCTCTAAAGGGAAAAAATGCAATCATAAAGTACTGGAAAAGTCTAAGAATATGTGACTTTGCCTTGTCAGTCTCTGCAGGAAACTAAAGTGTGAACCATCTCCTGCAGCCCGCTATCAACCAGGTGGCAGAGGGAGGGCAGCTCTGTTCGCAGAGATAGCGCCGTGTTGCCAGGGCTGTGTGCGTGCTGGTGAAGACAAGAAGTCTTTAGACAGTCCAGCTGACTGGCGCTTTGGCAGAAGATAATTTAAACCTCAGCTAATTATTTTTATTTTTAAAGATTTTGCAGGGCCTGAGGTAAAGGGTGTATACCTTTTCACTTCATTTTTCAGTCAGTACCACCTCCAAAATCTTTTTCCAAGTACCCACACTCCGGAAACCACCTCCTATCTTTCCAGCTCGCTGCCTTGGAATCCCTATTCAGGTACTTATCACCGCCCCCCAGCCCCCCCAAACCTCCAAACCATTGCCATTACCACTTTTTTTGTGATTCATCACCCTCCTTCACTTCCCTCCTTACCCAAGCATGAATTCCATGGTCTAGTATGAAACTACCCCCTTGCAAAAACCCTTCATTCTTGTGCTCTACACCAATATTCTTCTCTGGCAAAACCCCAACCCTAGTGAAACCCAACTGTCCACTTATTCTGAGCCTACCCCCTTGCAGCTAGCCATTGCTGGAGAAAAGCACTCAGACATGCTGACTGACTCACTTCCTATTTGCAATGACAAATTTCATCCATGCCGGGCATTCCTGGATAGTTCCTTTTTTTTGGCAGCACGGCATGTGGGATCTTAGTTCCCAGACCAGGCACCGAACCTGCACCTCCCTGCAGTGCAAGCGCAGAATCTTAACCACTGGACCACCAGGTAAGTCCCCCTAGATAGTTCCTTAGCAGCTTTGCATCTCCTACACCGAGACTGTTTCACAATGTTTATTCATTAAGCTGGTGGAACACTCACATTAACATGGGTTAATATCACCTATCTTAAAACAAACAAGCAAAAAAACAAAAAAAAAGAAAATCTCTCCTGCACCTCCGAGTTTCTACACCACTACAGCAAAAATTTCTCGAGAGTTGTCTATTCTCACAGTCTCCACTTTCTCCACACCTATTCTGTCGTCAGCCTACTCCAATGTGGCTTTCATCCCCAACACTCATTAAAACAGCTCTCATCAAGATCACTAAGAACATTTTGCGAAATCCAGTTCTCTGACTTGTGGGTTGATGTGCACTCCCCTAAAAGATATTGAAGTCTTAATCCCCCAGTACCTATGAATGTGACCTTATTTAGAAATACGGTCTTTGTAAATTAAGATGAGCTCATTACGGTGGGCCCTAATCCAGCATGACTATGTCTTAACACAAACAGGAAATTTGGACACATGTGCACACACAGGGAGAACTCCGTGTGAACATGAAGGCAGAGACTGGGATGATGTACTTACAAGCCAAGGAATGCAAAAGATTGCCAGCAAACCACCAGAAGCTAGGAGAAGGCATGGAACAGATTCTCCTTCTCAACTCTCAGAAGGAACCAACCCTGCCGACACCTTGATCTTGGACTTCTGGCCTCCAGAACTGTGAGACTGTTGTTTAAGCCACCCAGTCTGTGGTCCTTTGTTACAGCAGCCCTAGGATATTGACAATACTTTTCTTTAGACTCCCATGACACCATTCCCTTGGTTTCCCTACAATTTCAGTGACTCCTCCTCTTCCTCTAAATGTTGACCTGTATCAGAGCTCAGTCACCTGTGGCTTCTTTCTTTTTAGCCTCTCTAACCTAGGTGATCTCATCCAGTTCCATGGCACTAAATGCCAACTAAATGCTGACCTCCACTTCTAAACTCCAGACGGACCCCTCCATTGGGTTTCAGATTCCATCCTCCTACTTCTCTACTTGGATGTCCAGACATCTCAAACTTACCATGATCAAAACCCTTAATTGTGATCCACCAAGCCCATCTTCCCCATCCCATAATGCCCCCACAGTCATTTTCATCCAGTTGCCAAGCCCCTAAACTTAGGAGTCATCCTCAATTCCTCTTTGCCTCAACCCCACATCCAATCCAACAGCAAATCCTGTCAGCTCTACCTTCAAAATA
The DNA here is from genome assembly GCF_951394435.1 of Stenella coeruleoalba. Taxonomy (NCBI): domain Eukaryota; kingdom Metazoa; phylum Chordata; class Mammalia; order Artiodactyla; family Delphinidae; genus Stenella; species Stenella coeruleoalba. Next base: position 160,484,811 of record NC_137169.1, read on the forward strand.
TATCCAGATTCTAACTACCTTTCACTATCCCCATGCTACTCTCATTCCCCTCCTAGACTACTGCTTCCATTCTTGCTTCAGACAGCAGCCAGAAGGATCTTTGAAAACAGAAATTAGAGTGCTGCAGTCCCTTTCTCAAAACCTTGTAATGCCATCCCCGTCACACTAAGAATGAAATCCAGAGTTCTGATGGAACCCAGTTCAAATAGCTCCCATTCCGCCTGCCCACCCCTCCCCTTTTCCACCCCTGTCCCTGAGACACAGCACTGTAACCATCTGTTTCCATGTCTGCTTCCCTAGCTGGACTCTGAGTTCCTTGAGGACGCGATCCACACCTTTGTCATCTTAGTAGGCACAGTGCCTGGTACTCACTTGACCCAGAGAAGGCCATTAGTGTTGTGGACAGACACCTCAGACAAGTCCCCAGGCACCAGAATTACCTCCCAACTTAAAATGTTGCCTCGCTTTTGACCTTTCAAGTCCAGTCTAACCCTTAGCTCCCAAATCCTAACAAGTCCAGTTACTTCATTTTTACCACCTCTGTTTGAACGCAGAAAATCCAGTCTCCTGGGCTTGTTTCTCTTCTCCCTGGGCATCCCCTCTCCCCCAACTCCCCGGCTCCCTCATTCCCACTCCCTCTGGGTGGTTCAGATTTCTACCCCATTTGGCCAAGAAATTTCCTTAACTAAGACTCTGGCCGGTTTCAAGTTCTAACTTTTAAAAGGTCCATTGGGACTTGCCCAGAACTGCAGTGACACCTCAAAACCACTTAGAAACACAGCAGGTAGGTTATCACTTACTACTGTTATTACTAAAAGTCCCTTGGAAACCCCACAAAACTTCCCAGCATGAAATATGACTCCACACCGGAGAGTTTTGAAAACTTCTGGGTAAACTGCTTGAACAAGGGTCATGTCACCTCCAGCTTCCACTTGGGGTTCAGTTCTGGGCTACAGCTCTGCTCTAACAACGTAATCGTTGCATGGCATCTCAGGGGTTGTTCCTTCTCTTATGAAATGGGGTTAGTTAAATATCACTAGGCAGTAAACTTCTTAAATGCAGAGAACTATCTTAATTTATCTTTGTAACCCACAGCCAGTTACCTGGTACAGGGCCCAGGGCCCAGCTCCAAGGTCTGTATTCTTTATGAATGGAGGCACGCCACCAGGTAGCACTGGTAACACTGGTAAGCACAGTAAAAGTTTGTTGACAGAATTAACAAATGAGCCATGTCTACTTTCCAGGGTAGATGCAATGAAAAATGACATCATGTATATTAAAACACTCAAGAGTCAAATAAACCTGGGTTCAAATTCTAGAGCCAAGGCCGACTGGCTATGTCCTTAAGCAAATTACTTAACCTCTCTGGGCTTCAGTTTCTTCATCTGTAAACTGGGGATGATAATACTCACCTGATCAAGTTGTTTTAAGGGAAGATTTAGCTGACACGTGTGAAATGCCCCGTGCACCACACCAGTGCATATAAAAGTTACCATTTGTAGAAACACTACTATCATTATTATCTTCATCTTGTACATCAGATGTTTTAATCTAGACATTTAAACATCAACGAATCTTGAAAATGATAGTTTTGTTTTTCTAAACATCATTTATTAGAAAATACAATTCCAGAGAAAGTAGGAGAAAAAGGATGTCTGGGATGTGGGTACAGTACACAGACCTCTCTCTTTAACAGGGGCATAGAGGGTCAAAGTAAAATGAGCTACAGGCAAAAAGCCAGTAACACATCTCTGGTCCATTCATCTAGAGAAGTTCCACCTCTGTTCTCCACTCCCCTAACCCCTGCCCACAGCAGCCAGCTTTGTCCTTTACATTTTAAATTTAAAAGTTTCAACTTCCTTGCTGCTCTGTGGCTTCAATGAATGGAGCTTCTTTCTCTAGTTATGGAATGAGTCAGCGAAAGGGGGAATTTCTGATCCTTGGAGCTGGGGAGGGACAGTCCACATCGTATCCCCACTTAACTCCATTCCCCAGTCACCGGGCACAACCAGCCAATTTAGAAAGTTAATATCAAATTCCAAGTCTCTCCTTTTTTCTAGGAAGACAACCTTTCGGAGTAAAGCGCACAAGTGAATTTCAAATCCATTTGGTAGGGAATGAAGAGTATTAAGAGATCAGAGACCCAGTCTCTCCCTTCCAGCTCGGCTCAATCCAGCCTCCTCACAACCAAAGAAAATCACTGGCAAAAACAACAGTTTTGATGGGATTCCCCACCCGCACCCCTTTTCTTCAGCTGGGGCATCCCTTTGGCTCCAGACAAAATAGGTTTATGGCCCCATAGAATGAGAGAAATTCTTATTAAAAAAATGTGACAGAAATGGAGTTTGGGAGAGAAGCAGCAAAACAAAAGGAGTGGTGGATGACGAGGAAAGCTTCCCAGAAACCACCCAACAGCCAGCCACGCTGACGTCTGCAGCCTAGAGGCCCATTCCTAGGGCCAAGACACCCTGGGGTGAAACCAAACCTAAGGGCCGAGGCAGCAGTTTATCCCACCAGAGAAAAATGAAGGGAGAGACCTATGGGGGAGCACCCAGGCGTATTCACAGGGACCAGATGACCCCCGGAAGAGCTGAATGGAGGGGTAGAAGACAGTATTCAGGGCAAGTCCTAGCAAAATAGGGGAAGACGAGAGGAAAAACTCCCCCCAAAAGAGCCCAGGTCCCTGAACACAGGTCCTCTACAGACCTCCATACGGAAGGCCCTTCCTTACACACGTAGGTATCACATCGCTCTCCTTTGGAGGCAAAATCAGAAAGGCCCAGTGGCGCAGGCCTCAGTCCAGCACACGCAGCCCTCCTTGTCCCTCCCGACCTGCCTCAGAGACGGAGGGCACTAACTGAGGGCCCACTGGGCCCCTCCCCAAATAATTCCTATAGATAGAAATGCAAAAACAACAAACAAACAAAATCCTAGGGAAAAGTCCAATAAGAACCTCAATCATACAAAAAGTCCAATTCCTCTTTTGCCTTCTGAGGCACATGTAAGTCCCTTCTCACGAGGCTTCCTGTCCAGTTAGGACAACGTTACTATTTCATTTTTTAAAAATAAAAATAAAGATATCCACCCACCCTCCCCCCAAATGCTACTTCTACAGCCCACCCCCCACACCTCAAACCAGGCATTGCTCCCTTGACACAAGGTAAACTTAAAACTTTGCTGCACCCTCACAGCCTCCAAGGGGCTGCTCATCACAACCAACCCAAATGCAGTCTGCAGAGGAGCGGATAGCAGAGAGCATCTTTACCCTCCTTGCCTCCTACCACGGAGGCCCGATCCGCCGGGACAGAGGGAAGCCCCACCGAGGGCCCTGCCCCTACACAAGGAAGGGGCAAGTCAAGCAGGGAGAGTCCTCTCCTCCAGCTCTGCCATGAGCCTGGGGTCCTGGGCCACGGCTTCACTGGGCTCATAAAGTCTCATGACTTCGAGATCCCAGTGCGAACCAGCCGGTCTTCTCCTGGGTCAGGTCCAGCTCTCGCAGGCGGATGTGCACCTCCCCCAGCAGAACGTTCTCCCAGAATCCTTGCTCACTCAGCACACTCAGCTGTAGCTCCCGCTGCTGGAGGTCTCCCTTGGGGATTCCATCATATACCAGCTGCAAATGCAAAATTGGGAAGAAAGGGAAGTAGTGAGAGAGGGAACATGGAAGGGGGAGATGCTTAAGTCTGTGGTGGTGTGATCTGATCTGGCTGAGACCCCTTTACCTCCCCAACCAGACAGAGCCCGAAGGAATAGAGAAAGCATACAGAACCCAAGGGAAGCTTAAAGAACCCTGCTCTTGGGGGGACTTCCCTGGTGGCGCAGTGGATAAGACTCCACACTCCCAATGCAGGGGGCCCAGGTTCGACCCCCCGGTCAGGGAACTAGATCCCACATGCATGCTGCAACTGCAACTAAGACCTGGCACAGCCAAATAAATAAATAAAAAATAAAACTAAATAAAGACCCCTGCTCTTAGCTCAGAGTTCAAGCAAATGAAGGCTTGTCATTGGGGCCACAGCTCATTATCAGCAAAGGACCAGCAGGCTCTTCCTCCCCACAGACCATGCCGCAGCTGTGGAATCCCTACCTTAAGTGTCAGCAAACTTTTTTACATAAAGGGCCAAATAGGAAGTATTTTAGGCTTTATAGGTCATACATTCTGATCTATGTCACGATGACTCAGCCCAGCTGCTACAACATGAAAGCAGCCACAGACAAGACTTAAATGAATAGTAATGGCCACATCCCAATACAACTTTATTTACAAACCGGCACAGTCGGCCAACCCCAGCCCCACCCAGCACCTTCCCCACATACCATCTCATTGTAGGTGGGGTTGCAGGTTTTCCGGGCCACTTTGGTTTTCTTCTTAGTGGTTTTCTGAGGGTCAGGAAGGAGGTAAATCTTGACATAGGGGTCGGGATCATTCCCATCCTGGAGCAGTTGCTACGAAGGGAATGAAAACCAAAAAAAAAAAGATGAAGGTTTTTCTATCTGTCTCTCTATCACCATTCCTGTGATCACTCCCTGATCCAGACCCTCTTCTCCCACACCTAGCTTCTTGCAATGCACAATAATTTATGCTTCCCAGCCCACTGCATTCTGCTAGAAACACCTACCACGGTAACGTTAGGTGTCCTCCTAAAACATCCATCAGATTGCCTATGATATCCAGTCTATACTTTGTACACGAATGCTCAGGGCACGCCATAACTTGGTCTGTTCTGAATGAACCATCATGTCCCCAGATATCTCTGCCCAACATCTTTTGTCTATTTTGATCCAAGTAACCCCTAAGAGGTAGAGAAATGAGTCAGAGAGATTAAGTTGCTTGTTCAAGGTCAGCCAATTAGTGATTCACTCAGCCTGATCCTTTTAAAACTTAAGTCAGATCTTGTCACGCCTCTGCGCAAAACCCTCCAAGGGCTCCCATCTCACTCACGGAGAAGCCACGCTCTAGACTGTGGGACCAAGGCTCTGGTCTGCCCTCTCCAACCTCACCATCTGCTATTCTCCCCTCTGCTGCAGGGGCTTCAGCCACACTGGCCTCCTCCTGCGGTTCCTGACATGCCCCAAGCAGGCTCCTGACTAGGGCTTTTGGGTTCAACTGCTCCCTCCGCCTGGAGCAATCCTCCCTCAGATGTATATGCATGGCTCCCTCCCTCACCTCCTTCCACCTTTGCCCAAATACCTCCTCATCAATGAGGGTTTCCCTGAACACTGCAAAATTGCTGCTAGCTTCATTCCACCCCGGTATTCCTTCTCTGCTTTATTTCTCGCCAGAGCACTTACCACTATCTGACTTGCCATATATTTAACTTAACTATTTGTCTGTCTGCCTCTTCCTACTAGAATGTAAGCTCCCTGAGGGCAGGGATTTTATTTTGTTTACCCTTGTATCCAGAGCTAATGTATCAGTGCCTGGCACACGGTAGGCAGTTGATGAAGATTTGTTGAATAAAATGAATGAATGATTCTGTAAGAGTGAAACCCAGATCTCTCTGATTCCAAAGTTCATGTACCTCCTGCTACATACTAATGCCCCAACCTGCAAAAGTCCAGCACATCGTGGTATTCAATAAGAGTTCCCTGCCCCTTCCACTCACAAGGTTCTTAGAATCATACCAAAAACTTAGTGATTATACTCTGCCTTGATTATGCTTGAAGGATGTCACATGGCTGCCTTACCTCTATAACCAGGAAATAAGCCCCTTGGGCCTCTCCCTTATAATAATCACCATAATAATGATACAAGGCACTATGTCAAGTGCTCTTACATGCATTATCTCATTTAATCCCTATAACAACCCTATGAGATAGGTGCTAACATTATCCTCATTTTAACGAGGCTAAGAGTAATTGGGCTACTTGCCAAAGACCACAGGTAGTAAGAAGCTGTGTCTAGTATTGCTTGGTCATATCATAGGCCTAGCACGGTAGCAGGCCCATTGGGTATTCATTCAGTAATCTTTGTGGTTACTCTCACGAGAGGGGGGCAGAAAAGGTCTGATCAGTCAGAAAAGTACCAGAAGAAAGATAAAGATCCAAAGGAGGACTGTGTATGCACTTACCAAGCCCCGAATATGCATCACCATGATGAAGAGTTTGTTGTTTTTGTAGGAGATGGACAGCTTCACCTCTCCCCCAACCTTTCCGACCGGCCGGGCCCATGTGCCATCTGTAGGGACAAAGGAAACTGAGAAAGGTCATGAGGCCAGCCCTGTCCCCATCTGGTGCCAGGCAGACATTTCTGTTTTCTTTTAACCCCCCGCCAGTAACTCCACGTCAGAGTCCTGATACCCCATCGGGGATCTGCCAAGTGGCATCCGCGAACATGACGCAGAGTCGGGTTGGGGGCGTCTATCCAATTCCAGTGTGTAAGCATATCCAGTCCCTGGGGAATTGCTCAAGGAGCTGTGGACCCATAGCCTGAGTGGGAAAGCAGATTCTCTAGCCAGTAAGCAAAGGAACAGAGACGAGTCAAGGAAGGAGAACTGAGAAGGGGCAGGGGCAGGAAAAATGACCTTTGGGAATGGTTCAGAGAGGTTGGCAGAAATGTCACAGAGAAGGCACTGTACCTGAGGACTTGGGAGCCAGGCTGGCGCCCGCAGCCTTCTCATCCCGGGACAGGGGGTGGAAGAAGGTGTACACCAAATCACACTGGAATGGAATCAGAAAACAGGGTCATTCCTCAGTAAGACAATGGCCCAGTGAAAAAAGGAAAAGGACTGTTCCACATTAAAAGAGACCTATGAAATGTGACAACCAAATGTAATATGCAGTTCTTGTTTGGGTCATGGCTCAAACAAACCAACTGTTAAAAGAATTTTGGAGATGACAGGGACATTTTGAATATGGACTATGTTTGGGGTGATATAATGACAGTGTAGTTATGTAAGATTATGTCCTTGTTTTTTAGAGACGCATAGTAAGTACTTAGGGGTAGAAGCCACGATGTCTGTGATTTAATTTAAAATATTTCATAAAAAATAGATGACTCAAACACGTCAAAATAATAACTGTTTAAGTGATGGACATACAGGCATTCATTATACTGTTTCTCTATTTTCCTATATGTTTTGAAAGTTCTCATAATACAAAAGTTTAAAAAAAAGAAAAAAAAATCAAATAAAAGTAGGTCACATCAGGGCAAAAGCAGTCTGTTCTTGGAATTCCCAGGCAGTCCAGTGGGTAGGACTTGGCGTTTCACTGCTGGCAGGCCAGGGTTCAATCCCTGGTCGGGGATCTAATGCCTGACGCAGCCTTGGACAAAGACCATGAATCCTACTTTTGAGAATGTTTACTAAGCAATTAGGGAAAACAAAACCAAAAACTAAAATGTGTGAAAATACCCACTCTAGCATTAAGAGTGAAAAAAGGGGGGAGGGGAATGATCTAAATATCTTTCAAGAAGCGAATGGTTAAAGAGATTACGGTATTGCAAGTTGGTGTATTAATTTGGTACACATATTTAAAGTTATGCTTACTATAAACACTTAAGTGAAAAAAGAACAGAATATAGCATCATATTTAAGCTATGACCACTATAAAACTATAAAAGTCACATTTATATACGGATAAATAGGAAGGAAACATGGAAATGGGGTTAGATGGTTTTTTAGGCTGATGGGACTCCGGATGACTGTATTTGTCTTTATGCCCATTATAGGACCATTTGTTTAAAGAAAAATCTGGGCGGATACACACACTCAACCTGCTCAAAACCTTCCATTTCCTCAGGCTCTTGCTCACTACAAGCACCTAACACGGACATGTCTCTCCGCGTGCCCAGCTGCATGTTTGTGTTTCACTGCATTTCTGTGCATAGTCCTGTGGGGCTGGAGCCACGACCCACCCACCTCTTTCTGCACACAGACCCAGAAAAGCCAAGTCCCCTCCATGATTGCCACCCGCTTCTGTCCGCATCCCCCACCCCCCACCAGCGCCAGGGACAGCCAGGAACAGAGGCAGCCACCCACCTCGGCCACCTCAGGGGCTGCGTGGATCAAGTGCCAGATGTAGCCATTTAACTCCTCTCTCCGCCGCTCCGCCACCGCCTCTCCCCGTGAGCGGCCAATCACAAAGCGACTAGGGAAGCTGCACGGCAGGTGGGGGAAGATGGGGAAAGATAATGAAGAGGCAACAGGATTTAGTCACATTTCACTTGCATTTTCAGTCACCTGATCTGCATTTCTCACCAGCCTCCATTCCCAGGGACCTTTCCCCGACTCCATGCCTCCCCAAGCTCCCCAGGCCTGTGCCAAGGGCACACACGCAGTATCTCACACCAGACAGTTCCTAGGACACCGGATGAGAAAAACAAACCGTTGAGCAGAGTCCTACAGCTCTCCAGAAGTGCCTCAGCGGCTCTGGAGCCCCCAGTTTTCCCCATCAAGGTAAAAATTCATTTGAAAAATCGCTTTTATAAATTGTTGTGAAATACACATAACATAAAATTTACCATCTTAACCATTATTTTAATATATATATTTTTGATATGGACCATTTTTAAAGTCTTTATTGAATTTGTTACAATATTGCTTCTGTTTTATAGGTTTTTTTTTTTGGTTTTTTTGGCCTCGAGCCATGTGGGATCTTGGCTGCCCGACCAGGGATTGAATCCACAGCCCCTGCATTGGAAGGGGAAGTCTTAACCACTAGACGACCAGGGAAGTCCCCGTCTTAACCATTTTTAAGTGTGCAGTTCAGAATTAAGTACACTTACATTGTTGTGCAACCATCACCACCATCCATCTCCAGAACCCTTTTCATCTTGCAAAACTGAAACTATATACCCATTAAACAACTCCCCCTCCCTCCTGGCAACCACCATTCTACTTTCTGTTTCTATGAATTTGACTACTCTAAGTGCTTCATGTAAGTGGAATCGTACAGTAGAATAATATTCCATTTTGTATATACACTGCATTTTGTTTATCTATTTGAAACATAGTTTTACTCTTTAGAAGATTAGAAACTTCGAAAAATCTTCAGATTCAGTCAATCCCCTGCCTTTAGACCCAGGTTGCTCTCCTGGCAGGTGGACCCAAGCTTATTTTCAAGGCTGGAGGAAGACCTCTTGAGAGCCTCAGAAGAGCATGACCACCAGGGGGAGCACTTGTCATCAAACTCATTGCCAGGAGGAGAAAACCAAGGACATAGGTCTTTTCTCCAAAGGGCAGTATCTCACTCCCGCAGTCCTGCCCAGCCCCCATCCGCTCTCCCTCCGCAGTATCCCTCAGTGCAGAGAGTAAAGGCCACAGATACCTGGGCAGGAGGGAAGAAGGGAAGAGCAGCCGCAGCTTATTGTGTAACTCCTGGAACTCCTCAAACGTCCTCTGGATGTAAGTGGCCTCGTGAGCATTCTCTCGCATCACCTTTACCACGTAAATCTGCAAAATCCAAATCTTAGAGAATACTCCCTGCCAAACCCTCTACACCCAATGAAGGGGGTAGGTGAGGGGACAGAAGTGTGTGTGTGTGTGTGCGCACGCACACACACACATGTGTTGGAGGAGTTACGCTTTCCAGAAGGAAGAGGATAAAAATGTCTCTGATGGAGACAAAGATAATATACATATGCAGCAAAATGAAAGCAAAGATTAACAAGAATCCTTGTTTCACAAGACCCTTCACTCAGAGGGAACAGCCATCCAACTCAGCTCCCTGATTGTAGGCAGGCCACTTGGGCAGTGGAGAAGGAAGGGGGGTATGACTGCTCCCAGCACAGGGTGCTCAGTCAACTCCAGTGCCCGCAGTGTGGAAGGGAAGAAACAGTCAGAACCCCAACAAGCTGGGGCAGTGGGGAGCAAGGGAGGGTCAGATCGGAGAAAACACTTACGTAGCCTTTGTTGGGGTGGAAGATCTTCTCGTGGCGGCAGAGAAATACATCAGTGATGCGGCCAGAGCTCTTGAGAGTGTGTGTTCGGGGAGCAAAGGAAAGGGTCAGCCGGTCGTCTGAGCCTGTGAACTTCATCTGAGCCAGGTTATGAATGAAAAAATTGAGCTTTGTGGCTACACTGCCGAGGCTGGACTCAATCAACCTGAAGGAGGATGGGAAGAAAAGGATGTGACCAAGGACCCAAGTCCCCACTGCCTGGCAGAGCTATCTCGAGAAATATCCCCTGACACCTGAGACTAATACTCAGCTCAGATCAGATCATTTTCCCTGTGTGATATCCTCATAGAGTACATGATTGCACACAATGATCAGCATACAGTTTATTTCTGTGAAACTTGGGGTCTTATCTCCCCTCACTGCCCACCTGACCCAAAGACAGTTAAACCAAGGTAGGAAGGAATTAGGGACGCCACCGTGGGCTCACCATGTAAATGTCTAAATACTGTTGTCAAACTGAGTTTCAAGGTTCAGTATGATGGAACCTCACCAAACAAAGCTCAATCCAGAGATTTTAGTTCAAAAGGAAAGGTACTATATCAGACCCAACAGAGAAAGTTTAGTTCGCTAAGTTCCAAAAAGGGTGCATAATAAAATGGACAAAACAGTAGACATTAGGGGCTTCCCTGGTGGCACAGAGGTTGAGAGTCCACCTGCCGATGCAGGGGACACGGGTTCGTGCCCTGGTCTGGGAGGATCCCACATGCCGTGAAGCGGCTGGGCCCGTGAGCCATGGCCGCTGAGCCTGCACGTCCGGAGCCTGTGCTCCGCAGCGGGAGAGGCCACAGCAGTGAGAGGGCCCACGTACCGCAAAACAAAAAACAGTAGACATTAGTATACAGACACTTTCCTGCTTTCACACAAAGTGTGTCTAAGAACGTCAAATATGGGAAAACAGAACCATGGAATTCCATGTTTTGACAAGGGGGAAGGTTCTGATCCAGAGAGCTAAAAACTAGTACAAAATCCCTACTATACATTGCCCCATAGACAAAATCCTTGACTGAGACCTGGTGAGAATGCAAGTAGGGGATCGCAGTACCTCTATATAAAGGTCAGCACTCAAGTGCAGACGGGAGACTGAGTCTGAGAGAAGTAAAATGATTTACCGAAGTCAAAGGCAAAGTTGGGACCACTGACCCATGTTGTCAACTCTAAGCTCTGCCACTGGAGCTAAGCCTCTCCCGTTTCCCTAGCCCTGTTCTTCCCAATCCAGCAGCCTGGAAATTAACTACCCAGAGTGGGCAGCACTGTTTCGTACGGAGAGTTTTACCTGGTGAAGTAGGTAGTGGCATTGGCCTCTGTGTCCTGAGGCCTCAGGGCATCATACACATACTTGAGGTCTTCCAGGTCTGAGAGCTCAGGGATCCCACAGGACAACATCTAGAAGAGCAAAGAAGAAGAGAGGATGCCTGTAACAACCAGGAATTCTTGCTTCTTCCTTACCATAAGGCAAGATTTTCTACAGCTAGGCTCCCTAACCCTTCTAGAGGGTGGCAGGCAGATGCTGTGGGCAGTGGCTAGCAGTCCACAGGAACTGGGGGGGCTGGAGCAGGAAGTCAGATACCTGCAGACACCACTGTCCCCAGGTGGTCTGAGCCCTGCCTTTACCTAGGGCTCAGAGAAGTAGATCTCCAGAAATCCTTTGAAGCAAGACAAGGGAGTCTTAAAGATGGTGCCAGATGATAAGAAGGAGGGGTTCAGAAAGGGATGGAGCTCCTCACCAGGCCCAGAAGGTTGAGGAAGAGGTGGGTGTGCTTGCGAATGAGGTTGTAGGCTTGGCAGCAAAGGTCAACAAAATCATGGAAGCGGCTGGAAGGCTTGTCACCCCCGTTGATGACATACGCCATGTCCGAGGTGAAGACAAAGGGGGCACGGTCCCTGGGCCAAGGGGAACATACAGGTAGAAGGTCAACATGAAGGAGGAAGCCCACTTTGTGGGCTGCATCAGGGGATGGTTTTCCTCATCCCTCAACACCCGTGTGAAATGGACAGATGTGGCTCCTCTAACATTTTCGTTTTTCTTTTCCTCCCTTAATCTTAAAAAATCCCCAAGCACATCCTTCATTGGTTCCCTGCCTGTGAGCTAGTGATATTGTCCCTGGATATCTAGTTGTATTCCCTTTTGCTGTGGTTTGGGCTCATTTCCCTTTGCTCAGTCCTCAGCAGGGAGGGCCAATGGCTGGTGCCTGCCCTCTTCTGCAAGGCCCTGAAAGGACTTGACCTCTTTCTCAGTCTTCTCTTCTCCAAAGCTGCTCAGCCCAGGGACCACACTCTGCAGCGCGGGCCCTCCCATCACGGGCTCGTGTTCCAGCTCCGAACCATTTCCGCTGACCTCCCGGGCCTACACGCGCATCCTGGCTTCAGGAGACCACTTACCGCTTGATGTTCCCGAACATCTGGGCGTGGCCCAGGAAACGGCCAAAATCTATGTGGAACATGTGGCCAGTCGTCTTCAGCATGATGTTGTCATTGTGACGGTCACAGATGCCCAAGACGTACGTGGCCACACAGCAGCCAGCACAAGAATAGATGAAGTTCTCTACAGCCTGGGAGAAGGAAGGCAGAGGGGAGAAGGGGACATGAAGCTGGTGTGGACAGACCCCAGGGGCACAGCCAGACTGAATTCAGCCAGCCCTGCCCCTCTCTCATGAGTCCAACAGCTCTTACATCCGCCTGTTCAGCCTTCATCACATACGTACACACTGATGCACACAGAAACTTCTCTCGTATCTTATGGGGCAAAAGGAGATGGAAGGCGTATAGGTATATCTCCACCACGTTATCTGCAATTCACCACCTTCTGCACCTTTCTTTCTCCTTGGGAAACTGGTTGGAAAGACAGTGCACTGATCTGGGAGCCCAGACTTGACCAGCCCATAATCAGGGAAGACTCTGACGTTTACAACTTTCCCAGCTGTTTGTGGTGACCTTAACTCAAGCACAGCACTGAGGCAACTGACTTAAGGGCCTCTTCCTGACCCTGCTCGGAATTCTTCTGTCCTTCTCCCTGCCCCCCGTATGACTCCCATTTGCACTGTTCTTGGTAACAGATGAATGCTAATCTAATTAAAGTCACTTCACTCCAAGGAAGAGCTGAGGCAGCTTAACACTTCTAGGGGATGTTTTACACTTGAAAATCAGACATCTCCAGTTGGTAAAATGTGTTAGAGCAATTTCTGAGTTTCAAGCAGGAGGGGAGGGAGTCAGGGGTTGGATCTACCTTATTTTATCTGGTCAACGTTTGCCCCCTTATCTGCCTTTCCAGTAAAAACGTATGGAATTAGTGAAAAGACACCTTTCATCCTCTAAATCCTCTTTGTGAGGTTTCTGGAATTCCCAAGAACTCAAGAAAGACTCATCAGCAGAGGCAACAGTTGTCACAGCCAAGTAAGAATGGACAAAGCTGGGAATGAGAGAAATCTTCATAGAACACATGCCCTTCCCACCTCCCTCTGCAAGCTTCCACCCAGCCTTCAAGGACCTTCCTTGAGTTCCACACCTTTCCCAGATCTTACCAGCCTGCACTGACTCCTCCCCATTGAGCCCCTACAGGCACCATTCACTCAGAACTTAGTATTCTCACTTTCCCAGGGTCCAGGGATCTTATCTCCCAGCAGCCTCTTGGCTGTTCCACAGGCCTACTTCAAAACTAGCTACACACAGGGCTTCCCTGGTGGCGCAGTGGTTGAGAGTCCGCCTGCCGATGCAGGGGACGTGGGTTCGTGCCCTGGTCCGGGAAGATCCCACATGCCGTGGAGCGGCTGGGCCCGTGAGCCATGGCCCCTGAGCCTGCACATCCGGAGCCTGTGCTCCGCAACGGGAGAGGCCACAACAGTGAGAGGCCCGCCTACTGAAAAAAAACCAAAAAAAAAAAAAACCCCCCAAAAAACTAGCTACACATAGAAATCCCCTGGGTACTTGTTAAATTAAACCAGCTGACTAATCGCTAGGAAGTTAAGAATAGAAAGTTTGTAAAGAAATCACAGAATGTACCTTCTGGAAGAAAGAGATGATTTCTATCATAGGGAAATATATAATTGAAAAGAAACCACTCAGTAAGTATAACCCATCAACTCCCAGTCTTGACCATCTCCATCAACATGTCTTCATGTCACAGATGTTCCTTCTACCTGAGAGGCATCCTATTTTGACTTACAAAGCAGCTATATGCCTGTACTCTGCCACAGAGTAAGTAACTAAAGTCTCATCACCTAAGTTACGCAGGGTGTTGGCTGCTTACTGGCAGGAAGTCTCACTGGATAAAGAGAGCTCTCCTGATTTAAGGGGTTTCACTTATAGGATGGAGGTACTTTGGTTTGCTGAGTAGGTGGCCAAGAGACAAGTATCTCTAGTTCTTTCCTCCTGGAAGGCACCATAAGAAACTACCAGCATCATTCTAACAGAAAGACTAGAAGAGCTGAGAGCTATTTTTGAAAGACTGATATTAAACATTGAGACACTAAGTTAGTTTCTCTCTGTGTGTATTCTTTTTTTTTTTTTTTTTTTTGCGGTACGCGGGCCTCTCACTGTTGTGGCCCCTCCCGTTGCAGAGCACAGGCTCCGGACGCGCAGGCTCAGCGGCCATGGCTCACGGGCCCAGCCGCTCCGCGACATGTGGGATCTTCCCGCACCGGGGCACGAACAGGCGTCCCCTGCATCGGCAGGCAGACTCTCAACCACTGCGCCACCAGGGAAGCCCTCTGTGTGTATTCTTGTTGTACAAGCTTTTATAATATTTATTATGACTCTTTATTATACTGGCAAGGAGTAATCATAATTCCAGCACCAAGCACAGTGCTTCTGTATGGTGGCTGCTTAATACCTGAAAAATACATGTTAGTATAAATAGTATGTAGGGTTGAGGGAGGGAGGAAACAATATCACTCCTTTCCAAGGGTAGAGGACCTTAACATTTACAACATACAGAGGATGGGTTTTGAGGGATGGGAAAGGGAAGAAAGGGCTTTCCAGGCAAAGGAAATACTATTGTCTAAAGGTATTGAAGAAATGCAAGCAGCTCCCTAAACTACAGCATAAATTATCATAAGATGGGGAGGTGCAGTGGATGAGACCACAGGGGCAGGCAGGGCTGGATTACAAAAGGCCTTGCGGCAATGTTGTGGATGACGGACTCATCTTTTAGGACACAGGGAGCCTTTGAAGAACTGAGAGCAAAGGAGTGACATGAGCAGTTTGCACCTTATTTTAAAAGACTCTGAAATCAAGCAGAGGATGGTAATGGAAGGAGGAGAGGCAGTCCAGTAGTTCAGGGGACAGAAAGCAAATGGCTTTAAGAAATGGTAAGAAGAGGACAGGTTCAAGAGACATCTGGGGAACCGGGCTTGGTAAAGCAGAGGAGAGGCAGAAGGAAACATCAAGAAGACTCATGGCTCTGTCTTGGGTGACTGCACAGAGAGAGTCAAACCATCCAGGAAACACAAAAAGCAGGTTTCAAGAGGACAAGGAGAGACAGAAAGCTCGGTTTTGCCTATACTGAGTTTGACATACAGGTGAAACACAAGAGGAGAGGTCCAGCAATCAGGAGGTGAGAGAGGGGAGAGGGAATGGCTTTGGAAGTCATCAGCAAGTGGGTGGTAAAGTAATAAGAGATGATGAGCTGGCACGAGAAGAGTACAAAGAGCACAGCAGGCCAGGAATTAAACCCTGGGGAATGCAAACATTTAAGGCCTCAGAAGATCATCTAATTACATGTTCACTAAACAACATTCTGATTGTAATTTGGCTGCCCACGTAGGTTCTCCTTCAGGGATAAAAGCCATTGATCAATATAAGTTAGTATATGGGTCGCTTCTGGTTTATGGTCATTCTCTTATGAGCTTGGTTATTATGATTTATTCTCTCCCCTAAACTTAATTAACCCAGAGGCAAAAGCCATGAAGCTGTGGACCAGCCCCAGAACACAGCAGGTCACCAAGGCCCTACCACCCAGTACAGCCCTGCCTGAAGAAGGTCAGCTACCTTTTCTATCATCTCTGTCTCATATCTATCCTCAATCCTGGCTTCCGGTTACATGCTTGTCACAAACCAGCTCCATAACTGGGAACAAATGAGTGAGTCTTAATTCACATCTATGAAAAGAAGAGTTGGATAAAATGATCTCTAAAGTCTCTTCCAACTCTTGTTCTGCAAAGCACCACTGGACTCCTCGCAGGACACGGGAGGACCTGGATAGGATCGTGACTAAGAGGGTCCCCTCCTCCAAACTCAATCTGCCAGCGGAACTCAGCGAAGGCTTCCCAGTTGGATACCAGGGGATGTTCTTGGTCAGCTTACAAAAGTCACTTGACCCACCTCTAGACATCTGGGGGCACCAGTCAACCAAGAGTGTTTCTCTCCTCCCAATACAGCTGAGCTGTCTTCTCTGTGCATGTGTGGGCCTTGTGGGAACACGGTGTGCCAGAGTCACGCACATCCCACCCCAGCTTCACCCCCACGCTTCAATCCTACCTTCTCGTACTCGTCCTCCCCAGGGTTGTGTTTCTGCAGCCAGTCGGCTAGGGGCCGGTCCTTGAAGGAGCCGGTCACCCCGTGCTCCACCTGGATCTTGCGCAGGGTCTCAGAGTTGGGGATCATCTCTACCATCCCTGTGAGGGGAGACATCAAGTCATTCTCCAGAGCAGAGACAAGGCGTCTGTCAGGAGAGGACTCCAAGAGCTTTGCCGGATGCTTCCCTACAGATTAAGCTCTTGGGCATTTGGACAAAGTCTGATAATAAAGGGAAAGATCCTTCCCCTGGTTTCATACTCCATGCTGTGACTCCTTGGTCCCCCCAGCTCATAGCCATGATCCTTTTCTGTTTTAACTTTTACTACGGGATTTTCAAATACATATAAGAATAAAGAAATGGTATCATGAACTCACACAAAACCAGTTTCAAAAATTATCAACACTTTGCTAATCTTGTTTCATCTATTTCACTCACCCAGCCCTGCTTCCCCCTCTTCTCTTCCACCCTCCCCCTACCCCATTCGCGGCTGGAGTATTTTTAAGTAAATCCCATACATGTCATTTCACTCATAAGTATTTCAAGTATAACTAGCAAGGACACAACCACCATGCCATTATCACATCCAAAAATTCAACGACCATTCTTTGATCTGATCTAACCCAGTCTACGTGCAAGTTTCCCCCAACTGTGTCCAAAAGTATCTGTTTACAGTTGGTTTGTTAGAATTGGGATCCAAAGTCTCCACGGTTTGCTTGGTTATGTCTCCAAGCCTGTTTTATTTTATAATAGTCTCTCTCCTCTGCCTTCTTTTTTTAATGTCATTCCACAGCTTCTAATGGGATAATCTTGTCCTTTTCATTTTTCTGGAGAAGCACACAGTTCTCGTCAGGGAATGGCAAAAGGGTAGTAAGCAAGAATGCCCCCCACGCCAGCTGCCCAGTCAGCGCCCCGCCCACTCCCTACTGACCTCTCCCACGGCCAGTGGAGAAGCAGCGGAAGAGGACCATGCGCATGTCCAGCCCCTCCTGGACCCAGATCTTGCTCATGATGCGAATCATCTGCAGGGTCAGCATGTCCTGGCGAAGGTCGTCCCCACACTGGATGAAGGAAGACAGTGACCGGAACCACCTCCCCCACTTCCCCCAGCTCCCAGATCTCCCAGGAGGGCAACCTTGGCCCAGACTAGTAACCAGGGACTGCTCAGTGCTCCCACCTCACACTCAGACCTGCTCACACCAGGTCAAACACCAGAGATGGGCCAGGAACCACATCTTGCCCGTGTGGTGTTCCAGCTCTTCTCCCAACCCCACGTCCCCATTTGCACTGAAGTCAGGGTCCTCTTCTTCATGCAGCCTTCCTGACCATCAAAGCCTTAAAACTTGGATTTGGAACTTACACACAACAAATATATGTCACTAAGTCACGCACGCCTTTCATTTCCCCCACTGGATTGTCCGCTCTGAGACTATCCTTTATTCCTCAGAATCATGGATGTACCAGTTAGAGGGACCTTAAGATTCATCAGGTCCAACCTGCACCTGATTTATGAATTTCCTCTTCAGCACACCTGCCATAGTCATTCAGCTTGAATACTCCAGAGACAGCCAGGTCAGCACCTTATCCATTCCACTGCTGAGGTAGCTCTGCTTTCTAGAAAGCGCTTCTGACACTGAGCTGTCAGTTACCTCCTTACACATCCCAACACTGTTCCTAGCCCTCTGGGGCCACACACAATTCATCTATTTCCTTTTTCACCCGATAGTCTTTCACGCACTAAAATGGCAGCATGAGTGTGACCCAGTAGGAAGAGAATGGCCCCGAGGCTGCTTCTGCCACCCTTGGATTCCCACCTCTCCTTCTCTCTACCATCTATATCCCACCAGGCTTGAGAGAAGCATCCTCACCTTGAAGATGACACGGATGTTCTCGCCCAGCGGATCCACATTTTGGAAGGAGAGCTTGAGGGGGACTGCATTGGAGTTGAAGTAGGAACAGTCCTGCCACAGTAGAGAGGGTAGTGATGAGGGTCAGGGTGGCCCAGGCCCAGGCCCAGGCCCAGGAAGGAAAACGGCCTCTCCAACTCTCCACCAGCTGCTGCTCATTGTTTCTTCCAGATTTCTGCAGAGCCCACATTCCTTCCCTCCCTCCCTATCACCCTGGTTCAGTTTATGACTTCAGCTCCTGCACCTGGTCTCTCTCACCCCTTCGGTTCACTCCACACACAACTTACTAGTTGTGTGACTTCTGGCAAGTCGTGTGTCCCACGTATAACTCAGTTTACACCTCTGTAAAATGGGGCTCACAACAGTACCGACTTCCTAAGAGTCGTGAGGATGAACTGTGATAACCAAAGGAAAGCACTTAGAACAGTGCCAGGCACAGAGTGCGTGCTCGATGAATGACAGGTGGGAGCGTCACCAGCCTGGACTTCAACCCCGACACCATCAGCAGAGGCACTTACCCAGCCCCAACCCAATTCCTCCACCCCGCAGAGCTGTCAGGTAAAAGTCCATACACGTTAGCGTTGGCAAGAGGCCCCACATATGCCTTTCTTCCTCATCTCTCTCAGTAACCAGGTCAGTGAGGACCTGGCTTCCACTGAGCCCTCCCCACTCCAAGAGCCCCAAACCCACCAGTCACTCACCCTGGGCACGATGCCCTTAACCAGCAGACTGGGGCTAAGCGGCAGGCGGCAGGAGCCATTGAGGGCAAAAAACTGCCCCACCTCCTCCAGGCCTGTGCGGAGAATCCCCTGGTGGGGAAAGGAGAGCAGGGGTGAGGTGAGGGGCCCATAAGCTCCACTCAGAGCCAGGCCTCTCCCAGGGGCGGGTGCCAGTAGTGGTTGGCATGGAAACAGTCACCCGAGAGATGTGGACAACCTCCTGGAGACGGTGAAGAAGGAAGACTGCCCCACCCACACCACAGCCATGGCCACAGCCCAAACACCTATAGAGACTGGGTGGATGACAGAACAGCTTAAAGCAGCCCACGGTGAACTGAGAGGGTGGGCTACAGGTCAACGAGGAGTTGCCACTTGGGCCGTTGCCAAAAAAGCCAATCATCTAGACTTCACAATCTCCCAATTTTTAAATGTTAGCAACCAGGATCACTAATACTGGTCTAATACAACCCCTTTGTGCAAACAGATAAAGGTGCCCCTTCTGGGTGGTAGCAGCCCTGAGCCGTGGCTCACAGCACAGTGAACAAAGTATGACTGAATTTTAGCCCTCACTTGCCCCCTCTGGCTGGGTGCTCTTGTGCAGTGAACAACTTACACAACTGGGCTTAGCCTTTAAGGTAAACAGTTAAATAAAAATGTTAATACTTCGCAAGCCAAAGAGAACACATTCCGTGGGCTGTATCCAGCTTGCAGACTGTCAGTTTGTAGCCTGTAGGTTAGGGAGTCACCTCTTTCCAGCCCCTCACCAGAGATGGTCAAGTGCCACCCTGCTGGTCAGGATGCCTAAGAAGTTAACGACTGGCTGCAGAGGCCCAGAACTGGAAATGGGGAGAGGCAGCCTCACCCCACTCACCGGCCGTGCAGACGGGGCAGCCTCCCGGACCTGCTGGGCCAGCTTGGCCAGGGTACTGACAAGCCAGCACTGGCGGTTAAACTCCTCTCTCAGCCCCTTGCCACAGCAACACAGCAAGGCTGCCAGCAGATACTGGTAGCGGATGCTGAACTGAGAGTCCTTGAGGCCGTCTTTCAGCAACCTACCAGGCAAAGGGAGGGGGGAAGTCAGAACACTCAAAGGATAACAGGCAAGGGGAGGGTGGGGAGTGGTCAGACCCAGCTCCAGCTCCCTGGAGAACCCACCCCAAACTTGGGAAGGAAAACAGGCTCTGGATGCAGAACTTATACAGAGGCGTTCGGCCACACCTCAGCCTGCCCATGCTGTCTTTAAATAGGGCTCAAAGCCCTTCTGCATCTGGTTTCTCCTTGTATTTCTGCCGTGCGTGGGTGCAGGGGAGGGCCAGGGATGATCCCCACTGCGCTTACATGCGGGTGAGCTGAGACCCCCCGAGGAAAAGGTCCTGGCCCAAGGCCACCTGGTAAGTCAGACACATACTGCAACCCAGATGGCTCAGCTCCCCACCCTTGCAGGCTTAGAGTAAAACACCCCCAAGTGAAGGAGGTGTGTCCATCTCTCCTCTTTCTGCACACAGTTTTACCAGAAGAAGTAGTGAGTCACTCTCAAGTCAGAGACAGCTCGTTTCAGGAGGAAGCGCACCAAGGGGCTGTCCAGGTAGCACTCATACTTTAAGGCCTGTGTAGGAGAGAGGGAACAGGAGGCTTTGTTGACTGCCTGTAATCTATACCAACTGCTATCCCTGCAGGATGCAGTCTGTCTTGGGGTCCTGGGGGTGGGACCATCAGAACTGGAGGGAAGGCCAGCTCACCCACCTGCACGAGCTGGGGCAAGTAGTCCAACAGCTCAGCATCAGAGAGGGAGCCAATCCACTGAACGGCCATACGACGCACCTCCTGGTCTGGGAACCTGCAAAATAGAGCCCAGGACCCTGACAATCCAGCCACAGGGTCTAAGGCACAGGAGTGAGGAAGCACCCTCACCCCTAGGTCTCAGAGCCATGGGTGAAGAAATGGCAATGACTCCCAGAACCTGCCAAAGCCACTAGAAGAGTCCTAAGCACCTTTTCTGGATTGCAGCCCTTGAGAGTGGCCCTGGCCCATGGTCAGAGTCAGCCTTGGGCCATGGAAGCCACTCTCACTCTCTGTATGAGTTAAGAAAATGGGATAAAGTCCTCAACCCCACTCCCAAAGATCTCTTCCTTGACTCCCATTGTGCCAGAAATCCCATCATCACAGAGCCCTCGTGAGGGTCAAAGCATTATTGTTTCTTGGTACCATCCTTTTAATGCAAAGCTTGCCAGGCAAATAACAGAGATCATGAAATTATATATAAGCCAGTACACCTAGCCAGAATTAGTTTAGCAGAGATTAGCAAAACCTTTGCCTCAAAGAGTCCTGAAGGCAAAATACATGCATCAGGTACATTTTAATTACTAAGAGTGGAAGAAAATAAACCATTCTAGGGGTTTGAGACTGGGAGCCTGTGTCCCCAGAGGAACGAAGGAAGAGAGGACTGTAAGAGCAGAACTAAGTGATAAGGTTTGGGTTACACAGGTGTGTGCATATGTCAAATCTCAGCAAATGTACACATAAGGCTTGGGCATTTACTTACATGTAAATTTTGTCTCAAAAGAAAACAACATAAACAAACATTGAGCTGTAGTTAATGTTATGGTTGCTAAAGTATTTAGGAAGGAGTTATGATGCCTCAATTTACTTCAAAATGCATTAAAGAATAAGATGTATTGATGGACAGTATATACATAATAAAGCAAATATAACAAATGTGAATGGTTAGAATTTAGGTGGTGGGAATATGGATGTTCACTATTAAATTCTCAGTTTTGTTGTATGTTTGAAAAATGTTCATAATATAACATGGGGGGTGGGGGTGGAATAAAATAAAGAAAGGGAAAAGGAGAAGTGGAAAAGCCCTGAATTTCCACACCCACTTGACCATTCTCCCCAGAGCTGGCCAGGTCAGTGATGGGCAGTGCCAAGCCCTGGCTTCTGGAAGGACACGTGGTCAGGAAAGGTAGGTGTTACAACTCACGTGGCATGCAGGAGCCCCAGGGCATCCTGGTGGTTCATGTGGGTCCACTGCTTCAGGAGAGCGTAGATGTCGGGCAGGCAAGCCCACTCCCAGCTGGGGGCGCTAGCGAGCACCAGGGGGAGTGAGCTCACCTCCGAGTGGCAATAATACCGCTTCTCCCACAGGCTCTTTTTGTCAGCATCAGTGAGCCTGGGGGTGGAAGTGGTAGGGGGAGGTGAGAGAGACAGCAGAGTCAGCCAGAGGGTAAGGTACTCACGCTCCAAGAGAATGCGACACACTCCAGTTCAGTAGTTGCCAGACTTCGCTGCATGTTACAATCACCTGAGGAGCTTTATAAACGCCTCTTGTCCAGGCTACACCCAAAACCAATTAAGTCAGAATGTCTGGGGAAGGCAGGCATCGGTAATTTTAAAAATATCCCTAAGTGACTGCAATGTGTGAAGCGAACTCTGGGAGCCAGGGTCCAAATGGCATCTTTGATCCTTGACTCAGGGACATCTCACACCAAGGCAGCATGCAGGGGCCAAGGGCACCGAATTCGCCACCCCTCCTGAGGATGCCCTTCGGGCATCATTCCCAAGTAGAGCCACCAGAGGGCAGTGGTCCCCACTGCTCAGGGTCTGGGCAGCTGAGAGGCCTCCTGGGGCTTCCTGGGGCCAGCTGGAGGTTTTATAGGACCTGCAGCTAATTGGGCCTTGCCTGAGATCAGGTGTCTAATGGGAGAAGGGAGCTCAGGGGCTGATGAAGCAAGGGGTCAGCAGAGGAATGGGGGCAGGGGAGGTCTGCCGTCACTCGGTGATTCTGGCTGCCCTGGGTGAGACACGAGGGAGAGAGATGAGCCCCATCTCTCTCATTTCCCCCAACCGCCACATGCAAGGGCCATGCAGGAGCCAGAGAGGTATAGGAGAGAGCAGGCCGGGGAGGAGCCCAGATCCCACCAGCTCCTCCAGCCTCTTCAACCCTGGTGAGACAGGCAGCCCCAAGGATGAGATCAGCTTGGACTCGCTTACCCCTGACAGCTGCCAGCTTGCCTTGACACCTGATCCTTTTTGGAAAGTGACAGGGCCAGAGAAATGCAAAGGCTGTGGGTGTGGAAGGGGCAGGAGGTGGGGGCAGGGTGGTAAGCATAACGCCCAGCTGCCCCAATGGACAGCAAATAGTACACAGCTTATCTGGGGGTGGGGCAAAGCTCTGGTCCTCTTGGCAAGCTGATTCTGGGCCAAGTCCCCATCGTGGGGATGGGTGTTCCCAGATCTAACATCCTGACTGTGAGCTCTCCACTTTGCCTAAGGTCAGCTCATGAAAAACGTCTGGGGGCTGCAGAGCCCTCTCTCCACCACTTCCTGCCTAGGCGGCAGTGCCCACCCTATCCCACCTTGACTCCCAAAGCAGGAGGACAGGGACCTGCTGGGAGGTAAGAGAAGGTCAGTTAGAACTCGAGAGACTTAGTAGAGGCCCGAGTCACACATGGGGGTTGCCCTGGGCCTCACCAGTACAGGGACTCCTTCTGCATGATGTTTTTAAGCACGTGTTGGTCTTCCTCCCGGAGGCTGCCAAACTCATAGCGGGGGCTGAACTTGTCTCCAGCGGGGCTGGTGAACTTGATGTCGAAGGCTGAGGTGGGAAAGTCAATCTGGGAGATGACATCAGGGAAGTGAGGAGAGAGAACAGGAAGCTGGGTGGGGCTGCCACCTACCTGGGTCTCCAGCTCTTCTTTTACCCACCAGCCTTCCTGCCTCCCTTCCTCCCTCCCTTACCCTCAGATTCTTTGTCTGTAAAATAACCTTGTTGGACTTGGTGATCGCTAAAGTCCCTTCCAGCTATAACTTCCAGCGAAAAATGAGAAGGAAACAGAGAGAGAGAAAGAAAAACGGTCAAGTGAGGAAGAGGTTGGGCTGAGATGCATCTAGGTGAGGGGACTGGCCCCAGGCCAAACTCTGAACAGAAGCGTCATTAGGCTGAGCCACTGGGAGCCTCACGCCGAGGTTGGGGAGCCTTCAGTGTGGTCTTGGAGGGCACTACTGCCTGATGGAAAGTGGGACCACATGCCAGGTGAGAGCTCTGCCAACTCTGAAGCCTGCAACGCTGGGTTCCCTTGCTCTCTGCTGCCATGTTCATCCTTCTAAAATGGATGTCAGAGCTCAGGGAGCCAGTCCTCAAAGGGAGTTCCACATTCTTTCATTCAAGAAATGTTTATTGAACCCTAATATGTACCGAACATTGTTCTGGGCCCTGGGCACAGAGTAGCAAATAAGACAGATAAAAACGCCTGCCTCTTGGAGCTTTCATTCTGTATCCACTTTGATTCCATATTCCGTACCAAAGCATCTCGTGACCACAAGAAAAGGAACCAGAAACGGTAACTAGACCTTGGACCTGACCAGCTCCTCCTCCTGTCCCCAGAGAATGGGTCCACCCCACTAGAGCACTGAGTGGCTGTGGGGAGGGCTTCCCCATGGGCCCCAAGAGGGGATGGCTCAGATTAGTAATATTAGGGTTCAATATAAGGAACTCTGAAGAGCTGAGCCCTGGTTGGCAAGGGTCTCAGACCCTGCCTTCAGGCTCCTTGAAATCAGCTAACCTCAAGGAGACGGGACATAGCTTCCGTAGAACTTGCCCTCCCACTCCGGGTCTAACCATGTTCACCTAGTTGCTTCAGTCTCATCATCCTACGCGCAAAGTTCCGCACTTTCTCCTACTGCCCCAGCCCAAACCTCAAAGGGAAAACATGGAGCCAACTCTGGAGTGGTCCTGATGGGTCGGTGGGAGGGAGAGGCTGGGGTCTCACCTGCAGGATGACACTATCTGGCTGATGGAAATTAGGTGCACTCCAACGGGTACTGGGGCTTTCCTGTGTTGCTGGCCATAAGCCCAGAAGCTTCCGGCCACAGGTCAGGACTCTAAGGAGGATGGAAGGTGGGATAAGCCAACAAACCCAGTCGCTAAGGAGATGGTTCTCCTCCCGCTCTCCCTATCCAAAACTCTGCCTTTTCTGCTTGAAGCCACTGCCCAACTCCTCTCTCTCATTCTCCCCCACAGACCACGACCTTCTCTTTCTTCCAAGTCCTACAAAAACCCACCCCCTCCAGGAAGCCTTCCTAAACTAACCACACCCTCCCTGGTCTGGGTGACCTGGTGGCAGGGATGCCTTCATGACGTAGAGAGCTGGACTGGATGACCTCTAAGGTCCTTCCAATGACAAGACCAGATGACGCTGCCTGAGCATGCATGTCCATGCCCCTTCCCACCAGTCCTGCCCAGTAGCTCTTGATTACATTAACTGTGCTGGCCACCAGTCCTGTGCCTTGGTCCTCTCCACCAGGGCTGGGACCCTCTGGACTCTGCCGGCGAGCCCCACCTGGCCAACCTGCCCAAGGGGCATTGGCCCATGCAGCGGCCAGGCCTCTCTCTCCCTATCCCCTCCTCCCTGCCAAGGCCAAGCTGCCCTGGGCCCACATACTGCCTGAAGTTGAAGAGCGGAGCAGTGACCCAGCCCAGGGCTTCGGGCACCCGCCGCTGCTTATTGGACTCCGAGGAACTCCCGGGTGGGGGGATGGGCAGAGCATAGAGAGTGGCACACAGCAGGGTCTCCCGAGGCAACCGGTTCACCTGCACAGGGAAGCAGATCCTAGGGGGGACAGGAAACCAAATCAGGAAGCGGCACCCCTGTGGCTTCCAGGGCCAGGTGGCCCAGGAAGTCAAGATGAGGCTGAGAACTTGGCCTCCCGATATGCTCCCTGGGTAAGCCTTCCTGCAGAACCAGGACAGATCCCAAACTGCAGGCAAAACCTCCACTCGATGCCTGCAGGAGCACAGTCTATATGTCTTTGCAGCCTCTTGGCAGAGTAAGACAAACATCCTCTGATTTTGAGGCTACCCACAGTGACCAGACAGAACTCACTTGGCCAGGGCCACCTAGAGTTCAGGTGTCTACATGCCCCATACCGTCAGCCATACTCCTTCCCTTGTTTTAGGATTTCTGCAGAGTCACCGAGAAGCTGCTCCTTTTGACAATCCTTCTCCACTGAACAATCCCCAACCCTCCCCCACCTCTTTCGGTTGAGAGCAGCCTGGAAGCGGCAGCATGATCTCCGCCTTCAGCGCACCCTCCCCCACGGCCCTCCCACCTGTCTGTCCTCCCGTGTCCCCTTCTTCTCCTAACCCACTGGACGCAAATAGTTTGTTCTCACCCCGAAACATTTTCAAAGCCAAAGGGATAAAAAGAAGGGGCTCCTCTGAGTCCCTGGGTGGTGAGAAAGCAAACTGGCGGGGCCCAAAGAACTGACACCGAAGCCCTTGCCAGCACCCAAGCCCAGATAGTCTCTCCCGTGCTCCCACGCCTGAATCACACCCGGCTACTCCCTCCAAGTTCAGGATAAGGACCTGGGGTGGGGTGGGTGGAGAGGGGAGGGGAGCTGTGGGAAGAGGGAGGACCCACATTACCTTTCGGGGCAGCTGTCCCTGGGAAAAGTCCATACTGTCACACCCTTCTGGCCAGCCCAGGGCCCAGCAGCTTTTATGCCAGAGGGCACAGAGGCGGGGCGGCCACCCCCAAGGTTAGCAGTTTCATGATGAAGCAGCCTCCCTCCACCGCTGCCCCTCACTCCTCCAGGGGAATCTCCACGTAAGTGAGGCACTCTCTCCTTCCCGCCAGACTGGCAGGGCCCTGCTCTGTCCCAGCTGCCTCTACCATGGGGGCCCACAGCTATAATTAGGACCCCGCCAGCAGCCAGCGTGCACGCCAGGCCAGGGCTTGGCTACGGTGGCAGAGCGAGGCTGCTGGGCCTATTTTGAGAGTTAGCTGACCCCATGCTGCTACAGTGAGGGAGACAATCAGCTGACCCCACAGCAAAGAGGAGACGGAGTTGGCCCTGATCCCTTTCTTTTCACCCAAGAAGCGGCTTCCAGCTGGGCATCCAGAGGAAAAGAGAGTGAGGAACCTTTCTAGCTGAAACCATAATGGCTAGAACCAACCAAGGGCCCCTTCTCCTCAGCCCTTGGGTATAGCTGGTATTCTAAAACCTCCCCCATGGACCTTCACCTGGGGTGAGTCAGGACAACCGGTAGGTTAGCTGTAGCCCTGAACTTCCTCCCTTCTGCAACCCATTCCTCAACAGTGCATCACAGGGGCTGACTCCTCCGGGCAGCATTCCTGGGATGTGCCGGTTCCAGTCCTGGTTCTGCCTCTCACAACCTTGGGCAACTACTCACACCTCTGCACCTCAGCTTCTTCATCAGTGAAAAGGGGAACATGGCTTCACTTGTGTGATGTGTGTATATACTGGGTGCTTTTTCTATGTGACACTGTGGTTACTGCACTGGAACGGAGCTATATACATTTAGTACTTTCATGCACAAACATCCCCATGTGCCAGTCACTTGGAACAGAGAAACCAGAACTGAGAGAGCTCAGAACACAACAAAGATGATAAAGAAGAAAGCATTTATCGTGTACTAGGTACTGTGCCAAGTACTTTACTTGCAGTGTCTCAACTGCTCTCAAACAACCCTATAGGGTAGGCCCTATTACCGTGTCCTTTTTGGGTTGAATGACCTGCCCAAGGTTGCACCTACGGTGAGAAGGAGAGGATGGTGGCACCCAAAGCCTACACTGTACTGCCTCCTCCCACATGCCTTGGTCTTGATCACGAAGGTGCCACGGGGCATCTGGAGGGGCAGCGCTGACATGACACCCTCCACAAGGCTCTAGGAAGGATAGCAGCCCTATGGGATTTGAGGCGGAGATTCAGACAGGGAGTAGAATGAGACCACAGAGCAGGCAGCTTGAGGTGGGACATGCTGGGCTGCTTCCACACCTCTGATACTCCGTGGGGAAGGGGTCTAAGGCTCATTGTGAGGTCTGCCTGGGCTGGAGCGCTATAAAGCACGTAGTAATTGAGGCCAGAGAATCCCAAGGGGATGGTGAAATTCGGGAGCCGTTTAATGTAGCCATCCTCAGCCTCCAAGGAGTCTCTCCTGCTCTGGTGATTGTTTAATTAAAGGACTTCATTTATACCTTTATTGCTCTAAGAATCATAAACGTGTGAAGACAGGAGAAAAGGTCTGCCTCTCCCGTTGGCCGTCTGTAAAATGGCCCACCTCTCCCCGGATTTCCACAGACTCTCCATCCACCTATTTTGGTATCCTTGGCCTCCCCAAGGACCCTCCTCAATCTCTTTAACCTGCACTCCAAATACTGAATTTGCAGCTCTGCTTTGCACATAAGGACTCAGAGATAAGTCAGTCTGGGAAAGTGAAGCTGCGGGGAGCAAACAAGGTGCTTGCTGACTGTCTGGAGGGAGGACGGAGCAGCACAGAAAAGGCACGAGGCACACAGGCTCCTGCAATGTCACCATCGAGGCACCCTGGCCTCCATTTCCTTCCTGTTTTGCTTGGCTGATGCCTACCTTCCGGACAGCAAATTACTGTTAATAAACGGTGGTTAATACTATCTTGTGCTTGTGTTTTCATGTTTCTATTTATAACCTGTCTTACCTCATTTCCGTGCCACAATTGCCTCTGAGTTAAACAAATGTCCCCATTTTACAGTTTGAGAAACTGAGGCCCAAAGAGGCCAGAGAGAACATACGACTAGAGACAGACCTAGAAATAGAGCCTTATTCCTATAGCTCTAAGCCCATTAGTCTTCCCTCTAGGCAGCCTCCCCTTCCAGATCTATAAGGGAGAAAGAAACCATGGTGCCATCTCCCTCTTCCATGAGAACTGTAGGAAGAAGGGAGAAGATGAGACTCCCTCAGACTAGTTAAACCTTTTAAGGGAGACAAGATCGAAACAATGAATTATTATTAAAACTAATGTTTATATGGTCCTTCATGGTTTACAACAAGCCTTTATGGATACTTCTCATTGGAAACTCATAACAACTTGAGAGGTAGAAATTACACTTGTCCCCATTTAAGATAGGGAAGTGGAGTCTCAAGAGTCTGAATGGCTTGTTTGGTTAGGGTTCGTGACAGAGCCTGGTTTAATCTGGGCATTCAGGAGGCTGAGAGGGTCTGCAGTGGGCACTGGAGCCTGGCGGGAGGTCTTACTGCTGGTCCCAGATGATGAGGTGGAAGAGGTACTTGGAGAAGTGAACCCTTCGGGTCCGCAGGGGGCTGCACAGCTCCTTGCCGCCATGGCTGAGGGAGCAGGAGAGGTAGAACTCTTCATAGCTACAAGAGAAAGGGCGTAGGTCAGGACACTCAGCTCCCAGACCTCATCGCAGTCACCCAAACTATGCCAAACACCATTTCCCCTGTAAGACTCTTGATCTGTGGGACTGGAACGTGGGGTCAAGGGACAGGACAGCCAAATCGGGTTCGCGGAAGTGTGCTCCGGGAAAAGCAACTGGATCTGGATCTCTCTGCCCAGTTTCAGGTTCCATGCTGAGCCCTCGGTTTTTCTCCCTTCTTTATTGGGAAGCAGCCATGCAGCCTCCTCCTTAGAACCAGCTCCAGCCCATGGGGTGTCCGGGGGCACGCCTGCGCACGTGCGCATGCGCAGGTGAGAAGCGTGGGGGATGAAAAACGACATATGCTGAAATGAATGCCAACACATGGGAGTCCCTGCAGCTCGTGACAGGTGCCTGACAGAAGAGGTCAGAGAAGGCCCTGGTTTCCCAGGCTGCCTCCTTTGTTCTCCGCCAATCGCCCAGAGGAATACATTAAGTGAGGAACAAAGAGAGAAGGGGAAGGGAGGGGGAGGGGGTGTGGGAAGAGGCGGGGGGGGGGGGGGGGGGGGGGTGTCGGGTGGAGCCAAAGGCCTATTCCCTCAGGCCTGGGATGCTGGGAGACCCTGAGAGGAGCTCAGGATTACCAAGTTAACGTCCTCCTCCACCCACCCTTGCAGGCCTAGGGAACTCCAGACAAAGGGTCATCTCCCACCTCCCCGCCCCCTCCCATTGTCCATCTGCAGGGGAGTGCAGTCATTGGCCGTGAGGCATGCACTCAGATCTGGGAAGCGGCCATCTGTCGCAGCGTCTCCATCAGCTGGCCTTGGATGGGAGGGGGCAGGGATGCCTAGGCAGCCATCGCTGAGAGGGAGTGACAAGATCTGACCGCTGCTGCCTTTTCTCTCTCCTCTGGGATGTCCCAGCCCGTCAGTCTCCCTCTCAGTGGGTTCATCCCCTCAGCCACAGCGCACCATAATGCCACAGATCCTAAATTTAGGACAGTGGGGTCACATGCGGACAGGAAAAGCCACCTGAAGTCTAACTCAGCTTGCTCCCTATAGGCCATTCAGCCCAGTGCTCACCTGGTAGCCCAGATGATGGGGATGCGGTGGGTGGCATAGACCGTAAAGGCCAGGGGCCCAGAAAAATGGCAGGCCTCCTGGACCAGATCATGCTTGTGGCTCCCGTGCACCGCTGTCTGGAAGTCTGCATTGAACGTGTTGCAGTACAGCTCCACCAGGTCCAAGATGGCAGCTGTCAGGGCTTCCACAACCTTCTCTGTGAAAGGAAGGGGATAGAAGGAAGAATAGTGGGGCTTCAACAAGCCCCATCTTATTGTCATGGCACTGGCTAAGGTGGGATACCCTCGGACAGTAGTCCCCAAATGCCAGTCACCCATCTGTGATGAAGCAGGAGCACGTCACGAGCTTCTCGTAAAATGACAGATCCTCAGTTTTAAAATTGTCCTTATTTTTACGTATTGCTACTTATTTAGTGTAAAATGTCCTTTCTTTTAGGAAGTAGTGGGAATAATAGTTACCAGTTACTTAAAAGAAGTCATTGCTTAGTAAAATAAAAACTGATAATTCTATGTTGGTCCCCAAAATAATGCTTTTTGGTCCACGAAATCTGAAACACTGGGAATCACTGACCAAGAATCCTAGAGAAACGAGCTCTGTAGGGCAACATTCTGCTTGCAAGACTTAAGGGGGAATCCTAGGGAAAAATTCTTTATCACCATCTCCCCAGGCCCCTTCAAAGTTGGAAACACAGGGGTTAGGAGCTCACAACCTACCCAAGTGAAAGTTTTTCCATCTGGAACCCAGGGCTAACTCTGCCCCACCACGCCTACCCTCACACTTACACCGCCTCATCACCATCTCCCAGGGACACCACAGGAATAACTAGTAAAAATAACTAGAAAACATTTTGTGGAAAGAAATGTGCTCTCCAGCTGCGTCCACGCCTCATATAGGAAAACACATACACACACAGAGGCAGACCTGGACCCATAAATCAAAGGGGCCAGGGAGAAAAAGGAATCTGGGCAGAGACTGCAGTTTTCAGCTGCCCCTTCTGGATGAAGAGAGCAGCTCCCTTACCTCGGTTTTCCCTCACAGCCAAGACGGTGGGATCCTATTGGGGAAAAAGGAGAGGGAGGGGAGCTTCAGGGCCATGGCCTTTTCCGTCACAGCTGGAAGAAGGGCTTTTCACAGCTGTGCTCATGTGGACCAGACTGGACCGAAATTTGAGGAGCAGAGTTTCCCCAGGGAGGATAGAGTAACAGTTTGTACCAGATTCGTGTGATGGGACAGTGAACCAGACCAAGGATAAAATCACCGTGTCCACCCAAATGAAACACGCCAGCCCTCAGGCTACCCCACTACAGATCACAGCACCTATCGTGCTGGCTGGCCCCGTCTGCACAGCACACAGCCCCCATTGCGGAGTCCCAAATCCCCGGCTCGGGGCAGATTTTGGTCTTGCACCCTGCTGGGTATGAAAACTGGCAGGCAGCGCCGCAGTGACTGTGAACAAAGCCTCTGCTGGCCTGGGATCCCGGCAGTCAGTCCCGGGGGGAGATCCTAGCCCACTCTCATCCTCAGCAAGAGGTGACAGACTTGGCAGCTATCTCCCCAAAACTCTGTGACTGAATGTTCAAACATAAAAGATGGAGGTTGAGAGAAGAGCCTTTTAGTAAGTGGACACCTAGTCACCTGGTTTCCGGGGAATTTTCCTCTCCTCCTTCCCCACGCTAGTGCTCTGGGCCCCGTTACCTTCTGAATTTTAGGCTTCATTCGGGAAGGGCAGGGGGGCAGCTGGTTGAGAGCGTTGGTGATCTCAGGGGTTTCCACAGCGGCTAGGGCGTTGCAGATGGCCTTGACAGACTGGACCACCCTGTCGGCCTTCAGTGGAAAGTCGCCCTGTGGGAGGCGGCACAGTGAGGCTGGCAGGCTAGCACTCAGCCTCCAGCACCCACAGTGTTGAAGGAATGAGCCGGCAGGAGTAGCGGCCTATGACTCTCAGGAGTAACCAGTGGAATCCATGCTTTATTTTCAAACATCCAGCGTTAGTGAACCACACACAGCTCCTGCTGAATTAAAGGAGCCAAGCCCACGTTCCCCAGCGCTTTCAGCCATGCTGCCTGAACTCCTCTTATTCCCAGCCTCCCTCTGTCCGCTACAGTCTGCTTATACTATACAAACACATGCAGGGTCTCCCCCAGAGACATGCAGTTTTAATAAAATCAATCCACAGGGACTAGCAGGGGGACCAAAGAGATCACACTGAGGGCCCACTTGCCCACGCAGCCTTATTTCTCCTACTACTGTCAAGAATGTCCAGATGGGTCTCATCTCAGACCATGGCCATGCCCTGCCCTCTGCACTTTGGCTCCTGCAGTTTTCTCATTTGGAATCCCCTTACCTGTCCTACCCTGACTACCTAAGTAAATGCAAATCACGGACCAGCTAAACTCCACCCTCCTTCCCCAAGCCTTCCCTGGACAGTTCCCCTCTCTAACACTCTCCAAGAGCCCCTGATTAACTCATTACCAACCTGTTCTGTCTACTAATAGCTTTACGTTACTATTCCATTTTTCTGGCAGGAACACAAGCCCCTGAAGGCTAAGACAATTCTTATGCTTCTCCATCCACAGTAGCCATTAACAGAGGGCCAGACTAGTGCAAAAAAAGGTGTTCAGAGAACTCCCCTCTCATCACAGTAAATTTTCAAGCAGAGGCTGCTAGAGAAGGGATTCTGGTAGTCGGTGGAGGGCTGAGCTAGATACAAAGCTGAACTCTCCCAAAAGGATGTAACCACTATAACAGGATCAGTGAGACAGGGATTGTTTTTGAAGGTCACTGTCTGATTTTCTTCAACTTCACGACATGTGGAGCAAATGTTTATTCTCATGGTTTTGAGGCTTAAAACTCCATGTGAATCCACGTAAGGAGAGTCCTGGCCCTTCCCTACCTTTGGGACCCTCTACCTCTGACGATTTTCCACCTGTGACACCAGCACATCAGAACCTCTCAAATCAGAGGTTCCTGGGCCCTGCTCACAGGACGCACACTCCAGTGCACGCTCAAGTTCAGCAGCAGGGCGACAACTCTATGTCCCTTAGCTTTGAAGATGCCCTACTCCAGAGATAGGATCAGGGCATGGTTCCTGACCTACTTCTACAGAGGAGCACAACCCTTCTATACACACTGGCCAGCTGCCCAAGAGCTGGCAGTCGTGGTTTGCCCATGTGCTAGGGGAATGAAAAAAAGTGCTCTGCTAATAGATTTTCAGTATCTACTCCAGATCCCCAGTGTGAGCTGATCCCAGGAGGACGGGAGGAGAGGAAGGGAGGAGCGTTGGGCAGCTGGGCCAGCCCCAGAATTTGTACTCACATCAGCCAACAGGAAGGCATCCACCTCATTGTGGTAAGTGTCAAACAGAAGACTCAGGGCCTGCCTGGGGAGTTGGGGACAGGGAAAGGTCATAGAAGATGTCAGAACAGACCCAGTGTACTGGAAGACCCATCCTCTCCCTCCTTCTCCACAGCTCAGGAATCAGACTCTGGCTTAAAGGGGTTCCCACTCTTCCCTTAGGTCCCATGAAGACTGAAGGCCGGCAAGTCCTTTCTAGTTGGCTACCTTCTACCTGGAGAATGTGGCAAAGGACTAGAGGGAAGAGATGTCACATACCCTGAAGTGGGGATCTTCTCCTCTAAGACTCTTGGGCCCCAACACCTGCAAGAACCCCTGGCCCTGGCATAAAGGCAAGCAAGGGTATCTGCTAGGGTCCCCTCACGGTTCGGGCTTGGGCCACATCCGAGATGGTGCCCACTCTCACCTGCTGATGGTCTGCTTGACCGGCCTCTCTTGCAGATGGATGAGGTAGTTCAAGGTGGAGGGGCTCTGGTCATCATTCACCTGTGTAAGAAGTGCCCTATTCAGAGAAGGGTGGTGCCTGTATCACAGCGCAGTGCTACTGCCCCGTGTCCGCCCAAGGTATTCCATATCGCCCTCTGCCCACTACCTCCCCATCCCCACGCAGCCATCAGCCTCCCCACCACACACGAACCGTCCGGGCCAGGTCACCGCGTACAGCTTTCTGCTCCATCAGCTGTAGCCGAATGTCGATGTCAAACTTTCGACAGTATTGAATATACTCGTGGCTGCCCAGGGCGTGCTTGCTGGTGGGACAGGGGGAAAAGGCCATTAGCATTCTGGGGGCTCACTGGGACTTTCAAGGGAAATGCATACCTTAGCCTCAGGGAGAGAGAAACAGGAGGAAGGGGGAGGAAAGGTGAAGGGGGAGTATACCTGTCATGTACCCCTACCTTAGCTCTTAGGAGATGTCATGGTAGAGCTTGGGGAAAGAAACAGAGGTCTGTCTAAAGAAATGCCACCTATTACATTTAACCCTTGGTCTGTACAAACAATGACTTTCCTAGGTATTTATTACCATTATCACTGGTTCACTCTAGGGGCGGGAACTTCTGGAGGGAGTGGAGAACAAAGAGATTTCTCAGGGGCAGTGTTTAAACCCCATCCTCTTGGCTTTGGTACACAGGACACAAAAGAAGCCAGCCTGTGCTCAGGCTTGGGTGTGGAGCTCAATGGGTGACACTATCCCCCCAACACTGTGATCCTAAGTCTCACATCCCCCACCATGACCAACTGGGTGCTGGGACCAACCAACCAAAGCCACCAAGATTCCAGGTCTATCATCCCTAACCCACCAAAGTGCTGCTTCTCACCTCCCTCTGTGGCTCCTGCGATGGTGAATAACAAGGTAAATCTCTACAGACTACCAGCATGCTATTCCCACTGCTCAGGTGAGACCCCCGCCCCACCCCCAAGTTTCAGAGAAGGCGGCTTAGGGAGTCCCTCGGTGATCCAGCCCCTTCCTCCCTCCAGATCACACCTTAGGCAGAAAGGAAGCCGAGGAGAAGGGGCAGGCTGAGTCCCACTTGCAGGCCAGCACTGCAGGCCTGGGCCATGTCCCAGCAGCTGGGTAACAGAAGCCGGAAAGGGACTTCCTTCCTCAGCAGAGCTGGGAATCTAGGCCAGAAATGGAGAGGAAAGGAGCAAAGCATAGGGCTCTGTGCAGAAGCCAGCAGAGGTGCCTGCGCCGGAGGCCAGTCGAGTCCAGCTAGGACGTAAGTGGGTTTTCCACATCCGGAGGCGCCAAGCCTCTGATTTAGACCCCAACCTGCTAAGACTGAGCTGCAGTCAAAACCTGGGGGTGAAAAAAAAAAAAAAAAAAAACCTGGGGGTGGGAGAGGCTGGGCTGTGGGGTGGGGCTGGTAGGAGTGCCCTGGGAGGAAGGAAGAGTACGTCAGGGGTGGGGGAGGTGGCAGGAAACCCAACCCTCCCCGGGGACTGTCTCAAGGTTCTTATCTGAGAGCAGCCTGCATCCTGGACCCGCCACTCCCCCTCAGCGTCAGTCCCTTTTCTAAGCAAGGGTAGGAAACACAGGGCCTCCTTGGGAACTAGCAGCTTTCTGGAACCCCCAGAGGGTCCTTTCCACCCCCAACCCAAGGCAGCTATCTTGTGCTCAGGGGTCTGGGCTTTTCTGTTGCGTGGGAGGGAAGAGAAGAGCCTTGGTGGAGGAGGGGGCTCCTGGACCAAGAGTGATGGACACAGGTCCCCCAGGGACTTGCTTGACCTTCTCTGTGGAAGGCCTTCCTCTGTGTGCATTCAAGTTAGAGTGGGAGAGGCATGACCCTAGGACCAACAATCCTTCTCCACCTTGCCTGGAACACTCCACCTGAGTCTTGGCAAGATGTCAGAAGCTGACGGCTTATCTACCACCTCTGGACTTGGGGGCTCAAGGACTAGGGGGCTGCAAGGGAAATGACAGTACCCATCTAATCCGCATCCTCTCTTTGGACTGGTCCTTCCCTGGGAATATTTACTGATCGCTCGTTGGGTGATCCTCATATTTAACCCTTGCTACATCGTACAGAAGCAGCTGAGGGTCAGAGCTCCACAACGATCAAGTGGCAGCTGGAACCCAAACCAGCTGCGTTGATGTGACCCATTATGCCCCTTGCTCCCTTACAACAGTGGCAGGTGCTCTGCGCCAGGAGCCCCTGAATCTGGGGCCCCCTCTATTCCCCTAGGGGAGAGCGATACCCATTTGAACTGTGCTCCCTGGAGGTGTGCCACGTAGGGCCCTGCCCCCTTCTTTTCTCTCAGTTTTCCAGTTGAGGGCACAGAGGCCAGGAAGGGCCCACAATATCCCTAAGGTTAAAGAAACCAGCCAAGAACTGCTCTAGCCATAGATCAACCATCCTTGCATCTAGACCTGCATATAAGAGAAAGAGCAAGTGGTGGCCCTCATCGCGCACCCCTCAGACCTGAGATACCGGCCTCTCCTCCCCCGCTCCCAAGATCTGCTTCACCAAGTGGCCAGTAGGCAACTGGAAGCTTAGGGAGGAAAGCAGCTCTCTTTATTTCCTTATCTGCTGGCCTCTGGCTGACTCTACAGCCTGCCACACAGCTGTACCACCTGAGGGGTCCAGTCCCCCTTCCCACCACCCCAGCACCCCAGAGTCCCAGGGCAGTGGAAAGGGGATTGCTGCCACTGGATGCAGAGGAGCTGGAGGCGAGCCTTTGGTAAGGAGCATAACCAGCTGCACATGCCAGTGGGGGAAAGGCTTGTCAGCAGGGGAAGGGGGAGGAGAGAGCAACTGGGATTTTTACCGCTAGTTCCACAGGGCGCTTCTGCCCAGTCCTCTTCCAGCCCTTGGCCATAAAGACCCCACACATAATCTAGGGCGGGAGAAGCTACCCCACACAGTTCCCCCGCCCCCACACACACATCCCTCCACACGCAGAAGTCTGCAAGCAGATACGACTTAGTCTTTGTCTAATCCCAGTTCCAAGCTCTTTCCACAGCAGATTTGGCCCAGGAAGCCAGCCAACCCCGCTGGAAGACCGAGCTCCTGGGGGAAGTACGACGTGGCTGACAGTATGCCCAGAAAGCAGGAGTCCTGACTGTGGGATTGGCAGGGAGCTGCCAGCCCCAGGCCTCGAGCCCAGCACCACCCCGGCGAAGCCCCCTCAGAAGCCTACTACCTAGAAGGCAGGTGCCACTTCCTGCCCGCTTGTCCCCACCAGTGCACTCACTTCTGCAGGAATTCCTCCAGCCCACAGGGCTTTAGCACGAAGTCACCCACATCGACACCCCTCAGTTCATCATGGGTATAGCACAGGGTCTGGTAGATGAGCAAGTCTACAGTGGAGGAACCTGCAAGGGGAGAGGCAGGGGAAGCAATGAGGGGGGGCACTGGGGCAGGCGGGGTTCATCCCGATCCCGTCCCCCAGAGCCATCAACAACCAGATAAAGCAGGCAAACACACAGTTTGGGGTTGGGAATCGACGGCAAAAGACCCCACACAGTCAAAACACCGTCACCCCTGCCCCACCTTTAGGGATGCTCACACCGACTCCCCACTAACTTACAGTTGCAGGTAAAAGTGAGCGGCTCCCGCAGGCTGTCACACAACACGGTCACCTTCAGGTTAACCTCATCCCCGAGGTGCTCTGGGCTTGGGGTGACAGTGCTCCAGACATACCCAGTGAGGGAGTAGTCTTGGACATCAGAGCCAGATCGGAGGCTGTGCAGGAAGAGAGGGAGAAGGACCGTCGCTGTGCCTTCAGAAGAGAATGGTCAACAAGAGGCCTGCTGGGACCTCCCGTCCTGAGGCCCAAGGACCCCTCCGTCCCCACTCAGCCCGTGGGTCTGTGGGCCAGGATGGGGGCAGTGGGGAAGCAGCTGGGGGAAACCCTGTTCTTGATACATCTGTTACAGTTGCAAAATGTTTCCCAAGCTGAGTTGAACATTAAGGATAGTTTTAAAACCACACAGCTTTCCACGGAAAAATTTTCCACTTCCTTTCTCTTTTAGCCCCAGATAAGATTACACTCTTATCTCCATCTGGGGTGTGTTTGTTCCTAAAGGCAACTGAGCCTGAAGTGATTGGAACAATTTGACTGTTAGATCGAGGTTTCCTGAATTTTGTCCAAAGTGTGAAACTTCTAAGATTGCAAAAAGCCTGCAAATACCGGTTGCAGGAAGCATCCCATAGTTGTAAATTGAGATGTATTAAATATGGCTCTTCTTCCTCCCTAGAAAGTTCTGAAAGGGGTGACTCTCCTCCCCAGCGCCCACAACCCTCCCCAACCCCCCAGTCTTTAACTCTTACATATCCAGCATGTGGCAGAATGCAGCAACTTCCTCATCTCTCTCCTCTGAGACCTCAAACAACTCATGGCCATTGGCGATGGCGTGGGGCCGGGAGCCCACCTTTAAGAGAAGAGCAACTTACTCAGTGCCTTTTCCCTCATGCCATCCCCTTCCCACAGGCTCCTAGGCCTAAACTCTTAAACTCTAGGTGTAAAGACTTTCCAGTGAAAGGGGCATAAAAAAACATGTGGGAAATCCAGGAATATATTTATCTGCCGTCCTGGCAGACCAAGAGCCAAGGTGAAAGAGTGCTTGATGCCTTAGCTGAGTCTGGAAGCCTGGGTGGGATGGACATGAGTGTGGCCGAACCTCCTTCCCGAGAGGCCAGTGTCTAATAAGCTCAACCCTGCAGGTCAGGTGGTTCCCGGCACGCTGGGCCGTGGGGCTGGCTTTCTGGGGGATGCTCCCAGAGGCGTGGAGGGGAGCTGAGCAGACAGCTGTTGTTCCCCGTCCCACCACTGAGGCCAGAGCAAGGGGTTGCCCAAACCGTCCCCAGGGAAGCTGAGCCCTGGGCAAAGCTCCAACATCCACAGTAAGCCCCAGGGACCCAACTCAGAGAGAGACCGAGAGACTGTGAATGGAGGCAATGACTCAGACACATGTGCGTTCCCAGTAAGCACTACTTGAGGAAGAGAGCGTCAAAGCAGCTTTCTGGGCAGGAAAGAACCGGGAAGAAGGCTTAGCTCCTCCTGGCTCTCAAGTCTTCTGGTCCCCAAGAGCTGGAATGTCAGGAAGCCTTCCTGGGCCCCACTTCCTGTCCAAGAACATGTGTGTGCTGGTGGGGTTCTCACAGACAAGACCTCAAACTGTCTCCCACCACAGAGCTGTTTTCAGTCACCCATGAGGAGTTCTAAAGCAGCCCTCGAACAAGGCCTGCAGCACAGCCGCAGGGAGGAGCTGGTGCGTGGCAGGTTTCGGCCTGCCTGCCCAGAGCCACCAGGGAGGCCACTGCAAGGGAGTGAGGTGACAGCTCTGACAGAGGGCCGGCCTGCATCCGGTAAAGGCGGATACTTCCGGGGAGCCAGTGTGCACACACGCAACGCCTCACCTCTCAGCCTCCCCCTGGCTATTCTCCTGTCCTCCCCGCCCCCTCGGGGCAGATGGCAGCAACTGAGCTCCTCATTTGAATATCCAGATTGTTTCCTCTGAGTGACCCTCTCTCATTGGCCTTGCTCCCCTGGGTGAGCATGGAGCGGGTGCAGAGAGGGGAGGGTAGCCGTGGGGGCAGTTGGCATGGGAGGCCCTGGCTCTGCCAAGTTCATGCCTGTGTCCCAGTCAAAACAATAGTACCACTGTCAGCAGCTAACCCACAAAAGTGAGAGCGATAGAGAGAGCAACAGAGACAGACAGAGACAGAGAGACAGCAAGAGGAGGGGAAGGCAGGAGAGTGGAGAACAGAGGGGTGGCTGAAGGCCACTTTCATGCCTTTCAGTACCACTCACTGGCTCCATAAGAAAACAAAAGCCACTTACGTTTGCCCTGCTGGCAGGCCCTGATGGCATCGCGCGATGCTGGCTGGGGGGATCTGCAGGGCAGAGGCTGGCAGCAGGGGTACCAGGCTGGCATTTGGAGCCAACCATTTCCTTAGCTGGCTCCACAGGCCTGGGATAAGGTGGGTCCCTCCGGCTGGAAGCCCGGCGAAGGCGGGGCGGTGGTATGGGTCGAGAGCCCGAGGGGCCGCCCCTCCCAGCGGGATGAGCCCCCGCACCAAGCTGGGGTGGGGAAGACCAAGGCCGCATTTCCCCCTAAGAACTGGCAAGGGCTTTTTGCTTTGCCCTAGCTTCTTCAAGGAGACTCTGGACCAAGCTCCCTCCCAGAACTCTGATAACACACAGGGGATGGGGGAAGGGCGAGGGAGTGGGGGGGAAGCAGGAGAGCGAGCCACAGAGATGACCACCTACCAGGGTGGCCTGCCGCTGCGCAAGCAGGCCCAGCTGTGCAGAACAGAATCTCCCTGTCCCTATAAATAGCAGGAACAGCCCCACCTCTCAGAGCAAGTCCTTTAAAAAGCCCTGCGCTCTAGAGCTGTGACTTAACCCAGGAGCTGCCTCTGCTCTGGGCGACTCTCTTAGCCGAAGCACAGGAAGGAAGGACCACGTGGCTTTTCCAGAGTTGTGAAGGATCCCAACTGCTGGGACACAAGGTGGGAAAGCCCCAGTGTCCCTTAGACAATGGATAAGGAGGAAACAGGGAGGGAATGAGGTGGAAAGCTGTCAGGACAGAACTCATCAGCCACAGGGGTGCCTCTTGACTCCCCTGGGGTCAGGGTTTCCAAGTGCAAAACACAAAGCAGGCTTCAGGTCCCGCCCATGGAGATGTTGCTGACACTTTTTAAACCAGAAAAAGATCAAAGCTGCCCTGGAACCTACGCCATGCTTCTGTGCAGAGAGTTTTCTATTTTATACTATATACCGATAAAAGTGAAATAATTACTGTCATACTGCACACTTTTTTCTTAACATTTTCACCGTGAAAAGAGACGGATGATGGGGAGGATTGCACAACGGTGGGAATGTACTTAATGCCACTGAACTGTATACTTACAGTTGGTTAAGATAGTAAATTTTATGGTATGTATATTTTATCACAATGAGAGAGATGTGCGGGGGCACACACACGAGGACAGGGAGGAGAGAGACAGAGGGGGAGAGACAAAGGGAGGGAGAGAGACAGAGGGAGTGACGCAGAGAGAGCCAGGGAGCTAGCGAGTGAGAACAATGGAGCTTTGGGATGAGACACAGCAGGGCCAGCCACTGCGGATCATTAGGCAGGGCTGCTGAGGGGTCTGGACCAGGGTCTGGGACTTAGTGAGCACTAAACATCGGTTAGTATCATGACGGAACCTCATCACCACGCAGCATTTTTGGCAGAGCAGAAAGTCAGAAAGCAGAAGGAACCCACCCCAGTGCACAAGGCCATTCGGCCATGCCGTCAACAGTGTATCCCCTCATCCCAGTTCTGTCCTTATATCACGAAGTGGGTATTCCAAAACGCCTGCCCCCAGAAGGACCATTTGGCCAAGATACACAAAACTAGCCCTGAAAAGGAGCCTTCTCTATTAGTGTCCCTCTTCCCTCCCCCACCACGGCCCGGGGGCCCAATGTCAGA
Organism: Stenella coeruleoalba; assembly: GCF_951394435.1. NCBI lineage: Eukaryota > Metazoa > Chordata > Mammalia > Artiodactyla > Delphinidae > Stenella > Stenella coeruleoalba. The sequence goes on from NC_137169.1 coordinate 160,526,357, forward strand.
AGCAGAGGGCAGGAGAGGACTGAAGGGGTGAGTGTGGAGCAGACTGTGGTTTGGACAGCAAAGAAGAAAGGGGGACTCTATTTCTGAATGACAAGGGGAAAGGGGACAGAAGAAACATAATCAGGTCCTCACCGGAGCTGCAGAAATCTGGAGGTTCTTGCCAGATGTCCCATTTTTCCGGTTGGCGTAGCGGGAGGTGTAGGTGCGGGGGGGCACCTGAGGGGGCATGGTCTTGCTCCGGGCCACAGGTTTTCCAGGAGTGTCCTTGCCAAAGTTCAGGAGTCCCCGGCCCTCCTTCCAGCCCCTGGTGGCGTCCCGCAGCATCTCTGCATCATAGGTTGACTTCAAGTTGAGCCGTGTAATGGCATCATTGATACCGTCGTAGTCCATGGACCCCAGTAGGCGCCCTGGACCCCCACCTCCCAGCTCCTCTTCCTCTTCTAGGAGCTGATGCCCCAGCAGTTTGCCTGGAGGTTGTTCGACCAAAGAAAAAGTGTTGATGTCATTGGGCCGGGAGATCTTGGAGGATGAGGGGGACCCCTTTCTGGGAGGCAGGGGAGGAGTGTCCCAGATACAGACTCGGGGAGGCAGAGGAGGTGGGGACAGTTTCTTCAAAGAGTCGTCTGTGTCTCCCAGTCCTGGGGACAAAGAGAGCCCCCCATCTGAACCATCAAAAATGTAGAGATAGTCTCCGGCCAGGGAGGCTTTGGGCCAGGGATCTGGGCCAGGCTGGGAGCCCTGGGAGGTAGAGTGGTTGGGCAGCCCTTCCTGTGGGGAGAGCGAGTTGTAATTGAGGGTAGGGTCAGAGCCAGAGAGACCACGTAAGAGCTTGAGGTCCTTCCGCCTTCCCGCTGGCTTGCTGTAGAAGTCTAGGACAGGCTCATCCCAGCTGATGAGAGAGGGGTCTGTGCTCTGCTTGGCTCTGCTTTCCTCCTTGTCGTGCCGAAGCCGGGACAGAGCATCATACTCCATCTGCAGGGCTTCGGCCATGGCCAGCTCTTTGCGGCTGATGCCCACAGACTCCAGTGACTTCCAGTGATCCCCACTGCCCTGAGTCGAAGACATGGTGAGGATGGGGGACAGAGGAAACAAGGAAGTCTTCTACTTCCTGGCAATGTCAGTTCTGCAGGGTTGTGGCATGGTGTCTGGGCCCCTGCAAGTGAGGAGGAAAAATATCAATCATTCAGTCACAAAAAGAGACGTGTCAATAATCTGATTGGGTGACATAATCTGGGCCACTGCCTGTTTCCTGAGTGCCTACACAGATGGAGAGAAACAGAAAGATGGAGAAAAAAAGAGATACCAAGACAACTTTATTTATCTGTTACATCCATCTACCCTTCCATTCATCTATACATGTTTCCATTTCTGGTCCCTAAATCCCATTCTCATCTCGCTCACAGGTACCCCGAAGAAAGAAGGAGGCACCTTGTATCAGCTAAGAGGAAAAGATGGAGACAAGGGCTCTTCAGTCAATTTAAAGAGGACGGCTCTCCAACGTGGATGGACCTAGAGATTATCATACTAAGCGAAGTAAGTCAGACAGAGAAAGACAAATACCATATGATATCACTTATATGTGGAATCTAAAATATGACACAAAGGAACATATCTATTAAACAGAAACAGACTCACAGACATAGAAAACAGACTTGTGGTTGCCAAGGGGGGCACGGGTCGGGGGAGGTTTGGGAGTATGGGATTAGCAGATGCAAACTATTATATATAGGATGAATAAACAACAAGGTCCTACTGTTATAGCACAGGGAACTATCATCAGTATCCTGTGATTAACCATAAGGAAAAAAAATATGAAAAGGAATATATATATGTATACCTGAGTCACTTTGCTGTATAGCAGAAATTAACACATTGTAAATCAACTATACCTCAATAAAAAATTTTTTTTAATAAAATAAATAAAGAGGACAGCTCTCACACACTGCTGGTGGGGAACCTTAAATGGTACAACCACTTTGGGAAATAGGCAGCTTCTTGAAAAGGTAAGCATCCACCTACCATATGACTCAACTATCCCACTCCTAATTACTTACCCAAGAAAAATGAAAGTATATGTCCACACAAAGACTTGTATATGAATATCCACAGCAGTCTTATTTGTAACATCAAAAAACTGGAGACACGATTCACTTTGTTATAAAGCAGAAACTAACACACCATTGTAAAGCAATTATACTCCAATAAAGATATAAAAAAACAAAACAAACAAAACTGGAGACAACCTAATGTCCATCAGCAGGTGAATGGATTAAAAAAAATATGATAGGTCCACACAACTGAATACTACTCAGCAACAAAATGGAATTAATTATTGACATATGCAATAACATGAATGAATGTCAAAATAACTATGTTGAGTAAAAGAAGTCAGAGTATGAGTGTGTAGGATTCCATTTATATAAAATTCTGGAAAATGAAAACTAATCTACAGTGACAGGAAGCCGATCGGTGGCTCTCTGGGAAGGGGTGGAAAGAGGGTTACAAAGGAGCACAAGGACACTTTGGGGACGAGGAAAATGTTCACTGTCTTGATTGTGGTTTCACGGGTATATACATATGTCAAAATTTATCAAGTTGCACACTTTACATATGTACAGTTTATTATATGTCAACTATACCTCAATAAAGCTATAAATGAAAAGTACAACAAAGCCCTATGAAACAGCTACTCTGACTGCACTAAGATCCTCCCCAAATGCACCGATATGAGTCAATAAAACAAAGTCTGCCAACAGGTGAGACCCGGGCACCTGATGGAGTACAGGTGTGCCGAAATACTGATTTCCCTCAGCCCTTAGGAAGCCAGACAGGCAGAGAACACCCGCCACCTGCCAGCCGGCTGCCTCTGGCCACGAGCAGCCCCTTCATTCACTCCAGTGTTGGTACCCTTTTCCTTTAGAAGCCGTGACTGAAGGCACAGTTGCAACGACAAGGCGAGCTGGCCCAGTGGTTCTCAACCCTGGCTGCACATTCGAAACCCTGGGGGAATTTTTTAAAAGTACTGAAGCCCAGGTACTCTCAAGAGATTCTGATTTAATTGGTCTGCAGTAGGGCAGTGGTATTTTTTTAAACTCCCCAGGAGATTCTACTCTGTAGCTGAAGCTGAGAACCATGGACCTGTGTGTGTGTGTGTTTCAGATTAGGTTGGGGCAGGCGATTGTTTAGTAAGTGGTTTCTGACCCTTCTCACCAGCAGCTGCGAAGTTCACGATTGCATAAAATTATCAAAAATCCTTCATTTTATTGTACTGTTACCCAGCAGGTAACAAACATGTGAAGCACGTCCTTCCTCATGACTAGAAAATTGAAAGCATCAATAGGGAAAAAGTTCAGACAGATTCGTGGGTGGTAAGTTCCATCAGACCCCAAAGGAGTTAGGACAAGAGTATCCCTCAACTTGAGGTGCCCCTCCAGGATCCTGGGGCACCCATCAGGCACAGGCTGGCTCAGTGAGTCTTAGGAAGTATTTTCCCCAAAATGGAATAGCCCAAGCCCAGCTTCAGGGCATAAGAAAGCTGCTCTCTGCTGATTTCTCTGCCTGTTGAGTTTCTCCACGCTTCAACAGCTCCTTATAGATCACTTTTTATCCACAGAGGGTAAGAGGGAGTCTTGCTATTTAAAATTCAAAGGAATTGGATGCGCAGATGAAGATACCCAGAACTTGGCTGCCCAGAGTTGGGAAACTGGGCCCAGGAAAAGGAGGGCCTAGTACTTTCGATGGGAGACACAAGATAAATGCTCAAAGGTGAACTGAGATTAAGCCTTTTAATCCAGAGAACAACTGTATTTTCAGCCCCAAGCTGGGACAAGCAGAGTAGTAACACTGGCCTTAGCCAGGCACCACTGTGAAGAGAAAAACCGAGGCCATTGGAAATAATCTCTCTCGCTTTCCTGCCTCTCTTCCCTACTAACTTAACCACGCTTGCATTTGGCCTCCCTTCCTTTTTTCCTTTTTTATTTATTTTATTTATTTTTTGGCTGCGCTGGGTCTTCATTGCCGTGCGCGCTTTCTCTAGTTGCGGCGACCGGGGGCTACTCTTCGTTGCAGTGCGCGGGCTTCTCATTGCAGTGGCTTCTCTTGTTGTGGAGCGCAGGCTCTAGGCGCGCGGGCTTCAGTAGTTGTGACGCATGGGCTCAGTAGTTGTGGCTCGCGGGCTCTAGAGCGCAGGCTCAGTAGTTGTGGCACATGGGCTTAGTTGCTCCGCGGCATGTGGGATCTTCCCGGATCAGGGCTCAAACCCGTGTCCCCTATATTGGTGGGTGGATTCTTAACCACTGTGCCCCCAGGGAACTTCCTGGCCTCCCCTTCTTCCTTTTGGTCTCAGGGAAAGCAGGTCCCCGCTTGCCACTGAGGTAGAAGCCTCCAGAGCCTCCAGGGCGCTTGCCCCACACACTGGATCTCCTCTAGGCTGATGCTCCACCAACCTCCCTTCCCTCTCCTGTACTTTCACCTCTTCTCCTTAACTGGGTCTCTCTCTTCAGCACATAAACATGATCAAGCTTCTTCTAGCCTTAAAAAGAAAAAGAAGAAGGAAAACCAGAACCCTACACCCTAAGCACCTTCTCTTGCCTTTCTGTCCTTCAGCTCATACCCTCCCTGTTCTTCCTTCCCTTCCCAGTCAAGCTTCACAGAAGACACACGATGTTTCTCAATTCTCCCTTATTTACTCTTCAACTCACTGTAATCTAAAACTTCTGCCCTCAACATTACACTAAAATGCCCCAACAACAATGCCCAGGCCACCCAGAAATGCCTGGGCAGACAGGCATTTCTATCTGCCCAGACGTTGCTGCTGCACTTGGCTCTCAGACCATTCCCTTCTTCCTTACATCCTCCACCCCCTGGCTTCCATGACACTACTCTCTCATGTTCTCCACCTCTGTCATTGTCCTCCTCTTCCTTTGTCCACCCCTGACATATTGGTGTTGGCTCAGGACTCTATTCTCAGCCTCTGTTAATGTGACAACCCCACTGGGCAGTCTCATCTGTTCTCCCACTCACATCACGTGCGTGTTGATGATTCCAAATGTGTGTCTCCCCCGTCAAGGTGATATGCCCACCCATGTCTCAAACCCCAGATGTCCAAAACTGAACTATCACCTTCTTATCTCCTTCCCACAACCTTCTCCTCCTTCCTGGTTCCCCATCTGGGTGAAAGGCACTATCCAGTTACCCAAGCTAGGAACCCGACGGTCATCCTGGATTCCTCCTTCCTTTTCACCCTATATCCAATCACCAAGCCTGCCAACTTTTCCTCTTAATACTTCCCAAATCTAGTCCTTCCTTCTATGCTAACTGCTGCTGCCCTAATTAAACCCGTATTTTCTCCCACTTGGGCTATTACAATAGCCTTCAAACAGTCCTTCCTCCTCCTAATCTTTCCTTCTCTAAAGCTTGCTCCCCAGAGCAGTCAGAGGGCTCTTTCTAAAGTGTAAATCTGATCATCTCACTCTGCTTAAACCCCTTCAAAGGCTCTCTATTTGATTCCTTTACAAGGCCTTTATCACCAGCCCCCATCTCCCTCTCATCTCCAACCATTCAGAACCACGCAGTTGATACCTCCGTGATTTCGTGCAGTACCTTCCTGCTCCAGGGCACGCCCTTCCCAACTGCCAACGCTCTTTGCCTATGTGATTCTAACTGCTCAGACTTTGCTCTGACATCAAGTTCTTCAAGAAGCCCTCTCTGAACCTCCAGATTCAACAATGTGCCCCACCTTCACGCTCCCAATAGCAACCTGTATATACCTCAAATATCATCTTGAAACATTTTATTCAAAATTAAATGTGTATGGGGCTTCCCTGGTGGTGCAGTGATTGAGAGTCCGCCTGCCGATGCAGGGGACACGGATTCGTGCCCCGGCCCGGGAAGATCCCACATGCCGCGGAGCGGCTGGGCCTGTGAGCCATGGCCGCTGAGCCTGCGCGTCCGCAACCTGTGCTCCACAATGGGAGAGGCCACAACAGTGAGAGGCCCACGTACCGCAAAAAAAAAAAAAATTAAATGTGTATGAATCTGTCATCTCCCACCAAGATCCTCAAGTTCCAAAATCACCTCATTTCCACTGAGGAAAATGTACTTCAACTGGGATATAAGGGTAGAGCTTTCTGGTGGTAAGAATTCTCAGACATAGAGATGTGTGATCAGGATGCAGGTGGGGTCCTTCCCTGGGGATCCTTCAAAAGTAGGACTGGGTTTCAACTAACAGGACCAGGTTTGGCATCTGTAAATGCAGGTGGGTAGATAGACAAGACCCCCACAGAAAGTGCCTTCCAGCCCTGGGATTCTTTGATTCTGACCTATTGATTCCCTTCAGTCACATTTCTCAGAGGACGCCAACGTTAGCCCTGGGAGGAAAGAGAAGAAAGGCCTGAGGGGGAATTCCCTGGTGGTCCAGTGGTTAGGACTCCGCACTTTCACTGCTGAGGGCCCGGGTTCAATCCCTGATGTAGGAACTAAGATCCCACAAGCCACACGGCGCGGCTGAGGGGAAAAAAAAGAAAAGACCCGAGGGAGATCCAGCAGGCCCAGCTCCTAAGGCTCTTCCCAGACTGGAATTCAAACACGGAAAGCTGAGCCACCCCTCTCTAACCACCGGCCCCCTGGCTCCCGGCCAGGACACCACCAGACTGTCTGTCAGCTGTGCAGAGGAGGCCCAGCCCATCTTGCACCCGGGGCTATACCGGCAGCTGCACCTTCCGAAAAGTGCAGTGCTCTGCTCGCTCTGATGCTGAGGGATCCATGGTGAGGAGGCAGGACAAGCAGCATCCCCCGCAAGGCCAGAACACCAGGACCGGGAGAGCCCGCCCTAAGGTAGGGTGAAGGTTCAGGGCAGCAGCCAGGCACAGGGGAAATGCAGAGAGGGAAAGAGGAAAGGCAGGAGCAACCAGTCCCAACCACCTGCAGCTAAAGGGAGCCGGCTTCCGCCCGGAATTTCATCTTCCAGGAGGGGTGGGGATACACAAAGTATTTTAGGAATCAGAGCCTCGTGTTTCTTGCCTCCCCCATTCTCTTCCCCAGTTCAGCTCCCTCCCTGCCAGGCTCTGCTGGGTTGACTAATTCTCTATTGCCTGAGTCCTCAAGGGTTACTAGGGATTCTGTAAGAAAGCAAATATCCATGTAGGTCCCAGGGAAGAGTTGGGGTGGACGAGGGCCTGGGGTCTTTGCTACTCTGCAGCTCATCCGGGAAGAGAAGGCTGGGGCCAGTACCGCTCTGTTGCACAACTCCACGGAGCACCCACACACTGTACTCTACGTGAATGACACCTTCTACCACAACAAAGAGAACGGTGCCTGCTGGAGTCGTGCACCTTGGTGGCCCTAGCTGTGTTCTCTTCTAGTATCCATCTCTCAGAAAGTAGATGGAAACCATCTGAAAGACCATTTTCAGCCAGATTCCTTTCACCACCTGCATGCACTAATTGTTAACATTTCCCCACATTTGAGCACACTTTCTCCTTCTCTGCTTAACATTTTCAAACGTTAAGATGCAAACACTTCACTTCTAAATACTTCAGCCTGAATCTCTACAAAACTAAGACATTCTCTGATGTAAACACAATGCCAGTTAGCATACCAGCTAAATTTAACGTTGACAATACATTAAATTGTAATTGTTATTATTTAACAATAATATTATCTAATATAGGGTCCACATTTGAATGGTTGTAATTATCATCTGGAAAGTTCTTCAAACATACAAATTCCTGGCCCCTCTCCTGGAGGGTTTGATTCAGTGGGGTGAGTCCCTGGACTCTGAACATTTCAAAGCCCCTCAGGCAATTCAGATGTGCAGCAAAGTTTGACACCAAAGACTAGGGTTTCAGAACTACCAGGAAGACAGGACGGAACTGGGGAAAGGAACCCCAAAGAGCACCAGGCAGTCAGCTGGTAAAGGAAGAGGGCATGCTTATGGCCAAGCAGGTCGGTGCCAGGGTCTAGGCGGCACCAAACTCAGCCCACACGGCTGCCAACAGATGGCTGGAGGTCACGGGGGGAGGAAGGGGGTCAGGGCAGAGCCACACAATGGCTCAGAGTCAGAGCATGGAGAGAAAGGAGAGGGCACTCCCTCAAGTGAGTTGGCTCTGTTCCATGCCTGTGCCAGAGAGGGAGGGGCCCCAGGGTCCAGCAATGGCACCAGCTGTGGGTGGAGAGGGCTTCCTGTTGTCTTGCTGGACGGCACCGTATGAGAACTACCCTGCTCGGGACAGACTAACGGGTCTCGGTCATCTCCCCAAATCCTGAGCCACAGAGCTGGATTCTAATGGGCGGTGAGTACCAGCTACGTGCCAGGTACCATGCTAGACCCAGAAGTATTCAGATGACCATGGCACAATTCCAGGAAGCTTACAATCTAACAAAGGTGACAGATGTATCATAAATAATTCAATCTCCCCTTTCGGGCACAAAGCAGGGAACCTTGCACGTCCTGACCCATCTTCACTGAGCAGGGGAAATGGAGAGCTATGGAGAAAGGTGGTGAAAAATATGGAGGGTCTCAAGCCCCCAGCCTGTTAGTAGTTTTTACTAAGGGAAGATGACTCAGTTCTAGGACTGCCCTAGGAAGAGACCTTCAGTACCTCCTCTCAGGACAGAATGGTTCAAGGTGTTAAGGACTTAATCCCTTTGGATCCCAGAGCTTTCTCTTCTGAGAGGACCCTGCCCCTATCTATCCCCAGCACCCACACTTACCCAGACCCCAAATCCCACTGGTTTTGCAGCCAGGTACCCGTCCCCCACCCCTCACTCCACACTCTGCTGCCCAGCTCCACCTCTCCCCTCCCACAGCCCCAGCTCCAACAGGGAAGTCAGCATGCCCTGTGCCAGGAATACGACTCCTCCAGCAGGAAGGTATAACAATAAGTCAAGTAGGTCAGCTCCCTGCCTCAAACAGATGTGCAGCTGATCCCTGCTTCCGTATTGAAAACCTACAGGTTTTATACAGCTCTACAAGCTTCTTTGATGTCAGGCCCATCACTGAGTCACACTCACCAACAAAGTCTTTCTCTTGTTTAACTATGTTCTCTCTGTGTGGTTCTCACTTAATCCAAATGTGAGGAGACTGACTATAACTGCTTGCATTTTCTTCCCATTCATACAGCCCCTCTCTAGCATCCTCTCAGCCAAATTAAAGCAGCCCCATGTGGTTCAGTTTTGCTACTGGAACTTACTTTCCATTTCTCTCTTTCCTGGGCCTACCCGGACTCTCCACCAATTGAAGCCAAAGTGGACACAAGAGTTAATAAAGGGCTCTCTGGGTCCTAAGAGAGCAGAGGGACAGGAGGCTGTGTGACACAGTTACATCAGTTGGGTTTGCAGAGTCCTGAGTCCTCGGTCCCAGTTCAGAAACCATTTGTGCAGCTGTTCTGTTCACACACACACACACACGGAATCCCTGGAGATCACAGCTCCTAGCACACACCCTGTAGATTTTGGATCTGGGTACGAAGAGAGTCAGTGATGGAAGAGGTGAGGCAGCTCGTGGCTCCTCTCAAAACTTTCCTTCCTAGAGTTGGCGATTAAGATGGCAGGGACCAGGAACTGGCAATCAGCTGAATGGAACGTTTGGCAAAAAGGAAAGAAAGGTCTTGGCCAGGAACCATCCCAGGAGCCAGAACAGCCACATCTCCCCTCTGTCTGATTCACACTTCCTGCTTTTTCCACCCCCTGCCCTCAGCCACCGCAGCCCCAAGTTCCAGGCCTTCTAGCTCAGATCGGCCGGGTTTCCTCCAAGGAGCACGGTGGTTAAGAATTACTCTTCCAGTTTCCTCGACCCTCCAGAGAAAGGTGGTGGACAGGACAGCAGAGGAAAAGAGGAGCTCCCAGGATGACCTTCCCTTAATAATCTTGGCCTCCAGCTGAGAGGACTCCTGAGGAAACTTCTTTACAGACAAACTTCACACCAGCCCACCCACATGAGAAAAACCACCTGTCATTTGCAAACAGCAACATCTAGGAAACCTTAGCCTCTCTGAAGGCCCTGTAGACTCCTGAAGCATAAAGGAAGCCCCTCTGGGAGGAGGATGTAAGGAAGTGGGTGGAGGAGGGCATGGGGACACGGCAGCCCTTCTCCGTGCCACTTGCTTGCTGCAAACCAAGGGCTCCTGCAAGGCTCGGACTGTCGCCTCTGTCACCTATAGCTGAATCTCCAGTCCAGCTTCCCCAGCTCATGCCCTTTGGAATCCACTTCTCCAGGATTCCTTCGTGGGCTGCGAAAACTCACTAGAGGAGGCCAGCCCATTAAGCAGAATCCAGAAAGCAGGTCACAGCTGTTCCCGTCCAGCCGGGGCACCAAAGCGAGGACCCAAAACGCCAGCAAGGCTCTGCTCTGCCTGGAGGACTCACCGGAGGGGAGAGATGAGAAGCAATGTCCTCCACCTCACGGCTCAGGTCCAGACTTCCCAGGTCCTCACAAGCTAGGTGGGGCTAACCCATCAGAGTCTGCAAGGAGGAAGGAGGCAGCCCTGAGCAGACTTCAAATTATAGCCCAGCCCCATGGCAAGGGGATGGGGATGTATCTCAGGGTAACTACAGAGGCATCAGACTAACCAGAGTCTACCGAAGAATGCCAGTGAGACCATCCTCCAAAAGAATGACATCTTTGCTGGGAATCAACACTCTGATCTTTAGGGAGTGTCTCCAATTCATTCAATTATAACAATTCTTTGGTTATTTTCTGGTAGCACCTTTCTTAGACATCTAAACGGTAATCTCTCTTCTCCATGACAGGGTCCTACTGTCTAGTAGAATGAGGCCCACAAAGGGTCAGCGACCTTGCCCTGCGTCTCACGGCAGAGCCACAGCAGAGTCGGGAAGGCCCCACAGAACCAACGTGGGGAGGCTACTTGGTGCTGGGCCTCAGAAACAACACTGGCCCCAGCCCTGCGCTCCATCCCATGAGTACACACTTGGTACTGAATGTGCCAGAGCCTGGGACGAGAAGGACCGAGGGACTTGGTCCCCAGAACAATTCTACAGAGTAGAGAAGGTGGGGCCAGCAGCCCCAGTGTAGTGGCACTGCCTGTGCCAGGGGGCAAGCACAGGCTGTGTGGGCAGCTGACAGCCACCTGCTTGGCTCGGAAGAGGGTAAAAGTCAGTCGAGCAGAAAAAGACTGAGCCAGTCATCCATGGGAACCTCGGAGGAGCAAAGACCAGCCGCCACACCATGCCCAGGGCAAGCTCCTTCCTGCCCTCCTGGTAGGGAGGCTCTGCGCCACTGTCCACAAGCCCTGCCCACTGTCCCTCTGCCACCACAGTCCCTAAACTAGCAATCTTGACATGCTGTCTGATAATAGAGAATATCTGCAATCGGTGCTAACTCCCCAAATCGAGAAAATCCCTGATAGACTGCAGTCACTCCCAGGGACCCAGAGCCACAGTAATCACACAAACTGCACACCTTCCCGCACCCTCCGACTCACTCCCTCATTAGCTCCCTAAGGGCAGGAGAAGAAGCTGGCCTAGACATCACGAGGTGATAGCCTTAGCGCCACTGGCAAAGAAGCCTGAGAAAAGTAGACGGAAAGTTGGTTTTTTTTTTTAAGCAATGAAGTATTTTTTTTTCTTTAAGCTTTTAAGTTCAGACACCAAATCTTATTCTATCTATAAACTTAATAATTTTTTTTCCCACAACTCACACACACACACTGTATTTTATTTTTACAAGAGATAAATAAACTGACACCAAGCATTGTAAATGGATGACCGCAACAAAGATTGCAATTACCAAACACGAAACACACTCATACTATGTCATAATATTGACATTCAGTCCAGGAATCCTCCACTGTAACAGCTCCTTTACTTTGCAGTGAAAATTGATTTGTATATTTTTTGCCTCTGAGTAGAGGAAAGTTGAACCAGAAGAAAAAGGAAAACAGGACCTCTAAGCTCCAGGGGCAGCTCTGGGCCTTCCCTGTCCACATTCCAGCATTCGGGGACAGGTTGGGCCAGTGAGGAGAGCACCAGGGAGGGAAATGCCAGGGAAGGAGACTCCAGACACAAGAGCCCAGGAGGGCCTTTGTCCAAAGGTCACCTGGCTTCTGGACAGCCTCAGGGACAGGTGTTATTTCCTAGGTCAGGGCAGAGTGGAGAAGCCCTGGGGTCCTCACAAACCAGGGTGGGAAAAGAAAAAGGTGTCAGCTCTCAAGTAGCCCCCTTCTTTCAGACCAGAAACACACACACACACACACACAAACAAAACACCACCAAACATCTGATACTAATTTACACAGGGGTGTTAGAGGCCAAAGTGTTAGTCCCTCCCAGGGACGTTTGCATTTAAAAAGCAGAGTCTGAGGAGAGGGGTGCTCAACCTAAGGGAATCTGGAAGTGGTAAAGGAAATTTCTAGTGGCACTGGGAGAAACGACCCATTAAAAGGTAGGGGAGGGCTTCTCTGGTGGCGCAGTGGTTGAGAGTCCGCCTGCCGAGGCAGGGGACGTGGGTTCGTGCCCCGGTCCGGGAAGATCCCACATGCCGCGGAGCAGCTGGGCCCATGAGCCATGGCCGCTGAGCCTGCGCGTCCGGAGCCCGTGTTCCACAACGGGAGAGGCCACAACAGTGAGAGGCCCGCGTACTGCAAAAAAAAAAAAAAAAAAAAAAAAAAAAGGTAGGGGAGGTGAATCTCTGGCATAGGCCTTGCCTGTCCATGGCCTCCCCTGGTCCCAGTTCCTGAGCCCCAGGAATCTCTTGCCCCTCTCCAGGACACAAGTCCCCCCAAGCGCTACCCACCAGGCAGCTTGTCCCTTTAAGTCACTGACCACCCCCCATACTTGGCCTTGGCTGCTGTTAGCCTGGCCTCACCCAGCAGCCATGAAGTTCCACTCCACTCTTCCTGGTAGCAGCCCGGAAGGATGTCTTGCTCCGGGTCAGCCAAGGACACTGAACCCTGGGGGAGACCACGGATTCTCTCTTACCAAGGTCAAAGGAGAAACCCCACTCAGGATGCAGGGCCCTAAGAGGGAACTGAGAAATGAGATCCTCTTTGAGATGGCCTCAGTGTCCAGAATCCCCAAACCACAGGGAAAGGGATACTGAGATGGGGGGACTGGGAAGCAGGCAGTGACCCTGACAGTGCTAGATCACTGGGGATCCCAGCTAGGGCTCCCCTCAACCTGGTCACTCCCTAGACCTGTCACAGTGGTAGTTCCAGTGCCCTGGTCTAGACTCCCCAGTCCTGTTGCCCGTCCCGCCTGACTCTTAGGGCCTGAAAAGCCGTGGGTGCAGCTGGAGGCACTTTGCCCTTCCTCCTGCTTTCTCTCTCCTCTTTCCACCCCAACTCAAGATCCTCAGAAACCTTCCCTGGTCAACCCTTTCAAACTGTCCTTTCTTCTTTTACTCTCTCAGTGTCTCCCAAACACTCTGATGCTGCGTGGGTGACATGACTGATTAAAATGGGGGTGCCGGTGTCTGGGGCACAAGAGCAACACATTCGCCTTGGCTGGTGTTAAAACAACTGTTCTGCATCTCTGCACATGGAGGGGTTAAGAAGATTTATTTTCTAAATAGGAAGTGACCTAGCGGATGGGGGAGTAGACGAGGGGTCGTGTCAGTTTCTGTGTTGCCCTGTATACGCCCTAATGCCTTTCTCCCATTTCCTATGTCCCACTCGCACGGGAAGGTCCCAAGGGAGACAGAGCCCAACTCTATACCCAGCATGGGGACACTCAGCAGAAGAGTGGACTAGCTGCCCACCTGGCTCAGTGTAGCACGCTCACATCCCACCAGCCCCACCTTCATGGGGCCCTTGCCCATGTGACCCTCGGTCGGGGTCTACCAGGGTAGCAATAGTCAGAGGCCATTCTCAGCAGGGATGAGCTGCATGCCTGCAGCTGGATGAGAGTAGCCAGAATGTGACTGAATGTGCAGGCATAACGGAACTAACCATCCTTAGCTCCCTTGCTGAAATACCACTGCAATGTATGGAAACTCCATTACAAAGTCTGTCAAATTAGTACTACACGGATATGTCCACTGTCGTGCCTGGAGTCAGGGTATCACACTTTGTTTTGGTGAAAAGAAAGAGAAGGTGGGTTGGCGGGGGGTGGGGGGTGGGGGGGGCGTTCAGAGAGGAAGGCTAAGTGAATATGAGCATCACAGAAAGAGGAGGAAGGAAACAGACCTCCCCCACCCACCCCAGCACTTTGTGCCAGGTATTGTCTTGTTTAATCCTCATGACAATCCTTAACGGTGCATATTATTATCCTTATTTTATGAAAACAGAAAAGGAATTGAGTAATTTGCCCAAGGTCACACAAGTAGTAAAAGATACTGAGTCAAACTGTTGTAAATCATCTACACTTCAATAAGCAAATAAATAACATTTAAAATTAGAATAAATAAATAAAAGTTAAACTGAATCTTGTTTGAGGCCAAAATTGTTTGAGGTCTTTTTCCCGTCCTGCCACGGAGACCCAGGCATACTGCATTTCATCAAATTTTCAAGCTGATATTGGTGACTATTCTGGTACACCCCCAAGCTCTCCCCAAACACCAACACACTGTGTCACTGTCTCAAGCCACTGAAAACAACAAGCAAATAAATAAATAAGCAATCAAGCAAACAAACCCTAAACACCAGACCCACAGTTTTGCAGATAAGAGAACCAAAGACCGCGGGGGAAAAATGACTTGCCTGAAGTCACACAGGTAGTCAGTGGCAGAAGTGGAACGGGAAGCAGGTCTCAGACCCCCACTCAAGTGCTCTTTCCAGACTGAACCACAACCAATCTTGTCCGTTCCCAAAATCCTCCAGGGAAGAAAGTCCCTCAGCCTTTCTGTTCTAACCTCTCTCAAATTGGTCCGTTCCTTTCCAAGATTCTGATTACTTTCATTAAGTGAAATAACCTATCGAAAGCACATCTTAAGCACCAAAAAATTATTATTCCTTTCTGTTACCTGACCATTAGAATAGCGTTCTAGCTAGCCTCTCTGCCTCCCCTGCCGACTCCTTGAGGTATCTGCACTCCGGTGCCAGGGAATCCTGCAGCACAGCTCTGATCATGTCATTCTTCCAATGAAAAACTTTGTCTCTCCCCTTCCTTATCAGGTACTCAAGACCTCCCACACTGAGTCCCAGCCCAGTCCCCTGCATGCCCCCCAAAATGCTGATGGTTATTAACCATTCTCCAGGGCCCCATGTTTTCCCACAAAACTTCACTCATGCTAGTGCCCTCTACAAATACCTGCTCTTACATTAGAGCCTTCTTCCATCTCCTACGACTGAAAGTGACTTTGCTCTCTTTCAGACATCTGTAACATTTTTAATGCATCCCACTGCATTTATATTGTTTTGTATTACCCCACTGGTGATTAGAATGAAAACAACCTATCCATGTAGGTACTTTATAGTTACAAAGCACTGTATAGGTATAAGTCCATCAATTTTAAGAAAAAAATTACCTCCTATTTATCTTTGTCTTCCTCACGATGCTCAATACAATGTTTTACACATGGCACAGAGCTGTTAAATACTGTGTTCTGAGGGTGGTCTGACCAACCCAGAGAAGGGTTATCACTTCCCCGTTGTAGCATCAGAGATTCTGAAGCTGAATGAGGAAGGCAAAATTGTCATTGGTTTTTCCAGGTCGATACTCCATAGCATTTATTAGATTCTCAGAATTTAGAGACTCCCCAAATATTAAGCACTCCAGTCCTAGCTTCTATACTTTTATGAAATGCTGCCCAAGATTACACCAACTCTTGGGGCAGCCACAGGACAAGTGACTCATACTGAGCTTATAGAATTACCGTACTACGTAAAGAAACTCATCCGTTCACTTGCATTTTTGGAGTACAATGTGGGTACCTCAAGGTCAGGGGCCATACTGAACTCAAGTTTGTATCCCTAGGGTTTAGCACAAACCTGCTATTGGAAGATGATAAAATAATTGTGGCCACCACCATTTACTGAGTCCTTCCCATGTACCATGCACTGTTCCAGGTAGTTCATTTTGTCTGTCCTCTTCACTGCGGTGCACTGAGGAGAGCGTCAGGTTCATCATGTACATTCAATGCATAACGGGTGATGGATGGATGAACAAAAGGTAAGATGCAAACTCCTTCAATGCCTCTGGCCAAATTAAACTACTTTCCCTCCACCTCTTTCACCACTCGCTTCATCCCCCATCCCACCCCAATGCCTACTCATTGTTCAGATCTCAGCTAACATTTCACTTCTTCCAGGAGGTCTGACCACCCTAAATGCCCCGCTTACAAGTTCTCAAAGCACCCCATACTACCCCACCCCCTACACCCAGCCTACTCACTTGTCTATGTTCCCAACCCAGCAATGTGTTCTGGAAGGCTGTGTGTCCTAGTCACTGAAAGCACCTGAAGTCATAAGTAAGCACTCAAAAGACATCTGTTGAATGAACGGATGAGCTCTTTTCAAACATTATCTGACAGACTTTCATTACTCTTGTGATCATTTCTTCCACAGACGACTTTAAGAAGAACACTTGCTGCTGTCACCTGGCTCTTGGGGAAGTCCCATCTCATGCAGAACTTGGGCCTCGTTGACATTTTTTCCTCACAGGTCCCTCCAGTGTAGCACAGAAGGGACACAGGTTCTAGAGGTATCCTGACCTACACTCCAACTTTGGCTCTTCTTTCATTAGTTGTATAATCTTAGCCATGTTTCTTAATCTTGGTTTGAATCCAAACCTAAGCTTAACCTCAGTTCTCCCATCTGCAAATGGGGATGAGACAATTTCATTATCACCCATTTCCTCCAAGGATTGCGGGGGGCGGTGTGGAATTAAGATAAAATTTCAAAAGCTATGGGTAGACAGACACTCAGTGCTGGTGGCTATTCTTCTTTATCACATGCTCTTGCCTTTCTCGGTAGTTGAACTTTTCCTCAAGTGGCTCCTTTTTGCCTTCCTTGTTGGGACCATCTACAACAGCATAATCAAAATTGTACTTCAGAGAATTGCCAACCCTTTGGAACCACTCTATCTTTCAAAGTCTCTTGTCAGGGAACTGTATCCATATTTTCTCTTAATAGAAAGGAAGGAAGGAAGGAAGGAAGGAAGGAAGGGAGGAAGGGAGGGAGGGAGGGAGGGAGGGAGGGAGGGAGGGAAGAAGAAATCTGCCTTCTTGAATTCTAAAGTGAAAATCTGACATCCTGGTTATAATATTTTGGGGAAAATATAGTTGCCTTCTCCTAGGTTCCCATAATATCCAATTTGCAAAAAATCTCTCCATTTTGGGTCAGAATTAAATGCGCTGTAATAGTGCTCCTAGTACTTTAACTTCTTTTACCCTTTGGAAGACACAACAGCATGGCAAGTCAGGAATGTGACAGACACTCTGCTTTCAGAAAAGTGGGGCTCTCAGAGATGTTTCAACAGTGGCAGGGCTCCATCATTACTCCTCTCTGGGTTCTAGGTTAATTTGGACCTGAGACGGGAAGAGCTCATATCTATTTCTTCGCCCTAGCAAAGCAAACTGTACTATTTCCTCAGAATGGAATCTCCTTGGCTCTCTAGTCTTTTCCCCTCACTCTGTGCCTTCTGGTTTGCTATCAAGGGTACCAAGTAGACTAAGATAGAAAGAGAGAAAAAACTTGGCAGGAGAGGTTGCCTCCATGCAAGCTTATTCCTGGTGGGCCTGGGGAACATGTGTGAACAGCTCTCATGCCTGGCACCCACCTCCACTGTGGGGAGGATACAGAAAGAGAAGCTAACCTGTAAGACAGGATCCACGGACCAGAGACTTAGAAGGAGGCACAAAGCATCATGGAAAGAACTGCCAAGGAGAAAAGAAACCACTGCCCAGGAGATTAGTCTTGCAGTGACTAGGGATGGCTAGGGTTAAGAGAGAAAGGTCCAGGAGGAAGGGAGTTGAGCAATGTTTTCGAGAAAGAAGAGTGGCAGGTGTGAAAGTTAAGGAGGAAGGAAAAGAGTTTCCAAAGAGGCAAATGATTTTTGGCTTCTCTCTGAAACACTATGAAGCCTCTGCTCGGTAAGACTACACCTACTACAGGAAGTTCTCAAGAAGAGGAAGGATGAATTGCTGAAGATCCCTTGTCATAGACTCTGTATTCTGCCTTAGGGCTATTGGGAGCCCCTCTCCTCTTCCTTCTCCATATCTCAAGAGCCTCTGCCCCAACACGGGTGTCCTGTGTCCTTAATCTCTTTAACAAAATCAAGATTTGAGGACAGTGAATTCCATCACCTTGAGAGAAGAGAATTTCCCAACAATGATAGGGTCAACTGATAGGCCACTGATAGGTACATTCTAAAGTGCCAAAGGATAGGTCCTTTTATTAGTAGTAAAGTGATCTGTGGGGCAAGTAATCATGTGACCTTGGGAGAGTCATTTCTTTGCAGGAAAATGACTTTCCAATTCTAAAGCTATATGTGATCATAGGAAATGCAAGAATTAAGGAGGTACTATGCTGGACCTGCTATGCTGGGTGGAGGAAATTTGTCCTCCAGGGCCTCTGTTATCTAAGGTATGTCCCAGTCTGGTGACATTTCACAAGCATTCAAATCAAGGGATCCCGTATGAATGAATTCTGTAACTCTGCTTCCCCTCTTTGTTCTCCCAAGACCCAATATCTCCCTGAGAGTGGCACCCAGGTTGTGAGCACAGGGTCTGGAGTGGGATTGCCTGCTTTGAATCTCTTCTCTGTCATTTACTAGCTGGCTGACATCAGTGTCAGCTATTATATTATTTGCCAACTCAGTACTACCCTGTCTATAGACAGTAGCCAACCTTTGGGGGTGTATGTCTCCCCCTGATTTCCTACAAATATCATTAAGCAGATTTCCCTTCTCTCCCAGTTCCCATTCTACCAACCCTTTAAAGAGAAATACCCAAAGAATAGTTACCTTGGCCTTGTCACATCACTCTTCCCTTAGTCAGAAAAGAAAGGTTCCGGAACATTCTCTAGTTCATATCCCTTTCCTCCCACCCCTCCCCCCATCCCCACCAACTCTCCCTCCCTCATTATTGAGGCTAAACTCATGATGAATAACCTACATTTGTATAGTACTCTGCAGTTTTCAGAGTGCTTTTGCATACATGATTTTATTCAGTTCATGGTAAGCAGTGTATTTCATCCTTAAAACAATCCTATGAGCCAAGGGTATATTTTTCACCATTTTACAGATATGCAAACTGAGTCTTAGGTTCACAAGTTGTCCATGCTCACACAGCTAGGAAGCCAGGCCTCCTGACGCTGAACCCATCCACTGTTTTCTCTACTATTTCGCATTATCATGTCCAAGTTCACATCCTGGGAACAGGAGGGGCCCGAAGTTTATGGCCAGTTACAAACCCCTAAAGGGAACAGAGATCCCTCATTTTTATTCCTGCTGGCTAGCAGGGCTGTCCAGGCTGAATGACCATACACATGAGATGCCTGCAAAGGGCCAGGCCTAGGTGGGGTGGGGCCACCACAGAGAGACCAAAGGCCCACAAGGGTGTGGGGTATCTGCTAGAGCACCACTACATCATGGCCAAGGACACAGGTATTCCAGGACAATCCCAAAGGAGAGCCCCAGGGAAAAGCCTGAGGACCCAGATAAACTGAACCTTCCTCACCCCAGCACACCCTGTGGGCCTCCCTCACCAATGCTTCCAGGGAGAGGGAAATGGACAAGCTCCCTTCTGGCCAGGGCTGAGAGTCTGATCAGATTCAGACACACACACCCATGCACACTCAGCAGTAAATTCAGAGCCATGGAAATCAAACCTTGGCTCACCCAAAGGCCAAAGGAGAAGCAGCCACAGCTTCAGTCCAGGGTTCCGGCTCAGAGCCACCATCTCCTCAGATGCTGGCGGCCAGGCAGAGCTATAAACTGTGCCTCGACTTAATTTTTCCATGGACACAACCCCAGATGGGACCGCCAGGCTCTGAAGAAGCTTCAGTTCTGAAGCATCATAACCTCTCTGTTCTGGGATCCAAAGCTAGAACTGGGGAGGGAGGAGTATTTGGGGATCAGGTTTGCCACGCCCTGGACCATTTCTCTTCCAATATCTTTCCAAGGCCTAGTGCAGCAATACAGTAAGTTTTCATTCAGCGGCAGATACAGGGTTGGAATTCAGTGCAAATTACTTACATCTGCTTGGCCACAACCCAGATAGTCAGGTAGTTTAGAGAGAGAAGGAGGGGCATGTTGGCCCACTTCTGGGATCCTGGGTAGTTGTGTGCTAAGGAATCTGGGCCATGCTGGGTCCAGCCTGCACAGGGTACAAAATTCTCCAACACAATTGAGAAAAAACATCAGGGCAGCCGAGACGATAGAGATTCCACCCCAGGCACGACTGGTGGGACTGGGGCGGGGAAGCCACAAAGACCCCACAAGGGGTTGGAGATGGAGAGAAAGGTTGGCCTGAAGGGGTACGAGCAATGGCAGATTCTTCACACACGCCCCTCAGCCAACTAGGGTGTGTGCACTAACCTCATACATTTGGTAACCTCTTCCCACAAACCAGGAACCTGCCAAGCCCCTGGGCTTCCCACCCCACCCCACCCCATCCCAGCTTGGCAGCCTCCCTTGGGCTTCCTGCTGCTGCGATTGCTCCCCAACATCAAAGCCACCGATGTCGGAGCTGAAAACGAGAGACAAGTACAGGCCAGGAGAGCAGCGCCTCCCCCAAGGCTCCGGAACTCAGGCCTGGGGGCCCCTCTCCCTCTCCCAAGCTTTCTCCTTTTGCTGCAGTATCCTTATAAGGGAGAAGCCAATTCTACTATCCATCTGGCTAAAAAAAATGTATATATTTCCCAGGCTAGATGCTGACTTTCCACCCACTCTAAGAGAAAGCACCCCACCACCACCCTCACTCCAGGGCAGTTTTTGCTTTTTATTTCTCATTTTAAACAAACAAACAAATACCAAAACCACTGGCTGGTTCAGGTCGCCTTGCAGCAGCTGGGAGCCAGGAAGTGTGTTTAGAAGAAAAGGGGTGGGGAAGAGTGTGCCCTGGGTCCGAGACGCCCCGAAACCTCTGGAGCGGGCAGGCAGTGGGGGCTGGCAACCTGCTCGGCGCCAGGACTGGAGCTCCGTTCCCACCGCGTCTGCGTCCCGCCACCGGGAACCTTCGGTTCCTTCCATTGTTGCCCCTCGGCTGTTGCCATGTTGGAGGGAGAGCCCCTGACCTCCGCTCGCTCCACTCTGCGGGAAATCTGCAGACCCCGGGCCGGTGCTCCCGGATGGGTGCGCGTCTTACCTGTGCTCACTGCGGGTTTCCTGCAAAACCCGACGTGTCGTGTGCTCGGCGACCTGGGCTGCCGGCTCCACGGCTCCGGGCGGCTCCGGCACCCACGCGAGGCGGCCGCTCCCCCTCCGGGCTGCACGCGGCGGGCGCCGGCCCCAGGGTTCCCGGGGCGGCAAAGAGGCAGGAGAGGTCGCGAGGACCAGCTCGCAGCGGCGGGGGGGCGGGGGCGGGGAGTCCTCTAGGCCGAGAGCGTGAGCGAGCCCGCAGAGTCAGGCAACCCCAGGTGAGACAATAGCGGGAGCAGCGGGCGAGAGGGGAGAAGCCATCTCCCGGAGACCTGGCGCACTGCACGGCGACGTGAGACTCGGCCAGACCCGGCGCGGACAGGCAGCCGCCAGCCGCGGCTCCAGCCCGCAGCGCCCACTGCGCCGCGAGCGGGAGGATGGGGCGGGTCCTGGAACCCTGACCTCCCTCCCTTCCCCTCCCCTCCCCTCCCCTCCCGTCCCCTCCCCTCCCCTCCCGTCCCCTCCCCTCCCCTCCCGTCCCTTCCCCTCCCCTCCCCTCTCCTCTCCTCTCCTCTCCTCCTCTCCCTCCCTCCCTCCTTCCTCCCTCCTCTTCCAGTACGTGGGGGAAGAGAAAAGCGCTGGCGTCAAGTTGTGCTTCGGGAATCCAAGAGCCAAGATTTCCACTTCCCACTCGCGTGAGGGTTTTTGCAGATGGTCGTTACTTTTCCCTGCTGGGACCCCTTTGCTCTGTGTCAGATGAATGCCAAATCATTCTACTGGAAATGACAGTTTTGAGGTCCATTTATCGGTTTGCGGAATTTCCCCCCATCATTAAGATAGAGATGCCGGAAAGAACCCCTACCTTGAGGATGGAGGTGGCGGTGGGGGGAAGCTGTCTCGGCGCTTTGCACATTCAAACTCATTCGTTTTTCTATTCGCCCTAGTGGGTCTTCTGACCCGAGCCCCAGAAAATAGCAATCTACAACCTGAGCGGGGAGCGGCGGTAGTAGGTCCTTCAACCCAACTATCGCACGGGAAAAAAATCTTTCATAGTGTGTTATATTTAAAATTTTGACTCAGTACCTTTGTTTGAGCAGTGGTCTCTAGAAGAATTTTCCTAAGGGCTCCACCCAAAGAAACAAATAATTGGCCAGATCCTCATTTGCATTTGGTTTGCATAATAACTATGATCTCTGATCTCAAAGTACATTTTCCTCAAAACTTGAATCTTGTTCTCCCCCAGGGCCCTCCTTCTTTCTTTCTTGACAAACTATGATCAACACCTGGTTCTCAGCCTCCCTCCCCTGCAGTCCCCTTCAGGTATCTAAGGCTCAAGACTCCCAGCCTCTGATCAGATACCCAGGACTCTGCAGCCAGGGTTCCCAGGGAAACATCTGCAAACCTGCCCCTTCTACAGCTTCTCTGCAAAGCTGCCCCTAGTAGCTTTTAAATATTTGTTAAAAGCTATTATTCCAGCCCGTTTTGGGTTCACTGGAGTTTTGTGGGATTTTCTTTTTTAAGGGTGTTGGAAAGGCCTTTTAAAAAAATCAGGGGCCTTTTAAAATTTCCTCACTAATATGAGACTTCAACAAACCCAACACAAGTCTTAGATTCATAGACTTATAGAATTGGAAGAGACTCCAGAGCTCAAAGGAGGATAAATATTTGTTGGGAAGGGAATTTGAATAACCAGAGGAAGTCCTATGTAGGCGAAGAAAGCAAAATAAAAAGTGACTTCATTATTCAGAAGAATCTCTTGGGATAGATATTGTTCTGTTCTCATATAAGGTGAAATCTGGGCAAATGCAAAGGACCCTTAATTGCAGGCAACCTTGAATGAGACAATGGGAGGAGAAGCTCATGAAAGGAGATGTGACAGAGGCTCCTGTTTTCTTTTCTACCCACTGTGCCGTGACCTTGGGTAGTCCAATTCACCCTCTGAGCATCAATAGTTCCATCAGCTTCGCTTACCACTCAGGGCTGTTGTGAAGATCAAAGGAGAGAACGTAATGGACCATTCTGATGACCGCAGGCAGCATGCTCTACATGTAGCATGATGTCTACATGATGCTATTCCTGATCCTCAAGAGCCACAGGGGATAAAAACATGCATTCATTCACTCACTCATTCACTGCTTGATCACAACACAAATATTTGTGACAGCTTACTGCGTGCCTGTCATCAGGCTAAGCTCAGAAGCCTAAGAGAACAGAGTAGCATAGAGCCACCAGTGCTCCAAATTTGCTGGAGCGAAGAGTCTTCAGGGAAGAGCTAACAGGAAACAGGCCTGCCTGGGTCACTGGGGGATCATATTAAAGGCTTTATAAAGCATTTTGGTAGGGAGAAAATTTTGTGTTATAAGAGCAACCAGGGCATATCAAAAAGTTTAGGTTTGTCCTGTAGGCCACAGAGAACCCAGGGTGTAGACTGGGAGTGATGTGATCAGTGACATGCATATTACACAGGAGGACTTGGAAGACACACTGCATGTCTTTCTTCCTTTTGCCCCTGTAGATCCACTCTTGGCCCTCTGGCTTCCTAGAAGGGGTGGGCCAGTGGAGAGCCACCGCAGGAGAGTGGGAGGAGGGAGGTCAAAGAGGTCTGGATATTTCTTCCTCAGGATCCTTCTCTTTGGGTTCACTGTGGGCTGGCTGCCACCCTCAACCAAAGATCACAGCTTCCCTCCAGGTGCTTCCCCCTCCCTCTCAGCCCCTCTCCCTCCCTCTTCCTTTTCCTCTTCTCTCTTTAATTTACATAATCACTTACTCCCTTCCTTTGACTTTCAATCCAGGGAGTGGAAACTCCTTTTCCTGCTGGTCCCTGGGTACTGCACACTGTTCCTTGTGGTTGTGCTATACCCTGCCAGCCCTTTGTAAATTGTTTCTTCAAATTGGAGTATGCCATTGGCATCCTGCTAGGTTAGGAGTACTGGCTTGGAGCTCGACAGGGAGGCCCTGTCTACATTCAGAGTGCAAGATCAGAGAATCTCAAAGCTGGGGCAGGGGGGGTGAGAAGGAAAGGACAGATACAAGAGAGAGTCAGGAAGTCAAAAATCAATACTATTTGATAATGTATTGAACGTAGGGATCATCAGAGAGGGGGAGGAATGTAGAATTACTCCCCACTTAATGCCTTAGGAATTGGTGGTAGGACTGTAGTAAGACAGGGCCCAGGTGTGGGGCGAGCAACCATGACTTTAATTTGGACATGTTGGATCTGCAGTGTCTCTAGAATGTTTAGGTGGGGATGTCTAGCTGACTTTGGATTTATGAAACTAAATTGAAAGTAAAGGTGTGGACAAGTGATATCAATTTTGGACTCTTCAGTTCATAGATGATCCATAAAGTTATGGGCGTATATGAGATCACCCAGGTGGGCATATAGGAGAAGGAAGAGGCCTGCAAAAGAGATCATCAAGAAGAAATAGCCAGGTTGATAGCAGGAAGAAATGAGACCTCAGAGTGTCAGAAAGGAGGATAGAAGAAAGTGTCAGGAAAGAGGGATGGGGACACAAGTGCAGCAGAGACATCTAGGAGGGCAGAGCTGAAAAGGCCCTTTGGAATGACAAGGAAGTCAGTGTCTGAGCTCTCGGTGCTGTGCGAGATTCTTGAGTTGCTACCCTTGCTGTGTTCTCAGAGAGGACGGTAGTGGAAGAGAGCTTGGAAAGCCCACCAGAAACCCAGGCTGCTCTCAGTTTGGAGTTATTAGGCCAAAAACACAAAAGGAGACTTTTCAGAACAACTCCTCTGTACCACGCATCTTCCCAGTACCTTGTAATGGTCTCAAACTTCAAAGACTGTATACAGTGATGGTGAACTACTGGGTCTCTGAATAGGCAGTTACATTAGGCATTGGTTTGGGGACCCCTTTCTTCCTCCCTTTCCCAGCTCTGATACAGAGGTGATGGCGATATTCAAAGACCGTTGAGTCTGATGAGTAGGAGAGCAAAGAGCGTCGCTTTAAAAATTAGTGGGAGAAATTTAGCTTGCGCGGGGTGCGGGGTGGGGGGCGTGGTTCCGCAAATATAGAATCTGTGAGTTTAGACTGCCCCCTGGTGGGAGAATTAAGTTCGGTAGTCAATGTGAATGAGAAGCTTGATGAAGCACTCCGGGAAGATTTCATGCTAAAAAGGAACAAGGTAGCACTACTTGGTGGCGTTTTGTAGTGCAACATAGCAAAAGCAGATTCAGTTCATGCTACCTCAGGTTGGCCTTTACAATGTTAACAAGTCAAATTTCAATTAGACTTTCAAACTTTGCCGTTGCCTATATGATAAAATTATTCTCTTTCGCCTGAAATAAACCCGTCAGCTGTCTCTAACCCCTCACTCCCTCTCTACCTCCCTCCATTCCAGGCAGATTAATTTATTCACCATTCCCTAAACACAATTTTCATTCATTTTCCTTCCAGACTTATTGTTTTCCTTCCCACTGTGTCTAGCTCACTGCTGTGGAAATAGGTACTCAATAAGCAATTCATGAGTTAATCACAGTGTATTTAAACAAATGCTTTATTATCCTGGAGGAAAGGGAATATGATGTAACAAAGCCATTGGGCAGGAAAAAAGAAAACAACTTTATTTCTGCCCCTTTAGGACGCTGGACAGACACCATTTCCCTTTCTTAAAAAAAAGTTAGGTATAATACATTTCCACATCTGATTCAAACAAACGGAGCAAAAAGTTTTTCTGTATCTAACACATGAGGGCTCAAGAAATGTCTGAATAAATGTCTGTCTGGCTCATTACAATTTCCTCTGCATACCTCTGACAGTTACTTGTTGAAACTCAACTCCGATCCTGAAAACTTAAGGACCCCTGTCCTCATTTTATACCTACTGCCTTTCTGTCCATTCTCATCTCCTGCCACTTTCTGCACTTGAATTCTTATTACTGCATTTATTACTTTGTTAAAATTAATTGCTTAAATGTCTGCCTTCTTGCCTAGACTGTGAACAGGATCCGTGTCCTATATATCTCTGACTCTAGAGCCAGCACAGAACCTAAGCCATAATAGATGATCAATAAATGTTTGTTCAATTAAATTGTTCTTTCCTGTTGCATTTTGAGTCTATTCCTTCTAATCTTATTCACAGTGGGAAAAGTAACAGAGTAGTAAAATTTTAGATTTAGATTTTAGATTTACAGTTCATCTAATCAATCTCCCTCATTTTATAGATGTGGAAACCCAGACCTGTTTAGGATCACACAGTTTGTTAGTCTTTGTTCTAAAAGAATCAGACAATTGTAGGAAACAAACTCCTACAACTGAGGCTGGGCAATTTTGTTCATTGTGTTCAGAAGCCTCAAGTTCCCAGAAACAAAAATGAATTCCCTTATCAGTCTTGAAATTTCATAGTCCTGTGTTCCACACCCTATGCGTCAGGGTTGATGAAGTTGATTTTAGGAAAAACTAGGCTATCTGGAGATTTTTATTCTTAATACTCCATGTTGCTGGTACACATGTACATGTTCCACTGGTACACACTTATACTTCTTTAGGAGGATTCACCTTGTGAGTCTGACCTGAAAACTGCAACTTGTTGGGAAGAGGGAGAAAGGCAAAAATTGAATCAAAATCTAAATTAAAGGTCTAAACTCTCTTTCTCTCAATCTAAATTCACACCCACCTTTCCACAGTCACTTCTGCTTTCCTATATTAGCTCCTCTATTCATGAATCAAATGTATCTTTCCTTCTTTTGTGCTGAGGAATGCTTGTTTAACAGCTACATCATCTAGTGAAGGGAAATATATTGTTCATTAACAATATGGGAAAAATACTGTAATCTGGTTCAGTAGAATATAACTAAAATTAAGAAGTCCTATCAGGGAAGTAATATATGGCAGACAGAAGAATTGTAATAAAAAGAGGTTGCAGCTGTCTGAATTTTTAATGTTCGTCTTGGTTGCCCATCTCTGTAATTTAGTACCGCTTGGTTTTAGAGAGCTTAGTAAATATTGGAAATTTACAAAACACGAACTATGAAAGAACTTGAAGAAAACATGTATTAAGTAAATGGAGAAAAATATAGAAAAGTGAATGTTTTTCTTCATCTTGCTGAAAAAAATACTTTAATACTAATTAAAACCTAAATTTAATCTATGTGAGAAGAAATTTATGAGAATACTATCAAGTAAAAAGAAGAGAGAGCATTTCAAGAAGGCGCCCGGATAGCTCAGTCGGTAGAGCATCAGACTTTTAATCTGAGGGTCCAGGGTTCAAGTCCCTGTTCGGGCGTTTCTTTGTTTTCTTGTCCCTTTCTTAGCTTACTACAAATACGAAAATCTCAATGCCACAGCGTACTTCTACCTTAAATAGAATTAATTTCATTTTTCACTGGTTTCAGAGTATGCTAAATAAACATATTCTCAGAGAAGAAAAAGAAGCGACTACCCCAAATCACTCAATTTCTTGGCGAGTATGGAGGGTTTGCATGGTAGTTTCCCAGCGGGAAGGATTTTTTTTTCCTTCACGTTTCTAGTACTTGAGAAAAACAAAAAAACAAAAAACGAAAAGGACGATAAAACAGAAACGCCCGAACAGGGACTTGAACCCTGGACCCTCAGATTAAAAGTCTGATGCTCTACCGACTGAGCTATCCGGGCTCTCGTGAGAAAATGTTCGTGCTACACTATCTTACTTAAGAAGGAAGAACCTTGTGTAATCGATTCCTTCCGCCGGCATTTTGTGAAACTGTTTTAAACCCAATAAAGCTCTGTATTCATACGCCAAGAAAAACAAGAAGGCGTAAATCATGCACCTTTCAACAGCCTTACCAGTTAACTCAAAATTGCGAGACACTTACGTGCCCAATAACCATTATTAGGTAGACTTCTTTGATTTGTAACCTCTCTAACAGGTCCAGGATTAACAGAACGGCGAGGTATGTCACTTTTGAAGACTTGTAGTGACACCAGATCTGTTATGCTATTGATAATAGGGTGGATATCAGTTCTAAAACCTACCCGACAATAACAACAAAAAATGAATCTCTCTAAGAGAGAATAGAGATGTGCTGTTCTGAAGCTATTGCATTGAACTGTGTAGTATAAAGTGGGAGAAAGGACCCTGCAGAGGGATAGCGGGATTGTCCTTTAGGTCCCTTAATGGAGTCCAAGTAATTTTACATGACGCAAACCCTGGAGTAGGTCACCCCCAATGGCCTTGAGGGCAGAAATCCTACTAAACCAGAGCGGAGAGCTGAACATGCCAGCAGAAAGACATTTTATTGATCTTGGCATTGGAGGCTCTTCTGTTCCACAGCCACCAGTAATCTGAGCACTGCCCTTTGCTATGGGGTTGGCGCAGAGAATTACCCTCGGTGGGGCTTAGAGTGAGACATTAAAGTGTTTTCGTTAGCTGATGTTGCTTTGCCTTAATTCCATCTGCTTAACTCCAACTGCTTTAGAAGTGATTGCTCTGGTCCAGCAATTCCACTCATAGGAATTTGTCCTAAAGAAATAATCAGGGATGTGCAAAAAGACCTGATTACAAGAGAGAACGTCAAAGCATTTTAATTGGAAAAAATTGTAAATGACATAAATGGCTATATAAATTATGGTACAGCCTTAATAAGGAATGATATGCAGCCATTAATAATCATATATAAAATAACACAACTTGGGAATAATTGTAAAATATTGTTAAGTTAGGAAATATTTCAAATAAAAAATTTAAGCAACAATATATTGTACAGCACAGGAAATTACTTTAACAGAAGTAATTTTAACAGAGACATAATGGTCTGAATGGCTTCCATTCATACTTTTAACAGAGTATAATCTCTAAAAACACTGAATCACTATGTTGTTCACCTGAAACTAATATAATATTGTATATCAACTATACTTCAATTTAAAAAATTTTAAAGTGTGCGTATATGTACACTGAAAAACTGAAAGGATAAATGCTCTACGTAAAGGCTGGGTTCTGAAGTTAGGTGCCCCTTTTTGAATCCTTATTACCACTCTGTGATCTTGAGTAAGAGATTTCTCTGTCTCAGGACAATAAAATGATTGCAAGAATGAAATAAGATAGCTTACATAAATTGCTTAGAATAGTGTCTGACATGTAATAAGCATTCATGAAGTTACATAAAGAGTTAATAGCAAAGCTATAACAAGATCAGACTTCATGGATTCTGTTCTTTCCATCATTCTCTGACACTACGTAACCTTCAACAATTGCTAAACATATTTTTTAAAATTAATTTTTATTGAGGTAAAATTGACGTTTAACATCATGTTTCAGGTGCACAACCTAAAGATTTGATATTTGTATACACTGCAAAATGATCACCATAATAAGTCTAGTTAACATCTGTCACCACACAGTTACAAAAATTTTTTTTCTTGTAATAGAACTTTCAAGATCTACTCTCTTAGCAATACAAATATGTAGGACAGAATTGTTAACTATAGTCATACTGTCTATAAGGCTTAACACATATTTGTACTTTTATTGAAGTATACTTGATTTACAATGTTGTGTTCATTTTTGGTATACAGCAAAGTAATTCAGATATATATACACACACACATACTTTTTCATATTCTTTTCCATTATGGTTTATTACAGGATATTGAATATTCCAGTGCTATACACTAGGATCTTGCTGTTTGTCTATTTTACATATAGTAGTTTGTATCTGCTAATCCCAAACTCTTAATTTATCCCTCCAATCTCCTTCCCCTTTGGTAACCATAAGTTTGTTTTCTATGTCTGTGAGTCTGTTTCTGTTTTGTAAATAAGTTCATTCTATCATATTTTAGATTCTGCATATAAATGATATCATATATTTGTCTTTCTCTTTCTGATTTACTTCACTTAGTATGATAATCTCTAGGTCCAACCATGTTGCTGCAAATGGCATTATTTCATTCTTTTTATGGCTGAGTAGTATTCCATTGTATATATTTACCACATCTTCTCTATCCATTCACCTCTCGATCGACATTTAGGTTGCTTCCATGTCTTGGCTACTGTAAATAGTGCTGCTATGAACATTGGGGTGCATGTATCTTTTCGAATTATAGTTTTCTCTGGATATATGCCCAGGAGTGGGATTGCTGGGTCATATGGCAACTCTATTTTTAGTTTTTTAAGGAACTGCCATACTGTTTTCCATAGTGGCTGCACCAATTTACATTCCTACTAACAATGTAGGAGGGTTCCCTTTTTTCCACACCCTCTTCAGCATTTATTTGTAGACTTTTTATGATGGCCATTCTGAATGGTGTGAGGTGATACCTCATTGTAGTTTTGATTTGCATTTCTCTAATAATTAGCGAAGCTGAGCATCTTTTCATGTGCCTATTGGCCATCTGTATGTCTTCTTTGGAGAAATGTCTATTTAGTTCTTCTGCCCATTTTTTAAAAAATAAATTTATTTATTTAATTGATTTATTTATGGCCGCACTGGGTCTTCGTTGTGGTGTGTGGGCTTTGTGTGTGGGCTCTTCTTGTTGCAGACCACGGGCTCTAGGCACGCGAGCTTCAGTAGTTGTGGCAAACGGGCTCAGTAGTTGTGGCTTGCGGGCTCTAGAGCGCAGGCTCAGTAGTCATGGCGCACTGGTTAGTTGCTCCACGGCATGTGGGATCTTCCCAGCCCAGGGCTCGAACCCGTGTCCCCTACATTGGCAGGTGGATTCTTAACCACTGTCCCACCAGGGAAGCCCCTTCTGCCTATTTTTTGATTGGGTTGGGTTTTTTTGTTATTGAGTTGTGTGGGCTGTTTGTATACTTTGGAATTTAATCCCTTGTCAGCCTCATCATTTGCAAATATTTTCTCCTAGTCCGTAGGCTGTCTTCTTGGTTTGTTCATGGTTTCCTTTGCTGTGCAAAAGCTTGTAAGGTCCCATTTGTAAATTTTTGCTTTTATTTCTATTGCCTTGGGAGACTGACCTAAGAAAACGTTGCTACGATTTAAGGCTTAACATATGTTTGACTGGAGTGGAGGGAGATGTAGAGAATTTAGAAAGCTGACAATATTGAGTTATTAATAATTTGGGCAAAAAATAACTTTATCCCCTAAGCAATGGGGAGCTATTAAAATTTTGACTCGGGCTTACCTGGTGGCGCAGTGGTTGAGAGTCCGCCTGCCGATGCAGGGGACGCGGGTTCGTGCCCCGGTCCGCGAGGATCCCACATGCCGCGGAGCGGCTGGGCCCAGTGAGCCACGGCTGCTAGGCCTGCGCGTTCGGAGCCTGTGCTTTGCAACGGGAGAGGCCGCAGCAGTGAGAGGCCCGCGTACTACAAAAAAAAAAAACACACACACACAAAAATTTTGACTTATTAATGTCCCAGTTTCTCACTCAAAGGAACACACATTAGATTTGTTCCATTCATGTTACAGTAAAAACAATAACAAGGACTATCATAGTAAGTATTCTCTGTAAGAATCAAATGACCAGAGCTAATCATCCACATAGGGCTAATGGTAGAATGGTTTCTAAAAGTGGCTGTGTGTAGATGAGATGTTGAGTCATCAAATTAGGAATATTAGATTGACCTTTCTTTGCTCAAAACCCTTTGATTCTGCTTATTGAATAACACATGGAACTTTTTATAGCAGCATTCAAAATCCAAAATCCAGCCTGCAAATCCATCCCATGCCAGTACCATTTAATAGGAATATAATGCAAACTACATATGCAATTTAAAATTTTCTAGTAGCCACATTAAAAAAGTTAAAAGAAACAGATAAAATTAATTGTATACTTTATTCAACTCAATATATCAAAATATTATTTTGACATGTAATCAATACAAAATATTATTAAGATATTTTACATTATTTTTTTCCTACTAAGTCTTTGAAATCTGATGTGTATTTTACACTTACAGCACATCTCCATTAGGACT
Organism: Stenella coeruleoalba; assembly: GCF_951394435.1. Taxonomy (NCBI): domain Eukaryota; kingdom Metazoa; phylum Chordata; class Mammalia; order Artiodactyla; family Delphinidae; genus Stenella; species Stenella coeruleoalba. The sequence continues at coordinate 160,558,416 of NC_137169.1, forward strand.
AGCCACATTTCAAACCACATGTGCCTGGTGGCTATTATATTGGACAGTGTAATTCAATACAGTGCCAATCTTCTATACAGTAATCAACAATTCAATCAAAGGAGACTCTTTCTTTCTCTGGTTTTTAGACAGTCTTCTAATTCTTCCTCCCTCTCCTCATCACTTATGCCATATTTCTTCAAACGACTTCTCCCACCTCTGCCTCTTGAAATCCTATTCATTCTTAAAGGCTCCATTCTTCTACAAAACCTTCAATGATTATGTTAAATGGGAAGGAAAGATTAATTCAAGAACCTATAGACTCACAGTTTATAGATTCAATAATAGAGCCATACGTTTGTTGTTCAATTTGTAATTAAAAAAGTAAAATCGGATCTCTGCATTACAACATGCACAAAAATTCACCACAAATGAGTTAAAGGCTTAAATGTGAAAAGCAAAGATTTAGAACTTTTAGAAGAAAATATACAAAGTGTCTTTATGATTCATAGACAGGAAAGAACCTCTTAAATAATATACAATAAATAAGCTATCATAAAGAAAATAATTAATAAATTTGACTTCATTAAAAAACTTCTGTTCAAAGGACAACATTCAAAAAGTGAAAACAAGCTATAGATTTGAAGATGTTATTTGTAATACATATAATTAAGAAGGATTAATATCCAGATTATATAGGGAACTCATAAATCAATAAGAAAAAGACAAACCAATAGAAAAATGGGCAAAAGATATGGACAATTTATAGAAGGGTAGTCAATAAATATGAAAAAATACTCAAACTTACTAATAATCATGGACACATAAATCAAACCACCACGAGAAATCATTTCACATCTATTTTTAAAAAACCTTGTTATTATACAAGTGTTGGTGAAAATGTGAAGCAACAGAATCCTTATACACTCCTTTCAGGAGTGTATACTTCTACAATCACTTGGAAACACTTTATCACGATCTAATTGAGTTGACAATGTGTTTATTACCCAATAATTCTACTCCCTAAAGTACACACAGAGACACATACAAGAATGTTGATAGCAGCAATGTTTGTAGAGCAAACAATAGGAAACACCTAAATATTTGTCAAAGGAAGAGATGGGATAAAAAAAAATGGTGGTGCATCCATTTATTGTTATGGGCTGAACTGTGTCCTCTCAAAATTCATATGTTGAAGTTCTAAGCCCCAGTACCTCAGAATGTGACTCTATTTGCAAATAGGCCCTTTATAGAGATGATTAAGGGAAAATGAGGTCATACACGTGGGCCCTAATCCAATATGGCTGATGTCCTTATGAGAAAAGGAGATTAGGACACAGACAATGTGCAGAGGGACAAACATGAAGACAAATTTTTAAAAATTTTAAAGCATAAAATGTTTGAAAGGAATATATACAGGTATATAACCTAAAAGTCTAAAGAAATGCATGGCAGGGGTAAGTACCAAACTCAGGATAATGGTTCCCTCTGCAGTTGAAGGAGGGAGATGCCATCGGAGAAGGGACTGCAGGGAACTTTTTTGTATAGGTAAAGTATTGTTCTATAGGAAGAATGGTGGGGAAAAGGAAATCATATTCTTCATTATACCTTTTTGTATGTCTGAAGTAACTCCTTATAACTTTTTTTTTTAATTTATTTATTTTTGGCTGCATTGGGTCTTTGTTGCTGCACGCGGGCCTTCTCTAGCTGCGGTGAGAGGGGGCTACTCTTCTTTGCGGTGCGTGGGCTTCTCACTGTGGTGGCCTCTCTCGTTTCGGAGAACGGGCTCTAGGTGCGCAGGCTTCAGTAGTTGGGGTGCACGGGCCCAGTTGCCCCATGGCATGTGGGATCTTCCCGGACCGGGGCTCAAACCCGTCTCCCCTTCATTGGCAGGAAGATTCCCAGCCACTGCACCACCAGGGAAACCCACTCCTTATAACTTTTAAGAAAGGCTCTAGACCAATAATATTGGCTTCTAATTCCTTTAAAGCTGCAATGGGCTTTAGAAAAGTCATCTGAGTCAGCCATTTTACGCTACAGATTGGGAAACTGAACACCTATGTAACTTCCTCATTTCTAGAATAGCTAGACTAAACCCAGATTTCCTGTTTCTTTATTGAATAAATGGTTTGTGAGCACAGTTCTTAGAGAAGGAAGCGGTGATCACTGAGTCAGTTATGAGCTTGTTAAGCCAATTTCATTTTCTTTTTTGGCAAGATTACTTGACTGGTAGAAGAAATACTATAGTTATGATTTGTTTTCATGATAGCAAGTCATTTAATGAGGTTTTATGAACTCCTTGGGAAAGGTCAGAGAAATGTTTCCAGATGTTGACCTCTAGTAGGTGGGATAATTGGTTTAAGAACAACCCTGGAAGAGGAACAATTAATCATGAATCAGAGTCAACCATGAGGGGAAAAGCTCTACTCTTAATCATGTCCTATTCAACGTATTTACCAAGGCTTTAAATGAAAATAAGTTAGATATGTTAATCAACAATTTGCAAAATGCAAAAGTGAAAGAGCTAATCTCTCTTGACTCTCCAGACAAGGCTAACTGCAGCTCATCATTGCACTTATCACATTCTCTTTACCTGGACAGTCTGAGGCCTCCTCTAGGCAGATTCCAGGTGTCACTTGTTTTAGAATCCTCTACACTGGTGCTTGGCACACAGCAGATATTCAACAAATACTTGTCGACAAACTGAATTACATGACAGGATCACAATTCCAACAGTCCAGGAGACAGTAGGAAAGGACCTAAAGTAACAAGGTACTATTTAAAAGATACAAAACAAACTCCTGTTTGGGATTTTTTCAAAAATTAAAATTAATTGCAGAAAAAGAGAGGAGAAATAGTTGACAGTGGTTCACCTAAAAAAGCTCTCTGGGAACAACTGTGAAAAAAGAATTAATTCTTCAGCTTATTTACAAAACTCTGGATCTCCGCCTAAGTCGGAGGTGATGCCAGAAGTAGAGCAAGGTGCAATGTGCAAATTAAGAGAGGTCATTGCCCCATTTTATTTTGCATGCGTGTGTATCTGGTTCTGGGAGCCACATTTTAAATAGGACAAAGAGGTACTTGTTCAGAAGGGTGGCAAGGGGGCTTGAAGCCATGGCAAATAAATAGTTGAAGGTTCTGAGGGGATTTTCAGCCTGCAGAAAAACAAAAGAGAGAGTTAGAGATGGGACATGATAACTGTCTGCAAAAAAACCCAATAGGGGCTTCCCTGGTGGCGCAGTGGTTGAGAGTCTGCCTGCCGATTCAGGGGACATAGGTTCGTGCCCTGGTCCAGGAGGATCCCACATGCCGCGGAGCGGCTGGGCCCGTGAGCCACGGCCGCTGAGCCTACGCGTCCGGAGCCTGTGCTCCGCAACGGGAGAGGCCACGGCGGTGAGAGGCCCGCGTACCGCAAAAAAAACAAAAAAAAAAACCCAAACCAATAGTACTTATATTGGAAAGAATAAAGCCTTACTCTTCTCCAAACTGCAGAACTGAAACCAAGAGAAATGGCAAAATAACATATTTCAGCCCAGAAATTCCTCTAACACCTAGAATCACCCTAAAATAAACGAAATGAGGTATTGGGGGGAGGTCATGCCAGTTGGCACTGGCAGAGGTTGAAGACAACCTGCCTGAGAGGTTTGAAGGTGCTTTTGTATCGGGAGAAAGCAGGCTAGATGACCTGGTTGTGTGATCCAAACAAGCTCCACCTCATTGTCCTTTGCATCTCTCTTTTAGCATTTCTTGTAGTGATTCGTGTATATACTAGGCTTATTCTCACCCAATTAGCGACAACACTAGGATGCTGTTTCTCCGCTCCAGCCACCTCTGGGGAGTAAGAATGAATAAGTTAACACTGAGAAACACAGGGAGCGGCTTTTCAGCTTTCTGAAGAGCTGAAAAGGCGACCTCTGATTATGCTTTTAGCTTTCTCCCCTCCCTGTTTTTTGATCTCCCAGGACATGTTTATGAATATCACAAGATCCTGCAATTTCCTCAAATGATCTCTCTTGAAACCTCACAACTCTTAGTGGTCCAGGTCCTGCGACTCTCTTTCCCCGGACTGGATCTACTCTATGGTAGGGACGGCTCAGCCTCCTGACTCTCTAGCCATCCAGTTGGCCCATCTATGGTTTCTGGAGGCCTCACCGGAAGCTCTTATGGAAGATGGGTTGGCGAGGCCGGAAGTTGCGCCCTCACTACTCGCCGTTTCAAAATGCTGCTGAGGCCTTAGGGCCTGTGACTGACGCCCCCTCCCCCCCGGGCTCTGCGGGGGAGCTACTCATGGAGCGGCCGTAAGGTGTGGCTTTTGGGTTTAGTCGGCGGGGTGCCGGGAGGCCGGGGGTGGGAAGTGGAGAGTGGGGAGCGGGCGCGGCGCGGCCAGTTCTGCAGGCCCCGGAGCCGGGGTAGCGGGCGGGAGGAGCTAGAGGCGTGGGTGGCGGCGTGGGGACGGTCGCACAGGGCGGAAGAAGGGCTGGTGGAGGAAGGGTTATAAGATGAGAATCAGCAGAGGACAAAAATGGAGGTGGAGTGACGTGATGCAGGTCGGCCAACAGGTTACAAACCAAATCGAAATAGATTGACGATGCTTAATTGGACGCAAAATATGAGGATGACTGAGGCACTTTGGAGGAAAGGTGGGAAAGAGGGAGGCGGAGAGAGTGACATTGAGGTGTCTTCGAGATTTTAAGGCAGTAATTTTCAGGGCTGCGGACCATCTGTCTCAGAGGCACTTGAGTGCTTTTTTGAAGAATGCTCACTTGGGGGCCACACCCAGACTTCCTCTAACAGAATGCCAGGAGCTGGGGCTCGGGAATATGTATTTTAATCAGCACATTTCCCAGTTGATTCTTGTACACCCTCAAGTTTGAAAACCAGTGTTTTAAAGCGACACCCGGAGAAAATGCTGCTTCTGTTTTCCTTCATCCGGAAAGATCTATTAGTTACGAAGCTGCTCCATGCTTTGGGATGTTGGCACGGGGAACAAGTATCAAAGATAACTTGGTACCTTTTGGTATTAAATTTTACTACATCTCAGTTTGGGCTTAGTTCCCTCCCTCCTCATACATTCCTGCTATGAAAAATTAATTTAGTTTAGAAGTATTTATTTCGGAATATTTTGTTTCACAGTACGGTCAGGATCACAATTTTTTATTTTAAAGTTTTTTAAAAAACTAAAATACTACTTGCCTGTTGTTAAAAAGAAAAAAAAAAGCACAGTACAGAAGTGTGTAAAGTTAATTGTCCATTAACGTGTCCCTAACCTGTCCCCTCCGCAAGCTAGCTACCCTTAACTGCTTGGTATTATGTCCTTCCTGACTTTTTCCACACATACTCGCATTTTTAAACAACAGTGGGGTCATTTTGTGTCTACTGTTCTGTACCTTAAGTTTTTCAAATAACATCAGGGACAGCTTTCCATAAAGTCTACATATAATATTTTCTTTTAAGGGCTTGCGTAGTATTGAATTATAGGGTTGTACAAGAATTTCTTTAACCAGCTCCCCATTGATGGATTTTTAGGTTGTTTCCTAGCATATTGTTTGTTTTGCAAACTGCTGGAGCATACTCTTGCTACACACTTCACCTTTTTAGTTGTGTAACAGACCTGGTAAGAACTAAAACAACATCTGAATGGTAGTTTCTTTTTTAAAAGAAAACAGTTGGTTTTATTACTTTAACATATTTAGTTGAAAGACAGTCAGACTGGTGTTTAGTAGAGGTCCTTAGGGCTTTAAAGAATTGATAAGAATGATTAGTTCTGCTGACTTCTGACAAGAAGCTTTTATTTTAATTAGTCTTTAAATCACAGTTATCTTCAAAGGTAGAGATTTGAAGATGAGGTGTAGGAGTCTTTTGGACTAAGTGTAGGGTAAAAACCACTCTTCTGTTATCATTGAGAGATGTATAAGACTGTTCCTTCTCTGTATGATTTCAATCCAGTAGGGGACACACATAAAGACATAAATATAATGTTGTGAGTGTTTTAATAGAGGTGCTGTGGTGTCATCAGCTTTCTTTGGGGAGTCAGAAAAGCCTTGACCAAGGAGGTAACTGGAATAGTATTTCCAAGATTACTAGTTTTTTCAAGATACAATAGATAAACACATGGAATTGTTGTCATTTCTTACACATTTGCTGTGTACCATTCAATAAGGTAATTAAAACCTATTGTTTTAATTTAATATTGTTATTTTCTATTTTCCCACCTTTTTAAGGAAATATTTTAAAGTTTCACAGATGTGTCATTTTATTTACCTTTAAATATGTCAGGATGTAGCTCTTATCAGGTTAGGATTTTTTAAAAATTTACCACAGTGCCTTTCTACTACCATTTACAGCTTCTTAACAGTATCTAATACCTAGTACATAATTCAAAATTTCCTGATTGTTTAGGAAAAAATGACATTTTACAGATGGCTTGTTTGAATTAGGACTTGAACAAGGTCCACACATTGTATTAGGGTAGTGTTTTTTAAGTCTCTATAACAGTCTGTCCACTTCAACAGTAATGCTGCACCCAAGACCCTGTAGAATTTCCTACATTCTGGATTTGCCTAATTGCCTGCTTTTAGTATTGTTTAGTTATTCCTCCATCCTCCATTTTTTCCCCCTACAAACACATATTAGTTAGATCTAGAAGCTTGATTAGATTTGGATTGGGGGTGGGGGGCCAAGAATATTTCATAGGAGGTACTGGGTGCTTCCAGTTGCTTCACACAGGAAGTACATGATGTGTGAATGCTGCTCTTTCTAGAGATAAATTTGGTCAGTGGGTCAAATGCTGTAAGCCTGCTCAGTGTGTTTTTAAGTCCCTCCTTCCCCCAACCTTTCACTTATATGGTTTTAACACTTATTAATGATTGTTGAGGAGATGACATTTAACTGGAGACTGGAAGGTTTAGGATGAGTCAGTCTTGTACAGAGAACTGTGTTCAAAATGAAGGAACAATGTGTGCAAAGGCCCGGTTTGAGAAACTAAAAGATCAGTGTGGATGAGGTGCAGGGAGTGTAAGGAAGAGCAGTGTAAGTTGGAAAGACTGGCAAGGTGCTGAGGGCCTAGGCTCTTTATTTTTCAAACAGTAGCAAGCAGTGGAGCAGGGCCTGGCAGGGTAGGATTGTTTATTTTATTTTGGTTTTTTAATCCTTCTGGCTGTAGTGTGGAGTTTGGATTGAAGTGGGGTTAGAGAGACAGTTAAGAGTCTATTGCAGTGACACAGGCAAGAAATAACATTTTTTGATTTGGGGAATTGATGGTGAAGATGAAGAGAGGGCGTGGTTTTGAAAGATTTAGGAGTTAAAATCCATAAAGTTTGATGATGTGATAATGGGGGAAGAGGGAGAGGTCAAGATGACTCTAACTTTCTGGTTTGAGAAACTGAATGTAAAAGGATAAGCTTTAGTCTTGGGCAAGTTATTTGACTTCTTTTTTTTTGCGGTACGCGGGCCTCTCACTGTTGTGGCCTCTCCCATTGCGGACGTGCAGGCTCAGCGGCCATGGCTCATGGGCCCAGCCGCTCCGCAGCATGTGGGATCTTCCCGGACCGGGGCACGAACCCGTGTCCCCTGCATCGGCAGGTGGACTCTCAACCATTGCGCCACCAGGGAAGCCCTATTTGACTTCTTTAAGCCTCAGTCTTCTGTATTAAGGAGAGGCTAACAGTACCTAACCCTGTTGCACTCAAAACAGATTCCAGGTGAAAAAGGGAAAAGATCTTGCTTTGGGTTCAGAGCCCATCAACTGACTTCATTTCTCACATACATCCGAGAACAATTCCTTTCCTCATGGTATTTTTCTCTCCTATTCTTTCCAGTGTTCTCCCATTTTAAAGTCCTCCCACTGCTATTGCCATTCCCTCTCATTCCTCCTCTGCCTTGCAATCAAAAGTAATTTGTCTTTCTCTGAACTTCTGTGGCCCTTAAATCAGTATCTTTTTAATGGCACAACACTTTCTACCAGATGTTAAACCATTATTGACGTTTAAATTCTTCAGAGCTGCCAAGCGGTCAAGTCTTGTTCCTACTAAGATGCTGAACTGGCATGACTGCTGACTCCTTTCTCTCAAATCATCCCTAGAGGGACTATAAAAGGAAAATACTGTGAGAAACAAATGGGTGATGTGGACTTTTTTGAACTGCTTTGTGGGGTGGAGGTGGGGGTTGGGGGAGGGTGGGTCTTTGGCCTAGGACAGGAGTCAGGCAGGCATAGCTGTAGGAGAATAAAACTGTGGAAGAAGGGAAATATTGGAATACTGCTCTAGTTGCTCTCCTGCCTCAGTACTTTGGAATTACCTTTTTCTACACTTGCTGTGACTCAACCCTAGTCCAGCTTTCCTTAAGAGTAAATCAGGGCATTACAGAAGCATATACTTGTGAGGAGGAGTTGAGAAAAAAAACAAGTGATGACTGACTTTAGGCAGTCACTTCTCTGTCCGTTACCTTCTTAATTCTTAGGTCTCCCCAAATCCCTATCATAATGCTGTATCTCCCTGGGGAACAGAAGGTGAATCCTTGGTCTGAGCTGTGATTGTATGGGATGGATAGTGATTGTGGTTATCTGGTGCTTGGGATTTTCTACTTTAGTGTTCATTTCCTACCTTACTCCAGCTTACTGTGGCTGATTTTGGCTGGAATTTGGTCTTCTCCCTTATGCTTTGCCAATCAGAATAGCTGCTGTCCTCTAGGGAAAAATAACAGTGTTGAAGAGCACAGGTATTTCAATAGGAGAACAATATATAGGCTTCATTGGAACATAAGTAATAGAACAGATGGATCAAGAGTTTAAAGTTAGGGCTTCCCTGGTGGCTTAGTGGTTAAGAATCTGCCTGCCAATGCAGGGGACACAGGTTTGAGCCCTGGTCTGGGAAGATCCCACATGCCGTGGAGCAACTAAGCCCATGCGCCATGACTACTGAGCCTGTGTGCCACAACTACTGAGCCTGTGTGCTACAACTACTGAAGCCCGTGCACCTAGAGCCCGTGCTTTGCAACAAGAGAAGCCACTGCGATGAGTAGCCCTCTCTCGCTGCAACTAGAGAAAGCCTGTGCACAGCAATGAAGACCCAATGTAGCCAAAAATAAATAAATAAAATAAAATTTTAAAGAAAGTTTAAAGTTAGACTGATAATCATTCTAGAGGAAGTAGGGATGATATTAACAACTTGAAACAAGAATAAGCAGAGGCTGATAGAACCAAGCAGAAATAGTAGCCTTGAAAAATATAGTGGTTGAAATAAAGAACATCACATCAGATGGATGTAACAGAATGGATACAATTGAGTGAATTAGAATTCTAGATTGAGGAAAACTCCCAGAACAAAGGAGAAAAGGACAAAGAAAAAAACATATAAATGAAAAGTTAAAAGATAAGGAGAATAGATGTAGAGGTACTCACATCTGAATAATAGGAATCTTAGAGAAATAAAAATGGAAAGGAGGAAGTATTGAAGAAATAATGGAAAAATTGTTCTCTTTTAGAATTAAAAAGGAAAAAGAAAGTCCCCAGATGGAAGGGTTTCTTAGAGTGCTAAAAATAAGAGGTCAGGAAAAACTCACTTCTAGACATATTATAGTGAAATTTAAGTGTATCACAACAAAAGAAAATTGTAGGAGCCTCAGAGAGAAAGAACAGATCACACACAAAGGAGCAAAAAATGAATTGACATCAGAGTTCTGAACAACATTGCTAAATGCAAGAAGACAAAAGTGTTTTTAGGGTTTTGTAGGGAAACTTAAGAGTTTTATACCTAACCACATTTATTTAAATAGGAGGGGATGATACAGATATTTTCAGGCATATGAAGTATTGGAAGCCTTGCCACCTAAAGGCCCACATTGAAGACAGTTCTAGATGAAGTACTGAGAGATTCAAATCCAGAAAATGTTACAAGAGATATATGAAATAAAGGTAATCAGATACCTTATCATTTATTGTTGTAAAGGCTAAGGCCAAAGGGGAAAAAAAAAGAGAGAAAAGGAAAATTCAAGAGAGGGGAAAAGATATCTGCCCCAGAATTTAAAGTCCAAATGATATCATGCTGAAGTTCATATCTTATTAGCAGGGAGACAGAGATACAATTTTAAGAAAGGTAAAAGGAAGAGTAGGACAAACTAGAATGCTAAATTCAGATGGTAGAGACAGGGAGTTCCCTGGTGGTCCAACGGTTAAGACTTGGAGCTCCCAGTGCAGGGACTGGGGTTCGATCCCTGGTCAGGGAACTAGATCCCACATGCCACAACTGAAAGATCCCAAGTTCCACAACTAAGACCCGGTGCAGCCAAATAAATAAATAAATATTAAAAAAAAAAAGTGGGGGAGACTTCCCTGATGGCACAGTGGTTAAGACTCCATGCTCCCAATGCAGGGGGCCCAGGTCCCATCCCTGGTCAGGGAACTAGGCCCCACATGCATGCCGCAACTAAGAGTTTGCATGCCGCAACAAAGGAGCCCACGTGCTGCAACTACGGAGCTGGTGAGCCACAACTAAGGAGCCCACCTGGTGCAACCAAATAATAAGTAAATATTTTAAAAAAAAAAGAAAGAAACTCTTTGGACATTCCAAAACTTGTTCTTAAAAAAAAAAAGAAAAGAAAAAAGATGAAAGAGAAGATTTATAGATATCAGTTACATTAAATGGACTAAATTCACCAAAGATAAAAATTGACAAATTGGATTAAAAAACTCAAAATCCAGATATATGCTTTTTACAAGGGCACGCCAAAAGTTTAAGGGCATGCAAAAATTGAAATTAAAAGATTGGGGAAATACATGCCTGGAAGTACTAACTAAAAGAAAGTTGGCATGACCATACTAATACAAGATAAAATATACTTGAAGACAGAATGTCTTAATTGGGATGGAAAGAAACACTACATAATTATAATCACTATATATTAATCACTCACCAAGAAGATATAGCAGTTTAAAGCATGAATGCCTCTGATTAAAAATCCTTACAACAGATGAAGTGAAATTGGTAGAACTACACTGGGATCAATGGAGAGATCCACCATCATGGTGGGAGATTTCATTACATCTCTTAATTAATTGTATGTCAAGCTGACAGATTGGCAGAAATAGAAGAGTGTAAAAAACCAACAAGCTTAACCTAATGAACATAGAGTTTTGCACGCATTTAGTATGGAATTGATCATCAACTAGACCATGGTGAAAGCCGTAACAATTTCAAAGATCAGGTTTTATGCAGAGGGTGATCTCTCCCACTGTGTTGCTAAATTAGTGGTTAATCACAAAAACATACATTTGAGAAATACAGTATACATAGGCATAGCTATATAATTCATGGATTAAATAAATTATGGAAATTTAAAAATACCTACAGCTGAATGAGAATGAAGACTTTATATATCAATACCTATGAGCTGAATAAAAAAGTAGTGCTGGGGTAGGAGGGGGAAGGAATTTTTAGCCTTAAATATTCAATTATAAAAGGAGTAAACTAAGTGTCTAATTTATAATAATCAGGAAATGAACAGAATAAATTTTTTAAAGTAGAAGAAGTAATAAGATATGTTAAACAATATCACGAATGGAAAGAAGGATGCAACTGTCCACTAAATAAAGATGAAAAGAATGCTATCAACTATATGCCAGCAATTTTGAAGACTTAGACAAAATGGAAGAAGAAAAAAGCTTGAATAATCTAATATTTGTTAAGCTAAAGCAGCAATTAAAAGTCTTCCCACAGGACTTCCCTGGTGGCGCAGTGGTTAAGAATCTGCCTGCCAATGCAGGGGACACAGGTTTGAGCCCTGCTCCAGGAAGATCCCACATGCTACAGGGCAACTAAGCACTTGTGCCACAACTACTGAGCCTGCGCTCTAGAGCCCATGAGCCACAGCTGCTGAGCCCGTGTGCCACAACTACTGAAGCCCGTGCACTTAGAGTCTGTGCTCTGCACCAAAGAGAAGCCACCACAATGAGAAGCCTGTGCACCACAACGAAGAGTAGCCCTTGCTCGCTGCAGCTAGAGAAAGACCGCGCACAGCAGCGAAGACCTAACACAGCCATAAATACATACATACATAAATCTTTCCACAAAGAAAGCACTGGGTTTTATAAGTTTTATAAGTTTTATAGGTCAGAAATCTTTCAAAGACTAGAACATCTCAATTTTGTTATAGAATTTTTTTTCAGGCAATAGACAAATAGGGACTATTTGCCAGCTAACCCTGACATCCAAATGAGACAAAAACTTGACAGTGGGAAATAACAGACTTATTTCATTCACCAGCAGAGACTTTACAACCTAAACAAAATATTAGCAAATCAAAACCAACAGTATGCAAAAAAGGATAATATCCAAAACCAAGTTGGATTTATCTCAGGTGTGCAAGGATATCTATATTAGAAAATCCATAAATGAAATTCAAAATTTACCACATTAATTAAAAAACCAAAAAAATCATGATCATTTTGATAGGTGCAGAAAAAGCATTTTCTAAATCACTCTTCCATGATATAATCCTTTTTTTAAAAAAATTTATTTTGTTGAAGTATAGTTGATTTACAATGTTGTGTTAGTTTCAGGTGTACAACACAGTGATTCAGTTATATATATATTCTTTTTCAGATTCTTTTCCCTTACTGGTTATTACAAAATGCTGAGTATAGTTCCCTGTGCTATACAGTGGGGCCTTGTTATCTATTTTGTATGTAGTAGTGTGTATGTCCATGATATATTCTTCTTTTTAAAATTTTTTTTAACCACATTAAAAAAATTTATCTATTTGGTTGCACTGGGTCTTAGTTGTGGCAGGTGGGCTCCTTAGTTGTGTCATTCGAACTCTTAGTTGCAGCATGTATATGGGATCTGGTTCCCTGATCAGGGATCAAACCCTGACCCCCCTGCATTGGGAACTCGGGATCTTATGCACTGTGCCACTAGGGAGGTCCCCATGATATATTCTTAATGAGGAGCAAAAGGAACCCTTTCAAGATGATAAAGAATAACCATAAGAAAAAAATAGAGAAAACATGTTATGTAGGGAAACATTAGAAGCACTCCCTTTAAAATCAGAGACAAAAATGCCTGATACCGTGTGTACTCAACATTGTGTTGACAGTCCTAAGCAGTAATGTAAGATGAGTAGAAGAAATTAGAGGCACAAGAATTGGAAAGGAAGGAATAAAATTTTATCTGCAGGTGATATGGTCATTTACATAGAAAACAGAAGGATCCACAGACAAGTTATTAAAAATAATTACGTAAGTTTAGCAGGTGACTGGATATAAGATTATTGAAAGTCACTTGTATTTCTGTACATATGCAAAAACCACTAAAAAGCAGTGGAAGAGAAGGCATCACAGTAGTATCAATATCAACTTTAGAAATCAGTCTAACACAAATGTGCTAGACCTCTAAAGGGAAAATTGTACAACTTTTCTAAGAGATATTAAATAAGATCTTAATAGAGGAATGTGTCATGTTAATGAATTGAAAAACAGTTTGATCTATATATTAAATGTAATTTCATTCATAATCCCAACAGGGATTTTCATGAAACTTGATGATGCTAAATTTTATATAGAAGAGTTAAGGACCCAAGAATAGCTGGTCACTTCTAAAAAGGAATGGGAGGGGAAGACTTGCCCTGTGGGATGGCAAGACTCCTGATAAGATAGAAGAATTAAGATAGTGCCAGGGGCTTCCCTGGTGGAGCAGTGGTTAAGAATCTGCCTGCCAATGCAGGGGACACAGGTTCAAGCCCTGGTCCGGGAAGATCCCACATGCTGGCGAGCAACTAAGCCCGTGAGTCACAACTACTGAGCCTGTGCTTTAGAGCTGGTGAGCCACAACTACTGAAGCCCACGCACCTAGAGCCTGTGCTCTGCAACAAGAGAAGCCACGGCAATGAGAAGCCCGCGCACCGCAACAAAGAGTAGCCCCCGCTTGCTGCAACTAGAGAAAAGCCCGCGTGCAGCAACGAAGACCCAGTGCAGCCAAAAAAACTTTAAAAAATAAACTTAAAAAAAAAGTGTCAAATTGTATAGACAGGAAGATCAGACCAGTGGACTAGAATAGAAAACTCATAAACACTCATGCATGTTGATACACGACAAAGGTGGCTGTCAGTCAAGAAGGTCATGTTCAATAAATTCAGCTGGGAAAAAAATGGCCATCCATATAGAAAAAGAGTAAAACTGACCTCTAAAAAGAAAAAAGTCAACTCTAGACGGATTAAGGGTTTAAATGCCATAAACAAAAATTTAAAAGTTTTAGTAGACATTCCCCTCCCACACACACACAAATCTTAGTAGACAGTCTAGGTGAAAATGAGACCTTGGAGAGTAAAAGATTGTTTAACCCAGGCAGAGATCATTGACTAAAAAATAAAAGATTGATAAATATAAATTTGACTTAATTAAAATTAAGTTTTTGCTCAAAAAGATTTTTCCACCTTCTAGAAAATGGAAAGGAGGTTAAAAATTGGGAGAAGATATTTGCAGGACATCCAATTGACAAAGGGTTAATATTAAAAATATATATAGAACTATTACAAATCAGTAAGTATAACAAAATCAATTAGAAAAGTGTGTAAAAGACAACACATTTCACAGAAGAGGAAACACATATGGCTGATAAGCATGTAAAGAGATAGCATCATTAGTGATCAGGGAACTGTAGACCAAGCCCATACCTATTTGATTGGGAAAAATTAAAAAGTCTTAGGACATTAGATGTTGGAAAGGAGGTAGATTCACAGGGTATCTTATACATTGCTGATAGGATTATAAATTGGTACAAACACTTTGAGGACAGTTTGGTGTCAGATCCTAAAGTTGAATATTCATATATGCTATAACCCAGCAATCTGTCTTGTAGATATGCCCATGAGATACTTTTTGGCACATATAGAAGAACGTTAATAGCACTATTCATGATAGTGAAAGCCTAGAAACAACTCAAATGTCCATCACACACTGGAAATATACAGCAAAGTAAATAAAGAATAAAATACGCTATGACATGGATGAACATTGAAAACATTATGCTAAATGAAATAAGCCAGACACAAGGACAAATATTGTATGATTTCATTTATATGAGGTACCTAGAATGGGCATATTCATAGAGACAGAAAGTAGGGTAGTGGTTACCAGGGTCTCTGGGGAGAGGGAATAGTGAGGAGTTATTGTTTTATGAGTACAGAGTTTCAGTTTGTGGTGATGAAAAAGTTCTGGTGATGCATAGTGGTGATGGTGTACAACATTGTGAATGTACTTCATGTCACTGAATTGTAAATTTAAAAATGGTAATGGGGTAGGGAAGGGAAGGACTGGGAGTTTGGGATTAGCAGATGCAAATTATTATATATAGAATGGATAAACAACAAGGTCCTACTGTATAGTACAGGGAACTGTATTCAGTATCCTGTGATAAACCATAATGGAAAAGAATATGAAAAAGAATTTATATATGTGTAACCGAGTCACTTTGCTGTACAGCAGAAATTAAACACAACATTGTAAATCAACTATTCTTCAATAAAATTTTAAAAAATGGTAAATTTTTATGTTATATGAAGGAACTCAAGTGACAGGGAAGTAGGAATTTATTTTAGTGAAACAAAAATTCCTAAAATTACATACAACATACTTCCTTTTTTGTGAGTTAAAAGCAGCTAAACTGAAAATATGTACTTTTTAGGATTCCATTTTGATGCAGTAAAGTGCATAAAAAGGAAGGGAAGAAAATCAAAACAATTCAGGATGATTGTTGGGAGGAGGCAGGGGAATGGGAGGGGGAATCTTATGGGTAAATATAGACTGTTGCCAGAGTCCTAGTTTGTGGATGTTTATTGCATTATTAAGAAAACTCAAGTAAAAGTGGGCCATGTGTGGATGAACAATGAGAGTATGTATTGAAGGAAAGAATTGTGATTAATTCTGTGTACTTGAAGTCTAATGGGAAAAAAATATTGCTAAGTGGGGACTTCAGAGCTGTTCTGAGTTTAAAATCTTGACTTCAGCAGTTTCCTAATTGTGTGATCTTGGGCAAATAATGTCCCTGTGCTTCTCTTGCTTCATTTATAAAGTAAGGATAATAATAGTGCCTACATCATAGGATTATTTAAGTATTAAACAGATTAATATATGTGCTGGTACAGATTAAGCTCTATATAAGTCTTTGCCATTTATTTCTTATGATGCTATGTGCTGAGTTCTGTGGGATGAACATCCCATTCTATGCGTTGGTTCTGGTGGTCTCGCTTGTAGTCTGTCATGCAGCTGGAGTTAGGTGTCACCTGAGGCTGGAATGTCCCAAGATGTGTGATACTTTGAAGGGTATGGTTGGAAAGCTGAGCTCAGCTGGATGACTGAGCCTCTCCACGTGGCCTTTTTGTGTGGTCACCAGTAGAGTAGCCAGTTGGGAGATGTGGTTTATTGGGGGCCATTTTTGGAAATTGTCCAAACTATTATTAATATTTGTATCCATCGTGTTGTTCTACTATGTACATAATTGACAGTTTAGGCACTGGGGATATATTAATGAACAAATAAATAGAAATCCCTTCCCACTTACAGCTTATGTTTTACATGATAAAAATTAAAATGTATATACTGTGTTGGTTGGTAACAAGGACAGTGAAGAAAAGAAGAATAAAGCAGGGAAGGAGATAGGGAATACTGGGGGCTGGGAGTAGCAGTTTTTAAAATGTGTGGTCACATTTAAAATGTGTGGCCTCATTGATAAAATGACATTTTGAGCAAAGACAAAAGGAGGAGGTTAGGAGCCAGAGGGGCAAGGGTGGAAGCAAGAAAACCTTTACGAGCTAAGGCAGTTCAGAGATGGGCAGTTTGGTTAGTGTAGTAATGACGGAGGTAGTGAGAAATGCTTTGATTTTGGATATATATTGAAGATAGAGCTTCAGAATTTATTCATAGACTGGGTGTGAAGTGTGAGAAAAAAAAGGAATTGAGGATAACTTCACGGTCATTGACCTGAGCAACTGGAAGGATGGAGCTGCCATTTAATGAGATGGGGGAGACTATAGCACTAGCAGGTTTAGGGAGATGAGGTGTTTTTTGTTTTTGTTCTTGTTTAATTTTTGAATTTTATTTTATTTATGTTTTTATACAGCAGGTTCTTATTAGTCATCAATTTTATACACATCAGTGTATACATGTCAATCCCAATCGCCCAATTCATCACATCACCCCCCCACACCGCTTTCCCCCCTTGGTGTCCATATGTTTGTTCTCAAGATGAGTTTTTTTTTTTAATAAGGTTTGAAATGCCAGTTAAACGCTATTTGCTTTAAAATGACAAGTTATGGGACTTCCCTTGTGGCACAGTGGTTAAGAATCTGCCTGCCAGTGCCGGGGACACAGGTTTGAGCCCTGGTCCAGGAAGATCCCACATGCCACGGAGCAACTAAGCCCGTGCGCCACAACTACTGAGCCTGTGTGCCACAACTAATGAAGCCCAAGCACCTAGAGCCTGTGCTCCACAACAAGAGAAGCCACTGCAATGAGAAACCTACGCACCGCAACGAAGAGTAGCCCCCGCTCGCCACAACTAGAGAAAGCCCACGAGTAGCAACGAAGACCCAGCACAGCCAAAAAATAAACAAACAAATAAATAAATTTACAAAAAATCCCTACAAGTTATGCTTGTATCCTGTTTGACTTCCCATTTTGTAGCAAGGGAAGCTGATAGAAGTGTTGCAGGAAAGAGAGTGGGGCATGAGAGGATGGTCACGTCCCAGGTCTCAGGCAAGTCCGAGTGTGGGTTCTTGGCTTTGCGCAGGAAAGAATTCAAGAGCAAGCCGTAGTAAAATGAAAGATGATTTATTCAGGGAGAAACACACTCCGTAGAGAGAGTGTGGGCCATTTCGGAAGGTGAGAGAGGCACCAGGGTATGGGGTTGTCAGTTTTTATAGGGGTGGGTAATATTATAGGCTAATGAGTGGGAGGAGTATTCCAGCTATATTGGGGAAGGGGTGGGGATTTTCAGGAATTGGGCCACCAATTTTTGACCTTTATGGTTGGCCTTAGAACTGTCATGGTACCTGTGGGTGTGTCATTTAGCTTGCTGATGTGTTACAATGAGTGTATACTGAGGCTCAAGGTCTAGTGGAAGTCGACTTGTCCTCCATCTTGGACCTAGTTGGTTCTAACCAGTTTATGTCAGGTTCTTAGGCTGTGCCATTCTTTCAAAGGTTGTGTTGCAGGAAGGGGGACCCCTTCCAGGGCCCGAGAGTGGGCTCTTGTCTAACACTCAGAAATGAATTGTCTGAGTAGACACACGTGCTGACAAAGCAAGAGACTTCATTGGGAAGGGACGCCCGGGCAGAGTAGGAGGGTAAGGGAACTCAGGAGGACTGCTCTGCCACAAGTGGCTTTCAGTCTTGGGTTTTATGGTGATGGGATTAGTTTCCGGGTTGGCCAGTCATTTTGACTCAGGGTCCTTTCTGGTGGCGCGCAACCGCTCAGCCAAGATGGATTCCAGCGAGGAGGATTCTAGGAGGTTAGTAGGACATGTGGACTGGCGTCTCCTCTTTCCTCTTGACCTTTCCCATATTATTCCGGTTGGTGGTGGCTTGATAGTTCCTTACCAAGGATCTCCTGTCCTAAAATAACTCATGCAAATTGTTACTGCTTTGCTTGGCCAGGGTGGGCAGTTTCAGTCAGTGTTTTACCTAACAGTTGTGCCCTGCCCCCTTCCTGTCTCAGAAGGAGGGTTGAATTTATACTTTGTTGTCATTAATAAGTCTTCTCAGAAGAGTGAGGAACCTTGTTAGCTGTAAACCAGACTCTGTTGATTTTTTTTTTTTACAATGTGGACCAGTTTTTAAGTCTTTATTGAATTTGTTACAATATTGCTTCTGTTTTATGTTTTGGATTTTTGATGGGGAGGCATGTGGGATCTTAGCTCCCCGACCAGGGATCGAACCCACACCCCCCTCATTGGAAGGCGAAGGCTTAATCACTGGACTGCCAGAGAAGTCCCCAGGCTCTGTTGATTTTTTTATTTATAAATTTCACTGACGTTTGTCACCTTTTTACTAGAAAAAGTTCTGAAGGTAAACTCAAGTTTATTTAAAAATTTATTTTCCTTCTCTATAGCTTTTTTTTTTTAAGGACAAAAGTTAAAAGGTGAAAAACTTTAATTAAACCTTACCCTTTATTTCAGTTCATGCTATATCTTTCCTTTGATGATGTGTGTCCACCTTGGTTCAACCCATTTTATAGGTATTTAGGTATTTACTCTTTTTAGGTATTTACTCTTTGGGCTTGGCACATTTTAAAAGCTGCTTTAACTGATACTGAATATTTTGACTCTGACTTTCCTGTGGTCTCTTGCCAAGACATGTTGCAACATGTTGCAGAGGTTTTCCTTGGTGCTCTTGGAGTCTTTAAATCTATTACTTAATCTTGGTAATTCCCCCAGCCCTGCATCTGTCTCCTAGGGGGTGCTCTTGAGCACTGTCCAAGAGAGGAGGAGATACCAGAGAACTGGGGAGGTAATGATTGCAAATTTCACTTTCAGCCAAAACAGTTTACTCATTATCATCAGTGTAGAGGTTGGAGCATGCCTGAACCTGTTTCTCTTGCAGGCTTCACTTGAGGGAAGTATAGATGGTTCTTATTCTTAGTGAAGCTCTTCAGTTTTTTGCAGGATCTGAACTAGAAAGTGATCAGAAGGGTAACAAGAACCTCAGCATGGGTACATTGCACTTGTGTAGGGTGCTGTGATATATGTGTTTCTTTTACTTCTGCTGGTTGCTTTTTTTGTAAATCCTAAAGAGAATTTTCTACTTTAGAAGAGATTTTTACAATTTTTTTCCTTTTAGATTTATCAGCAGACTTCATTTCACCACTGCCAAAATGACAACATTTTCCACCTCTGCCCATTGTTCAACATCTGACAGTGCTTGCAGGATCTCTCCAGAACAAACCAATCAGGTAACTTATTTTTAGGCATTCCTATTTTTCTTTAAGTTTTTAAAAATTAAATTGGGTCATGTAACTGACTTCACTGACTGTAGGATTTCATTCAGAGCAGAAAAGATTCCTTTTTTAAATGTCATATTAGGGAAACTAGTAAACAGTATCAATGCTTATAAATTTGAATTGATCATTGATTAAATAAATACTTGGAGGTTACAGATTGCTCAAAATGGCACATTTTAAACACCTATCCTGTTTTAGGGTATGGATGGCTAGTGGAGGATTTGGGGCCAAGTTATATATTTGTCTTCCTTCTCACTTCATTGTATATAATTTGTTTTCTTTAAAAATCAGTTTTAAATTGTAAATATAGTAAGTGTATTCTTATAAAAAATTCAGTCTTTATCATGTATTTATAAAGTATTTATCTGTAGAGATTTCTTTGATCATCTCCTCCCTTCTTCTGCCTAAGTCCCTTCCCTCTGAGATAACACTATTATCAATTTGGTGTGTCTTGTTCCAGATCTTTTCCTCTAACATAAAATACATAATTTTGTTTTGTGGTTTCATAAACATTGCACCATATATATATTATGTACCTTAATTTATGATAAAGATGGAATTAGATTTGATGGGGGAAAATGTGGCTTATGTAATAAATGGTTTTGACTTAATTGGCCATCCCTGAAAGGAAGCAAATGAAGACCTCAAACCTTGTACAAAAACAAATTCCGGAGAGATAAAGATTTAAATGTAAAAAGTGAAATGATAAAAAATATTAGAAGAAAATTTAGGAAGTATTTTGAAACTTTAGAATAAGAGAGACCTTAAATAAGACAAAACCAAGGAGGGACTTCCCTGCTGGTGCAGTGGCTAAGGCTCCATGCTCCCAATGCAGGGGGCCCAGGTTTGATCCCTGGTCAGGGAACTAGATCCCACATGCATGCCGCAACTAAGAGTTTGCATGCCGCAACAAAGTAGCCCGCCTACCACAGCCAGTGCAACCAAATAAATAAATATTAAAAAAAAAAAAGACAAAACCAAGGAGGCTGTAAGAGGATGAGAGAGACAAATTTGATCATATAAAATGAAAAAAATTAAATTCTGTGACTAAAGACAGACTGTATAATCAGAGTCAGGAGATGGCAAACAAAGTCACTATTCCTTGTATGTATATACCACATCTTGTTTATCCATTCATCTGTCAGTGGTATTTAGGTTGTTTCCATCTTTTGGCTATTATGAATAATGCTGCTATGAACAGTGGTGTACAAATATTTGTTTGAGTCCCTGGTTTTGGTTCTTTTGGATATATACCTAGGAGTGGAACTGCTGGGTCATATGGTAATTCTATGCTTAACTCTTTGAGTAACTGCCAAACCATTTTTCACAGTAGCTGCACCATTTTACATTCCCCCTAGCAGTGCTCAAGGGTTCCAGTTCCTTTACATCCTCGCCAACACTGGTTATTTTTTTCTTTTCTTTTTTCCTGTTATTATAGCCATCCTAGTGGGTATGAATGTGCTGCCTTTTGAAAACGTGATTTTTCAGGAAGTTAACAAGTAATAGACTGATCTTCTGTAGTTATTAGATGCTAAGTATGAACCAGGGTTTGTTAAAAAAGAAGTTTAAGGAGATTTGTTTTTCCCTTGGGGCTCAGAAACCAGTCTAATTGAAATGTAAATAGCAAATTTATTTTATGTTTATATCAGGTACGACCAAAACTGCCACTTCTGAAGATTTTGCAGGCAGCAGGTGCACAAGGTGAAATGTTCACTGTTAAAGAGGTAAGCCATCAAAGAAAATTCTCAGCTTAAAGAAAAGCTGAGAAGTATAATAGAAGCCTATGAATGTATAGTTCTGAAATCAGGCCTAAGAAAGGAAGTTCTATTCCTGTGGTACTGGAGAGGCATCTTTTGTTGTATTTTAAAGACCATCGAGGGACTTCCCTGGCAGTCCAGTAGTTAGGACTCCGTGCTTCCACTGCAGGGGGCATGGGTTCGATTCCTGGTTGGGGAACTAAGATCCAGCAAGCCGCATGGTGTGGCCAAAAAAAAAAAAAAAAAAAA
Organism: Stenella coeruleoalba; assembly: GCF_951394435.1. NCBI lineage: Eukaryota > Metazoa > Chordata > Mammalia > Artiodactyla > Delphinidae > Stenella > Stenella coeruleoalba. Next base: position 160,580,385 of record NC_137169.1, read on the forward strand.
AAAGACACTGTCTATGATTTACAAGATATGCTGTGAGGCAGGAATTAAATGCAGTAGTTTTTCATTATAAATCTGTCAGATACTCTTTTGAGCACTGTGAGTTATTTTAAACATGCATTTAAATAACTTATTTAGTTTCTAAAGTTTTCTTTTAACACAGAAACAAATTGAATTCTTTAAGTGGAAAAGACTCAGTATTAAAATGTTAATCTCTTTGAACTGCTTGGATTTAGTAGGGTGAAGATCGAACCCTTCTTAAACAGAGGAAACAAAATTCTCAAGCTTCTTTTTGACTTTTCATAAAAGCTGTTAGCAATGCTATGCTCCTGAGTCATTCTACCTCTCAAGGAAACAAATCTGGAGGCATTTCAGATTTTCTTGAATACTCATATTTCTTTTATCATTTTAAATTAAGTTTGTCATTTTGGACTTTGTATGTAAAATTCTGGTAAGACTTTTTTCCAAACTGTTATTAAAGTGTGGATTTTTATATCAATAAAGTTGTTATAATGCATTATGCTGTCTCCTTCAGTAGCATGGCAGAGTTTGCCTGAGTTAAGACAGAGTTAATTACATATGTTTTATGGGGGAAATGTTGGACGGAGTCAGTTTACACAGTAAGCTCTTTATTATGAATCTTGACACTACTTGGTGCATAAAGAGGAATTTCCTAGTTTTTTATTTTTAAATATTGGTTATCAGTATGTGCATTGAGGCAATATGGTATAATGAGAATACTAGCATATAGAAATTCAGAGTAGTGTTTTTGAAGATCTTGTTTTGTATACTTGTAGTGGATTTATTTTTTTCTGGAAGTTGGACAGACATAAATATAAAACTTCCAGGACATCCCCGGTGGTCCAGTGGTTAAGACTCCACGCTCTCAATGCAGGGGGCACAGGTTCAATCCCGGTTTAGGAACTAAGATCCCACATGCCGCATGGCATGGCCAAAAACAAACAAACAAACAAACCTTCCTCCTTTTTCTTATAGTAGGTGTTCTTTCTCATCTTATTTTTCTCTAGATATTTGATTAGCTATGAGAGCTCCGTTAATATTGGGACATGTTGCCTGGGATGGATGGGAGCCTAAGAGCATCATTGCTTCAATATAATGGAAACAGTATTAGGAAAATTTTTGTGCAAATATCTTATAATTCTTGGGAAGTCAGGGCCTAAAGATAAAGATAGCTACTTTGGTCCGTTTGTGATCTGTGATAAAATTATTACTATCATTAAGTGAACTTAACTATTAAGCAATTAAAAAAAAATCTATCACCTGGAGGAAAATCTATCACATTAGGAAAATTGGATAACTTAAAAATTTTGAACCAAGAACTTGTGTGTGTTCCCTCCCATTTTGTGAACTCTGTGAAAAAGGTCAGGTAGACTAAATTTTTATTTGATAAACACTTAAATTCTGTTTTATGCACTTATAGTGCTAATGGCTTATTACCATTGTACTTCATTTGCTAAAAAGACTTAAGTGAACATACATCAAAGCCTATAGTAGTTATGTGCCCCTGGACTTGGAAAATATTTTTATGATCCAGGCAAATTTAAAGTTTATTACTTCTAGTAATAGAACAGACCCCTTTACTTGGACTGGTGAGAACATTAAGGGGATACTAAGTAAATTCACCACTTTTTCTCATTATCAGACTGGTACATTTTTATTCTAAAAAGTAAGGGTCTGATAGTGTCCAGAATGATAATAAGTAGATGAACCGAGTAATTGGGGGCAACTGTCCTTTTGTAGGACCCCTTACACAAGCACTGACAGTCATGTTCATTATATGTTACCTCTTTCTCTAGTAAACTAACTTACCTTATTTCCTCATTTAATTTGTGTTTTGGGCAGCAGCTGGACAGATCTCTTCATAGTATGTTGTTCCCATGTAGGTCATGCACTATCTAGGCCAGTATATAATGGTGAAGCAGCTTTATGATCAGCAGGAGCAGCATATGGTATATTGTGGTGGAGATCTTTTGGGAGAGCTACTAGGTCGTCAGAGCTTCTCTGTGAAAGATCCAAGGTAAAAAGAGTGAGGGTTTGTTTATCTTTTCGGGGTGCTTATACCTAACCACTTAATCTCCATAGGTTATTAATGGTTATTTAATCTTTTAGTCCACAAAATATTTGTTGGGCCTACATATATCAGGTGATTGCGAGGCACTGAGAACATAGTAGTGAGCAGCACAGTGTCTAATTTTATGGAGCTTAAAGAGTAGAGTGAGACAGTAGACACCCTTCCCCATCTTAATCGAATTATCACATCAATACATGGTAAAATTATATTATGATAAGTGTTACATAAAAGAGGTACATGAGGCTGTGTTGGAGGATGGGATTTAGGGTCTTAGGGGTGGAAGAAAGGTTCCTTGAGGAAGTGATATTTGAGTTGAGAGCTGAAGGATAATTAGTTAGAGGGAGCTGGTTGAAGGAGAGCTTCTGGCAGATTGAACATCATGTGTAAAGGCCTAGGTAGGAGGGAGATTGATGTGGCGAGATTAGAATTTTGTGAAACAGTTGTTATAGAGAGGAAGAGTGAGCTGATGAGAGAAATGTAGAATTGCTGGGCAGTTTGAGGTTAACGATGGGCTTCATAAGAATCATATTAGAGCTATTCTTACCTGTTGCATGGCATTCTCCAGCTGCACAGGGTGTATGGTTATTGACTTACACAGTCAAAAGCTAATTAGTAGTTGAGAAGTCATTGTTCTCATTCTCTCTATAGTTTTGTGATGACTGTTTCTTCTAAGTCTCCCACCTCCATTCCCCAATAAAATGTAAAACTCAGTTCTTAGAAGGAAGTAGTCTTGAAGGAAATCTCCCCACTTGGGTTACTGTTAGCTTATGAAATAAAACGTAAATTAGTTTTTTTAAATGGTTGCAGAGTAACACAAGGGCTTGGGTATTAACATGTTGATGCTTAAATAATTTAATAAAATCTATTCTGGGGAAAATATTCTGCCTCTTCATATGTTATAAAGAATGTTGGGAGATGCCATGTTAACGGAAAACCGTGGGATTAATTTTTAATTTTATCTCTTTGACAGCCCTCTCTATGATATGCTAAGAAAGAATCTTGTCACTTTATCTACTGCTACTACAGGTATGTCTCATTATATTTCTTCAGTCTTTATCACAATTTTGAGTTCAGGGGGGCAAATTATGGGAGAACAAGGAGGATCAAGATGGAAATTGAATGCTGTCTTGGCATGACTGGGAGGGATACCTGTCACACAGAATGTTACTACTGTGTTATTTGACTTTTCATTGTGAAAATTTTCAAATATAGTGAAAATAGAGATTAGTATAATTAATGCCCACCTCTTAGATGTAGTAATTGTTAATGTTTTGCCATATTTGCTTCATCTACACAGGCTTTTAAAAAAAAATCTCTAACAGATAAGGACATTTTTCCTTCAAACACAACTACAATGCCATTATTACACCCAACAAAATTAACATAATAAACAAAATAAACAGTAACTCCATAATACTATCCAATAGGCAGTTCATGCATGGTTAACCCATTATTTCAGAAATGTCTTTTTACATTTGGCTTATTCAAATCAGGATCCAAACAAAGTCCACACTTTGCCTTTGGCTGATATGTCTGTTAAGTAATTCTAATCTATAAAACTTAACCCTCCTTTTGTTATGTCATTTGTTTGTTGAAGAAATAGATGATTTGTCTTGTAGAATTTCCCACATTCTAGTTTGCAGATTGTATCCTTGTGATGTTGTTTAACATGTTTCTCTGTCTCTTCTATTTTTGGTAAACAAATAGTGCTTGGATAGATTCAAGGTTAAATGTTTTGTTGAGAATGTTTCATAGGTGGTGCTTTATATATCTGTTGCATCACATCAGAGCCCTGTAAGGTCTACCTGTCCCTCTTTCAGTGATGTTAAGATTCTGTGGGCTTATGTGGTGTCACCCTGATCCATCTTATAAAGATCCCCCCGAGAACTTTTCACCTAAAGGTTTTAGCTTTCTGTTATTTGAATGCCAATTTGTCTAACCTTTTGCTTGATTTTATATCTTTTAAATACTGCCCTTTGAGTTTAGTTTATTAGTTATGTGCAGGAAACTGGCTGCTTTGGGATCTGAAGTATGGTGTGTTAGAGATAAGTGAATAAACTGGATACAACTAAAATGTAACACTCTCACTCATTTCCAAATAGTGAAACTTTCTTCTTTCTCCATTCCTACATGAAGCCATTTTGTGAGTTTCAAATTAGATTTTAGGTAAGGTTGTCCTTTGAAGAAAGCCCAAGTTTGTAATCCCTTTAGATAGGTTATTTTTCAATAGTTTACTGAAACAAATAGTTTGAAAAAAATCCATTCCTAATAAAGATTTACTCTTTAAAGTGAGAGCAAAGAGACTTTGCTCTCATATTGAAATGTGAGTTTGAACTTACAGTGAATTTTGAAGCCTCTTGGTTTCACTGAGCCATTTGCCCACTTCACTCAGCTGTAAATTTCTGTTTGAGAGGGAAGGCCTTGCAAATGATACAGCATTTATTTGAAATTCAGTCACTTGTGAAATAGTATGGTTTTCCAGGGATAGTCACTACAGGCTTGAAATACACAGATAATTTTATATTTGCTTATCTATTCTTTCACTAAAATTTGCTTTCTGATTGATGTGTTCTCTGAATATCTTGAGTGGGTATAATTTTCACTTTTTTTCTCTCTCATTTTCTTTCTTGCACTTCCTCAGCAGAATTTAACATGCCATATATTAAAGTGAACATTTCTGTAGCAAACATTTCAATTTATCCTCATAATAGCCCTGTGAGGAAGGTCTGGAGATGAAGAAACTGAGGGCTTTTTTTTTTTTTTTTTTAATAGAATGAGTAACTTGTCCAAGATGAGATGCCACTGATAAGGGATAGAGCAGATATTTGTGACTGTCCAGTCCTTGCTCTTTCCTTTGTGCCACACATTGATGTCTCTTTAACCCTTGCTAGTAACAGAATTTGCCTCAATTAATTTTTTTAACACATTTAAAAAATCTGAATATTAAATCTTTGAAACATTTTCTTTGTTCTTTAATTTATCACTTTGAAATAATTTCACTTACAAAAATGTTATGAAGGTATTAAAAAGATTTGCATATACTCTTTACCCAGATTCCCCAAATGGTAACATCTTACATAACTGTAGTGCAGTGATCAAAACCAGGAAATTGTCCCAAAGTAATTTTGAGTGGTTGTCTGTTCTGGACTTGAACTTGCATTAGTACTTGTGGTTGGCCATCTGCTGATCTTCATAAATTGGGTTGCATGTGTTTTATTTGAAAGGCAAATGAGAAAAGCACCTTCCATATCAACTATCTTATACCTTTGCAAATGAGATAAACCTTTTATTTTGACGATTGAAGAAATGAAGGTGGTTCTTTATAAATCATTTCTCCAAATTTCCACATGTATTTTAATAAAATGAAATATATATGACAAATTTTGTATCTATTTTAAAATTTCCTTGAACATTATAGTTTTCTCCGATAATTTCTTTTTGCTTCAAATAGTTTTAACCTAAGGTAGTATATAGAACTAGAAATGACAGTAATCAAATTACTTTATTAAAGAAATGCTTCACTGCATTGTATATTAATTGATCTTGAAAGATTGCTGTGGTCAGAAAATGCTGGCTCTTGAAAGAAACTCTCAGTATCTCCATTTTATCTATAAAAATGCTTCTAGAAATAATGCTCTTTATAATTACAGTTTTGAAAGTGTTTGCTTTGTGCCAAACAGCTCAATTGTCAGACCAGTTGTAGGATCTGTATTCTTTCTCTGGCAGTCTTTATTGGATGAGGATGGCATTTTCCATAAGTGTCTTATTTCTGGACCTGATAGTAGCTGATGAACCCAATCCATGATAGACCTAACTTGGGTGCATATAGTTACAAATAGCCTCATATAATGAGTGATCCAGGTTATTAAATTTTCTGCATCTTTTTTTTCCTGTAGCTAAGTTTTCATCTTCTTTTGTGCTTGAAAAATTTTCAAGGCCTTGAAATACATTTTTCTCTATCTAAGAAATTCTCTCAGGTTATTCTTTCCTTTGCTTCTTTTTATTGGCCTTGAGAAAAACTTTATCTACTTCTTCCTTCTTAGGAAATGTTTATAGAAACTGGGAAAAATAAGACTGGTTGATTAAAAAAACGAATCTATATTCAGGGGATGGGAATTTAAACTGTGAAATCATCATTGACACTTAGAATGCATGAGGATGCTATTGTGTCATAAAGCAAGTGGGAAAAATCCCAGATTTTTAGATTTCATAATACTGTATAGCTTTAACACTTGAAAATAAAAATTAAATTAAAAAGCCAAATTTTTTTTCTTATTGTTAACAAGTTAGGCAAATTTGGAAACACACCTATAGGAATAGATGATAAAATACTCTCCATTATTCCGTGCTTGGAATCACTTTCTGTATTGAATTTGAAAGCGTGCTATGGAAGAACATTTTTTAGTCATTTTTGATTTTTCTTCAGATTATATTTTGGTAATATATTTTGAAAATAGCCTCTCTTGATCTATGCCATTTTTATTAGTTTTCATTTTTCCTTTCCTTTTGGATGAAAGCCTTGGCCGGTCAGAATCATCTTTAGGGACCAAACCTGGCTCCAGGGTTGTTTGCTGAGGTCCTTTTGGTGTGGAAAGAATGGTTATTACCAGGGAAGGTTTTCCTTTTGTTTTACTTGCTATCCAGATGCTGCTCAGACTCTCGCTCTCGCACAGGATCACAGTATGGATATTCCAAGTCAAGACCAACTGAAGGTAAAATCACCACACGGTGACTTCTTTTGTTGTACAGAGTGGCCCCTTCTCTGTACCTATGATCTTGGACTCCCAAGACCTTTCCCTGAATGCGGTAAGAATTTAACAAGAAAGGTTCTTGGGAGTTCACAGACTAGGGACAGAGTGAACCTTCTCTGTTCTGCCCATAACAGAGTTCCAGTCTCTGAATCTTTCCTTGGGATGTAGCACTTCTGATCTTCAGTTCTTCCAGTTGCATTTTCTTAGGGTTTGTATGTGCCTGTGTGTGTGATGGTGTAGGTATGTAGGTGTCTGAGGAAATTGCTTTATTAAATTTTAACAGGCTTGTTGCAATTAAGTTCAGGTCAGGCCATTTCTTAAAGCTTCCCCAAACCTGGGAAAACTTTATGATCATCTTGGTATACGTTCTTTTTTTCTGAATTATGCCTAATTTTGTGTAGGCTAGAGGCTTTATATTGATAACCTGTTTTTAACAGTAGATTTTGGCCTTTTGTGCAGATTTTTTTCCCCACAGTGGGTTGAGGAGAGGTTGCCTTTATTTGATGACTGTTGTGAACTCCAGAGTTTTCCTTTCTTGTGCGTAACCCATTGTGTCGCACACTAACTGGTGAGCCAGAATGGAACTGCTACATCCCCTGGTCACAGTCATTTCTACTGCACTGAGAGACACCTTTCCCTTCTTTTCAGCAAAGTGTAGAGGAAAGTTCCAATTCCAGGAAAAGAACTGAAGAAGGCAATATTCCCGCACTGCCTACCTCACAGCGTAAATGCAGAAATTCTAGAGAAGGTAAGTTTTGGATTAAGGCTATGTAGACCTTTCTTTTTTTCTCTCTGTTTCTCTCTCTGTTTCTTATTTTTTGGTGGTGACTTTTATTTTTTATTAATGTTTATTTATTTATTTATTGGGTCTTAGTTGCAGCACGTGGGATCTTTCATTGCGGCGTGTGGGCTCTTTGTTGCAGTGCGCAGGCTTCTCTCTAGTTGTGGTGCACAGGCTTATTAGTTGTGGCACGCAGGCTCTAGTTGTGGTGCACGAGCTCCAGAGTGCGCAGGTTCAGTAGTTGTGGCGCGCAGGCTCCAGAGCGCGTGGGCTCTGTAGTTGTGGCACGAGGGCTCAGTAGTTGCAGTGCACGGGCTTAGTTGCCCTGCGGCATTTGGGATCTTAGTTCCCCCACCGGGGGTCGAACCGGCATTCCCTGCATTGCAAGGCAGATGCTTTTTTTTTCTTTTTTTTTTTTTTGTAATACGCGGGCCTCTCACTGTTGTGGCCTCTCCCGTTGCGGAGCACAGGCTCCGGACACGCAGGCTCAGCGGCTATGGCTCACGGGCCCAGCTGTTCCGCGGCATGTGGGATCTTCCCGGACCGGGGCACGAACCTGTGTCCCCTACATCGACAGGCGGACTCTCAACCACTGCGCCACCAGGGAACCCCTGCAAGGCAGATTCTTAACCACTGGACCACCAGGGAAGTCCCAGTGGTGACTTAGAAATGGCATCTATCCATATTAAGAACAAGCAGTAATTAAGACCGTTATAGAGAACTCAGAAAATAATAATGCTGTCTCTTTGTATGTCGAGTCGTGGGGGCATATGTCATACTTATTTTTCATTCTTTTCCGAAAACCTTTTTTTTTTTTTTACCCTAGTCACCACTGTTAACTTTGAAGAAGGTGGTAGTTCTTTTTTAGCAACATGTGATGACTGGATGGAGCAAGACCCTTCCTTTAGCTAGCATGCTAACAGAAGATAGCCACACATTTATCAGTTTGCCACCTGGTAACTCAGCTGCCTTGGCCTTTTAAATCTTGGCATCCCTGTTATACATTTGATCTGGTTAGAATTTTTATTTTTATTTGTCTGCTTGAGGCAAAGGCTAATTTTCATAGATTTTTTTGAAGTTTGCAAAGATGGTAAAATATACTTAATATCTCACAGCCAAGAATGAGACATAAGAAGCCTAGTACCTCCTTTGCCCCTGGATGGTAGTCATTAGATCTTTACCATTCATATTAGATATAGTATGGTCAGGTTAAGTGAGTTGATCAACATTTTGGAAGTTTTCCCCAAACCCTACTTTATAAAGCATTTCCTAAAAATTTTCCTGCAAAGATAATGTAAAATCATAAATTCCTCAAAGATATTTTATGGCACGATGGTTTCTAGTATAGGTACCTGACTCAAACTTGCAAAATTGGCAGGTTAGACCTCTAGTAACATCCCAGAAAATTATGCTGCTGAAATTATTTTAAATGATTAAATTAAAATTTAATCTGTTTATCATGCTGGATTGTCTTCTTCAGATTGCATTTGAATATAAACTGAATTTTGGACTATCTAGTTATGTTGGAGCTTATTCCAGTCTGCATGGTATTAAATGTGTAATTTTGTTTCTTTAAATACAGGTGCTGGCTTATTTTCTACTCAAAAGGCTGTTTAGAATATAAGAACAGCCAATTCAAGAGACTCTATGAAGTTTGTGATGTAAATTTTGAGAAGAAATAGCTTAGTATTTTCAGGGAGGTGTACATGTAGAAAGGAGAGAATTTTTATATGTGGAAAGAATGACCTCTTTTCATTCCCTTCCCAAGAAGTTATAGAGCTTGAATAGTTGAAGATAACTTTAATGTGGCACCCTCTCAGGAATTAGGTTTCTCATAATTTCAGCAATGAGTAAGTAAAAGATAGTTGAAGTTTCCGTGAGCACAAATATGCCTTTTAATAGGCAAGAACAACAAAATTTGTAAGTAGAGAGGGTAACCTTTTGTTTTGTCAGGGATCCATTTATTGCAGACATTTTTTCAACCGTATGTGTCTTAGCACATTTAAACACCTCGGTCGCCATTGGCATCCCTAGGGCATTGGGAAGAGGTAGAGGAGAGTAAGAAAGTAGGAAAAGAGTAAAGCACAACGAGAAAGATTGGACGTGGGAAAGAAGGAAAGAATTTCATGTGGTAGCAACAAACTTATGTTTGTAACTCCCTTGAATATCATCTAGATGTATAACACGAGATCTTTTTTTTTTTTAATTTTTTCGCGGTACGCGGGCCTCTCACTGTTGTGGCCTCTCCCGTTGCAAAGCACAGGCTCCGGACGCGCAGGCTCAGCGGCCATGGCTCACGGGCCCAGCCGCTCCGCGGCATGTGGGATCTTCCCAGACCAGGGCACGAACCCGTGTCCCCTGCATCGGCAGGCGGACTCTCAACCACTGCGCCACCAGGGAAGCCCGATGTATAACGCGAGATCTTTTATTGAGAACATGTGGGCCCTTAATATGTTTTGGATTTGCAATATTTCTAGATTTTAGATATCTTAACTGCAAAAGAGCCTATTGATCCAGAAAGGACATATGTATATATTTATTTGGACAGCCTAGAGCTCAGTGTTTCATAGTGGTTGTTACCTATTAAAACATATGAATTGTTGAGAAATGTCCGAAAATATGTGGTACCAGTGAGACTGCCTTGGCAACCTTGTGATTGCCCATTATGGTCTGTACCACCTTGTTTCTATCTCAAGGGTTGGGCCACTATGCCGTCATCATTTGCAGTCCACTGAATCAAGCCATTGTCAGGTATCATGTACTGGAGCAAGTCATTCTTCAGTTGTTACAGTGGTAGGGATGTTTAAATTGCCAATAAATGACCATTTAGATATCCTTTTATTGATAGAATAATAATATATATATAATATATATTATATATATATATTATATATAATATAATATTATAATATATAATATAATATATATTATATATAATATAATATATATTATAATATAATATAATAATATATATTATATATAATATAATATATATTATATAATATTATATATATTATATATAATATATAATATATTATATATAATATATATAATATATAATATATAATATATATAATATATATAATATCATAATATATATTATATATTATATAATAATTATATATAATATATAATATATATATAATATTATATATATAATATATAATATATAAAATATATATTATATATAATATATATAATATATATTATATATATAATATAATAATATTATATTATATATAATATATATTATATATATATAAAATATATAAAATATAATATATATAATATACATATTATATATATATAAAATATATAATATATATATTATATTTTATTATATAAAATATAATATATATATATTATATATATTATATATATATTATATTTTATTATATAAAATATAATATATATATATATTATATATAATATATATATATGACACTAGATGAATGATCTCTAGTGTCATTACTTGCTAATGAAGCCTAAAACTGGGGGAAGGAGATTTGGGCTCTGCCACTGAGACAGGTATTTGATTTCTGATTCTTTCTTACTGGGAAGAGCAATTTCTTTTTACCTCTCTTACACAAGAGATTGTAAGTATTATAAAGAGAGTCTTGATTCTTAAGTGTTGTGTACATAGTTACCATCCTTTTCATTTGACTTTTGTAGATGAAGACTTGGTGGCAAATTTAACCCAAGATGAGACGTCAAGACTGGACCTCGGGTTTGAGGAGTGGGATGTAGCTGGCTTGCCTTGGTGGTTTTTAGGAAACTTGAGAAATAACTATACACCTAGAAGTAATGGCTCAACTGATTTACAGACAAATCAGGTGAATTTCACATCTGAAGAGGAACTTTTTTTTTCTTTTGGAAGAGTAACATTCTTGGTTACTCTTGAACCATACATTACATCCTCTAAGAATTCCCATTCAGTGCTATGACTTTTAAGTACCATCTCTATGCATGTGTTGCCCAAATCTGTATCTTCAGTGCTGACCTCTCTCCTCAGTGCCCAGCTTCCATATCCAGCTGCCTACTCAACACTTAGATGATCTGACATTTAACATGTTCAGAACAGAACTCTTGATTTTTTTTTTAAACTAACACTCCTATTCAGCGTTTCCTTTTTCATAAGTCTGCCTTCCACCCAGTTATTCCAGCCAAGTATCAAGGGATATCATTGATTTCTTTCTTTCTCATATACCACATTCAGGCTATCAACGCTTTTTCTAAAACATACCTAAAATCTAGCTATCCACTTTTTATTACTTTCACTGTTACAGCCTAATTCAGGCTATCACCATTCTGCTCTTTTATATTCTCCATTGTACTTCTCACATTGTAAAACTATTATTTTATTTTGTTTATGTGTTTGTTGTCTGACCACATTGAAATACAAGTCCAGAGCTTTTGTATTATTGACCACTCTATTCTGTTGCCTAGATAGAAGCAATAGGCAGCATCTGACACATAATAGGCAATTAGTGAGTATTTGTTCAGTAAGTGAATGGACGTATAATAATGGCAAAATAATAAGTTGTCTCTTATGAATATTGTAGAAAAAACACGTCATAAAATGTCCGTTGATGAATGTAGAAAGTTATATTTAAAGTTAAGAATTAAGAAAGAAGTGTTATATACCAAGTTTACCTCAAAATAAAAAAAAAAGTTCAGAAAGAAGACAGAAGGTTTGAATTATCATCAGTATTTCTCATATTTCTTTGGTAAACATCATTGACTATTACAGGAAAGAATATGTCACAATTAATAGAAGTTTTCTAGGTCCTCAGAACGGACTGTAGTGGATAGATTCTATTTAGTTGAGCAACTACGAGTTTTTAGCTTTTAAGCACTTTAGTGCTGTTTCTCTGGTGTTAATGCCTGATTTATGGTTAAAATAGAAAATTCCTTGCCAGGTGCTCTTATACCCACCCATTAGTTTATACGTAGTAGCTGCCAAGTAGATATTTGTTGAATGAATACATATCTGTGGAAGAAAGGCTAGGCGTTCTTTAGAGATGTGTGAGGACATTGAGTTTTGGCTTCATTTACTTGGGTTCAACATCTCTAATAAACCTCTGACTACAAAAACTCATGTTTGTTTTCTTTATATTAGGATATAGGTACTGCCATTGTTTCAGACACCACAGATGACCTGTGGTTTTTGAATGAGTCAGTATCAGAGCAGTTTGGTGTTGGAATAAAAGTTGAAGCTACTGATCCTGAACAAACAAGTGAAGAAGTAGGGAAGGTGAGAGACAAAAAGGTATGTTGTGGAAAAATTTCACATTGATTGGATTTACATGCATATAGTATAATCTTTTCAAATCTGGTGACCTGACCCTGTGCTGCTTTGTAGAACAAATGACTCATGTAATCCCCCCGCCTTTTTTTTTTTTTTGCGGTATGCGGGCCTCTCACTGTTGTGGCCTCTCCCGTTGTGGAGCACAGACTCCAGACGCTCAGGCCCAGCGGCCATGGCTCACGGGCCCAGCCGCTCCGCGGCATGTGGGATCTTCCCAGACTGGGGCACGAACCCGTGTCCCTTGCATCGGCAAGCAGACTCTCAACCACTGTGCCACCAGGGAAGCTCTAATCCTCCCCCCTTTTTTAAAAATACTTTTCCTATATCTAGTTTCAAGATTTACATTAAGTTAACCAAGCCTGTCTTAAAAATAGGATAGGCCTTCATGGGTAAATCTCCTAGTTTGTTAGAAGCAATAAGGTACCCTTTTCCTGCTTGTCTAATCTCTCATTGTGGAGTTTTTTCTTCTGGAGACCTTGCTTTGCTAACAAGGCAAAGTTCTAAATGGCCACAAAATCCTGTAGGGCAAAAAAAAATCTTTATTTCTTAGACTTCTCAGTAGTTTCCATACCTGCTTTATACCTAAATGGAACTAAACAGATGAGCTCTTCCTACATATTTTAGAGTTTAAATAGGAGGAAGGAAGAGAGTTAGAATTCATAGTACACATGGTGTAAGCACACCAAGATGAAGAGTCATATAGGCACATGCTCAAGTCTCAAAAAGCATTGGGCAGCAGGTCCAGTGCTGACTTGGATGAGAGTCACAGTAAATATCCATTGAATAAATACTGCAAAAACCAGACCTAAATTGGGTCATTCTTTTAATTTAAAGGCTTTTCATAGTAATTTGGGTCCCTGAAGGGTATTCTGATAGGTTTGTGGGAGGCAGGAAATGCTTGGTCTTTGTTGAGCTAGTTATTTTTTGGTAGCATTAGGAGGGAGTACAAGTTATTAGAATGAAGACAGAGGTGACATTGGAAACTTCTATAGAGAGAGATGGGACTTAAAATACTTGAACTTTTGTGAGAAAGTTGCTATACAGTGGTTCATAATTGTATCATAATTGGTTTTATTCCATTCATTGGATCACAAAACTGGGATTTTAATTTTTAGAATTTTAAATTTCAAAATTTAAAAGACGCTTCCCACATTTCTTGACTTTTTTTCCTGGTCCATGGGCATGTTTTTATAGGACAGTCCAGAGTATCACATAACTAGTTTTACTTTTGAATATGAAAAGTAAAATGTACTTTGTTTTCATTCTTCACATCTAATTTTCTCATTCTGTATGGTGCTTTTTACTTCCATTTTCTCATGTAATCCTGTTTTATTCTTGTGAATGCCTACATAGATTCTCAAGATAAAAAATTTCCCCATTTAATAATTTATACTCTGATATTGTTTATTTAAATGCATAAATTTGGGAACCCTCTCTCTTCTGAATGCCAAAGATATTTGGTAACCCCTCTGGGTGCTTTATTCTACTGAAATGTCAGCTAGGTATGTATGGAATCATGTCTCACATATAAGCAGTCTCCTTTTTAAGTGCTAGTGTTGGGAGAAGAATGTGAGTTTTAAACTGAAGCTCTTCTGTCTTTTTTGCTCTCAGGTAATGACATCTAAAATAGGTAAACCTAAATAAAATAAAATAAAATAAAATAAAATAAAATAAAATAGGTAAACCTTGCTAATAAGATGTCTTTGCTTTCTCAGGTGATTGAAGTGGGAAAAAATGATGACCTTGAGGACTCTAAGTCCATAAGTGATGATACTGATATAGAAGTTACCTCTGAGGTATGAGTTTCTAGTAAAAGAGCTGTTTTACACCACCCACGTCTTCAGATGTTAAAGTTCCAGCAGTTCACTTGTGTTGAAGAATGCCATATCCCCCATTTCTATCTACCTTTCCTAGGTAGAGGTATTGGTTTCTTTACATCTTGTTAGATTTTTATTGGAATTTGAGAAGAGAAGGGGATGAGTTGATCTAATCCTCTCCCTGCCTTGAAAAGGGATGACTTAAATGCCTCTCTGTGTGCCTTTCTCCCTGCTTTCAGAACTCTTTGGACGTTATGCAGTGGATACACAGTTATTCAAAATAGTCCTGTACTGCTTTTCCCACTAAACACCTCTCTGTAATCCCAAAGATACGCCTATAAGCTATCTAAAATTCTTGGTCAAGTATAATACTTTCAGTGCTTTCTTAAATAGAAACAAATGGAAAATGGCTTAACTTCTACACAGGTTTATATTAATGGGGGCTGATAAATGAATATTGAGTATTAAGCTGTTAGATAACAGGTGTGGATTTGTCACCAATTGGCAACTCAGGTTTAGATTCAAATGTATACCTTGCTTTTCTCTTTTCATGCTAGTTCCCCATTTCCCTTTTAGTACTTCCTCAGCTAACTCACTGTGGGAAGAAGGGTGGTGGGGGAAGGATAAGGAGGGGATTTTACATTTTGCTGTGTAAGGATATAAAAATTTTAGGTTGTCTCTAGTGTTGATCCTTCCCCCTAGCTCACACCCCACCACTGCTAACCATTATGGTAATTCATTGAAAATTGTGTGTGCATAGCTAAGTAATAAGGTGAGATATATTGGTCCATTAAGTGTTCTTGACCATAATACAAGTAGCAGAGATAAGTGTTTCCATCTTCATCAGACTTTTGAGGCTACTTGGGCCCAGAAAACCTATTAAGCAAATAGACTATATTTCATCAATTCAGAGATGCCATGGAATTTAATAAGCCCTATTATTTTATGTACTACTAAAAAAGAAAAGTGATGCCAATTAGACTGTGACAAACCATCAATTATGAATTCCAGATCTTTGAAGTTCCTTTGGGTATTTGTATAGCATTTCAGATGAAATCTGAGGATCTTAAACTGGCAAGAATGTTCCGAGGCTCTCTGGAGAACATCCCAGTTTAACAAATGGTTGTGTCCCTGCCTCTCAGTATAGGCAGTTGAGTTATGACTTCTAAACTTGAAGTGCTTGGCCTTCGTTCTGAAAGTAATCAAGTCAGCATGTGTCAAGTCATTGATCCTGTCAAAGCCAGGCAATTATCCACATTAAATATTCTTGACTTGTTCCAGGTAGCTACCTTTGAATTAAGAAAGGCATTTGAAATTCATTGAGCTCTGGTATCTCCTAATTTGAACATGGAGAAGTAGGAAAAAAATTACTTGGCATTCAAGGACAAGAACATTCATTTTTCAGAGAATGTGATTTAGGCATACAATTAGCTACCTATGATCCTGAGAGCAGTGAGAGAGCATGAGTAAATGTAGTAGTTTTCAAATTTCATTTTAATTTCCTTTTTGACAAATTTTATAACATTTCTTAATTAGTAGGAAAGAAAGAGTATTATCTTTTCTTCATTCTTTAGCCTCTTGCTCAATAAAAGAGTAAGTTATACAAAGAAAAATGACCTAAAAAGAAGGCAGTGGGGAAAAGCAAACAATGTAAATTCTACCCAGACTAAATAGAAAGCTAAAATGATTTAACTTTTTTTAAAAGATTAGCTACATCAAATTTTGGCTTGAAATGGCAATTATGTCACTGTCATTGTAAAACTTCTCAAGACTTATTTACACGTAGCCATAGACTTTGTTCAAGTTCTAAGCTAGACCACTGGTTTGGAATATCTGGATTCTTACTAGCTTAGTGTGAGATGATGAGAATTTGGCCTACTTTCCCTTTTCCTCAGCATCATGTTCTCCACTGAGTGAGTATTAATTGGCTGCACTTGTCTTTGTAGGATGAGTGGCAGTGTACTGAGTGCAAGAAATTTAACTCTCCAAGCAAGAGGTACTGTTTTCGTTGCTGGGCCTTGAGGAAGGATTGGTATTCAGATTGTTCTAAGTTAACCCATTCTCTCTCCACGTCTGATATCACTGCCATACCTGAAAAGCAAGAAAGTGAAGGAATTGATGTTCCTGACTGCAGAAGAACCATATCAGCTCCAGTTGTTAGACCTAAAGATATATATGTAAAGGAAGAAAACTCCAAACTTTTTGGTCCCTGCAACTCAGTGGAATTCTTGGATTTGGCTCACAGTTCTGAAAGCCAAGAGACCATATCAAGCATGGGAGAAAAATCAGATAACCTTTATGAACAGAGAACAGGTACAGAAAACATGGAGGATTGCCAGAATCTCTTGAAGCCATGTAGTCTATGTGAGAAAAGACCACGAGACGGGAACATAATTCATGGGAGGACAGGCCATCTTGTCACTTGTTTTCATTGTGCCAGAAGATTAAAGAAGGCTGGGGCTTCATGTCCTATTTGCAAGAAGGAGATTCAGTTGGTTATTAAGGTTTTTATAGCATAGCTGAATCAATGAGTTGCAGACAAATACTAACAGGGCCTGGTCATATATCAAAATGTCAGTATTGAGCATCTCAGTGTGACCCATTTCATACTTTCATTTATTCATGGAAACATTTGTGCTGTAGGACATATTTTTGCTTCTAAACTTATATGGAATTTGATAATAAGTTCTTTCGAACTAGATTATCAATTTGGAGACACCAGTAACATTAAAAGAGAAGTTAATCACTTCATTCTGTCTTCAAAGATGAGGATCTGGCACTTCCCTGGTGGTCCAGTGGTTAAGACTCTGAGCTCCCAGTGCAGGGGGCCTGGTTTGATCCCTGGTGGGAGAACTAGATCCTGCATGCCACAGCGAAGATTCCCACCTGGTGCAGCCAAATAAATAAGTAAATATTTAAAAAAAGGAAAAAAAGGAAGTTATTTAAAAAAAAAAAAAAGAAGATGAAGATCTGGGAGGGAGCAACTACCAGTACAAATAGAAATACATTCATTCTTTCATTTAGCAAATTACTTGAAGATTAATCATTTCTTTTGTTAATTTTATTCCTTACTCTTCTTTTCTGTTAGGGAATGTTCTTAGGCCTCAAAATCCAAGATGGCTATTAGAAAAATATTAAAGCTAACAATGAAAAAAACATAAGTAATTTATGTATAAAGTAGATCACTTTATGTTGCATTGTTCAGAGGAACCAATATGTTTGTAAAGTGCCTAGAACAGTGGTAGCAAACATTTTTGCTAATGTACCTCAAAAAGAATTTTGAAAAAGTATATATGATATTTTGCGTACTTTAAAAATTGAGGTATAATTAGCAAACAAAGTGTTCCCTTCTAATAGGATGTTTCTGTCACCTCAGAATGTTCTCTTGTGCCACTTTGCAGGCAGTTCCTCCACCATTTCATGGCTCTCACCTTCGATTAGTTTTCCTTTTGCACATGTTTAATTCGACTTCTAAATTTTTAAAATTTAAGTACTTACAGAGGATGTATCATCCAGTATATTGTAGATGTCCTTTCAAGATATTTTTGCCCAAACCTTGGATCTGTAGATTTAGCTGATTGAATTTATAGAAAAAGTCGGGTCATATAAACTGGCAAAGCCTATTCTCATTATAAAACTAATCAGCCAAATCAGATTTCATTTTCAGTCAAAGTGTTTGACTTTATTTAATTCAGTTAAATGTATTATATACATCTATGGCACAACCTCTTCTCAACGACAGTTCTAAAAAAGAGAAGGCACACAGTTTTTAACCAAAGCTCTCTTTGCTTTACTCTTTCCTCCTGTCTCTTGGGAGTCTGCTAGGGGTTTTTTGTCTTTGTTTGATGCCTCTGAGGTTTTTTACATTCTGAGGCAATGCCCCATAGTAAGATTTTAGATGGGTGAGAGGCAGCCTTTCTTCTGAAAACAGTATAGCAGTTGTGAAAAGGAAAGTAATTAAAGAGAAATGATAGCTCTGAAGAGGCCTTATCTGATCACGTAAATCTTAGGATAATACATATGGAAATTGAAGATCTTTCAGTTGTTTTCCTTACAGATATTCTTGTCTGCTTTCCCTGTGGAAAAAATCTTGGTGTATGCCTGGGTACCGGTATGAATGTAGTCGTTTTGAAAACCAAGGCCCTAGAATTATCAATTTTAAGGCTCATAAGAATCACCTGTGTTGCTTGTTATACGCCCATCTCAACCCCCGGCCCCAAACACACACACGTGCATACACTCACAGGAGTGCGTGCACACGCAGACTCTTTGATCCCTGAGGTCTGGGCCAGGGATTTCCATTTGAACAAGTGTTTCTGGAAGCTGCCGCAAGTTCACAAACCACACTTTTGGAAGCCCTGCCGTGCCTTAGAAGGAAGGGTGTTTTAAGGTGCAGGAAGTAGAACAAGATCCCTTTGTTTAGCATTATATTTAATTTCTAGAGAAGTTTTGTTAAACTCATAGAACTTTAAAATTAGGATGCACTCGTCTACTCAACCCCTTTTATTTTGCACATGAGGCTGAAAGGATAAATGACTTCTGAAAGTCACAGCTAGTGATAGAGCTATTACTAGAATCTAAGTCTCTTGTAGTAAACCTTTAAACCGTACTTGCTTCCTTCTCATTATTTGTTAAATGGTGGTGCATATTGAATTTGGAACAACTGATAACCTTAAAATATTGTTGGAGAATATGAGTTGCAGCCAAAATAGGACTTCAGAGAGAACAGAGACTTTTAACCCTTTCTCCCCAAAGAGAAAAGGCACAGTAAATATCAAGCTCTCTTATATAATCAGATAAGTTACTCCTCCCATTGGGAAGACAAGTAAAGATGGCAGAGGAACCTGAACTCTTTTCTCCAGTATTTTTCCTTCTTGGGGAATGAAACTCAGGTCTCTGGCTCCCTCCGGGCATTAGGGACAAGGGTTTTTTCCCCCCAATAAGTAGAACCAGTTCTTCAAGTTCAGTGTTTTGTTAGACTGTTCAGTGTTTTGTTAGACTATGGTAAATGCTCTGAATATTTAGAAAGTTAAATAATTTTCTACCCTAATTCCCCCCCACCATTACTCTCTTCATAATAGTTTGATAGCCCTCGATTTTGTTTTATTTTTGCCAGTTAATTGCTTTTGCAAGTGATAACTCAAAGAAGGAGCAGGGAGAGCTGGAATCTGCACTTGTACCCTCTGATTCCTTATAAAGTTGCAGTTTTTTAGAAAACTTAAATAAGAAAAAATTTAGAATTTTTATTTGTGTGTAGATGTTTGATGCTAATTTGGTGCATCCTTGCCTAGCACAGAATCCTCTTACGTTACTCTACTTACTTTCTTTTCCCCTTGGGTCACCTGGGTTTTTACTGTCCCCATTAGCAGTAAGTACTTTACTTAGAAGATCTTAAGCTGTGCATTTGAGCTGAAAGTATTACAATAAATGTACACTTGGGTTTACTGTACTTCTATCAAGAGCCTTTTGAATGACTGAAATATTAAAGAGAAAGAAGTGTATCTGTAGAAAGAGGTAGGTAGTGTTTCTTGGTAGCTTATCTGAAATCTAAGATGCTGCATCTGCAGATTGTTTTCCGTCATCCAGGATCTTTATTAAATGTCATCTGGGAGCATAGCACAGCGAGTAGAACTCCTTGTTTCTTGGGGTAGGATGGGTCAGGGATCCTAAAAAGGGCCAAATAGAACTATCAGAGCAATTCTTTACCCGCAAGAATCGTTAAGCCATCTTCTTGGTCTGATTTTGATTTTGTTCTTTTTTTCAATGTCACTGCGGTACAGATAAGCAAGACATGGTTTGTATTTGAAGACGTCATAGTTTACTGCTATGTGATGATGAAACTCTTGACTTCCAAGCACTGTCATTTATTTTGTAGTTAGGGTGACTATGTACTCTGGTTTTCTGGAGACAGTGCCAGTTTACCCCTATTTTTCAGCATCCTATCCAGTTCATCTCTGTTGCTCCCCTTTCACTCTCAAATGTCTTCTTTTGGACATTAAATTATTATGGTCTTCCTAGTTATAGGTAAGCCATGCTAGGATTGAGATCTTAATTGTGAGGAAAGGATCTGTTAAAGTAGGTGTCAGTGGAGTTTATAGTTTCCGCTGCATCACGCCATAGACTTGTGATTAATGAAATCATCCCACATTAGCATCAAATTTCTTATTTTAGTTATATAAATTAATATTTATGACCATGTTATCCCAGACAAAATGTTCAGACCAGAAATGACAAATCCTTAGAAAAGCAGTGAATTTCTAGATTATAGCTAAAAATGTCTTCCGTCTCTTATTGTTAGCTCATTTTACTTGCACCATAATTATAATATTTGGTATGCTTCTGTATTTAATACTTAAATCAGACTTTATAAAAATCGTAGATCAAGGCTTTAAACTTATAAGCATTTCTTCACAGTCCATCTATGGAATATCATAGGTTCCCAGTCCTAGGCTTGAACAGTGGTCAGTGTCCAGCCAGGCCAGCTTCCAAACTGCCATGAAGTTGTATAATATAAGATTGAATCACTGCCAAGCATTTGAAGTATTCAGTTGTGTTTTAATAATAATTTATGTATATTTAGATGTATGTAATGCTTTGTGGGACGTTATTTTGTTTGTAAGAATTTATTTTTAAAGGTCAGGATCATTTGTAAACTTTTTTAATGTCAGTTCGATGCAATGTTGGCTCCTTTGACAGTCGCTGAGAAATTAGTAAATGTTAAGCTCTCGTGTTCTACAAAGCTATTGTAGTGTTACCTCTTGGTTTTCTTTAGAAAGGAGGAAACCTGTTAACCAGCTATTTGATTTTTTTCCTACAGAGAGTTATATGAACTTCTGAAAGTATATGATTTTAGATACTGTGAATCTGTTGTTTTCCATTTAGCCAGATAGCTGCTTAAATTATTCAGGCCCATGTTCTAAAGAATTCATTTTGACAGATCTCCCATTCATGGGTGTACATGTGTGCACACACACTATCAAGACTGTTAAAGCTTTTGCTAAAAATGTCTGTGGACTGGCTGTGTTTACAATCTGTACTTCAAAGATAAAGGAACCTGCAAGCCCTCCCCTGTGCCAAAAGTAACATGTACAGTGTTTACAAATGTCTGAAATTTTGCACTGCCATACGCTATGCTGAGATTACTTTGCTGGAATTTCCCAGATTTGTGATTAGCTGAGGAGGAATATAGAGGACCCTAAAGCTAAACTGGAAATGAGGATTATCTGAGGTAGTGGTTCAAGTAGCTCCCCAGACCTAATCTGAAGACAGTTTTCCAGATGGCCTTGAGATATCCTTTTCGTTGACAGAGCTTTCCTTGTTTGCCATTGCTATATTCTTTCTTTAAGAGCCACAGATCTCTTCTCTCCTATGGGAGAATGTCCTATTAGCATTTTGAGATCTTTTAATGCAATGAACGTGCAATCCCAAATAATTCTACTGTTGGTGAATGTGGCATTGTTAAAGAGCATATTATAATAAACCTACACTTGGGTTTACTGTACTTCTTTCAAGAGCCTTTTGAATGACTGAAATGTTAGAGAAAGCAGTGTATCTGCAGAAAGAGGTAGTTAGTATATCTTGGTAGCTTATCTGAAATCCAAGATGCTGTTTCTTCAGATTGTTTTCCTTCATTCAGGATCTTTATTAAATGTCTTCTGGGAACATGGCACAGCAAATAGAACTCCTCATTTCTTGGGGCAGGATGGGTCAAGGATCCTAAAAAGGGCCAAATAGTGCTGTCAGAGCAACTCCTTTCTCGAATAGTTGCTGTAATAGTTGCTGTAATTTGGCAAATTGACATTATTATAACAGTCTATTAGAGCATCTAATTTCTTATCCTAAGGCTTTTTTTTTTTTTTTTAAACAGTAAGTACTTTGATGTCAGACATTTCCCCTTCCTTCCTTCCATCCTGTTGCTCTTTTTTCTTGGAGTTCAAAGTTATTATCTACTTCTGAATATTGCTTTTATACCAAAGGCCTTCTGTATTACCCCTTGGGTGGTTGTAACTACAGTATCTTTAGATAAGGTTCCTCTTTTCCAGCCAGTCCTGGGGATTGTTTCTCTTGCAGAGTTAGGTGGTAGATTCTAGCAATAAGAAGGAAAGATATGACATCAGAACTACCATCTAGTACAAAACAACGGTAGTTGAGGATTTGTGTGTATGATGGGGCAACAGGGGATTTAGTTCCCCTATTGTCTCAGCATTTAGAAATTGAGGTCAGCCTGTCCTCTTCCTACAGGAAGATTATTATTAATTTTTAACTCTATTTTATTTTGGAGTATAAGTGATTAACAATGTGTTTCAGGTGTACAGCAAAGTGATTCAGTTATACATGTATCTGTTCTTTTTCAAAGTCTTTTCCCATTTAGGTTGTTATATAATATTGAGCAGAGTTCCCTGTGCTATACAATAGGTCTTTGTTGGTTATCCGTTTTATTTATTTATTTTTAAACTTTTTATTTTATATTGGAGTATAGCCAATTAACAAAGTTGTAATAGTTTCAGGTGCACAGCAAAGTGACTCAGTCATACATATACATGTACCCATTCTCCCTCAAAGTCCCCTCCCATCCAGGCTGCCACATAACACTGAGCAGAGTTCCCTGTGCTATACAGTAGGTCCATGTTGGTTATCCATTTTAAATATAGCAATGTATACATTTTGTTCCCTACAGTTTGCCTCATTTTTTCCACTTCCTTTTTCATAAAGAATCAAAATGTCTCCTTTGGTTTTTTCTTTCCCCCTTTAGAAAGTTATAGAACATGTTTTAAAGGAGGAATGAAATGTTTCTGGCTTCCTCAGCACTTGGCAAAGCAGCCTCTTGAATAGAACTCTCTCCTAGTCTATAGCTAGGAGCTGTTAAGTGCCTCTTGGATAGAGATAAGGAGTAAGATTATTCCACCATGGTGAGTCCCAGTCTTGACCTTCTTAAGCCTCAATTTTTCTCATCTGTAAAATGAGTCCACATACTACTCTTTCTACCTCATAGTTTGTTGTGGGGATTAAGTGTGGGAGCGCAATAGAACCTCTAATTGCCTTGAATAAGATATTAGAAGTTGTTACGCTTTGGGTAGACCAAGCTCTGGGGTATATATTCAGAATACCTCATGTCCTGGAAGCTGAGCACGAACTCCCCTTTGTGCCTGCCTAGCAGAGCCTATATTGCTTCCTTTTACCCATGCCTCTAGCTCAGATATCCTTTGCTTGACATGAGCTCTTGTCTAGAAGAGTTCTGCCTCTAGATTCTGAGAGAAGTGTGTGTGTAGATTTGGCTAGTAGCTACAACTGCCTTGCTATGGTCTTGGTATAAAAAATTCTGTCTTACATGCACTTGAGTAGATGGCATAAAATGCAGTCGGTATACAGAAAGCATGCAATTTTCCAAATAACATATCTGATCAGGTAGTCATAATTAATAGGAGTAGCAAATGTGGTTTCATAAAATGGGAAGAAAAAGGCAATTTAAAATAACTGAATAGTGACCAGCCCACCAAATGAGAAAAGGAGATATTTTCATGAGTTCTTGCCTAATCTTTATAAGCACCACTAAGTTATGTATCTTTTCGGTGTTTGCACTATGTAATGCTTTTAATATCTGTTGATTCTGTTGTGCTTTTTTTGTGTATTAAATATTTTTCATTTTGCCATTTCATGGTGTCATTATTGGGGAAGTATGTAATTGGCTTTGTATATAGCAAAATCTTGTCTTCTGTCTTTATATAGTCTTTGGTCTGACAGGAATGAAGAGAATAAATAGAAGTTATTGTACTCAAAAACAACAACAACTTTTAATCCCCCCCCCCACCTCCAATCAACATACACACAGTTAACTGTTAGAGTAATTGCTGTATTTCATTTTTAGGCTCCCAATCTTGAAGGAAACCTCAAAATTTTGCAGAGTATTTTTAGCATTGAGCTAAGGCAGTGAGTTGTGGAGTTACCCCCACTAGAGGCCTTGAGAATTAGAGCAGATACAGTAGCAACTGCATGTCTAGAATGATTTAAGGCAAGCCCTCTTCTTGGCCCAAGACTGCCAAACTCTTCTGAACCCATGAATATATCAACCTGTCCAACACCCTCTTTGCTAGTGAAGAGATTTCAAATGATGACAATGGATTTGCCTCTATTGAGTTTATGAAGAGGTGCCAAGTGCAGGGTTCTATTTTGTTGTGTTTTTGAATTGGGGCTAGTGTGAAAGGTACTGAGGGCTTGTCACAAAGTACGCACATGCTTTTCAAAAGATCATTCCCTGGTAGCTGAGGCCATTAAGGTGGGTAAAGCATCTGGTCAGTTGTCCTGAGCTTACGGCTGTCACATAGTAGGCACAGATTGGTGCTCACTGCACAACTTTTGGGAGCACCTTTCATACGCTGCCATACAAATGATATCCCCCTAGAGTTAGGTAGTATACACCTGTATGAGGAGGCCTGGGGGTGGGGTGGGAGAGAGAGTGGAAATAGTAGGGATGGCATTTAAAAAATGAAAACAAAAAAAGCAAGAGGAGCATTAGAGACAAGGATGAGGCCAGCTTCTGTGTCCACACAACCATTCCCATGTTTTGTGAATTCTTAAAGTTTTTTTTTTTTTTAATTTATTTTTTGGCTGCATTGGGTCTTTGTTGCTGCACACGGGCTTCCTCTAGTTGTGGCGAGCAGCAGCTACTGTTCGTTGCGGTGCGCAGGCTTCTCATTGCGGTGGCTTCTATAGTTGCCGAGCACAGGCTTTGGGCATGTGGGCTCAGTAGTTGTGGCCGACGGCTCTAGAGCGCAGGCTCAGTAGTTGTGGCACATTGGCTTAGGTGCTCTGCAGCATGTGGGATCTTCCTGGACCGGGGATTGAACCCGTGTCCCGTGCATTGGCAGGTGGATTCTGAACCACTGCGCCACCAGGGAAGTCCCAAAAGTTACTTTTTAATAATAACAACTGCATACCATGTTTTGTTTCCTGGGGTTTGTATCCTACTCACCTTAATTCCTGGTACTGCAGGTTTATCCTTATTGAAAGTAGTCTTGAGGCTAGAAGAAGGCAAGCTGAAACTAGTAACTGAGCTAATCTGTTATTAGCAGACGAATGCCTAGCCAGTGATTGTTTGCTAGAATTTGCTCAAATCCAACCTCTAAAAGTATAAAAAGCATTAGTGCTATTAGAAAGATTTCAGGTCATTACAGGTTTGGGGATACAGGGATAATCTTGCTATGTATATCTCCAACCCTAAATTCATTTGATTAATGTTTTCCTTTTGCTTTCTTTTCAAAATAAAGGGTAAGAGTTAAACTCGCTCAATAAAGTTATTAAGGGTTAATAGGAGCCAGAGCCTGCTTGGTACTGGGAATACCACAGTGAATAAGGAAGCTCCCTCAAGTTGCCTAACAGTCTACCAGTCACGTTAGGGACAGAAGACAGTTTCCACATGGGCTGAGGAAGCAGTAATGAAAGTACTGCAGGTAAGAGAATGGCTTGTTTGGGAACATAAAGTTGTTCCGCATAACTGGAGCAAACGATGTGCCTGGAGAAGTGACGAGAGATGGGACTGGAGTGTTGGAGGGGCTGGGTAATGAAGATGTGATAAGCCAAGCTAACAAGTTTGAACCTTATCCTGAAGGCAGTGGATAGCCATCAAAGGATTTTAAGCAGGAGTGTGACATGATGTCATTTACATTTCTGAAAGATCATTCTGGCTGCATTGTTGATAAGAGACTGGAGTGCTGGCTAGATCAGAGGCAGGGAGAACCATTAGGCTGTGGCAGCTATCTGGGCTGGAAATGATGATACTCCGAAGCCAATGGCAGTGGAACTGGAAAGAATAATAGGTAACGTTTACTGAACACTTAGTATGTGCTGACTTGGCATCTATTATCCCAGGAGGTATTTAAGGCTTAGCAAAATTAATATGTCCAAGGCAACTAAGAATTGAAGAGTCAGCAGTTAAAACCGTTGTGTCTGAGACAAAAACCCAAAAGAAGTGCATGGATTTGAGAGAAATCAAGGTGGAAGTGACAGACTTCATGAATGAATGTGGATGTGAGGGAAAGGGAGGTGTCTAGCATGGTTTGGACAGTTGGTGGATGGTGGTGCCATTCATTGAGATAAAGAATATGGGTAAAAGTGTAGGGTTTTGGTGGCAGTGATGAGGTAGGAAAAAAGTCATGAGTTGGATGTGTTGATTTTGTGCATTGAGGAGATTCAAGTGGAAAAGGAGCTCAGGAAAGCCCTGGGCTGTAAATATTAAGTATCTATTACGTATCTTATACTTTCTAGGTACTGGGAATACAGTGGTGAAGATGATGAATGTGGGCCCTGCTCTCATGGCTTAGGGAAACTAACTAGTTAAGCACATACTATTATGTGAAGAATTATGTTGGAAAAATACATGCTGCTATGAGAAATATAGAAGAGGGGCCTCATTTAATCAAGGGTTTAAGAGCAACCTCCTTGAAGAAATGAGAAACAGATCTAAAGGCAGGATAGGAGTTTGAAGAGGTGGGGAGGAATGCCACGGATAAGAGGAGACACGCAAGGGCCTTTAGGTGAGGAAACAATGGCATCTGAGAAGACTGTAGCTGAAAGCACGGAAGGAGAGAGTTGAGTATGATAAGAGGATGTAGTTGGGATAAGAGTTTGAAGAGAATGGAGAAGGTCTGAAACCGATACGCTGGAGAACAGGAGAGAGAACAGAGTAGGAAACTTTTGCAAGACAAGTGCCTGAGACTACCCCATCTCTAGACCTGGGTTTCTCAACCTCAGCACTATTGACATTTTGGTTTGGAAAATTCTTTGTTGTGGGGAAGGGTGTCCTGTGCACTGTAGGATGTTGAACAGCATCCTTGGCCTCTACTCACTAGATGCCAGCAGCCAGTAGCACTCCCTGCCCAACCAATTATGATCATCAAAAATGTCTTCAGACATTGGTAAATGTCACTTAAGGAGCGAATCGCCCCGGGTTGAGAACCAGTAGGTCCAGCTGCTGAGTGCTTCAGGAGGAAAATCACACAACTTGCGGTCTGCTGTTACTACACATTCATGTGCCCCACCTGGGCTTGCAATTCTGCCTGGTTCTTCGGTTTCCCTAATGGTTGAAGTGATGGTTCTAATCTAGAAGACAATCATGAGAAGAAAGTGAAGACAGGTTATGTAACTTCTCTAAGCCCCAGATACCTCACGGGATAACAGATGTCAAGTCAGCACTGACTAAGTGTTCAGGGTATCTACTCTCACTATTTCCAGGAGGGGGCTGATAGGAAATGGCAAGCCTTAATGAAATTGGAAGAATGGCATAGTAGGAGTGGGCCGAGAGCAGAAGAGACAGGTTGCCACATTCTGAGAGAGATTGATGTCCTAGTAAGACTTCAAAGACGTCTGCCTCATCTCTCCACCAGGCCTTGGAGAGGACTGTGCTTCCTGCCTCTCTCACAGCAGGCTTGTCAATGAAATGTGAGTGGAAATGAAGCATGTTACTTCTGAGGAGAGATTTGGGGACCATTGAGGGGGCCAGTCTGCTCCTTTCTCTCAGCACAAGGCTAGTGCACCCTAGAACGGGGGCTGCTGCTTCAGCCTGGCTCCAAGATTGGCGAGAACAGGGAGTAGAGCTGCAGCTGTCCTGCAGTGGGCAGAGAAACAAACGTTTTATTGGAAACCACCAAGATTTGGGGATTTGTTACCACACTGTAACTCAGCCTTAGCCGTCTGGTACAATCCCAGGTAAGGGCAAGTCCCAGGTGTGGCACAGAGTGAGTGGTTGAAGTGTTATGGGGGTGAAATTCTTTGATGTTGATGTGTCAATGACAGTCCTGTGAGGCTAGGGTGTCGGATGAATCATTCATTCATATGATGTTGATATCACCCAGGATGATGGCAGGATTGTAGGAACCCAAAGTCTATAATGAATGAGGGAAGGTATCTGGAAGGTCAGCAGATGACATAATAAAGGAGGAGAAAAGAGAAGAATACGTTTAAGTCTTAAAAGAGCAGAGACTTATGTGCAGACGGATAATGGTCGGGGTGCAGTACAGGGGAGGCCCATCTCCTGTACTGAAGGTAGAGGAGGTGTGGGAAAATGACCACTAAGATTCTTTGGGGGAAAGCCAGGCATCTTTTAAGGTAAAGAAGTGGAGGAAAGAGAAGAGTTTGTGGGCGCAAGCAGGAGGATGTTTACCATGAAACAGAGTTGTAGGGCCGTAAGTAGTCCCTAGCTTGTTTGGGGTCAGGAGGTGGCTGCTGTGGATCCTGTCTCCACAGGAAGGGTAAATACATATGTAAAATTTTACATGCAAACCCAAGGAACTTTTAGACCCCCTAACACTCTCTGTGGACCCTGGGTTAAGAACCCTGTTCTCGAGCAGTACTTTCAATCCTTAGCAAGCATCATAATCACCTGGAGGGCTTGGCCAGCAGATTGCTAGGTCTCGTTCCAGAGGTTCCGACCAGTATGTGTGGGTGGGCTCAAGCCCCTGCACTTCTGTCAGGTTCCCAAGTGATGCTGGTTTTGCTGGTCTAGGAACCACATTCTGAGAATCACTGCTGTAGTCTATAATTATAATAGAAAGTTTTGGGAGGAAGAGGAACAGCGGGCAATTGCTGGGGGCAAGGTCATGAGTATAAGAATGGATTTTTGCTTTGTCGTACTAGACTCCTAAATTTCAGTTAGATACTCAAATGTTTCTGCCACACACATACACACACACAGAAAACTTTCAGGGGTGGAGAAAAGAAGGGAGAGAGGAGTAAGCAGTCATTTCAGGTTTAGGGCAAGGTATGCAAAAAAAATCTTTTAGGTTAACGTGTCCTTAAAGATCATTTTCTTCAACACCCAAAGAGGGGAAGTGATATGAAGCATTGCTTGGCTAATTAACACATTTGGTCTAGGTAGCCCCATCTTGCTTCCTCTCCCTCTGCGGCTCTTTCCCCTTCATCATTAACCTTTAAAAGAAAAAGTGGGAAATAAGCCATGTATTCAAATCAATTTAAAGAAACATGAAACTTCTGGGGCACTGTGTTGAAAAACGTTAATTCAAACTCCAGCAAAGTACACTGCTTAAAACTGGATAAATCTGTTACCTAAATATGGGACACATTCTGGGGATAACTGCATCTGTGTTCTTTTTCTTCTGTGTGTGTGTTGTCTGTATTTAAAACATTTGTGACCATCAGGATTTCTGGAATCCTTGGCATTGAATTAGGATTGCCAGTTAGCTATTTAGCAGGTGACCTCTGGCAGTTCACTTAGGGTCTTTGAGCCTCAGCTCCCTGATCTAGAAAACAGAGCGTTAAGGAACAAATGAAGTAATGCCTGTGAGATACTTAGCACCTGATATTTCCTCTTTCTCTTGCTTACCTCAGAACTGGGGGCTGCAGCTTCCTCAACCGTGAGTGTGGCCTTTAACCAGCAGATGTAACCTTTATCTTCCACCAGAGGGCCCCAGCAATCTGTAAAATCTAAGAGGAAGGTCCCTTTGCCACTAAAACAGCATACTTGAATCTGCCTGAGGATAACCCCCTAGGTTCAAGTCTTATTTGAATATTCTTCTTCCTGGTGCTTAGAGGAATCATTTGTAAGATTCCTCAAATATCCAGGAGGGAAATCTGAAGTAAGAAATTCGGAGTAAATGGTACTCTAACTCCACATCAGGCACAAAGAAGATTATATTTCTGATTTTTATTTTGTTAATTTCTACCATCCATGCTCCATCTCCTCTTACTATATGTAACCTAGGTACGAATTATTCTCTCAATAAGAAGCTATTGCAGTTCCTTTCTTCCTGGCTTATTCAAATGAGCTGAACCGCTGTTTTTTCACTTTGATGTCCTCTTGCCTCCAATCACCGTCAGCCTTCCTTCTAGCAGGTGGGAAGGGAGGATGGGGGGATCTATTTCTGAGCCTCTGCCTCACTGCTGAGCCTCAGAAGCTGCTTCCCTGAATCCCTTTGTGGTGAGAGTCTAGTGATCAGCACAAAAGGATGTTTTCTGGGGAGAAAGCTCTTTCTCCATTTGAGGAAGGGAGACAACTGGAAAAAGTTGAAGCCACCAGCCAACACAGCCTCCCGCAAAATATCACAGACTTCAGGGAAGAAATGATATCCTGTGTGTATGTGTCCTGTACACACTGTTTCTTCTTTACCTGTCTTCTTTGTCCTTTAATCTGATGTAGGAGGAAATATAGCCTCAGGTCAGCTCTCAACATTGTTCCTGGGAGTGCTGGCCCAGACTAGGAAAGCCTGAAAGAAAATCAAAAGGGTATGTCATGCATCTTATTAGTAACACAGAACCGTAGAATATTTGGGAAGAACAGGTCTCCAGAAATCTAGTACAACCTCTCATTGTTTGGAGAGGAGAAATGCCATGGTCAGAATTACATGGTTGTTTAATGGCAGACTAGCTATTCTAGTAGGACTAGACTCCAGATCCATGGGTAGACACACCTGTTCTCGTCTCACCACTCAATTTTTTAAATCGGCCATCATCACTAACATTTATTATGTTCTCAGATGTGTCAGGCATCTGTTTTGTTTTATCTTGCGTAATCTTCACAACAACCCTATGAAGGAAATGTAGTGTTCTGTGAGTGAAATAAGTTATCCCCATTTTAAAGAAATATAGAGAAAGAAGTTAAATAAAAGATATAGGAAAAAAATTAAGCCAGTTCCATTTAAATCAGTGTTTCTCCGTGAGGGTTAGTGGCTTTTTTTTTTTTAATGGGACTGTCCCTTGCACAGCAGGATACTTAGCATCTCTGGCCCCCAAGCATTAATTGCCCCAGTCATTATGATAACACCCCCGGTTTCCCCAAATCCCAGAAGGTAGGGTAGAGGTGATACTGCTGCTGATTGGAACCACTGACTTAAATGCACGTGCACAGGAAAAGGAACAGTAAAATTGCTCTGCTGGTTTGGTTGGTTTTATATTAATAAAGGTCACAAGATGG
Organism: Stenella coeruleoalba; assembly: GCF_951394435.1. Classification (NCBI taxonomy): domain Eukaryota; kingdom Metazoa; phylum Chordata; class Mammalia; order Artiodactyla; family Delphinidae; genus Stenella; species Stenella coeruleoalba. The sequence goes on from NC_137169.1 coordinate 160,612,052, forward strand.
AGATAAGAGCATGACAAGAGGAAGGAAATCCCTGGGGTGAGTGTAGCTCTGGAAGGGAAGAGGCTAATTTATAAAGGAAGGGAATGAACACTAGACCAAGGAGGCTCTTCATATATGGTCACTGCAAAAACCCATAGTGTAACTCTGGAGACCAGCCGGGTCTCACAGACAAGGAAAGTGGCTGGGCCAGGGGACAACAGGGAGTGCTGGGGCTGGAGTAAATATTGGATTTAACAAAAGAGTTTTAAGCACTAGTTAGGCCAAGAAAAAAATGCCTGCAGGTGAATTTGGGTAGTCTGTGACCTGTGGGTCAGGTCATCTGAGGGGCTATTCCCATTTAAGGGATATACCCACCATGCTGGTTGGTGGAAGGGATGTGGGTTTCAGCACACACAAGAAGGAAATTTACTACCCATCTGAGCTGGCAAACATCGGGGCAGAGGAGTTGTAAGCATTCCCTGGGGCACTGGGCATCTGTGCTAGGGGACCATCTGTCCGGGAGCTGAAGCGGGCATTCTGTGCAATCTCTGGTCCCCTCTGGATCTGAGATTCTGGAATTCTGGGTCTGTGATTCCTTAAAGGCAGAGCTGGGAACAGGAAAACTCTAGAGCAGGGCCACTGCCTGTCGTGCTACCAGCCCAGGCCCCTGGCAATGGTTCCTTAGCTCAGTGCTGTCATTCCCCCTGATGTGTGGAAATGGGGAAAAGAGGTCTCTGAGTCCCCGCTCCCTAGAGGCCCTTTGCCTTGGTTCATAGCACTGGCAGTTGACAAACTCAAACAGCTTTTATTCTCTCTCAGCCAGTGGGCCCTGACACCGACTGCAGAGCTAAACAACCAATTTTCCAATCCAGCTGTTCAGCTGCACTATAGTCTTAAGTTTAAATGCACTTTTTAAGAAAACCTTCGGGAGCTATCTCCTTCCCTCTGCTCTCTTTCTCTGCTGTGAGTCCAGCAGAAAGCAGGCACTTGACACAGAATGCTTGTGCCTGTGGATCCTCTTTCGGACTCAACCCACCATTCCCAAATGAAACCCCAAACTCCAGCGCCTACCCTCCCTGATCTTTGGGGAGGGGCCACCGGGGCGTCTTGCTCTCTGGAGGGCAGCACCGTGCCTTTAAAAGCAGTCCCTCTGCTGTTTCCGACTTGTAGCAGTGGGGCAGGCAAATGTGGGCGAGGCAGCAGGGCTTTGCCAAGGAAACTCCTGATATGGAGGAGTTGAAAACCAGGCTGCAAATGTTAATATCTAACATGCCAGGAAATCTCTGTTCCAGTCCTCCAGGTCTAGTCAGTCGTTGGCTTCAGAAGTCTGTAACGCCTCTCCTTCCTTACTTTGCTTACATCCCTATACCCTAGGCCTTAGGGTGGGCTCTCAGAAGGGAGGTGGTCCCAAGCCCTGTTGCCTATCCTTCCTGGACCACATCCAGCGTAGGCCAGGTTTTATTGAGCCTCAAAAATTTCTCTGCTACGGGCAGGGAGGATGGTGTAGGTAAAGGCTGTTGACAGGCCTGCAGCACAACGCACAGAATGAATTCTGAGGCCAGTGCCAGGGAAGGTGACTTCCTAGCTCTCCTCCATCTTAACCCCCCTCTGGCATCCCTGGGAGTCAGACCATTGGTCATCATTTTCTTCTTCCTTCTCTATTCAGCCTCATATCTGGATGCCCTGTCCAAATCAGCTTCCCATCCTCCACTACAAGGAGAACTCTGATAGGTTAGGGGACCTCGGTAGTATTGCTCAGGAATCATCCTTTAAGGAATTTACCTACAGCACAAAATTTCAGAATTGTGAACAGGATCAGCATTTCCAGAATTTTGGCTATCACAGATGAATGGAATTAAAAATAAAGCACAGCAATAAAAATTGACATTTTTTTTTAAGATGGGGACTTACATAGGGTTGCCAGCCTTTATTTCATCAAACACATACATTAAAAAAAGTACAACTACTCGGGACTTCCCTGGTGGTCCAGTGGTTAAGACTCCGCACTCCCAATGCAGGGGACCAGGGTTCAATCCTTGGTCAGGGAACTAGATCCCACATGCATGCCACAACTAAGAGCCTGCATGCCGCAACTAAAAGATCCTGCATGCCGCAACGAAGATCCGGTGTGCCGTAACTAAGACCCAGCGCAGCCAAATAAATAAATTAAAAAAAAAAAAGAACAACTACTGCTACCATATATTACCGCCATCCTTTCATAAAGGAAAGTACATTTTAATGCCACAAATGTGTGAAGGAGATGGTCTCTAATAAAGGATGGTCCTTTGAATAAAATCTTATAGCTTTATGAGAAAGTTATCTCATTCTTATTTTCCTAATTTCATCCCAGATGTGACATCTTTGTCATGGACTTCCTCAGCACTCCGATGGGGCTGGCACTAGATGGCTTTTCCCTTCCCACTTTCTGTGCCCGTCTCTGTCATTTCTGCTTTGTCATGAAAGGAGGATAGTCATCATGTTAGGAAAAGTTGTGAAAGACTTTGAAATGGGCAAAAAAGGTTATTGGGTGTCCTGTGTAGTTTCTCTTTGGATTATCTTTGCCTTTCATTGTCTTTGAGCTCTTTTACCACTCTGTAAATTGTAGAAAACTGATCATAGTGCAAATGATTTTGCCAATAAAAATACAAATTGTATCCAGTGGACATGCAGTGGATTATTGCCCTGTGGATATTGACCAATGTTGTGTCTGTTGAGTAAATTAATTGCAAGCATTCCTGATGGCTTATGTACATCTGCGCTTTGGATTCTCTTTTGAGCAATTGTAACATCTTGCTAGATCCCTCATTAATTGATGAGTTAAATGATATCATTGACATGTGTTAATTTTATATTTGTACAAAGATCTTGATGTTACCTTTAAAAAAAATTACCGTTTTACAATAACTACCTCTGAGAGTTGTCGTGAGAGTGGAATGAGGTCATGGGTAAGCGAGTGCCTGGCTCAGGTCCTGGCACATAGTGTGCCTTCCACAGCTGGGACAATCCTTGCTTCTTCTGGACTCTGAGCTGCAGGGCACCCTGTGTTTTCTCCAATGAAATAAACAAAATCATCGGATTCAACTTCTCACGGTACAGTATTAGTGACTTTGACTTCCCAAGGATTTTCACATTTCAAAAGAGGACCCTAGGGGAACAATGATGCTTCCCCTGAAAAATGACTATAATGGTGAAAATCCAGAGGGGTGCTGTGCTATAGATATTTGGGGCCAAGTACCTTTAAAATAACCTGCCCTCCTGGCATTCAGCTTCAGAGGACAATTTGATTCAACCTCCCCTCACCCCCTCTCCAATGCCAGAAACACCAGCCTTACCATGCAAAGGGGAGCAGTTTCAAACTTGTACCAGGTTCTTAAAATATACACTTATTAAATCCTCTCCTTGATCTGTGAGGTGGGTATGTTTATACCTGTTACTGATGAGGAACTAGAAGAGGTTAGATGACTGGCCCAAGGTTGTACAGCTAGGAAGTTGTTGTGCCAGATTGAAATCCAGGGTCTGAATCCAGAGCTGTGGATTTGAACCATGAATCAGCCCTTATAGTCAAGACTCTTTCCTCCCCCAGACCGTCACCACTGCTGAGATCCACTGCCAAGTGTCACATCTGGGCAAAGACAGTGCTCCCGTTCAAATGGAAATGCCCTTTAAGGCGTAACACACTTGCCATGAAAATAATGTCAGAAACAAATTGATCTGCACCTGGGACCCAAGACTTTAGGGCAATGCACTCATGTGCATTGCTGAATTCTGGGAGCCCCTGAGAGTCAGGGGACAAGGCATCTTGGGGACTTCAAGGAAAATTGCCTCATTCCACAAGGAGGAAGGGGGGGACCAAGAGAGGGAAAGGGACATGCTCAAGGTCTCAGGGCTTTTAAGTTGCAGAGCTAAGAGCTAGATCTATTTGCTGAGGGTTTTAGACATTTCTGATTAGCTCCCAGAAGTATCTCCCCCAAACCTAACCAATCCCTGAGTTAGGTAGCGTGGCTCTAGGTGTGACTTGTATTTGCTGGGACCTTCAGCCCTGGCATCAAGGCTGTTAGATAGTAACTCTACGTGGTAGAAGCAGGAGTAGATTTGGTTTGAACTCTGCTGCTAGCTCCCTGTGTGACCTTGGCCAAGTCATTTCCCTTCTCCAGACCTGGTTTCCTCTCCAGTCAGAGAGGAGCTGGGGAAGGTAGGCAAGGAGCTCCCTCCAGCAGGGTCCTCTGTGCTGTCTGGGACTGACGGGTAGGGATGGACCTGACAGGAGAAGGAGGAAGCTGGGGAGGATCAGCAGAGTGAGTTGGTGGCAGAGCAGTGGGAAATGTGCCCTCTCTCCCTGCCCCGTGACAACCAGGAAGATACAAGGTGTAGGAAGAGGAGGATGCAGACTTCGGGAGCTGAGGAGGGCCAGCCCCCAATACGGCTTCCTAAAGGTTGTAAGGAATGGCACCAAAAACGGAGGAGTGCTTAAACAAGCTTTATTTGGGAACGCTCCCGGGCGAGGTTCACTGGTCCGAGAGAAAGGGGCCAGAGAAGTCCCGCCCGGGCGAGGGTTTGGGCAGAATTTATAGGGGAAGAAGGGAAAGGGGTGTGGTGAATCCGGGAGGGCGCAGGGTATTCCTTATTTGGTGGTCTTTTCGGGTATCGTGGCAATATCTGGTGCCGGTCGCATCAGTCTTGGGACCGTTAGTCCCACCCCTCGAAAGGCGGGAAGCCTGGGCCGGGTGGAAAGTCCCCAGGTCAGTTCCTGGAACTGGGTGGTCCGGAAAGTCTCCAGGTAAGTTTCTGGAACTGGGTGGTCCGGAAAGTTTCGGTCTGATGCAACCTGTGAGTCTGATTGCGTTCCCCTGCCTCGGGCCAGTTGGCCTTACAAAGGTTAACTGGCCAAAGCCATGCCCTCCTCTGCACTGTGCTGGCTAAGGGGACCCCGTGGCCTGTGCCAGGTGTGGCAGGGCATGTGGGTGCTGGGATGGCCCAGAGGATCAAGGACAATGAGCCAGGTCAGAGCAGCATCTCTGCTGAGCCAGAAACAGGAGGCCTGGGCACATGGAAGCCAGGTATGTGGGTGTCTTGGTGATGGATGGAGCAAGTGTGACCTTTCCCTCTGTCGAGTCCAGCTGGACAGACCCAGTGGCTCCAGGGCCCCTTGTCATCCACTGATTGCTTTGTGATTAATGCACAAATCACTTATTCCCACTTCCTGTCCCTGCTCTGTGCTCTCCTAGCTCCCATGTTAGACCCTCTGCACTTAGGTAATTTACTCAGAAATTATTGTCCCTAGAATCTCCCAGCATGCTCAATGTACAAGTAGTAACCAGGATCTGCGTGCGATTCCCCGGTGGAACCAAGGACAGACAGACCGGTCACAGCACTAGGGAGAGCCTGAAATATCTGTAATGAGTAAAGCAGGGCCCAACTGAGGCCAGAACCTGTCCTGCCCGAATCTCCCCTTCTTTCCTGCGCACTTTTGTGCTCAGCTGGAATGAGGTCCCACATCGCGGTCATTCACTGGAGCTGCCTGTGGGGTCCCACATAAGGATGGGTAGCCTAACCCTGGTTTGTCTGGAAACCAGAGAACTGCATTTGGAGGAGAGGGAGGCCACCCTGCAGTTCCCAACACCAAGCCAGGTAGACCCCCCCCCCACTACCAAACACAGACAGTGAATGAACATTCTCACTTCTTTTCAACAAATATTTTCTTCACCTTGGCCTGGGGTCCCAAAACAAAAACTGCATATAAACTAGGTTTACTGCTGACTTGGCTGCATGGACTTTATGACTTATCAGAGCAAGGAAAGACAGTCATTCTGTCTTATTTACTGAGTACCAGATAGGAGAGAGGGATTGTTTATGTTAATTCACTGGGAAAAGCAGCACATTAAAAATTCTTTATGGGACTTCCCTGGTGGTGCAGTGGTTAAGAATCCGCCTGCCAAAGCAGGAGACACGGGTTCGAGCTGTGGTCCGGGAAGATCCCACATGCTGCGGAGCAACTAAGCCCACGCGCCACAACTACTTAGCCTGCGCTTTAGAACCCGCGTGCCACAACAACTGAAGCCTGAGTGCCTAGAGCCTGTGCTCCCCAGCAAGTAAAGCCACTGCAATGAGAAGCCTGCACACCGCAACGAAGAGTAGCCCCCACTGGCCGCAACCAGAGAAAGCCCACGCACAGCAACGAAGACCCAATGCAGCCTAAATTAATTAATTATTTTAAAAAAGCTTTGTGCTGTTCCTTCTTTCATGTAGCAGAATGTATTTAATTATCCCTCATCCTACCCCATTCCCCACTTGCCTTCCTCCCTTCCTATACAGGGCAGATTAAAATGTTTTTGCTCAGTCGGAGGAGCAAATTTGTAAGTAATTTGTAAGGTAAAGGATGGGGGACAAATGCTCTATTTGCAAAATAAGGCCAGGAGTCTGAGTTCTTGTGAGACAGAGTAAAGTTATGAGAGTCGGAGGAATGTGAATACCTCCAATAGACCAAAGGGGAGCTCTGAAGATAAATTAATCTTCTGGTGCCGAGGTATATTTGACTTAAGACTTTTTAGGAGGAAACCAGCTGCTGTGGGGATAGGAGGCCGCATTCAGTGGGCTAGAAGTCCCCCTGCAAGGATTGCTGAGACCAGAGCTCAGCCCTGTCCTCTGCAGAGCCTGCGGGTGTCCCTTTCCTGGTACTACATGGAAGACAAGGACTTCCTAGATGTCCCATGTGCATACTCCCTTGTTCCCCAGCCCTCCCCTCTCTCTCTGTCCACAGTCCTCTCCCACTTAACTCCTCCCCCATTGGTGGTCCAGTCCTCCCACTCTTAGATGTGGCCTTGGAGGACAACACACAAGGGGATGCTCCGTGGTTACAGAACCAGGCACGGCCCATCTGGCTGAATGAGTAACTCACATACCTACTTTGCAAAGGAGCCCTTGCCTGTCAATCCAGCAGGGTGTGGTCATAGCAGTAATAACGGCCTGTGCTTACATGGTGTATCCTTCTAATCAGATATTTACAGATACTAACTCATTAATGACAACTCTGTGAGTTGGGTACTGTTACAACCCAATTTGACAGATGAGTAAACTGAGGCACAGAGAAGTTAAATGACTTGCCCAGGGTCACACAGCTAGCAAATGGTGGCATAGGGATTTGAATTTGGCAATTTCCCTCCAAAGTGCACACACTTAACAGCTATCCATTCTGCTCCGTGCCCCCAGGTGAGCATTCTCTTATGTTAGACTCTTGATTGCCGGTGACAAAAACCCAACCCAAGGACGCTCCAGGTAGATGAAGCAGCAGTTGCAAAGGCCTGGAAGCCTGAAAGAGAAGGTGGGTGGTCAGGGAGGGTTGTAAGTTACTGGGAACAGAGATGAAAGAAAGTCATAAGAGGGAGCTTCATTTGGGTCAGGTGGACAGAGACAGGGGGCTCGCTGCAGTGACCTGGAGCTGAGGACACCAACTGTCTTGTCACTGAGGCCGGGGGTGAAGAGAGACACAAGGGAACAAGCGTGGCCCGGAGCCCTGTGCCCTTCTTGTCCAGCATTCCTCAAACATTCCCTCACTCCCAACTCTTCTCTTTTTCCTCATCTATGTTTTTGGTTTTCCAAATCTTTTTTTTGCTTCTGGCTCCCCTGGAGAGTGTGTGCTCCACAGAGGGAGCTTTGATCTGTTTCAGCCCTCCAGGAGGGGCAGTCTCTGGTGCAGATTAATTATATAGCTTGGCACCCATCCCCATGTAAGCCTGGTTCTTTTAATTAAAGATTCAGTAGGAGCGGGTGTTGTGTCAGGCTCTGGGAGCTGGCAGGGGGCCGGGGGAGTGTATCAGTGGGTCTGAAGCCTCCTTTCTTTAGGGTGAGTGGTCTTTGATTTATCTTTTCCCCCTTTGCCACGCCTCACTGGCAGTTTTGAAATTGAGTTCTCCCTGAATCTGCACAACAAACTGAGTTAGAAGACAGAGTTCCCCTCCCCCATATCTACCCAACCACCATACTGGGTGAGGCTATGGCGGGAGTGGGGTGGGTACAGGGGAGGCCTGGTGTCCTGGCCAAGTGCCTCCCAGACACTGAGTGAGCGAATTCCCCCTCCTGCTCCTACCCTGAACTTGAGCAAGCCATTGAACGTTCCTGGGCTTCTGCGTCATCCTTAATGTGTCAGGCAAGGTGACTTGTGACTGTTCCTACCAACCTCGTGCACAGGGACAAATGGAACAGAGAGGAGACCCAGTAAGCAGAGGTCCAAGTCGTCTTCTCCCTGAGATGTGCAGCTCAGAAGGCTCCCATCCCCCCAGCAAAGGGTCCAGCTACAAGGAGCTGTTGACCTGGGAATCTGTTAGGCTCCTGTGGTTGGGGCATGGGGTGCAGGGAGGAGAGGGATGACTGGAGATGATACAGTTGCAGAGTGAGTGGGGTGGGTGGGGGTATTTATCTACTTGGTAGATACAGGCAAGGCTGTTATGAATCTGGCCGCTTCCTTCCCTCCCCGCCAGCCAGCTGCAGCACTGACAACCAGGGGACTAGGGACAGATCCATCTGGGAAGCAGGAGGCAGGGGAAGGGGGTGGGGCAGGGAGTAGGATGAATGGCCAGATATTCCTAAGGCTTGTGTCCTTTGAAAGAGAATGAGATCAAGGCTGGAGACTTGGCCTTACACCCCCTCCTCTGAATGCTGGGAGCCCCTGAGAGTCAGGGGACAAGGCATCTTGGGGACTTCAAGGAAAATTGCCTCATTCCACAAGGAGGAAGGGGGGGACCAAGAGAGGGAAAGGGACATGCTCAAGGTCTCAGGGCTTTATGTTGCAGAGCTAAGAACTAGATCTATTTGCTGAGGGTTTTAGACATTTCTGATTAGCTCCCAGAAGTATCTCCCCCAAACCTAACCAATCCCTGAGTTAGGTAGCGTGGCTCTAGGTGTGACTTGTATTTGCTGGGGCCTTCAGCCCTGGCATCAAGCCTGTTAGATAGTAACTCTACGTGGTAGAAGCAGGAGTAGATTTGGTTTGAACTCTGCTGCTAGCTCCCTGTGTGACCTTGGCCAAGTCATTTCCCTTCTCCAGACCTGGTTTCCTCATCTGGGGTAATTCCGCCTGCCCTCTTGTGCTTCACAGGGTCAGGGCTCAGATGGGACCATTCTCTCTTTTCAGACATCTACAGTCTAATTACAGGCTAATTCTTGACCAGCTGATGGGAGAGATTCTTAAATGTACCTGTAAAATTTAGGAGGTCTGGGCTTTACTAACCTGCATCATTTTCCTGGGATCCCAGGAAAAACCTGAAGACCAGAGGGAGGGGCAGGGCCTGTAAGATGTCTGAGTGACACACCCTTTAGGCCCAGAGACCCACCCTGCCTGAGAAGTACTGCAGTTTGATGGATCCTAGAAGTAAAAAGAGGTTACATTTATAGAGGTTTTTTTTTTTTTTTTTTTTTGCGTCACGTGGGCCTCTCACCGTTGCGGCCTCTCCCGTTGAGGAACACAGGCTCCGGACGCGCAAGCTCAGCGACCATGGCTCATGGGCCCAGCCGCTCAGCGACATGTGGGATCTTCCTGGACCGGGGCATGAACCCACGTACCGTGCATCAGCAGGCGGACTCTCAACCACTGCGCCACCAGGGAAGCCCTATAGAGGTTTTTTTGTTTGTTTGTATTTTTGCGGTACGCGGGCCTCTCACTGCTGCGGCCTCTCCCGTTGCGGAGCACAGGCTCCGGACGCGCAGGCTCAGCGGCCATGGCTCACGGGCCTAGCCGCTCCGCGGCATGTGGGATCTTCCCGGACCGGGGCACGAACCCGTGTCCCCTGCATCAGCAGGCGGACTCTCAACCACTGCGCCACCAGGGAAGCCCTAGAGTTTTTTTTTTTTTAATGTTTCAGGTTCTTTATATGTATTGTTTCATTTGTGTCACCATCTCACCAGTTATAATTGTTGCCCTCATTTTATGCATGAGGAAACTGAGCCTTGGGTAAAGTCAACATGTCAGGCCACACAGTGGTGAGTGGCAGGGCCAGGGTTTGGTATCTCCAAAGCCTTATTCCACCAACTTCTGCCTCTGCTGGCCTTGAGGCCCTGGCCAGAGGGGGCGCTTCAGAGGTCTCAGGCAAGGGCTCCCTGTGGTCCCGGGGTGGCTGCCTCAGGGAGCTGAGGCGGGCTGGCCGCCTTCAGGGAGGCAGGGCCGGGCTGTGAGACTGAATGGGCCAGGGCTGGGGGAGGGTTGGGTCCTGCCACAGGTTTTGCCGAGGCTCCTTGACAGGCAGCGCTCAAGCCACCCCCTCCTTCAGAAAGCCTTCCCGAAGCCGCCCCCCACCACCACCACCGCAGAGCTGTTCCTCACTGTACTTCCACGTCACCTGGGCCTGTTTCATAGCACATCTTTATGCTAATATATATATGCTATTGAAGTTTGTAGGGAATAAAGTTACACTAGGGCTTCTCCCATTCCCCTGCAAACACCTTGAGGGCAGGGACTCATGTGCATTGCCTAAGGCACCTAGGAGAGGTTTTGCAAAGAATAGCAGGTGATCGATGAGTATTTGTGGAATGAACTATTAAAAATAATCATTCTTAAGACTGTCAAGAGTGATTTCATATACATTATTTACCCATTCATTCAAATACATACACATTTGCTGAGCCTAAAATCATATGCCTAGACTTCACCAGATTCCAGGGACACAAAGGACACATTGGACACCTGTCTGTGTGTGGGGAGCTCATAGTGGTGGGGGTCGGGAGTGGGGAGGGGAGGGGAGGGGAATTGGTGAGGGCAAGAGACTAAAAAAAAGACAAAACAAAACAAAATGTGAAAACAGAAAATTACAGCATATTCAGCTAGGAGTCAGCACAGGTGCTGGCAAAGCCCAGAGAAAGAGCCCCTGGCCCAGTCTGGGGGTGTCAGGGAAGGCTTCCAGAGCAGAGGAAGCAGAACGGGGCTTTGTGGGCCAGGCAGGAGCAAGTCAGCCAGGGGGAGGGTGTCTGAGTCAGCCAGGGGGAGGGGATTCAGAGTCAGCCAGGGGGAGGGGGTTCAGGGTCAGCCAGGGGGAGGGGGTTCAGAGTCAGCCAGGGGGAGGGGGTTCAGGGTCAGCCAGGGGGAGGGGGTTCAGGGTCAGCCAGGGGGAGGGGGTTCAGGGTCAGCCAGGGGGAGGGGGTCTGAGTCAGTCAGGTGAAGCGGTGGTCAGATTAGGGAGAACATGGGGCAGGAGGGAGCTCAAGGCAGGTTTTGGGGTGATTGTACCGGTGAGTAATGCAGCTGCCTGGTGTGGAGAGGGATGTTTTGAGGACCCAGGTGGGAAGAAGGAAGAATGGAAGTAACAGCTTTTATTTGAACATGGAGTGCTTTGTGTTTCTCAAAGCACTTCCACATCTATCTCAAATTAGCCTAAAAACAGCAGCAGCAGCAGCAAAGTCCCTCTGCGCCAGGCTTTTTCTCAGGGCAGGTGTTATGTGTTACTTGGGGAGAAGGAGGTGCTGTTATCACCTCCCCTGTACAGAAGGGGACACTAAGGCCCCAAGAGAACTGGCTTCTTCGGGAGGGGCAGGGAGGGCTCTGTGATTCTCTGTCTGCAGTTGAGGACATGGGCGCTCAGGGGGTTATGTGACAAGGTCTGGTCCTTTGACATGAGGTCCACCTGGGGTTCCAACTCAGGCCTCTGGGTTCCTAGCCTGGGGCTTTTTCCTGGAAATTTCTCTGCCTCTCAGGACAAAATATCTGAACCAAGGAGCCAGACTGTGATTGGAAATCAGCTCAGGCTGCCTGGTATTTCTCCACTTCTGCCTCTGCCACTGAAGGCGCCAGGACGCCCCCGCCAACCGCAGTGACCTGGGCTTTGAGGGAAGTGTTTTACCCGGTCAGCCAGCTGTTGGAAGTGCAGATACCGTCCCCTCTGTCCTGGGCACAAACCAACCAAGTTGCTCCACTCCAGGCATCCACTCTTGTTACTTAATTCAGTTCACAAAGTTAACCCGTTGATCACAAGCCAGCAGCTTCACTGCTGGGGCTTCCCAGTCTCTCCACTCCCACCTGTCCTGGGCTTCTCCATCACCAAGGAAGAGGGAGATTTTCATCCTTCCTTCCCATGGGATGCTTCAAGCACCGCTGTGACAGTGTTGCTGACCCCTGACTCTGCCGCCTTCCCTGACACTACAAACAACTGACCCTTGGCCCGTTAGCCTGATACCTGGTCTGTGGCCTACTTTGCATGTCCCTTTCTAAAATCTCCTTGAGGACCCCCATTTGCCACCTCACCTGGTTCAGGCTCACAAATGCTCAGTCACTGAGGAAGGGAGCAGAGTGGACAGGTAATTTGTTCACAGCATAAATGGGTCTGCTTTGAATCCTGACCACTGCCAATAGCCACGTGACCTTGACCAAGACTTGACCATATTTCTCTGGGGTGTTGTGCAGAGATCATGAGATCCAAACTGTAAGACATCTAGTACTTCTACAATAATCTCTCAATAAATGGTAGATATTTAACTATTAATAATGAAGTCTTTTTAAAGGATTTCTATGAGGGTGAATTTGAAAGTGGTTGGAAACTCCAGGCTGCTTCCCCTTCTCTACTAGAAACCCAGCGAGGGCAGGGGCCTTGTCTTTTGTTCACGATGTCTGGTACATGGAAGGTTCTTGATGTATATATTTATTTTTGGATAACTGAATAAATCTACACTGTCCTCAATTCTGACTTTAGGATTCATTTTTGGTATTAATTTTTCCTAATTATAAAAGTAATACATGTTTCATTGTAGAAAAATTGGAAAATATTTCTTAAAATTAAGAAAACAAAACCTAGCTGTGATCCTACTCTCTAGATATAACCATGATTAATGTTTTGATACATTTCCCTACAGCATATATGTATCAAAATTTTTATATTCTTGTTTTTCAGTTAACATAATGAGCATTTTCCTGTTATTAAGTAAACTTTACAAACATAATCTTCAGTGCTACATATATTATTCTGTGACACGAATGTATCGTAATTTATGTAACCAATAAGCAATGGTTGGATATTTAAGATTTTTCACCATTATAAAGCTGCAATGAACATCCTTCCGTATAAATATTTGTGTATATCTCTGAATTAAGAATTTCTACCACAAATAAATTCTACAAAGTCAATTACTGGATCTAAGAGTGAACATTTTAAGGATCTTGATATACGTATTGTTAAATGATTCTTCTGAGAGGTTGCACTAACCCACACTCCTCTCACTCTCAATGCTTGAGAACTCTCACCACCAGAATATTACCATTTAAATGGAGACACAGAACTTACTTTTTTTTTTTTTTTTTTGCGGTACGCGGGCCTCTCACTGTTGTGGCCTCTCCCGTTGCGGAGCACAGGCTCCGGACGCGCAGGCTTCGGACATGCAGGCTCAGCGGCCATGGCTCACGGGCCCAGCCGCTCCGCGGCACGTGGGATCTTCCCGGACCGGGGCACGAACCCGTGTCCCCTGCATCGGCAGGCGGACTCTCAACCACTGCGCCACCAGGGAAGCCCAGAGAACTTACTTTTATATGATGATGCTCTTGCCTTAGACATACATGGTACATTCAGTCACACCAGGGTTTCTCCACCTTGCTAGCATCTACTTTTGTGCTGAAAAACTGTTTGTTATGGGAGCTGTCCTGTGCACTGTAGGATGAGTAGTTGCAGTTATGATAACCAAAAATGGCTCCAGATATTGCCAATGTTCCCTGAGGAACAAAATCACCCCTGGTTGAGAACAACTGAGTTGTACTCTATTAATTTTTTTTTTTTTCGGTACGTGGGCCTCTCACTGTTGTGGCCTCTCCCGTTGCGGAGCACAGGCTCCGGACGCGCAGGCTCAGCGGCCATGGCTCACGGGCCCAGCCCCTCCGCGGCATGTGGGATTTTCCTGGACTGGGGCACGAACCCGTGTCCCCTGCATTGGCAGGCGGACTCTCAACCACTGCGCCACCAGGGAAGCCCTATATTCACTTTTTATTGATTGCGATTAACAGAAACCAACTCTAAGCAAAAATGGTGCCTTTGTTAGAAGAATCTTAGAGTATCAGAGAACCCAAGGGTGTAAATGCTACTGGGCCTTCTCTTTTCATTTTCAGGTCGGACTCATTCTTTTCTCCTGATACAGACTGCCTTCCTCTGTATCCTTGCCTATATGGAGGAAAATGGCCAGCACCAACATTCTTGAAGTTTATATCCGTCTTGTTTGTGAGAAAACCAGACCTTGCTGGGATCTCTCGGTTCAAAATCCAAATTCTCAGGGAAGAACTCCGATTGGCCCAACTCAGATGGGCTTCTGCTGCTGGTCCAATCATGTAGCTGGAAGTGGGGGCTGGGGAGAAAGGCACATGGCCCCTGGGAGTCTCGCTGTAACCATGTGGATGTGCAGTTTCTAGAAAAGAAGCTGCTGGGCAGCCAACCCTCTAGGATTCCCCTACATCTGGTGGGGGTTTCCCAAGCGTGCACATGCACTACTGTACAGACATCCCAACTGCGCATTTTCCTGAGAAGCCGGGGACTGTCTGTCTCGTTCTGTGCCCCCTCCCAGCTCAGCCTGGACTTACAGGTGTGGCGGTAAGGCTGCTGTGACACCCAGGCTCTGGTTTCAGCCACATTCTGGGTGGAGGGGCCGGTTTCTCTATGACAGATTGACAAAGTTACTCAGGCAGGTCCCACCGAGCAAGCTCACTTTAGGGTCTGGTGTTTGCAAGTGTTTTAGGTGGGAAATAACTGCTGGTCCTCCTTCATAAAGCTGGCTTTGCAGGGTGCAGCCACTGAGGCAGAGGAGACCTGTGCCAACCTGGCACCATCCTGAGTGCTGGCAATTCAGCCTCTGCCTCCAAGAAGGGGGCAGGCTGGTGTACAGGCAGTGCCGGGCCTGAGACCTGGGCCCTGAGCACAGAGGCCTCAAGCCAAGAGCAAATGGCAAAAGGAGGGCTTCTTCCACAAGTAAAGACGGGCGCCATCCTATTCTGAAAGCCTTTCCAGCTCACGGACACCGTTCCTGCCCTCACCATGCTGTGACCTCGGATAAGTCCCCTCTCTCGGGGCTTTGGGTTCTTTACAGAAATAGAAAGGACACCTGCCCTGCCTTCTCCACAGAACATAAAAAGAGATTTGATAGGAAAGTGCTTTCAAAAGTTTATGTAAAAGCAGTGCAAGTCCTATTGTAATAAAGGTATTTATAATCATTACTTCACTCTGGGGAAATTCTAAATACTTTGAGGCCATCTATTGCTCAACAGAAGCAGAGCTGGGGGCAGTGTTTCCTCTGAGCCATCCCTTCCAGACCTGGAGCTGGCTCCAGATTTCTGCTGCTATATGAATGTTTCAGGGAAGTTTCACCTAGAAACTCAGGAGCCTGAAAATGAGTTGGGTCTCTCTTTCCCATATAACTGTGGGCACGTTAATTAACCTCTCTGGGCTTCAGTCTCAGCATCAGTAAAATGGGCATACTAGTGGCCTACCTCTTAGGTTATTAATGTGCGTAAGGCGCTTGTGCATGGCAGAGAGCAAGTGCTCCCTTCGTGTTTGCTCTGTGTATTCATATCACAATGTGCCCAGGACTGAGCTGAGGGCTGTGCAGAGAGATGAGGAGAACATGGCCGGCCCTTAGGGTCCTCGTGGTGACCAGAGGAGGGAGGATCCTGAGGCATCTATAAAGCAATGTGGCAAATCGAGCGATAGTGATCCAAGTGTCCCTGGGACTGGGGCCCTCTCCAAGGCTTCCCCTGGGGCTACAGGGAAATAGGTCAGATAAGGCAGGACACGGGTCAACCCCACTGTCTTGGGCTTTCCACAGTTCTGGGATGTAACTGCCCAAGGATCGGGAGAAGCGCGCCCCTCCCCATGTCTCAGGCTCATAGGGAACGCTTTCAAGGGGAAAACCCTCCCTTTTTTTTTTTTTTTTTTAGCGGTATGTGGGCCTCTCACTGTTGTGGCCTCTCCCATCGCGGAGCACAGGCTCTGGATGCGCAGGCCCAGCGGCCATGGCTCACGGGCCCAGCTGCTCCGCGGCATGTGGGATCTTCCCGGACTGGGGCACGAACCCGTGTCCCCTGCATCGGCAGGCGGACTCTCAACCACTGCGCCACCAGGGAAGCCCACCCTCCCTTTTTTAAAAAAAGTAGTTGCCCAACATTTCCAACCCTAGGCAATGGTTAGGTGGAGGACATGCAGTCAGTAAAACTGATACCACACAGATTGCACATGACATGGAAAAGCGCTTACATGAGACGTAGAGTCGCTGGCTTTCCCAGCTGCTCAGAGCAGGAAGGAAGAGCAGGGATTGCAAAGGGACCATCAACTGTGGAAAAACCTGCCCGCTACCTCGGATGGAGGAACCTAGTGCGGGGGGAGGCAATGCAGTGCTGGGGGAGGAGTGAGTGACTGGAGCCTGGGGGGAGCAGTGGGCACTCAGAGGAGGAAGGATGGGGAAACTCAAAGCCGAGGCCAAGACAAACGCAGAGCGGGCCCAGCTTGGGGTGGGGTCGGAGCTGGGGTGGGGGTGTTAGGAGGGGGAGGGGACTTGCCAGGAGGAGATGACTCCAGGAGGAGTTTGCTTTCTGGTGTCCGGGACTTTGCTGGGTGAGGCACAGCTTTGCTTCCCTCAGCTGGTAATTGACTCTAATGTTAGAGTCTGAAACATTTGGCCAAAGCAGACGACTGCCGAGGGGCTTGCCTCTCAGGTGTGTGTACACGTGGCGGGGAGCAGAAAGGAGAATTCCGTATTCATTAAGATTGCAGGGAGGTAAAATCTTATGCACACTTGTACATGGACAGGGAAGGCACACAAGGAAATGAAAACAGATTTGTTAGGATGGTAGACCAGCGGTTTGCTTATTTTTAGCCCTTTTCCCCAGTGCTCTTTTCCTCACCAGGATGCGTACTACATCCACGCGTCCCCATCTCCGTTTACATCTGCATCCACATGCATTTCTATGTCCGTTGCTATCCATATTCATACCTGCACTTACACTCATACCTGCATTCATATATTTGCTAAGAAGCTCCCTTTCCCACTACAGGTAAATGCTAGCTTCCAGGAGATTTCTTTTACAAAAGCTATTTATGCTGGGTGGGTTTGGCCTTGTCTTTCCTTCTCACCTTAGCCCATCCTTTCCTTTCCCTCAACCACCTCTTTCCCTTCCTGTTTGTTCTCCTCCCCTCCCTCCCAGCTGGGGCCACATTTCCCTTGTCCCTCAAGCATCTCCCCTCCTCCGTCCCCACTCTCAGTTGGCCAAACCCACTCCACCTAAACTTTGGGCCCTGAAGTCTGACCAGATTTCTAAAGATAGGGGAGCCCCAGCTGCCTGTGCTTTGATGGGGACTGGTAATAAGGCACAATTTGGGGGCTCAGGGTGTGGCTGGGACGCATAAGAAGGACCATGCGTAACCTCTGCAGAAACCAGGCCTCTGTTTTTCTGTCTTTTCATGTTGCCCAGGGCAATCTCTCCACTCTCCTGGCTTAAACCATCTTTTATATGTACATGCCTCTCCCATCTCTGAACTTCAGAGCCATAAATTTTTTAATTAAAAAAATTTCTTTTTAATTAAATATAGTTGATTTACAATGTTGTGTTAATTTCTGCTGTATAGCAAAGTGATTCAGTTATACATATATATATATATATGCACACATCCCTTTTTAAAAAATATTCTTTTCCATTATGGTTTATCATAGGATACTGAATATAGGTCTCTGTGCTATACAGTAGGACCTTGTTGTTTTGAGCTATTAATGAATTAATTAATTAATTTTCACCTTTATTGGAGTATAATTGCTTTACAATGTTGTGTTAGTTTCTGCCGTACAACACAGAGCCATAAATTTAAATGCCTTCTGGATACCCCTGCCTGGGTGTTTCACACACTTTCCAAACCCAGCATGTCTAAGGCAGAAATGATCACATCACACTCCCAGGCTGGCTCTTCCCCCAACAGACCCTCATCAAACCCCCAGGGCCTGGGGCCAAACAAGGGAGTCACCCTCAAGCCTCTTCTCTCCCTTAACCCCAGTTCATCGTTCACATATTCAGTTTGGCTCCCTCTCACTCTCCCTCTCCACTGTTGCTGCCTTGGTTGACTTTTTTCTCCTTTTCCTGTTTTTAAAAAATATTTATTTATTTATTTGGCTGCATCAGGTCTTAGTTGCGGCACGTGGGATCTTTGTTGCAGTGTGTGCAGTCTTCTCTCTAGTTGTGGTGTGCGGGCTCTAGGGCACGTGGGCTCAGTAGTTGTGGCACACGGGCTCTAGAGCACAGGCTCAGTTGCCCTGAGGCATGTGGGATCTTAGTTTCCAGACCAGGGATCGAACATGCATCCCCTGCAATGGAAGGCAGGTTCTTAACCACTGGACCACCAGGGAAGTCCCCTCCTTTTAATAGACTATTTTTTAGAGCAATTTTAGGTTCACAGCAAAATTGAACAGAAAGTACAGAGATTTTCCCAAATCCCCCCTACCCACACATATGCATAACTTCCCCACTATCAACATCTCTGACCAGAGTAGTGATTTGTTACAACTGAGGAACTTAACTTGATACATCTTAATCACCCAAAGTCCATAGTTTACCTTAGGGTTCCTTCCCTCTTGGTGTTGTACATTCTGTGGGTTTGGACAAATGTATAATGAGATGTAGCCACCATTGTGGTGTCACACAGAGTAGTTTCACTGCCCCCCAGATCCTCTGGGCTCCACGTATTCCTCCCTCCCCATTAACTGCTGGCAAGCTCTGATCTTTTTACTGTTTCCATAGTTTTGCCTTTTCTAGAATGCCATATAGTTGGAGTCATACAGTATGTAGCCTTTTCAGATTCACTTCTTTCACTTAGTTACATGGATCTGTTTCCTCCATATCTTTTCATGTCTTGGTAGCTCTTTTTTTTTTTTTAAAGCACTGATTTATATTCCAGTGTCTGGATGGACCACAATTTATCCATTCACCTATTGAAGGACATCTTGTTTGCTTCCAAGTTTTGGCAATTATGAATAAAGCTGCTATAAACATCTGTGTGCAAATTTCTGTGTAAATGTAAGTTTTTAACTCCTTTGGGTACCAAGTAGTGCGATTGCTGGATCACACGGTAAGAATAAATTTAGCTTTGTAAGAAACTGCCGACTGTCTTTCAAAGCAGCTACACCATTTTGCATTCCTACCAGCGATGAGTGAGAGCTCCTATTGCTTCACATCCTTGCCAGTATTTGGTGTTGTCAGTATTTTCCATTCTAATGTGTAGTGTGTAGTGGTATTTCATTGTTTTAATGAGCATTTTCCTGATGACATATGACATAGAGTAACTTTTTAAAAAAATTATTTATTTATTTGGCTGTGCGGCGTGGCCTGTGGGATCTTAGTTCCCCGACCAGGGATTGAACCCGTGCCCTCTTCAGTGGAAGCACAGAGTCTTAACCACTGGACTGCCAGGGAATTCCCCAGGGTAATTTTTAATGTGCTTCTTTGCCATCTGTGTATCTTCTTTGGTAAGGTGTCTGTTCAGATCTTTTGCCCATCTTTCAATTAGATTATTTATTTTCTTACTGTTGAGTTTTAAGAGTTCTTTGTATATTTTGGATAACAGTCCATTATCAGATATATCCTTTGCAAATAGTTTCCTCCAGTTTGTGGCTTGTATTCTCATTCTCTTGATTTGCCTTTCACAGGGCAGAAGTTTTTATTTTTAGTGAAGTCCAGCTTATCAATTATTTCTTTTGTGATTCATGTCTTTGGTGTTGACTCTAATTTTACGTGGCCCACACCAAGGTCTCCTGACTCCTGATTCCCTCAGGTTCTTCATCTCCTCCCCACCCTGCTCTTTGAGAACTCCATTAACATAGGCCTTTCACTTCCTCAGATGCTCCTCCCACCTCAGCCCCCCCCAACTGTTTGTCCAGCCAACTCCCACCGTCCTCTGAAGTCAACTCAATGAGGCTTCCTTGGGGAGGGGAGAGCTCAACTCAGGTGCCACCTCCATTACATCTCTCCCAGCCCGTGTACTTCTACTTCCTTTCACTTGTCACAATCATAAGATGCGGCTCCCTGCTAAGATGTAAGGTCCATGAGGGCAGGTGGAATTTCTTCGTTGGTCACTGTTTATCTCCAGAGCTAGTGCTATGCCTGGAACATAGTAATGGTTATTATAATAGCAAATACATCTACAGTGCTATGTGCCAGAAACCCTCCAAAGCAGGTTACATATTTAACTCATCTGCTCTCTACAATAACCCCATGAGTGGGTAATTGATTCCGAGGTACAGTTTGCCCAAGATCACAGAACTAGTAAGTGGAAGAGCTGGGGTGAAACCCAGAAAATCGGGCTCCAAAGTCATCTTTGTTGAATGAATGACTCAGAGAGAAAGAGAAGGAGACAACTAGGAAATAGTATGAGAGAGAAGGTGGTTAAAGATCAGAGTGAATGAAATAGGCATTTGCCTCAGAAGGGCTCCTTAATGGTTGTTGACTGACTGTTGAACGGACTCTGGAAGAGAGATGCTACTCGGCCTCAGCCCCTCCTTCCTTCTGGGATGAGCAGCACAGGCAGATAATTGGCGGGACAAAGCCTGCGTTCTTTGCGAGGGGCTCTTGGAAGGCTGCCACGGGGCACTTTTTTTTTTTTGTGGTACACGGGCCTCTCACCGCTGTGGCCTCTCGCGTTGCGGAGCACAGGCTCCGGACGCGCAGGCCCAGCGGCCATGGCTCACGGGCCCAGCCGCTCCGCGGCATGTGGGATCTTCCCGGACCGGGACACAAACCCGCGTCCCCTGCATTAGCAGGCGGACTCTCAACACAGGGCACATTAATACTGAGCTGCCTTGGGTAGAGACAGCCTAAGCTGGAGATAATTACTGCTGAGATGTCTAGGACATCAGTTGAAAAGATTCAGTCATCCCCAGCAGCTCTGACTCAGCCACAGCCCTTTTTAGGGGAAGACAGTGGAGCGTCCAAGAGGCCCCAAGGTCATTGCCCCCATTCCTCATCTGACCCAGTCCTGACCACATCTGGGGTCTCTGTAGTTGTAGACACTCGGGGAATCCATCCCCCCCACAACCGCCCCTGCCTTTCCCAGTCACCCTGTATCAGAAAATTTTGCTATCCTGTTGTCACGTATAAAAGTAATTTTTCCAGATGGTGAAAATATAATCGAGCAGTTTTGGGGAATGTTCTGCTTCTCCCTGGGGAACACCTGGATGTCATACCCACAATCAACAGGGTTGGTTCCCTGAGCTAACTTGTTCTTTGCATGAGTCAAGCCATTGCTATGGCCCCTGCTGTTTAAGAGAAGCACTGTTCACATGGCAAACGGGAACCTGGTGAGCCTCCAGAGGAATAAACAGGTAATGACTGAGGATGGGACACTAGTATCAGGGTCCTTTACTGCGAGCAGTAGAAGCTGACTCAGCAAAAGGAAATTTCTGGAAGGATAAGAGGAGTTCACAGGATCAAGGGAAAGAGTAAAAGAGAGAAAGAATAAGGGAAGGCACAGGAACCAGGGTTATTTTGTGGCAGCAATAGACAGTCTCTTCAGGGGTAGCCTTTGGGAGAGAGGTCCCCCAACAGTGTTCTCTTGTTGTGAGTCCAGGGACAGAAAGTCCTCAACTCTTTGGCCAGGGGAGACCAAGCCACCTTGATTGATAGCTTCACCAGGACTGGATCCGCTGGGGGAGGGGTGGTAATCCAAAACAGAATCCCAGTGATGATACTAAAAGATGGAGTTACAGGTAACAGGCACAGAAGGCCCTTCTGAAGATATGAACTGAAACTAAAATGGTGAGAAAGAGCCAGACACAGGAAGAGTTGGGGGAAGAGGGAACAGCAGGTGCAAAAGCCCTGTGGTGGGAAAGAGCTCGGTGGATTTTCAAGGGTCAGGGTGGCTGGCTCTGTCTTCCCTCACAGACTTGGCTTGGGAATGGGCCCATCGCCAGTCCTCAGAGGCTCCCTGGGCCATGTTATGGGGCCAGAATTTTGTTTATTCCAGATGCAACAGAATAGAAGCCTAGGTCCAGAGGCATTCTCCTAGCTCCTGTGATAGGGAGAACAGTGAGGGTGGAATTTTGGTCAAGTCATGTTTCTGGAGGCCTGTGGTGGACCAGGCGCTGTGTTAGGGTCGGTAGACTAAGGATGGATACAATACATGATGCAGTCCTCAGAGCACCTACTCCTGTGGGGCAGATACAGGCAGATCACGTGATAGCAGTAAACTTGGAGCATGGATTTAAAACCTTCTTCTTTTGTTTTTCATTCTGAGTTTTTTATTTTTTAGGCCACATGATGCGGCATGTGGGATCTTAGTTTCTTGACCAGGGATCAAACCTGCGCCCCCTGCAGTGGAAGCTTGGAGTCTTAACCAGTGGACTGTGGGGGGAAGTCCCCAACCTTTCTTCTTTTCTGAGCTATGTGTTTAGTTCTGTATATTCCCCCATAATACTGCTTTAGCAGCACCCCAATGATTATTTTTAGTTTCTCTAAGCCTTTGTTTCTTCATGTATAAAATGGGAATAATAATAGTACCCTAGTAATATGAAATTTTTATAGGGATTAAATGAGATAATATATGTAAAGGTCTTACATATGCTTGGCACTTAATGGTAACTGCTCAACAAATTTTAGTTGTTATGATTAATAATAAAAATCAATGTAAGTCCTACTATCCTGAAACCAATGATTTTGATAAGTTGTTTTTTAATTTTCATTCAACTCAAAATACTTCCTAGTTTTCCTTTTCTTTGGCACAAGGATTATTTAGAGGTGTGTTGTTTCGTTCTCAAATATTTAGGGATTTTCTAGGTATTTTTCTGTATTGATTTCTAATTTATTTCTATTGAGGTCAGAGAACATACTTGGTATGACTTAAATCCTTTTAAGTGTATTGAGTTTTATTCATGGCCCGGAAGATAATCTCTCTCGATAACAGTTTCCTGCTTACTTGATCCATGCTTGGTTGTGATTGGGTGGAGTGTTCTGTAATTGTGGATTAGGTCAAGTTGGTTCATAGTGTTGTTCGAATCTTTATATCCTTGCTAATTATCTGACTTGTTCTATCAGTTATTAAGAGGGGGTACGAAAATCTCTAATTGTGGGCTTGTCAATTTCCCCTTACAGTTCTGTTAGTTTTTGCTTCATGTATTTTGAGGCTCTGTTATAAGATATATAATGTTTAGAATTATTGTACAATAAAGCACAATATTGTATATTGCTTTATATACAATAAAGCAATACAGCCCAAAATGTCAACTGAGAAAGCTAAGAAATCATCTCTAGATACTGAGGCAAGATGCTTTTATGCACTCTCTTCAGTGCTCATGAATCATGGGCTTTTCCGGTCTGGCCTGTAGGAACCAGTGCTATTCCCAGCTTGTGTGAGGGCTCAGCACTGTTCCCTTTAATCCTCGGTTTATTCTTCCCCCAGCCTCGAAGAGGTTCCTCACGTGTACGTGCTGATCAGTACTCAGCTGAGTACCTGAAGGGGATTCGCTTTAGATCTCCAGAGTTCTCCCTCTGTGCAGCTCTTTCCTCTCCAGTTTTCTGTCCTATGAATTCTACCTGCCTTGTACTCTCAGCATCAGCTCCTTAACTCAGGAAGCCCATCAGGATCCATCTGGGTTCCCTCTCCCCACTTGTGGCCTGGAGATTCTCTTAAGGTAGTGAACTGGGGCAATTATAGGGATGACCTTATTTATTTCCCATTTCAAAGAGATCGTTGCCCTTCATTGCCTGGTATGCCATGTCTTTTTTTTTTAATTTTTAAAATTTATTATTTATTCATAATTTTAATTAATTAATTTATTTATTTATTTATTTTTGGCTGTGTTGGGTCTTCGTTGCTGTGCACGGGCTTTCTCTAGTTGAGGCGAGCAGGGGCTACTCTTTGTTGCGGTGCGTAGGCTTCTCATTGCGGTGGCTTCTCTTGTTGCGGAGCACGGGCTCTAGGCACACGGGTTTTAGTAGTTGTGGCACGTGGGCTCAGTAGTTGTGGCTCGCGGGCTCTAGAGCACAGGCTCAGTAGTTGTGGCGCACGGGCTTAGTTGCTCCGCGGCATGTGGGATCTTCCCGGAACAGGGCTCGATCCCGTGTCCCCTGCATTGGCAGGTGGATTCTTAACCACTGCACCACCAGGGAAGCCCTGCCATGTCTTATAAACAGTTGTTTCACATATTTTTTCTGTTTTTTGGTTGTTTAAGGTGGGAGGGTAAATCCTGACTCTGTTACTCCATCTCGACTCGGAGCCGGTCTCTGGATTTTGGGGACCAGTTTTGGGACGCTCTGTGGAACCTGTGGCAAACTCAGTAGCACGATCCCAGGGGAGGTCCTGTGGCTTTGGGAACAAGCACACTCTGTCAGCTCGCTATGCTTTTGAGAAGTAGTTTTGGCTTGTTGTCAGCCCTGATAGACTACATCTCTGACCACTGGGTACCACATGACCTTACAACCAAAACTACTCATCACCACTGACAAGCCATAAATTCAGCCTTCCCAGAGGCGCTCCGCACGTAATCAGGTACAGGTGGCATCGGCGGGACTGAGCCAATACTAGTGGCGCATCTAAGTTCTCGTCACAAGTCACTCACACTCTGAGGGTGCCCACTGCTGATCTGCTCTGCCACCTCTTCCTCAGTCGACACCTGTGACCTCAAGAGGAGGTGACTGAGGAGGACAGCCCAGACTGCTCTTCAGAACTCTTCCTGATACAGTGACACCCACCCGAAGGCAACTCCCCTGGCACTGGAGCTCTTTCTGGAGTGCCCCAGTGGGAGTGCTCTGAGCAGGACAACTTGTTGACTACTTTACTTGGAAAGAGAGATGGCCTGAGGTAAGTCTCTCACTAATTCATGTGCTTTACTAATGGTTTGGCCAGATGGTCACAAACTTGGAAGGGATAAGATTCAAGAATTCGTGACAAGGAAGTTTAGAAAAAAGATGTGTGGGCAGGCCTCTTAGAATGGGCAGAATATGAAACTATTTGTGTTCCGTGTGGATTTGACCAAGCTCCTACTAGTAGCCAGGCGGACAAGGTGGTCCACTTTGTGGATGTTAGTTAAGGTTCTCCCTCAGCACCCCCAGCGTTTGCTCAGTGGACTTGTGAACGGAGTGGCCGTGGTGGCCAGGCTGAAGGCTTGGCATGGCTCAGCCACATCCTCTCACCAAAACCAAGCTGGTTACTGCCATTGTTAAATGCCCAACATTCCTAAAGCAGGAACCAACCCTGAGCTCCTGACTTGTACCGTAATCTAGGGGGACCTGTGGGCTCCTTTAGACCACATTGGTTAATTCAGATAATTGCCTCAGGTTTCCTCCTAATTAAGATATAATGTAGCTCCTGATCCACGGAGGGGCTACGGTTTGTTCTCTTGGAACAGATACTTATTCCTAGTGGAATGAGAGTCCCTGCAAACCAGGGTCACATTTGTAATGGTGGAGGTCTGCAGCCCTTTGTTTGTTTGTTTACCCAAGGAATAGGTATCTGGTGAACCGGTTTGTGGAAGAGGGTTCTTACTGCCATGGCTGGGCCATCAGGAGGGTCCAGAGACAGCCTGTGAGGTGGCATATGAGCCAGAGCTAGCTACAGGATGAAAAGCCAAGTGTAGAAACATCTGTGCTTTGTGTAGGACTCAGTGTCTGTCATGTTGGTGAGGGCAAAGCAGTGTGGTGGTGGTGGTGGTGGGGTGTGTGTGTGTGTGTGTGTGTGTGTGTGTGTGTGTGTTGCATGCCAATATCTCATCCTTCTGACCAGCTGTGGAGGGCTTTAAGGCAAGAAATGATTAAAGAGCTCTCAGAGGGAAGGAAGAGGTGAGGCATCCTCTGATCTTTGTCTATTCAGGGTCTAGTATAGTTTCTGTCAC
The DNA here is from genome assembly GCF_951394435.1 of Stenella coeruleoalba. Lineage (NCBI taxonomy): Eukaryota > Metazoa > Chordata > Mammalia > Artiodactyla > Delphinidae > Stenella > Stenella coeruleoalba. The sequence continues at coordinate 160,637,837 of NC_137169.1, forward strand.
AGAGCAGTTTCATTTGTTGAATGAGAAAAAGGAAAGGAAAAAAAATGAATGAGTGGGTCTGTATATCCTTTGAGTTGGAAGGGATCTCAGAGATTATCTACTCCCATCCCCAACCATTCTGAGACTCTCTTTGTTGGCATCCCCCAACGGGTAGCCACCTAGTTTTTGCTTGTTATTATATATAAGAATAGTTCTAGCTGAAATTTATCAAGTGCTTACTATTGTGAGGTACACTACTTTACATGCACTAACCTCACATATGCCTCAAAATTTGAGGAGGTAATTATTATGCTTATGTACCAGTGAACAAACAGTTTCAAGTTACATTCTCCAAATCACACAATGAGTAAGTAGACAGTCAGGAACTGAAGCCAGATGTGTCTGACTCCATGGCTTAAGCTCCCAGACACTATGCTGTACTGTTTGAATATGTATTGTGACAGAGCTCTCACCACCTTACAAGATGACTGTGTTATCATTAGCCAGCTTTGACTGTTAGACAATTTTCTCCCTTTGAGTGGAAACCTACCTCCCTATAGCTCACAGGCCCTTCTGAGAACCATTCTCTTCTGCCCCCAGCCATCTGAAGATGGCTCTCCCAGGCTGCAGCTGGGGAAAGCTCTCCTCTAGACCCTCACCCTGATCTCTGGAGCCCTTGCTGAAGGGGGCCCAAGTTACCAATGCCCTTTGCGTGTGGCTCTCAGGCTGGGTAAGGAGAGGCCTGACCAGGGCAGAGAGTTTCCGGACCAGTGCCTCCTGTCTAGACACTCTACTGTTATTAATGCCATTTCGCCTCCCATTAGCTTTTTTTTTGGCAAGACAAATTCTTCCACTGCTCTGGCCTACATGGCTGAATTACCGTGGAGCTTAGCTCAAAGCAGGAATTATTATGAGAGGGCAAGAACCGCAAGTCCCCTTGGGTCTGGCCTGAGTCATCTGCGACTCCGGTCTCTGGATTTATGTATTGGGCAGAGAGGGAGGGAGGAGAGGTCGCACACAAGCTGGCTGGTCCTGGTTTGTGTGATGATGCTAAGTGACACTTTCTGTAGTGGAGCTATGGGGTGTGTGTGTGTGTGTGTGTGTGTGTGTGTGTGTGCATGCATGTGTTTCTGTGTGATGTAGCAGAGTAATCTTTTAGAACAGCTGTTGAGCACCTGTCTTAACCTCATCTATCTGGGCCTTTTCTTTCTCATGGGTGTAACTGAATCTCATTTCACTGGAAATACCCTCCTCCAGGCTGAGCTGAGCTCTGCACATGAGATGGCCTTTGGACTGTCCCCCCATCTCTCCAGCCCCCCGTGCAAATAGATAACCAAGGAGGCTGCGTTTGCGTGGAACTCAGGGGGCCCCAAAGCCTGGCTCTTGTAACCTGGGCCAAGGCTGCAGGCATCGGCCGGCAGCAGCTTCATGCAAGCCCAGGTGGAGTGCTCTGGGGCCCCTGCATGTGTGGGGGTGGTTGTCGCTCTCAGTTAAGGTGCTCCTTGCAGGGGACCCCATACTAATTGCTTCGGATTTCCTCCTAATTAAGATGTAATGTCGGGGGCTTCCCTGGTGGCGCAGTGGTTAAGAACCCGCCTGCCAATGCAGGGGACACGGGTTCCAGCCCTGGTCTGGGAAGATCCCCCATGCCGTGGAGCAATGAAGCCCATGTGCCACAACTACTGGGCCTGTGCTCTAGAGCCCGCAAGCCACAACTACTGAAGCCCACGTGCCTAGAGCCTGTGCTCTGCAACAAGAGGAGCCACCGCAATGAGAAGCCCGCGCATCGCAATGAAGAGTAGCCCCCGTTAGCCACGACTAGAGAAAGTCCGCGCGCAGCAACGAAGACCCAACGTGGCCATAAATAAATAAATCTGTGAAAAGTAATATATGCTTTAAACAAAAAAAAGATGTAGGGCTTCCCTGGTGGCGCAGTGGTTGAGAGTTTTCCTGCCGATGCAGGGGATGCGGGTTTGTGCCCCGGTCCGGCAATGATCCCACATGCCGCGGAGCAGCTGGGCCCGTGAGCCATGGCCGCTGAGCCTGCGCGTCCGGAGCCTGTGCTCCACAACGGGAGAGGCCACAGCAGTGAGACGCCCGCGTACCGCAAAAAAAAAAAAAAGATGTAATGTGGCTCCTGATGCACAGAAGAGAAGGAGGGTGAGAGGCCTTGGACACTCTATCTGACCCTCCCAAGTCCCAGAATGGGTAGGGGTTGGAGAGCCAAAGGTGCCCACGGGAGAGGAAGGGCGGTGTGGGCTCTGCTCGCCCTCACCTACCACAGCGCCGTTGGTAAGTGAGGGCGGGCATCTTGGGTGTTTGACCCGACGTTGCCCTTGGCTAGCTGTGTGACAAACGAAGGGCCACATTTCACCCCCCTGCCACACAAGAGGATGGTACTGGAGAGCAGAAATGGCGTGGGCCCTGTGATAATGACAGTGGTATGTAGGCAAACTTCCCTAATGCTAGTGTTCCCAGGGCGGCAGCTCTGGGGGCCCTGGGGAGAGAACGGGCATAGGGGGAGGACCCTGTTCTGTGCTCCTCTCCCCTGAATCACTGCTCTTCTCTTTTGATTGTTCCCAGGTCTGGGACTTGCTGTTTATCAGCTACAGGGGGAAGATTCAGGATGCTGTAGGGGAGAATTTTGTCTTGCTAAATCTTTACACTTCATGGGGAATGGCCAGTTAGAGCCTAGCTCCAAGAGTTGCATCACTTTTTGTACCTGGGGCCTTGGGTCCCTTGGCCAGGCTGGCTCCCTGGGCGAATGGCCATAGATCACAGCCGTGTCCTAGCAATGGGGGGCCAGAGAGGGGCAGGAGGTGATGACTGGGCAGAAGCTGGGAAGCCAGGGAGGGTGGAAGAAACCATAAACTCGTCATTACTCAGTGTCACGGAGTAGGGGACAGCCAGATAAATTCACATATCCTGATAACCCAGGCTTTTGGAACAGCCTCCCAAGGAACTCCAGAGTTTGTGCTGCATTTGCACGGTCCCTGCCCCCTTTTTGGCCTATCCTCATTTCCCCATATCTTTGGGGACAGTAAAGGCCATAAGACAAGAAAGAGGTCAAAAGGTGGACAGTGGAAGGTCGAAATTGCCGGCCCCCTGCGCCTCCCAGGTCTCGTCAGCCTCAGGACTCAAGCCTTCATGGCTTCATTCACAATTCATTCACTCATGCAATGAGCACCAACACTGGGCCATGCTGTGTTCTAGGTGCTGGGAGGCCAGGTTGCAGGCCGTTGCTCACAGAACCTAGTGTCAGGAACATGGGTGAGTCTCCAGGGAACACACCAGTGGCAGAGTCCTGCCATGCCCCCATGGTAATACTGAGACTCAGAATCCGGGAGGTAGTGGAGGAAGCGACATCTAGGTTGGGACCCAAAGGATGCCTAGAACTACTTAGATGAAGAGAGGAAGGAGGGTGATGTGAGGGAGAATGTTCCAAGCTGAGAGAACATTGTGTACAAAGGCCCAATAGAGGCAGCGAGTGTGGTATGTTCTAGCAGTTGGAATGCATTTGTGTGGCTAAATGTCGGAGTAGGAGGGAGTGACACAGCAGATGTACCGAGAGCTAGGCAGGGCTGGGTCGTGAAGGGCAGTGATTTTGTGTCAAGGAGTTTAGTCTGAGGGCAGTGGGAGCCATGAAACATTTTAAGTAGGGAAGCGAGAGGACCGGATTTGAATTTTTGAAGAAGCCCTATGGAGGCTACATTGCAGGCTGCTGTGGTGGTTCAGGGGAGAGTTGGCGGTGGCCTGGACTTCCACGTTCACTGAGAATAAGGCGCTCCCCAGCCAGCCTCTCCCCCGTTGCCCCCTTGCCCTGTGCTCTGTTTGCCGGTGCAGCTGCCGGTGCAGCTCAGGGTAGGGGTGGCAGCTCACTCCTGTCCTCACCCAGATCAGTCCCATTGCTGAGTGCTCCGGTTACTTGAGCGCTATTGTTCTTGGGTGTTTGCTCGCTACCTTGGAAGACTTTGTTTTCTTTGTCCTTCCCTGGCCTGCTGGAGAGCAGGCTCCTCAGGGGCTGAGGGATGACCACGAGACCTCTGAGAAGGCCGGGAAGGGTAGGACCGCAGGCATTCTGAGGTCCTGGATTCTCATTTCAAGTCCAGAGATTCTGGGGAGCCCCTCATTCTCAGCAACTCCTTAAGAGCAAAGCAGGGTGGAGAAATTGGAACCCTTGTGTGCTCTTGGTGGGAATGTAAAATGGCGCAGCTGCTGTGGAAAACAGCACAGCAATTCTTCAAAAAAATTAAAAATAGAATTGCCATATGATCCAGTAATCCCACTTCTGGGTATATATAGAAAAGAATTGAAAGCAGGATCTCAAAGGGATGTTTGCACACCCATGTTCACAGCGGCATCATTCACAATAAACAAGAGGCGGAAGCAACACAAGTGTCCATCAACAGATGAATGAGTAAACAAAATGTGGCGTATACACACAGTGGAATATCATTCAGCCTTCAAGAGGAGGGAAGATCTGACGCGTGCTACACGTGGACGAACTCTGAGGACATTATGCTAAATGAAGTGAGCCAGTCACAAAAGACTGTATTGTTGTGGTATCTAGAATAGTCAAATTCATAGAAGCAAAAAGTAGAGTGGTGGCTCCCAGGGCCTGCGGGGAGGGGGAAATGGGGAGTCGTTGCTGAAAGGGGATAGAGTTTCCATTTTGCAAGATGAGGAAGATGTGGAGATGGTTGTACAACAGTGTGAGCGCCTTGGGCACTTCTGAGCTGTACGCTTAGAACTGTGCACAACGCTACAGTTTGCGTTGTGTGTTTTAAACCACAATTTCAAATGAAAATTTTAAAAATCAGGTGATTTAAGTTTAACAAAAGGCAAAGCAGGGAAAGGCGGGTGGGGGTGGTATAAGCAGCTCCCCCTTTCTGAGGGCGGTAGGAAGTGAGAGGTCAACCCAGATTCTGACTCTCCTCCCCTGAGCAGCCCCAGGTACACACACACACACACACACACACACACACACACACACAGAGTCTCTCCTCTGAGCACATATTTTCAACTTACTCTCTCCTTGATATTAGTAAAAATAGTGGGGAGGCTGAGAGGTGGGACACATGAAGTTGCCTTGGTTCCACACTCATCTAGGGGTATCTCCGCCTCCCTGTTTCTCCTACTTTCCAGAAAACTGTAGCTGAGGTCCAGCTGGAGGCCAGGGATGGATGGGATGATGACTAGGAAGCCCTTTTCACCCATATGGGGAAAAAGCACGGAGGGGAAGGCTGCCACTGATTTCCTCTTTGCTCAGATGCGCCGTTGGCCTTCCTCGCGTCCCCCTCGGGCTAAAGCAGCCAGACCCACTGGGGTCCTGGGCATGGGCCTGCTGGCAGCACACCCCGGTGGGCTGGACTGAGGTCACCCAGGGGCTCGAGTGTTTTCTCCGCCACCTCAGGGGTTCCTCAGCCTTCCTCTGCCATTTGGTGTGGTCCATTGCATGTTTATGTTCCCGGGCTCTTGACCATAAACCCTGCAGTGTGCTGGGTAGGTTAGATGTACTCGCCTTTCCTAAGCTGTTGGGCCTCTTGACTAGGACATGGTGAGTAACCAGAGGACTCAGGAGGGAAGAGGGGTTGTGTGTGTGTGTGTCTTTCTTGAAAAACAAGCTGCTTCTTGGCAAAGGCTTCCCTGGCCTTTCCAGTCCTCCCCTCATCTCAGGAGCTGTGTGCCCCTCAATTCAGCTCTTGATCATCGCTGTCTTGTGTTATTGGCACAATATAGAAACTCTTTTATTAGCTAAAACTTGATTCCTTAACCAAATGATAGATTCCTGGAGGGAAACACTCTTCATTTCTTGTCTGACTTTTGAAGCGGGGTCTTAAAGAGGGTCTTCATTTTATAAAAACATTACAGGGCTGCATCCGTTTCCCATGGGCCTCTCTTAATTTGGGGTCTCCAAATCATTTACTTTTGAGGTGACTGCTGTGTATGATCCTTGTTGATTTTCTCTTCTTCAGTTGTTAATTGGTCTCCCCACCCCGGTCTTATTGTTTCAATAGCTTTGTGGGTGATTTAAATACTTCTCTAACAACATCATTTGCATTTCGGGAGGCAAGATATGCAATTTCACTTTGCAATTGGTTTGTCTCTTATTTGTTTTGTGTGGTAGTAACTGCCCACAGCCAGCAGAAGCTAACAAAGACCTTTGCCACAGGTGTTGGGTCAGGCTGAGACTGCAGTTAAACGGGAAAGAACAAAATTGAGTGAGGGGTTAAGGTTAGAGGGTGGTAGGTTCATTAGTAACTATTTTTGTGTTATGCTGACTTTTGTGTCCCAGCACCCCTGTGAGAACTGGCGAGCTAATACTCAGTTAACAAGAACCTCTGTATTGCCCTTCTGACACTTTGATAGTAATTAGGAACATACTCTCAGTTTGCAGTTGTAATTTCCCCTGACCATGGAAGGCATCTCTACACAGCTGAGCCTGCATGTGGAAGGGATAGCTTGGGGTGAGTTTCTTCCAGAGTTTAGATCTAATGAGTGGGAGTCGCAGGGCTGTGGTTTCAGTTCAGTCTAAGGAAAAACTTTTTAAAATGTAGAATCGTTAAACTGGATGGGCCGCCTTGCGAGGTAACGAGCTCTCTGTCACTTAAAGTATTAAATCTGGGATGAGATGATGGGGCCGTTGTGGAGAGAACTCCTGTGGTGGGTGGGAGCTGAGGCCAGAGAACAGTTCCAAACCTGAGAGGCGATTATTCTACATCTTTTGTACTAGGGTACACACTCCTGTGGACAGGACTGGATTCTTTTCATCCCCATGTCCCCGAGCACCTCATAAATACAGTCACAGCAGCTTGGTTGTTAGTGAATGAATGACTGACCGGGTGGATTGAATGAATGAACCAGTTCTCATCTTCCAAATGGTCCTCAGCACCTGGCCACTCCAGCAGCCAAAGCCAAGGTTAAGTTTCCCCCCGTCCTTCCCAGGGAAACCAGAGCGGGCAATGGGGCTCTGAGGAAAGATTAGAGGGCCTGGAAAGAGGGGCAGCTGGGCAGCTCATACAGTGCGTTTCAAATGCATTGAGCTTCTGCGACAGCAGCTCTCAACGTTGACTGTACCTTTAGGACACCGGGAGGCTTTTTTAAAAAGTAGTAATATCTATATCTCACCTCTAGAGACTGACTTAATTGGTCTGCAGTCGCTGGGCACCTAGTCGTCAAAGGTCCCCAGGTGATTCTACTGCACAGCCAAGGTTGAGAACGGCTACCTGACTAGGTGCCGGGTGATTTACATCTATCTTCTCATTTAATCCTCACAGGAACTCGTGAGTTAGGTCACTGCTTCTCACAGCGTGGTCCTGGAGCAGCGGCGCCCCCTTGGGAGCTTGTGTTAGAAATGCAGGTTTTCGAGCCTCACTCCAGATTCGAGGTGGAGCCCAGCAATGTGCGTTTTGACCGCCCTCCAGGGGATTCTACAGCGATCTGTTTTTGGTACGCGGGCCTCTCACTGCCGTGGCCTCTCCCGTTGCGGAGCACAGGCTCCGGACGCGCAGGCTCAGCGGCCATGGCTCACGGGCCCAGCCGCTCCGCGGCATGTGGGATCTTCCTGGACCGGGGCACGGACCCGTGTCCCCTGCATCGGCAGGCGGACTCTCAACCACTGCGCCACTCCAGGTGATTCTGATGTGTGCTCCAGGCTGAGAACCATAGAGGTACTAGCAGCTCTCATTCACAGACGAGGCAGACAGGTGTAGTCAGCACCCCAAGGTCTCAGTAAAGATAGTAAAGATCACGGCAGGGATTTAAATCCAGGTGTGTGTCTCTGTGTAGACACACCACACTGCTTATGGGCAGGAGACTGAGATCTCTTGCTGATCCTGGGTCGATTCTTTCTCCTTCTCTTCACTTGGTGCCAACACGTAGCTCCATCTGGAGCCCAAATGCTTTTGCCCTGGGGAAGCAAAGGGCAGAACATCCCAGGATTCACTCTAAAACAGTTTTATTAGGTGCTTAAAATAGCTTCTGGCAAATGGTGTGTAGAATGGGGACTGGAACAGAGCTGCAAATGACATTTACAAAGTTGTGTGTGTTTGTGCAAACACATGGACACGCACGTGTGCACACAGCTCATGTGTGTGCGTGGGGGGGGGGTCAGAGAAGTTGAGGAATTGGGGAAGAGGAGTAAAGGAGAAATAGAACAGGATGGATGATTCTAATCTACTCAAGATGAAAGAGAAGGGCTTGAGCCTGGGTTTCCCAAGGCACTTGGGTGAATCCTGTGCCCTCCCGGGGCACATGCTTGTCAGATGGATGTTGTTAAGTGGCTGAGTGAGCTCTCATGTGGCTCTCGGGGCTGGGGGACCCATGGGGCTGATGTGGGAGGTGCAGCGGAGTTCTAGGGAGCTTGTAGGTTTTGATGGGCTAAAAGCTTGAAGCTTTGATTGAACGTTAGGAGCAGACATAGGAGCCCCTGCTTTGCAAATGAAAACACTGAGACTTCACTTCATCTTCCTTATTTTAAAGGAAATGTCTATGTAAGCAAATCTGAATCCATTTAGGTGCAGAGATGGTGAATGTTCCTCAACCTATCCTCCCTGACAGACCTGCAAATTGTTGTGGGTGGCTCTGTTTCCCTTGGCAACTCCCAACTAGAGTCTCGAGTTCTACAGCTGTGAGTGGGACTGTAGTACCCTCTAATGCAGTAATTCTTGATCTTTCTGGGGTTTTTGACCCATTTCAGAGTCTTATTAAATCCAAGGTGCCCTCTCTCCAGAAAACGTTACGTATGCATGTGCACAGAAAACTTTGCTAGCCTTCACAGCAGCCCGTGGACTCTCCATCTTTGAATGACTGGCTCTGATGGACGGCCCTAGTCCAGCCCTGCCCTGAGCCAGAAGGTTGAGATTCTGGTTCCCCTCCTCTTCTCACTGGGAAGTCAACAGAGATAATGATACCCAGGCTATTAGAAGGCAGGGGCCTAAACCAGATGACTCTGTGAGGCTGGCTTCAGCTGTGAGAGGTGGGACTTCACCAAGCAGCGGCCTCTGAGCCCCGGAGCCAGGCACTGCCGCCGCTTACCCTTCTCAGCGGTGGCTCCTCTGCCTGGGCCAGCGCCGCCTCCACAGTCCTGGGAGTCCATCTGTGGGGTCTGGCTCCTGCCCACCCAGCTTCTGTGATCCTTGTCAGTCCAAGTGATTCCATCTCCTCTCTAGTCTCTGTAGTCAGTACCTGGTGATTTCCATCCAGCTTCACACCGCGTCCCCCCGCCCTGAGGCGAGTGCATGCCACTCGCTCCTTATTTTTGATGGAGAACACGGTGTGGGTAGGTGAGCAGAGCCTGGGAATTCAGAATTAGAAGACTTGCGTTCGAATTCCAGTTCTACCTTTATTGGTTGTGTGACCTTGGTTATTTAAATTTTCCAAGCCTCGATCTCCTTACCTGTAAAACGGGAATAATAATCATATCTGTACAGCATGACTCACTGAGTTATTATTAACAGCAAGAGAGGGTAAGTATCAATGAGCTTAGTAATGTGCCACCACGTACTGCCCCTTATTCTTACCATGTAGGCTGAGGCTGGGTTCTTTCTTCCCTCCTCACAGGCTGATAGCCTGATCCTTTTTGATTTCTGAGGGTAGCAATGAAGGAATGAGGAATAGTGCCTTAGCACTTCCTCAACCTACTTTTGTTCTCTTGTTGCTAAGAGAGCTGCCATTTCCAACACTGGCCCTTCGTGCTCTAAGACATCCACAAGCAAGACAACCAGGTCTCTTTTTGTGCACAGTAGGGGTGGGGACTATGGCAATTGGAAATTTCTACAAACGAGGCAGAGGGGAGCTCTGGGTTCCCTGGCTGGGGACTATAGGAAAGGGAACCTGGAGGGGCACAAAGATTTGGAGTGTGTGGTGGAGGCGGAGGGTGGGGATACTGATTCACAGCTGTAGCTAGGCAATGGACGTTCACAACAAGCACAGCCAGATTCTGCATGCAGATGAAAGGAGAATGGCGCAGGAGGGCCCTGTGGTATGAGAATGATACGGGCCACTGGGTCAGAAGGAGGCCATGGGGACCGTGTTTTCTAATTGATGCTATAAAATGGGCACAGAGGCCAGAGGAAGCAGGGACAGGACTCCTGCCACCCAGATCCTTGCTTGGTGCACTGCTCGGCTCAATGCTGAGCCTCCGACGAGCTCCTGACTTGGCCAGCCGACGTCTGAGCTCAGAAAAAAAAGGAAGCCCGTGGGCAAGGGCTGCTCTGGATGCAGTTCTGATCCACAAAGAAGAACCAGTTGGTGAGGAGGGAGATCAGAACCTCCAGAGGAAGCCGCTGTGGAAGTTTAGAGTTCACAGTATCTAAGGAAGGAAAGGATGAGGGGGCAAAATCAGACACCCAGGCTTCTAAAATACATGTTCCAAAAATTCAGAGAGAAGAATTATCAGCTGTGATTCTCAAGAGAATATAGTTCAAGAGGTTTTAAAATTGAAGTCCTGACAATAAAGCCACAAATTATCCTGAGTTTAAAAAAAGAGGGCAGCGTCTAAAAATATATGTGGCTGCACAGAGTGCTCTAAAATCTGCACACGGATGTTAGAAGTTCTCATGTTCTCGAAAACTACTGGCATACTTTTAACGCGTATACATTTGAATATAGCAGAGCAGTAGTTAGGAAAGAGCTTTTGGAATCAGCGTTTGAATCCTGGCTCTGCCACCTACTCGCTGTGTGACCTTGGATAAGTCCTTTAGCCTTGCTGGGCTCTGATATCTAAATTTGTAAAATGGGGGTAACTGTAACCACTTTATAAGGTAGCTGTGACTGAAATGAAGTGGTGCGTGTGAAATCCCTACTCGGGTGGCTAGCACATAGTAAATGCTTGACTTTAGGCATTATTACCATTCTATAAAAATTACAAGGAGATACTCTTAATCAAAGGGCATCTGTAAAAGGATAGCCCAAATGGGTAACAATCGTACTGGGAAGGCTAAGGACAGGTTGATCTGACATGTGTGAAACTTATGAGGAACACACAAGCGTTCTTTTGGTGAGATCATCAAGAAGGAAGGTAGACGTCAGGCCTGGAACAGCCAATGCGTTGTCAGCACATTGCATTTGCAGTGTCTTTGCAACACTCCACGGCGAGGCGCTGTCAGGGAAGAGGCAGGATAAGGACTCCTGCCACTGCTGTCTCTCCCTTGGAATGACTGACTGCTTGAACGACAAACACAATTAAGATGGAAATTAAAGCAGCGAGGATCATCCCTCACTACCTTACATAAGTTCTGGTCTCTGTTATGAGGCACTGACAGAACTAGCAGATGTGATGGAGGAGCCTTGGTCTGCATGAGCTGCCTTGAAGAACAGTGGGGAGAGAGAGAGCGGTCAGGATCCTGCGAAAGAGTAAATGTGGCTTTGATTTTCAAAAATAGGGGAAAAGATAGATTCAGGAAAGAGAGGTACACTTCGGGTCCACCCCCAGCAAAGTTCTAGAAGCGATGGTTAAATGGAGATGATTATTGCAGTGGTCTCCTAAGTGACCTCTCCGCTTCTGCCCTCGGCCACCCCACACGTCCATGCTCTGTTCTCAGTCTAGCAACCAGAGGGACCTGCTTGAGCCAAATCATGCCACGTCTGCTCAGGACCCTCCAGTGTCTCCCCTCTTACTGGAAGGAAAAGTCCAAGTCCTTCCAGTGGTCTATGAGGCCCAGCATGATCGCCCGGCTACTTCTCTGCCCTCAGGTCTCCCAGGTCCTCTCCCTGCCCCCTTTCCCCTTGCTCCAGACACAGCGTCCTTGCTCTTGGCGTTCTCCCTCACTTTTCTCTTTCTGGACCACTCTTCCCCCAGATAACTGGTTGGTTCCCTCCCCCACAGCATTGCTCAAATGTCAGCTTCTCAACAAGGTCTTTCCTGAACCCCCCCTATGTAAACCCCCCTATCCCGACTCATCCTCTTCCCTGACTTATGTTTTTCTCCATAGTACTCACTACCACCCAACATGCTATATATTCTTACTTATTTGTCCTGTTCATCAACTTCCTTCCCTCACTAAAATGCAAGGTCCATGGGCTCAGAGATTTTTATCTGCATCCCTAGTTCTTAGAACTGTGCCAGCCGCATAGTCACGTTCATTAAATACTTGTTGATTGGGAGGCAGAAGGGAAAATGGGAAGAAGGAAGGTGACTGGAACACTTAGAAAGAGGTCACTAGACCAGGGTGACCAACCATCCTGGTTTTCCCAGCACTGAGAGAGGTCCTGAAACAAGGGACCTTCAGTGCTGAGACCAGGAAAGTCCCAGTTGGTCACCCTACACTAGATCAGCCAACCTCATTGACTTCTGCGATACAGGGACTAGTATGAGAGCTGCCAGGACTGCCTCACACTCTCTCCTCCTATTGGCACAGCCCTCCAGGAAGTCCGCCTCCTGGGGGAGTGCAGGAATGTGGGCTGCAAGAGAGTGTATTTAAGTGGTTTGTACTGACAGCTGGCTGAGCGGCCACCTCAGATGGGTTGATTGATGGGCCCGTGTCGGGCTGGTAGGAAGGCTGCTGTGGTAGTGAGCCACAGAACTGTGTCCTGGCCCGAGTCTGCTCCACCATCTGTCTGGGCTGCGGCTGAGGACAGAAAGGCAGGATAGGATCCTGCAGTGGCGTGCTCCCGCCAGGGACATAAACAGTCAACAATTGAGCTGGGTTTTGAAATCATCTCAATAGATGGAAGTGACAGGCTCTCTGTAACAACTTAAAATTCAAACAGTGATAAATACTGCTTTCTATTTAGGGTTTAAAAAAAGCTACCTTTGGCGCAGTGGTTGAGAGTCTGCCTGCCGATGCAGGGGACGCGGGTTCGTGCCCCGGTCCAGGAAGACCCCACATGCCGCGGAGCAGCTAGGCCCGTGAGCCATGGCCGCTGAGCCTGCGCGTCCGGAGCCTGTGCTCCGCAACGGGAGAGGCCACAACAGTGAGAGGCCCACGCACCGCAAAAAAAAAAAAAAAAAAAAAAAAAACTACCTTAAATGTCCAGAAGAGACCAGGCTAAATAGCCGTTTTGTTTGTTTTAAACCCAGCATGTTTAGTTGCCCACGCACTCAGACTAGTTTGAAAGCTAACTGCAGCTCAGCTCTCTTTCCAGGAGAAGAGAGGCCACTCACTCACGTCCTTTCCCCGGCTCACCTCACGCTCTGGGGCAGCCACATGCTCAGGACCAGGGAATCCAGCTGAGAGAAAGGCTAAATCACCGTAACTGCCTTCCCCCCACCCAGGAAGGGATTCATTTTCAAGGGCTCAGTGCCGGGAGCCCCTGAGGACATGGAAACTGGGAGCCAGAGCTGCACCCCTCTTCCTCAGGGCTCACAGCTCCATGGTTCCCTCAGGGCTTCCTGCCTATAACCGAGGAGTCTTCGGGAAAGGAGGGTAGCAAAGATGTCTTTCAACTTCCAGCCTTTCCATCCTCCGACCGCAGGTACCTTTACAAGTATTTCGTGCTTGCAGGATCTAACGTGTGCTGGGGTCACTTTTTGGGTTGCTGTGACCGAACCCGGAGGTCTTAGAGGAGTTCTGGGGTGGCAGGGGAGGAGCTGATGGGAGAGGGTTGCAGGGCTCACAGGCTTTACAGGGCTGTGGGTGCTTAAGGGGCCAGCACCAGGATTCTCCTTGCCATGTGGGCCCATCAAGAAAGGCAGCACCTGCCCTTCATCCTAGACAGGAGAGGCGCTGATTTCTAACTTCAGTGTTCCATGATCAGCACAGGTCCTGGCCTGCCTCTTCCCCACAGAGCCTCTGGATCACAGAGGATGAACCCTCACCAATGGCAAGTAGGCTGGATCCCACAGGCCAGCCCCAGTTAGTTGGCGTGGCTGCCTGGAACTTGGCTATGATGGTCCCAAAGCTTTCCCAGCTCCCTCCCCTAAAGAACACGTAAGTTGCCCATGGGAAAGAGCACAGGTGGCTGGAGCCTGGTGACTCAGGGCAGTGGGCTGTCATTTTGAAATGGGGTCGAGCAGCCCAGCAGTAGAGGGGGCAGGAGCTGAGGGACCATCCTCCACCCCCGCCCCAACCCTCTCACGGGACCATAACCTGTACTGCTGTGTAGAGAAAAGCTGCGACCCTGAACAGAGGAAGTGAAACATTCTAGCCACCGCAGGCTGGAGCTCCATGGTTCTCCAAGTGTGGTCCCCAGACCAGCAGCAAACTTGTTAGAAATGCAATTCTCAGATCCCACCCAAATCTAGATCAGAAACTCTGGGGGTAGGACCAGCCGTCTGTGTTCAGCCAGCCCTCAGGTGACTCTGATGCAGGCTGATGTGTGAGAACCCTTCTGCCCAAGAGGAAAAGGCTTCTAAAGTGGCTGTTTGCTGAAGGTCTTCAGAGAACCCTGCTCTCTTTGTGCTTACCGAGAGAGAAGCATCATCGTCTGGCTTGGGGTGAGTGTTCTCTTTCTAGGTTCCATGGGGCCTGATGCTCTACTGGTCTGGCTTCCACCTGTGTCTACATTTGCAACCTTAGGGTGACTTAGACCCCGCTTCCTACGAGTCTGCTAAACGTGTCTGTAGCGCAGAAGACGTCAGGTTCACGTGGTGCTTCTTTTCGGTCTCAAGACACCCATCTCAGAAACAAGAGCTGTGGCCCAGCGGCCTTCTGCTCTGGAACCGCCCTTCGGCTGCCGCAGCAGCCCCTCCCCTTGGCTCTTCTGCTTTTCCAAAGATGTTTCTCTTCACATTTGGTCCTAAGAAGTCAATCCATGAAAAAAAAAAAATACTGCAAAAGCAAACCAGGCTCGCTGCAGCTTATACTGAAATGGACCAGAAAGATAAATGCAGCAATTTTCTTGTCCCACAGCCTTCCCCTCCCCAAATCCTCCGTCACCCCACAACCCCCTCCTGCCCCAGTGAGCCCAAGTTCTTGCTGTCTTGATGATCTGCAATTCTCTGCATGACTCTGCCTCTTGGGTTTAATTAGAAATAGGATGGGAAGTGCTTCCCATGCACTGGCATGTTAATTGCTTATCACAGAAAGAGAAGGGGTGACAACATTTGGTGATGGAAATTTCCACTCTCTCCATCTCCAGGTTTTCCTCCATTTTCCTCTCCCTCCCTCTCCTTGTCTCTTCTTTCCTCTCGTGCCAGCCTCTCCTGCTCTTTGTCTCTCTTCTCCAGATCTCCAGGCCCTTTGGGGAGCAGGCCCAGAGGCGCCTGGCAGGTCAGAATTCAAACCTAAAGGGAAAAACTGTGCTCTCTCGCACCACGTTCCTCTCTCTCTCCTCCCTCCTCTCCCATTCCAGCCCCTTTCTGTCACCCTCAGGCTTTTAAGAGATTCAGAGCAGAGAGCTCTTTAGTCATACTCAGTATTCAAAGGATTATTTTTCTTTTGTTTCCTTCCCCTCCCCTTATTATTGTTATTCTTATTTATTTTTATTTTTTACAAAACAGGAGAAAAGAATGAATTGGGTTGGGGGGAGGTGACACATTTCTCCACAAAGGTACAAAATTGCCTATAGAAAGTCAACCTCAGAGCGCAGGCCAGAAGGGTGCCGAGAAGAGGCGTTCCTGGGCATCCCTCTCCCACGTGTCCTCCTGATCCAACTGGGGCCCCACTTTGGGAGCAGTCCCCCGAGGTGGGGAGGAGAGGCCTCCTTCAGCTCTTGCCCAGAAGGGGAAAGAGCAAGCAACTGAGACTGTACAGAGACAGAGAAGAGGAGGGGGCGCATCCTGTGGGCCAAGGGCCTGAGGACACAGGCGGGGGACATCCAGGCCCAGGAGCCTCTGGGCACACAGACAACTGGGGAGGTGGGCAGCTTTAGCCAGGGTCCTTCCTGTTCCTTGGAGATGCTCCTCAAATGGCAGCGGAGGAGCCCTCAGAAGGTAAGGGCCGTTTCTGGAGGCCGCAGGAGCACCCCCTAGGGCCACAAAGCTGGCTGTCTTGGTCCAGCTGCCAGGGCTCAAGCACGTGGACCCATGTTACTTTCCTGGCAGGGTACCTGGCCCAGATGGCTTCCCTTCTGGTAAAAAGTAGTCCTAGTTATTTCTCTGCTGCTGAGAACAGGCTGAGCTTCAGGAATTTTGTGACAATGGTGGTGACAGTGTCTCCCCTTCTGAGGACCTGGGCAGCTTCCTCCCCGGATTCCAGTGCAGGACAAGGGGTGCAGATACCACCCGGGCTGAGGGGGTGCTCCAGCCCCAGAAAGCCCAGGCTGGAAGGAGAGGCCGCCCACCCACTCCCTGCCTGGGCTGGCCAGTGCCAAGGTGGGCTGCCAGCCCGGCTGCCAGCAGGAGGATGGTGAGAACCAGGATGGCTATGAGCCCAGGTTGGTCCCCTAAGGCTCTGTGACAAGGAGTGGCCTCTTTAGTCCTGGCCCATACACATGCCAACTGGGTGTGGGCATCAGCAAAGGCCACTTGCAGGCAGGCCCAGTACTCCGTGGCCTGAAGGAGGCGGGTGATGTTGTAGCTGTGGGTGCCCCGTGGCAGGCGGGCCACAGCAGTGGCCCTGTGGCCCTGGAGGGCAGAGGCACTGGACCAGGTGAGGTTGGTGGAGACTGTGTTGGGTGGGGAGACCCAAGATAGCAGGATGTGATAGGGGTGAGTCTCCTGCACCTGGAGTTCCAGACCCCATCCCTTGCCTCTGCCTGGCTGCAGGGGAGCCCGGCCAACAACCACACTAACCGTCTTAGTGTCAGCCCCTACCAGGTTCTGGGCCACACAGGTGTACAGCCCTGCCTCTTCCGCTGTCACCCTCCGCAGCTCCAGGGTCCCCTCGGGGTACACCCGGTACTTCCTGCCTGCCCGGGCAGCCGTCAGTCGAACCCCAGCTGGAGTGACCCAGTAGATCTCGGGTTCTGGTTCAGCCAGCGCCCGGCAGTGCAGCACCAGGCTCTCTCCACTGGCCACCTGCAGGCTGGGGGGGAAGCTGCGGGGGGAGATGAGGGGCAGGCAGTGGTCCGTCATCTCCCGGAAGGGCACCTCCCGCACTGGGCGGCGCTGGAGGTCTGGTGGCTCGGCACACAGGGTGGACTGAGGCTCGATGAAGCGGACATGGGTGCCCGTGGCATTGGCCCAGCGGATGACACAGTCACAGCGGATGGGGTTGCCATGGAGACCCACCTCCTGCAGGTTGGGCAGGGACTCCACTGTCTGCTGGTGCAAGGCACTGAGAGCATTGTTGTTGAGCATGAGGGTCTCCATCTGGGGCAGGTGATGGAAGGCGCGGGGGTGGATGAAAGACAGCCGGGGGTTGTTGGTGATGTCCAGCTTGGTCAGCTCAGGGAGGTTGACCAGGGCAAACTTGTCAATGGAAACCAGCTCCTCCATGTTGTTCAGCCCCAGCTCCTTGAGGTGCAACATGTTGGCAAAGTCCCCGGGCCCCACCCGCTGGAGCGGGTTCTTGTTCAGGTCTAGGAACTTGAGCCCAGGCACCTGCTCCAGCGCCCGCCGCGGTACCCGGGCCAGCAGGTTGTCATAGAAGGAGAGGCTCTCCAGGCTTTGAAGCCCCTCCAGGGCGTAGTCAGAGATCTCCCGCAGGTTCATGCCTGCGAGCACCAGGCTGCGCAGGTTGGCCAGGGGCCGGAAGTTCATGTCCAAGATAGCGTCCACTTTGTTGCCGCCGATCATGAGGATCTCCAGGCTGGGCAGCATCTCGAACCAGCGGCCGTCCACGGCCCTCAGCAGGTTGGAGTTGAGGTGTAGCCGCAGCAGGTTGCTGAGGCCGGCGAAGGCCCTTGGGGCGATGCGGTAGAGCTGGTTGTGGTTGAGATAGAGTTCCTGAAGGCTGGCCAGCCCTGCAAAGCTGTGGTCCTCCAGCCGGGTCAGCTGGTTCTCCTCCAGGTGCAGGCTCAGCAGCTGGGGCAGGGCACGGAAATCACAGTCTCGGGTGTCTGAAAAGCTGTTCTGGGACAGGTCCAGCTCTGTGAGATTGGCCAGGTAGCCGAGCTCACTCTGGTCCACGCGGACGATGCCGTTGCTCTGTAGCAGCAGGGTCTGCGTGCCTGCGGGCAGCGCCGGGGGCACAGCTGTCAGGAATAGGTCATTGCAGTCCACGGTGGTGGCCTCGCGGTAGGACGATAGGGGTGTATACCAGGGCCGGATCTGGCAGGCACACCGAGGGGGGCAGGGCACGTGCCAAGGTACCACGGGCACAGTGGCAATGGCACCAGCCACCCAAGCTAGCAAGAGGGGGGCCACAAGCAGCCTCATGGTGGAGCTGCAGGGCAGGGGACCATCCACAAGAAGAGTCTGGAGTCCCTGTGCTCTTAGCGCTTTGCAGGCTGAGGGTCAGCAGCCCTGCCAGGGCCCGGGGAACCACTCTCCCTGGGCAGTCATTCTATGTGGAGATGGGTGGGCATCACTTCCTGCCCTCTTGGGTGCGGCTCTCCATCCTTGTCCACTGGCGCTCGGTCTGCTCACTCATTGCCATGACCCATCGGGGCAGCCCTGGAAGAAGAGGATGCAGAGTTAAGGAGGTTGCAGAGAAGCAGAATCTACTCCCTCCTCCTGTGTCTCCCCTGTTTGACTCAAGAGGTCAAAGGAGCTGAGAGGGGTGGACAAGATCAGAGCCAGGGCTCCTGGATTCTGTCCTCCAGTCCTTAGGCTTTGTTGTCCTTTTCTTTGATCTGCAGGGGGAGTGACTGGGAGTCTTCAAGGAAGGGGCAAGAGATTGAGCCTTGGAAGCTTCCAGTATAACTCGCAGAAGGTGTGTGTGTGTGTGGAGGAGAGGGGATGGCTGAAATTGTCATCTTCAGAGTGCTTCTGAGCCCAGAGAGATGTGGAGTAGATTCTCCAACCTTCCTCACATCTCTCCTCACTGAGTGAATGGGAAATAAAGCGACAGTTTTCAGACATCCCTCGGAGCAGTGTGGGTAGAGGGTGGTAGAAACAAATGCGGCTTCTAGATTCCAGGGTGCGCTCCCAGGACTTGGCAAGTTGAAAGGCAGTGGACCCTGACCCCACACCCAGACAGGCTGGGGAAGTGGGGTGGTCACCTGGGGTCTGCTTAGGCTCTCCTGGGATAGGGGACAGCTTTGGCTTTTGCCAACTTCCCTACCTGGAGGCAGGGGCTTTCCCTTCCCCTGTAGCCTAGCCAAACTGCCAGGAGCTGGTGGGTTTAAGAAGCCTGGGTCTGAGCACCTCAGTCCTGACCATATGTGATCTGGCCTCAGCCAATTCTCCTGGCTTTTGCCATCCTACTGACTCACTGTGACCAACCTTTCAGGTCATATTTACCCAACACCCCCCGCTCCTGTCTCCCAGACAACTCTCAGTTGTTCTTCAAGACTCAACCTAAGGTCAGTCGCTTCCTACAGAAAGCTGCTTCTAACCCTCCCCACCCCTGGATGGCTAAGGGGCCTGCCTTGTGCTCTCACAGTACCCCATGCTTTCTTCTGTCACAGCCCTGATCACATCATGTGGAAATGTCTCCCCAACTGGGGACCTGTCTCGCCTATCATCACGCTTGTAGCCCAGGACAGGTGCCCAGTGAGGGTTGATCGTATAAATCAATCTCTGTGGTCCCAGGGCCCCTTCCTCCAGGAGGTTGGGTCCCTACCCCCACTCCAGTCTAGAATCCAAGCCCCTGCTCTTCCTTCCTCCTGGGTATGGACAATCGATCCTGGTTCTCTAGAAGAACCCATGGCCAAGATGCTTCGCCCTAGACGAAAGTCCAGCCTTGGCCTAGAACCGAGAAGGGCGAACCAAAGGGGGCCCCTGGGCCTGGTCTGACTCCTGAGTGGAGGTCTGACTGGGTAGTTTTCCAGCTGCAGACATCAGTGGAGTGCACAGTTATTGAATGCCTGCTATTTGCCAGGACCTTTCAAAGACTGTGTCTTATTTCATTTAACCCTCATAAAGAGTCTACAAGATAAGCATTAATACCTCCAGTTTGCAGATGAAGAAACTGAGGTTTGGAAGAGCTTAAAGAATTCGGCTCAAGCCATACAGCTGGTAAATGTCGGGAGACACGAATTCAGAGGTTGTGCCATTTACACTGTACTTCTCTGCCCCCAGATCTGGCCCGAACCCACCCTGGATACCCTGAGCTGTACTGGCTGCCGAAGCAGCAGGCTGGGTGCCCATTCTTGTCCCCTGAGGAGATGACTCCTTATCAGGGAGCTGCAGGAAGCTGGGAGCTGTCTTCCACCACCCTCCAGGCAAGTGCCTCTCAGCTGGCCAGCGGGGCTCTTTGCCCACCTCATCCCACTTGCAGGATGCTGGGGCCGGGGAGGGGAGCAGTTGGAGGCCTCCCTCGAGCAAGGGAGCGGCATGCCTCTTTACATTCGACTACTTCCCACCTTCCTCTGCAGCTATTTCTGAAGGTGGGAAAAACAACATGACTTAAAATGCACAGAGGTTTTGAGTGGGGGTGTTGTGTACACTGACACATAAAACTCAGGGCAAACACACGTGCACACCCGCATCCACGTGCAGAGGGGAGCCTGGAGTACTCAGCCACCCGGGCCGGTGAGCGGTGGTCAGGAAGAGTGGGGGGGATTCTGCCGTGCGCTATGTGAGTGGAGAGGCAGCAGGGACAGGCTGAGTCCTGGGATGACCCTGTCACGGAACTAGGGCTGTGGTCCTGCCACACGTACACACCAGAGGCTCCTGCCTCCTGCCCAGGCCTCACCCAAGAAAGTAGAACCCACCAGCGAAGAGATCTCACTGTTACTTACCACTTCCTACCAGAGCACCCTGGGAAAGGTTCACTGGTCTGAGCATCTGTTCCTTATGTGTAAAATGAACTTGTCATTAGGATTAAAGGGACTGGGTGTGGTGCACACAGAGAGCCCAGCAAGGCTTAGTTCTCTTTCATCTCCCAGGGTTGGGAAGCTCCCCAGCTATAGGACTTCTTAGTGGGGGATAGAAGTTGGATCCCAGGACTCAACAAGCCCCTATTAAGCTTGCCCACTGTGGGCCCAGGGTCGCCCCCAGGTGGGATGGGGAGCTGTGAGCGGGACTAGATAAAACGTCACGCCTTTAAGAGTGCCACTCTGGCAGGACCAAAAATGTAAAATGATTAGGAGAGCCCAAGACAGTTCGTTAAGGGGAGAGGAGGCTGCAGTGGGTGGAGAGGGCCTTCAGACCTTGCCCGAGCCCCAGGTTCCTCCTCCAACATCTCTGCCCTGGCACCTTTGTCCTACCGATGCTCAACTGTATGGATGGGATAGAGAAGCCATTTAAAAGTTCATTAAAAACGTCCAGAGATTCGCCTTTCCCTCCACTCCAGGCTCACCCTCCTCCTCGCCCCTGTGGCTGGGCTGGGGGGCGGGTGGTGAGCCAGAGCTCCAGCCGCTCAGCCAGGAGCCTCGGGCTGGGGCTCCGCGACCAGCGGCCCAGAGATGGGCAGCGGCTGGATGACTCATGTTCGTACACACCTCTGGTCCCAAGGCTTGGCAAAGGCCCAGACAAGTCCTCCCCGTCACTGCTGAGCACACAGCCCCTTCCAAGATAGAACTCAGAGCTGCCCACTCACCTGCCATCACCACTTAAGGCTGTCTTGCACATGGCCCACTCATGCAGGCTTGATTAGCAATTTCTGCTGGGAGCCGGAGCTGCAGAGAAAGCTAATTGTCTTTTATCTATAATCTCCCGGGGTGAGCAGGAGTTCAGACTATCACGCGTGCGTTTTCCCCAACTGGATTTCAAGCTCTTTGCCATAGGGGCTATGTCTTGCATGCTTTTTGTGTTCCCGGTGAGCCAAGTGTAGGATTGAGCATGCAGAGGGTACTGGTGAGTGGATACAAATTGTGAAGTGTGTAACTCTCCCATCAACCCTGTGTGCAGACAGAGAGGGATTGTTTAGTCTCATTTTGCAGGGGAAGCAACTGAAGCAAGGAGAGGTTAATTGACACATCAGAGCTTGCACAGCTTCTGACGTGGTGGAGTCAGAATTCAAACCCAGGTCTTTGACTCTGTAACCTGCCCCACCAGCCCAGCCAAGGTTCACTGCCTGGCAGCTCAACGCCCGCCTTAACAGGAGCAGAGTGCAGGGCTGGTGGCCCAGAATGCCTGCTTCAGGTGCCAGTCCTTTCAGAGACGAATGGGTCCCCTGCTCCTCCCCAACGCTCCCTGAGGGGGCCCCTCAGACACCATTCCTTCATTTCTGGCTAGAGTGACTTCCTTGGGGGACACATGGGGAAGACCCTGTTCCTCTGAGTGTGTGGCTGGGCCTGGAAGCACAGGGACAGACAGAGCCAGCAGGCTGCACAGAGACCTCAGCCTGCCTTCGGATTGGGGGCTGGGTGCTCCTCTTTGTTCAGGGACAGCTGGAGACATGACCGTCAGTGACAGGGGAAGCAGGGTTGCCCGCTCCAGGAGCAAAGTTTCTCTTGGAAGGGCTGGCTCTGCAAGCCCCAACGGACCCACCTCCTCCCGGCAGCGGCTCTGGATTTAGCAGAAAGTATGGGATTGATCCCGTACACTCCCCATTAAACTCCAACCCTTGGCAAAGCCCTAAATGAAGAATTTTGGAGAAGCTGACGTCAGCAGCCAGAGCTGCTCTTCTCCCTTTCCTCCATCTCTGGCCCTGCCCCCAGTACAGTCCCGGGCTCCTGCCAGCACTGACAGCGTTGCTCCTCCAGGGGGCTGCTGGATGCCAAGCCTCTCCTCCCCCAACTCCTCTCCCCTCCCCACAGCCTCTGCCCAGCCCCCCCCTGAGCTGGGAGCCCTCCGGAGGGAGGGACAGCCAGTGGCAGTGATCAATTGCCTGGCCTTCGCTGCCGCTTCAGTGCCAGGTCTCCCTGAGCTGCGGAGACAGAAGGGCAGCATAATTGAGTGTAGCACTGATAAACTCCGGCCTCCTCACCAGCAGATAAGCGCTGGGTTGGGGGATGCAGAGGTGGGGGAGGCCATCCCTCCATCTGTACACCTGGCCTCCGCTCCTCCCGAGAGGTGAGCATGGCCCCTCACTCCCACCTCTCATTTAATCACAGACAGCCAGGACCTCAGAGCTGGAGGAGACCTCGGCATTTATCTAGTCTTCCAGAGTCTGAATTCCATAAATAACTTATGCAAAGCAGGAGTGGTGGAGCGGAAGGAGCCTGGGCTCTGTGATCAGAGTTTGAGTCTGGCTCTGCCGCTCACTGTGGGTGACCTTGGACAAAGTTAGACGACCCGAGCTGGGAAGTGAGGATGAGACCCTCTCACAGAACTGCTGTGAGGAGCCAGGATGCAAGGCCTATGATGTGCCTCTTAGTTGCCTTCGTTGCCCCCTTCACCATTGCCTCTCCTCCCACCTTAGCCCCTACTTCTCGTCTCTCACCTTTCGTCCTAAACTTCTTCTTTCTATTATGGTGTAACGTACGTCCAGGAGAGTACATAAATGGCGTGAATCCCAAGTGCACAGCTTGATGAACTTCTACCTTAGTAGATACAGTACAACCACCACCCACAGCAAGATATAAGCATTTCCAGCCCTCCCGAGGTTCCTGTGCGGCCCTTCCCAGTCAATGTCCAGCCCCCACCTGGAGTTAACCATTGTCCTGACTTCTATCATCATCCATCAGTTTCATCTTTTAAGCCCAGAATTCCCCTTCCTTCTCCACCGCAACTTGGAACCAGGGTCTTTGGAAACAGCTGACTCTGGCTTTAGGGAACGCCAGAACCTCAGACCTGAAATTCACTTAATTCATCCTCCTGCTTCATAGTGGCTATAGCTTCTCAGGGTCTCACACTTAATCAGCGATCTCCAGGAAGGGAGACTGATTCCTCTTTCTTGTTTTACAACTCCCGTATCTAGAAATTGCTCTATGCCCTAGGGTCCCCTCTCCGGTTGGAATCCTATGACTTGGGCCTGTGAGTGTCATGCTGCCTTGAGACAAGAAGATGGCAGGATAACCTCCTGGCAGCCCTTCCCCAAAGCCCTGCTGGGTCTTGGCCACCTCCTGGGGCAGCATTGCTGGGCCCTTTTTGTTGCCAGACCCCTAGGTATTTTGATTACAGAATCTGGGGCACCAGGCAGAGGACAAATTGGGGAGTGACCAGGAAGGAGAGACCCAGACTCACTTGTAACTGCCCCAGACCTCTCCACTCGCCCATTTCAGAGGCTTCCTTGCACTCAACTTGTCCCAAGCCCAACATCTCCCACCAAACCTGCTCAGGAGGCACTGCCATCCACCAGTCTCCAAGACTGGAAATCTCCACCATGGTGACACGTCCCTCCCACCTCACACACACCCACCACAGTGCTCATGCTAACGTTCCCTTTTCATTTCTTGTCTTGACTCTCACAGCAGCCTCCTCACCTTTGAGTGACCCTCTCATTCCCAGGCACCTCATGCTCCTCCTAGACTAGACTTGCTATTTCCTTCTCCTCCGCGGGCCTCTCACTCAACCAGCAAAACCTCTCCCTAACTTCAACTATCAAACTCCTCTTCAGCCGTAAAAACCCATCCCAAATGCCACCTCCTCTGTGACAGGTTCCCAGAGGCCCTCCTAGAAGGGTGGTTACACCCACCGCAGTCCCGGAGACTCTGAACAGACCTCCACGGTAACAGCACCTTCCTTATCGTCATTCTGAGAGCCTGTGTTCTCAACCAGGCTGTCAGCTCCTGGAGGAAAGGATGGTTTGTTATTTATTTTTGTCTTCTCAGAGCCTAGTGCAGTGCAGAATTTCCTGGTAAGGGTGGGAGGTGTTCTACAGCCATGAATTATGAATCGCAACCCATTAGTGGGTCATGAAAACAGTTTAAAGTGGATAAAAATGTACGTTAAAAAAATGAAATAGAAAATAGAGTGCATTGTATGTAGCTAGACTAAGAGTTGTTTTGAGAAATTTTTCCCCTCTGTTTTACACACACATACACACACACACACACCTGTGTACAGATGGATGTGATGCAAAATCATGCATTTTTGCCCTTGAGTCGCAGCTATAAAAGCTTGAAAATGATGAGTCTGCAGAGCCTCTCTGAGTGAGGTGAGTCCCTTCAACTCTAGTTGAGGCCACTGGAAGGATGACATAAATCAAAGTGTCAGAGGAAGGATACGACGCCCCCGAGTGCCTTCTGTGTGCAGGATTTCTATTTGCTGGCCACTTTAGAGATACCTCATCCTATCCTCCCAACAACCCTGTAAGTAGGTACTTTTTAGAAGAGAAGCCTCACGCTCAGTGCAGACAAGGGATCAGACCCAGGTCCCACAGCTAGAATGTGCAAGAGCCTGAGTGTGAACCCAGCTGTGTCTCACCCTTTCACTAGAACTCAGCCCTTTCTAGTTCCATGATTCTGGTGCCAGAAGCTGAATTCCAAGAGTGGAGGATACTGGGGAGACCGGAGGAGAGAAGGGAGGAAAATGAGAGGGCATCTCCTGGTGAAAGGATGAGGTTTCTCTTGTCTACCCTTGCCCTCCCCTCCCCTCTGCAATGAGAAGAGTCAGTTCCAGTAAAAACCCTTTCCCGGCCCGGGAGGGAAGGGACTTGTTCCCAGGAAGAAATATCTACATTCCCAGGCCTCTGGACTGGCCCTGGACAGAGGGCGTTGCAATTCTGCTGCCTGGAAGGGAGCCTGCCTCGTTATTTCTTAAGTAGGAGTGGAAGGCGCCAGTAGGTAGCTCACAGTCATTTTTTGTCTGGTTGCACTGCACCAAAGAGGCTTCAGGGGAGTGGAGCCAGCTTTGCAGGGGCCTGGAGAGCAGCGCCAGGCTGAGCTCCACCGCCGCGCGTCGCCAGCCTTCTGCTGACTTATCTGCCCATCCTCAGGAAACCTTCTCTGACCCCTCCATGCCTCTCCTGGGCTCCTCTGGGGGCTCAGCGTCCCTCCATCACACACTGGCTGTTTACTTGTCTGTCTGTCTCTCCCTCCACACTGTGAGGCCCTCAGGGGAAGAACTGTGCTCCAAGTGGCCAGTTCCTCCAACAGTCTGGCGCATGGTAGGAGCTCAGAAGATACCTGCGGAAGGAGAGAGAGAAAGGCAAGGTAGGGCAGGGCCCGAGAACAGAAGGGGGCTGGTTGCTTCAGAGCTCCTGAAGAGCAGGTGGACCTGAGTCTGGCCTCGTGAAGGAGGTCCAGAGCGCACCTCCTACAGGCACACGCCCGGGCTCCCCTGCCCTGGCTCTGGCCACTGCATGGCCACTGTAGCCCTTCCCTTGATTGGGAAGGCACTTCTGACTTAACTTTCTGCCTCTGGATTCCACCCTAAGACGAACCTCCCCCTCTGGACTCCCTCAGGCGCCCCCTCTGGAAATCCTGCGGACACTCTGAGATCTTAGGTTAGCGGTTCAAAGGAGGGCTTTGGAGTCGAATCCTGGTGCTGGCTGTATGACCTCGAGCATCCTTACTCAGATTCCTCCTCTCTAATGCAGGGAGAGAGCCTACCTCATGGGGGGAAATCTGCAAGGATGATGCCTGCTAAGTGCCTGGCGCTCACCGGAGCGCTCTTCCCTTTTCATCTACCTCGGTTGGTCTGAGGCACAGTCCCTGGCTTCCAGGCCACCTGTGTACCAGGCCCGCACCAGACGGCCTGTCCATGGTCATGTGGCCTGTAACGCAGGCAGCCTCTCCTAGGAACCCTTCCATCTCAGTCTGACACTCCTTCCTGACGGAGCTGCCCTCTCCTGGGTCAACTTTAAGCACTCCCCGGGGCCTCCAACCAGGGTCCAGTTCTAGTCTTTAGGACTCGAGAAGGCTCTAGAACTCAGTTCATTTACAGATCACCAATGTCTGACACACTCTCACCCAACAGCTCACTCTTCCTGCCTTAGGTGAGCAGCTCCTCTGTTTGCCCAGGTGCTCCTTGGAAGGGTCGAGAGGGCCCCTCGTAGCAGAGCGCTAAATGTCCCAGCTTGACCGCAGCCTGCGGACATTCCACACTGGCCGCAGGCGCAAGCCAGGGGGGCAGCCAAGCCCAGCTACTGACCTCGAGCCTCTCCCACCTCTCTTCCTATAATTTTCCCTGCCCTTCCTAGAATTAGCCGGGGGTGCTGGGCAGACCCTGCAGCATTCTTGAAAGGCTGCCCTCCTGCAGCCCTTCAGACACAGTGGATCCCTGGGAGTTAGGTGCAGTGGAAGGAGAGGAAAGGCTTCAGATAGATGCAAGCAATGCTCTTTCCTGCCCCCGTGCCTTTGCACATGCAGGGGCCTCGCCCACAAGTCCGTGTCACCACTTGTGTATTCCCATCTCTGAAGTCTCAGTTCACACCGTCCCCCTCTGAAGTCTTCCCTGACCACCGCCCACGCTCCATTAATCAATCCCTTTCTCCTTCTCCCATCCTTGAAGAACCCATATCCACTGTGATGCTCAACTCCTCTCTCAGATTGTGAGCCCCTCGAGGGCAACTCTGTGACTCATCAGCCCAGAACTAATAGTGAGAGGAGCACCAAGGCATGGCGAGAGTGGGAGGAATGCCTGGGGAGAGGGTTTGGGGCCCGGGTGGCTGAGGAGAAAGAGGCAGAGCAAATGGGGAACAGACCAGTTAAACGAGGAGAAAGGCCAAAGCTCTTCTAACGGAAAAAGAAAATGAAATCAGAATGAAAATTGATGAGGCGGAGAGAAAAGGAGACTCGTTTCATCAGCAGGTTTGCCAGATGAAGCCCCGGGATAAATCACGAGGCGGAAGGAGCCTTGGTCTCAGTGTGGCTCACTGCCTTCTCCTTCTGTCAGCTGTCTCGGGCAGGCCTGAGAGATAAATGGCTACAGCTGAGGCCCCGCAGTGGGTTTTTTTCCATCCGCAACCGCAGTAAGAATGGCCCGTCAGTCCTCATCGCCTCCTCCAGGCCTGCGCTGCCCACGCCTTCACGCGCTCCCCTCCCGTGGCCCTCCTCTTCCCCTGCTCCCCTCCTCAGTCCCGCTGGCCTCTCCCGCAGCAGCCCCCCCATCACCCCTCCCCAGCTTGGGGTCAGGCCTGTGGAGAGCATTTGTCAGAAGCCCTGTCCGACCTTCTGTGCCCCTATCCAGCTTCTCTGAAGTCAGGGTGGGAAGGATAGGTCAGGGCATGAGAACTGGTGGTGGAGGACATGGGACAGGACAGGGCTGGGTTCTAGTTCTGGCCTGAGACAGACCTTGGAGTGTGTCCTCTTACTTCTCTAGCCCTTGGGCTCCCCATCTGTGAAATGAGGAGGTGGGGCTAGAGCAGTGGTTCTAAAGTTGAGGTCCCTGGACCAGCAGTATCAGCTCACTTGGAATCTTGTTAGACATGCAGATTCTCAAGCCCACCCCAGACCTCCAGAATCAGAAACTCAGAGGGTGGGGCCTAGTTACCTGTGTTTGAGGAAACCATCCAGGTGAATCTGATGTATGCGCATGGAGAATCACTGGGCTAGATTACCTCCAAGGACCCTCCAGATGAGATTAGAATTCTGTAAACGAGAACAGTGCCGGCTAGGAACGCTCAATTAAAACTACGTGGGGACTTCCCAGGTGGCGCAGTGATTAAGAATCCGCCTGCCGGGGCTTCCCTGGTGGCGCAGTGGTTGAGAGTCCGCCTGCCGATGCAGGGGACGCGGGTTCATGCCCCGGTCTGGGAAGATCCCACATGCCGCGGAGCGGCTGGGCCCGTGAGCCATGGCTGCTGAGCCTGCGCGTCTGGAGCCTGTGGTCCGCAACGGGGGAGGCCACAACAGTGAGAGGCCCGCGTACCGCAAAAAAAAAAAAAAAAAAAGAATCCGCCTGCCAATGCAGGGGACACGGGTTCGAGCCCCGGTCTGGGAAGATCCCACATGCCGCAGAGCAACAAAGCCCGTGTGCCACAACTACTGAGCCTGCACTCTAGAGCCCACGAGCCACAACTACTGAGCCTGCATGCCACAACTACTGAGCCTGCGCACTAGAGCCCGGGAGCCACAACTACTGAAGCCCGTGTGCCACAACTACTGAGCCCATGAGCCTAGAGCCCGTGCTCTGCAACAAGGGAAGCCACTGCAATGAGAAGCCCGACCACCGCAACTAGAGAAAGCCTGCATGCAGCAACAAAGACCCAATGTAGCCAAAAATAAATAAATAAAAAGCTATTAAAAATACACAAAACCTATGTGTATGATGAACTCCTTATCATTATCCTGATAGATAAGAGTTGAGCTTTCCAGACCCCTCTCACCTTCTCTGTCCCAGCCACAAGGAAGCTCTCTACCCAATGAGCATTAATAGAGCCCTGACTGTATGCTGGCGCTGTGAGGGGACAGGGATACAAGGTCATGGGGAGGGCAGGCGGGAGTCACACATTTAAAAACAAAACAAAACACTCTATTAAAGTATGATAAGAGGTGTCACAGAAGCACTTACCAAGAGCAACAGGGGCATAGTCTGGAGGAGAGAACACAATTCTGTGAGGAAATTTCTAGAAGTCATTGAATTATACACTAAAAATGGGTAGATTTGTTGGTATGCAATGTACTTCAATAAGGTTGTTTTTAACAAAACCTCCCAGGGAAGTGTTGCCTAGGTCAGCAGATGCACAGATGGTAGAAGACCATTCTATACATACTGGGGACACCAGGAGCAAAGGTGCTGGGATAAAAATGATGAAGTGAACTCTAAGAACTGAGTGGTCCCCCTTCGTTTCCAAGAGTGTAGGTGAGGTGGAGAGGCTGGAGCCAGAACAGTCTGGACATGATACTGGAGGCAGAGGGCAGCCCAGAGGGCATCTAAGGCAGCGACTACTATAGCCATCAATACTATCTATTATGACTGGCTGCACCACCTTGCGATCTAAATTCTTCCATCTCCACGATCCTGAGTGATAGTCACAATAGCCTTGCAAGGTCATAGATGCCATTATCCCCATTTTAATGGAAAAGATATTAAGTGACCTGCCCAAGATCATACAGCAAACGAGTAACGGAGCCAGGGCTAAAAGACAGTATGCTTCCAAGTCCAGACTTACTTTCTCAGTGGGACGGCAATGTTAATAATGGTAGCCATTGACCAAGGACTGCCTATGAGCCAGGCTTTGGGCTGGGCTCTGAAATGAGTGGTTGCCCTCAATGCTCAAAACCACAGTAAGATGTGGGGATTACTAGCCCCATTTCACAGATGTGGAGGATACGTAGGTACCTTGCACAAGAACACCCAGCTGGTAGAGCCGGGAAGCAGACAAGGTCTGGCTGGCTGCCAAAGCCCGTGCTCTATGCTCCGACCCCACATCACCCTCCTCCGGCTCCCACTGCCCAGCTCTCTTCAGGCCCAGAATGGAATGGGAGATTTCCAGCTGACTTCTTATTCAAATTCCCTTGAGCCTGGGCCAGCCCAAGAGAAAGAAACTGGCCCCAGGCCTAAGCTGAACAGCCCTTCTTTAAGGGAAGGCCCTTTCCAATCCGGCAGGGGCTTCTTTCCTCCAAGCCCATCAATGCCTTCTGAGCCCCACACACCCGCTGGGGGACCAGTGCCTTCCAGGG
Source organism: Stenella coeruleoalba (assembly GCF_951394435.1). Taxonomy (NCBI): domain Eukaryota; kingdom Metazoa; phylum Chordata; class Mammalia; order Artiodactyla; family Delphinidae; genus Stenella; species Stenella coeruleoalba. Next base: position 160,668,080 of record NC_137169.1, read on the forward strand.
CCCGGGGCCCGGTGGATAGAAGCACTTCCATCTCACGATCAATAACAGGCATAATTCAGTGACTGCAGCAAGTACAAAGGAGTGTAGGTTAAATCAATATTTAGAAGCTTCGAAATGAAACTAATTAAGAGCAAGCCTTAATGATTTTTACTGCCTGGGAATAAAAAGGACAAAAAGCCTGCCCATATTTCATGAGTCCACCTTAGTAGCTTGTAATCATTTGGCAAGAGCAGAAGATGAAAAGTGCTCCCAGCCAGCCCCACTTTCTGCATTGCAGGAGAGGGCAGTACCTCGTCCTTGGTAGCAGAAGACGATGAATGGGATGGAGCACAGGACGCAAACTGCATTGTGGAAGGCCACTGGCTTAGGTCAGGGATCGTTACGGATTGAATTGTGCCCCCCCCCAAAAGATACAGTGAAGTCCCACTCCCAGAACCTGTGAACGTGACCTTAATTTGGAAACAGGGTCTTTGCAGATGTAATCAAGTAAAGATGAGGTTATACTGGGTTAGGGTGGGCCCTAATCCAATGACTGGTGTTCTTATAAGAAGAGGGAAATTTGGACACAGACACAGAGACACAGGAACAATTCAGTGTGGTGATGGAGATCGTGATTGAAGTGCTGCAGCTGCGAGCCAGGGAAGCCAGGACCAGAGCCTGGGAGAGGCAAAGGAGGAGTCTCCCCTACGGGTTTCAGAAACACCACGGCCTGGTCCTGCTGCCCTTCTGACACACTGATTTCAGACTTCTAGACGCCGGAACCTGAGACAATTAAGTTTCTGTTATTTAAGCCATCCAGTCCAGTTTGTAGTACTTTGATACGGCAGCCCCAGTAAACTCATGCTGGGATCCTGGATTCTGGTTCCCACTCTACCACTTACTAACTGTGCAAGGTTGGCAAAATGCTTAACCTCCATGAACCTCAGTTTTCGCCTCTGAAAAATGGGGATAAGACTAGTTCCTTCCATCTTTTCTGTCCAGAGATCTGGTTCAGATCTAATGAAAACATGAGTGTGAAATACGCTGTGAGCTGTGAGTGCTACACAAATACCACCTAGGCTCACTGCTAGTGGAAACAATCTGGGAACGACTCAGGAGCTGTCAGAGGGGCAGGAAGTTCCTTGCCAGCTCCCAGGGCGTGATCCAATCAGATCACAGGTGTGAGGTGTCTTTGCCTCATTAGAGATATTATATACACGAAGAGTATTTTTATTGTCGTTCTCAACAGAGATTTTATTTGTTGTCCACTTGGCCCTCGCTTTCTCATCTGTAAAATGAAAGGGTTGGACAACATTATTAAGGTATTTTTCAGCACCAATTCCTGGGCTTATTCATATATACATATTAATATATATTTGATATATATACTTAAAGTAGCATATCTTAGCATCCCAACCTCATTCTCATCCCCGTAGCCCAGGGCAATGCAGAGGGGTGCCAGCTAAGTACTGTGGTGAGAGATAGGAGTGCTGGGGTTTTGCATCCCTTTGCCCTCTACTGCCTGGGTTAAGAGAGGAACCAGAGCACTTTCCTCTCTCCTCCCTCAAGCTTACCGGGCATGAAAGGAACAGGAAACCACGCAGGCAGCAAATAAAATCTCTATCGATCACGGGATGGCTGGCATCCCAAGTCCGCCTGGCTCAGAGCTGTTCATCTTAAATAAACGTTCCTAATGATCCCCTCATACTTAATGCTGGAGCTGTCTCGTTAAAGTGCAACGGAACAGGGTGGCTAAATGTGGGGCTGCTGCCTCTCTGTCGGGGCCTCTTCCAGGGCTCCAGGGGGGATAAGGTTCTCAGGTGGCCTCTCAAAATTTTGGAAGGAGCTGCACCTTGCAGCAGTGGGGTTCTCAAATGTGGGGACCAAGCTAGCTTCCTGCCACATGACAACCAACATTCTTCCCAGATGTGTACCAGTGTGGCGAATGAGCGTCTGTTTGCACGATGCCCTCACAGGAAGGGAAACATCAACACGGTAACCACCACAATGCTGTCACCTGAGATTCACCAGCACGGTGGTCGCCCCACCTACAGCACACCATCTCTACCAATATCACCGCCCCACTGTCATCGTTGTCCTCAGCTGTGATCACTAGGGGCCCCTCGCTCACTGTCATCACCACACATCACTCTGAACACCCTCCACTAGCATCATTATCCCTCCATCCACTGCTGCCACAATCCTGATCATCGTAGCACCCTGATCATCATAAGAGAACTTGTTTGGCTTCATCTCTGTGACTCATTCAATATCTGAAACAGATATGGATTTTGCCATTGGGACATAGGAGACCTTATAAGGCTAACGTGAGAATGAGTGGATTCACATGTACACAGAGTTCCATCCTAACAGAAGCATAAACATGGACATGTGATGTGCACACGGAGAGCACCAGGGGGAAAGGGGAGTGGGGTTGGAAGGATAGGCAGGGGACAGGTCAACCAGAGCTCCACATTCTCCTTAGGAGAAAAAAATTACAATCCTTTGTCTCCTGTCATCTCTGTTTTCCAACTCTGGCTGCACCACAGATTCATATGGGGATCTTTTAAAATATACTGATGCCTACATCCCACTCCAGACCAGTTAAAATCAATCTCTGGGGGTACAATGCAGGCATGGAATTAAAACTCCCCAGGATTTCTTTGTATGTAAATTTTACATCAAAAGAAAAACAAAACTGTAAAATAAAGTTGAACTCCATAGTTGTTAAAGTATTTAGGGAAAAGTGTACTCATGTCTGCAATTTACTTTAAAATGCACCAAAAATAAGATGGATTGATGGATAGATGGAAAGCGATGTGATAAAGCAAGTCTCGTAAAAGGTTAATGGTAGAATCTAGGTAGTGGGTATATTATTGCTCACGGTAAAATTCCTTCAACTTTGCTGTATATTTGAAATTTTTCATAATAAAATATTGGGAAAATATCCAACTGGTGTTACTGTGAAGCTAGGGCTGAGAAACACTGCATCTAAAGGAAAAATCCATAAGCAAGTGATTTTCTCCTTCCTCCACCCTCCACCTTTCTCATCAAACCAATCAGACTCTCATCCAGTGTTACCCACCCTTCTTGGGTCTCATCACACGGAGACAAGTGGATCTGGATGGTGCACCAGGGGCAATGGAGGCAGCTGCGTGCTGTAGGAGCGGGCGGCTAGGGGGACACCTGGCTGCCCAGGCCTCGCAGGGCTGGGCCTGGGACCCACTGCCGTACCAGTTGGCCAGCTGTGCTCTGGTCAAATGGCCCCGAGTCTCCTCTTTCTTAGCAAGGATTAAATCATTTCCCAGGAAAACCAGACCAGAGTCTATTGCAGAGAGAGAGAGAGAGAGAGAGAGAGAGAGAGAGAGAGAGAGAGTGTGTGTGTGTGTGTGTGTGTGTGTGTGTGTGTGTGTGTGTGTTGGATACTGCGGGCAGGGGCCAGGCCCCACGTCTCATCTGTATGCTCCTCCACAGCTGGCTCGTCCTGTCGGGGGAGTGCCATGGCAACACCGTGCTCTTTAAACACAGGAGTTTGTGCTGCCATCGCAAAGCAGCATTAGGCAATTTAATTAAGGAGCTGGCAGCAGACAAACTTTGTGAGTTAAAGGCATTTTATTAAATCCCATTGTATTATGCAGCTCAGTTCCCCCAGGAGCTGCAGAGCTGGGGGAGGACAGAGGAGAATTTGCTGGGGTTTCTTTTCTCTTCTTTGCTTTTTTCTGGCCTCCTTTCTGCTTCATGAATGCATTCACTGAACGTAGGGGGACCCCAACTGTGACTGCCTGCTCCCCCCAGCCCAAGCGTCAGGCCATGGCATAAGGTCTGCTGGCTGCAGTCTGGGCGGTATGATCGCCAGCACTGACCCCGTGGGTGTATCGCCATTCACAGGGCACTCTCAGCGCGTTATCTCAGGGCCAGGCCTCCAACCCGAGCTTCAGTGTCCACTCGGCACCAAGCTCAGTGTTTCCCATGCAGGGTCTCACTGAATCCCCCCACACCCTCGGAGTAGGAACTTCCGGCAGCCCCATTCTACAGATAAGGAAAGTGAGGCTTACAGATATTACGAAGCCTGCCCAGGGTCTTGTAAGTAGTATGTAGCAGAGAAGCAAGCCCAGACAGGCTGACTGCAGAGGCCAAGGTTCACCAACACTGCTCCCTGTTACCTCTTAAGGCTGGTGATTTTTTCCTGTTTCAACCTTTGGAATGGGTTCCACTCCAGGCGCCCAGCTAGGAAAATAATTCCAGGGTGAAGCCGGGGTGGGACTAGGCCTTCTCCAGGACCCTGACCTCCTAACCCACCACACCTAGAATGTGTGACTGTGCCTCGCGAAAGGTCACACCCAAGTGCGTGTGCTGAGAACATGCTGGCACGTTCAGGGGGTCCAACCTGTCCTCCTGGCCGCCTCAGGGAGAGTGTCTGGCTGGGACCTGAAGTCATCTCCTCTAAGGACCAGAGGTCAGGAAACCAGATGAAAGACCACAGGCTGCTGTGGCTGGATGTGGGGAAGCACTTCCTGGGTGAGAGACAGGTTGAAATAAAAAAGGCCTGTCTTGCCAAGAAACTGCATTTTAGCTCATCTGCCCCAAGAGGGAGCCCACCCAGGCTCCTGCCTCCCGGCTGCGGAAGCGTGTCTGGGGCTCGCACGCCTGCCAAGGATCCCACCCTGAGGCCTCCCTTCCCTGGCAGCCCTCTCAGCGCCTGGCTTGTCAGAGTCCCTCCTGTGCGAGCAAGCCTAGGGGAGTCCAGCCCAGCCCCAGCAGTTCTGGGGAGGCCCACTGTCCCGCTGGGCTCCAGCTGGCCCCTGGGCCACAGGGCCTCCCTCCGCAGCCTCTTCAGGTGCCCGGAGCTGTAGCAGCAAGGGGCGAAACGCCTTTCACTCTGCAGACGTTCGCCGAGCTCCACCCAGTGCCTGCCCTCCAGACCTGTGGACAGTTCTCTTGGGCTCAGTTTCCTTAATCCTAAACTACGGGCAACGGCGTACACCTTGTCCCGCTAAAACAGGTGCAAAACAATTAGCTAATTTCATGAAGGGCTTTTTCTCTGCCAGGGACTTGCCACTCATCGCCTCTTTTAATCCTTAGATGAGGGAACTGAGACTAAAAGAAGTTAAGCCTCGGGCCCAAGCTCATACAACTAGGAAGGGGTAAGAACCAGTGTTCTTAACAACCCCATTTTATATATATATAACCTTATACATATGCATGTATATGCATATGTAGGTATATATATGTATATATAATTATTACATAATTATATATAAATAACAGCATTGAGATATAATTCATGTACCATAAATTCAATCACATTATATTTGAAAAATAAATTTAATGGCTGGATTTGCCACCAAGCTTAAGGATGCTTTACTGTTACCCAACAGGAAGCTCCTCTTGGAAGGTGCGTTCAGGACTCAGCAAACGGAGCCAGACGAGTCCAGCCACGGGGCTCCCCAGGAGCCAGCTGTGGGGCTGTGTCTTCTCCCAGCCTCCACCTCTTTTCTTAACGCTCCCCGCTCTTCTCACCCCTCCCCCACTTTGCTCTTCATCCATCACCATCGTTTCCCTGCCCCCACCAGGCCCTGAGGCTTCCTCCTGGCTCCCGGGTCTCCTCTACCCATTCCCACTCCCTCACCCCCACCTGGCAGAGACTGAGCCACAGCTGCAGGTGCTGTCCAGGTGACCTCTTTGAGAAGTCCCCAGAGGGGTGGCCATGTGTGCAGGCAGGCCAGGGAGGACGAGCTGGCAGCAGCGGGAGGATGCCCAAGTCCATACTGCCACCATGTAAATCTCCCAGGGAAACAGCAGCATTCTAATCCCAGCTCCACCACTTACCAACTATGGGACTATCTCACCGAGCCCGTTTCTTCTCACTTGTAAAATGGGGATAAGAATATCTTCTCTGAATTTTAGTAGGTAAAATTCATTGAATACTTACTCTGTACTGGGCCTTTCACGAAGCTTCATTCTTATCTAACCCACATAACAACCCCCTGATAGTGGTAGTTATACTTACTGAAGAGGAAATGGAGGCTCAGAGAAGTTAAGCAACTTGCCCAGGTCCCACAGCTAGTACGTGTAGGAGCCATGATCCAGGTCCAGCACTGCGTGATGCTTAGCCCTCACTCTTCAGCACACCAACTGCCAGGCTGTGAGGGAGCCTATGGGATGCATGTGTGCAAAAGTGCTTATCAACAGAAATCCCAGAACAACTAAAGCAGAGGGCCTTTCCCCCAACTCTCACAGGGCTCTGCTATATAGCCTGGCCAGTTTTGTTCCACCGAAATAAGAACAAGTGCTCCAGGGGCTACGTACCCTCCCTTCTGCTGGAGCAGCTTGGGCTGCACGTGTTTGTGTGCATGTGTCTGTGTGTGTGCGTGTGTGTACTTGTGTGTTGGGGAGAGGCGCGGTGCCCGGCCAGGTGACCCAGGTAAGAGGGGAGCAGATTTGGAGGCTGTATTTTGCCACTGCTTGCTCTCCTGGGCTCAAAGCCTGGGTGGTGCCAGCTCGTTTTCAGTCATTTTCCCAGGGAATTAACAGGGGAACATTCTCGTCTGTAATAATGATAAAAATAATAATAATTAACTCAGCTGTAGCTTATATTTCTCCAGTATCTCTCTCCCCAGATCTCAAAACTCTGGGCAAATAGCAAATCTGCTGGCTTTCTAGCCATACCCGAGAGCCTGGGAAGCCTTAGGTACTGGCAGATTTTCTGTCTCCTCCAGCTGGGTGGCAAGTCAGGTGCACAGGAGACTGGTCCCAGAAGCTGCCCTTTGAGAGCCCCTAGCAGAGCTGGGAAACAACCCCAGGTGCTCTGCCTCTCCACCTCCTCACTCCATCACATTCTGGGATCACCCTGTGTCCCGGAGCAGGAGAACTGGTAAGGAAGGGAGCAAGGTGTCAGCTGTCTTTGCCCAACCTTAAGAAGTTCCCCCATCTCTGGGCTCCCACACAGTGGGCACTGCCTTAGGGAGAACGACCCCCTGCTCCTCCAGCCAATGGAACCACGTCCGGCAGGTCTGGCCCCTGCAGAGGATGGCTGATGGCTTTTTCTGATCCCAGCCAGGAGTCATTACGCACCAAATGTCTAGTTTAAACAAGTGATTAGGCAGCTCTATTAAGAGCGCACGTGCTTCCCGCCAGGGAGGGACAGGAACTTCCAGAGGAGGCGGAGGACCTCAGGGCCTTGCAGCAACGGGCTTTCTCCTCCAAAGCATTCTCCAGTGAGCCTAATGCAAGGAGGAGCTCCCAGGGTTCCGGGAGCCAGCATCCTGGCAGAGTTTTAGACACAGAGCCCACTCCTCAGTGACCGGGCAGCCCACCTATGCCCTGATAGACATGAAGGACTCTGAGCAATTTAAATACAGAGAAGCCAAAGCTCTCCTGTGGCCTGTGGCTTCAACCTCTCCAAAGACATTCTTGAAAAGCAATTACTGGATCTGAGTTACTGATACATTTCCTTTGCTTCCTCCAGGAGCTGCAGGACAAGGAAAAGGTCAGAAGGGTAAACACAGTCAGCAACTGTGCTTATCGTAAACATATTCCCCCAGCATCTCCAGAGAGAAAAAGCCTACTTAATCTCGAGTCCACAGATGGACTGAAGAGCCTGGAAAATACCTGAAATTGTGTTTGTGTGCACATGTGTGAGCGTGAGCGTATGGGTGCGTTTTTCTGGAGAGAAGGTCCATAGCTTGTATCAGATCCTCAGTGGGGTCTATGACCCCCAAATGCTAAGAAGCACTGCTCTACTGGTTCCTTGGTCAGTTCTAAAGATGATGGGTTGGCCCCTTTCCATAAAGGTCTCTTCATCCTTCAGAAACAGCAGTAGATTTTGAGGCCTGGATTCTACCTGCTTGAAGAGGGGGGCTAGGACGAGTCTGGGGACACAGCTGAAGCAGAACTGTGACAGGGAGTCTTTTGCCAGGCGGAGCTGTGGCCGCCTCTCATCTAGCTGCAGTGATGACGTGCCTTCCTCGTCACCTCGTTTTTCCCGTTGTGACAGCTCCATATCTGCTGTTCTCTGTCACCCCAGTGACAGCCTTCTAACAATGAAGGCAGCATCAATGTCATAAAGATCCCTCCAGAACCCCAGGGGCTAGAAGGAGATCAGGTTCAGGAAGCTGGGAGCCAAATGCTCTACACAGCAGAGTGGAGAGAACCAAGTCTTCAGAATAGGAAAGACGAGTTCAAATCCTACTTCTGCTTCTAACTAGCTGTGTGACCTTGAACAAATTACTTAACCTGAGAGTCAGTTCCTGCATCTGTAAAATGGGAATAACACCTCAAGGGTTATCTTGAGGATTCAATGAGGTAATACTGACAAAGCATCTGGCACAGTGCTGGCACACAGCAGGAGCTCAATAAATGAGTTCTTTTTCACAGCAGGCATGGATAGGGACGTGCACACCTACACCCTCCTGCTGCACTACTGCAATATCAGAGAAAAGGGGCCCCAGGGGAGAAGGGCTTCTTGGTAACACGTGAATGGCAGTCAGAAGCCACGTCTGCCCACGCTGACCCGAATCCCCCAATCCTTCATGGGTCGCCAGAAGGCCCCTTCTCCTCTGCACAGTGCTGTTTCCTGACATCCCACAACTGCCATCTAGGTTTTCCATCTGTGTCTCGTGCAGCCTCTCCTCTCCATCTCTCTCCTTGTGATGAGGGAGGCCACTGGCTCTCCTCGGCCAAAGGGCACACCCCCTGGCTGCGTTAGTAGCAGCCACCCCATCCATCCCCACCCACCTCTCCAGGGCCTCCCCTCCTCTTCTCTTTCCCTGAACTGTATAGCAACTGGCTGTTCTCTTTTGCGCTTGCAAGGCCTTTGAACTTGTTGCTCTGGAATGCCCTTCCACTCTCTGCTTGGGGAGCTCTTAATTATCCTCCCGTGCCAGCTCAACTGTCACCTCGTGGTGACAATCCCTGCCCTCCCCCCTCTTGCTCCTCCAGAACCTACCCTAGTTTAGCAGGAGCCGTGGAGTGTCTTCCTCCCTAGCCTGAGTTTCTCCAGAGCAGGGGCTGGGCCTGCTCCAGCCTGGCTTCCCCTTTGCCTCACACAGGGGTTGGCACATGGTTGGTGCTCAACAAATGCCAGTTGGGGTAAAAGAACAAATGGTGTGATGGCCCATGGCTGGCAGTGGGGTTGTCCTCAACGGGAGGCTTCCTGTGAAGGGGGCAGACCCACCCCATCTGTAAAAGGTGGCCAGCTTGGGTCCTGCTGGAGAAGGCCTAACCCTGTGTCTAGACTAGATGAGTAGCAGGTGACGATGAGAAGGCTGATGTGCTCACCCCATCTGGATTCTGCACTTGTCTATTTCAAGCCACGGGGTCAGGGCAGAGGGCTTCTGCCAATCACCCCAGAACCTTCTCTACCTTGCACCTGCAGGTGCACCTGCTACTCAAGGGGAGGAGGAGGGGAATTAACCATCGTGAGCACTGGCAGTGTTAGGGCTAGCTCTGTGAGGCTGGCGTCCTCGACTCATTTCACAGATGAGGACACTGAGGCTCAGAGGTGACTCGCTGGCCCAGAGCCAGGCAAGAAGCTGCACAGAGCTGAAACGGGAGCCAGGTTGGTCCAGCTCTAGAACGAGATCTCTTTTCTTCACAAGATACTGTCTTCTGTAGAGATCATAACACAGCACCCAGAGGGAACAGGAATGGAGAAAGGCTCACACTGAAAGATTGTGTGCGTGCATGTGCGCGTGCGTGATACTTCTTCACCGACCACAAAGACAGAGAGAATGGATGGAGGAAGGTCTGGACAGCCTTTCCTCCCACGTGTCTGGATGCGGGTCAGAGGATTCCACACTGGGGTTCAGGTCCACAAGGCAAGCCTCTGAGCAGGCGTCACAGTCTCCAGGTACCGGTGGGGAACGGCTCTCTCAGCACAGCAATAAACAACTCAGGGGGCTTCAGCCCACCCCTGTTTCTATGCCACCATGTTTGGTTACTTGCACTACCTGGCCAAAGTCTCAACCCCAGAAGCATGAGAAGGAAATGCGGGGAGGGGAGGAAGCCCTCCACCGTGAAAAAAGAGGCGAGTCCAGACACAAGGGTGAAATGAGGGGAAGGAGCCGGGGACAAGCTGCTTGGACTGAACCAGCCCATCTCAGATTTAAGTACCTTTATTTTTGATCAGAAATATGTGATCTGGAAAATCTTGGGACTTCTATGCTTTTTGGGTTTTTGTTTTTTGCATGCGTTACTGTTTCTCTTAAATTTTTAGTGCTCTTTTTCAAAAATCTACTCTTGTTTCCCTTGAAACTGAGAGAAAATCGGGATCGTAAGCACCTGGGTGAGTGTGTGTAGCCGGGGAGCAGCACAGTCTGCTGGGGACTCTGGAGGAGCTGGGGGAGGGCAGGAAGGAGAGAGGGGTAAAGGGAGGCAGGACCAGCAATCACACCCAGGAATGAACAGCGGCTGTGAGGAAGGCTGGCGTTCCTTGCACACGGGAACTGTTTCAGGTCCAGGTGAGCTTCACAGGCAACCCCCGCACCTGGATTCAGAGCCAGGGCCCTGCAGCAGCTGAGCAGCTTTTCCGGCTCCTGTACGGGTGCCTGGAGGGGAGCTGGCTTGCCTCCTGTTGGAGTGGGAGAAGGTTCCAGGAAACCTGTGGTGACAGCAAGATTCTTGACTCCAGGTAGCCAAGGAGCAAGAAGGCAAAAAAAGAGGCTGGAAAGTTAAGTGGAAAGGAAGGCCTTGAGGAGCCTGGCGTGGCAGGTTAATAGTTTCCTTCAAGAGAGATTTCATGCCCCATTGGATAAACGAAATACTGCGCAATTGCAAAAGAGCCGTCCCGCAGCGTATTAGACACCACCACACTGTCCCGTCATCGCCATCACGGTGACTGATGACTTACCAAAAGCCACACTGACATTTCCAAGTGAGATGCTTTGACAGAGGTGCCATTCAACAGGGCCCAAAAAGCCAGAGAGAACCTGAATGTAAATGAGGAACATTTGTCACCTTTGTCTCAACTATTGAAAGGTTTCTTGTCTGACAACAAGTCCTCCAGGAGAGAGCTATGGAGTGAGAGAGGTGGCCTGGAAGATGGGCAGGTGAGAGGGAAGGGAACAGTATGATCCTGAAAGAGCCCAGAGGAAGAGGAGGACGGCCCCCTGGGAACAGCAGGAAGTCAGGGGCAGCAGAGGCCAGGGAGATAGTCACCCTGTGACTCAGCAGAAAGGAGCGGCAGCAAGAACACAGGCCTGCACTGTCCAACATGGCAGCCCCATACGTGGCCGCTGAACATCTGGACTGTGGCTAGTCCAAACTGAGAAGTGCTGTACATGTAAATGCACACCGGCTTGTACAGATTTAATGTGCAAAAAGAATGCAGACCATCTCATTAATAACTCTGTTACGCTGATTACATTTTGAAATGATAATCTGGGGGGATATGTTGGGTTAAATAATGTTGTTAACTTCACCTGTTTCTTTTTACTTTTTTAATGTGGCTACTCCATATGTTCAAGTGTGGTTTACATTATATTTCTATTGAGCAGCAAGCACTAGCACAGACTGCGGATCAGAAAGATCAGGTTCAATCCCACCTCCACCACTTACTCAAGGCTCCCCCGCCCCATTCCTGGGAGCCAGGACTGAACACTCTCCTGGCCTCATCAATTATTAGCTGCATGCGCAGCTTTTCCACGGGCCCTCCATGAGAATCTGGGAGACTATTACCCCTCGGCACCTTGGTTTTCCCAAGGGTAAAATGAAGGGATTAGGGCAGATGGCTTCTGAGTGCTCCCCAAAGCTCTGTGACCCACAGTATGCATCACCCAGCCTCGGCGTGCCTGTTTCCTCACGTGAGTCTTCGTGAGGGGCAAGCAGCAGCAGTGGGCGGAAGGAAGTGCAGGGGTGATGCTCCTGACCTCCTAGGGTGACTCGATGTGCTTGTGCCTTACGGCAGACACCACCGCCCTCCGGGCTGGGATGTGGGCCATGGGTGCTGCGCCGAAGCCCCCACGCCACCAGGGTGTGGAGCCTGGGGCTGTGCCCAGCCGAGCGAGCCCAAGGGAGGGATTCAAAGTGCTCTGCTCATGCAGTGTGTCTAAAGAAGTGGGCGAGGCCTTAAAATCTTTACCCAGGACCATCACGGCATCACCTAATCCCTGGGGAAGTAAACATCCTTCCTACAGAGCCGGCCCGGGCTCCCAGCTGCTGCCCACAACCAGCCCCTCTCCTCTCCTGAGGCTCCCACCTCCCCAGGCCAGGGCAGGGGTAGGGACGAAGATCAGGATTCCCAGAGGGACCAAGGTAGGAAGAGCGTGCTGACAGCAACCTGAAGACCTAGTTAGCCAGTGCTCCAGGCCTCTGACCAAGTCCGGCTGGGGGCTGATGGCTTCTCTCTCGGACCCTGAACTTCAAGGCCTTAACGAGCAGGGGACAGACCTCTTCTTGTCACATCCAGATCAAACAACCTTTCACAGAGGGTGGTCCATGGTCCCCTTAAACCAGAATTAGGTTCAGAACAACTGTACAGGGTGCTTGTTAATCCTGCAGATTCCTGGAATCCACCCAGACTTCTGGAATTGGATTCTCTGGAGGTGAGACCCAGGAACCTGCCTGCTTAACACACTCTGGAGGTGGTCTTTGGTAAGCACTGATGGAGATCCCAGTGAGGGTTAGTGTAATGACTTCGGGAGGGGCAGAACCCTCCCTACCCCCAGCCCGGAGCAGGCTGCATTTCTGTCCACCCCATCAGCAGGCGGGCGGGAGACGTTCGAGCAGAAAGTGAAGGACCAGGTATGCATTGCACGGGGAAGGGAAGGCTGGGCTCAATGCACCCCTCTTCTCGCATCTGTGCAGCCCTATACATCAGAGACGGTTCCCAGGCGCCTGAGGAAAATGGGTCAAGCTGCAGCAGCAGGGGCTGCAGTAGGAATGTCCTGCCATGAGGAGCCAGCCACACTGGAGCATCTGGCTTCTTTTCTTTAGTGACAAGAGACAGGCCTATGGGGATGGGCTCTAAGCGCCCTCCAAGGGGAGGGGGTCCTGAGGCTATGGACCCAACCTTCCCACGCCTTTCCCTCAGGTCAGGCCGAGGAGGGAGATCTGGCAGCAGGTGGAGGCAGACACGGGTGGGGGAGGAAGAGGAGGAACTCAGGCAGGTGGCCCAGCTAAAGCCAAGAGGAGCAGTGGGGAAACAACACAGGGCTGGAGCTGGTTGGGCTGGGGGGAGGGGGCTGGGGGAGGGGAGGGGGGAGGGGAGGGGGCAGGCAATGGGGAAGATGCAGAGAGAATGCTGGAGAGGGCTGCCATCTGTGTCTCCCTCAGGAGGCGGTGACGGAGGGGCCTGGGTGGAACCCAGATGAAGCTGTGGCCTCTCCCAAGGTTGCCCTCACTGGGGGATAAATCTCAGCTGCTGACCCGCCTGTTAACAGTAAGCCTGGGAGAGGACGTGACCCAATGGCCTGGAAGCTGAGGCCCTGAGAGGAAATCCCTTCCCCTCCTGACTCCCACTTCCATGCACTTTCCACCTCCCCACGAACCTCCAGTTAGTGCTCCCACCAAACTAAAGGATGGCACTCAGATGCGGTGGCACCCACCAGGGCACACCAAAGACGCCCTCTCGTGCAGCACCGCAGGCTTTGTTCCAGGGGTCATGCAAGGTGCTCCATGCCTGCCTGCTGACGTGCAAACCTTCACCTGCCGGCCTCATACCATCTGCCCTGCTTTACCTACGAGGAACGGAAGGCTCACAGACTCAGGTTACCGGGCGGTGGTGGCAGCCCTAACCCAGGATGCCCTTGACCAGACGGGAGGCTTCCACCAGCGTGGAGCCGGGTGAGCTCCTGCCAGAGTCACCAAAGGCGGCGGTGGAGGCACCAGAGCCAAGGCCCTGGCTTCAGGAAGGAGGAGGGGATTTGTGGAAGGTCACAGAGAGAGCCAGTGGCAAAGCCAGGATGAGGACCCTGAATTCCTGGTTCCAAACCTAGCTCCTCAAGCAGCAGCAACTCGACGACATGGTTGAGCTCAGGGTTGCTCCACAGCCAGAGGCAGGGGCCAGGAGCCAGCAGCTATTCCCTCACCTGCTGCTGCTCAGGATTAGTCAGTTCTCACTGAAGAACGACCTACTGGAGGCTGGGACCCAGGGCTGAACAGCTCCACACAGGACAACTACGAGGCTGTGAAGTCCTGGAGGGCAGGGATGGGTCTTGTCTTTGGGTCCCAGCACGTAGCATGGTTCCCAGCACACAGTGGCTGTGATGGATGAATGAAGGAATGTGTGAATGAATGAATCAAACCAGCCTGATGTGTGAGGCTAAGTCGGGGGAGGGGCTTGGTAGACTCGGGACTCTGCCTGCGCCTCATTTCCTGCCTCTGGGAGGATGCCACGCATTGTGCTGGGGGTAAGCCATGGGCAAGAGAGCAAAGGAGCACCCAAGGAGAGGAGAGACAAGTAAGCAATAAGAAGCACGATGGGCTGCGTGTTCCTCCTGAGGCCGGACCCCTGTGTGACCTTGAGCAAGTCCCTTCCTCCTCCAGGCCTTCGTTTGTTTAGTAGGAGCGGGGCTGAACTAAATGATGCAAAGTCACTTACACCGACCGCATGAATAGCAGGCAGTGGGCACTGGATCCTCTCCCAGCTGCAGAGAATCACAGCTTCACAACAGCGGGGGCACTGAGGGGGTGGAGAAGAGCAAGGCCACGCAGAGATGCCCTGGCCCAAGGGAGGCAGACGCTCCTGGAAGCTGGGTCCCCAGAGACTGCGCAGCCAGAGGTAACTGGCTGTGACAGAGGAGCAATTCAGTAGTCAATTCCATCCATAAAACTTTGATTGCCTCGGAGCCTTGTAAACAGGCAGCTCCCCTGTGGGCCCGTTCAAAGCCTTTCTCTTTCCTTCTCCCTCCTGCCAGCACCGGCTCAGCCCAACCCCGGCCTGCACCAGCCACCAAACATCCCTCAGTCTCTGGTGGGCAGCCAAGGGTTAAATGCCCTTGGCATTTAACCTCACTGGCAGGTGAGGGCCCAGGGCCATGGGACAGTGGGAGGGGGAGGGAGCCAGAATCACCTAGCCCTCCATTAGTCCAAATTAAAATCAGGAGTAAGATGACAATTACAGTTTGCAGTGGGCTAACTGTTTTCCCTCAGAAGATGGTCGTTTTGCAGACTGGGGAAATTAGTTGTTTAAAGTCCCAGGTGGATTGGCTTTGAACCCAGCTGAGGCCAGCCGTCCCTGCCTCCTCCTGGACTGGTCCTCCGCCTCTTCACCACCCCTCAGGGCAGCCATGTAGCCTCAGGCTTCTGCCCTTTGGGATCCTCAGGCAGGGACAGACTGAGGGTCTGGGGGTTCTGGGTAGGCGGAGGGGGGAACACCGGCAGAGAGGCCGGGCTGGGGAAGCAGCTGCGCAGAAGGTGCAGCTGGTCAGAAGCCAGCAGTGCTAGGGGCTTCCAGCCCAGCTGCCAGGAGGGCCCACTGTAGCTGCAGGTGTCTCCCTGCCTGACCTCCTGCCATCTGCCCAGCTGAGGGGTGGGCTCTAAGAAGCCTCTTTGGACTTGCCAGAAGTTGCCATATTCAATAGTCATTATAACGTTCATTCAACAAACACCAATGTGCCAAGCACTAAAACAGGACGAGGGACACTGCAGTGAACAGTACAGATACCACTCCCTCTCTCGTGGAGCTTACATGGGAGGAGAGGGATAGACAATAAACGGAGAATAAATACATAGGTAAATAAAACACCCGATAGTGACAGCGTTCTGAAGGAACATGGTAAGCAGAATGGCCCTCCAATGACCTTCACACACTAATCCCTGGAATCTGTTGAATCTGTTATCTTACATAGCAAAAGGGACAGTGCAGATGTAACTAAGGTTGTGGACTTTAAGGGGGAGTGTCCCGGATTACCTGGGTGGGGCACATCTAATCCCACGAGTCCTTAAACACACAGGACTTTGTCCAGCTGGAAGCAGAAAGGGAATCCAAGCATACAAGGATTTGGCGTCCTGTTGCTGGTTCTGAGATACAGGGGCTACGCACAAGGACTGAAGAGAGGCCTCTGGGAGCTGACAGCCAGCGAGGAAGCAGGGCCTCAGTCCTGCAACCGCAAGGAACTGGGTTCCACCCTGCCACCTGCATGAGCTTGGAAGTGGATTCTCCCTAGAGCCTCCAGATGAAGCGTCCAGGCTGGCCGACACCTTGATTTTGGCCTTTTGGAACCTGGGGCCGAGAGACCAGGAGAGCCGTGGACTTCTGACCGACAGAGCGGAGACAACACATACGTGCTGTTTTCAGCCGTCAAATTTCTGGTGATTTGTTAGAGCAGCAATAAAAAACGAACTCAGGAACTAAACGTATAGGATAGTGACCTGGTGCTGCTGTACCCTGGGTGGCCAGGAAGGCCTCTCTGAGGAGGGACCTGTCCTAAGACCTGAATGAGGAGGAGGAGGCAGAGTACGATGATCAATTTGTCCCCATTTCTCAGCTTTAACTCTCCTGAATCTCAAAAAGCCCTCAGTCCCAAGCAAACCAAACGGTCGGTCACTGTAAGGCAGAGGGGACAGCAGGGCAAAGGCTCTGAGGTGGGGGGCTTTCAGGTGAGTCACCACTAAAAGCATCCTGGGGGAAGTGCTGTCAAATACAGGAGCAGGTGATGGAGCTGTGGGGCCTCTCGCTCAGAATGGGGACTGAGCAGTTCTAGCTAAGGTGTGGGCCTGCCCAGAGGTGGGGCACTGGCTCCTTCTAGAACCCTCTCCTTCCAGCTGTGGGGCTTAATTACCGCTGCCTTTCCAGTCCTGTCCCTGGGCTACTTCCTCTCTCCCCTGCTCTGCCTCCTTCTCCAGCTGGCCTCTGCCAGTGCCCAGGTGTCTCCTCAGTGCCAGGGTACCAGGTGCTTACTGCTGCTTTCCCTAGTGGGATGCTGGCGCACCACCAGTGGCTCACAGCAGGGGGAATTATCTGAGATGTCTTTAGTTAGTGAGACAATAGGAGGCTGGAAAGAAGGGAAGACAGAGGTCATGGATGGCTTCACGCCCCATCAAAACATGCCTGGGAGCCTGAGGAAGCCTGAGAAGCAGAGGGAAAGGGAAAAGCAGAGATGGCCAGGGGGCTCCTCTACACCCTCTGTCCTGCTGTCCCACAGCAGCCCCACCTTTACACGAACCCACCCCCTCTCAGTGCAGGTCACCTCCAACACTGGAGGCATGCAAGCAGCAGCTGTTGGCCTAAGCAAGGAGCGAGAGTCAGTCTGAGAGTAAAGAAGGACCCCAGGTAAAATTCTGGCTCTTTCTCTCGTTAGCTGTGTGTTGTCTGGCAAGTTAATTGTTCTGGGTCTCACTTTTCTCTTCTGTACAATTAGAGTAATAATACCTACTTTGCAGGGTGGTTGTTGTGAAGATTAGAGATGTCGAAAAGTGCCCCACATGGAGTAGGTACTGGATAAATGGTAGCTATTTCGATTATGAGCACTGAACCTCCCATCCCGAATCCCAGTCCCCTGAATCCAACATACCTCAAATCAGAGTGTGCCCAAGAATCAGCTGGAGTGCTTGTTAACGTGCAAATATCCATCCCGCTCCTCTGGTCCCTGATTCTGCAGGCCTGGGGGTGGAGCCCAGAAACCTGAAGATTGACTCACTTCCAAGCAGGTGAATCTGATGTAGGTGCCTGGGTCTGCACTTGCTGTCCCAGGCCAGTGTCTGCCTCCTGGGGGGAAAGAGCTGGCCCCAAACTGTCCGGCACCATATCCATTTCAGAAGCTGCCTCCACAGATGAAAAGAGCTGGCTGGGAGGTAGAGCCTTTCCCCCAATCCTCTACCCTCACGTGGAGGTGTGTGCCTTAGGCAGCCTCCACACCTAAGCAAGGTGAGTCGGTCCTCTGCCTCCTGGGATGTATGTTCTAAGAGCCTCAGGTGGTCAGAGCACACCTCAGCCACTTCATTTTGCCTCCTTGCTTTTCAATGGAAGAAACTGAGGCCCAGAGCAGCAAGGGACTTATGCAAGGGTACCCACCAGAACTCAGCTTCTGAATCTGATCTGCAAGATAAAAGTCCTTGGCTATGGGACCACTGGTCCCTTTCAACTCGAATGTTTAGGGCATTATTTACTCCAGGAGTTGGCTCCACTCGCCCCAGGTTGGGGACGCCCAGGGCTGACTGCCTTCTTTGATCTCTAATCAACCTCTCTGATTTCCAGGCCAGGAGGTCTGTAAAACTGTGATCGCATCCCAGCTCCCAGGTCTCATTCACTTTATGGTCTATGTTTGGTGGCAATTCTCTCTTTCCTATTTTTCTGTTTTCCTCCTCCCTTTCTCTTTCTACATATTCATTCAAGCTTTGATTCCGTGCCTGCTCTCTGTTAGCACTGGGGATACACGAGACGAACAAGACTCAGCTCTGCCCTGGGGAAGCTCTCAGCCTAGCAGGGCAGACAGACAGTCACAGGTCTCACGTAGGCCCAGGGGCTGTGAGATGTGTTAGACAGGGGCACCCACAGTGGGGGGTAACAGAGGTGAGAGCCAAAAGGGCCCTCGGAGAGCCATATCCTTCCTCTCTGTCCTTTGTACCTCTTCTCCTGCCTTTGGCTCTCTGCATTTGCCAACAAAATGCCAAAAAATACAGTCATTTAGGTACAATGCAGCACTGTTATTGAAAAATGAGAAAAACACATGGAAAAAATTTAAATAATCCCCCTTCCCACCTCCCAATTCTAACTAACTGCTATTAACATTTTGGTTCATGTCCTTTCAAGCTTTTTCTTACAGTAGCAAATATTCTTACTGTTATGTCCCTCTGCCTGGGTTTCACGTCATCTTACTTGTTTAGGTGGAGCACAGTGTCAAGTCACTTTTGAAAAAGAGGTGAGTTTCTTGAAAATGTGCATGTTTGAAAATGTCCTCATTTAATCTCCGTAATTAATTGATAGACTGACTGAAAATATAATTTCAGATTAAAAAAACCTTCCCTCATATGTTCGGAGGAATTTTTCCACTATCTACTTGCTGCCAGAGTTCTATTGAGAAGTCTGCTGTTATCCTAAAGCCTGTCTTTTTCTTTCAGATACTTGTAGAATCTTCACTTTATCCCCAACATTTTGAAATTTTAAAATGTGTCTTTGTGAGGCTCTTTTGTCATTAATTGTGCTGGGCACCTAATGGATCCTTGCAATCTGGAAAGTATGTAATCATTTTCGTTTAAGGAAATGGAATACATTTTAAATATCTAAGAGTTCATTCTTGTTCTCTGCATTTTGACTGTCTGCAAATCACCCAGATGTCCATCAAGTGATAAACGGATGAATGTGAAATATCCATGCATGCAATATTATCCAACCACAGAAAGGAATGAAGTACTGATAATGCTGCAACATGGATGAATCTTGAAAACATTATGCTAAATGATAGAAGCTAGACACAAAGGCCACATACTATACGATTCCACTTAGGAAATGTCCAGAATAGGTAAATGCATAGAGACAGAGGGCAGATTAGTAGTTGCCAGGGTCTGGAGAGAAAGAATGAAGAGTGACCGCTTATGGGTATGGGGTTTCTTTTTGAACGCAGTAGACTGAACAGATGATGTAACTAGAATTACATAGTGATGATGGTTGCACAACCTTGTGAATATACTAAAAACCACTAAAGGGCTTCCCTGGTGGTGCAGCAGTAAAGAATCCGCCTGCCAATGCAGGGGACAGGGGTTTGAACCCTGGTCCGGGAAGATCCCACATGCCGCGGAGCAACTAAGCCCGTGCGCCACAACTCCTGAGCCTGCGCTCTAGAGCCCGTGAGCCTCAACTACTGAAGCCGGCGTGCCTAGACCTCGTGCTCCGCAACAAGAGAAGCCACTGCAATGAGAAGCCCGTGCACCGCAACGAAGAGTAGCCCCTGCTCGCCCCAACTAGAGAAAGCCCGCGCACGGCAACAAAGACCCAACTCAACCACAAATAAATAAAAATAATAATTTTTATTAATTATATTAATATAAATAATAAAATAAAATAAAAAATTAAAAAATAATAAAATAAAATAAATAATTAAAAACCCCACTAAATTGTTCATTTTGAAAGGGCGAATTTTATGGTATGTGAGTTATACCATATACAAATTTTTTTCCTCTTTTGGCCATGCCATGTGGCTTGCGGGATCTTAGTTCCCTGACCAGGGGTTGAACCTGCGCCCTCAGCAGTGAAAGCACTGAGTCCTAACCACTAGACCTCCAGGGAATTCCTGATCTCTCAATTTTTTTTAAAAGGCCCCTTGCTCTGTGAGTATAAAATCCTCCCTTATTTCTCTGAGGATATCAATGGTGATGGTGGTGGCGTTTACATTTTCTTTTGCTCCCTGCATACATTTACCTCCTTCAATTTGTTTTATTTTGGCTAATGCTTTTTTTTTTTTAACACCTTTATTGGAGTATAATTGCTTTACAATGTTGTGTTAGTTTCTGCTGTATAACAAAGTGAATCAGCTATATGCATACGTATATCCCCATATCCCCTCCCTCTTGTGTCTTCCTCCCACCCTCCCTTGGCTAATGCTTTTTCATATTGGATGCCTTCCTTAAAAATCTTGTAGTGCTTGGCTGATGGCTCGTATTTACGAGTGAGGCATTTAGAAGCTGACTGGAAGCTCTGTGTGCATGTGTGGGTCTCGCCATGGGAGGTTTCAGTGGAGTCCCCCAAATGTCACTATTTGCCCAGCTACCAACATTCCTAGAGCCAACAGGAGGAATAGGTCAAGGGGCTCCCCCATCTGGCTTGCAAACATTCAGAAAATCCCCATTTTTCAATATATTGCCTCATCTCCACCCATACTTTGTACCCATGTTCCCAAGCCAGCTTTTCTTGGGTTCAGTCTCTCTGGAGAATAAAGTTCTCTCCAAGATGCTGCTAGGGTAAAGCAGGGACAGTTCTGTGGTGAAAAGGGGTGAGGATTCACTCTCCTGTTTGGGGCCCTAATCCGCATTCTATCCTCAGATGTCACTGATTTCTGAGCCTATGTGTCGTTCAGTGGCAGGAGTCTGTCCGTTTCTCACTGGCTTCTCCACTGCGGAGCTTTAGGCTTTACTTTCTCTATCGAGCCGTCAGTTAGCTTCTCAACTTCCAACGCTGCACAGACATCACTGATTCACTCTGGTCTCCTTTGCCCTTATGGGCTGGCACCTCTTCTCCTTTACTCTTGTTTACGTGTGGTAGTGGAGAGAGAGTGTTCAGTCTACCACGTTCAATCGCAGTCCCTCTCTGCTTCCTGTCATTCGAAAAGCAGCAGACACTTGGCATTCTCAAGTTTACCATAAGGTGGTTTCCACTGCAACAACCAACCCCGATCTGACATGAAATAGTGCACAGTGCTGACTTGCAGGCTGTGAGTCTGATTCAGGAGAACCTCCTGGCAAGCTGAGAGTAAGGTGACTTTGCCCTCACTAGCCATCCTCATTATATTTCTCAGCCATACTTTACTACATTTTATGGGGGAAATTATAGGGTAGTCTCTAATCCATGGATTCATGACAGGCTATGATGTCTCTCTTGAGAATGTCAAGGGTCTAGTGTATTTCTGTCGCTATGGAAACTAGCTCCCTGGTGACAATCAGGCTTAGAGACATCACAGTGGTGGGATGCACATGGATTCTGGCTCTGGTAACAGGCAGAGAGCAGTCCCTGGAGAGTTGGCTACACTCACCCTAATGACCAGCTACATCCTTCAAGATGTCTCCTCTCGTCCTGAGCACCTAGCATGGGGCCTGGCTCGAAGCACTTCAGCTCAGAGAATGAGGAGGCAGAGGGTGAGCCTGTCTGACCCACCAAGATCTGGAATCGTTCAAGTACTCCTGGAACTGCTCCCAAATCCAGCCCCCCGGGGCTTCTGCTTCATGGTCACCCAAGCGAGGAAGAGTTGGCTCAGAGTTCTTTCAGCGGCCAACAGTTCTTTTTTTTTTAAACGTTTTTTATTTCTTTAATGTTGTATCTATTTTATTTATTTATTTTTGGCTGCATTGGGTTTTCGTTGCTGTGCGCGCGCTTTTCTCTAGTTGTGGCAAGTGGAGGCTACTCTTTGTTGCGTTGTGCGGGCTTCTCATCGTGGTGGCTTCTCCTGTTGCGGAGCACGGGCTTTAGCCACGTGGGCTTCAGTAGTTGTGGCACGTGGGCTCAGTAGTTGTGGCTCACGGGCTTAGTTGCTCCGCGGCATGTGGGATCTTCCCAGACCAGGGCTCGAACCCGTGTCCCCTGCATTGGCAGGCGGATTCTTAACTACTGCACCACCAGGGAAGCCCCTGGCCAACAGTTCTTAACTTTCAGAGTGGGGAGGAAGGAAGGAGATGGATAATTAAAAAAAGTCACTAGTGGGCTTCCCTGGTGGCGCAGTGGTTGAGAGTCCGCCTGCCGATGCAGAGGATACAGGTTCGTGCCCCGGTCCGGGAAGATCCCACATGCCGTGGAGCGGCTGGGCCGGTAAGCCATGGCCGCTGAGCCTGCGCGTCCGGAGCCTGTGCTCCGCAATGGGAGAGGCCACAACAGTGAGAGGCCCACATACCGCAAAAAAAAAAAAAAAAAAAAAAAGTCACTAGTGTTTGGCTTTGAACTAATCCCCCGCCCCCAGCATATTTACTATGCAAATGAATTAATACAGTTAAGTGCTTAGGACAGCCTGGCTCCTGGTAACTGCTTTATAAGTGTTTGCTATTATTATTACAAAAATTGTATTTAGCTTGAGTCCACATGAAAACAAATTTGCACTGCCTGCCTCTCTGCAACTCCCTCAACTCAGAAAATGCATAAGATAGAGACCCAGGGATGGAGACTCCTCTTCACACAAGAGCAAGTAAACCATCATCCAAATATTCTGCTTATTAGTTCTCCCCATTCACCAGACTGGTGAGCTCATTCCGTCAGCCCTACTCCTTGACGCTTTACCAAGAACCAATTAGTTGATGTCTGTAAAGCCATTTGTGAGTGCTCCCTCTCCAGGCTGTCCTCACAGCTGCCCCTTCCCGGTCCAGGCAGGACAGGCAGGCCCAGCTCCTCCTCCTCCCAGTTCCCTCCTCCCTGCTTTTTTGTTTTGTTTTGTTTTTGCATTACGCGGGCCTCTCACTGTTGTGGCCTCTCCCGTTGCGGAGCACAGACTCTGGACGCGCAGGCTCAGCGGCCATGGCTCACGGGCCCAGCCGCTCCGCGGCATGTGGGATCTTCCCGGACTGGGGCACGAATCCGTGTCCCCTGCATCGGCAGGCGGACTCTCAACCACTGCACCACCAGGGAAGCCCCCTCCTCCCTGCTTTGTACCTATGGCTCCAGTACATCCCGGGTCTTGAACTGGCCTTGGCTGGTCGTAGGGCTCTGGCTCCTCTGTTCGGCTCTCCTGCCCATCCCTACTTCTCCCTTCCAGTGCCTCCCCCCCTTTTCCAGATGTGTCTTCTTGCTTTTTCTGTCACTGTCCCCATCATCTCACTTTCTCTCTTTTCATCCCCTGGGCTGGGAGCCCCTTAAGGGCAGATCTTCTCTACCTCTACAGTTTGAACACCTAGCATAGGGCCGGGCACATAGTAGATGTTCAAAATATTTTTTTTCTTTTTGGAATGATGAAATCTTCTTTCTGTGTTGCCCTGTTTCTGTATCTGCTTTGTGTCCTCTATCTGTAAACCCTCAGCCCATCCCACCCCACTCCACCCTGGCCGGCTTCCTCGCAAAGCCTCTCGGGCCGCCCCTCTGCCGGGCTGGGGGCAAAGGAGCTAGTGTTCCCAGCGCCAGGAGAGCCCTGCTGACCTCAGCTGCAGAGAAAGGCCTGAACAGGTTGCACAGCTCAGTGTATCAGAAGTGATCCCTACTGATGAGGGGTAGGCTTGTGCTGTGCAATTTCCATCTCATTTGTCTTTTCATTTGTAGCTTAAGTTGGCGAATTTCGTCTGGAATGTGCCTGGTCTCTGGCAATCCACACACAACAAATGTGCGTCCCCTGTAGCTGTGACAGAGAGTCTGGCAGGGGAACAGGCTCAGGTCCCCCACGGTGGCACAGCCCTGGGTCCTGAGCCTCCAGAAATGCTAATGCTTGAAGGATGGTGACCAAAAGTGATTTCTCCAAGGCCTGGGGTGGGGCAGGGACAGGGAGGAAACTGCAGTGAGGGGGGTTAGGGTTATTAGGCCCTGGAAAAATTTGTTTTCTTTTTTTCCTTTTTTTCTTTGTTCCTATCTACCTACCTATCTTGCGGGAGAGAGTAAAGTGCAGGGAATGGAAGATACGTCGTTTGGGCCTTTAAAAGTGGGCAGCATAGGCACAATGTGGAGCGAAAGAAGCCAAGAAATCCGATCATATAAATTAAAAAACTGGCAAAACTAAAGTATGTTGCTAGAACTGTGAACAGTGTCAGACTGTCAAGGGCACGAGGGAGGCTTCTGGGGGGCTGGAAGTGTTCTACATCTTGATCTGGGCTATGGGTAACGTGGGGGGTATGGTACACCCTGTGGACAAATTCATCAGTTTGCCCACTTATGATCTGTGTGCTTCACTGTGTGAGTTCTACATCAATAAAAGTGAGGAAAAAAAAAAGTCACACCAAGGGTTTTCCAACTTTACGATGCATAAGAATTACATGGGAGCTCATTTAAAATGCAGATCCCACTACTGGGCATATACCCAGAGAAAACCGTAATTCAAAAAGACACATGCACCCCAATGTTCACTGCAGCACTATTTACAATAGCCAGGACATGGAAGCAACCTAAGTGCCCATCGACAGAGGAATGGATAAAGAAGATGTGGCACATATATACAATGGAATATTACTCAGTTATAAAAAGGAAGGAAGTTGGGTCACTCGTAGAGACGTGGATGGACCTAGAGACTGTCATACAGAATGAAGTAAGTCAGAAAGAGAAAAACAAATATCGTGTATTAATGCATATATGTGGAATCTAGAAAAATGGTATAGATGATCTTATTTGCAAAGCAGAAAAACAGACACAGACGTAGAGAACAAACGAATGGATACCAAGGGGAAAGGGGTGGTGGTGGGATGAACTGGTTGATTGGGATTGACATACATACACTATTGATACTATGTAGAAGATACATAAATAATGAGAACCTGCGGTATAGCACAGGGAACTCTACTCAATGCTCTGTGGCGACCTAAATGGGAAGGAAATCCAAAAAAGAGGGGATGTATGTATATGTATAGCTGATTCACTTTGCTGTACAGCAGGAACGAACAACATTGTAAAGCAACTATACTCCAATAAAAATTAATATAAAAAATGCAGATTTCTGGACACTGGAGTGCTGTCTGGGAATCTGCATTGTTAACATCCCTCTCCCCATCAAGAGTGATTCTGAGACAATGGTCCACAGACAAGACCACATGGGGCTTGGACGTCTGTCCAGTCATGACCTAAGTGCCACCCTGCTGGGAGCCATGAGGGGCAGCTGCGTGGTTAAGGGCTCCCAGACACCCTTGGCAGGAAGGGTCAGGGGCTGCTGTGCTGCGGCACAGAGGAAGCACTGTCAGACAGAATTGGTAGTGGGAAAGGAAGGGCAGCTCTATGAGCTAACTCAAATCAGGACAGGGAGTAGGCCCCCTCAGCCGGGGAGGGAATTACTCTGAGCAAGGAGCCCTCTCCAGCACTCCTGTCCCCTGGGCACCCTGCCCCAGGATGGCCAGGCAAACGTCATGGAGATGCAGTGGTGGGGAAAGCTGGTCCCCGGCAGAGATGGAGTTCCACAGAATGGCCTAATGACTCCATAGGGACCAAAGACTGTGTTCGATGAGCCATGCATTCCTCAGCAAGCACCTGCTGTTGGACAGGAAGAAGAAACCCAAGACGGAGACATGCAGCTAAAGAGGAGACCCTGGAGAGGGTGCAGACAACGTGGCATTTCCACAGACAGACGCAGGGCAGGAGTGTCTGGAAATGTGTGTAAATTATGTCTTCTGAGCCGTCCTTGATTTGAAGGCCTGGGAGGGGAGCTATTGATAGGGGTGTGGGGAGAGTGAAGGGCGCAATGTTTGGGGAGCATCTACCACATGTCAGACCCTTTCCAAACACCACGTCGTTTGATTGTCACGATATTCTGACTGGCTTACTCACGTCCACTTTACGATGATGAAACCAAGACTGAGATGTTCGCCAGCTTGTTCAAGGCCACAGACTTACCAACAGTTGGAATCTGAACTTGGGTCCATATGACTCAAGCCCCACGACCTTTCCATATTCCCTGCAACCTCTCCCTCTCAACCTCCAACAGCGGTCAGACATTTAAGAAGTTGCAAAACGCTTTCTCACACGTTATCTTGTCAGGCAAGTATAAGTCCCACTTTATGGATGAAAAATTGACCTTCAGGTAAAGAATAACCTGCCCAAGATCAAACAGTTGGTAAGCAGCTGGGAACTTGGGCCTTAAGCACAAGTCATATGGCTCTAAATTTGCCACAGTCCCTTGTCTGGACACTGAGAAACACAGTCCAGCCCTGTCATAAGTCTCAGAGAATCTGGGGACACCACTGCTTAGAGCACAGCTTGGTTCCATGACGACTGGTTTTACTAAAGCCCTTTAGGAACTGAGATAGATAGGCACAGGGATGTGTCATCTTGGACATCTGCCCTGACTCCACCCACAGGGGTTTTCCCAGGCATTCTCCCTGGTACACCTGGTCATCACAGGTCAACATACAACACACGTGAGTACAGTGTTCTGGGGTGCCCTGCAGTATCTGGACTGCTCTGACATGCTGAGTGTTCACATAGGGGCAGCCATCCTGGACCCTCCATTCTGCTTGTGTGTACTTGGGGAGTATTCACTGGGTGGCTTCTCCCCACGATACCAGCAATCATTCTTTGCCCATCCTGGTTTCTCCTTGCTGCTGCCTCTTCTCTAGGAGATGCAACCAGTGCTCTCCAAATCAGACCTAATTAGACCAGCAAATCGGTGTACTCAAGCCATCACAGCACACTCGAAGCACAAGTGGAAATGCTGTTTGGATTATCCTGCAAGGTGCTTGTTGCGTCTGTTGTGTTTCCTTGGATTATCCATTCTCTGTTTACCGCCTTCCATCACGTCCCTAATGGAGAGGCAGGACGCAGTCCCCCACAGGCCAGCATTCATCTTCCCAGTCTGACCCTCTTGCAGGCTATTAAGCTGCTGTTGCAAGATCGAGGAGGGGAGAAAAATGAAAACAGTGCACAGAGAGCAGCGAGGGCAAATGGGACTCTTTTAGAACCGGATCCATTGATAAGTCAGGACAAGAAGAAATAGCCTCAAGCTTTGAGAAGCGGAGAGCTCCCCAGATGGCAAGGCCAGGTGAGTAGACCTCCTGGCTGGGCTGTTCACAGGAGGAGGCCAGGCTGGGAGGGTCTCTGTAGAAGGCTGGGCCTCCTAGGAGCCCAGGCCCAAGGAAGTGAGGCAAAGGTTACTGACGTCAATGCTGCCCCTGCCTCAATTAAAAGATTCGCTATTCTCCCTATCCCACTCCGGTCCTCTCCTTCCAAAGCACTGTAGGAAGAAAACAGAGAAGCCTACAGACCAGCCATACAATAGACCCACGATACCAGCCCCACCAGGCCCTCTCTGCTGCAATCCTTTTATTCTTCTCTTGCTGCCGCCCCGGTACACTCTGCAGAGCCCTTTCCTAGACCTGCTTCTCACTGTGCCCCCGTCTGCACCCCGTCCTCTGGACAGGTGGCCTTGCCGACTTGTGGGGCTGATGGGATGGGCAGGCATGACCTGTGCCCTCCGGCACTGTGCCTCCCTGCCCACACACACCTCTGCCCAGCTGCTAGTCTTCTCTTCCCTCTGTCTTAAGGAAAGAGGTTTTCTCCTTTTAAAAACCAACCTCGTCCCTTCCCACTTCCTCAGGAAACTCAGTTCCCTCACTTACGCTCTCTCTGCCTTTAAAACCAACAATAAAAATGCTACTTTTGTCTGGTCCTCCTCCTAAGCAGAGCCTTCTTGCTTAGCCACCTGTGAGCTGCTTTTCAATCTCACAGCTCTTCACAATCCAGCAGCATTTTCTCTGCTTTCAGCCTCCGGGAGCTCTTGATGGACTCATCCAGCACCGCTAGAAGCCCTTCCTTCTCGGAACTCTCTTCCTGTCTTCTGTGCTCTCCTGTGCTCACCCTCCCTCCGGGATCAGCCTCTTCTGCAGGCTCATCTCCCCCCTCTTCCTTGGCCGCCTCCCCAGTACTCTCTTGTCCCATTGGCAGCACCATCACAGTGACCATCAAGTCCTTTCTCTCCATTCAGTCCCTAAGCTACCAAACTTCAACTTGAGTCCTTAGAACAGGGGCCCTAAATCAGACACGCCACACCCTCTACCCCAGTACTGGCTGCACCTCCTAACAAGCCCATCCTCTCAACAGGCCATTCTGCCTTCCCACCCATGACTCTGCTCTCTTTAGGGAGAGGAGTCAACTCTTCCTTTGAAGTGGCCCTGATGACAGAGAGTGGCCATACATTCCCAGGGGTCTGAGGACATAGGCCCAAATGACCTGCAGAAAGGTCAAAATGACTCTGGAGTCTTGGTTAAACCTCTGTGAACTTCCTGCCAGACTGTATTTGCTTTCCTCTAGTGTTTCCTCCCTGAGCCTGGGAGTCAAGGAGGTACCGCTCCCGAGAGGCAGGTCCCAGGCCTGTTCTTCCGTGTCCAGCCGAGTCGCACCTCCTCTAGGACACCTTCTCCAGGAAACACCGTCTCTCTTTCCACCAACTACCACTGGCTTTAGGGCCTATACCATTTAGTTTGGTGTTTAATTAATCGCTTTGAGGCTGGGTCAACACCCTTAGCAGTTCCTTGAGGGCAGGGCCCACGGTCTCACCCTTTTCGTCTGTCCCTCCGACACAGGGCCCTTGCTAAGGCCTTGACTGGACTAAAATCACAGGTTCCCTCTGAGGTCACGGGACACGTTTCCAAACTCCCTCCGTGAAAGTCCCGCCCTGGAGACCCCACTTATCCCCACTGTGTCCCTGGAGGCTGAGGCTAGCTCTCTTGCCACCTCACCTCTAACAGACAGGGATGGCACAGGGGCTCGAGCAAGCCGTCCCCGGGGTGCGGTGCCCGGGACCGAGACCAGTTATAGCTCGTGGGGCCTTTCCAGTCACTTAATCGCATTTGGCTCCACACCTGAGCTTGAGGATTCCAACTGCTCCACAAATCCTCCTTAATTAAACCTCCTGAGGCCCCTGCCGAGTGGCAAGAACTCAGCTCCTCTTCTACAGGCAAAAACGCCCTGGTGGCCTTCTTGGCCTAGGGTGGGCACTTTCTGGACCCAACCCATGGTCTGTGCAGCCTGTACCAGCACAGCCTGCCTGGAGCAGCTGAGAGGGTGGTGGTGACAAGCAGCAGGAGCTGGAAGGGCTTCTCTGCATTGTGCTAAAATGAGCAACCTGCAAATTAGATGCAAAACACCATGCAAACATGGCATATAGTAATTTGGAACCAATCGCTTTGGGCATTTTAGGCAATAAAATGCCAGCCTCTGTATGTGATCGTATTTACTGCCCCGATTTTCCTTTTCTGATATTCCAAGTAAAACTGAAAGTGCAGTTACGTAAGATATCAAGAGGGATGTGTTTCTCTCTTGTGAATGTCTAGGCACAGGGACAAGTTAGACATTACTGTTACCTATGTAAAAAAAAAAAATTGTACTGCTACAGATGCTATTTCATCCACATCCTCTCTGCCTCATTCCTGAGCGCCTACTGTGTGTCAAACACTAGGCTGGGCACTAAGAGCACGAAGCGCCATCAGTTGAGCTCAGTACAACAGACAAATCTAAAGGTGCCTATTACTAAACACTTACTAAATGCCACCTACTAGCTGTGTGACCTCGGGCCAGTTAGTTTCCTCACTTGAAAATGAAGTAATGCAAACGTGCTTCAGTGGGTAAGTAGTTAAACTGTAGCACATCGCTATCAGGGAACACTACTCATCAACAAAGGGGAACAAAGTACTGATACAGGGGACAACTTGAATGAAACTCAAGGAAACTATGCTGATAGAAAAGAAGCCAATGGCAAAAGACATAGATTGTATGATCCCATTTATATAACATCTGTGAAATAACATGATCATGGAGATGGAGGGCAGATTAGAGGTTGCCAGGAGTTAGGGATGGGGGTGTGTAGCTATGAAGGTTAGCACCAGGGAGCCTTGTGATGGTGCAGTTAAGTATCTTGATTGTGGTGGTGGTTACACAAAGCTACACACACACAAATGAAATCTGGATAAGCTCTATGAATTTATCAACAACCATTCCCTGGTTTTGATATTGAACCATAGCTTCATAAGATGTGCATGTTGGCGGAGGCTGGATGAAGGGTACTCAGGACTTCCCTTTACATTTCTTTGCACTTCCAGTGAATCTACACTTATTTTGAAACAAAAAGTTTTTCTAAAAATAGGGTATATAGTACCTACAAGATGAGCTTATTCTTAAGGTTCAGTGAATTAATATAAAGCACTTAACATATCTAGCACACAGCAAGCCTTCATTACATGCTGTTGGTGTTGTTACTACTACCTGCCAGGCGCTGGGAGCACCAATGTGAGTAAGTCACAGTCTGTGTTCTCAAGGAGCTTCCAATCCAGCATGATAGGAAGACGCAGCAAAGACATGTTTAATACGGCATGCTGAGTGTGCTCAGTACATGGGAGGAGGTCTCTGGGCTTTGGGGAAGGTTTCCCGGGAAAGATGTCAGGAAAGAAGTACAGGGAGAGTCAACCAGGTGAGGAGTGTATGAAGGGCACCCAGGCAGAAGGAACAGTCGAGCAAAGCTTACCGGTGTGGAGCAGCATGGGAAGGCCAAGAAGCAGTTGATTTTACTTGGGCATTTAGAAGGCAGAGAGTGGTACGGTGAGAGGCTGCAAAATAGGCAGAAGCCACTGCAGGGAGGCTGTGTATGCCCCAAGAGCCCAGGCATCCTCCGTCCGGAGGTGAGGGTGAGGGACCACTGTCCGACATCCTCCTCAACCACCCTCGTTCTTTCCTCTGGATTCTCCAGGCCCTCCTGCTCCTGGGACCCAGAGAGCCTGATCTGTCACTCTGTCCTGGCACTGAATGAGGGACTCTAAGTATCTGAGAAAAGCGAGAGGCCCAGTGCAGGCTCTGCAGAGCCCACGTAGACCGGCCTTAACCACACAGGAGGTATATCCACAAACCAAACTGCACATCACGTTCCACCCACCTCCTCCTTCCCACCCCATGTAGGGTTTTTTGCTTTTTTTTTTTTGTACCACTCCTCCTTCCACTACTGTGGATAATCCAGAACTTGGGGCAGCCTCTTTTCTACAAGCATGTATATGCAATGGTGCAGAGAAGCACAGAAGTGGGGCCACAAGCACCAGGTTTGAGCTTAACTCTTTGCTGACCAGTCCCGTGGCTGCAAGCAAGCCATTAAACCTTTCTGAGCAGTAGCTTCCCCCACTGTGAAACAAGCGATCATAACACACACCCCAGCTTCCTCATAAGGGTGGCTCAAAGGACATTAAAAAACATCAAAACACCATGATATACGTGAGAGCTTTGTAGGGTGAAAAATTATTGCTATTGTTCCTGAAAGAACTATTGGTAAAGAGGAGTCTACACCTCTGATTGGAAAATCAGAGTAAATCTCCTTTGAAGCTGGGCAAAGTCTTTAGCTGGGGAAGGACAGTGAAGGGAAAGGAAAGGGGAGAGGAGAAGCAGCCCTGCTTCCTTCTACTGCAGAACACAGGCAAGGCAGCAGTCATCTGGTCACACTCTCAGCTCTTTCCATGAGATCTTTTTTTTTTTTTTTTTGCGGTACGTGGGCCTCTCACTGTTGTGGCCTCTCCCGTTGCGGAGCACAGGCTCCGGACGCGCAGGCTCAGCGGCCATGGCTCACGGGCCCAGCCGCTCCGCGGCATGTGGGATCTTCCCAAACCGGGGCACGAACCTGTGTCCCCTGCATCGGCAGGCGGACTCTCAACCACGGCGCCACCAGGGAAGCCCGAGACGAGATCCTTTTTGTATTTAAAGACCTTTCACTAATTAATTCACTCCCCAAATAAGTTTTGAATGCCTAATCTGTGCCAGTGTTACAACCGTGAACTAAACAGTGTCTCTGCCCTCATGGGGTCACAGTCTAGTGGCAGAGATGGACATTTATCTAATAAGCACAGCCAATTATATAATTAGATATCATGATGTGTGTTATGAAGGAAGCATATAGGGCATTATGAGAGTGTTTAACAGGGGGCTGATAAAATTCTGGAGGTACCCTGGGGAAGCTTTTTTAAAGAAGGGTTATTTGAGTTGAGATCTGAAAGCTAACTAGAATTGAGGGAGAAATATGGAATACGAAGAGTGATTAAGGGACAGGGAACAGCATGTGTGAAAAGCATGAGGCAAAGAGCTTAGCAAAGAATGGTAAGAAGCCAATGTGTAGAGTGTAGAGCATGACAGTGGTGGGTGCACTGGGAATCACTGAAGAGTTCTGAGAGTATGGGAGACTGTGACCAGATCAGACTTCTGTCCTTAAAAGATCATTCTAGGGACTTCCCTGGTGGTGCAGTGGTTAAGAATACGCCTGCCAATGCAGGGGACATGGGTTCCATCCTTGGTCTGGGAAGATCCCACATGCCACGGACCAACTAAGCCCATGTGCCACAACTACTGAGCCAGCGTGCTGCAACTACTGAAGCCCACGTGCCCATGCTCCACAACGAGAGAAGCCACCACAAGAAGAAGCCCGCGCACCACAACGAAGAGTAGCCCCTGCTCGCCACAACTAGAGAAAGTCCGCGTGCAGCAACGAAGACCCAATGCAGCCAAAAAAATAAATAATAAAAACACTTAGGAAAAAAAAGAGAGCATTCTAGCAGCTATTTGGAGACTGAATTGGCAAGGGCAGATGTAGACACCCAAATTAGAAAGGGATTCCAGGGCGCAGGCGAGAGGTAAGGGCAGCCTGAAGTGGAGGCTGTGAGGATGGGAAGGAGTGGATGGACATGGATGCTGTCCCAGAGATCAGACAGGACCTGGGCATGGACTGGTTATAAGGGGGTAAGGGGAAGAGTTGACGACTCCTGTACACAGAACTGGCTTGAGGGGGTACCATTCAAAAACCAGGCAATGCTGAAGGGGGATCAGGCAGCGGGTGGAGAGGCAGTGGAAGATTAGGAGAATCATGACTGTGTCTTTAGATATGCCAAGTCTGAAGTTTCTTGAGACTCCCAACTTAGTCAACTAGGCAGGTGGACATAAGGATACGGAACTCAAAGGGAAAGACGCAGGCTAGAGATGTACTTCTGGGTGTCACCTGCACGTGGCTGATAACAGAAGCCTTTCATGAGATGGCTTAGGGACAGCTATGCAGTCAGAAGAGAACTCCTTGAACCAGACCATAAGCAATGCCAATGTTTAAAGATAGAGAAGGGAAGGATGAGTCAGCCAAGAAGACTTGGAATAACCAGAAGAGCCAGGAATATGGGGTCAGAGAAGCCAAGGGAAAAGAAGTGTCAGAAAGGAGTAAAAAAATGCTTCTGAGAACTAAAAAATGTTTCCTGCACTTAGTGATATGGAAAGCTGTTTCAGTAGAGCGATGGGGGAGGAGGCCAGACTGAAGTGGGGCAGAGGAAGGAGTGGGAGGTGCAGAAACGAAGACAGCTAGTAGAGCCAGCTCTTTCAAGAAATCTGGCCCCTAAGAAGAAAGGAGGTAAGGCGGCAGGCGGTGGCGTTGGACTTGAGGAAGGTTTCTGTTGTTGTTGAAGATGGGAGAAGCTTGAGCGTGGCGGGAAGGATGTTCCTGAGGAGACCAGAGGACAGGATCTGGAACACAAGTGGAGGAAGAGCTGGTCTGCAATGGAAGTGCTGCCTCCTCTGCTCAGACAGGAGGGAAGGGGGAGACGACTGGTGCACAGGCAGCTGGGTCTGAGGCTTTGGCGAAACGAGTTGAGGGTGTTTTCCCGATGGCTTCGATTTCTCTGTGAAGTAGGAGGTGAGGTCCTCGGCTGAGAGTGAGGGCGTAGGTAGAGTTCTGGGGAGGGAGGTGTGAAACAGTCATTGTGGAGAGTCAGGAGGGAGATAACCACGGGAATGTGGTAGGAACACCAGGCACTTCTGAAGAACAAGTTGGGTTGGTGATGGCGAATTTTGAGAGGTCCCAACCTGCCTCATTTTGCCTTTTTCTAGCAGGCTTGTGGTCTGGGTGCAGGCAGAAAGCAGCAGACAGAGTGATTAATCTGGAACTGGGATTTTGCCAGACCAGGCAATAAAGACAGAGGGTCAGGAGAGTTTAGGATATTGGCAGGAGAGTTCTTAAAGTGATGGAACATGGAATTTATCTGCACTCAGAGAAGTCAGAGGAAGGTCACGGATGGCAAGAAAGTAGAGGTGCCAATGGACCAAAGGATCTAGAACATAGGTCCCAATGGACCTACGTCCATATGGACCAAAGGTCTCAAAGAGTTAAAAAACGGCTGTGTGGGAGTCTGAGATAACAAGCTGGGGAACCAGGAGGTGGTGACCAGAAAGCAGGGTGCTTTAGTAGGTGATTTCCAGGTGACGGCAAGATCTAGGGTGTGACCTTGGGAGTGAGTGGCTGAGCCGGGAAGCTGGTGAAGGGGCTGATGGGTCTGGGGGTAGAGTGAGTTGCTCATCTAGTCATTGATCTCCCCCAAAACAATGGACAGACTTGGAAAGGGAAGGATGTCTATGGGCAGATGCCAAAGGCTTCACTGAACAAGAGGGTGGTTGGTGATGATAAGGGGGAAGCAGAAATGCAGCCTGACTTTTATGAGATTAGGGGAATAATGGTCTTAGAGAAATTACATTCCCTTGTACCTTAAGTATGTTCTCCAGAGTGAAAGGTCAGAAAAGAAAGTAGAAGGAGTCTTGAGAAGAGGTAATAGATATAGCGTATGGTCAGAAGTTCGGAAATGAATACCTAGTCCTGATGACACTTACATGCTGTGTGACCTTGGGCAAGTCCTTTCCCCTCCCTGGGCCTCAGATTTTGCATCAGTAAAGATAGATTGGGGGAACTGGCTAACCTAAAGCTCCCCAATCGATGTTAGGGTGCCACAGATGGGTTACAGGTGTGCTGAGACATTGACCCCCCCCCCCCTTAGCCCTCGGGTCAGTCAGAGTCCCTGAGCCGCTATCATTGTGTCTGTGTGCTATACTGTGAACAAGAGGGCGGGGTAGCGTGGGCCAGATACTCTCCAGGGCCCCAGCCGTCTCTGTCTCTGACGTTCTGTTTGCGCATCTCTGGCACTCGGTCTTGGAAGAGGCTGCAGGGAGGCTGATAGAAGAACAGACAGACTCCTGCTGCAGGCAGAAGTCCATCTGCTGGCAGAGATGGAAGCCAAGTTCCCAGCTCCCTCTTGCTCTCCTCGCCTCCCTCCCAGCATCAGCTGAGCGAGCTGTGATCCGCTCAGCTGCCCAGGTGAGGGGCAGGTGCATTTGTTCCTCTTCCGTCTGGTGGCTGGGTGGTCGCTGGCAGCCCCCTCAAGCCTCAGCAGCAGCTTATGAAAGTGGAGGAGCACTTCATCCACTTTCCAGCTCTAAAAACAGACTCACCATTTCTGAGGAGTCAGGCAGAATGTCTCATTGCACATGACCCAGACAGAGCCTTCACAATGCTGACCTTTCTCTTGGGGCCAGCCACTTCTCAGACATCCATGGAAGATCCACTATGTGGCTGACCTTGGGCCACCCTCTCTCTGCCACTAGCCCTCCCTAGCCTCCCCCTCCACCTCCTGTCAGATGCTATATGCTTAGAGAATGCACAGGCAACCTAACTGCACCCTAATCATAAAATATTAGGAAAGACCGGCACCTGGCCCAGTACTTTGTACACAGTAGATACTCAGCAAATATTTACTGAATAAATGAAGACTATTCTCGAATACTTAGAAAAAGAAAACCCTACCAAGCCCACCAGAAGTTTTTAAATTATTCATCACTTTGCTCCTATTTATTGGAGTAGATAAAAGATTGTTTTTTAAATTCGTTAATATTTATTGGTGCCTACTATATGCCAAGTATTGAAGTGTGAGCTGGTTTCACTTCCACAACCCTGTGAAATGGGTATGTAAATCCCATTTTACAGATAAGCAAACTGAGGCTCAAAGAGAGGTTAAGAGACATGTCCAAGGTCAAAGAAGTGGTAGACAGCGGCGCCAGGATTCTAACCGAGACGTATCTAACTTTAAAGATGGTGCTCTTTTTCAGCACACCAGGCTGCCTCTCTGCCTAAAGAGAGACCAGGATGGAGACAGAAGCGAAGGAGGAGGCAGCGAAGTGTGGAAGACTGCGTGGCACACAGGCGAGGCTCCCCGCTGCCTTGCCCTGGGAAAGTGGTTTTGAGGTTGGGTAAGCTTTGCTGAAGAGGAGTGGAGAGGGTCAGGGCCTCGCTCATCTCTCCGCCTTTGATTGCTTGGCTGGCTCACCCACTGCCTATGCAATCTGGCATCCCGCTCAGCCACCGCCTAGCTGGGTTCTCTGAGCGTGTGAGAGGCCAAGACGTGGCAAAGACCTGTCCTGTGGATATACCACCCTTGTCCCCTCCCCACAAGGTGGGGAGACTACTGGGCCCAGCAGAGACCCTCGTTCTCAGGGCCCAGGGAGCAGGCAGGAGACGTCAGAAAACACGAGTGGTCTGACCTGCACAGATGAACACGGCTGTCAGCCCCCCATGCCTACCCGCTGCTGCCTGACAGGTGAGCAGCTGTGCTCGACATCTGTCTGTCCATCTGTCTCCAACTCAGGGGCCTGGAGAGAGCTGATGCTCCTCAGAGAGGGGAGGCCCTGGACCTGAAGCAGCTTCTATACTGCAGATATTAATCAGCAGGGAATAGGAAGGGTGGGGAGGGAAGAAAAGGGTGCCTCTATCGCCATCCCAAACGTGAACGTCCTCCCCACTGCCAAGCCCCCCTCACTTCCCCCACCCTCCCGCCACCAGCTCCCCTAGCTCTGCCTGCCAAGCTCTGCGAATTACCACACATGCCAATAAGTCATTAGAAACCAGAGCGGCAAATGTGGGGTTGCCATGGAGACCAACACCCGGAGATGGCAGCCTTGGGGGCTGGCCAGTGGCTCAGGTGTGCTGTGGGGGAGAGCTGGGTAGGCCAAAACGCCTGGCAGAGGGGAGATAAGGCACTAGCGGAGTGCTGACTTCAGGTGGGGCACCGGGCTCTGCCACCTCCGCTCCCCCCTCCCCCAAGGCCCTGTGTGCTGCAAGAGGGGCAGGTGCAGCAGGGCCAGCGGGCCAAGCCCCCTCCCTTCATAGAACTGCATCTCTGCCCGGAGGAGGTGGCTATGACCAAGCCCACCTGGGGACCAGCCCCAGGGTGAGGGAGGCTGACAGTCTTGAGCAACCTGAGCTGCTGGCCTATGTCTACAGGAAGAAGCCCCTCAGTGAGGGGCTGAGGGCAGGCCCAGCACTCAACCACTTTCTCCCATATTCCTGAACGTCGAACTCACTTGTGCTTCTGCCCAGTGCTGAGCACAGCACCCAGCTCTTCGTAGGTAGAAGCACACACACATTTGCTGCAGATGGAGAAGCGGATGAGAACGAACGCGGGTGAGCACCCGAGATCTCTGACGGGACAGGAGCAGGCCCTGGACTGAGTCTACCAGTTCAGCGTGACCTCTGACAAAGCCACTTCTCTCTGGGCCTCGGTTTCATCGTGGCGAAAATAACCAGATTGTGTTTCAGACACAGTGTATTTCAAACTGGTTCTTCAGAGCCTCGGAGTTCTGAAAGCGATTCCTCCAGGGTCACGGGTCAGGAGGAGGCCAAGTAGTGGGGTTCTGGTCCACTGGCTTTGCTTCAACTACAGCACCCTGTATTAATTTCCTGTTCTTGAGGTAACATACTACCACAAATTTAGTGGCTTGAAGCAACATAAATTTATCTACAGTTTGAAAGGTCAGAAGTCCAAAATGGGTCTCACTGGGCTAAAATCAAGGTGTTAGCAGGTGCGTGTTCCTCCGTGGAGACGCCAAGGGAGAATCTGTTTCCCTGCCTCTTGCAGCTTCTAGAGGCTGCCGCACTCCTTGGCTCACAGCCCCTTCCATCTTCAAAGCCAGCAACGGCCAGTCGGGTCTTTCTCATCACTCTGACGCTGACTTCTGCCTCCCTCTTCTACATTTACAGGACTCTTGTGATTACACTGGGCCCAGCTGGATAATCCAGGATAATCTCTTTATTTTAAGGTCAGCTGATTCACAACCTTAATTCCCTTTGCCCTGTAACATAACAAATTTACAAGTTCTGGGGATTAGGAGGTGAGCATCTTTGGGAGGTCGTTATTCTGCCTACCACACATATAGCTTTGTCTTGAAATATAGATCAATTTCTAGAAATGTTTGAAAGCCACATGACCAGAGGACTCAGTTGCCATCAGTTTTAAATGCTATGGCCTGGACTCCTCCTTTCCTCCCTGGAGGATCCTCCCAAGGAAATTCAGAGGAACTCTGGGGTCTGCCCATTGAGTGTGAACGCTGGCAGGCTTAGGCCGTCCTGGTGCGGTGTGCAGAAAGGTGGTCTCTGTGTCCACCAGTAAAGAGGTCTCCAGGGAGGAAAGCATGAGGGCTGTTGTGGAGAACCCACCAGTCTCAATTTTCTCCTCTCCCCTCCCTCTGTAACCATACATTCAGATTACCCTGCATGCATCTGTTCTTGTTTTCGCTTCCAGGTCAGGTCAGATGGCGCTAGCTGTGTGTGCATGTGCATCCACGCCTGCATGTGAATGATCTTCCCCCACCAGACTGGTGATCCCCGAGTCCATGTCCTTGTTTTCCTTGGCTCCCCATTACCCGTCCCCATCCATTGGCACTGCACCTGGTGCAAAAGGTGTACTGATTTGACAGTAAAAAAAAAATTGAGACAGTGGCCCTTCTTCCCACATCGTGACCTTCAACACTGTCCCTTCCTAAATCCATCCAGAGGAGCCCCCAGATTATTTGTAATAAACTCCAGAAACAGGACCCAAGTTCAGAGGGCACAGGTTTTAGAATCTTCCTGCTAGCACATTTCTAGGCCCACAGTGATCAACACTTGCTCCTGGGGGAGATGGTGGCCTCACGTTCTCCTCCCACATAGCATGACCTCTGTTCTCACCTCTGCAAGATACTCTCTGCTGACTGCCTGGAACCCAGTGGGGTTGAATAACCAGATTCTTATGAGAAAGGTGCCCTCTAGTTATTAATCACAGCCCTAGTGTTTTATGATTTTATGCAAATTACTCACCCTCTCTCAGCCCTTTTTTCCCCCTTGGTATAAACCATTCCCATTCCTACTTCTATTATATGTCCCAAGGGATCCTGGAGAAGAAATGTGATGCAGGAGGAGAAAGCTATTCTTTGGAGGTACGGCCCTGGGGAGACTGAAGAGAAAAGGAACTAACATTTACTGAGCTTCTACTTTGCAGCAGGCACTGTACGCAGATTAGCTCGTTTAACGGGGTGGTTGAGAACCAGGGCTCTGGAGTCAGAAAGATGTGGGGCTGAATTCTGACTCTGCCACTTGCTGGCCTCGGGCAAGTTACTTAATGTTTCTCAGCTTTGGTTTCCTCAATGGTAAAATGGGGGAAAATAACATCTACTGCACAGCGTTCTGTGGATTAAGTGAGATAAATGCAGTAACGCTTTCGGCACATCATAAGCACTCAACAACTTAGCTCTTGTCGTTAGCAACCCTATGAAGTGAGTGCTATTAACCCAGATGTATAGGTGAGGAAACTGAGGCTCAGAGAACCTAAGAAACCGCCCAAGGGCGTATGGTTACAGGAGGGACTCTAACCAGCTCTGATTCTACCTCCTCTGGATTGCAGGCAAGCCCCAGGCTCAGGCCTGCATCGTGGAGGTGGCTGTGCCGGGGAGCCTCGGGGATAGAGCTTGGTGGGCCCTCCTTCCTCCGGCTGCTGAGGGCCCAGCGGAGGGAGAGCAGACCGTGGAGCAGAACACTTAGCCCTTGCGACCCTTGGCTCCGGCTCTCTGGCTGGGGGCCGGGACAGCGCCACCAATGCTCCCACTCTACCCCAGGGCAGTCTGTCTCCACACTCCAGAAGTAAGCCCAACCCCCAGGACCCAGGCGGCCTCTCTAGGGGAAAGAGAGACTCACCCCTCATGGGGGATGGATGCTCTTTTGGGCAGAATTTCATTTCCATTTTGCCATACACGAAACTAATTGGAATGTTCTAGGAGTAACCTACCAAAGAGGAGCTCAGGCAGTGAGAGGAAGGGAGAAGAGAAGCTGGCTGCAGACAGGGTAGAAAAATGGAGCTCAAGGGAATTCCAGAGAACTGAGCCCCGGACAACAGGGGGCTGAGTGGGCGCTGGTGGATGGCATCAGATTAGAAGAGAGCACATCTACGAAAACAACTCGAGAGCTGGAAATGGGACCTGAGAAGAGCAAGAGGGCTTCAAGGGACAGAGATCAGCTGGCTCTGCAAAGGAGAGGCCCAGAGTACTGGCCTATGGTTTCCATTCTCTACAGGGCTGCTCTCCTGTTTCCTGAGAGAATAAAGGGGACACGAGAAACCTGGGTGATGGGGAAGGGGCTGCTCCAGAGACAGAGTGCCTGTCCTGGGCAGCTTACGCTCCTGCGGCCTTACTCCCACCCACGTGCCCTCCCCTGGCCTGGCCACCCTTCCCCACACCCACAAGTTCCCCTCCTGAGAATCCTCCCCTCTGCAGATCCAAACCCCACCCGGTTTTCAAGGCCCAAATCAGCTGCACCTCCTCGGGGAAACGTTCCCTATATACTCCCACACAGAGCTCACAGTTCTGATAACATTTATAGTCTAAATCACACAGTTTAGCACTTGGTTTTAAATACTGTCTGGTATTATTCCCTCCTTATTTCTTGTGAGTATAAGTTTTGCCTTTCCAGCTGATTGGTAGGTTTCCTTACCAGTAACGAGTGTGTCTTATGCTTCTTTTTATTCCCCCCTATCCACCCCCACCCCCTCACTGTCTAGGAGGCAGTGCCCATCATGTGAGGACTTGGTGGGTCAATAC
Source organism: Stenella coeruleoalba (assembly GCF_951394435.1). Taxonomy (NCBI): domain Eukaryota; kingdom Metazoa; phylum Chordata; class Mammalia; order Artiodactyla; family Delphinidae; genus Stenella; species Stenella coeruleoalba. The sequence goes on from NC_137169.1 coordinate 160,708,977, forward strand.
TGATTGACTAAATTAGCTTCAATGCCTGGAAAACTTCTTGACTAGCCACCCAAGTAAAACGCAGAAATGGATGGCCCAAACCTTGGGGTTTTTTTTTTTTTTTTTGCTGTACCGGGCCTCTCACTGTTGTGGCCTCCCCCGTTGTGGAGCACAGGCTCCAGATGCACAGGCTCAGCGGCCATGGCTCACAGGCCCAGCCACTCCGCGGCATGTGGGATCTTCCCGGACCGGGGCACGAACCCGTGTCCCCTGCATCGGCAGGTGGACTCTCAACCACTGCGCCACCAGGGAAGCCCAAACCTTGGGGTTTTAAAAGGTCAGATCATATCACCCCTGCCCTAAACCCTGCAAAGCCTCATCTTACTCTGAAGAAACAAACTCCTCACCCCAGCTCCAGGCTCTCCAAGATCTGGCCTCCTCAAACCCACCAGGCACAGCCCTGCCTCTGACCCCTTGCACCTGCAGTTTCCTCTGCCAGGCGTGCCCTTACCATCTGTCTCCATTTCATCTTTACGCATGTCATCTTCTCAGCGAGTTTGCCCTGTACAAAGCTACAAAGTCTCCTCTTCCTAACAATACACTCTTAACCCCCTTCCTGGCTTTATTTTTCTTTTTAGCACTTGCCACTTTCTAATACACAGTTGACACTTGACCGATGTTGGGGAACGGGGCAATGACCCTCTCTCTGCACAGCTGAAAATCTGCATATAATTTCCAGTCGGCCCGCTATATTTGCGGTTCCTCTGTATCCACAGATCAAACCAAATGTCATGTAGTGCTGTAGTATTTACTATTGGAAAAAAACCCCACGCAGCTGAAACCCGTGTTGTTCAAGGGTCAACTGCACTATTTACTCTATCCTCAGACAATAAAGTATAAGCTCTAGAGATCTCTGGTTGCTCATTTTTACCTACACGCCCAGTGCCTGGCACAGATGCTTCATAAATACTTGCTGAATGAAGAGACCCCAGCCCCACCCTGGGTCTGAGATGCGAGGCACAGTTGTGCTCAGGGGTGGGCAACGGACAGGAAATTCTGTAGGTTCCCCCTAGATGTGGGATTCTACCATTTCACCCCTGGGCCAGCTCTGGGGAAATACTTTGAGGTTCGGAGGCCTGGAGCTGTGTGAGCCCCAGTGACCTTCATCCCATTGGGAGTTCTGTCCAAGAAGTAGAAGGTGAGGGGGCGGGGGTGACCGCCAGGGAAGGTAACATGTCAAGTCCCTCCCCTCCGTGTGCACAGCTTTTAGGTTCCTAGTGTGTCCGACAGCCAGCCCTCTGTGGTCTCTCCATCTCCTGGGCATTACAACCCCTGCCCTCCCAGGCCAAAGACAGACACTTTTGTCACCTGCCTCTGATACTCATTCTGAGAACGCTTTGTAAAGGAACACGACCTTCCCTGACTTTCTTCTCTCCTCGCCCCTTTCCTCCCCCTACCTCCCCACCCCCCGCCCCCGGGTAGAATGAGGGAAGACAGACCCGCCTTTCCTGGGGGACCTGTGCTGGTTGCCTAATAATTGCTGCCCCTTCTTCCACATGTTTGCTCCTGAAGGATCTGTCCCGTGAGATGTTTGTAAATAGGAACAATTGTACTTGCTCTTCCCAAGACACAGGATTCTCCCTTGTTAGAGACACCCCACTGACAGTGCTAATCTCAAGCTTTCCCCACCTCCCCCGCCTCATCGGGGTCTGCAGCCCACCTACCCAGAAGTCACTGGGACATCAGTCACTGGGAGAAGACATCTCCCAGAAGTCACTTGTGCGTTGGTTCCCACTACTGCGGCCCTGGGGACTGACTCTTAGGGTCCAGCTTCTCTGAGGCCACTAGCTCCATGTGGCCTCCGAGTCATTTAGCTGAGGCAGAGGAAACAATGTTGGTTCTCCAGGAGCTGTGACCTCTGGGAGGAAAAAGAAGGGAAACCCTCTCTGAAGGTCCCAAAAGTGGGACAGGCAGCCCCTGGCTTGGACAGGACTTGGGGAACTTCTTACTGTAGGGGGTGGGGAGAATGGGCAGGATGCCCCCAGAGCACCCTCCAGGCCCAAGGGACACTGGATTCTGGGGGCGTTAAGGAGAGGAGCCCACCGGTCAGAAAGGTTAAGTCCTCCCTTGGTTTTTTTCTAGCTACATGTCCTTGAGCAAGTTATTGAACCTCTCTGAGTCTCAGTTTCCTCATGTTTAAATTAGAGATAATAAGAGGACCTACCTAATGGGGTATTTTTTGAGGACTTAATGGGAAAATGTAGGTAAAGCACATAGACAGTGCCTGGCACATGGTAAGTGCTCAGTAAATGCCAGCTGCTATAATTAGTGCCATTACACTGTGCAAGGTGGAGGCGAAGAACAGTTAGTGCCCCAGGAACCCTCTGCCTGCTCTTCGTCTTGTAATTCACTTCAAGACCATCGCATGCTGAGCAGCAGGGAAGGTGTGGGTGGAAGAAATGTACAGAGAGAAACTGAATTCTAAACCAAGCCTGGGTCAACTCACCTCCTAAAAGGCAGGTCCCTCAGGCCAAGGTTTCTCCTGGGTCCCCAGGAAGCACAAGAAGCCAGAGGACAAGGGCCATGGCAGCTCTGGGTTTGGAGCAGAGACTGCTCAATGCTGGCTTAGAACATTTAGGAGGCCAAGGTCATGAGACCAAATCCCAGCAGGGATGTACCAGGTCCCCTGCCCAAAGGCCAAATGTTTTAGGCTGGAGAGTGTGGGGATGTTCTGGGCGACCTGCCAGCCGCACTGGAAGCTCAGCTCTGAGCACCGGGAACAAAGAGGCTGAGGTAGGATGTGTCCGAGATGCTCCTACTATCTATAGAAGGTAACACACACACGACACAGCCCCTTTCCACACACGATTCCTGGGCCCCAGGGTTTCCAGGCCCACCACCTCTGCCTGGTTGACTCCTTTTCAAGGCTTGCCCCAATATCGTGTCCTTTGATGACCGTTTCCTCATCTGCCGACAGAGACAGTCACCTCTTTATCTGCTTATCCCTATATTATAGCACTTGTTTCACTATGGTAAGACTGACTCCCCCATTTAAGAATAGTTATCTGGCACTTACTAAACTCAGTGCATGTATGAACTCATTTAATCGTCACAACAACTCTATGAAGTAGGTACTAGTATTATCCCATTCATAGATGAGGAAACCGAGGCACAGAGACGTTACATAACCTGCCCAGCGTCACCCGGCTAGAAGGGGTGGATCTGAGCCGCAGCCGTGTGGCTCTAGAATCTGTACTCTTACTGTCGACTCCTAGAAGGCAGGGGCAACACCTGATTTGTCTCTGTCCCTAGCACCTAGCACAGGGTTGAACGCACAGTAGGTACTTAGAAAAGATAGGCTGACTGAGTAAGCACACGCCTGCATAAGGCTAACATGGTTGAATGTTCCAGCCTCTATGCTGCGGGACAGAGAGACCAAGGCCCTCTGGAAAGTATCACATAAAGCCATCCTTCTTATTCATCCTCTCTTAGCAATCCCACCGCACACTGCTGTCTGTCCTGCCCATTGTGTCTTTTCGTGCATGTCTCCTGCCTTCTGGTTTTTGTTTCTGTTTATCTCCTGCCTTTGTCTGTTCCTAGGTCACTCTCCCCCTTTCCTGTCCCACCCAGCCTCCATCCATTATCCCTGTCCTTCTCTGTAGTTCTTGCAGGCTTGAAAGCCTCCCACCCCCATTCTTTGCCTTGGAGCTTTTCTAGAATCCAGACTTGCCCAAGGAGGCTGAGAACACCAATGACGTTGACTCATTAGACTGGCCATGGACCAAGCTCCTACACACTGACCCTGAATGGAAACGGCAATTTCTCATCAACTCTACTTAGATGCTGTGTGTGTGTGTGTGTGTGTGTGTGTGTGTGTGTGTGTCTGTGTGTGTGTGTGTGTGTGTGTGTGTGTGTGTGTGTGTGTGTGTGTGACAGAGAGAGAGACAGAGAGAGAGAGAGAGAGAGAGAGAGAGGGAGAGAGAGAGAGAGAGAGAGAGAGAGACTGCCTGCCTAGTTTGTCACAGACCTGTGTGGGATCAGGAAGATCCACTGCCCTCCCTGCCTCCTCTCCCAGGGTCCCAACTTCTCCAGGAAGCCTTCCCGGATCCCATGAGAAAGCTTATTCACGCAACCATTCATCAAATCCTTATATATTTTAATATTCTGAGGAGACAAGGCATGCTCCTGAAAAACTTGGTTAAAATGTAATCTTCAGATAACTGTATAAGTTACCAGATGTCACAGACATAGGGGCCAAGTGAACTGCAGATAATCAGTGATTTCAATACGGAGACCTCTGTGACCTGGGACAAGTGGTTTATCCTCTCTGGTCCTCAATTTCCTCAGCTATAAAGCAGATGATAATCCAGAATTTAGAAGGTTATTAGGAGGATTGAATGAGATAATTTCTGTAAAGCTCCCGACAGACTGGTGCTTATAGGTACTCAGTAACCAATATGTTTCTTTCTCCCGTCTCCATCTAAAGCACTGGCCTTCTACTCAGCCCTCCCAGATAAATGGTAAGATATGAACTGGTCCATCCTTTGAGGTCAGAAATGTCTTAAGGACAGGATGACCCTGGGTCTGTAAGCTTTGCAGTACCTGGTTTACCGTAAGAAGATGGGCCTGTCATGTTAGAGGTCACTCGGTATAATAAAGATGACAATTTACTAGGGTTGTTCACACGCATCCCCCACTGACCCTACAAGTAGTGGGTCTTTGAAACAGCCTGGTGATTACAGACCTAATCAGCTGGGAAGTCCAGATACAACTTTGGTTCTGCCTTGAGATATAAAGGTTTGTTTAATTGCTGTATCCTCAGCTCCTAAAATAGTGCTAAGCACAGAGTAGGTGCTCATTAAATTGTTGAATGAATGAATATTTTTTTAAAAGCAATGGATTTCCTTTCCCCTTTCTAATAATAATAATAAAAAAAAGAGGGCAGGTAGGAGGGGCAAGTGGTAAGGTACAGGAATCATGCAGGGGGAACGCAGCTGCCAGGCCCTCCACCCAGGCTCCTCCTCTGCAAAGGGGGTACAGCAAAGCTAACAGTGCATGTGTGCCCACCGTCAGGATGCTCGGGAGCCAGGAGCCAAGTGCACACTCCTGGCTTGAGGCTGAAGCAGCAGTTTATAGAAGAGACGGGGCAAAGGTGGAGACAGACCTGGAAAGGAGGGACGGAGAAGTCTGGGGAGAGGACGAGGGTGAGAGAAGAGTGAGAGCAGTCTGAGGGAAAAGGGAGAGGAAGAAATGCTTGAAGGGGAAGTGAAGAGTGAAGGAGAAAGAGAGGAGGAGGAAGGAGGGGGGGAGACACAGGAAATAAAGAATGGGGAGTGGAGAGGAATGGTGGAGAGTTAGAGGAAACCTGCTGTCTCAGCCTGGGTGGAATTCGTCTTAGCAGACCTCTGAGTTCCCCCTGCCATTCAGTGTCTTCTTTGGGTCGGGCTGTGCAGGAGGAGGCTGTAGATTTGGGGGTGCTCCTAGATGCCAGGTGTCTGCCAGACCCTGGGCAGGTCTCAATCCCTGAAGCCTGAGGCCTTTAGTTCCATCCTTTCCAAATAATGAGGTCTCATCCCAGGTCTAGAGGGACACCCCCTTCCCACCCCGCATGGGGAGGAGGAGACTCTGTGAGCCAAGCCCAGGGGAAGGAAAGTGGTCTAGAAGGCTCAGACCCCTAGCTGTGTTCTCTTTCCGTCTTCTCCCCATAAGGACACCTGGCCAGCCAGGAAAGTGGGTCAGGCCACCCACATGTGACTTTTTTCTAATAACAGCAGGGCCCACAGGCAAGGGGGCCTCAGTGCCCTGTACACAGCCCTGCCCATCCCATGCCCAGTGCTCTTGTTGGAGGGACCTTTAAGGAGCAGTGGGCAGTGGGAGGGGATCCCTGCCTTCTCATTCAGGAAGAGGACATGGGCCAGAGCCCACCCCAAGCTGGCGGGGAAGGGGGAGCCTGCCGTCTGCCAGGGTGCATGATAAGACCCAGATCTCCCCATGATGATGACCAAGCTGGCAGGGAGCCGCCTCTACTCCCCTGACCTGGGGTGTCTGTTTTCTCTACCACCGCACCTTCTGGGGTCTTCAAGTAGAGGGCCCGACGGGTCCATTTCTGGCAACTGAGCGCTGCGCCCAGCCCACCCCCTCCAGACCCTGCAAGGTGCCCTATTAGAAGCTGCGTTGGTTCCAGCAGACCGGAGCTGCGGCAGCCTGAAGAACAGAGCACAAAGCCCAGCTGACATCCTCCTTCCTGTTCCTTTGATGGGGAAGAAAGGACAAGGACAGAGGGGGAGCACAGCAACAACCCTAGGGCCCACCCTCAGGGTCCAGGTCTCCCGCACCTCTTTAGCTTCTCAGCTCAGCCCTAATGGGGCTCAGGTTCCCCTCACCCGGCGGCTCCCCGCTGGCTGGGCCGCCGGAGCCTACGCCGCCCTTCGCCTGCAGGACAGACGCACCACCTGTGGCTGGCCAGCCCCTCCCGTCGGCTGGGTGCCGCGGTGGGCCCCGAGCTGGCCTTCCACTCCCGGGGCCCGCAGGCTGAGCCCGGGGCCTGCAGGCTGAACCCTAGGCCCGCCCATCCCCCACCCCGAATGTCCCAGCCCAGGCTGCGCACAGACCCCTGCCGCCCGGGAAGAGGCAGGCTCCGGGTTCCAGATACTTCGGACAGACGCCAAGGCCACCTTGGACACCCAAGCTCCAAGGAAGGGAAAGTCCCCGGGCTCTGGAGCGCTTCCCCTGGCGAGTCCGCGCCTGTCACGCCCTCCCTAACCTCTGCCACCTCGCGGCTCCGCGACATCTCAGGGCCCCGCTCTGCCCAGCAACAGTTTGGGGCGGTTCGGGCCTCTCCGGTGGATTTAGGCCCGGGCGCCCCCTCCTCGGGTCCAGGCTGCGCAGTCGGCAACCGTCTTTCCAGTCTCCAGCCCTCCTTCCCTCTCCCCTCGCGGCCGCCTCCCCGCCCGAGTCCCTGGCTCCCTTACGGGCGTCGCGGCAGAAGCCCGCCCCTCCCCTAGCGCCCGCCCGGCCCAGCGGCCCCCAGCCCGCGCGCCCCGGGTCGCGAGCCGCACACTTACCCCCGGCCGCCGGCCGCCGCCTGCGCCGCCGCGCACCGCTCCACTCCGGCCCGGTCTGGGCTGAGGAAGACCAGTCTGCCCTCCCTCCGCGCGCCGCCCGCGCAGGCCGGGGTGGGGTCGCGGGCGCCTCCCTGCCGCGGAGTTTTCCTGGGAGTGGTCCCGGGGCAGAGCCGGGTTAGGGCGCCGGCAGATCAACCACCTTCCCACCCGCGCCGCGCCGCCCCCGCGCGTCCGGCGGGAGGCTGGCGACCGATATCGTGCGCTCCTTCCGCTCGCCGCCCGTTCGCAAGTGCAGCGAGCAGGCCTCCGCGGCGCCTCGCGCCCCTCCGCGCGCCCCTCCCCCCGGCTTCTCGCTCGCTGCTCCGCCGCTCTCCCAACCTCCCCAGCCCACTCCGGTCGCCTTCTCCCAGTCAGCCTGCCACGCCATCCCCCACCCCCTCCAGTCCTGCTGCCATTTTAACTCCAGAGTGTCCAGAGGCCCCTTTCACACACACACACACACACACACACGCGCGCGCACACACACACACACACACACACACACACACAGAGGGAGGAGTTGGGTGGGGCCAGATGCTGAGGCTTGAGCGTCTGGGGCCGTGGTGTCCTCGTGCTTTTACACGCAAGGCTTGTCTGAAAGAGGAAGGGAGCACAGCGCGTGGATCTGAGAGGGGAAAGGGAACGGCTCTTTTGATATTGCTTCTTACTCCCTTGTAAAGGCCAGGAGAACGGAGGAGAAATTCAGCAGCTTTTAGAGCACAGGTGCAACTCATAAGCATAGCATTTTTGCTTTGCGTGGTGTTATCCTCCCCCAAGTTAACAGCGGACTAAGGGATGCAGAGTGGGTTAGAATTTGTCCATGGGTACGGGTACCGCTCATCCTAAAGAATGGTATGGAATATCTACCCCTCCCCCACCAGTTCTCATGCCCTTCCAGCATTGCCCCCTGAAATGGGCAGCTCTGGCTTTCTGGAAGATTCCATCCTGGCCCTTAGCAAAGATATCAATCTCCATAGGTGTTAGGCAGGAGCTGGCAAGCCCACTCAGGGGCTTGGCTTTGGGGGATGCCCCTCTTGCAGGCTGGACGTTGTGAACGCTGGGAAAGGAGAGCAGGATGCTGAAGGCGGGTGCTGGGCTGCTACCTGGTGGCTTAGAAAGGCTAGGACACCGCCACTGGTCGGTGCTTAGGAGAGTGTGTCTCCTGCTGGAGCCAACTGCCTGAGGCCCATGCTTTAGTGGAGCCTTGGACCTGGACCACTCAAAATGGACGTGACAAGCTCAGGTCCATGACAGGCCACACCCTACTGGTTCTGGTTCTGACCAGAGCCTGCAGAAGCAACCATAGGGGAGTAGGTGGGGTGGAGCCCAAGGGATGGGGAGTCCTGCCAGGCGTGGCATCTGGTCTGCCGTCCTTCATCCAGGGCTTTAGCTCAATGCCTCCTGTGAGCTGAGCTTCAGAGAGAACAGGGACAGAGCTTTCTGGCTCTGTCTTCTCCAAGGGCACAGCCGGTGGTAACTGCATGCCTGGAGGCTTTTATCAAATCGGCTTGAAGGTCTGTGTGTTCTGTATGCACAGAGGGGGTTCTCACCTTCATGTATTCAATAAGCACATATTAAGTTCTCATTGTACCTCCTAAACCACTCCCATGCCCCCACCCTCCACCCCTGCTGTGGGGTATAATGGCCTCAAGGAGCTTAGAGGGACAAGTTGGAACTATATGAAACACATTTTAACATTTCAAGGCAAAGGAAGTGCTGTAGAAATACAGAAAGAAAAGGCTGTTATAGGTTGGGGTTATTCATAAAAGCTTTTACGGAGGAGTTGAGCTTCAAGCTGAGCCCAGATGGAGGGACAGGTGAAACTGGCAGAGCAAACAGGGACTAGCAAATGCAGAATGCAGGAAAGTGGAGACCAGCAGAGCAGAATGGATTGCCTGGTAAGTAGGGGGCAAGGGAGGGAATTTATAGAGCTGCGATTGGATGCCAGGCCTTTTCACACATCTCCCTCATTTTATCCTCTGAGTTGACTCTTACCCCATTTAACAGACAGGAGAATGGAGACTCAGAGAGTTTAAGATCTACAGGCATAATTTGAACCCTGCTGGTTCCTAAGTGGCAGACCCTGTAAGACACATAAGGGATAAGGGAATTGTATCATCTGTGGGCAGAGAACTAGGTAGAGAGTGTGGCCCCAGAGCAGTGGTCCTCAGGCTTAAGCATCATCTAGAGCGTGTGAACAAATGCAGACTCACAGGTCCTACCCCAAAGTCAGATTCTGCAGGAATCTACAGTTTGACAAACTCTCTAGGTAATTCTGATTCAAGTGGCTATATGAACCCTGCTTTGAGACACACTGGCCTGGTGGGCCCATCACTCTCTGATCTCTCCTGCCTGGGCTCAGCCAGCACAGAGCCCTGTATTCTGGATACTGGGGAACCACAGTGAAAGGAGAACACAGGGTCCCTGCCAGAGGCATGTTCACGGTGAAGCTGATGAAGCTTAAGTTTTATGGTTGTTCACTTGCGGGGAGGAGGGGAGGAGGGGAGGCCGGTTTACAAACAGGAAGCATTTTTATGCAGGCATTTCTGGTGAACTGAACGAAGAGGTGTCACAAGGAAGGGATCTGAATTTCCAAGGCTTACATAAATTATTGTGATCTTTCTAGTTCTAAAGAAATATCACCATTGGGCCTAATTTTGTATTTGTTCTTTTTCTTAAGAGGGCCCCACAAAACCTGGCTCTTCCCCTGGCCCCTGCCTTCAGGGAGCTCCCAGGATCCACAAACACCCTTGGAGCACAGAGAACCAGAAAGGCAGGAGGACACTGCAGATGGCAGAGCTGTGTGGAACTGCAGGGAGTCCTCAAATTTATCTTGGGTTATATTCCTGGAAAAGGTACTGCAGGTAAAATGATGTAGGTTGAATCTGGTTTTGCCCAGGAACAATGTGATAATGGAAATTACAATCCTCACCAAGGTCTTGGTGCCCAACTTTTTATAGGCATAAGTATAAATACCATATTTAATCAACTGTAAATGATACACCTGCACTATGTATTTGTTAAATTGAATTTGAATATATAAAACAGCTAAACTGGGCAATATGGTAACCAAATCCCATTCTGTTTGACGTAATGTATTCAAAAGATTCCTGGGAGAAATGTTCTTGTGGCGGGAAGGAGGGAGCCATGGAGAAGACTGGAGAGACTCCCCTTCCCTTCATACGCAATCTGTTTAGGCAAGAGAGAGCCTCTCAGAGGTCTGAAGCTGGGGGACAAGGGTTTTGTGCCCCATGGCAATCTGAAAACAGCCCAACCAGGCAGCATCATTTGTGGGTACACCTGGCCAACTCTGAAGTGCATATGTCTCTTAAGACAAATTAAGGGCTGCCTACATGCACAGCCCAAATGGGGGACATTTGAGAGGGATTTGAGTACATGAAGTTGGATGAGGGTGATCTGGGATGGCTTTCTGGAGGAGGAAATTTTTGAGAAGAGACTTGAAGGCAGGAGGGAGAATGGTTAGGCCTCCTGAGAGGTCAGTGCCAGGGACCCTCAAAGACCTTTTCATTTGACTCTTAACCCACCTCATTGTGTAACCCGTAGGCTGCCAAGAAGACTTTGTCCCAAGGTGCCCATCTCTCACCTCCCGTCTACTTCAGTGTTTCTCAAACTGCAGGTCGAGACCCATTAGTGAGTTACAATAAGAACTTTTTTAAAAAATGAAACAGAATAGGATAGAACATATTTCATTAACACTTTTGTTCCAGTTTCATGAAATCTTATGTGTGTACTATGTCATGGTGTTCAATGTATTTCTTACCGTGGGTCTCCATAAAACCTTGGTTATTTATTCCCAAAGTCTGCAAAGAAGATACTTGTGAGGTATCTCACATGTTAAGAGTAAAGTATTTCTCAAATTCAGCCTTTTCACATGGCATTACTTCTGTGATTTTCTTCTTTTCCAATCAGACTGTGTTCATTTCTGAACACTTTATTTCAGAAATGGTTGACAGGGCAAAGAAACCGGGACTCCGTGTATCCTAATCCTGTACTTTTATCTTTGCATTGTCTCTGACCCCTATATTTTCTTTCTTATTTTCTCTCAGAGAAGGAAGTCTTTATGGTCTTACTGCCAATATTTGAATTAGTTCCAACATAGGTCTTAGAGCTCACAGGGCTCTCCAGAGATCATTCCTAAGGTCTGTCCCAGCAGCCAGTGCCTGGGTCTATTTTTGCTTTGTAAACTGAAGCTTCTGAAATTGTGTGAGCAAAAGAATTACCTGGGGAACTGATTAAAATGCACTTTCCTGGATCCCATCCATAGATCTGAAGTGGGGCTTCTGAACTGCAATTTTTTATTATTTTTATTTTTTGTGGTATGCGGGCCTCTCACTGTTGTGGCCTCTCCCGTTGCGGAGCACAGGCTCCGGACGCGCAGGCTCAGCGGCCATGGCTCACGGGCCTTGCCGCTCTGCGGCATGTGGGATCTTCCCAGACAGGGGCACGAACCCGTGTCCTCTGCATCTTCCCAGACAGGGGCACGAACCCCTGTCCTCGGCAGGTGGACTCTCAACCACTGCGCCACCAGGGAAGCCCCTGAACTGCAATTTTGACCAGTTCTTTAAGTGATTCTGAGGACCACACTTTGAGAAACACAATTTATAAGCCATGGAGAAAATTCAGCTCCTTCCAGGAAGCTTTCTCCCATTCACCCCTGGTTCTGATCACTCCACTGTTTCCCTTCTGCAGGAACAGTCTTGTTTATGCCACTTTATGTTTATTTGCAATCATTTGCACTTTGTCTGAAAAGTTATTTTATCTGGGCATCCCGCCTTCCTACTTAAATTATTAGCTCCCCCGAGGAACTGTATCATTCATTACTATTTCCCCAGAGTACCCAGCAGAGAACCTTGCTCATGGCAGATTTCTCATATGCTCTCTGTGCATAGGACAAAATCCTCCCATATATCCCTCTGCCCCTCTCAGCCCCTAGCGCCCTGGGTGGTAGTCTCCACCCTGGAGTGCTCAGGGCAGGGGTTAGTGTCTGAGCTGTTCCCTGGATCAAACAGTGTTATTGATTGGGTGATTTCAGCTCTGTCTGACTTTGTCCTTTCCATTTGACCTCCGTAGGTTTAGAGAGAAGTGAATCGGTAAAAACTAATGAGTCCAGATGACCCCCCTGGGATAGTAGCTTCATCAAAGGCTCTTACATGCTCCCCACCCAGAAACACATTGAACAGCAAAGGCAGAGGGCTGAGCAGCAAGACTAGAACCAGAATGAGGCAAGCTAGCTGCCTAGGGAGCAAGATTTAAGGCAGCACGTACTCTCAGGTGCTGACCCTGCACATGCAGGACCGTAAGAATGGACACCTCCTTAAATTTCGGCTCTAGGCGCCTTTCCTCACCCTAGTGCCAGCCCTGCTAAGCAGCCTGAAGCAAGCATCCTGGGCCCCACGTCTTGATGCTTAAGCCTTAAAATGGACGGAAGGAAAGGGGGCTGAGCAAGGCGTGGCCTGGACACTGTCCTATTCCTAGATTAAATGGTTCTTCAAGCAGAGGTCAGCTTGGTCCATTCTCTTGTCCCAAGGCATTGTCGTGCATGATAAGCAACTTGGATAAAATTGACTCTAAGCTCCTGATTCTGCGCAGGGAGCGGTCAGCGTGTGGTCTCACTTGGTCCTTATGAGCTCCACAGCAGCTAGTCTCCAGCTAGGAAGAAGCTCAAACCCGACTCAGTCCCATGTCCTCTGGTCGAAGTACACTGGGTTTTTTTGTTGTTGTTCTTTCCTTTTCTTCCCCCTCTACAACTCCTCTGCCTCTCGTGGAAGACATCCCACAGTCCCCGAGAGCCACATGTCAAAGGGATTAAAATCTTCACTGTCAGAAAAGTCATCCTTATGTTTTATCCTGATTGCTCCTCCTACCACAAACCACATTTCTTCCTGTTTCAACCTCAGGGGGGATGAAGAACAGCCTGTCACTGGTCACCAGCCTCTGTATGTGGGAATCCCGGGTCCTTTGGCTTTGCGAAGTCTTTTCTGTCTTCTTTTCCTCAGGCACTGTAAACTCATCTTCTTTGCTGGGGGGCTTCTTTTCTTTTCTGGGAGAAGCAAAATTATAAGGAGAGGAAGGAGGAGAAAAGTAGGAGAAAGAAGAGAGTTGAGGATGTAAATTAGCGCCACCTCTTCCTCAGCTGAGGGAGACTGATCTGCCTGAAGGCAGGACCCGAGGAGGTGACCAAAATGCTGGGCTCCTTGCAGGCCAGGACCCTGGCAGAGAGCCTAGAGCCTTGGGCCACATCTGTGTACTTCCGCACGAATGGCTAATAGTCCACATCCCTTCACAGACCCCAGGCTGGATGGGTCCACAGACCTCTGCTGGATGGGTCCCACCCTGGAAGGGAAGATGGATGAAACGGCTACTGGAAGAAGTTGCACCTGGCTCACCTGGATGCCCCCGTCACAGACGAGTGGGACTTTCAGACTCCAGATGGGAGAACAGAAAGCTGAGGCCCCGGGTCGGGCACCCAGCCCTTCTCCTCCCCTGTCCCCCTGCAGTGTCAGAGATGATCTCCCCACACACTGAGTAGGGAGGCTGGAGTGACTAATGACTAATGCATGTCATTTTCAAGATGCTCTCTCTGCACAGGAAAGTACATTCAGATCCAGGTTTTAATCATGTGTGATTTTAGCTGAGATGGTGTTAATTTATTTCCTTTGCTACTTCAGCGGTTCTTCCTCTTTCATCACGGTGAAAATATCTGGAATGTATCTTTTTTTTCTTAAGGACAAAGAAAAGAAGCTGATCTTGCTCCTTTTCCACTGATTGAGGTTTAGAACATTCTAGGGGCTGTCAGATGCTGTTTAGTGGGTACTTCAGGATGGAGGCCCTACGGTCTCCCACTACCCAGCCTTCCTGTCCTTCTGCTACCAGATTTGCCAAAGGGAATGCTTGATGCGGCAGGACCCTCACCACCCAGACAGACCCTCTGACAGGTTCACCAAAAGAGGGGATTTTTCAGCCAGGGCCGGCTCCAGTTAGTTTCCAAAATGTGAGGTGCTTTTTTCTTTGTAGAACCTTCAGAGAAAAGGGGAACAACTTGACATTGCAAAGGGCTTCGTGGAGGAAGGGGACAGTGTCAATGAAAGAAAGATGAGACAGGAGGCATCGAAGGCCCTGATTGGTGGTCCAAAGCTCGTGCTTTCTGACTTTGGTTGGAAGAGGGTCTATTTGAGAAAGTAGGCAGGGTTAAGGTGAATATGATAACCCACTAATACATTTTTTTTCTTTTCACTCAAATTCTCTTTGTGATGAGCATAAAAATAGCACACACACCTTCAGAGATTCTCTAGCATCTCACCCCAGAACTTTGCCCTCTTTGAGAATTATTATTTTTCTGTGTATCTGTACTAGCTAAGATCATTTTATCAAGCCTTACTTACTCTAATTTTTATTATAAAAATAAAATAATTGTAATTTTCCAAACATAGAATTGTAGTAGCATTTTAAATATGTTCTTTCAATCTGTATGTAAGTCCCAAATTGGAGATCAAATTTCCCCACCCCTCTGCATTGGAGAGTCACAGAATCACTGCCCTAGTATCCAGCATAGGATAAGCAGAAAAGCATCAGCCATGCCAGGCTGGGGCTATTCAGGGACACTTTTGCCTCTTGTCCAAGTCACTCCCCACCATCTCGTGAAATCAATGTCTTCTTCGGTCATTTGGGCACATAGTAGGAAATTCATTAAGTATATAGTGCATGAATCTTACACTATTAAAGTCCAGATCTTCCTTGACTTACAGTGGGGTTACATCCCAATAAACCCATCATAGGTTGAAAATATCTAAAGTCAAAAATGCATTTAACATAACCTACCGAACAGCATAGCTTAGCCTAGCCTATCTTAAATGTGCTCAGAACACTTAACATTAGCCTACAGTTGGGAAAAATGCTCTAACACAAAGCCTGTTTTATAATAAACTGTTGAATAGCTCATGTAATTGATTGTAACTGTACTGAAAGTGAAATACAGGATGCTCGCAGGGTAAGGAATGGTTGTGAGTGGATGGGTTGTTTACCCTTGTGATCTGTGGCTGACTGGGAGCTGTCACTCACTGCCGCTGCCCAGCATCATGAGAGAGTATCACACTGCATGTCACTAGCCTGGAAGAAGATCAAAATTCAAAAGTTGAAGAATGGCTTCTACTGAATGTGTATTGCTTTTGCACCGCTGTAAAGTCAAAAAATCGTTAAGTCAAACCATCGTAAGGCAGGGACCATTTGTATTATCAAGTGCTTGGCACAGTGCTGGTGCCTGGCGGTGACAAAGTACTCAATAAGAGTTAACCACTGTCCCTAAGGTCCCCAACACCCTGCCTTCTCCACATGTCCTGTAGCCTGCCCTCTGTTAAGAAGTTCTAGCTGGTTGAGATGCTAATTTTCTTAAGGTGCCTTGGGACAGCCCTCAACATTCTCTCCAAATGGTGACCACCTACTGGTTTCTTTTGGTTGAATCAGAAGCCTATCATAGTGCTGTACACATAGTAGGGCCTCAACAAATCCCTGTTGAGGGAGTGACTGAATGGTCTGGTGCCTTCCACCTGGCAGCCCCTCTGGTCAAGGGAGGCAGAGCCAGCGGAATGGTTGGGGCTGGACCACGACACAGCTGCTTAGTGAACAAGTATGCTCTTCTTTTTTTTTTTTTTTTTTTTTTTGTGGTACGCGGGCCTCTCACTGTTATGGCCTCTCCAGCTGCAGAGCACAGGCTCCGGACGCACAGGGTCAGCGGCCATGGCTCACGGGCCCAGCCGCTCCGCGGCATGTGGGATCCTCCTGGACCGGGGCACGAACCCGTGTCTCCTGCATCGGCAGGCGGACTTTCAACCACTGTGCCACCAGGGAAGCCCACAAGTATGCTCTTCTGATTGTGCTCTTCATGTGCAGGGCTCTGACTTACCAGGACACGGCTATGGCTTGAAAATCATTCTGGGCAGCCCATCTTTCTAGCATGTTTAGGGGCTTGTTGGAGGCCAGAATTATTTTGCTGTTTAAAATTTGTTTCTGAGGTCTCTCTAGATTGCTTGGGATAGCTTTGGAGTCCAGATAGCTCTTTCTTCCAATTGCTTTGGCCATTTCCGCTGTGTCAGCTGCAGTCTCAGTCTGTGTAGGGCGATAAGTATCGGTTCCTTTCCCACCTGGGTCCGGCCTGGACTTAGTGGACACCTCTGACCACGAGCTGAAGGTGCTTGCACTTCCCAGTTGGTGGTCCAAAGCTCGTGCTTTCTGACTTTGGTTGGAATCTGGAACATTCCCAGATGTGCCTGTTTATTTGCCCCAGTTGCCATTTCTTGAAAATTAAACATATACTTACCATATGATCCTGCAGTCACCTTCCCAGATGTGTGTCCCGAAAAATGAGAACCTAGGTTCGCATAAAATCTTGTACACGAATGTTCATAGCAGTTTTATTTGTCATACCCCCAGAGTGGAAACAGCCAAAATGTCATTCAATGGGTGAATGGTTAGACAATCTGGTACATCTGCACCATAGAATACGATTCAGCAACGAAAAGGAATGAACTAGTGATACGTACAACAACTTGGATGGCTCTCAGGGCGTTGTGTTGAGTGAAAAAAGCCAATTTCAAAAGGTCACATGCTGCATGATTTCGTTTATATGACATTCTCAAAATGACAAAATTGTACAGATGGAGAACTGATTAGTGGTTGCCAGGGTATGAGGAGGAGGGGTGGTTTAAGAGGAGAGGAGGGGTATGATGTGACCATAAAGGGGCAGCACGAGGGATCTGTGTGAATAGAACAATTCTGCGTCTTGACTGTGGTGCTGGTTACATGAATCTACACATGCGAGAGATAAAATTGCATAGAATTACACACATACATACACACACACACACAGGAGTGCGTGTAAAATTGGTGAAATCTGAGTAAGGTCTGAAGATTATACCAGTGTTCAATTCCTGTTGTTTGGTTTTTGTTTTTTAAAAAAACCTCTACCCTTTGTCACCACTGTTTGTCAGCCCCTGGGCTGCCTTTGATCTCTAGCACGATGTTCAGGATAGGTTTGGAAGTACCAGATTCTCCTGGCATTCTTAAATATTAGGAATATAGCTAAAAATACTTCAGCTCTCCTTCAACCTATAATGAATCCATTTTCCCCAGAATCATCATAATCTGGTTTGGGAGCCCTACCTATTTCCAGCCTATGCCTCCTCTTGGGGTATTGTATTCTAAGTGGATTATCTTCCCTGTGAAGCAAGAGTATAAACATATTTTGTTTATTTGATTATTCTAAGCCTAATCAGCTTCACTTTCAAGTTTAAGGAGGATCCTGAATTCAATTGCCGGAGGACTTGCTTCTTCTGCCACTTTATTTTGGGGCCAAATCTGCATTTTCTGAACCCATGGTGCGCTCCTGGTGAGCCGAGGCTCCACCCTGCCGTTGGCATGGGATACAAGATGTGGCTTGCCCTGGTGGGGAGGGGGTGTCCAGAGTAGGGGGGGCTGAAAGAGCCATCCTAAGACTTGATTCGTTTAACCACCCTCACCCCACCCCACATGAGCAGCCCCAGGAGCTCTGTTCTTCCTCCCCACCCTAAGTCTCTCGGAGGGAAAGACACAGGCTTGTCCTGCCTCGGTCGCACACCATCTCCTTACTGCTCATCTAGGCCCACCCTCATCTTTTGCATCCTGATCTTGTGCGGCTCCCAGGAAGGCAGACAATCATCCAGGAGTGCATGTCCCCCCTTTTCTGTCTCCTGTCTAGGCTTGCCTGGACAAAACCCCTCATTTTGTGGGTGAAGACCCTGAGACCTTGCAACAGTTAATGGCAGAGCTGGCCTATAGCCCACGGTGGGACTCCATGCTACCTCTTTGGGAGAATGAGTCTCATAAATTTATTTCTGATTGACAGTTCTGGTTTGTTAATTGGAGGAGTTTGATGACAACAGATGTGGGACTTCACCTGAGCTGCTCTGGCAACAACTCAGAGCCAGCTCTGTGGCTCTGTGCCCCCGCCCCCTACTTTTCCTGGGGCCAGTTCTTCAAAAGGGAATGAAGGGATGGGGAAAGCTCAGGAAAAAGGAGGAGGTGCCTCTGTCTCTCTGGAGGCTCCTTTGCTTTTTGGTGCTCTGGCCTTTTGGAACACCAGGTTTACACTGAAGGATCAGCCCAGGCCAGGGGCAGGAAGTCTGAGCTTAAGGGTGTGGGCAGTTGGAGTGATGCTGCGGAGTACTGTGGGCAGACTGGAAAACATCCTCCAATGGGCTAAACAAACACCCTTCCCAAGCAATACCCATGCACGCATGTACCTGTACACATGTATGCAAACATGCATGCCATGGGATTTAAGCATACTTCTTCTTGACCTCTAGTATGGTACATGGTTAGGGACATAAAAGTTAAGACCCACCTGCCCTAGTTTGAATCCTGACTCTGCCACTTCCTGGCCATGTCACTTTGGGCAAGCCTTGTAAAAACTCTTAGCCTGCATTTCTTTATCTCTAAATAGGGGTAATGAATAGCATCTAGGGATGTCACAAGTAGTGGAAGAGAATATATGTAAAGTACTCTATCTAGCCCCTGGTACTTAGTGAGGGCTCAATAAGTGTAAGTTATTTTGACAATGCCGATTATGATAATGGTGAATATGAATGTTTTTTAAATCATTCTATATTTGTGTCCCTCATGTTTCAGCTTAGACACTACTTCCTCTAGAAATCTTGCCTGACTCCATGGGCATGGATGGAAGACCACTCCTCTGGGTCCCCTAGCACTCAAACTTGTCTACCTTACTATTTTCACATTGTATTGCTGGTCTTGCCAACTAGACTGAGTTATTTGAGAGTAGCATCCACACCCTGTTCATTTCTCTATCCCCAAGGTTTAGCACAATGCCTGACAAAGAGTAGGTGCTCAAGAAATATTTGTTGTGCTGGAGAGGGTGTGGAGAAAAGGGAATCCTCCTACGCTGTTGATGGGAATGTAAGCTGGTGCAGCCACAATGGGAAACAGTATGGAGGTTCCTCAAAAAACTAAAAATAGAGTTGCCATATGATCCAGCAAACCCACTCCTGGGCATATATCCAGACAAAACTATAATTCAAAAAGATACACGGGGGGCTTCCCTGGTGGCGCAGTGGTTGAGAGTCCGCCTGCCGATGCAGGGGATGCGGGTTCGTGCCCCGGTCCGGGAAGATCCCACATGCCACGGAGCGGTTGGGCCCGTGAGCCATGGCCGCTGAGCCTGTGCGTCCGGAGCCTGTGCTCCGCAACGGGAGAGGCCACAGCAGTGAGAGGCCCGCGTACCGCAAAAACAAACAAACAAACAAAAGATACATGGGGACTTCCCTGGTGGCGCAGTGGTTAAGAATCCGCCTGCCAGTGCAGGGGGCACGGGTTCGATCCCTGGTCCGGGAAGATCACACATGCCGCGGAGCAACTAAGCCCGTCCACCACAACTACTGAGCCCGCGTGCCACAGCTACTGAAGCCCGCGTACCTAGAGCCTGTCGGCCACAACTACTGAGCCCGCATGCCACAACTGCTGAAGTCCATGCGCCTAGAGCCCTTGCTCCGCAACAAGCCACCACAATGAGAAGCCCGCACACTGCAACGAAGACTAGCCACCCCCCCACTCGCCGTAGCTAGAGAAAGCCCGCGTGCAGCAACTAAGACCCAACACAGCCAAAAATAAAAAATAAATAAATTTATTAAAAAAAAGATACATGGACCCCAATGTTCATAGCAGCACTATTTACAATAGCCAAGAAATGGAAGCAGCATAAATGTCCATTGACAGATGAATGGATGAAGAAGATGTGGTACATATATACAATGGAATATTACTCAGCCATTAAAAAGTATGAAATAATGCCATTTGCAGCAATATGGATGGACCTAGAGATTATCATACTAAGTGAAGTAAGTCAGACAGAGAAAGACAACTACCATATGATATCACTTATTTGAGAAATCTAAAATATGACACAAATGAACATAATATGAAACAGAAACAGACTCACAGACTTAGAGAACAGACTTGTGGTTGCCAAGGGGGAGGGGGGGAGGGGAGGGAAGGATTGGGAGTTTGGGGTTAGCAGATGCAAACTAGTATATATAGGATGCATAAACAACAAGGTCCCACTGTGTAGCACAGGGAGCTATGTTTGATATCCTGTGGAAAAGAATATGAAAAAGAATATATATATGTCTAACTGAGTCACTTTGCTGTACAGCAGAAATTAACACAACACTGTAAATCAACTGTACTTCAATGAAAAGAAATATTTGTTGAACAAATGGGTGAGTAAAGGGATGAATGAGTGAATGAACAGATGGTATGCAAACTCAGGACTCAGTATGCCCTCTCCATACTGAGACACAGCCTGCCTCCAGGTATCGGCTCATCCTATTTCCAACTTTTGGAATGTCTATTCCTACCTTTCTGTTTTTCTTGAACATTTCCCTCCTTCAGGGCCCATCTGGAGTGCCTACTTCCTATGTGAAGCCTTCCACGATTACCCCAACCCGCTGTGATCCCTCCTGGGTTAGAATTCACATGGGAATTATTTGGCATTGACTTGGACTATCAGTTGTCTTTTTTTATTTATGTCCTTCCTCCCCAAACTTTAAGTTCCTAGAGGGCAAAGATGCCACCTTACTCTGCTCTGCATCCCCAGAGTGTTTTGTAAACCTCCGGGGCTCAATAAATGTTCATAGGTTGAGAGTCAGAGGAATTGTATATGAGGGACCAGGAGAGCCACAGGCAGGCCTGCAGGGTGGACCCCACAGTGGTGCTTCTCCCACCTGCTAGCTGGCTCACCTTGGGCAGTTTACTTTCTCTCTCGGAGTCTCATTTTCTTCAACTGTCCTGAAAAGTAAAGGTGTTTACTCTGGAGGATTGATGGGAGAAAGAACACAAGGAGTCCCTGACACACAATCACCTTCGCTGCCGTTACCGTTCTGCCTTCTTCCACTGTTTGCCTCCCGTGCGCTACCATCTGCTGAGTTCATTCCACTGCCTTGCACTTTGCTTCGTCGTACCCTGATAGTTACGAGAACCCTGTCAGCAAGGCATTTGTCCCCTCATTTTAAACAGGAAGAACCTAAGATTCAGGCACGTTGGGTAATTTTTCAAAGGTCACACAACTAGAAAATGGCAGAACGGGGAGTCAGGTCCGGGTCTGTCTGACACCAAATCCATACATATCACAATATAATTCTGGAAAGAGCACAGAGGTCTAGCCCTTGCTCTGCCACCAGCTTGCTCTGTGACAAGTCACTAAATTTTCCCAGTTGCCTCACAATGAGGTGGTCAAGCTAGATGATCTGTGGCATCACTCCTGCTATCGTGCCAGGATTTTCTACTCTCCTGTGAGCCCCTCAAGGGCAGGGATGAGGTATCCCTCAGGGTTCCTTCCCTAGCACCTCTCATCCTCCTTACTCAGAGAAGGCCCGCACAGGTTGCTGAACGGAAGCTAGACTAACTGGGGCTGTGGCAGGTGGGTAGGAAGGTAGAGGGTGGTGCTGGTTAAGAGTGAAGGACCGTGGTGAGGGCAGCCGGCGGAACACAGTGCAGTTGCCATCAGCAGAGAGAGCCTGGCCTGGGCAGGAGGGGCTCTGATCTGATCTCTGTCTGGGTCTGGGTCAAAGGATGGGAACAGGGGAGTTGCTTAGGCCGGCAGTTCTAGGGAGAGGGATTTCTGAATGGTTTAGGTGAGCTTGTGGTTTGGGTTTGGGTGGCTGTAGAGAGAGGGCGGTCCTGACTCAGAGCCATGGCTGCGCCTGTTATCTGTGCTGAGCCTCGGCAAACAGGATTCAGCAACGGAGTAACCACGACCTACCCAGCTTTCCGTGGCTTGAATAGCTGTCTCCCCTTCTCTAGCTGGGAACCTCAGTTTTCAATACTCAGCTGGGTGACACACTCCTGGATGCCCCGGGAGACACCATCCTTCTCCTCTGCTCGTCCAGCGTGATTAAGGAGAAGAGGCCAGGCCTTAACCCTTCTCTCTGCAGGGGAGACTGGCTGGGGTCTTAACATCTAACCAAACGCATCCTGTGTTTGACCCACCACAGAAGAGCGGCTGTCAGACATGGCCAGCTCCCCGGCCTTCCTCCCCAGGGTCCAACAGGAGTGCTCCCAGCTCCTCCCTGGGTGGTCCCTCACCCTTCACACTCAGCACCCTCCTGGCTGCCTGCCGCCTCCTTCACATGCTCTCGCTCCTTCCCTCCCAGAATCACACCGCTTAATCCCTGTGTGTACCAGTCACCTGCCCACTATGGGCCCAGCACAGACGTGATAAGAAGGGGGCCCCCCCAAAAAAAAAAAAAAGAAGGGGGCCCCAGAGCAGTCTAAGGTATCATTTTGTAGAAGACATCGTTCCCCATGAGGGCACAGTGCCTATAATCAAGTGCTGTCACTATGGGCCCTGAGGGCTGGGGGCTGGGCAGAGCCATGGCCGGGCTGTCCCCAGGCAGCATGGAGCCCCGGGTGACAATGTCATCACGGCCTTCCTTCTGCCACACATCATGCTTGGCACTTCTGTGCCCAGCAGCACCGGGGAGAAAGGGCGGCAGGGCAGTCCAGGTATGCTCAGCCAGGAGGCAGCAAGGTTTGGGCACATCCTCATTTGTCTGGAGAGGCTGAGGTGTCCAGTGCAGGGAGCCAGCTCTCAACGCGTTTCCCACCAGCCCCCTTGAATGTGTCTCCCTCCTCACAGGGGCTTGGGGGGGTCCTTTTGGAGGGTCTGTCACAGAGCACCTCAGCTCCCCAGCCCTTCAGACAGAGGCCCTGACCCTGCAGAGAGACTGGGAGGGCCCAGGCAGAGGGGAGACAGTGTTCCTCCAGCTACTTCTTTCTTTGGTTTGTGGCTGTTCGACAACAGCAGTAAAAACAGCTTATAAATTAGGTGCCCTGCTATAAAATGCAGAAACAGCTGTGGTGCAGGGGGCAGGGAGCTTTCCTCCCCCTTGGTCTCCTGGCACTCCCCAAGCAGGACAGGACCCCATCTCTCCCAACTCCCCTGGCCCCGGGCAAGGCAGCGGGGAAGGCTGGTGCCTGACACCCCGAGTGTTTTCCCCAATCACAGAAGGGCCAGGGAGCGGCTGTGGCTCCTCAGAGGTTCTTCGAACACAGAGATGTTTATATCTTTTCACTGTGGTCCAAAGTACAAGCAGGAAATGAGCCTAGGGAATGTAAACCAAGGGATACAAGGTAGGAGTTTTTCTGTGAAGCTTGATTTAAATCAACCTCCAGAAGATCTCAAATGAGGCCTGTGGGGAGGAAGAGCTGCAAGAAGACGGCAGGGAGGCCCGGCCTCCAGGAGTTCAGTGACCTGCTGCGTCCTTTAAGTGTCCTCCTTTGCGAAGTGGCCTCTCTCCCAGCCTGTTCAGAAGGCCAGTTACTCTAGCCGAGAGGGAGACCCCGACGGAACTGAGGATGGGCTCTCGGTGCAGGTTTCCGCACGACCAGGACAGGTAGCCAAGCTTCTCTGGCCATAGGAGGTCGCTGGCCCAGCCCTCTAGGGAAGTGCTTCCTCTCTACCCCTTGGCAGGGACAGTATCTGGTCTCTGGCGGCTTTTCCTTCCTGCCCTAGACCCAGTGAGAGCCTAAGGACCTGGGTCAGAACCTGGAGGTGTCTAAGCAACCACCCAACTGTGCTCAATGCAGACTGTCTGTAGAGGGGCCTCAGGACTTCTGTACCGACTAGAGCTCACCCTTAAAGTCAGTTCCTGAACCCCAAACACAGCTGCCTGGACTCAGCACCCCCAGTCCTATGCTCTGCTTCTGCTATCCGTGCCCTGGCATGGCCGTGTAAAGCTCCTGAAGCTGGGTTATTCCTCTGCATTTGTTTGTGTTTTCTTTGCCGGTGTCGAGTCACTGTGTGTGTACAGCCACCCCCCATGAGGAGAGCCTGGAGAGCAGGGACAGGGCTGCTCCCTAATACAGATCGAGGATTCTGCTCTCAAGCAAGCCTGGCCACGGGACGCCAGTAGGCAGGGAGAGGACACCCAGGACACCCAGGGAGAGGGCGCCCAGGGGACGTGTGTGTGTGTGTGTGTGTGTGCACTCACATAAGCAAATAAACTGACATTGAGGTGCAGCACACAAGTCTTATAGGCGCTGCTTTTTCCCAGGCATATTAGTTTTTTACTTACTTTCTTGTCCTGCAAGGCAGCTGCCCACACATTCCACCCTGGCCCAAGCCCAGGAGGTCTGAGGGGCAAATTCCTGGGCTGTATTACACCAACGTTACACCTGATGTGTTTTAGACCAGTGAGCTACCAAGCAAGCAATCAGTCATCTCTTTTCGAGAAATAAGACATTTCTGACCCACTGGAAACAACCGGGAAGTACTTTATCAAATCTAATAAGCTGTGTGACCTTAGGCAAGTCAGTTAACCTCTCTGAGTTCAGCTTTTATCTTGGAAGTTAGGAAAGTGATCCCGGTGAAATTGCTTTGAGGATCAAATGAGATAATAGATGAGAAAGAGCTCTGGAAAGTCAAAGTTCTCTAGAAGGTCTAGAATTCTAGAACAACCACAACCACTGTTACAATCAGCAGGTATAGACTGTGGTGAATGCCAGAAAGAAGCTAAGTGCTCCATGAGGCCTTATCGAGAGGATGCTCTCACCACTTGTGCTTGCTATCCTGATCTTCTCTTTTTCTCTTTCTATGTGGTATATGTGATCCAGTCATTTTACACACACACACACACACATGCATGCACACACAAGCCTCAGATGCTGTTGATTGATGCTTGACCGCCTCTGCTGCCCAGCGTACCCAGGATCCCATATTTCCCCACAGTGTGGGGCCCTGGACCAAGAGTGAAGGCTCTCTGCATGACGGTCCCTCTCCTCACTACCCTTGGTCCATACTCTAGGACCCTGGAGACTTAAAGATGACTCTGGATACAAGTCTGCATGCATCTGGAGGGGTCTCTTGGGCCAACAGTTTCTATGAGGGGCAGGGTGACACCCTGGGACACACTTTGGCTATCCTATATCTAGTGTAGCTCTCCAGTGTCAGGGGGGCTCCTTGGTGGGTAGTTGCCCCTCAAAGATAAGGATCTGTAAGCTTCAGGAAATGTGTTTACGGGCCATTAGGAATAGTCCCCATCTCACTGGATGGGTTTACAACTTAAGGAGTATTTCTATTTTAGCAAAATGGGAATCAAAGGACCTTCCTCATTACTGGCCTTTAGTTTCAATTCCAGAGAAAGTCTTCCCAACCAAGCTGTCCACATCAGACGTTCAGACCGACCTGCATCCTCCCTGCCAGGCCCAGCTGGAGGGCCTTCCGGCGCAGAGGCCTGGCATGGGGGGTTCCTTCAACTCTGGGAGCACCCGCAGCAGAGACCTGGGCCTCCTGCCCCTCCCATGTTCATCAGTACACGATGCTGTCCACGAGGCTTTCGGTCCGCTTTGGCCAAACTGCGAATGCAGAATACCTAGGATTTCTGCGGGGCTAGTCCCAAGGTGAACCACGTTTAGGAAAGTTCCAGTTTTCCCATGGGTCTGGGATCGCAGTTAGCTGCAGGGTGGCGACACAGAAGAGGGGGCTGGGTGCGGCCCCTCTCTCCTCCGCTAAGTCTTGGTCTCCTGCCGCCCAGGCCACGACGCCGGTTTTGGGGTGGGGTGCGTAGATGACCTGCCTCCTCGGGATAATGCCTCCCGGGATCTCTGCTCTGTTTCTACTGCGGCAGGAAGATGACACTAAAGCGTTCCTCCCTGCTGTCCCCAGCGTGGTGTTTTTCCACCTACTCTTCTGGCTCCCCATCGATTTAAATAGAGAGAAGGCAGGTGGGGGAGAGGGAAGAGTGCGACCCAGGGAACAAGATTAGATCACTCCCTAACACCATACACAAAAATAAGCTCAAAATGGATTAAAGACCTAAATGTAAGGCCAGAAACTATCAAACTTAGAGAAAAACATAGGCAGAACACTCTATGACATAAATCACAGCAAGATCCTTTCTGACCCACCTCCTAGAGAAATGGAAATAAAAACAAAAATAAACAAATGGGACCTAATGAAACTTCAAAGCTTTTGCACAGCAAAGGAAACCATAAACAAGACCAAAAGACAACCCTCAGAATGGGAGAAAATATTTGCAAATGAAGCAACTGACAAAGGATTAATCTCCAAAATTTACAAGCAGCTCATGCAGCTCAATAACAAAAAAACAAACAACCCAATCCAAAAATGGGCAGAAGACCTAAATAGACATTTCTCCAAAGAAGATATACAGACTGCCAACAAACACATGAAAGAATGCTCAACATCATTAATCATTAGAGAAATGCAAATCAAAACCACAGTGAGATATCATCTCACACCAGTCAGAATGGCCATCATCAAAAAATCTAGAAGCAATAAATGCTGGAGAGGGTGTGGAGAAAAGGGAACACTCTTGCACTGCTGGTGGGAATGTGAATTGGTTCAGCCACTATGGAGAACAGTATGGAGGTTCCTTAAAAAACTACAAATAGAACTACCATATGACCCAGCAATCCCACTACTGGGCATATACCCTGAGAAAACCAAAATTCGAAAATGTACCAAAATGTTCATTGCAGCTCTATTTACAATAGCCTGGAGATGGAAACAACCTAAGTGCCCATCATCGGATGAATGGATAAAGAAGATGTGGCACATATATGCAATGGAATATTACTCAGCCATAAAAAGAAATGAAATTGAGCTATTTGTAATGAGGTGGATAGACCTAGAGTCTGTCATACAGAGTGAAGTAAGTCAGAAAGAAAAAGACAAATACTGTATGCTAACACATATATATGGAATTTAAGAAAAAAATATGTCATGAAGAACCTAGGAGTAAGACAGGAATAAAGACACAGACCTACTGGAGAACGGACTTGAGGATATGGGGGGAAGGGTGAGCTGTGACAGGGCGAGAGAGAGGCATGGACATATATACACTAAGAAACGTAAGGTAGATAGCTAGTGGGAAGCAGCCGCATGGCACAGGGAGATCAGCTCGGTGCTTTGTGACCGCCTGGAGGGGTGGGATAGGGAGGGTGGGAGGGAGGGAGACGCAAGAGAGAAGAGATATGGGAACATATGTATATGTATAACTGATTCACTTTGTTATAAAGCAGAAACTAACACACCATTGTAAAGCAATTATACCCCAATAAAGATGTTAAAAAAAAAAAGGCAGACTAAAGCGGAGGGAGAGGGGAAGAGGAAGAGGGAGAGCAGCATGGTGGGCGGGGAGGGAGCAGGAAAGAAAATGAGAGCTGCAAGAAGATAAGCAGAGGACAGGGAACAAAAAAATACAAGGCGGGGGGGGGGGGGGTGGGGGGGGTGGGGGGGGTGGGGAGAATAGGGGAGCGAGGGGAAACTCAGCTTCCCCGGCTTCCGCAGAGCTTCCTTCAAGTCCACCCCTCCTCCGGCCAGCTGAAGGGATCCACCTCCGGGAGCCGCAGGCCCCAACCCAGGGAGGACAGAGCAGGGCCATGCCTCACCAGATCCCTCGCCCTGGGCTTCATGGGATATGCGTGGGCAGAGCTGTGCCACCATCTGTGCCCACCTGATGGGACACCCCTCTTCTGCTCCCCACAGCCCCACAGTTCTGGGTGCACAAACTACACCATTTGATGGCTTTCTGTAGATGAAGGTACTTTGCATGAGGGGCTTCCCTCTGTTCCAAGGGGAGAGTTGACCTCTGAAAGGAGGGCAGATGATCCTGCCCACTCCACACCCCTGGCCCAGGGTAGTGTCCAGACATGACGGGCGCAGGCTCTCTGGGGGTGATCCTCATACCCTGGGCTCTGCTGTCCCGGTCCTTTGTGTCCTGGGGCTTTGGCTTAGGAAAAGACTCGAACACAGTGGTGTTTACAGCACAGTTGGATTTGCCTGTGTTGCCATGACAACAGGGAGGCTTGCCCCTGTTCTTGTTCCCACCCCATACTCTGCTCCTTTCACAAGCTAAACACCTCTCTGTCTCTGTTTGTCTCTCTCAATTCCCCCTCCCCCACCATTATTCCTAATTTCCATGGGACTTAAATCCCTGCCTGCCCCATCTCTCCCTTTGGAAGGATTAAAGCTGTGCATTTTTCTCTCCAGTCCTTCCAAGATTGTGGATTCCCAAGAGCCGGTTCCAAGCTCGGAAGGGAAAGCGTCCTATGCTGTAACTGGGAGGACGGGGCAAAGGACCTGGGCGCAGTTTGTGGGAATGCTAGGGCCTCACATCTCCAGCATCCTCTGAGAGATTGTCTTCTTCCTCAGAGTACACCCCCAACACACCCCATCCCAGCTCTCAGGCATCTGAAAGGACCCCTCTGCCACCTCTGACCCAGGGACCTGTTGCCCTCTTTCTTCAGATTCCCAGTCAAGATTCACCTCTCCCTACAAGCATTCCCTGTTTAACGCCACCTGACCTCAAATGCCAGGCTCCCCCTCAGCATTTAAGTGCACTCTGGAGTATTGATCTGCCCTTGCTTCTGCTGTACATGCCCACATCTATGATCTGGGCTGGGTGTGGGTGTGTGTCTAGCTTCCTCAGCAGCGGGGGACAGTGTTTTTACCTGTCCACCCTCCCACCCCCGTACCAGAGCCCTCTCCTATGGCAAACCTGTTCTGTGTACATCGGTAGGGCTGACCAGCCCACCCCCTCACCCTGTCCCACCCACCAAGGGATGGACACCTGGCCAGGCCACACAGTGCCTTCTCTGAGACTTGATATTAGGACATGGGACTCTCCCACTGGACTGTGAACTGTAGGACAATTTAGCCTTGGACTTCTAGGGGCCACATTTCCCACCACAGGAAAAGGAACCCATAAATGGCAGGCAACAGTGTCATGACTAATATATTTACCCATTATACTGGGAACTTCCTGAGGGCAAGAGATGTGTTACTCCTACCAGATTGGTGTTCCCTGGGACAGGAGCTGGGTTCGCCCATCTAACAGGGAGCTCCCCAGGTAGGGGTGTTTCTTAGTCAGATTAGGTGCTAAAGTCTTGGTAGTTTAATTGGTAAAATACCAGGCATCTAAGACTCATCATTCAGGGTTTAATTCCTTATTTGGATAACTTTATAAAAATCGTACCTGATTATAAATTCCACCTGGATAGTAATGGTCTTGTTCTCCCTGCAAGGGGCTGAACCTAAAGACAAAGGCAAGGTAATCTTTGCCTTTTAGGATTTAAAGTATGGCAAACAGGATTGTCTGTGCTCTGACAGAAGTACAGATAGTGTCCAGTGGGAGCCTGGGAAGCAATGGCCATACCATCACAGGGCAGATCTGGAAAATCTGAGAAAAGGTCCCCAAACCAAGTCCTCAAAGAGGCATAGGCACTTGTCATCCGGGTAGGGTGGAAGATGGAAGCAGAGACCGGAGGTGGGAAGTAGCCTGGGGGCTTGGAATGTGTGAGCGGGTGTGGGTGCCGAAGGCAGGATGAGGCTGGGGGCACCCCTCGTACTGAGGGGTATCTTTACTTCTCCTGGCCTGGACCCTCCCTTGCAGCAAACCTTCATGGAATCGTCTTCAGGTGCATGGACTCTGCAGTCTTTCAGGGCAGGGTGAAGAAGCTGGGTTGCACACCACACAAGAAGACCTCCTTCCTTACCTCGCCCTCGGGTTACCATTAGTCAGAACTCTCAGTTGCAAGTACCAGTAACCAGTCTCTGTTAGAGACATAAATAAAATATGAAGTTTATCAAAAGATAACCAGTGTGATGTGCTTCCTCAGCTCAGGGTATAAATCAGGTCACAGATTTTTTAGTATTTAAGTTAATCCTCTGAGCACCCATCTGCCCAATTTAGCAGGAAGTCTGGAATCTCTTTCTCGATGACCCTTTCTTCCTCCACAACTCCTGCCCCTTGTAATTGTTAGAAAAGTCCTAGGGCTTGTGAAGTGGGAAGGGATGGGTGAGTTGATAACTGGAGGGCCTGACCAGTCCACACTCCTGTCACTGCCTCATGACATGATGCTCCGACAGTGGTCTCCCACAGTCCAGCGGTGCTTTTCCACTGCTGCTTTGATGTCCTTGCTGATCAGGTTCCTACACAGACCAGCACAGTGATGTTCCACTCTTGGGACCCTGATATACCACAAATGAGTGTATACTCGTGTGCTCAGCCACTGTCCCCAAAGGTCACCAGCTAAGTAGCTGGACTGGGAAGAGTTGCTAGACACAGTACCACTCTGTGCCAGAATCAGCCACTCTGCCACCAAGATAACCTGAGCTCCAGCATTAAGGCCGGATGACCAGTCTAGACTAGTGCTTCCCAGATTTTATTGGGTACAGTATTAGAATTCTGCAGAGCCTGTTCAAGCACAGACTTTGGGCCACACCCTCAGAGATTCTGATGAGCGGGTCTTCGATGGGACCTAACAATTTGCACCTCATCCCACAGGATACTGATGCCAGTACGGAGACCATACTGTGTAGCCCGGGCTAGACTCTTCTTTCCTCAGGATTTCTCCCTTGGAGACCTTGGTGTCCATCCTCACCAGTGATGTCTAAGTTTATTACATCTCAGTCCATCACAACTTACTGAACCTGAGATCAGCGACTTGATCCTGTTCCTTTCAAGAAGTTTCATGGACCCTATGCAAATTTGTCTTTTCCTTCCCCAGTTACCTTTGAACCCACCTTCTCAAAGTGGGCCAGCAGCGTCAGCATCACCTGCGAACTTGTTGGAAATTCAAATTCTCAGGGCTCACCCCAGACCTATTGAACTATGTTCTTTCATGTGATGGTGAGTCAGGTGCGGCCACAAGAAGAGACACAGGAGAGGTTCAGGAAAACATGTTTATTATACTCACATCTTCTAGAAACAGGAAGCATGCCGCATAGGGTCACGTGAGGAAGCATTGTCAGGAAGCAGAAGGGGCAGGAGGGAGGCGAGAGCATAGGCCACGGCCTTCATCCGGGCTTCTGTGGGAAAAGCAAGGCAGGGCAGGGTAAGCAGTTTAGGACTGGCTAGCTTGAATAATTCTGGTGGGCTCTAAGCGATAAGGTGTCCCTAGTTGCCTGGTACCTGGCCTTGGATGATTGAGGCAGAAGCATTTTCTCTTGGGGGGTGCCAGCCAAACAGAAGAGGTTTGGCTCTGGGATAGTTAGTTTGCATATCAAAGGAAGATGTGTTCCCAGCTGGGCCCTTTGCTACCTCTAAGAATTGATTAGCCCGGGACATGCTCTCTCCCCAGCCAGAAGGGTTTTTAAGTTTCCAAAACATCTTAAGATACAGAAAATAAAACGTATAAACATACACTAGCTGATCTAGAAACTCCGGGGTGGGGGTGGGGGGCTCAGCACTCCATTTCAACCTCCTGCAGGTGAGTCTGATGTACACTGAAGTGTGAGACGGTCCTACACCAAGAGACATCAGAGGGGCAGCCTTTGTCAAGCCGTAAAATAGGTCTGTTAAATGTCCCCTTTCGGGGAACCCCTTCCTGAGCTTTACCTAAGCTCCCCCCCACCCCCGACTCCGTATCCGCCACGTGCAGCCCGGGGAGGAGGGCGCAGGGTGCCGTGACTGCTGGGCTGCCGAGCTCTCTCCAGTCAGCCCTGCCCCTGCCTGGCTGTGTGTCTCTGGGCTTGTCCCTAACTTCCTTGTGTCTCCTCAGCAGCAAGTGAGGACTGCACCCGATGCTCTGCCAGCCCTGTGTTTCCTTGTTTCTCCTTCTCACTCCCCACTGTCCTTATCTGTAAAATAGAGAGAATGCCCACCCCTGGGATTACAGAGACGATGAAATGGGGTGATATGTGCGGAAGCACCCAACGTGTGGTAGAGGCTTGATAAATGTTAGTTGAATGTTTAATTCTTTTCTTGTCCTCCCAATTTTGCCAAGATCTCCCTTTTACTTCTTATTTCTGTCCTTACTCTGGGCTTTAATCAGGCCTCAGGAGCCCTGTCCTCTCCAGAACTGTCTTCTCTTTATTAGCTTCCTTACACCTGACAAATCCTGTGGGGAGAGGAGCTCCCCTTATATTTCCTCAAGAATCAGGTGAAAGAGGGAAGAACTGGGGTCATGCAGGTTGTACCAGGCACCCGGGGGATGTATGACAGAGCTGGCCTGCTCCACGCCTCTGCTTAGCTGCTTCCTGCTAAACCCCAATTCCCGTTCTTCTATCAGGCCTCAACCAGCCCCTCTGATGAGCGGCTCAGATCCCAAAGAAGACCCCCGAGTCTCTTCACTGCCTGTCCACCCCCACTCCATCTTCTCCCCACCCCCCGCCCCCCCACCCCTCTCTGCCTGGGTTGCCTCTGCCAACGGCTGGCTATTTATATCCCCGAGCAGCTGCTGACAGACAGCTGGGAACCAGGAGGCATCTGACAGGGAGGAGCGAGGCAGAGATGGCAGGGTGGTGGGTGGTGCTGCCACTCTCCGAGGACTGCCGGGCAGAGCCTCCTCCCCTTCACCCAGGTAGGGCTGACAGGGACATCTGGCAAGTGACACTTCAAAGGCAAGGGAGCAAGGGGTATGAACCTTGGGACAGGAGGCAGCAGGGGTGGGGCTGGGCGAGATCTTTGCCCCAGACCTTTTCAAGAAGGGGAGGGACCAGCTGTAGCTTAATTATCTGAGCACTTGCCCTTGGCATCTGCTGCTCAGGAGCTGTATGACCTTGGGTAAGTCACTTCCTTACTCCAGGTAAAGTGAGATGGTTAAACACGATGTTCTCTAAGTTCTTTTCTAGCCGCATTAGTAGAGAGGTTATAAACACAGACCCTGGAGTCTGAATCCTGGCTCTGCCACTTGTTTTCTGTGTAACCTTGGACAATTTACTTAACCTCTCTGTGCCTCTCTTTCCCTCTCTGTAAAATGAAGGCTCTTAGAGCATCTATATCACAGGCTTTTTGTAGGGATGAAATAACCTAATTAACACATGTGATGGCATGAGAGTGGTACCTGGCACATGGTCATTTAGCCTAAATAGAACTTCAAGTTTATGATTCTTAGGATGTGCCTCCTTGCTCTAAGAAGTTAACTGTATTAGAAAATATTAAGAAAAAAGGATGGTGCCCTCTTTATATATACATTGCAGGAGGAAGGGGAAGGTTTAATGGGTTCATACACCTTGTATTATAAAATAGGTAACCTGCAAATTGGGAAATGTTTGGGCTAAGGCTACATTTGTTCTGAGTCTGAGACCTTGTCTTTTGACTATTCCTTCACTAGTAATCTCTGGGGACTGTTGTTTGTTCAAAATATCAAAGGGTCAAAGGTTATTGTGCTGTTTGACCGACCCTGTCTGTCTGTCATTCTCCCTCTCTTTGCCTCTCTCAGCTCCTGTCTTCCGCTGAATCCTTTGCTGTCCTTCTGTTTTAAAAACCAATACCTGGTCTGGGAAAGAACAGAATCACAAGCATGTAATTAAGTCCCTGGGCACAGTTGTGCCTACAGCACCAGCCTAGCTATCAGGGTGGGGCTGGGCCTGAGCAGGAATCTGGGGGCTGGTGACCGTGGAGCAGGGAGCCCATCAGTCCCTCCGCCAGCTCTGAGCCCCACAGGCAGACACCTCAGGTTTCCAGCAACACCTCCTCAGCTACAATGTCTGTGAGCAGTTGAGTCCGGGGTGGATGAGGGGCCCTTCTCTCTTTTACTAATCTTGGCCCTCCTGTTTAGAAAAGGAGTATACCCATAACAGAGGAGGGGGAGAGAGGGAAGCAAAAGAAGCTGATGGGTTACCATGGAAACCAGCCGAACACAAACTCTTAGCTTCAGCTAATACTTGACTTGCAGAAATACTTCCATAACCACAACTTAAATGCACACACACACACACACACACACACACACCCCTGTAAAAGAAGAATAATTTTTGACTCATTCTTCTCTAATCACAGCAATTAGGCTTCTCATGTTCAAGTCCAGATAAGAGGTAAGGATGGGATGAATCTGTTCTCTTTTAGAGAGGCCCCTTGCAGTTCACTCTCTTCTTGAAAACTTGGGACATTGGTTCCAACATTGCCCAGAAGTCACATATGGCGGATTGCATCCCCAAAGTCCCTTAATCCTTTTCTGAGTCATGCCAGTTATAGACCTAAATTGTTTGGTTTCAAGGAGTCCCCTGCCTTTGGTGGATGCCACAGCAGTGGGGAGGAAGGGAGTGTCAAAACTGGTTAGTCATTCATTAAAGATTTCCTGATCACCCATAATGCACCAAAGTGCCAGAAATTTAAAGTGATAATAAAAATAATAAAAATCTGGTCTCTGTCATCAAAGGGCATGATAGTCCAGGCAGTGGGTGGTATGACACAAATTATCTGCTACTACTAATAAAGGATCCACATTTGCAAATGATTTTTATATATGCACAAATATTGCATTCAAGGTGACCCCTCTGACGTTATGCTTTCTTCAGGGGAGAAAGTGAGAACTGGGGCTCAGGGAGAGAAAGGGCGAGACCACGTTCTCTAACACACTCAGCCCTTCCAGCTCCTCTGTCACTCTGCCTCTGCAGTCACCTGCCCCAGCTGCACGGCTGCCAGCCCCTTCGCTCCCCTGGGTTAACTGCCTTCTCAACTCAAAAGTTACCTCCTCCTGAAGGGGGTCAACCTTATGCCCTACAGGAAGCAACACAAGTTTCTGTAAGACCTGCACTGAGAAGGTGCTTTTAAGTTAGCACACTGTCCACAGATTTAAACTCCACAGACACTTACGCAGTATCTCATTTAATCACCAAGTAGCGCTTTAGGTCCCATTTAACAGGTGAATTACTGGGAGTCCGTCGTGCACGAGGTCGCGCAGCTGTCTGGGGTAGAGCCCGAGCTCCCCCCAGGCAGGTCTGTGGATCTTCAACACTTTCACCCCCGGATCCAGACAAGCAGAAGATCTGGGTGGCCAGGGGGAGTCAGGCCTGGACCTCTAGCCTCACTCTTTGCAAAATGCTCTGCTCAAATGTCCCTTGATCAGAGTTCTTCCCGGACTACCTCTTCCAAATTGAGTCGTCTCCCTCACTCTCTATCCTCTCCATC
The DNA here is from genome assembly GCF_951394435.1 of Stenella coeruleoalba. Classification (NCBI taxonomy): domain Eukaryota; kingdom Metazoa; phylum Chordata; class Mammalia; order Artiodactyla; family Delphinidae; genus Stenella; species Stenella coeruleoalba. Next base: position 160,744,003 of record NC_137169.1, read on the forward strand.
CTGGATTTTCTTCTTCATACTCCTTGCCACCTGCTGTGATATATCCACCCATTTGTGTATTGTCTATCTCCCTTCATTAGATTGGAAGCTCATGTCTAATTTGTTCATTGCTATATTCCCTGCACCTGGCATATTGCCTGGCACATAGTAGGCACTCTGTGTGTTAGTTAATGAGTGAATGAATGAACAAATGGAACCTCAGACAGGGTCACCAGGAGATGGCAGCTGAGGAAGTGGTCCTGGACCATCCCAAGGGCATGAACTCGCCCCCTCCTAGGGACCCGGGAAGCACACATTCCACGGCCAAGTCTGCCAATAGATAATTTTAAGGCTGAAATGAGCCAGAGTGTCCCAAGAGTCTCTGCTCAGAGAGGGCCCAGGAACTTTCAATAAGACAAAATAGCAAATGTAACAGTTTGGGGTTTGGTGCTACTTCCCTCCCCGCGCCCCCACTCCGCCTGCTCTGCTTAGAATCAGTGCGGCCCCTGAGGCTGCAGAGGGGCCTGTTTTCCCCCACCCCCGCAGTCTCTGCTCCTGTTCCCACAGCCAGCTTCCTCCCGCCCCACACTGAGGCTCCCAGAGCTCATCTGGAACCTTCTGATTTGCATCTCGAAAGAAAGAAAATAAATTCCACTAAACGCTGTTTATTTTTCCCTCTGTTTTTCCTGAGGCAGACCTTTTGTGGCTCCTGGAATCCAGAGTGGGTAATCAAGGCGATTTCAGTGGTTAGGGAGCTAGGGACCTCAGGGGCCTTCACAGTAAAAAATAAAGGTAACTGCAACTCCAGTTTGAAAGGGGTTGGGGGTACGGGTGGGGAGACACGGCAGAGGAAAGATAAAAACGGCAACAAAACCTGCCTGACACAATTACAGCCACATCTGCATAACAGAGACAGAGAACTCACTTAGGAGTGGTAATTAGATTCTCCAGTGATTAGGGACACTTTCCAAACATGGAGAGAGGAAATGCAAATCCAACCTTGAAGTGGAAAAAGCGTGTAAAGAATTGAGTATCGCTAGTGAGTGGCGGGACGGGAGGATGGCCGACCGGAGAGCTAATGGATTCCAGGCCTGACCCTGCCAGCAAGCAAAGGTTTTCAACCCAGATCTGCTTGTCGGGATCAAGGAGGATAGTGTTGAAGACCTGCAAACCTGCTGTCTAAGTAAAGGGAACGGTAAGAGCACAGGCCCCGCTGAAGCATGCCTGGGTGTTCAGGAACTGCAGGGAGCCTAGTGGCTGGAGCTGGGGCATGAGGGGAGAGTGGGCAGAGAGGAGATCGTAGCTCACACAGGCGTTGGGCATCTCCTATGGGTCCTGGATTTTACTCTGAATGAGAGAGAGGCCATTGGAGGGTTTTGGGAAGAGCAATGATGTGACAGGATTTTCCCTAAGGGCAATTCCACTTGCCATTTGCCAGACTGTACACGGCAAGGCTAGAAGCAGGGAACCCAGTTCCGGAGGCAAATGCAGCAGTTAGAGGGCCTAGGTGGTAGCCATGGACATGGTAGGAAGTGCTTGGAGCCAACAGAATTGGTTGCTGGATGGGATGTAGAAAATGGGAGAAAGGATTCAAGGATGATGGCTCAAGATTTTAGCCTGAGCAACTGGGGCTACTGTTTTGGGATGGGAAAGAATGGGGAGGGAATAAAGGTTCTGTTTTGTAGATATTAGGCTTGAGATTCCTGTTAAATATCCAGGTGGAGATGTGGCGAAGGCAGTTGGAAATTGAGTCTGGAGTTCAGGGGAAGAGGTCTGGTCTGGAGGTATAGATTTGCATATAGATGGTACTTAGAGTAATGAGAATGGATGAGATCACCTAAGGAGTGAGCACTGACAGAAAGGAAGGGAGGGAGGTCTGAGACTGAGCCCAAAGCTCTAGCTATTTAAGTTATTTCTGGCAGATAGGTGGTATAAGAGCATGATCCGTCTGGGTAAACTGAGGCCTATATTTCAAGCATTCTATTCCCATCCACACCAACTCCTACAAACCTCTCAGGGCCTCAGATCCCAGAGATGGGTACTGAGGCATCCAAGTATCATTTCGGGAAATGGAGACAGAACAGAGCTAACTGTGACCTGGACAAGTCCCTTCCCTTCCCCAGACCTCAGCTTTTGCTTCTGTAGAAGGCGTGGTGGATACTTGGTCTCTGAGGGCCCTTCCAGCCTGAACTCTCTGAATTTCACTCCAGAAAGTCCAGTGCACTCTGGGGACATAACTGACCTCAGGGAGACTGTTGGGTTGATACCCTGTTCCCCTCATCTGGCTCTCATTATCTACAATATAGAGTTGATCCCTGTTACTGTGGATTCTGTATTTGCAAATTCTCTTACTCACTAAAATTAATTCTTCACCCCCAAATCAAAACTCAGGGCGCTTTGTCGGTCGTTCACAGACCTGTGCAGAGTGGTGAAAAATTTGAGTTGCCAGAGGCATGTGTTCTCAGCTGAGGTCAAATGAGGCGACCCTCTGCCTACTTGCTTCAGCTCTCCTACTGTAAACAAGTGCCCTTTTCATGGACTATTCAGTGCCACATTTTCCTCATCTTTGTGCTTTTTGTTGGTGATTTTGCTGTTTAAAATGGTCCCCAAGCACAGTGCAGAAGGGCCGTGTTGTGTTGCTGAGCAGAGGCAGCTGTGATGCGCCTTATGGGGAAATCACGGGTGTTAGCTGAACTTCCTTCGGGAGTGAGTTTTAGTGCTGTTGACCACGAGCTCGTTGTTAGTGAATCAACGATATATATTAATAAGATGTCTTTAATAAAAAACACACATAAAGCAAAGTCATGTGTTGATTGATTGACGAAGATGTTGTGACCAGGGGCTCACAGGAAGCTAACCTTGTATTTCCCCAGGAGCGATTGTTCAGGATTTGCTAATCCAGTGTCCACAGTGACTCGCAGACCCTAACTACTGTGGATAACCAGCAGTGGCTGAATTTGGTTTGTTAAACCCCAATACGCACACACGTGAGGTAACTGCACAAATGCTAACGCGTAGCCCTGTGAGAAGCAGATGTCCTGACGAGCGTACAATACCTGTATACAGTCCTTTTGGTCTGTTCTCTTATCGTATCCAGTCAAAACTATTTTCTAAAGTTACTTAGTTTAGTTCTTTTCTTTCCCATCCCCTTCAGTGTAGGTATATGGTTCATTTGTACACAATCTGGTTTACTTCTTAGTGTATTCCATCTTGAGTTCCCCCAACATTCTGGTTATTTCTTTACAATCTGCATACAGTGACATTCACTTTTTGTGCTGTTCAGTGCAGTAGGTCTCGACAAATGTACAGAGCTGTGGATCCACCACCCCAGACATGATATAGAACAACTCCATCACTCCCCAAATTCCCTTGTCCTGCCCCTTCATGGTCAGTCCCTCTCCCCAGCACCAACCCCTGGCAACCACTGATCTGTTTTCTTGTCCCTAAAGTTATACCTTTTCCAGAATGTCATATAAATGGAATCATATAATATGTAGCCTTTTGGATCTGACATCTTGCACTTAGCAAAATGCATTTAAGACTGAGCCACGCTGTATGTCAACCAGTAGCGAAGTCATATTCCACTCCATGAGTTTGTTTATTTATTTGCTGGTTAAGGAACACTTGGGTCGTTCCAGTTTTTGGTGATTTTGAATAAAGCTGCTGTAAACATTCATGCACAGATTTTTGTGTGAACATGTTTCCATTTCTCTTAAGCCAAGAAAAGTGGGATTGTAGGGTCATATGGTAGGTGTATGTTTAACTTTATATGACACTGCCAAGCTGTTTTCCAAAGTGGCTGTATCACTGGCAATGTATGAGAGTTCCTGTTGCTCTACAAACTCATCAGCACTGGGTAATATTTTCAGGTATAAAAAAATTTTTCTAGCCATTCTAACAGATTTGTAGTGTTAGGTATCTCATTGTGCGTTTAATTTAACATTTCCCTAATGACTAATGATATTGAACATGTTTTCATGTGCTTATTTGCCAACCCTGTACCTTCTTTGGAGAAATGCCTGTTGTAATCTTATGTCCATTTTTTAGTTGGTGTTTGCTTCTTTATTGTTGAGTTTTGAGGGTTCTCTATATATTCTGAATACAAGTCCTTTGTCAAAAATGTGATTTGCGCGCTTCCCTGGTGGCGCAGTGGTTAAGAACCCGCCTGCCAATGCAAGGGACGCGGGTTCGAGCCCTGGCCCGAGAAGATCCCACATGCCATGGAGCAACTAAGCCCGTGTGCCACAACTACTGAGCCTGAGCTCTAGAGCCCGCAAGCCACAACTACTGAGCCCACGTGCCACAACTACTGAGGTCTGTGCACCTAGAGCCTGTGCTCCACAAGAGAAGCCACGACAATGAGGAGCCTGCGCACTGCAACGATGAGTAGCCCCCGCTCACCGCAACTAGAGAAAGCCCACGCACAGCAACGAAGACCCAACACAGCAAAAATCAATCAATAAATTTATTTTAAAAACCCAGGGCTTCCCTGGTGGCGCAGTGGTTGAGAGTCTGCCTGCCAATGCAGGGGACGTGGGTTCGTGCCCCGGTCCGGGAAGATCCCACATGCCGCGGAGCGGCTGGGCCCGTGAGCCATGGCCGCTGAGCCTGAGCGTCTGGAGCCTGTGCTCTGCAACGGGAGAGGCCACAACAGTGAGAGGCCCGCGTACCGCAAAAAAAAAAAAAAAAAAAAAAAAGAAAGAAAAACCCAAAAAACCCCCAAAAATGCGATTTGTAAATATTTTCTTCCCATCTGTGGCTTGTATTCTACTAACAGTGTAATTTGCATAACAAAAGTTTTAAATTTTGAATAATATCTAATTTATCATTTTTTCGTTTTTCCCAACAAACAAGTTTCTGCCATTTTTAATTGTATTTTGAGCAACAAAAGATTCCAAGGTTACAAAAAGAGAATAGAACTCTAGCCCTTGGGCCTGGTCCTACTGCCCTGTGGAGGCCAAGTGCCGCTGTGAGAACTGAAGCCCCAACAAAAGAAGTTTAAAGCAAAATTAATGTTTCTTTAAAAAAAAAATCGTTATATGATGCTTTCTTTCGTTTTAAATTTTCTCCCTCAACATAAAAATTAATTCTTATATCTGGTTACATAGTCTGCTCCCTCCTGCTGCCAAATTAATCTCAAGGACAGCGCAAGAATGTCATGTCGAGGCGCTCCCTAATCAATATTCCGGTCTAGGGGAAAGAAGAAAGGTGTCACTGAGTGGTGGGGGGACTCTTTTTCCAGCTTGTGTCATCCCAATGGTGGTTACTCTCAGCACCTGAGTGGCTTATGGGATAGGACAACCCCACAGGCACTTCCCTGCAGGACAGTTAGCACCAAGGGCTAAGGTTGGGAGAGACTGCAGCCCTGATCTATCTACTGTGCAGGGAACAGAGTTCCAAAATGTGAAGCATCAGGCAGGGAGGGCACCACCAGAGAAGCAGCAGCATTCTAGAAATTCCTTTCCTTTGGGACATATGTGTGGGTTCCAGTCTTTGGTGGCCAATGGAATCTGTAGCTATGTGACAGCCCTTTCAAGTAGTACATATGCAAACTGTTTTAGACCACAAGGGTCACTCAGACCATAGCTTCTCATCTAATTCCACAAAAAGATAAGAGACAAGTGGGATAAGGAAAGGAATCAGCACTCCCGCTCTACTGAATTGGGCTTGGAAACCAATCAATGCATATTATCTATTTTCTGGCCAAATCTAATGGGGAGAAATCAAAGATGAGTCAAATGCTGCTTTTCCCTTTAAGACTCTATCTGCTAAATTACAATATTTACCACTTATTTTTGGAGTGGGAACATTCCAAATGGCTTATTACCTCAGCTGAAGTGTCTTTAGAGGAGTGACTAATTGTGGATTTTTCTGCCTTCACCTAGAAATGGTTAAGGGTTGGGAGGCTCTGGGCAACAGACCCCAGTGTCAATCTGTTAAATGAAGAAAAACACCCCTACCTGTGGGCAGAGATGGACCTGTACCTACAGATATACTACTTCTAGTACACTGATAAATTTTTTTAACAAAGAAAAACACATTTTCATTGTCAAAATCTTTACAGAACATATCCAAAACCAGAATTAGAGCACATGGACACCCAGTAGCAAGAGCACCTCAATCGCAGGTGAGTGAATTATTTGAAATGGAGCACTTGCTCCAGGTTCCCAAGTGCAGGAAACTGCCCTTTTCTTACAGGGATGGTGAAGAACAAAGAATACCCTTCCTTCTTCCAACTGCACAGGTCCCATTAGTGGGTCACTGGCTAATCGCTTGGGTGGGCCTTTGGCCCCAAGTCTTGGCCTTCCCTGTGGTAAATCCCAGTCAGTTCCAATGAGACTTCACCACCCTTTACACATTCTTCTGTCTTGGGTTAATAAAGTGCAACACATCATGTACCCTACCCTTCCCCCCCCCCCACCCCCCCGCTCCTTTGCAAGCCTGTGGGTCAGGCCTCAATAGGAGCAGAGATCTCTTGGTTATCTGATCAACCCAGGTGTCTTTCCCATGGTCTCTTTCACAAGTACATGGTATCAGTTAGGAACTGGAACCAAATATAAAGGTGCAGAGAAAGGTAAAGCTCTCAGAACACATTATATCTATATATAGAAAATTCAATTTTGAACATGGATACATTTTTTTTCTTTTATGAATCATACTTTTGGTATTATATATCTAAAAACTCCTTGCCTAATCAAAGTCACAAAGACTTTCTCCTATGCTTTCTTCTAGAAGTTTTATAGTTTTTTGGTTTACATATGATCCATATGTAAAATGGTCCTTATGATCCATTTTTAACTAATTTTTAAAAACTTTATTTACTTATTTTATTTTTGGCTGCATTGGGTCTTCATTGATGCGTGCGGGCTTTCTCTAGTTGCGGTGAGTGGGGGCTACCCTTCCTTGTGGTGCGCGGGCTTCTCATTGTGGTGGCTCCTCTTTGTTGAGGAGCACGGGCTCTAGGCGCATGGGCTTCAGTAGCTGTGGCACGTGGGCTCAGTAGTTGTGGCTTGAGGGCTCCAGAGCACCCACTCAGTGGTTGTGTCTCACAGGCTTAGTTGCTCCGCGGCATGTAGGATCTTCGTGAACCAGGGCTCGAACCCATGTCCCCTGCATTGGTAGGCGGATCCTCAACCACTGCGCCACCAGGTAAGTCCCCATTTTAAACTAATTTTGAGTTAATTTTTTGTGTAAGGTGTGAGGTATAGGTTGAGATTCATTTTTGTGCATATGTGTGTCCACTTGTTCCAGCACCATTGTTGAAAAGACTAACTTTGAGAAGTCTTTTTAAGTCAATTTAAGAGAATCTTTTCATGTGCCTCTTGGCCATCTGTATGTCTTCTTTGGAGAAATGTCTGTGTAGGTCTTCCACCCATTTTTTAATTGGGTTGTTTGTTTTTTTGATATTGAGCTCCATGAGCTGTTCGTATATTTTGGAGATTAATCCTTTGTCCATGGCTTCATTTGCAAATATTTTCTCCCATTAAAAAAAATTCTTTTTATAAGTTTATTTTCATCTTGTTTAAGGTTTCCTTTGCTGTGCAAAAGCTTTTAAGTTTAATTAGATCCCATTTGTTTATTTTTGTTTTTATTTTCATTACTCTAGGAGGTGGGTCAAAAAAGATCTTGCTGTGGTTTATGTCAGAGTGTTTTTCCTATGTTTTCCTCTAAGAGTTTTATAGTGTCTGATCTTACATTTAGGCCTTTAATCCATTTGGAGTTTATTTTTGTGAATGGTGTTAGGTAGTGTTCTAACTTCATTCTTTTATATGTAGCTGTCCAGTTTTCCCAGCACCACTTATTGAAGAGGCTGTCTTTTCTCCACTCTATGTTCTTGCTTCCTTTGTCATAAATTAGGTGACCATATGTGCATGGGTTTGTCTCTGGGCTTTCTATTCTGTACCATTGATCTATATTTCTATTTTTGTGCCAGTACCATACTGTCTTGATTACTAGCTTTGTAGCTAGTAATAGCTACGAAGTAGCTTTGTAGTATAGTTTGAAGTCGGGGAGCCTGATTCCTTCAGCTCCGTTTTTTTCTCAGGATTGCTTTGGCTATTAGGAGTGTTTTGTGCTTCCATACAAATGGTAAAATTTTTTGTTCTAATTCTGTGAAGAATGCCATTGGTAGTTTGATTGATAGGGATTGCATTGAATCTGTAGATTGCTTTGGGTAGTATAATCATTTTCACAATATTGATTCTTCCAATCCAAGAACATGGTATATTTCTCCAACTGTTTATGTCGTCTTTGATTTCTTTCATCAGTATCTTATAGTTTTCTGAGTACAGTTGTTTTGCCTCCTTAGGTAGGTTTATTCCTAGGTATTTTATTCTTTTTTTGCAATGGTAAATGGGATTTTTCCCTTAATTTCTCTTTCTGATTTTTTGTTGTTAGTGTATAGGAATGTCAGAGATTTCTGTGCATTAATTTTCTATCCTGCAACCTTACCAAATTCATTGATTAGTTCTAGTAGTTTTCTGGTGGCATCTTTAGGATTCTCTATGTATAGTATCATGTCATCTGCAAACAGTGACAGTTTTACTTCTTCTTTTCCAATTTGTATTCCTTTTATTTCTTTTTCTTCTCTGATTGCCATAGCGAGGACTTCCAAAACTATGTTGAATAAGAGTGGCAAGAGTGGACATCCTTGAAAAGATGCTCAACATCACTAATAGTTAGAGAAATGCAAATCAAAACTACAATCAGGTATCACCTCACACCAGTCAGAATGGCCGTCATCAAAAAATCTACAAACAATAAATGCTAGAGAGGGTGTGGAGAAAAGGGAATCCTTTTGCACTGTTGGTGGGAATGTACGTTGATACAGCCACTATGGAGAACAGTATGGAGGTTCCTTAAAAAACTAAAAATAGAACTACCATATGACCCAGCAATCCCACTACTGAGCGTATACCCTGAGAAAAACATAATTCAAAAGGACACATGTACCCCAGTGTTCACTGCAGCACTCTTTACAATAGCCAGGACATGGAAACAACCTAATTGTCCAATGACAAATGAATGGATAAAGAAGATGTGGTACATATATACAATGGAATTTTACTCAGCCATATAAAGGAACCAAATTGGGTCATTTGTAGAGATGTGGATGGACCTAGAATCTGTCATACAGAGTGAAGTAAGCCAGAAAGAGAAAAACAAATATCGTATATTAGCACATATATGTGGAATCTAGAAAAATGGTACAGATGAACCTATTTATAGGACAGGAATAGAGGTGTAGACATAGAGAATGGACATGTGGACACAGTGGGGGACAGGGAGGGTGGGATGAATGGAGAGATTAGGTTTGACATAAATACACTACCACGTGTAAAACAGATAGCTAGTGGGAACCTGCTGTATAGCACAGGGAGCTCAGCTTGGTGCTCTGTGACGACCTAGATGGGTGGGATGGGGGTGGGTGGGAGGGAGGGCCAAGAGGGAGGGGATATAGGTATACATATAGCTAATTCACTTCATTTGTACAGCAGAAACGAACACAACATTGTAAAGCAATTTTACTCCAATTAAAAAAACCAAATAAATTGAAAAAAATGTCAATTGAGGAAAAAGACTGAGTTTCACAGTGGGTTGAGATGGTGGTCCGATTCTGACACTGATTCCAATGTGTGTTTTTTTTCAATGCTACCAAGAAATTAACTCAATTCTGACACTATCTACCTGGAGCCAGCATCATATCCCACAGCTTAAGGGCTCAGTCCCATAAGATTGCCCTCCCCCCCCAGATGCCAATCAATAGTCCAGTTACCTGTGCTTCTGACTGACTGGCTATAAATCAGAGGTTCCCACCATCCCCTCCTTAATTCAAGTAATTTGCTAGAGCAGCTCACAGAACTCAGAGAAATAGTTTACATATTGCTTATCAGTTTATTATGAAAAGATATGATAAAGGATAGAGATGAACATCCGGATGGAAGACGTGAGTAGGGCAAGGTGTGTGGGAAGGGACACGGAGCTTCTATGTCCTGCCCGGGCACACACTGCCCTAGCACCTCCATGTGTTTACCAACCTGAAAGTTCTCTGAACCCCATTCTTTTGGGTTTTTATTGAGGCTTTATTACATAGGCATGACTGATTAAATTATTGGCCATGGGCAGCTGATTCAGTCTCCAGCCCCACTCCCCTCTCGAGGTTAGGAGCATGGGACTGAAAGTTCCAGCCCTCCAATCACATGGTTAGTTCCCCCTGCAACCAGCCCCCATCCTTAGGTGCTTTCCAAAACTTACCTCATTAACATTAACTCAGGTGTGACTGAAAGGAATTTGTTGTGAATATCAAGACACCTTTATCGCTCTTATCGCTTAGAAGATTCCAAAGGTTTTAGGAGCTCTGTGCCAGAAATAAAGACCAAATATACACTTCTCATTATAAATCACAATATCACACATGGGAACTGGAAAAGGATGGAGGAGGAATCAGAGATGGTCCATGTATCAAATAATCCATCAGCAGCTCAAAACCAGAGGTGTTTAAGAGGAGATGAGTCACCCAGGAAATTATAGAAAGGCTTTGGATTTTCCATTCAGTCATTAAGGTGGGGAAAGGCTGTTGAGTCAACCTCAGGCAGATCTGAGGTCTGAGATCTAGCTGATGTCTGAGTACCCCCAGCAGTGAGGTGCATTCTCTCCCAGGTTCTGGCTCCTTGGCACGGCTGGCAAGGTGGGTGCTGCAGCCTGGGCTGGGAGCCAGGTTGACTCATCAGCCCAGGGTGTGCGTCTAGGGGAAAGGTTGTGTTGTTTGCTCTCACGGTGAGCCCCGTGACAATAACAGAACCAAGGTGTCCTGGTGCTTTGACTGCTTTCTCCCTGGGCTCTTGATGGAGATTGACAGGATCTAGCATCCCAGGTAATTCTATTGTCAGTTTCAGCAGCCTCCTGTACCTCATTAGACAAAAGCAGAGAGAAATGTCAGCTGCAGAGCAGAGGGGGCCTATTAGAGTGAGCAGCTTTCGGAGATGACAAGATGACAATCTGGGCCTTCCAACCAGCCCCTCTAGGTCCCGGGTGGGAAACTGGGACATTTGCAACAAAGCACTGTGTCGGGGGGTGGCCAGGGTGGACTGTTCGGGTTATGCTGCAGGCTCTGCTCATTGAGGGACGGAATGAAGGGAGGCTAAGAAAGGCTGTATTGGTCCAGCCCTTGGGTCAGAGGTTCCTCCTGGTGGTGGGACCTATCAGGGACGTGTCTCTGGGTGGCTCTGGTGTAAGCAGCAAGTGGATACATTGTTGGGGGTCAAAGCCTTAACTGATTTATCCAAACCTTTAGGATTTCACTCAGGATGGATAAATTGTAACAGACTATGGGAGAGAGAATCCTGGGCCCACAGGAAAATAGGAATCTTTCACTGTCCCACACTAATATCCTGCCCCCAGCCTGGGCCAGAAGCACACACAGACTTACATAGATACACACATAACACACCCAACACTCACATATAGAGCCTCATGTACAAATGCATACAACACTCACTCATCTACTTGTACACATTTTTTTTTTTTTGCGGTACGCCGGCCTCTCACTGTTATGGCCTCTCCCGTTGCGGAGCATAGGCTCCGGACGCGCAGGCTCAGCGGCCATGGTTCATGGGCCCAGCCGCTCCGCGGCATGTGGGATCTTCCCAGACCGGGGCACGAACCCGTGTCCCCTGCATCGGCAGGCAGACTCTCAACCGCTGCACCACCAGGGAAGCCCTACTTGCACACATTTTTGAACGCACAGAGCACTAGACCAAACATATATGCCCAAACCACACAGACACACGACACATACAGGTTCATGTTAGAAGCATTCGTCTACAAAGGTTTTGTCTGTGGCTTATGGCATCAGCCTCTTTGCAATCTATTTACATCTTGGATATATACAGCTCACATGCACATTCACACACACCCACCGTTCTCACAACATACAGCATGCACTCAAACACCCATGCCACAAACATACTCATATACACATAAACATACATGCCTCTTCCATGTTCACCGTGCATGAAAGCTCCCCACCACACCGGGCCACTCTCCACGTGTGGACACCCACGTACTTATACTCTCTCCCGCAGGCTCTTGGCAGGCTAAGCCGACATCCACGCAGACCAGCGGAGCCGGGAGTGGTTTCCGCCTCCCTCCGGTCACTGACATGCAGCACCTGTCCTGTCTTTAGTTCCTCACACTCCGGCTTCAACTGGGTTGAATGTCAGAGGCTGCCTGCACAGAACCCAGAGCAGCCGTCCAGAAGCAGCTGTCCTGGGGGAATGAGGCTCCCTGAGCCTGGGAGGGGTGTGTGCCAACCTGGAAGGTCCATCAGGAAAGTGACCCTGGAGTGACCAGGTGCTAGTGACCACCCCACCCCTCAGTGGTGCTCTGGAGCGCCGTGGCCTGAGTCAGCACATGACGTCTCTTTCCAGCCTTCTTTACTCGCGCTCAGAATCCTGGACATTTGGGGGGTTCTAGGCCTTCCCCAAACTAGAAGAATGAGTGGCGCCTGAAAGAGATAGCAGCTCAAAGAACTCAAGTCAGATTCTGGGCTGCTGCCTTTTCCGTTAGCATTTGCTTCTGCATCACTAAAGCCCCGTAATCTAGAACATGCCTGGAACAGTGCATTTCAGCTGAAAAAATATGAAGGTACGTCAGCCTGGAAATAGGACCAACACTGCTTTTTCTCTCAGGGCCGTCTGTACATTACAAGGAGACATGCAAATATGAGGAATTTTTGCTGTTACCGTGACCAGCACCAGGGAGGTAAATCATTTTCTTCTCCAGTTCACATGTTTCTGGCCCAACCCACTCCCCATACCTTGCACTATCTGTCACTAGTCACCGTTATTTGAACATCTGTTAAGTCCCAGGTACTATACTAAATACTTTACAAACATCTCATTTAAGCTTCACAACATCCTTGTTTAAGGAATATCACTCTACCCATTTTATGGTCAGGGATCCGAGGTTCTGAGAATCTGAGTAGCTTATCCAAGATCACACAGCTAACGAACAGCAAAGATAGGATTTGAACTCAGGTGGTTGTTTCTCCAACCCATGCTTTCCCCTCTGCACCAAGCTTACATCTATTATCACCAGCCATAGAATGTAAATTCTGTTCATATATCCATTATCTAAGTCTAAAACTCCCTTCCCATCTATGTTCATCTATCAGTCTTAAACTATAAACCAGATCATAGATGGCAGGAACTGTGTCTATTGAATTCATTTCACAGTGCTCAGCATACTTCCGGGAATATATAGTAGATTACTATCTTTAAAAAGTTACGGTTCTGTGAATTTCAAATTGTGCCTGGAGTTAAGAGACCAAGTTCTAGCTCTGTTTTTATTTATTTATTTTTAAATTTAATTTTATTTATTTTTTTATACAGCAGGTCCTCATTAGTCATCAATTTGATATGCATCAGTGTATACATGTCAATGCCAATCGCTTAATTCAGCATACCACCAACACCACCACCCCCAGCCGCTTTCTCCCCTTGGTGTCCATACGTTTGTTCTCTACATCTGTGTCTCAATTTCTGCCCTGCAAACCGGTTCATCTGCACCATTTTTCTAGGTTCCACATATATGTGTTAATATACATTTGTTTTTCTATTTCTGACTTACTTCACTCTGTATGACAGTCTCTAGATCCATCCATGTCTCAACAAATGACCCAATTTCATTCTTTTTTATGGCTGAGTAATATTCCATTGTATATATGTACCACTTTTCTTTATCCCTTCATCTGTCGATGGGCATTTAGGTTGCTTCCATGACCTTGCTATTGTAAATAGTGCTGCAATGAACATTGGGGTGCGTGTGTCTTTTTGAATTGTGGTTTTCTCTGGGTATATGCCCAGTAGTGGGATTGTTGGATCATATGGTAATTCTATTTTCAGTTTTTTAAGGAACCTCCATACTGTTCTCCATAGTGGCTGTATCAATTTACATTCTCACCACCAACAGGACAAGAGGGTTCCCTTTTCTCCACACCCTCTCCAGCATTTGTTGTTTGTAGATTTTCTGATGAAGCCCATTCTAACTGGTGTGAGGTGATACCTGATTGTAGTTTTGATTTGCATTTCTCTAATAATTAGTGATGTTGAGCAGCTTTTCATGTGTTTCTTGGCCATCTGTATGTCTTCTATTTAGGTCTTCTGCCCATTTTTGGACTGGGTTGTTTGTTTTTTTTAATATTGAGCTGCATGAGCTGTTTATATATTTTGGAGATTAATCCTTTGTCTGTTGATTCATTTGCAAATATTTTCTCCCATTCTGAGAGTTGTCTTTTCATCTTGTTTATGGTTTCCTTTGCTGTGCAAAAGCTTTTAAGTTTCATTAGGTCCCATTTGTTTATTTTTGTTTTTATTTCCATTACTCTAGGAGGTGGATGAAAAAAATCTTGATGTGATTTATGTCAAAGTGTTCTTTCTATGTTTTCCTCTAAGAGTTTTAGAGTGTCTGGTCTTACATTTAGGTCTCTAATCCATTTTGAGTTTATTTTTGTGTATGGTATTAGGGAGTGTTCTAATGTCATTTTTTACATGTAGCTGTCCAGTTTTCCCAGCATCACTTATTGAAAAGACTGTTTTTTCTCTTTGTATATCCTTGCCTCCTTTGTCATAGATTAGTTGACCATAGGTGCGTGGGTTTACCTCTGGGCTTTCTATCTTGTTCCAGTACCATATTGTCTTGATTACTGTAGCTTTGTAGTATAGTCTGAAGTCAGGGAGTCTGATTCCTCCAGCTCCATTTTTTTTCCTCAAGACTGCTTTGGCTATTCGGGGTCTTTTTTGTCTCCATACAAATTTTAAGATTTTTTGTTCTAGTTCCATAAAAAATGCCATTGGGAATTTGATAAGGATTGCATTGAATCTGTAGATTGCTTTGGGTAGTATAGTCATTTTCATAATATTGATCCTTCCAATCCAAGAACATGGTATATCTCTCTATCTGTTCGTATCATCTTTAATTTCTGTCATCAGTGTATTATAGTTTTCTGCATACAGGTCTTTTGTCTCCCTAGGTAGGTTTATTCCTAGGTATTTTATTCTTTTTGTTGTAATGGTAAATGGGAGTGTTTCCTAAATTTCTCTTTCAGATTTTTCATCATTAGTGTATAGGAATGTAAGATTTCTGTGCATTAATTTTGTATCCTGCAACTTTACCAAATTCATTGATTAGCTCTAGTTGTTTTCTGGTGGCATCTTTAGGATTCTCTATGTATAGTATCATGTCATCTGCAAACAGTGACAGTTTTACTTCTTCTTTTCCAATTTGTATTCCTTTTACTCCTTTTTCTTCTGATTGCCGTGCCTAGGATTTCCATACTATGTTGAATAATAGTGGTGAGAGTGAACATCCTTGTCTTTTTCCTGATCTTAGAGGAAATGCTTTCAGTTTCTCACCACTGAGAATGATGTTTGCTGTGGGATTGTCATATATGACCTTTACTATGTTGAGGTAGATTCCATCTATGCCCACTTTCTGGAGAGTTTTTTATCATAAATGGGTGTTGAATTTTGTCAAAAGCTTTTTCTGCATCTATTGAGATGAGCATATGGTTTTTATTCTTCAGTTTGTTAATACGGTGTATCATATTGATTGATTTGTGTATATTGAAGAATCCTTGCATCCCTGGGATAACTCCCACTTGATCATGGTGTGTGATCCTTTTCATGTGTTGTTGGATTCTGTTTGCTAGTATTTTGTTGAGGATTTTTGCATCTATATTCATCAGTGATATTGGTCTGTAATTTTCTTTTTTTGTAGTATCTTTCTCTGGTGTTGGTATCAGGGTGATAGTGGCCTCATAGAATGAGTTTGGGAGTGTTCCTTCCTCTGCAATTGTTTGGAAGAGTTTGAGAAGGATGGGTGTTAGCTCTTCTCTAAATGGTTGATAGAATTCACCTGTGAAGCCATCTGGTCCTGGACTTTTGTTTGTTGGAAGATTTTTAACCACAGTTTCAATTTGATTACTTGTGATAGGTCTGTTCATATTTTCTATTTCTTCCTGGTTCAGTTTTGGAAGGTTATACCTTTCTAAGAATTTGTCCATTTCTTCCAGGTTGTCCATTTTATTGGCATAGAGTTGCTTGTACTGGTCTCTTAGGATGCTTTGTATTTCTGCGGTGTCTGTTGTAACTTCTCCTTTTTCATTTCTAATTTTATTGATTTGAGTCCTCTCCATCTTTTTCTTGATGAATCTGGCTAATGGTTTATCAATTTTGTTTACCTTCACAAAGAACCAGATTTTAGTTTTATTGATCTTTGCTATTGTTTTCTTTGTTTCTATTTCAGTTATTTCTGCTCTGATCGTTATGATTTCTTTCCTTCTGCTAACTTTGGGTTTTGTTTGTTCTTCTTTCTCTAGTTCCTTTAGGTGTAAGGTTAGATTGTTTATTTGAGATTTTTCTTGTTTCTTGAGGTAGGCTTGTGTAGCTATAAACTTCCCTCTTAGAACTTCTTTTGCTGCATCCCATAGGTTTAGGATCGTCGTGTTTTTATTGTCATTTGTCTCTAGGTATTTTTTGATTTCCTCTTTGATTTCTTCAGTGATCTCTTTGTTATTTAGTAACGTATTGTTTAGCCTCCATGTGTTTGTGTTTTTTACATTTTTTCCCTGTAACTCATTTCTAATCTCATAGCATTGTGGTCAGAAAAGATGCTTGATATGATTTCAATTTTCTTAAAAATACTGTGGCTTCTCGCGGTTGCCCGGGCAGTGCGCGGCTGGAACCACCAGCTGCTTCATCCCATGGCCAGGGGTGGCGTCCAGGTGGCAGAGCACCTAGGAACTCAAGGCCTGAACCCGGGGCCAGACCCCCTGCACTCCCCATCATGGTCAATGGCCCACCAGTACCTGCCTTACTGTGGGCCCAGGAGATGGGCCACGTCCTGGCAGGCCGTGCCCGCAAGCTGCTACTGCAGTTTGGGGTGCTCTTCTGTACCATCCTACTCCTGCTCTGGGTGTCTGTCTTCCTCTATGGCTCCTGCTACTATTCCTACATGCCGCCAGTCAGCCACCTCAGCCCCGTGCATTTCTACTACAGGACCGACTGTGATTCCTCCGCCTCCTTACTCTGCTCCTTCCCTGTTGCCAATGTCTCACTGGCTAAGGGTGGACGTGATCGGGTGCTGATGTATGGACAGCCGTACCGCGTTACCTTAGAGCTTGAGCTGCCAGAGTCTCCTGTGAATCAAGATTTGGGCATGTTCTTGGTCACCATTTCATGCTACACCAGAGGCGGCCGAATCATCTCCACCTCTTCACGCTCCGTGATGCTGCATTACCGTTCAAACCTGCTCCAGATGCTTGACACACTGGTCTTCTCTAGCCTCCTGCTGTTTGGCTTTGCAGAGCAGAAGCAGGTCCTGGAGGTGGAGCTGTACCCAGAATACAGGGAGAACTCGTATGTGCCGACCACCGGAGCCGTTATCGAGATCCACAGCAAGTGCGTCCAGCTGTACGGAGCCCACCTCCGCATCCACGCCCACTTCACTGGGCTCAGGTACCTGCTGTACAACTTCCCGATGACCTGCGCTTTCGTTGGTGTCGCCAGCAACTTCACCTTCCTCAGCGTCATCGTGCTCTTCAGCTATGTGCAGTGGGTGTGGCGGGGCATCTGGCCCCGACACCGCCTCTCTCTGCAGGTAAACATCCGAAACAGAGACAGGTCCCACAAGGAAGTCCAGCGGAGGATCTCTGCCCATCAGCCAGGCACAGGGCCCCAAGGCCAGGAGGAGTCCACTCAGCTGTCACCCATTACAGAGGATAGTGAGAGCCGTGCAGATCCCTCGGAGCCAGAAGGCCAGCTGTCTGAGGAGGAGAAACCAGATCAACAGCCCCTGAGTGGCGAGGAGGAGCTAGAGCCCGAGGCCAGTGACGGTTCAGGCTCCTGGGAAGATGCAGCTCTGCTGACGGAGGCCAACCTGCCTGTTTCTGCCCCTGCCCTTGCCCCGGAGACCGTGGGCAGCTCTGAACCCTCCACAGGCACTGTCCGACAGCGCCCCATTTGCTCTAGTTCCTGAAGAGAATAGGGCAGAGTCCCCACACTCCAGCCCTCTCCCCCCCGATCCCTTTCCCTTTCCGGGGCTCCCCCAATAAACTCTTTTCATGCCAGCTGCCTCCCTGACTCTGAACTGGATTCAGGGCCATTTGAAAACGTGATGTTCCCCAGGCATCCCCCACCTCGATTGGAGGAGGTTGTCTTGTCAGGGGCTACCGATGGGGAAGACCTCCAGACCCTGGACTATTTCAGGCACAGCTGTTTCCATTCATCAGCCTAGGACGTCCAAGGAGCGAAAACCTGCCCACTCCATCCATGTGACTCTCATCTCCCTCTGGGGAGGGGGATAGCATAGGGCGGGTCTGGAAAGCTGGGATACATCATTCTGGCCTCCCTTTCTCAGTCCATTGGGAGGCAGAAGACAGGAAATGACTGCCATGGATGTGGTATGATTTTTTACTGAAACAGCATTTTGTAGCCCAGGCCCCATGCTGTCCACAGCTGTTTTTCTCTCTGATACCAGCCAGGTGGCCCCGTCCTTTGTGTTCCCCTCCTCACCCCCTCACATGACTTCAGCCTTTGGATTCTCAGCTCCTGGCTGCTTTCCACATTCCACTGCTCTTTCAGAACCCAGGCATCCTGGCCTCCAGCTGAAACCGCTGCATGTGGCTTCCCCCACCCCTGGCCCCGTGACTCAGGCCCTCTGAAGGGACCAGCCCTCTTCTTGGCACTCACTGGGGAGGGGGGCAGGGGAAGGGGGGCCAGGTGGTGACATCACAGTTGAGGGGTATAAAAGCTTTGAGCCAAAACAGAATTGAAATTGAAGACACTGAGAAAACCTGACTGCGCAGCCTGTGCTCCTGGGGACCTCTTAGGACCCCCGGCCTGCTACTCACTGCATCAAGGCCTACCCACCGACCCCATGCCGGGAAATCCCCGCCTTCTGTGGCTCCTGGCTGTCACCTTCTCCTCGGTTCCCAGAGCGCAGCCCTTGGCGGGAGACGCGGAAGAAGAGGAGCCAGATGAGACACCTCTGCCGGCTGTCCCCTGCGACTACGACCGCTGCCGCCACCTGCAGGTGCCCTGCCAGGAGCTGCAGAGGGCCGGCCCGACGACGTGCCTGTGCCCTGGCCTCTCCAGCGCCACGCAGCCGCCCGAGCCGCCACGCCTGGGGGAAGTGCGCATGGAGGCCACTGGTGCGCCCCCTTCTCCCCGGTCCACCAGTACTGGCTGCTGCTTTGGGAAGGCGCCGGGGCTCCGCAGAAGGGGCCCCCCCTCAACTCGACGGTCCGCCGAGCGGAGCTGAAGGGCCTGAAGCCCGGGGGCGCATACGTCGTCTGCGTGGTGGCCTCCAACGCGGCCGGGGAGAGCAGCGTGCCCGGGGCCGAGGGCCTCGACGGCGCGGGCGGCCCCGCCTTCGGGCCCTGCGGCCGGCTGACTGTGCTGCCGAGGCCACTCACGCTGCTGCACGGGGCCGTGGGCGTGGGCTCGGCGCTGGCCCTGCTCAGCTGCTCCGCCCTGGTCTGGCACTTCTGCCTGCGCGAGCGCTGGGGCTGCCCCCGCCGAGGCCGCCCGAGCGGCGCGGGACTCTGAGGCCGCCCGGGGGCCTCTCCGGCCAAGCTAAGCCCGGCGCCACTCCGGGGGAGGTGGCGGCCCCCGACAGACGGCGGGATGGAAGGCCGGGCGCTGGGCCCCCACTGAGTCGGTTCAGGCCCCAGACTTTCCACTCTGCCCCGAGCTTAGGTTTAGGAGTAGAGAAGGTCAGCAAATTTTTTCTTAAGGGACCAGAATAGTTTAGGCTTTGTGGTTCCAGGGGATAAAATCGAAGATATCCTGTAGTTCTTACACAACCATGTAACCATTTAAAAATGTAAACATCATTCTTAGCTCTTGGGCCTTACAAGTCAGGCCCTGGCCAGATTCGGCCCGTTGGCTACGGTTAGTCTACTTCTGTCGTACAGCCTCAAAAGGGCCCTGCCACTATGGGTGGCTTCCGTGGGGTTTTGAGAATAAGCTGCTGCGGTATGGGAGTTTGGGGCTAGAGACCACTCCTTCTCCTTCTGCCTTTTTGTTTAGATAGTGAGGATGCGCACTGAGTTAGAATCTACCTGTGTCTGAGGCGTGTGGAAATAAATGACTGACATGGGGTGGAGAAGAGAAGGACTGCCCAAGCTGCTGTCTGGGACAAGCTTGCGGTTTTGCTAGTAAAATTATAATAATAATAATACAATAATAGCAAAGGAGTCCCCCTCCCGCATTTGTGTTTATTGTATATTCACTGTAACAACATTAAAGGAGATGTAAAAGGAAAAAATAAAAAATACTGTGGCTTGATTTATGACCCAAGATGTGATCTATCCTGGAGAATGTTCCGTGTGCACTTGAGAAGAAAGTGTAATCTGCTGTTTTTGGATGGAATGTCCTATAAATATCAATTAAATCTATCTGGTCTATTCTGTCATTTAAAGCTTCTGTTTCCTTATTTATTTTCATTTTGGATGATCTGTCCATTGGTGTAAGTGAGGTGTTAAAGTCCCCCACTATTATTGTGTTTCTGTCGATTTCCTCTTTCATAGCTGTTAGCAGTTGCCTATGTATTGAGGTGCTCCTATGTTGGGTGCGTATATATTTATAATCGCTATATATTCTTCTTGGATCGATCACTTGATCATTATGTAGTGTCCTTCCTTGTCTCTTGTAACATTCTTTATTTTAAAGTCTATTTTATCTGATATGAGTATTGCTACTCCAGCTTTCTTTTGATTTCCATTTGCATGGAATATCTTTTTCCATCCTCTCACTTTCAGTCTGTATGTGTCCCTAGGTCTGAAGTGGGTCTCTTGTAGACAGCATATAGATGGGTCTTGTTTTTATATCCATTCAGCAAGCCTGTGTCTTTTGGTTGGAGCATTTAATCCATTCACGTTTAACGTAATTATTGATATGTATGTTCCTATGACCATTTTCTTAATTGTTTTGGTTTGTTTTTGTAGGTCCTTTTCTTCTCTTGTGTTTCCCACTTAGAGAAGTTCCTTTAGCATTTGTTGTAGAGGTGGTTGGTGGTGCTGAATTCTCTTAGCTTTTGCTTGTCTGTAAAGCTTTTGATTTTTCCATCGAATCTGAATGAGATCCTTGCCAGGGAGAGTAATCTTGGTTGTAGGTTCTTCCCTTTCATCACTTTAAGTATATCATGCCACTCCCTTCTGGCTTGTAGAGTTTCTGCTGGGAAATCAGCTGTTAACCCTCTGGGAGTTCCCTTGTATGTTATTTTGTCGTTTTTCCTTTGCTGCTTTCAATAATTTTTCTTTGTCTTTAATTTTTGCCAGTTTGATTACTATGTGTGTTGGCGTGTTTCTCTTTGGGTGTATCCTGTATGGGACTCTCTGCGCTTCCTGGACTTGAGTGGCTATTTCCTTTCCTATGTTAGGGAAGTTTTTGACCATAATCTCTTCAAATATTTTCTCGGGTCCTTTCTCTCTCTCTTCTCCTTCTGGGACCCATATAATGTGAACGTTGTTGCGTTTAATGTTGTCCCAGAGGTCTCTTAGGCTGTCTTCATTTCTTTTCATTCTTTTTTCTTTATTCTGTTCCACAGCAGTGAGTTCCACCATTCTGTCTTCCAGGTCACTTATCTGTTCTCCTCCATCAGATATTCTGCTATGGATTCTTTCTAGTGTATGTTTCATTTCAGTTATTGTATTGTTCATCTCTGTTTGTTCTTTAATTCTTCTAGGTCTTTGTTAAACATGTTTTGCATCTTCTTGATCTTTGCCTCCATTTTTTTTCCGAGGTCCTCGATCATCTTCACTATAATTATTCTGAATTCTTTTTCTGGAAGGTTGCCTATCTCCACTTCATTTAGTTGTTTTTCTGGGGTTTTATCTTGTTCCTTCATCTGGTACATAGCGCTCTGCCTTTTCATCTTGTTTATCTTTCTGTGAATGTGGTTTTTGTTCCACAGGCTGCAGGATTGTAGTTCTTCTTTCTTCTGCTCTGGCCTCTGGTGGATGAGGCTATCTAAGCAGCTTGTGCAGGTTTCCTAATGGGAGGGACTGGTGGTGGGTAGAGTTGGGTGTTGCTTGGTGGGCAGAGCTCAGTAAAACTTTAATCCACTTGACTGCTGGTAGGTGGGGCTGTGTTCCTTCCCTGTTGGTTGTTTGGCCTGAGCCACCCAACACTGGAGCCTACCTGGGCTCTTTGGTGGGGCTAATGGCAGACTCTGGGAGGGCTCACGCCAAGGAGTGCTTCCCAGAACT
Source organism: Stenella coeruleoalba (assembly GCF_951394435.1). Lineage (NCBI taxonomy): Eukaryota > Metazoa > Chordata > Mammalia > Artiodactyla > Delphinidae > Stenella > Stenella coeruleoalba. The sequence continues at coordinate 160,766,252 of NC_137169.1, forward strand.
TCTGCTGCCAGTGTCCTTGTCCCTACAGTGAGCCACAGCCACTACCTGCCTCTGCAGGAGACCCTCCAACACTAGCAGGTAGGTCTGGTTCAGTCTCCACTGGGTTCACTGCTCCTTCCCCTGGGTCCCAATGCGCACACTACTTTGTGTGTGCCCTCCAAGTGTGGAGTCTCTGTTTCTCCCAGTCCTGTTGAAGTTCTGCAATCAAATCCCACTGGCCTTCAAAGTCTGATTCTCTAGGAATTCCTCCTCCAGTTGCTGGACCCCCAGGTTGGGAACCTGACGTGGGGCTCAGAGCCTTCACTCCAGTGGGTGGACTTCTGTGATATAAGTGTTCTCCAATCTGTGAGTCACCTACCCAGCAGTTATGGGATTTGTTTTTACTGTGATTGAGCTCCTCCTACCATCTCATTGTGGCTTCTCCTTTGTCTTTGGATGTGGGGTGTCTTTTTTGGTGAGTTCCAGTGTCTTCCTTTTGATGATTGTCCAGCAGCTAGTTGTTATTCTGCTGTTCTCTCAAGAGGGAGTGACAGCACATCCTTCTACTCCGCCATCTTGGTTCCAAATCCTAGCTCTGTTTTTAGAAAAGAACAAACTTCAGAAAGACCTGGGTTTGAATCCGACGCCATCACTTACTAGGAATGTCTTTCCTGTCTCTGACATCAGTTTCCTCATTTGTAGAACAAAGTACTAGACGTGATGATCTTTTGGGTTCCTTCCAAACATGACTCTCCAAGAGCCTACTGTGTGCATGATGATGATACAGAGTGCAAGTGACGATCTAAAATCGTTTCACGTGCTTAGAGAGCAGATCACTTCCTGAACACCTTCTCTTGCCTCGTCCTGTGCACCTTCTTGGTTGGTAGGCTCCTGCAGAAATCCAGATCAAAGACACCCTTTGACAGCCTGCCTAGAAGACAGGAGCTTCCCAAAGCCATAGTCAGTCACCCTATCCATGAGCCCAACACTTCATATGCTCTTAATGAGCCTGTGTTAGGAGAATGGTCCAGAGAGATGACTGAAGGCTGTGAGAAAGAGAGCTGCAAAGGTACAGGTGAGCTGAGGACATGGGTGGTCAGACTCTTCTGTGTGGCAAAGGCCCCTGACACATGTTGACAAAAGGGGAGGGAGGCAGGTCCTCAATGGGACCTGATGGGAAGACAACAGCCATGCAGGTCCACATATTCATTTCCTGTCATCAGCAGGTGCTTGGTAAAACAGCATCACTGTCCTACAAAGAGCTGGTCTGGGAGAAGGAGTTGGGATTCTAGACCTGGCTCTGAGGCACTGATTGACTCCCAGCAAGTCATTCATCTCTCTGAGCCTCAATGACCCTGTCTTTATGCAACCAGGTTCTTTCAGGCCTCACCGCTCTGGAGATATAACCAGAATGTGAATCACAGTAATGGTTGCAGACACTAAGGCTCTAGGGTTCCCCGGGGAAAGTACTGGAGTCTTAGTCTCCAAATACTCCTAGTTCAAAGGCTTCTTGGTCCAAGAAAAAAGCGGCCTCCTCTTCTTCTATACCTGTGGCATCCGCCCTCTGTCCTCTATCATTCTCCACTCTCTCGCCCACTATATCTCTTGTGAACCTCCTGTAACCAGAAGCTCTGGTCCCAGCAGTGTGCAGGTAAGTGTTTAAGCCCAGCTTTGTGGTGAGGGGAATGCCTAATTTATAGGGTTTGCCATGTGTCAAGTTGTAAACACTCTCACCGAAACTAATTTCAAGATACCAAATGTGACATCATTGAATGCAAAGGCAGGAAGAGCTGTGCAGAAGCACACCATTCTACAGTATTTTCACCATGCAGATACAAAGACATAAATAACTTCAAAAGCAGAGATAGTAATAAAATGTTGTAAAATAATCAGGAAGTGATGAATTTTGAGTATTTATTACCTTTTCTTTTATAATTTATTTGATTGTAACTTTATGTAATTTGCTTTTTAGTAATGGGTGTGTTTTAACAACTGTCTCATAAAATTTCTGAAAAATGCATGGTCCTCCCCATTCTGTTCTTCTCAGAGGTATGTTGAGATTTGCAGAGGTACATAGTTGAGGCCCTGGCTGCGGAAGCCTTGTGGGTGAAATAGGGGCATTTATTTCTGCATGACTGTTTTGTCTCCCTTCTTCAACTTCAGTTTCCCCATCTGTCGTATAAAATATTCCTTCCAGATTCTCCTCCTTTTGTTAAGATGGTATTGAGAGAAATGAGGTCCAGTAGTAGTAACACCCTGCGTCTCATGGAACCTTACAGTTTACTAAGCCCAAAGCGCGTGTTAATTCTCACAGCAATTCTGTGAAATGAGGTAGATGGAGAAGTGAAGTTAGTGGATGGACCATTTCACACCGGATCAGCAAACTTCTTCTGCAGAGGGTTAGAAAGTAAATATTTTAGGCTGCGTAGGCCATATGGTGTCTACCGCAACTGATTCTGCTCTTGTAGTTGAAAGCAGCCATAGACAATGTGTAAAAAAAAACAAGAGCAGCTCTGTTCCAGTAAACTTTACTTATGGACAATGAAATTTGAATTTCATATAATTTTCACATGTCAAATTATTCTTCTTTTGATTTTTTCTAACCATTTAAAGATATAAAGATAATTCTTAACTCTCAGGCCATATAAAAACAAGTCATAGGCAAAATTTGAACTGCAGGCAATAGTTTATCATCCTTAACAGAGGAGGAAATTAAGCTTTGAAGAGAACGTGACTAGTTCAAGTTGATATAAATGGGAAGAGCTGGGACTGGCTGGGATCCAACTCTGCTGAGCTTTCCACTAAACCAATCGGCCATCCAAAGGAGCCGCTCTTGTTCTTTAATACATTCACCTGTGCGTGAATTTTCCACTGTGGGAGTCTCTGTAATCCCCGGGGGATTGTGAGTCATCTTCCCTTACTGTCCATTTCTGACTCTTTAACTGTAGTGGGCTGTCCTACGCATCAAAGTCAATCAGAAGAGGTTTTTGGACAATGTATACTTACAAGCAATTTGTAACCTGCTCCCCTTCTGTTAAGGCAGAAAATAAAGAACCACTGTTACAAATGTTGATTTTATGACTCTGTCCTATTTTCTCCCAGGTATACTAAATTTTCACAAAGCAGGGACTACCTATCCCTTCATTATTCTGTATTCTCAAGTGTGTAGTCCAGGACTCTTCCTGTAGGAAAAACTTGGTGACTAATGACAACGCTCCCTCGAGCCACAGTGATGTGTGACAAGAGGTGGTGTGACTTACCTGTGTGATTTCTTCTCCCACCAATATATTATAGCAAAAATTTTAAACATTCAGAAGGTTTTTTTTTTTTTTTTTTTGGCCACGTTGGGTCTTCGTTGCTGCGCGCAGGCTTTCTCTAGCTGGGCAAGCAGGGGCTACTCTTCGGTGAGGTGCACGGGCTTCTCATTACGGTGGCTTCTCTTGTTGCTGAGCATGGGCTCTAGGCGCGCGGGCTTCAGTAGTTGTGGCTCACGGGCTTAGTTGCTACGCGGCATGTGGGATCTTCGCGGACCAGGGATTGAACCCATATCCCCTGCATTGGCAGGCAGATTCTTAACCACTGTGCCACCAGAGAAGTCCCTAGAAGAATTTAAAGAACTGCGTAGTGAACACCCACCGCCTAGATTCTATAACTAGCATTTTACTATATTTGTTTTATTACACATCTGTCCATCCATCAGTCCATTCTTTATGCTTTTAACACATTTCAGTGTAAGTGGCATACATCAGTACACTTAACTTTTAAACATTTTAGCATCTTATTAACTAGAGTTCAGTATTTGTTTACGCTTATAAATTTATCTATCTATTTATTTATTCTTGGTCTGGTATACATTCGAGAGGCTCTAGAAGCTGCCTGCAGAAAATAGCTCCCCACTACACTGACCCCTGAAGACTTTACTTGGGCATTTCTTTCTTTGACTTTTCCAGGGCTTTGCTAATGCAAATGCCTTTGGTGAAGAGAACTCATCTCTACCCAGCAGCAGCTGGAGTAGTAGAAATAGAATTTGGCCAGGCCAGGGTTTGAATCCCCACTCCATCACTTAATAGTTGCGTGTCCTTGGACAAAAAGCACTTTTTTAATCTCTTTGAGCCTCTTCATATGTAAAATGTGGTTAATAATAACTACCCTGAGATAATAATAGTGAGGATCAAAAACTGTGTTTGTGAAATACCTGACAAATGATAGTGTGGTAGGACAACCAGATCGAGAAACGAATTGTGCCTCTATTTTCCTGTCTATAGGCATGTCACAAAAGAGTGAGAACTGTCTCCAGCTTCACCCCAGTTCCACTCCAGGGAGATCATCCACGCTTTGAGTACTAAGGTTTAGGTTCTTCTTAACCCCTTGGGTGGACAGGACTGCTTCCTTGTGTCTCCACTCTAAAATATGAAGCGAAAGAAATTCTAACTTACCAAAGCTGTGGCTGGAAAGAGTTGGTTCCACGGGAGGCTGCTGCTTGGACTGGAGCTGGTGGGAGTGGTTTGAACCCCAAGGGAGAGTGAGGAGGAGTGAGGGAGTGGCAGGCTCTGTGCGTGGGGGAGACCTGCCCTCCACACCCACACAGCGACCCAGGACACAGCTGAACCTCTTATAGGGTCTGGAGGACTATGGCCAAGTTGGCACGGAGAGACTAGCCCCTAGGGGCAGCCCTCACTCCCTTGAAGGGACCCTACAGGTTTGGACTATGGGCAGAAGACTTTCCCCAAGCTTTCCAAATTGAGTAAGGATCCTGAACACTCAGACCACCTTACAGAGGGGAAGCATAGTGGAATGTCCCTCCAGCTAGCTAGGCAGAATCTCACAGTCATATTTCATTTAGAAAATTAACAATCCATCCTTGCAGTTTCTTTCCTTCTTTTTCCTTCCAAAAGTCTGTGTCTTGAGAGACGTGCCAATGGCAAGTTGTTACATGGCAGAAACGGAGTTAGGGACTCTGGAGAGATTCTTTCCTTCTGGCAGAGACAGACCTGAGAGACACTGAGAAGAGCGATCTGGCTCAGGAGTACTCAGCCCCCCATCTGTGGGGAGGAAGAGAGACTGAGGAAAGGGCAGAGGGAGCTGAGGGGAGCAAGACAGAAGGCTGGCATCTGGACTCCCCTAACCTTCTATCTCAGAGCCAGACAGGCTCTTCTGCTCCCACTTATGTCCCAAGCTGCTTCTTCCTGTAGCTTGTCTGCTGGAGAGTAAAAAACAAATGGAACATGCAAAAAAATTCAGCAGAAATAATTACAGGTTACTACAAATCAGTTGGTGAATAGGGAATAGCTGCAGGCAGGTAGCCCAGTCAGGGTTCTTCAGCTTAACACCCGGCCCTCCCATGGCACCTCCAGCGTTAGTCTCCGGGACGTGAGACCAGAGAGTCCTGGATGTGATGCCCGAGGATCTGGGTGTGGGTCCCAGGCCCCCCCTGACCAGCTGTGTGAAGCCAGGCAATCCACTCCATCCCTCCTCGTCTTGGTTTCATCACCTAGACTGAGATCCAAATTACATGTACTACTATTATCTGTCACGGCTTGTTGAGGGAGATGAATCTCAAGGGATGTAGTAGATGCAAAAGTGCTTCAGATGATCTCCTGAATCCATCCACTCGTCTCCATCTCTATCAGTGGCTCCTTGAACTTACTCCCACCGTCTCTCATCCAGCCTGCTGCAATGGCCCTACTGACTGGCCTGTATCCACTCTAGCCCCATTTCTAATCTCTTCAGTAGGCTTGCAGCCAGCTTGATTCTCTACGATCCAAAGTCTGACCATGTACCCAGGGTTGTCTAGTCCCTGAGGACTGAAGGGAACGTGGGACCGAGGGTTGCGGTGCTAAAGGTAGTTTGGATTAAGAGGGAGAGAGAGTGCTGGCGAGGAGGGTAGAAACGAGGTGGTACAGCTCAACAGCATTCATGGCGTGTTCTGTGGCGTGGTGAGGGGATGTGAGGGGTCTGTTACAGTGTCCCGTCCTCGTGTTGCTTAACAACTATGGGTTTGCAAATGTGAAACAAATGGAGTGCAAAGTTGTGTACTCCTAATTATAAAATATTTCCATCTGCTGCAGAAGCCCCAGGAAGCTCATGGTAAGGGCTGGAATTAAGACGAGACCTTGAAGAGCTGGATTACGGCAAAGAGGGAAAGATGGGCTTCTGGAGAGGGGATCAGATTGGGCTATTCTTGGTCGGCTGGGGATAGCGGTGTGGGGACCGAGTAGTGGGGAGAAGGGGCCCAGCACTAGGAAGCTGACTGGACTCCGTGGGGCGGCTGGCTGGGTAGTAGAGTCAGGTGAAGCAGGACTTCAAAGTCTAGCCTGAGGCGATGAGATCTAATTTAGACTAAATGTGGATAACCTGATGAATTATAGATTTGCTTAATGGATAATTTCATAGCTCAGAAGTGGAGGAAGCAAGGGAGAAATTCACTGCTCTGGACTTAACTCTAACCAGCCTCAGGGAACACTTGTTGGCCATCAAGTGACCGAGCCTAGGGAAAGTGACTGTCAGCCTGGAGTGGTCACAGTAGGGAGGGCACCGTGGCCCAGCAGGCATCGGTGCTAAGCTTGAGGGAAGGGAATCTGAAAATCCCTGCTTGGGAAAACAGAGGGGTCAGTCCCTTGGCCAGAGACTCAGGAACAGTGGCAACAGTGGTGGTGTGGGGAGGGGTGGCTGAGTTCACAGAAGATCCGGGCTCTGAAGATGGAAATCTGCAATTGGCCACAAATAATTCTAAAGAGAGAAGGCATGGGCTCTGAAGATGGAAATCTGCAATTGGCCACAAATAATTCTAAAGAGAGAAGGCATTGGCTCATCCTCATCCCGCCCCCCACATACACACTTGTTCTCTGCTCCTGTGTCTGTCATTAGGCATTCAGGAGGTTAATTCTCCCAGACACCCCGCTGAGAGTACCAGGAGCCTTGCACAGTGGAACTGGAATGGTGTCGCAAGGCTCGTTACAGAATCCCTGAGGGAGGCGATAAAGAAGGGGTTTCTCCTCCCTTGGCCTCTCCAGGTGGCCCTGTGCCTCTCGTCTCAACTTCGACCCACCCTGGCAGGCTGAGTCCCTTGCCCCGACTCCCAGCCCTCCTCGGACTCCGTCCCCTGCCTCTGGCCATGCCTACGCTCTCCGGGTCCCCCTCCAGCTTCCTGATCTGAGACAGGTCCTCGCCCTGTGCTGTTTGGAAGAGAAGAGGGCAGGAGCTGAGGTGGTCAGGAAGTGGAGCCCAGGGACTCCAAAGCCAATCATGCCACCTCCCCCCAGAGTTAGCCCAAAACAGCATAGAGGGAAGTAGGGGCAGCATTCCACGCCCCCCTCCACCATCACAAGGGGGCTTCTTGCCACCGCAGGGCAGCACCTGGTGCAGGGCAGGCACATCAGGTTGAAGGAGCAGTGGATGTTTGAAGCACTTACCAGGCGCTGGCCCTGTGCCGTCACTCCAGGCACTTGGGATGGATTAGTGAACCGAAGTGGTGAGAATTCCCGCACCAGTCAGGCTTCCATTCTAGGGAGGGGAGAAGGGCAGGGGCAGCACACCTAACAAACGAGTGCATTGGGTGCTACATTAGAGGGTGATAAGTGTTACGGGGAACACAGAGCAGAGTATAACGGGATAGGGAATGGGGAGGGTGTTTTAAACAGGGCGGTCAGGCCGGACCTCATTGGGAAGGTGACATTTAAGCAAAAACTTGAAGAGGTGAAGGAGAATCGCAGGCAGTGGAAACAACTAGAGCAAACAGCTAGGAAGGAGAATCGCAGGCAGTGGAAACAACCCTGAGGTGGGAGGGGCTTGGCCTGCTGGAGAAACAGCAGGAAGCAGAGAGGGTGGCCAGACGTGTGGACTGCTACACAAATGAACAACTGAATTCAGGCCTTAGAACAAATGTTACGTACCTCCGAGGTCCTCCTTGAACTCTACACAAAACAGCACCCCGGCTCTACCCCTTCACCCTGCTCTGTTGTCTTCATTACCCCCACTATCATGAGACATGTTACATATTTACTTGCATTGTCTGCCTCCCTGAGAGTCGATATAAGCTTCATGAAGGCAGGGACGTTACCTGTGTCTGCTCTGTCCCCAGGGTCTGGCTCATAGTCAGTGCTCCATTAGCATGTGCCAAATGTCAGAACTGCTTGTGAGTGTGATGCCTTCCACCCCAGAGGCTGCAGAGGAGCCTCACGAGGTAGTTCTTTATTCCCTGAACTGCAGGGAACGTTCTGACCCACCATGACTCTCGTCATCCTGAGGGGAAGTCCATAGCAGTACCACAGGGCTCTTTCACTGGCCTTGATCAGCTGAGGGCTGTGCAGGCAGAGTCTCCTGTAAGCATTGTCCTAAGACCTTCCTCGCAGGCAGGCAAGTATTTTGCTTTCCTTTATTCACCAAATATTTGTTGGGCAGCTACTATATGCCAAGCACAGAGGAGCAGTTGGAATGATGCCACCCTAGCCCTTTGCAGGACCCCTAGGGCCCCCCTTCGTTGGGCAGATGGGTGGAGTACGCCAGGTGCATGCCAGGCCCTGGGAATGCAAAGATGAACAGCACAGTAGTATCTGCATTAACCAAGCTGCTGACAATCTAGTAGATGTGAAAGACATGTAAACAACTATCTCACAGTGATAAGTACAATGACTGTGTATACAGAGAACAAACTGAGAGTGAGTGTTGTGTCACCTTGCGGTCTGGTTTGAAGTACCCCCTCCCCCCCAATCCTTTTCCTGCTGAGCCTGGAAAGAGGAATTCACATGTATGGGTTAAGCATTGTGCTCCCCTGGTGGCCTGGACATAATTAATATTCCTGAGAGAGTAACTAACACATGATGCAATTTAGGCGATCACCTTCTGATGTATGAGGACACAAGATGCCGTGTGAGGGGGCTGATGGAGAGAAAGGAGGGGCTGAGGGACCCTCCTCTCCCAGCTCTCTGTCCCCTCTCTTTCAGTGGTCTCCATTTTTAGGTGCCAAGGCTTTCAGGCTGTCTGGGGGGTTCTCTAATCCTAGAGGGAAAGATTTGATAAACACGTTAATTAACACATTTACTCTAATAGGCTCATGATCTGGGATCTCCTCACAGCTCTGCTTTCTTTTCTCCCTTGCTGCATCCACTGGGGCAATTAAAATTTCCATCTCCATGCAGCTGGATGTGGCTTCCTGAACCCCTTCCTCACCCTCTGTCTCTGAGGCCAGCCCTTACCATCCATGTCCTTGCTGTGGATAGGGCCTGAGGAATATGGGGTTTCTTGATTTTTAGCATGAATTGGAGAAAGACTCCTATAACTACCTTTGTGGACAAGCTAGAGGAATAAGTTGGATGATAGCATATTAGATAGAGATCTTTTTGGTTTAGTAGCCAAAAAGTATTGATTATTATCATCACAGAGATAAACAACAGGGCTTTTTCACTGGTTTTGACTTTTTCAAGATTTTAATCAGTGGCTTGGATAAAGACTGAATAGCACAAAGGTTAGAGGAAAACATAACACAAAAGTCAGTAAGCTCAGATATGTAAAGACCCGATGAGGAGGGCAAACCAGATTGTCTGCTGGATGACCCTTGCGCAGCCCAGTGGAATGCTGGCTCTGTAGGAGGGCTTCAAGAACTTGGGTTGGAGCCAATGCTGATATGCAAACTTCTCACACCACTCATTGGGGAATAGGATATTTCTCATGCCAACAAGGTTGTAACCCATGTTGCAAAGCTCAGGATCTATCCCCTCTGACCTTCATCATGAATATGCAAGGCAATGGGGCACCAGGTTCCCTCTCTTGGATCACAAACACACACATGGCACTCCAAGTCATGGTCGGCCTAAGCATGCCTCTCCTTGAGATGACAGGTGTCTGGGAGGACTGTGTCCATCCTGCCAGCCACATGCCTGAGCACCTCTACTTTGAGTCTACATTGTATATCATTTATACAGTGTTTATCCTTGCTCCTTACTCCACAGATGAGTCAAAACAAGATATTTTTTAGAAAAATATAATGTTATATAGATAAATACGCTGCGTGTAGGCTTAAAAAATCAATTATATAAGTCCGTGGTGGAGACTTGCCATCATAGCTTGAGAGAAACCAATGAGTTTAGCGGATGCAGAATGAGTAAGGGGAGTGATATGTGGTCTGTGGCTTGATCCAGATTTCAGGAGAGGACCTTGCCCACCCCTGGACAACGATGCCTAGTGCTGCCCACTCTAGTCCCAAGGAGAAGCCAGGCTAACAGCTGCTGCGGATGTACAGACAGAGTACTTACAAGGCTAGTGGAGCAGCCAGAGAACCAGACTGGAGCAGACTAACTGTTTGAGGCTGACAAATTTAGAGTAAGGCTAGCCCAGGCTCGTGTCCAGGATTCTAAAGCAGAAGGGAAGGTCGAGAGAGACAGGTAATGGACCTGGATGACTATGAGAGGACCGAGGGAGAAGCCAAAGCATACCATACTGGGGCAAAAAGGAGCAAGTGGTTAAGGGGCTGAGTCAGTCACTGAGGAGGGAAGCTGATGTGGGCTGAAGAAAAGGAAGAGAAGGTGGAATGCTGCAGCCGAGGAGCTTCTCTGGAAAGGGTGGTTTCTTTGAGGAAACTCCAGTACAACTATCTTCCTTATTTTAAAAACTATTTATTCTTTTTTTAAAAAATCAAAGTAATGCATGGGTACCGTTTTTTTTTTTAATTCAATAGTACCACTAAGTCTACAGTGAAAAAATTGCAATCCTTTCCCCCTACTTTTTTGAATTCCTGCTTCCTAGAAAAAACTGCTTTTGACTCTCTTCTCTGTTTCTTTTGTTTTCCCCCAACCCCTTATTTCTAAAGAGCAGGATTATACTGCTACCTCTTGGTTTTTCAGTTTTCGCTTTTTTGGATCCTATACCAACCTTTCCTGCACTCCTGCCCCACTCACAATCAATTCTTCCCATCCTCCCATTATAGTACTCTCACCTTGTGGGTGAAATCAGTGTTCAGTGTTGATGGGTTATGGTTATGGAAATGTAATTCGCTTCTTATCTGGGGAATACAATAAAACTATTTTATTTTTTGGACAACTTTATGTTTTGCTGGAGTTAATAGTTGCCTCATTGTTTGCCTGCTTGCTTAGTTTTCCATGTACTTATCACAAATTCATTTCCAATTCTCTGGCCAAACAATAAAAATCATCTCAATATGTGCAAACATATTAAGTAGCCTTTTTTTTTTCCTTTTTTTTCCCTCAAAGATTTCTCCCCTATACCCTTTTTCTTTCTGTTAGATCTAACTTGTAACTGCTGAAGCTTGCTGCACAACCGTTATCACGAGCATCCCTTCATCATTAACCTGAGAATTTCTTTTGCCTCTCTCTTGGGTTAAATTTCTTATTTTCTGAATTCCATATTTTTCTCTTTCTGAGGTTATTTACTCTTTTTGGCAGAATACATCTGCAAGTAGCTTCTTGTGAAAGATAAAGGGGAAATTAATTTTTGAAGCCTTGAAAATGTCTGAAAATGTCTTTATGTATTTTTTACAGATTTACTGAGATATATTTCACATACCATAAAACTCACCCACCTAAAGTGTACAATTCAATGGCTTTTAGTAGTATTCACAGTAGTATGAACACCACAATTTAATGTTAGAACATTTTCAACACCCCCAAAAAGAAACCCTGTCCACATTAGCAATCATTCACTATTTCTGCTCACCTTACTTCCCCAAACTCCCTGCCTCAACCCCAGACAGCCACTAATTTACCTTCTGTCCTTATGAGTTTGCCAATTCTGGACATTTCACCATATAATATGTGGTCTTTTGTGACTAACTTTACTCACTTAATCTTTTCAAGGTTCACCCATGTCGTGGCATGTATCAGCACCTCATTCTTTTTCATTGCTAAATAATGATTCTGGCATATGAATATACCACGCTTTGTTTGTTCATTCATCAGTTGATGTATACGTGGGTTGCTTCCACTTTTCGGTTATTTTGAATAATGCTATGCTGGACATTAATGTATAAGTTTTTTGTGTGGACCTACGTTTCATTTCTGGGGTATATACCTAGGAGTGGAATTGCTAGGTTCCATAACTCTATGTTTAGCATTTTGAGCAACTGTCAAACAGTTTTCCAAAGTGACTGAACCATTTTACATTCCCACCAGCAATGTATGAACGTTCCAATTTCCCCATATCCTCACCAATACTTGTTCTCTTTTTTATTTTAGCCATTCCAGTGAGTGTGAAGTGATTGGCTTTACATTTCCCTAAGAATGATGTTGAGCATATTTTCATGTTTATTTACCACTTGTATATCTTCTTTGGAGGAATGTCTATTCAAATCCTTTGCCAACTTTTAAATTGTACGATTTGTGTTTTTATTGTTGTAAGAGTTCTCTATGTAGCCTGGATATATGTATTGTTCTATGGGTTATCTTTTCACTTTCTTGCTAGTGCCCTTTGATACACAAAGGTTTTCAAATTCAATAAATTCTAATTTATCTATTTTTCCTTTTGTCGTTTGTTTTTAGTGTTGTATCTAAGAAACCACTGCGTAATCAAAGACCACAAATATTTACTCCTATGCTTTCTTCTAGGAAGTTTATAGTTTTAGCACTTACATTTGGGTCTGTGGTCCATTTTGAGTTAATGTTTGCGTATGGTGTGAAGCAGGGGTCTAACTTCAGTCTTTTGCTTATGGATATCTAGTTTTCACTGACCATTTGTTGAAATAAAAAAATCTATTCTTTCCCTCGTTGAATTGTCTTGGCACCCTTGTTAAAAATCAGTTGACTATATACTTGAGGGTTTGTTTCTGGACTCTCAATTCTATTCCATTGATCTATATGTCAATTCTTATGCCAGTACTACATTGTCTTAATTACTGTAGTTTTGTAGTCAGTTTTTTTTTTTTCTTTTTTGTAGTCAGTTTTAAATTGGTAAGTATAAGTCCTCCAACTTGCTCTTCTTCTTCACCATTGTTTTGGCTATTCTGGATCTCTTGCCTTTCCATATGAATTTACAATCAGCTTGTCATTTTTTGCAAAAAGAATCTAGAATTTTGATAGTTATTGCATTGAATCTGTAGATCAATTTAGGGACTATTTACCATCATGACAATGTTAATTCTTCCAATCTATAAACATGGGATCCCCTTCCATTTATTTGAATCTTTAATTTATTTTTAAAATGTCTTGTAGTTTTCAGTGTACAAGTCTTGCAGTTCTTTTGTTAAATTTATTCCTAGGCATTTTCTTATTTTCACTGTGATTATAAATGGAATTGTTTCCTTAATGCCTCAATTAGATTGTTCATTGTTAGTGTATGGAAAGATAATTAAATTTTTAATACATTGATCTTGCATCCTGCCACATTGATGAATTCATTTATTAAATCTACTAGTTTTTAGAGGATTTCTTAGGATTTTCTATATACAAGGTGTTGTCATCTGCTAATAGTTTTATTTCTTCTTAAGTGGATAACTTTAGTTTTTTTATTGACTAATTGACCTAGTTAGCCCTTCCTGTTTAATGTTGAAGAGAAATGATGAGAGCAGACTTCCTTGTCTTGTTCCTGATCTTAGGATGAAAGCATCCAGTCTTCCACCATTAATTATGATCTAGCTGGGGGTTTTTCATAGATGCCTATTATCCGATTAAGGAACTTCTCTTCTATTCCTAGGTTGTTAAGTGTTTTTATCATGAAAGAATGTTGAATTTGTCAAATGCTTTTTCTTTGTCTATTGAGATGATCGTGTGATTATTATTATCCTTTATTCTATTAATAAGGTGTATTACATCGATTGATTTTAGTAGGTTAAATCAACCTTGCATTCCTGGGACAAATTTCATTTGCTCACTGTATAATCCTTTTTTATGTTGCTGAATTTGGTTTGCTAGTATTTGTTGAGTATTTTTGCATTTATATTCATAACAGATAGTCTGTAGTATTGTAGATGGTCTGTAGTATTCCTGTGATAATATTAGTTTTGGTATCAGAGTAATACTTATCTCATAGAATAAGTTGGGAAGTGAGTTTTATACATTCTTAAACTTTAATAGTTTAATTGGATTGAAAGAAATTTCTTTAGAATAAGTTTCATAGAACTTCTGTAAAAGAGCAGATAGTAAATATTTTAGATTTTAGGGGCCACACATGGTCTCTGTCACATATTCTTCCTTGTGTTTCTTTCTATAACACTTAAAAAATTTATATATCATTCTTAGCTCAGGGGTCATAGAAAAACAGGCTGTGACATAGATTTGGCCCACAGGCCATAGTTGGCCAATCCCTGCTTTAAAATTTCAAAGGCATTGCTCCATTCTCTTTTGGATTCTTTCCTTAACCTTTTTATGTAATCTTTGCTGTTTTGCTTTGTTTTTTCTCTGAAAGCATATATATTCTTCTATTTATCTCTGGAATCTGGAAATTTCTCAAGGGTGTGTTCTGGTGTAGGTCTTTTTTATTCTTATTAATAGGAAATCTGTCAATATGAAAACTGTTAACCTGGAAATATATATACTTTTAGTTCTAGGAAGGTTTTTTTAACATTATTTATTTGCTAATTTCTCCCCCATTTTGCTGTTCTCTCCTTCCCAAACTCCTGTTATTCATAAATTGATTGTTTAGTTTTCTTAACTCTTCTCTATTGTCACCCTCCCTCATTCTTTTTATTCCAACTCCTAGGAGGTTTCCTTAACATAATTTTTAAACTTTTTTGACTTTTGAAATTATATCTATCTATCTATATCGATATATATATTACACAATATACAATTTCTAGGAACTCTTTCTTTTTTTTTTTTTTTTTTCTGGTACGCGGGCCTCTCACTGCTGTGGCCCCTCCCGCTGCGGAGCGCAGGCTCCGGGCGCGCAGGCCCAGCGGCCATGGCTCACGGGCCCAGCTGCTCCGCGGCACGTGGGATCCTCCTGGACCGGGGCACGAACCCGTATCCCCTGCATCGGCAGGCGGACTCTCAACCACCGCGCCACTATGGAAGCCCCTAGGAACTCTTTCTTATTCTTTCTTATTCTCTGAACTCTTTCTTATTCTCTTATTCTCTTTTATAGAATCCTGTTTTTGTTTCATGGATGTAATGTATTCTCCTATAGCTATAAATATACTTAAATTTTTTTTAAATTTTCTTATGCTTTTTTTCATTGTGTGTTTCTTCATTATTCTTTCTTCCCTGTTGTTTTACTTTGGGGAAGACTTGTCTAGATGTTTTCCTCCTGATTGTTGATACTTGATTACCCATTCAAATTTAAGAGTAGGAGACAAAATCTGATTAGAAATTCAGCTGGGCTTGTCAACTAGTGGGCTTCACTAGTGATCGAGCAAGGATCCTGTCTTTTGAGGAGAAGAGGAACAAATATAAATTTTTTTATTTTTTTCCTCTTTTCCGCCATGAAGAATTCTATAATCTCCCGCCTACAGGTGGGAGGTAAGTGTAGGACTGGCTGTCTATGTTCTGGGAGCCAAGTAGGGGAAAAGGAGGACTAGGGTGGCAGGGGACTCATATTTCAGGATATAAGCTTTGATTTAATTCCCCTTTGCTCACTCCTGGCTCATCTGTGTTGGTATTCCCAGGTACAGAGCCCCTCTAGTTCAGTCTCAAGAGAATAAACCTCTATTCTTTTGTTAGGGTGGGATTGGGATAGGTACATAGTTCCAGGGGTGGGAGATTCGACCTGGGAAATCTAAATGCTTCTTATAAAGATCTTCAACCAATCCTCCCATTTTAGCCCCACCCCACAACTCCCACTTCAGCAATACCAGGAGCCTCCAGTTCCAAAACCTTTACAAAGCTCTGGGGTAGTGATTGGCTTCTTTTTATTGGCTTTCCTAAGGTTCAATTTTCTTGGTCTGCTAAGTCAGTTATTATTTGCACACCAACATTTCAGTTTCTAATTAAAAAAAAAAACATTTCTATCTTTGACTCATCCTCTTTGAACTTGAGGGTTTATGACTTTAAATTATTTTAATTTAACTTTAGTGAGATACTGGAAAGAAGTTCAGATAAGTACGTGAGATCAATCTGTCATGTTTTATAGGAAATTATTACCTCCTTTTAAAAGAAGATGATTCTACATCCTCTGGCAGTAGTCTCACTGAGGTGCACTCAGCCCCTCCCTGTCACATCCTGTGGATATTTGGGACCCCCCCCACTGCTGGTTCTTATGGTCTGGACCCCCCACAAAAGAATTCTCAAGTCAATAAGCCTAGAAAAAGTGAAGCAAAATAAACCCAAAGCAAGCAGAAGGAAGAAAATAATAGAGATAACAGTAGAAATCAATGAAATTGAAAACAATAGAGAAAATCAGTAAGCTGGTTCTTTGAAAAGATCAATAAAATTGACAACCCTCTAGCAAGGCAAACCTCTAGCAAGAAAAAAAGAGAGAGGACACAAATTATCAATATTAGGAATGAAGCTGGGAATAACACTGGAAGCTCTGCAGACGTCAAAAGGATAAGAAGGAAATGTTACAAACAATTCTATACGAATATATTTGACAACTTTGATGAAATGGACCACTTCCTGGAAAAAAAACAAACTACCACAACTGACCCAAAATGAAATAGATCATTTGAAACGTTCTATAGCTATTGAGGAAATTGAATTAATAATTAAAACATTCCCCCAAAAGAAATCTCCAGGCTCTACACCCTTGCTGATTTTTTGGTCTACTTGTTCTCTCAGTTGTTGAGAGAGGGATATTGATGTCTTCAACTACAGTTGTGGCTTGTCTATTTCTATCAGGTTTGCTTTACATATTTTGCAGCTCTGTTCTTTTGTATGTACACATTTAGAATTGCTATGTCATCTTGATAGCTAACCTTTTTATCATTCTATAATGTCCCTCTTTGTCTCTGGTAATTTTATCTGATGTTAATATAGACACATTTGCTTTCTTTTGATTAATGTCTGCATGATATATCTTTTCCCATCTTTTTACCTTCAACTTGACTATATTTTTATACTTAAAATGAGTTTCTGGTAGACAGCATATAGCTGGTCATATTTTTTAATCCACTCTGCCAATCTCTGTCTTTTAATTGGTGTATTTAGACCATTTATATTAAGTAACCATTGATATGTTAGGGCTAAAGCCTGCCATTTTGTTTTCTGTTTGGTTCCTCTGTTATTCATTTCTCTATTTTTTTTCCTAACTTCCTGTGGACTGCTCAACTACTTTTTTTGTTGTTTGTTTGATTTTTTGTGGTATGCAGGCCTCTCACTGCTGTGGCCTCTCCCGTTGCGGAGCACAGACTCTGGACGTGCAGGCTCAGCGGCCATGGCTCACGGGCCCAGCCGGTCCATGGCATGTGGGATCTTCCCGGACCGGGGCACGAACCCGTGTCCCCTGCATCGGCAGGTGGACTCTTAACCACTGCGCAACCAGGGAAGCCCTCAACTACTTTTTAGAATGTCATTTTGATTTATCAGTAGTGTTCTTAAGTGTATCCTTTGTATAGCATTTTCAGTGATTGCTCTAGGCATTACATTATATGTAGTAACTTTTCACAGTCTACTGATGTCATCATTTTAACAATTTGAGCGTAGTTAGAGAAAACTTAAATCCTTTATGTCCCTTTACCCTCCTTGTTTGCAACATAATTTTCTTATGTATTTCCTCTACAAGAATTTAGAACCACATCAGACTATGTTATAATTTTTCCTTCAACCATCAAATATTTAGAAAATTCAAGAAGGAAAGCTTCTTACATTTACCCATACGTGTACTCTTTCTACTGTTTATTTTCCTTTCCAATGTTCCAAGTTTCCTCCTTTTATTATTTCCTTTGTTTCAAAATTTTCCTTTAGCCATTTTTCTTTTTTTTTTTTTTTTGTGGTACGCGGGCCTCTCACTGTTGTGGCCTCTCCCATTGCAGAGCACAGGCTCCGGACATGCAGGCTCAGCCTCCCCGCGGCATGTGGGATCTTCCCGGACCGGGGCATGAACCCATGTCCCCTGCATCGGCAGGCGGACTCTCAACCACTGCACCACCAGTGAAGCCCCTCCTTTAGCCATTTTTATAGGGTAGATCTGCTAGTGACAAATTCTTAGTTTTCCTTTGTTTGAGAATGTTTTAACTTCTTTTCATTTCTGATGGATATTTTCAGTGGGTATAGGATTCTAGGTTGACAGTTCTTTTAGTACTAAAAACAAAAATATTGTGCCACTTCTCTCTGGCCTCCATAGCTTCTGATGAGAAATTGCTGTCATTCAAATTATTTTTCTCCTACAGGTAGTGCCATTTTTCTTGAACTCTATCAAGATTGTTTGTCTTTAGTTTTCAGAAGCTTAATTATGAAGTATTTTGGTATGAATTTCTTTTGGCTTATCTTGTTTGAGGTTCACTCTGATTCTTGAATCTATAAATTTACGTCTCATCAAATTTGGAGAGTTTTTAGCCAGTATTTCTTTGAGTACCTTTTCATCCCCACCCTCTTTCTCTTCTCCTCCTGGGACTCTGATGACATGGATGTTAGATCTTTTGTTATAGTCCCACAGATCCCTGAGGCCCTGTTCTTCTTTTTTTTTTTTTTTCAGCCTATTTTCCCTCAGTGATGTAAGATTTGGTAATTTCTATTGTTGTATCTTCAAGTTCACTGATTTTTTAAATGTCTCCTTTATTCTGCTGTTGAGCCCATCCTTTGAGCATTTTATTTTGAGTATTGTATTGTTAAGTTATAAAGTTTCCATTTGGTTCTCTTTTATAACCTCTACTTCTTTGCTGAGACTTTTCCACTTGTTTCAAGTGTGCTCATAATTGCTTGTTGAAGCATTTTATCATGGCTATTTAAAAATCTTTGTCAGGTAATTGTAACATCTTTGTCATCTTGATGTTGGCATCTATCGATTATCTTTGTTTTTTCATTCAGTTTGAAATCTTCCTAGTTCTTGATAAGGCACATGATTTATTGAAACCTGGACATTTTTATGTTATGTTATGAGACTCTAGACCTTAGTTAAACCTTCTTTTTTATCTGGTTTTCTCTGACAAAGCTCCAACAGAGGAATATGTTGTGGGTGACCACCTTATTATTGGCAAGTGAAGGTAGAAGTCTGGTTTCCCATTCAGCCTGCAGCCAAGGGAGGGAGGTTCCTCACTGCTGCTGGTCAGGGGTGGGAATTCCAGCTCCCCACATTGTCTCCTCTGGCACATTTTATTGATGATGAAATTCCTGACTTTCCACTAGGTCTGACACCATGCCAGTGGAGAAGGGGAGGGGAGCTTCATTATTGCTAGGTGGGGGGTGTAAGTAGACACTTCCCATGTTACCTCCACTGACATTGTGGTTGGGCGGGGCATCTTGGTATCAGTCATCTGGAATGAAAGTCCCTGGTCCCTACTTGGCCTTCTCTGACAGCATCCTGGCAGGTGTGTTGGGACACCTCATTACAGCCTAGGCAGGACAGGAACCTAAGCTTCCCGTTCAACATTTGCTGGCATGGGTGGAGGTAGGGTGATGGTTTTTTTCTGTGGTGTTTGGCTGGAGTGGAGCAGTAATTGTCTAAACATTTTCCATCTTGCTAGGCTGCCCCTTTCCTGGTCCTTTAACTCAACCAGGTTTTTGTTGGAGATTTTTCTCTTTTTTTGTGTCTGTTGTCTTCTTTTTTGTGCCTCTTGGTTTTTCTGGGTCACTGGCTTCTTCAGCTCTAAGTCTGGGATGTATGAGGCCAAAAGAAGATCCATGGACCTCACTACCATGTAATTCCTTAGGTCTTGAAGTACCTAGCCAGTCTGCCTTTGGCTCTCCACCTTTCCGAGTCTTCTTAGGTTTATGTTATATGTAATGTCCAGGGTTTTTAGATGTACTTAGCAGGAGGAACCAGGGAAAGGACATCTATTCCATTGTCCCAGAAGCAGAAGTCCCCAATACGTTACTTTTTCCATTTCATAAATGAGTAGAGAGACTCATTTGTGTTTGTCCCAAATCACAAGATTCCAAGCAGGATATAAACTAATTACCATGGAGCTTCTCCTCCTGCCAGAAATCAGGGTGCCCAGAACATGTAAGAGCCAGCACTGGGGCTCCAACCATCCACAGGATGTTGTATGCCCCCAAATCACATGGCAGTTACCTGCATAACTAGAATGTAATCTCACATTTGTATGAGTCTACAACTAAGACTCTTTTCTCCTATGACACAGGCTCATGGGGCCTAGGTCCAAATATAAGAAAAGTGGTCATATGAAATAAGGATTAGACTTACTTCTCATGGATTCAGAGAACAAAGCTGTCCAATCAGAGAGCAGAAACCATCCATCAGAGATGCTATGGTATGGTTCAAAGGACCACCTGGATAAGAATGTTAAACATGTCATTAAAAATGCAGATCCTGAGGTGATTTTGTATGTGTGCCTCCTAATGATTGTTAACCATTGCTACAGAGAAAAAAGGGGGAAAGTTCCATGACAGATTAGAGCTCTTCAAACTGAGACTCTGTGATTCTCCTGAGGGCATTGCCTCCGTCACCCCACATGGGTGATGGCCCATGCTGCTCTTTCAGTTACTGGTAAAACTAGCCTGGTGAGCAAGGCCAACCCAGTCCTGGCTTATGGGAACATGTCGTGAGCTTCCTCCAGGGGAAGGGAGATTTGGGGTCGGGGAGGGGACCAAGGGAGGGACCTAGTAAAAGTGGCAGATAGTAGACTAATGGGATTAATACAAGAGAGTCATTAGCCAAGGATTCTGGAACCTTGACAGCCCTCTCTAGCAAATGGCCCAAACCGCCCCCTTAGTAGCATTAAGTGAAATTAGAAATCAGAGATGCTGGCTGATCAATCCCCTTGGGGTTTCTCTGCAGACATTGTGCAGTGGGGTGGGGACGATCCTTCGAGGGGTGACAATGGCTTCTCTGCCAGCAGCTATAGCATGTGGTCTGCTCTGTCAGCTTCCCTAGCCCCTGGCCTGGAGGCAAGGAGCCAAGCAAGCAGGCCTGAATCATGGTCAAATCATCAACCCATTCCACAGCACCCCACCCCGTAGCACAAAGTCACCCTCAAAGAGGAGCCAGTTAGAGGCAAAATGCTTTGTCTCAGAAATTTCCATGGCCACAAAGTTTAGGTTGGAGTGGTGTCCTGGGCAGAGGTCACTGTGGAATGGTGCCAGGAGGGACTTTCTTTTATTCAACATAGCCTGAGCCTAAGTTTCTTGAGAATCTAAGAGGCCTCAGATTGAGAAGAAAGGCCATGATCCACTGGGTACCACATCTCCTTCCAAGGCCAGGTTCTGGGGCAGGAGCATACTCAGAAGCCCATTTGGGGCTTAGACACTTGGAAATTTGGTGACCTGAGTTACCTCCCATCTCTTTCAGCATGTGGTCCACCAAGGCTCATTGACTTTGCCTGATGGAAGCTTTTGGAATCTCCAGCAGAGGCCTTGCCGCTTCGTCAGTCCACTTGCTCACATTCTCCACTGCCTTGGCTTATTCTATGGTGTTAGTGGTGATCCATTATCCTCTGTTTCTCATGACAAACCTTGGTTACCTCATCAACCACTTCGCTCCTTTCTCCTAGGATGACGGATGGGGAAGTTAACCAAGCCAGGTTGAGACGTGAGAGCAGAAGGTTAAGCAGTGGGGGCTCCTGTGGCATAGCTGAGCCCCCTGAAGGGACCGGGACTGTGGTGCCAGACGGGGAACACCTCAGCTCCCAGGATGCTTCTGTGTCAGCAAGAACCATCAACTCTGCCTGCCTGAAGCTCGCTGGCCAGGCCTGGGCTCCTGCTGGGAAGAGCTCTTCTGCCCCTCACTGAGACTGGTCGCAGCACAGTCAGCAGCAGAGTGGGCCAAAAGCAATTTCTTCATGATGTTTCCAAGGGTGTGATTTCACACATTGTGCATTTCTTTGGGGTCCCTGGGGGTCTGATGGCATCAAACCCACAGCCAGCAGCACCTCAAAGGTGGGGTGGGTGGTGAGCACACGTATGGGGTGTGTGTGTGTGTGTGTGTGTGTGTGTGTGTGTGTGTGTGTGTGTAATGCCTGCTGAGACTGTCCACAAACAGTTCTGCATGCACCAGTAAGCAAGGTGTTTCTAGGTGCCCAGTGAATACTCTTGTCTATACAACATCAAAATGAGAAATCAATTCTGGTAATTACCCTATTTCCTTGATCCTAATATGCCATTGATTGTAAGATACACCACTGATTTAATAGCTGCTTCAAAAAAAAAAAGAAAAGAAATTTACACATCTATTTTAAGACACATCCTTATTTCAGAAATGTTAGAACATGTGTAGGGGAAGAGGAGAGATGCATATTATAATGAAGAGAAAATGGTAATTGGGAGATAGTCAAACCAATTGCCTGGTTCATCAGTAAATGCAGTCAGCATGATTTATTGACCTGTTCTGTGAGAGAGAACCTTTTCAGGTGAGAGATTTTTGTGGATTGGTGGGCACACTGGCCAATGACTCAACCACCTTGAGTTCAATGACTGTGCCCCACTCCTTGCCCTTTCTTGCAGGCCCCTTCCCAAAGAGCATTTCCTCATATTCACTGCCATGCCAGGCATCTGATTCTGGGAGTCTAAGTGACTCCCAGAATTGAAGACAGAAAAGTACCCTCATCTCCTTTCATCTGGCACTGGCTACTGCGCTCAGGGCCTCCCCACAATTCCCCAGGGACTCAGATCTCCCTCCTATGGTGTCAGCATCACAAGAGACCCATACCCCAGAGCTGGATCAAAAGGGCTGGGGACTCTCCTCCCACCCAATGTCCAGCGAAGACTTATTGAGACCATTATCATTTGCTTCCTGCCTGTCTCTCCCACCTTCTCTCCCAGTACACAGCCTCCAGCCAAACCGTCTGTCACCACCTCTCCAGCATGCCAGGCTTCCTCCTGACCCCAGCCTTTGCTAAGGCCGTTCTCCTAAGCTGGCAGGGCCTTCAATACCTGTGATCAACTTTCCAATCTATTATTTTGAAGAGGAAAAAAGGTGGGGTTTAGACACACACTGTATTGTGAGGTGGCCCTAATAACAAGCCAGCAGGACACTTGGAAGGTCTAAGGCCTGAGGTGGGAAGTGGTAGGAAAAAAACATCTTTTTTTTTGTTTGTTTTTTTGTTTTTTTGTTTTTTGCGGTACACGGGCCTCTCACTGCTGTGGCCTCTCCTGTTGCAGAGCACAGGCTCCGGACACGCAGGTCCAGCAGCCATGGCTCACGGGCCCAGCCGCTCTGCGGCATGTGGGTCTTCCCGGACCGGGGCACGAACCCATGTCCCCTGCATCGGCAGGCGGACTCTCAACCACTGTGCCACCAGGGAAGCCCCGGAAAAAAACATCTTTGAGAAAATGAAAATCAGAAAATTTTGATCCACACTGGAGAGTGGGAGGAACTGGCTAGGGACTGAGTGAACAGGGGGCTGGAGTGGTCCAGGGAGAAGACAGTTAAGAAAAAGACTTAAGAGGGAGAGTCTTTACAAAGGTGCTGGAGAAGAACCCTGCTATGAAGAAGGCCGGGACAATTTCAGGGATCATAATCCTATAAGTCTCTCTCAGATCTCAAACTCTTCTCCTTTACCTGGTTTTTCTATCTTTCATTCAGGGTTCTCAGCCTGGGAGTTAGGGTGCTACCCCTGCCTAGGGCTGTTTAGAAATGTCTGGAGGAGTTTTGATTGTCACTATAACTGGGTCTCTACTGTCATTTAGTGGGAGGGGCCAGGGATGCTAAGTATGCTGAAGTTCTTGGGATAGTCTGCACATGAATGAACTATGTGTCCCAAATACCTAGCTAACCCAGACTGAGAAATATTAGTCCCTGCGCTACTTCACCTGGCCTCTAGGGGCTGGCCTAAGTTTGCCCTGACTGCTCTTCCCTGTCAGACAGTCTGATTTGGAATTTTCAAATAGAAATTTCTTAAGAAACTACGAGAAGACAGATGGGGAATTATCAAAGAAAGCAACAAAGCATAAAAACAGATGAGCATCAACAGATTTCTGAGTCTAAGGAAGAACAAGTCTATTCGGTCTAATCACAGAAGCACTTTTTTTTTTTTAACCCACAGTTTTCCCGATTGAAACAATTTACTAGGTGCAGAGGCCTCATTTCTCTCCTTATTCTAAGGACACCACAGCAAGTCATAGTTCAGGCTGGTTCAGATGCTGTCCTGTTTAAGCTTTCCAGAGACCAATTCCTGGACCTCTCTCTGTGCGTGACCCAGAAGGACCATGGGCTCAAATTCACTTCAGTCTCAAGCTGCCCTGGCCTACTGGGCTCTTCCCAATTTCCGGCTTTTTGTTTTTTGTTTTTTTTGCGGTACGCGGCCTCTCACTGCTGTGGCCTCTCCCGTTGCATAGCACAGGCTCCGGACGCACAGGCTCAGCGGCCATGGCTCACGGGCCCAGCCGCTCCGCGTCATGTGGGATCTTCCCGGACCGGGGCACGAACCCATGTCCCCTGCATCGGCAAGTGAACTCTCAACCACTGCGCCTCCAGGGAAGCCCCCAATTTCTGGTTTTTCACACTAGCCCCAAGCACCAGGTCTGTCTGAGTAAGGTGTGGTCTTCTGATTTTCCTTTTAGGGTAAGTATAAGGCAATGCTAGTAGCTGTAACAGAGTACTCATAAACTCTCATGATTTAACACAATAAAAGTTTATTTTTCACTTATTTAAAGTCTAAAACAAGTATTCCTGATGGGTAGCATCTCTCCTCCAAGTGGTAATTCTGGAACCTAGGCTCCTTCCATCTGGTGGTTCCCCCTCTTTGATATGTAGTTTCTCAGCTTGCCATCTTATCTGCATCAAGCCTGCGGAGAGGAGAGAGCCTGGAGGATTGCCTGTGGGTGGTGTTCAAGGGCCAGACCTGGAATTGCCACACATTGCTTCTGTTTGTGTTCCATTGGCAGGAACCCAGACCCATGGCCTCGCCTAGCTGCACGAGAGACTGGGAAATATACTCTAGCTGTGTGTCTAGGAAGACAAAGAGTTTGATTTGATAATCAGCCAGCGGTGTCTGCCCAAATCCCCACATTTATGGGCTTTTAGAAGTCCTGTTGTCATTTTTCTCTACCATTTCTGGCTGGTACACAGCAATTTCCTGGTTAAGAATAAATGGCTGGTTCTTTAAAAAATAAAACATAGGATTACCATAGGACCTGCAATTCCACTCTTAGGTGTGTACCCCAAAGAATTTAAAACAGTACTCAAACAAATACTTACACACATATATTCATAGTTGTACTATTCACAACAGTCAAAAGGTGGAAACAACCCAAGTGTCCATCAATGGAATAAATGGATAAACAAATTGTGGTGTATACATACAATGGAGTATTATTCAGCCATAACAAGAAATGAAGTACGGATACATGTTACAATGTGGATGAACTTCAAAAATATTCTAAGTAAAGAATCCAGACATGAAAGGTCATGTTACATAATTTTGTTTATACAAAATGTCCAGATAGGAAAATCCACAGGATAGAAAGCAGACTGGTGGTTGCCAGGGACTAGGGGGAGGGGGGAGTAGAGAGTGACTGCTTGTGTACAGGGTCTCCTTTAGGATGAAAATGTTTTGCTTTCAATTTCCCAGATGATTCCATGCCCTGGGGCCACTCTTGCCTTTTGAGACGACCACATTCTGTCTGTGGAATGTGTGTCTCTCTAAATACACTCGCTTTCACTTTAAAATAAAATAAAATAAAACAACAAAATAAAATACAGTGGTTAATTTTATATTATGTGGATTTCAACTCATTAGAAATTTTTTAATGATTCTAAACAAAAGAATAAATGGATGGATTTTTAAATTTTTGTTTTCAGTGAAGTCTAGCTTTTACCTATTATTCTTTGTTAATTTTTCTGCTCTGTATCACATACGATGGTGCATATCACCCTGGCCTGGTCCAGCAGCTTACTTCATCCTATACTCTGTTTAAAGACATCGGGGAATTAACTGGCTTATTTTTCCTTAACACCTTGGACTTTTCCCTTGGGTTTAGTTTACGATAATAGGAAATGCATTTCTGACATATAGAGTGATGCTCTGTCAGAGTTCATGTGCTGAACAATGATAATTGACATACCCTGGACTTGGTTATTTTTACTTAGTTACTATTCTAACTGCCATCCACTTCTGGAAGCTTCTGAGCTTCCTTCCCACCATGCCTGCCCTCATCCAGTAGCTGTCCCTCCACCCCTGTCCTCTGGGTGCTGTCTAGGAGATTGAGAGCTAGGCATTTTCAAGCCTTCCTAGGAAACCAGCTCCAGTCTTTTCTGCACATACGAGTCAAACATCCACTACAATTTTTAAAATATCTTAAAAAATTAATCATATTCTGCTCCTGCGTCAAATAAAATAGCACAACTTACCACGTTGTTTTGTACTTCTTTTAATATAGAACTTTTATTCCTCTAGAGTATAAGTCCTTTGAGGGTAAGAACCATGCCTTAATTGGCCCTATATCCTTGGCACTTAATACAGTACCTGATAAAAAGGATTGCTCAATAAATATGAATTAAATGAATGAACAAAATGTAATAACATACAGATAAGAAAATGGTTGTTTTCTCATAGGAATAAACAACTTGATGGAAGCCATCTTCTTGTAAAGAGAGCAGCTTTTACCTGAAATCAGTGGATTGTTCATTCCTGGAAGAGCACAAAAGAACCATTAACTAGGGCTGGCAGGAATTATAAGCAGGCAGGCTCAAGGACAAGCTCTTATAAATGGGAGTCTAGAACTCAGGAACAGTGGAAGGGGCAGACCGGGAGTGGCAAGAATAGAGAAACCAGTCCTGCTCATTGGGGGAGGGTAGGCAGGTTCTGCCATAGGTGGTGGGGGAAATCCAGACAAGCGGTAAACTCTGTGTGCAGATGGGCATAGGTGGCCGTCTTAGGGAAGCCTATCAAAGGGAAAAGGAGAGGACCCCAGCAGCTCTGGACCTCGGTACGGGGCAGGGGGAGTGCTACGAGCGGGAGCTATGGGAGAGCCAAACGGGCAGGTGGTCAGCATCCAGGAGAACTGGCAGCCGTTTGGGCTGTGGGCGAGATTTCTGGAAAGAATGGTGGAATTCAGTACCCTGGAAAGATAAACAGGAGTAAGGCTGGGTCTTGGCTTTGGAGCAACTGGGTTCTTGCCAAGTTTTCTAGGCAGAAAACTGAAGAGGCCCAGGAGGGATGTTTGCTGAGAACCTGGATGCAAACAAAGCCCAAGAACTAGGTTGTGCCGTCGGAGCAGGGCTTGGTGACTTGCAGCTGAGCTCCTGGACTAGGTAGGGTGCCTTCAACTTGCCCCACGACTGAGGTCAGGATGAGTCTCGGAGGCTGAGGCAGAAGTGAGAATGCAGACTAGACTAAAGTGCTAGAGTCTAGGGTCTAGAGTCTAGGACCCACTAGAGAACGGGGAAGGGAGGCCGTCGGGGAGCAAAGAGCCATTAAAGTTAAACCTTTGAAAAGCAGACATGTGGTTGCCAAGCTGGATTCAATGATCAGGTCAGGTACCTATAACTTACTCCACTGGATTTAATGTATATACATTTTAAAGATTTTCTTGCCCCATAGCAAAGTAGATTTATAATCTGAATGGCTGAGCTTATTAATTTTAATAACCTCCTCCAGAATGGAAGTATATGCGAGGACAAGAAGTAAGGGCCTATGTTCTGAGGTCTAAGAAAGGAGAGGATCCCTCCCCAACACCTACAGCTATGGAGGCCACAGGGGGTCTTCTGGTGACCATGACCCCAGGGGAGGTTGCTCAGGCCTGCACTCCCCACCTGTCCAGCTGGCATGCCTGCTTCCCTGAGGGCTCCAGACAAATAGAGCCATCTGTTCTCTTACTCAGTGGTTGGGTTGTTCAACTCTTTCTAGATGTGTTTCCCCTAGCTCTCAGTAGAGCACCCCCAGGCCAGTACCTGGGAGAGCCTTAGGAAATTCTGAGTGGAAGGCCGGCTTGGCCGAGGGCTGGCTACCTTCTTTCCCGCCTGTTTTGAGTGTGCTTCTTCAGTCTTCTAAGCAATTTTATGAGTTATCCAGTGCTTCTTCAATAAATTCCCTTTTCAGATGACATCAGTCTAAGTCAGTCCTGATATTTACAGTCAAGAACCCTAGCAGAGGGGCTTCCCTGGTGGTGCAGTGGTTGAGAGTCTGCCTGCCGATGCAGGGGACGTGGGTTCGTGCCCCGGTCCGGGAAGATCCCACATGCCGCAGAGCGGCTGAGCCCGTGAGCCATGGCCGCTGAGCCTGCGCGTCCAGAGCCTGTGCTCCGCAACGGGAGAGGCCACAACAGTGAGAGGCCCGTGTACCGCAAAAAAAAAAAAAAAAAAAAAAAGAACCCTAGCAGATATGGAAATCAGAGTCTTAAGTGGTGGCAGGAAACAGACTTTTGGAGAAATGGAGTGTTGGGATTTGTAATCTGCCTGGTTGGAGCTGAAGACAGTGGGAATCCGGCCAGGAACTCTAGCACCCTGTGGCTCAAGTAGCAAAACAGCTCCTGAGTTACCACCTGTAGACAAGGGTACAGAGGCTCTGGAGCAGATGCTCTTGATGCCTGCAGCACATCTCCCACCCTCCAGGTTTCAGTGCAGCGGTGGGGCAGTCACATTTAAGCGTGTACCAGGGTCTCTCTGCTTTTCTGCCTCAAAGCTTTCTCCAAAGGTGTGGGACAATGCTCACGATCAGTGCAGCCAGCTCCCAAGTGTGAGGAAAATTAGCATTCCTGAGGGCAAACCTCAACCAAAAGGGGATGGGAGCCAGTGGACAAGTGGTTCCACTCCCTTCCTTCAGAGGACAATTCAAAGGTGCCTCTCGCGTGCTTCGGAAGACCCCCAGTGGGCATAACCCACCACATTCAGCAGCGCAATCACACACCCTCTGTTCATTTTTCTCTCTTTCCTGTCTCACTCACCCTGCTTCCTCACCTGCTTCCTGATGGAAACCCCAGATAAACAACCTGCGTCTGAGTCTGCGTCTCAAGCTCGCTTTCAGGAGAGCCCAAACTAAGTCAAGGAACAGGGTGGAGCGAAGAATGAAAGGGTGGGAGCTGGAAGGGACGGTGGCAGGGTGGCTGTAGGCTTGCTTCTGCCAGCACTGGGAAGCTTGCGGAGAAAATGGAAAACCCAAATTCATACATTCCAGCCCAAGGCATTTATAGAAACCCAGGGACTTTCTATGACCTTACTAAAAGGCTTTATTCTAGCTCGGTCGTAGGACTGAGATAGTCATAATCAATTAGAAAGTTTAATCCTATTAGTGGTCAAATGACAAATTTGTTAAAAAGCCACAGCTTCTCTACATTTCTAATGTGAAAAATAGGGCATTGACCAGCAAAGAGTGGGGCCCCAAAACCTGGACTGAGGATATGTGGGAAGTCTGGGGGGACTCAAAGCACCCTGAACCTCTCACCCCGACTGAGTCTTTCTGGCTAGAGACAGTAGCTACTCCCCCTCTGCAGCTGTTTCTGCCTTGTTTGTAAACCCTGTATGGACCCACCTTATGCAGTTACCTTGCAAGGATAAGAGTCACTATCCTTATTATCTCCAGACAGAAAAAAATGATTAGACGTAGACCACAGCATGCTGGGGGGTGGGGGGGTGGAGGTAGTTAATTACATGGTCAAGCTCTGGAGGAGAAAATGTACACACCAAAAGTACAACATGACATTATTAATTTGAATCACCAAAAATCTGAGGAATCCATGTGAGAATGAATTATGAGAGAATAAGACCAAGAAAAGCATACAGTATGAGATTGTCTGAATCTGAAGATTCTCAATTGAATGTCCTAACCTAAGTCACTAATTCTAAGTTCTAATTCTGTGTTTGGTTGACTGAAGCATGGATTCCACACTAAATGGAGTTGAGAAGCCAGAAATTCCTCAGACATAAGGAAGGAATGCAGAGAATGGAGGGCATAGAAATGTGGAAATAGATTTATATGAGACCCACCCACTGACTCTGAGAGGACCCAGAAGATATTTCTTTTTTCCCACTGTCTTGAGGAATATATATTTACCGAGATGTCTAGTGGGTCATGTCCTCTTGCCCTGGAATTATGGTTAAGGCCAAAAGTTAGGATAGAAGATGCTAAGTACATTCTAAATACAGAGTCATCATGCCACCTCTATTCAGGACATACCAGGGGCACCGTCACCACCAACACCCTCACTGTCCCCACGATGTGCAGTGATACCTGAGAGACATAAGCTAGCCTTTGGGGGATACAGTGTTTATGGTGAGAAGCTATTCCCTCCCTTCACACCTGATGGGTGGAGAAAGGAGAGGGGATGCCCTAAGAGAATCACTTGTAAAGAAGGGTGCAGAGAAGACTGCCATTTCATGTCCTGGTTGGATGCCTGCTTTGCTGACCTGAGCAAGGGAAAGGAGACCTGGGGAAAGATGGTGGGGCCAAGTCTGTGTATGGGGTGGGGATGGGCAGTAAGCTTATACTCCTATCATTTGGCATGGTAAAGACCCATGAGTTTCCCAACAGTTGGGTGGCCATAGCAGAAGGGAGCTGGTCTTGAGTTATCTTGTCAGTGACTCCACATGAGGACTGACTGCCCACCAAAGTCATCCTGGCAGCTGGAGACCAGGGTTGAGTATATTTGGTGGGGAGTCGGGGGGGATGGGGAAGTAAGCCAAGCCAGAGTCAATCTCCTGGGTCAGAGAAATGTAGAGTGCAAGTCCCCACAAGGTCCACCGGGAGCTCACATTTGAGCCGAGCATTTGGTGCCTGTCCCACAAGGGGCTCGATGACCTGCCAAGAAGCAGCAACAACCGACAGAAGAAAGCCTGCAGCCTCTCCCAGTGAAGAAGGGAGACGTTTGTCCTTTTCCTTCTTGCTCCTCTTTGCCTAATCATATAACTGCCCAAAACTCCAGGACAGGCAAATAGAGGTCTGATTTGAGCTAAAATGGAAAATCATGGCCCTCGCCTCTTTCCCACTCCTAAATCAGTTCACAGACATGGAACAAAGGGAAAGTCAAGTGCCCTTGAGGAAAGATCCTGCAGTAACACCATGATAGTGCGTTGAGAATCTTCTAGCTTTCCCTGAAGGGATCTGGTGGCCACCTACCAAGGTAACTATGTATTGATCGGGGTAACTGGATTACCCAGATCTTTCAAGGTTTATTGGACACTGGTTCTGGTATAACATTAATTCTTGGGGACCTCAAATACTACTTTATCCATTGGTCAATGTGAAGCTTTGGGGGCCAGGTGATAAATGGATTTTTACCTGAGTCTGTCTCATGGTAGACCCCATGGGGTACCCCATGGTTATTTTCTCAGTTCCTGACTAAACAATTGGAATAAACAACCTGAGTGACTGGCAGAATCCCTGCCCTGGCTTCTGATCCATGGAGTAAAGGCTATTGCCATAGGAAGGACCAAGCAGGGGTCTCTGGAGTCCTCCCAGAGCCATGATGGATGCAGAGATTAAGGCAACCATCGGCAGCTTCCAGCTTTGAAAGGAGCCAAAAGCAAGAGACATTTCTGTTGAGGGTCCAAGTCGAAATGTAAGTACCTATGGCCTGTGCGTCTCATGACCCAGCTGATCCAGTGGTGATCAGGATTGTGGTAGGTCAGGATTCCACGTAGAGCCATTGGACAACACCAGTGGGAGGATTCCAGTGGGGGCTCCTGGGGCTTTCGAACAATGATATCATCTCTTTGCCCAGTAATTCTTCATGTGAGAAACAGCTCTTGACTTTCTCCCACAGCTCATAGACTAAACACCAGAACATAGATACCAGGGGATCATGCAACCCATGTTGCCCATTATGAACCGTGTATGATGTGACCAGTAAACCAAGAAAAGCGTACCCAGCACCACCACACCACCAGGTGGAAGCAGTATATTTGGGGCTGGGTCAAGCAGGGCCTGGAGACACAAGCCTGATGCATTTGGGTTACTTTCGACACACCTGCTCCTGTTCTACTGCCGCCTACCCTCAGCACACACCTACGAGCTCGTGGAGAGCGCCCTATGACCTGTTGACTGCAGAGGACAAATGGAGGCTGATTTGCAGGTGGCTCTGTACAATATTCTGGAATCTCACAGTAAGGGACTGCTACGGCATCAGAACTGCCCTCAGGGCCAGCCTTGAAGGACAGCAGAGAAGGCAAGCCCTCCCAGGGACAGGACTTTTGCAGTGTATTTTCACCACTCAGATGAGGAGAGTTGGCCTGAGGTAAGCAACTAAAGTGACTCGTGAGCAGTAGCAAGTGGTTTGGCCCGATGGCCAGGGATTTGAACGGAACTAGAGGGAAAATTAGTGACAAGGAGGTTTAGAGATGGGGACAGTGAGTGGACCCGTACCCTCAAATCACAGCACACTCTAGCCTCCCTCCTGCCTCCAATATGTGTCCCACTTTATCATCCAAGTGACCTTGCCAACTGGCTAATCTAATCCTGTCACTCCCCCCACAAGAATTGTAATAAGTCCCTATTGCTCAGGAGATAAAATATAAACCCTTTACAGAACCTGTCCCTTGCCTATTTGTCTAAGTTCATCTCTTACCACTTCCCTAACACTTAGGCTGATTCCTAAAAGCATGCTTTTCTTTCTCAGGCTTCTGTACCTCTGCACGTGATTTTTCCCTCTGCCCGGAAGCATCCTCCAGGGCTCAGCACAGAGGACATCTCCAGGAAGCCTGCCCAGATGCCCCCAGGCAGGCAGATTCAGGCTGGAACCACATGCTTGGGCTTCAATCCTGGCTCTGCCACTTAACCTTGGGCACATTACTTAGCCTTTCTGTGCCTCAACTTCCTAGCCTAAAACATAGGCGAGGCTGGTGCGAGGATTAATTAATATATAAGTATTAATAATTATTATTATGTTTATAAATAATAACACGTAATTATACAAGGAAATAATACAGAAGCAGAAACATAAAAGCAGGATTGGGCCTGACACAGAGCGAGTGCTCAGCATGTGTTAATTAGATACTCTTTTCCCTGTGCTCCTCGGTACGCTGTGCACGTGCCCAAGCAGACAGGGTAAGGGTAGTCTCCCCTCTCTGCATATCTGGTATCCACCAAGTGCCTGGCATATATCAGGCTCTCAGTAAATACTCGTGGGATGAACAAACAATGTCTGGAATCAGAATCAGAGATACAGTCTCTGTTCTGTCATTTACTAATACAACCTTGGACAAGTCACACAGCAAGTAAAAGCTTCAGTTTCCTCACCTGCAAAATGAGGATGACAGCACAAATATTAAGCTGAACCATAGGAAAGTGACATTTTTGTAGGTCAGAAACAATTGACTATCAGCAATTTCGTATGCTTCAACATAATTCTTACACTTAGGGCTAAAGGGAAGCCCAAATGAGGTAATGGATGTGAGAGTAATTTATAGGCTGTAAAGTGCCGTAAAATGTCAGTATTGATTATTATCAGATATGTGTGGCAAGTTAGAATTGATGGATTTGAGTAGAATCATTTCATTTAATTCTGTTTGTATAATAAAGAACAACTTGGAGAAACAGATTAAAATTTTAAATTCACATGACAGGTGGCATCAAAGCTGGATTTGAACTCAGGATTCATGGGCTTGGGTGGGCCGCCATGGGAGGGCAGGAGCGCAGGGAGGCCTGGCAGAGGGCTGTGGGTCTGAGAGAGGCAGTAGCCTGCCTGTCTTCCAGCCTGTGCTCAGTTCGCATTCTGTGGCTCTCGGAAGCCCCTTAGGGATTTTTCCGGCACTCTGGTTCCTCCAAGAGTACATGCTGTGTTTGTTCACAGTCACTCGCCTTGCCCAGACTCCCAAGGTGACAGCCTCCCTGGAATTCCTGATGCAGTAGGAGCTTCCCTGGTGAATGTCAATACACAAAGGTCCATGGGAGCCTGCAACTTCCAGTTTGGAACACCCCCTCCATCCCCAGTGACTCTGCCGAAAGAGATCTGTTTATAGACTCCAGGTCCTGCCAGCAAATGTCCTTCTTGCTGTCCTTCCACCAGCTCAGATAGGTGACCACGTTGTCGGATATAATTTGGGGGGGGATGGGCTTGATGATTTTTGAGATCCAGGCAGGCCAAGCAGAGCTGGTGTCTAGCAGAATTAACACTGAGCTGCCTTTAAACCAGAGCCTTCCAGTTGCTTCCTTTATGCCCTCTTTACCTTCCTATACAAAAAAGACTCTCAATCACCTACACTTAGTGCGAATTTAAATCATAGCATTATCTACCATTCGAGCTGGAAGGGTTCTCAGAGACGACCCACAATTTATAGCTGAGGGAACTGAGGCCCAACCCCAGAGATAAGAGGCTTGATTTGAAACTAGGCCTGTGGAATCCCAGATTAGCACTCTTGATGTCAAGTGACATGTTTTCAACAATGAACTCTCATTTATAAGAATATGAGTGTATGACATAAGATAGTCCTGAGTTCATCTAAATCTACCCCTTACCAGCTGTGTGACCTGGGGAGCATCACTTGACCTCTCTGGGCCTCAGTTACCTCATCAGTAACAAACTTCTCAGTGTTGTAGAAAATCAAATAACATGTAAAGTGCCTATCATACCCAGAGTGTTTCATTTCACTGTGGAATAAAAGACAAACTGTTTTGAAGAATCAATAAGCAAGTAAGACTTTTGGCAACACTGGTCAAGGAGGAGGAGAGGAGAGGAAGGCACTCTAACATATCTGATGTCACACTATTTTATCCTGCTTTTGTATAGGACTGGCAGGTTTTTTCTTTCCCCCCCAACTTGATTAAATTCAGGAAACATTTATTGAATGCTTATTATGTGCTAGACTAGGTTAAGTTTTGTGGGTGCAGATATACTAAGTCAGTGTCCCTGCACTCTGGAAGGTGACCCTCTGGCTTGGGAGACAGATGGGTGAACAAGGAACTGTGATGCTGTTCTGCATAAGAGGTGCACTAACAGAGGCGTGTACAAGGGAAAGGGCATTCCAGGCAGAAGGAACAGTTTGAACAAGTGCCTGGAGGCATGAAAATCAATTTGGAGGAGGTATCAGGGAGGCATAGGCTTGGCAGCTGACAATAGAAAGCTCAAAATAGCAGGGGCTTAAGCAAGCTTGAGGTTTATTTCTCTCTCACATAAAAGAAGTGCAGAGACAGGCAGCCCAGGGCTGATGTGGCAGATCCTCAGTCATTGGGAACACAGGCAGTGCAAGGTGCTGCTTAGAGCATGGTCTCCAGAAGCACACTGTCTGGGTTTTAATTCTTTCTCAGGCCATGAGACAGTGAAGAAGTTATCTTTCCTCTCTATTTCCTCAGCTGTAAAATGAGGATAATAAAAGTACCTGTCTCATAGGATTGCTGAGGATTCAATGATTTCATATAGAAAAAGTGTTTTGAACAGAACCTGGTACAGAATGGTGTCATATGTATTTTAATATTCTAATTTTCTACTCTAACATCCTTAGCACTTGGCTTTCATTCTCAAGGTCACCACATAGTCCAGAAAGGCTGCTGGTGCTCCAGCCATTACATCCCAATTCTAAGTAGCTGAAATAAGAAAGAGGAGGAGGACAAAGGCCCCACCCTCCAGATGAGTCAGTTTCCTTTAAGCAATTTTCCAGAGTTCCCATGAATCACTTATGCTTATAGATCACTGGCCTGAACTTAGTCACCTGGCCTCATATAGTTGCAAGGGAGGCTTAGGATCATGGTTTTTGGGCTGGGTTCTCTTAGAAAAAAAGGAGAAGGAATACAGATTTTGATTGGTATAATATTGTGATTTATAAATTTAAAGAATTTAAAGAATGTATATTTGGTCTCTGAGCTCCTAAAACCCTTGGAACTTCCTGTGATAAGAGCAATAAATGTGTCTTTTGTTATGTTCATGAGGTAACTTTGGGAATGCCCCTAGGTAACAAGGGCTGAGGGCTGGTTGCCAGGAGAACCAACAGAGTATTTAGAGGATTGGAAATTTCTGTTCCATCCCCTGACCTCTGGGAAGGGGAGAGGGGTTGGAGATTGAGTTCAATCGCCAATGACCAATGATTTAATCAACTGTGCCTATGTAATGAAGCCTCCATAAAAACGTGAAGGACTGGGCTTGGAGAGCTTCCATGTTGGTGAACACGGGGAGGTTTGGGGAGTGTGGCATGATCAGAGAGAGCATGTGAGCTCCGAGCCCTTTCCCCATACCTTGGAATATGTATCTCTTCCATCTGGCTGTTCCTGATTTACATCCTTTTATAATACACTGATAATCTAGTAAGTTAAATGTTTCTCTGAGTTCTGTGAGCTGCTCTAGCAAATTAAATGAACCCAAGGAGGGAGTTGTTGGAACCTCTACAGCCGGTTGGTCAGAAGCCCAGATGATAACCTCCTGGATTTACTAGTGGCATCTGAAGGATGGGGTGGCGGGGGTGGGGGTGGGGGTGGGGTGGGAGGGCTGGAGCAGTCTTGTAGGACTAAACACATAACCTGTGGGATCTGATGTTATCAGTGTCAAAATTGAGTGAATTGTAGGACATCCAGCTGGTGTTAGAGAATCGCTTGGTGGTGTGGGGAAACCATCCCCCTTCCTCTCACACACTACACATTGGAATCGGGTCTAGAATCCTTTTAAATTGGCAAGTTGCAGTAGCTGCCACAGGGAATAATAGATAAACTCCAATAGGTGGGTTCCAACCTTGAGATCTCTTACATATCACAGGTAGAGTGAGAGGAGGGGTGAGTAAAGAGATGTATTCAGGTTTTAACGTCAATGGGTGCCTGCCTGGGAGCAGGGATTAGATTTCTGGTTGGGGAAGGGCAAGTGTGTAAGAAGGTGCCACCTCTGACAGCTGTCTCTCCAAATGTGCTGTTTTCACACTCTTCCTCTTCTAACAGATTTCCATCGGTCTACAATTGTCATACAACATATTACCTTGAAAAATGAAAAGTGCCACTTTTCAGGAATGTGTTTGCTGCCCCCCTCCCCCTTGCAGATGGAACCCTGCAGCGCACCAGCAGCTGGGGAGAGGGAGAGGAAGAAGAGGAGTCTCTGTGTCTGTTAGGACTCTGAGCACCCAGCTTCCTGGTTCCTTTTATTGGTGTTCCAGTGTTCACCCCAACTGTGGTTGGTGGCAGAGCTCATTCAATCGGAGACCCTTCTGGAAACCTGCTCTACCTTTATGCTCTGGGTCCCAGGACCTTCTCTAGCCTTTAAGAAGTGGCGGCCTACCTGCTGAGCCCCTTGCAGGATAAAGGTTGGGCTAGCCTTTCTTCAGGATCCAAAATTCTTTGCCCTCAGAGCACTGCTCCTGACCTACCAACCCCTGCTGCCTTCACCCAGGAGAGCAGACAGACTGACCATGATAGTAAAAGCAGAGTGCCCAAGCTACACTTAACTTTACGGAGATGGAATATATTTATTATCCATTGCTGCATGTCTATTTACCCCAAAACTTAATAGCTTTAACATGATAATAAAAAAACAGACATAATAAACTCAGTTTCTGTGGATTGGGAATCTGGGAGAGACTTGGCCAGGCAGTTTTGGTTCAGGGTCTCCATAAGGTTGCAGATAAGATTTTGGTGGGGCTGCATCATCTGAAGGCTTGACAGGGGCTGGAGAAGCCACTTCCAAGGCAGCTCATCTATATGAGTAGGTGGTCCTGTCCTTTGGCAATAAGCCTCAGTTCCTCTCCCTGTGGACTTCCTCTGAGGACACTTGAGTGTCCTCATGATGTGGCAGCTGGCTTCCACCAGAGCAAGAGAGCCAGGAGATAAAGAGCCAGGGAGAAGCTTTCCTTTTGATGAACTAGCCTCACGACCACATAGCACTACTCCCACCACCTTCTATTTTTTAGAGTTGAGTTACTAAGTCTGGCTCACATTCAATGGGAGGGAAATTAGGTTACACCGTTTGAATGGGGAGTATTGAAGAGTTTGAAGAGAGGGCAGACAGCAGAAGCAAGAAGAACTACAATTCTGCAGACTGTGGAAGGAAAACCACATTCACAGAAAGATAGACAAAATGAAAAGGCAGAGGACTTAGTACCAGATGAAGGAACAAGATAAAAACCTCAGAAAAACAACTAAATGAAGTGGTGATAGGAAAACTTCAAGAAAAAGAATTCAGAATAATGATAGTGAAGATGATCCAGGACCTTGGAAAAAGAATGGAGGCAACGATTGAGAAGATGCAAGGAATGTTTAACAAAGACCTAGAACAATTAAAAAACAAACACCTAGACGATTTAAAGAACAAACAAACAGAGATGAACAATACAATAACTGAAATGAAAATTACACTAGAAGGAGTCAATAGCAGAAAAACTGAGGCAGAAGAACAGATACGTGACCCAGAAGACAGACTGGTGGAATTCACTGCTGCAGAACAGAATAAAGAAAAAATAATCAAAAGAAGTGAAGACAGCCTAAGAGACCTCTGGGACAACATTAAACGCAATAGTGTTCACATTCTATGGGTCCCAGAAGGAGAAGAGAGAGAGAAAGGACCCGAGAAAATATTTGAAGAGATTACAGTTGAAAACTTCCCTAACATGGGAAAGGAAATAGCCACACAAGTCCAGGAAGAGCAGAGAGTCCCAGGCAGGAGAAACCCAAGGAGAAACACACTGAGACACATAGTAATCAAATTGACAAAAATTAAAGACAAAGATAATTATTGAAAGCAGCAAGGGAAAAATGACAAATAACATACAAGGGAACTCCCATAAAGTTAACAGCTGATTTCTCAGCAGAAACTCTACAAGCCAGAAGGGAGTGGCATGATATATTTAAAGCGATGAAAGGGAAGAACCTACAACCAAGATTACTATACCCGGCAAGGATCTCATTCAGATTCGATGGAGAAATCAAAAGCTTTACAAGACAAGCAAAAGCTAAGAGAATTCAGCACCACCAAACCAGCTCTACAACAAATGCTAAAGGAACATCTCTAAGTGGGAAACACAAGAGAAGAAAAGGACCTACAAAAACAAACCCATAACAATTAAGAAAATGGTCATAGGAACATACATATTGATAATTACCTTAAACATGAATGGATTAAATGCCCCCACCAAAAGACACAGGCTCACTGAGTAGATACAAAAATAAGACCCATATATATGCTGTCTACAAGAGACCCACTTCAGACCTAGGGACACATACAGACTAAAAGTGACAGGATGGAAAAAGATATTCCATGCAAATGGAAATCAAAAGAAAGCTGGAGTAGCAATACTCATATCAGATACAATAGACTTTAAAATAAAGAATGTCACACGAGCCAGGAAGGACACTACATAATGATCAAGGGATCAATCCAAGAAGAAGATATAACAATTACAAATATATATGCACCCAACATAGGAGCACCTCAATACATAAGGCAACTGCTAACAGCTATAAAAGAGGAAATTGACAGTAACACAATAATAGTAGGGGGATAAGCTCTCTCTGGGAAGCAGCAGCCTCTGCCTTCACGGGTGGTGGGAGAATCCAGCCTGCGGCCTAGAGTCCTTCTTGAAACTTACCGTTGATGTGAGCTTTATGACCTCTGGAAGAGCATTTGTAATGAAGGGGTGTGATCTCTGCGTCCTCAGCAAGTCACAACTGTTTCACAGTGATGAGACAGTCACCCTCTAAATGGAGGACCTTTGGCACCAAAACCCCGAGGCATTAGGATCATTCTGCATGGTCAGAATGCTGCTACGGTTATGTAAGACGGCACAACTATTCTAGGACGATGACAAACACGAGCCTAAAGGCAACCTGGGAAGCCTGCTTGCGTTAGCCCATCTTCGCTGGAAGACTCCAGGAACCAAGAAAAATGCAGACAAAAAACCCTTGTTTTAAAGAAACCCAGTAGGCGGAAGCCTCTATTTATACAGAAGCCACCTAAGGAGTGACTTCTTCAAGAGATCGAGGACTCCATTACAAAGCACGTTTCCTTGATGCCTTGAATATCACATGGGAGACACACATACTTCCTTGCATGGACAGGCCCACTGTATCAAGAGAGGCACATCTGCATTTATCTCTGAAAAGGATTTCTTTTGAGAAAGCACCTCCCTTCCCTGCAAGACCCCGGAAGACATATTGACAAGAGCAGGATTAAGCCACGTTGACAATGGGAGGATTATTTCCTAACC
This sequence comes from Stenella coeruleoalba, assembly GCF_951394435.1. Lineage (NCBI taxonomy): Eukaryota > Metazoa > Chordata > Mammalia > Artiodactyla > Delphinidae > Stenella > Stenella coeruleoalba. Next base: position 160,806,206 of record NC_137169.1, read on the forward strand.
TGGTGTGTGACAAATGCCTATTAATAAATGAACAAGACAGACCTGTCTCCATTTTCTCCCAAAGCCTCCTCACCCACTGACCAGAGCCGAGGCGTCCATGCGGTCACTGATGTTTCCTGTCCTGCCACCTGCCCAGGCCCCAGGGAGAGTCCTTCTGGGTGCATCTGAGCCCCGGGGACCCGGGCCTCCAGCACCTGGGTCAGGGGAGCTGCTTGACTGCCTCCCGGCAACGCCCCTCTTGCTTTGTTCTTGGCATTTCCATTGACAGAGGACAAAATGCTTTCTTGTCAGACAAAAATGCACACTGGGGAAGCTTGCCCAAGCAGTTTTTCTCAGGGAAGAAAAGAAGTTGTTGTCTGAAAACCTTAAACTGGCATTGAGACCTCAGAGGTCTGACTGGGCAGCTCTGGTTCTCAGCAGACCTACTTTTTCTGTTTTGAAAGTCCTGTTTCCTCCTTCACTTCCTGGCCGTGGAGCTCCAGGGACATTCCCCTGCAAGGTTCTAAGGCCTCTGTCACCACGGGTCTGCATTCTCCTCTCTCCATAAAAAAGAACAAAATAATGCCATTTGCAGCAACATAGATGGACCTAGAGATGATCATGCTAAGTGAAGAAATTCAGACAGAGAAAGACAAATATCATATGATATTACCTATAGGTGGAATCTAATAATAAAAAAATGGTACAAATGAACTTTTTTACAAAACAGAAACAGACTCACAGATCTTCAAAAGTGTGGCTACCACAGGGGAAACATGGGGGGAAGAGATAAATTAGGAGGTTGGGATTAACATATACACACTACTATATATAAAACAGATAATCAATAAGAACCTACTGTATAGTACAGGGAACTCTACTCAATATTCTGTAATAACCTATATGGGAAAAGAATCTGACAAAGAATGGAGATAGATATATATATATATGTATATCTATATGTATAACTGATTCACTTTGCTGTATACCAGAAACTAACACAACATTGTAAATCAACTACACTCCAATAAAAAAAAAATGCAGCAAAAGAAAAAAATAGTAGGGGACTTTAACACCTCACTTACACCAATGGACAGATCATCAACAGAAAATTAATAAGGAAACACAAGCTTTAAATGACACAATAGACCAGATAGATTTAATTGATATTTATAGGACATTCCATCCAAAAACAGCAGATTACACTTCCTTCTCAAGTGCACAGAGGACATTCTCCAGGATTGATCACATCTTGGGTCACAAATCAAGCCTCAGTAAATTTAAGAAAATTGAAATCATATCAAGCATCTTTTCTGACCATAACGCTATGAGATTAGAAATCAATTAAAGGGAAAAATACGTAAAAACACAAACACATGGAGGCTAAACAATATGTTACTAAATAACCAAGAGATTGCTGAAGAAATCAAAGAGGAAATAAAAGAATACCTATAGGCAAATTACAATGAAAACACAACAATCCAAAACCTATGGGATGCAGCAAAAGCAGTTCTAAAAGGGAAGTTTATAGCTATACAAGCCTACCTCAGGAAGCAAGAAAAAATCTCAAATAAACAATCTAACCTTACACCTAAAGGAACTAGAGAAAGAGGGACAAACAAAACCCAAAGTTAGCAGAAGGGAAGAAATCATAAAGATCAGAGCAGAAATAAATGAAATAGAAACAAAGAAAACAATAGCAAAGATCAATAAAACTAAAAGTTGGTTCTTTAAGAAGACAAACAAAACTGAAAACCATTAGCCAGACTCAACAAGAAAAAGAGGGAGAGGACTCAAATCAGTAAAATTAGAAATGAGGGCTTCCCTGGTGGCGCAGTGGTTGAGAGTCCGCCTGCCGATGCAGGGGACACGGGTTCGTGCCCTGGTCCGGGAAGATCCCACATGCCACGGAGCGGCTGGGCCTGTGAGCCATGGCTGCTGAGCCTGCGTGTCCGGAGCCTGTGCTCTGCAACGGGAGAGGCCACAACAATAAGAGGCCTGCGTACCACAAAATAAAATAAAAATAAAAAAATAAAATAAAAAAGGAGAAATTACAAAGGACACCGCAGAAATACAAAGCATCCTAAGAGACTACTACAAGCAACCCTATGTCAGTAAAATGGACAACCTGGAAGAAATGGACAAATTCTTAGAAAGGTATAACCTTCCAAGACTGAACCAGGAAGAAATAGAAAATATGAACAGAGCAGTCACAAGTAATGAAATTGAAACTGTGATTAAAAATCTTGCAACAAACAAAAGTCCAGGACAGATGGTATCACAGGTGAATTCTATCAACCATTTAGAGAAGAGCTAACACCCATCCTCCTCAAACTCTTCCAAAAAATTGCAGAGGAAGGAACTCTCTCAAACTCATTCTATGCGGCCACCATCACCCTGATACCAAAACCAGACAAAGATACTACCAAAAAAGAAAATTACAGACCAATATCACTGATGAATATAGATGCAAAAATCCTCAACAAAATACTAGCAAACAGAATCCAACAACACATTGAAAGGATTGTACACCATGATCTAGTGGGATTTATCCCAGGGATGCAAGGACTCTTCAATATATGCAAATCAATCAATGTGATAGACCATATTAACAAATTGAAGAATAAAAACCATATAATCATCTCAATAGATGCAGAAAAAGCTTTTGACAAAATTCAACACCCACTTATGATAAAAACTCTCCAGAAAGTGAGCGTAGAGTGAACCTACCTCAACATAATAAAGGCCATATATGATAAACCCACAGCAAACATCATCCTCAGTGGTGAAAAACTGAAAGCATTTCCTCTAAGTTCAGGAACAAAACAAGGATGTCCACTCTCACCACTGTTATTCAACATAGTTTTGGAAATCCTAGGCATGGCAATCAGAGAAGAAAAAGAAATAAAAGGAATACAAATTGGAAAAGAAGAAGTAAAACTGTCACTGTTTGCAGATAACATGATAGTATACATAGAGAATCCTAAAGATGCCACCAGAAAACTACTAGAGTTAATCAATGAATTTGGTAAAGTTGCAGGATACAAAATTAATGCACAGAAATCTCTTGAATTCCTATACACTAACAATGAAAGATCAGAAAGAGAAATTAAAGAAACAATCTCATTCACCATTGCAACAAAATGAATAAAATTCCTAGGAATAAACCTACCTAAGGAGGTAAAAGACCTGTACTCAGAAAACTAGAAGACACTGATGAAAGAAATCAAAGATGACACAAACGCATGGAGAGATATAACATGTTCTTGGATTGGAAGAATCAATATTGTGAAAATGACTATACTACCCAAAGCAATCTACAGATTCAATACAATCTCTAACAAATTACCAGTGGCATTTTTTACAGAACTAGAACAAAAAATCTTAAAATTTGTATGGAGACACAAAAGACCCCAAATAGCCAAAGCAGTCTTTTTTTTTTTTTTTAAATTTAATTTAATTTATTTTTGGCTGTGTTGGGTCTTCGTTGCTGTGCAGGGGCTTGATCTAGTTGCAGAGAAAGATGAGCGGTGGCTACTCTTCGTTGTGGTGAGCAGGCTTCTCATTGCAGCGGCTTCTCCTGTTGCGGAGCACAGGCTCTAGGCACGCGGGCTCAGTAGTTGTGGCTCGTGGGCTCTAGAGCACAGACTCAGTAGTTGTGGTGCACCAGCTTAGTTGCTCCACAGCATGTGGGATCTTCCTGGACCAGGGCTCGAACCCCTGTCCCCTGCATTGGCAGGCGGATTCTTAACCACTGTGCTACCAGGGAAGCCCAGCCAAAGCAGTCTTGAGGGAAAAAAATGGAGCTGGAGGAATCAGACTCCCTGACTGCAGACTATACTACAAAGATATAGTAATCAAAACAGATTACTGACACCAAAACAGAAATATAGATCAATGGAACAGGATAGAAAGCCCATAGATAAACCCACACACCTATGGTCAACTAATCTATGACAAAAGAGGCAAGGATATACAGTAGAGAAAAGACAGTCTTTTCAATAAGTGGTGCTGGGAAAACTGGACAGCTACATGTAAAAGAATGAAATTAGAACACTCCCTAACACCATACACAGAAATAAACTCAAAATGGATTAGAGACCTAAATGTGAGACTGGACAGTATAAAACTCTTAGAGGAAAACATAGGAAGAACACTCTTTGACATAAATCACAGCAAGAACTTTTTTGATCCACCTCCAAGAGAAATAGAAATAAAACCAAAAATAAACAAATGGGACCTAATGAAACTTAAAACCTTTTGCAAAGCAAAGGAAACTACAAACAAGACAAAAAGACAACCCTCAGAATGGGAGAAAATATTTGCAAATGAAGCAACTGACAAAGGATTAATCTCCAAATATAAACAGCTCATGCAGCTCAATATTAAAAAAACAAGAAACCCAATCCAAAAATGGGCAGAAGACCTAAATAGACATTTCTCCAAAGAAGACACACAGGTGGCCAAGAAGCACATGAGAAGCTGATCAACATCACTAATTATTAGAGAAATGCAAATCAAAATTACAATGAGGTATCACCTCACACCAGGTAGAATGGGCATCATCAATAAATCTACAAACAACAAATGCTGGAGAGGGTGTGGAGAAAAGGGATCACTTTTGCACTGTTGGTGGGAATGTAAATTGATACAGCCCCTGTGGAGAACTGTATGGAAGTTCTTTAAAAATCTGAAAACAGAATTACCATATGACCCAGCAATCCCACTACTGGGCATATCCCCAGAGAAAACCACAATTCAAAAAGACACATGCACCCCAATGTTCATTGCAGCACTATTTACAATAGCCAGGTCATGGAAGCAACCTACATGCCCATCAACAGATGAATGGATAAAGAAGTTGTGGTACATATATACAGTGGAATATTACTCAGCCATAAAAAGGAACGAAATTGGGTCATTTGTAGAGATCTGGATGGATCTAGAGACTGTCATACACAGTGAAGTAAGTCAGAAGGAGAAAAACAGATATTGTATATTAACACATATATGTGGAACCTAGAAAAATGGTACAGATGAACCCGTTTGCAGGGCAGAAATAGAGACACGGATGTAGAGAACAAACGTATGGACACCAAGGCGGGAAAGCGTGGTGGGTGGGATGGTGGGATGAACTGGGAGATTGGGACAGTCATATATACACTTATATGTATAAAATAGATAACTATAAATAACCCAATTTCGTTATTTATTTCGTTATTTAGGGAGGGGGAAGGGTAAGCTGGGACAAAGTGAGAGAGAGGCATGGACATATATACACTATCAAATGTAAAATAGATAGCTAGTGGGAAGCAGCTGCATAGCACAGGGAGATCAGCTCGGTGCTTTGTGACCACCTAGAGGGGTGGGATAGGGAGGGTGGGAGGGAGGGAGATGCAAGAGGGAAGAGATAGGGGAACATATGTATATGTATAACTGATTCACTTTGTTATAGAGCAGAAACTAACACACCATCGTAAAGCAATTATACTCCAATAAAGATGTTAAAAATAGAGATAACTAATAAGAACCTGCTGTATAAAAAAATAAATAAAATTAAATTAAAAAAAAAAGAATTTGAATAAATATTTTAAAACCACAACACTGCGTTTAGGCCCTGGGGAGCCTGGGGTGAAGGAGGCCTGAGGTAGAATCAGAAGGAGACTTATGAACCTCACCCTCACGTCCCTAGGAATTTAAAGGCAACTGTGGAAAATTCTTTTGGGTTAGGTTGTCACTGGAGAATCATATGATCTAATCTAGAAATTTCCAAATGCCAGGTGGCTCTGATGTTGTCTCAGCACCCCCTCTATTTAGTTAATGCTGATGGCCCAAAGGTCCTAAACTGCAGCTCGGCACTGCTGCCAAGGTTCATTGCCTCCTCACTAGAAAGCACCCTCCCGTGGTATGGAAAGGGAAACTGAGGCACAGGGAGGATTCTGGGAGAGGTCCGACTTATACCCCACCTCTCTACACCACAGCATCTCCCTCCTCATGCTCCAGGAAGCTAGCATTTGTGGGAAATGTCCAACATGCCAGCAGTGCTAAGGGTCTTTATGTTATTTTATCCTCCTCTTAACCCACTAAGGTAGGTATGGATTCCCCCATTTTACTGATGAGGAAACTGAGCCACATGTCCAAAAGATTATGCTGTAGAAGTAACCCAAGGTCACCCAGCCAGTAACAGGTACTGTGATCCTAACCCGGCCTCACTGACTCCAAAGCTAGTGCTCTTAACCTCTATATTCTCCCACCACAGAAATGTTCTAGCTTCTGGAGCTATGACTGTTCTGCTGCTTCCAGGGTACCTGGACATCTCTTAATTTACTGTCATAAAGCTGGTGTTCTCCAAGGTACAGAAGCCAGAGGTCCGAGGTTCCTTTGTAGGGAAGCAGTGTTCAGGCCCACTGCCCCCCATCTCACTGCAGGTTCCCCTTGGCAGGATCCTGGAAATGGGAGGCATAAATCCGTCCCCTCAGAGCTCCCATGTCACCAGCCGCCTATGTTAACGCCACGGGTCTGGGGTCATGAATAGCATAGTCAGCTCAGTCTCCAGTTCTGGCAGCAGCTGCAGTCAAGGTCAACAGTGATGGCGGCCGATTGTCTCTTACTCATCTGCCCAAATGCCACTGCCCACGTTCCCCACTCCTGCATCCTCCCAGCAGAGCAGTGGATCCCAGGGCAGCCGACACCCGTGGCAGCTAGTGGTGGGCACAGAGGACCGGGATCCACACCCAGGAAGCCAGGTCAGCGGAGGTGGGGTTTCACATCCATACCACCCTTTTAGAGGGCGCACCTGGACAAAAGCTGGTTGTTTAGGAAAGACCATGTTTCTAGACATTGAGACCTGTCAGCTCCCTCCATGAGAAGAAAATCTGATAAACAGTTCTATATGCTGGAGACTTAATGAATCTCCCTTCCTCACACAAGGCCAATCTGTAGCCTGAAAGATGATCAAGAAAAGGGGCAATTCCAGGCCCAGAGAAAGGACTCTACTCTGTTGCCATTGAGGCTTCAATGTGGGCCCCGTTGTGCCGCTCAGATCCCAGCATAGAGTCAGCCATCAACCTGGCCTCTGTCTGAGAGACTTCAGGCTCCCCTGGTGCAGAGCAGGTATAGCAGAGGCCCCCTTATTCCACACATCTCTCAGGAAAGACAGGTAGCTGATGTCCACCCTTCATGTTGTCTGCTTACCTAGAGCCAGCTGTGTTTGGTCCAAAACCTGTATGCCAGTAGTACTCTTTTGTAATTACATACTTTTAATTAAATATTATATAAACTGATAAAGTATGAGTGAAAAAAAATGTTTCTATGAAAATTGGGTTGAATACTTTGGAAAAAGCCCATAAAGGAGAGATAATTTATGAAGGAAGGAAAGAAAGGAAAAGAAAAGGAAAGGAAAGAAAAGAAAAGAAGGAAAAAAGCTTTCTATCTAGGTGTGCCTGAGTTGTCTGTAAAAGATTAGTGGGGAGGGCTTCTCTGGTGGCGCAGTGGTTAACAATCCGCCTGCCAATGCAGGGGACACGGGTTCAAGCCCTGGGCCGGGAAGATCCCACATGCCGCGGAGCAACTAAGACCGTGTGCCACAACTACTGAGTCCGTGAGCCATAACTACTGAAGCCCGCCTGTCCTAGAGCCCACGCTCCACAACAAGAGAAGCCACCTCAATGAGAAGTCTGCACACCGCAACGAAGAGTAGTCCCCACCCACTGCAACTAGAGAAAGCCCGTGTGCAGCAACGAGGACCCAATGCTGCCAAAAATAAATAAATAAAATAAATAAATTTATATTAAAAAAAATCAGTGGGGAAAAGTTTGGAGGGAAATTATAAAAGTCCTAACCACTCTGCATTCAGATTGCTATGCAAATGCTTTCAAGTCCTTGGATAAAATAGAAATCTTTGCTGATGCCTTATGAGTATGACTCATGGAAGAAAGAGGGAAAAACTAGTGGGTCTATACTTATAAAAAATGTCATGGTCTTACATCCAAAAATTTGTAAATGTTCAATTATAATTTTCAAGATAAAATATTTTTTAAGGAAGGAAATATTTTGGCTGAGTCCCTACTTGAATGAGGATGTTGACCTGTGTTGGTGGCAGCCTGTGCTTACAGAGCCTAATGAGAGAAGAGGCCATAGCACTACCAAAGGCTAATTAGAAAATCAATGCATCTAGGCCTAATTGACAATGCTAATCATCTCTTTGAACTAAAGTGTCCTAGCTTCATTAGAATCATTAGAGCCTTTCAGTGAGAGAACATCTTGAGATTTCCACAAGGAAGCAGGGTTTTCTACTCAGCAGACCTGGACTTAATCAATACTTCCAATATCTTGACCCACGACCTTACTCCAGTTAACAAATGCTGCTGCTCCATAGTAGACTTCATGCTCCTGCATTTCCTCCCTGCCGTGAGGCTGTCTCCTGTTTGGTCCTTCTCACCCGTGTGCATCTTTGTGCCTCACCTGAGTAACTCAGTGCTGCGGAAAGAAAACCTTATGTACTGCCGAACCTGCTTTTACCTTCATAACTTCATCCCTCAAAATAGCACCCAACACTGTCTGGCTACTCCACTATGGTTTTTTCTGAGGAAAACTTCTTCTACAACAGAAGAGGCCTATTTGATACCGTTTGTTCTTGCCTCAAGCCTCCCACACCTGTTCCTTCTTCCCTTACTTTCCTGGGAGAATAGAAACCATCTGATGTGCACTCCCTCATTTTTCCAAAACTTCTTCCCCTCTCCCTCTCTTCTTCTCCCACACTCTGGTTACAGTCAGCAATGCTCCATGAGGGCAGAACCCAGCACAGTGCCTGGCATATAGTGGGCTCCCAAGATTGATGATGAATAAGTGAATTCTCCATCCTTTCCTGATTTACCAGGTCACTCTTCTTTGTTTACATACGACCTCCTGGAGGGGTGAGAGGAAGAGCCCATCACATTGACTTAAGCATCTGGGATAAGATGAAAATGAAATCATGGCTGTTTTCATCATTCACAGATGATGTACTAAGTCCACCTTTCCAGGTTCATCTCGGTTTTATTTCCATCTGCCATTTGCATTTGCGTGTGCCTCTCCCAGAAGGTGACACTTTGCACTTCTGAGTCCTCAGCGGGTGGCAGTGTACTGCTTGACACATAGGTGGGGCTCCACAAAAGGTTGCTGAATTGTTGAGTGCCCGCAAACCTAATAGTCACTCTGGATCCCTCCCTTTTCTGCTCTTTCCACATCCAATCCGCTAGCAGACCCCTTCAGTTTTTACTTCTATGTCAGGGGTCAGCCGAATTTTCCTGTAAAGGGTCAGATAGTAAATACCGTAGGCATATGGGCCATATGGTCTCCATCATAACTACTCAATTCATTATATTATGAAAGCAGCCATAGACACTACATAAATGAATGGCACAGCTGTGTTACAATAAAGCTTTATTTACAAAAACAGGCATGGACAGGACCTGGCCCAGTTTGCAGAACCCTGTTCTATATATCTCAACACTGTTCTTAGCAAAGAAAATAATGCTGAGAAAAAGAGCCATCCTTGGTGCCTTCCATTCTCTTCCAGAAGTACCTCGGGAAGGGTTAGTGTTGCCTTATGTGGTTGTGTGCCTGTGTTTGTATGCACCAGATCAATGGAGGTCTTTTCACCAGACCAACGAAGCTCTTTTCCTGGCCCTTGGATAGATCTCTCACATAACCCTTCTTTCTTGACAAGCTCATATATTCTAGACACAAAAGCTGGTGCCCCAGCACTGCCACTTTTTAACTGAATGACCTTTTCCAAGTTACTTAACCATTAAGGATCTCTCGTCTCATTTACAGCACTGGAGGAGTATTGCAACTTTACCCATGGAGTTGTCCTAAGGGTTAAATGCGATGATGTATCTAAAATGCTTAGCACAGTGCCTGACACAGAACAAGTGTTCAAGAGCAGTATTAGTGCTAGTGTTGGTATTATTGTTATCACTGGATATTGATATATATCTCCACATATAAATGCAGCAGAGCTTCGTGTTTAGGAGCATGGGCACCTGAGTCAGTCTGCCAAGGTTTGGATACCAGCTCCATCACTTACTGTGTGACTTTGGGGAAGTGCTTCGGTTACCTAACTTGCCAGGTTGCTATGAGGTAAATGAGTTATATACATAGTGCTTAGAAGAGTGCTTGGCAAATATCAAGCACCGTGGAAGTGTTTGCTGTCATCATCACCATCATTGTTATCGGGATCAGGACAGAGTCCCAGAATCCCCTGGCCTCAGCCTTCCTGGTGTCCAGGCATCATGCTAGTTGCTCAACCCTTTGCAGAGCAGGATCTAAAAACTTCTGCCATTGTCCTCTCCACTTCTAAGAAAGCATTTTCTCCTCTCCTGCCTGTTTTAAACCAGTGGGTGAGGACCCTTCTCTCCCCATGCTCTGCTTCTCCCCTCGCCCCTTCTCCCTGAGGGTATTTGCATTCCCGGTATTTATTTAGTTCCTATAATCAGGCTGCTTGTACTGTGGTGATTGGAGTCATACAAACTGGGTAAGAATAGAATTCACAGTCATTAGCTTCCTCAGAGACCTAACTCACTACCACTGCTCACAGCCTGGCGGGTGGGGAACATTGGAGGGCAGGGGGTTGGGCTTCATCCCTCTCCTGAACTCTTCCAGCATCTGCTGAAGTAGCTCACCCCCCTTAGCATTAAGTAGCCAGAAAACTCTGTTCCCTTTGTTTACACTAGATGGACTCCACTCCTACTGACTTGTGATATCTGTGATATTCCCACCATGCAAGGGTGCTGAGCATCATTTAAAGGTCAGTGGCTGCTCTCTAACTCCAACAGAGACTGTCCCCCATGTGATCAGTGTTGCCTGATTAAGGTAAGAACTAGGGCAGGTAGTTGGACTATTTTGGGCAGGGGTGATAGAAGAAAAGCATATAACACTGGATATATTCTCTTGGTTTCCATTTAAAACAAGGATTTAATTATCTAATGGCATGGAAACAGTTTTTAGAAGCTATGAAATACTCTAGTTAGAGAAGGGTTTAAAGAAGTAAAACCTCCACAGTACACATTGAATGCTTTGTCATTAACAGAACTGTTATAAATTCCCTTTCTCTGAACATTTGCTTATTTATCTTTTCTCCCTCACCTCCAGGCAGCCTCGGGCCTTTTCACAGGTCTAAAGCAGCTTGTATGCAGTTTCTTAGATTACTTATGTTAATTATCTCCTCAGCACTTCTGCCTCTTTGTTTGGTGCTCCAAGCCTCAGAGATCAGCTCCATTTTCAAATTCCTACTGCAATTCAGTAGCTCTGAATTTCTTTTTAAAACAGGTACTCCTGCCAGTGACTTCCCTTGGCTGTTTCTAATTTGCTCACTCAGGTTCCTTCCTTCCAATGGGAGTCTTCATTTTATCATCTGACATCTAAGGGAATTGGGCCTTTATTCCTTCTGAAAAGACACTGAATAAAAGAGAAAATGAATCTACCCCCAAAAAGGAGCTGTGCATTGTAAAGCAAGGACTGGGCACTTCTGGTCAATGTGGTGCACTGAGCTGATAGAAAACAACTCTACCTTCACAGCCCCACCCCTCTCCGAACACATGGGAATGCCGGATAAAATAGAACGAAAGAAAAACTTTAAACATAGCCAAGCTCAGTGTTAAGGGAGAGAAATCCCCAATGCTAGATTAACAGAGAGGAGACTCAAAGTCAGGATGGCTAGGAGCTGCTGAGCCAGAATGGCCCGTGGAATTATGAAATCAGCTGGGGGCTGGAGTTCTGGTACCTGACTAGGGAGGGGAGACATGGCTGAGGGCCTCAGGGAGTAGAGTTGAGCTGTCGTAAAGGTAGGGATTGTGAAAGTCTGATCAACCCATGCAACAAGAATAAGACAATCTCTACCAACCATCTTGGAAATTGATAAGGAAAGCTTTATGTCCACGCTGGCCATGGATGTACAAAGGGTCATTCTCAAGAAATTGGCATCCTAAACCATTTTGACAAGCTTGTGTTCTAAATTTCCGCAATTCCCATGGTACAGGGACCCCAGCTGAGAAATTAACATAAAAACCAGCCAGAAACTTTTGAACTCTGTAGGACCCTGCAGATGCCTTGTGAGAAAGGACACTTCCATTGCCCAGGACACATGGGAATCCCATGGTCCATTGCCCAGGACACATGGGAGCCATTGAATAGAGGCTCACAGTCAAATATTATAACCACAAAAGAAAACAAACCACCAGAAGGGATAGTTAGCAAGCACTTGAAGTCAAAGAATTTGCACTGCAATATCCAGATATAATAAAATATTTGAAAGAAAATGTAATAAGTACCCTTAAAATGTTAAAATATTAAAGGAGGAATAATCATCAGGAAAATATGAATAAGACCATATGACAAAAAATGGAATTGTCAAAAAGAGCATATGAAAATTCTAGAAATAAAAAATATAATAGTGAAAACTTAAAAACTCAATGGAAGTTTGAATAATAGCCTTTTCAAGGTCAAAGAAAGAAATAATGAATTTTTAAAACACTAGATCTGAGGTAATAATCTAGAATGAAGCTCAGAGGGATAAAGAGATGAAAACCAGGCTCATTGGTATATGGAGGATATAATGAGAAGGTTGGAAGAAGGTTAATAAGAGTTATGAAAAGAGAGAAAGGGGTAAGAAAAATGCTCAGGATTAAGAACTGTCAACCTAGAATTCTATACTCAGTTCAACTGTCATACAAAAATGAATGTGAAATAAAAATGTTTTCAGACATTTGAAGATTGAGTTTGCTACTTACAGCCCTACATTGAAAAATACTTTTAATGAAACTGAACATAAAGAAGTAGGTCTCAAAAACTAATAGTGATATTTAAAAAATTCATGTGATTCTGACGCAAACCCATGCCCAAGACACAAAACCTTAATTTTACTTAAGTAAAAACTGAGACTCAGTGAGGTAAAAATGACCTACCCAAGGTCAATTCCAGAAAAACTGTGTGCATCAAATCCAGGTCAAATTGTGTGAAAGAAGCAACAATACTTAAATGTTTTGGTGTAATTTTATCTGTCTCAGAGTTTGTTTGGCTTGAATGAAGAGGCCTCAGAATCAGGAAAAAGTGAGAGACAGGGCGTGTTTCTCCAGCACAGGGTTTGTTCAGTTATGTCTGGTGCAACATTCATTGGGCTGGTTCCCATTGTTTTGTGTGTGTGTGATTAAATAAATAAGTTCTATGTTTAAAAAATAAACCAAAAATATTAATAATGTGTAAGGAAATTGGTTTATATGTTGGTAAATCTAAGTATCAAATATTTTAAATATCTAATTTGGGGGAGTTTAATTATGAAATGTAACTAGCATATTGCTTTCATTGAAAATATTATTTGTATGAAATTGCCATTTTTATAGCTTAAAAATTGTTGAATATTGGCGATTTCATGTGGTTCAACTGAATAGATGGCAGTATCTTGAAAGACAGGAGGGAGAAATCAGATGCACAGCACTGTAAATACCTTGTATAGCTCAGGAAAAAGATAGAGATGAGTCATGTTAGACATTGTTAAGTACATATGTTAAAATATTAAAAGTATATAATTCAATAAAAGTGCATATAAAAAATTCAGTAATTCCTAAAAGGAAAAAAACTAATCAGTCAAAGAAAAAAAAAATTGAAAAATTCTGCATCAATCCAACGGTAGGCAGGAAAGGAGGCGAAAAAAGTGACAAAGAAATGTTTAGTAAATGGGCTGTGAATCTGATGAGACTTGAGTTCTAAACTTGGCTTTGCCACTTCCTAGCTCTGTGGCCAGTGTCATGGGCAAGTTACTTCCTTGTCTTCCCTTTTGAGCTTCATTTTCCTCAACTGCAAAATGAGGGCAATGAAATCTTTACAGGGTGGTTGTGAGCATTATATGAGATAATACGTACAAAGTGGATGGCTACGGCATACAGTAGGTGCTCAGTAGTAGTCAGCTCCGCCCTCTCTTCCTGCTCTGCACCACCCTTACCACCTTAATCACACATGTTAAGGAAGGTCTCCCTTCCTCCTAACAGCACCCCATTGTAGTACCGTTCCAGGCCAATTTCCTCGCCCTGTACTTGGTGAAAATGGTAGCAGCTGAGATTCTGCATGATGGCTTGGCCTGGAGATCTTTGTCAAAGGACCTGAATCATGTGTCTGTCCCCTACTGGCTGCATGATACTGGGCAAATGAACACTCTCTGAACCTCAGTTTCTTTCATGTGTTAAATGAGTCAACAATAGTGATGTCTATCTTAGGGTTTTTTCATCAGGATTCAAAAGGGAAGAAAGATGAAAGCTTTGTAAACTACAAAATGCTATATATTGTTATACTCAGCCATTAAAAAGAATGAAATAATGTCATTTTCAGCAACGTGGACGGACCTAGAGATTAACATACCAAGCAAAGTAAATCAGAAAGAGAAAGACAAATGCTGTATGATATCACTCATATGTGGAATCTAAAATACGACACAGGACTTTCCCAGCGGCCCAGTGGCTAAGACTGTGCACTTCCACTGCAGGGGGCACGGGTTCGATCCCTGATCAGGGAACTAAGATCCCACATGCAGCAAGGCACAGCCAAACAACAACAACAACAACACAAATGAACATATCAACCAAACAAAAACAGACTCACAGATATAGAGAACAGACTTGTGGTTGCCAAGGGGAAGTGGGGTAGGGAAGGATCGGGAGCTTGGGATTAGCAGATGTAAACTATTATATGTAGGATGGATAAACAACAAGGTCCTACTGTATAGCACAGGGAACTATGTTCAATATCCTATGATAAACCATGGAAAAGAATATGAAAAAGAATATGTATATATGTATAAATGAGTCACATTGCTATATAGCAGAAATTAAATACAACATTGTAAATCAACTGTACTTCAATAAAAATTTTTAAATGCTATATATTGTTATAGGAGAATGTTGATTCTGTTGGAAGTCTTTGAACCCATTTCCAGGTCCAATAAACCCTGACTCTCATCCTAGTCACTTCTGTTTCTTCTTGGTTTGCTGAGAATGAGCTTTCTCTCCCTTACACACATTCAATTATACATTCATTCTTTCAACACAGTATTCCTGAGTGTCTACTATTTGCCAGGAATGGAGGGTAGTCATATGGTTTTTAACATTACTGGACATAAGAATCACTGAGTAGCTTGCTAAGAAATGAAATTTCCCCCAGAGATTCAGATTCACTGGTAAGAAGTCCAAGAATGTGCATTTTCAAATTAGTGTGCCAGGTTATTCTGATACAAGTGATTTCTTGGCTCAGACTTTGAGAAATGCTGGCCTGGCTCTTCCAGGGAGTCAGAGGATCTCACCATTTATGCCCTCTGTGCCTGCCAAAGTCTTCAGGGTTTCTGTTGAAAGACTGCAGAGCCGAGAGGGAGGGTGTGGGACTCTGTTTGGTGGCTTCATCCTCAGGAATGTGGGTCTCCTTGCCCTCACATCTTCCTGCTTGGAGGAAATCAACCTAATAGCAAAAGATTTTAGGCCTGATGGCCCCTGCCATTAAGACAAGCACCTGTGAAAGCTATGTTTGTAAGGAGTGAGCCCTAAGACTTCTTGCAGGGCTGCCAGCCATACTTGTTCTCTGAGCCTGTTGTGGCCGGCTCTGCTAATGGGCTCTGATATTCTTGTCCACCCTGCTCAGATATAAGGTCTCCCATCATGTTAAGTCAGTATCTGGCCTGTGGCTGCCTGGGTTCTGCCTTCACTGTCCATAGAGGAGATCAGCAACTCTGCCTCTTGGTTTCACTGGACTGAAGAGAGAGGGCAGAGCCAGGCTTTCCAAGCGTGAGGGACCCCACTGGACCACATGCACAAATGCACGATGTGTCTGCAGGGAGGCCAGCGTGATGCACAGAGGCCTGGAGGACAGGTGCAGAGATGCCCAGGTTCCCAGGCTGCTCTGATGAACTTCCTTCAGTCCTGACATCTCTCTGCAGCAGTCCACTCGTCGTTCTGGGCTAACCCTTTCTCAGCCGCTTGGGAGTCCAAATCCTTTCACCCCTCCGCACGTTTTGCTCTTCCTAAATGTCTTGCCCACTTCCCTGTGCCTGTCTGGTCCTTAGCTTTTCACAGACATGGCCTGAAACATGCAGTTTCTCTTTAGGGAGACAGAGTTTATCAACTCACTGACTGTTAGACTGTAAAGGGCTTTCAAAATCATCTAATAGAACTGACTGCTCTGCCTCAACCTCCCCCTCTACATTTTATAGATGTGAAAACCGATTTGCAGAGAAAAAAGCGACTCCTGTTCATTCGGGTTACAGTCAGACATTAATGTACACCTCATCCTCAACACCAATTAGACCCAAGGTAGAAATGATAACATACTGTCGGATGCAGAATGGGGGCAGGGGGCAGAAATTTAGGGAGAAGAGGCGGCAGCCTCAGAACGCTGCAGACAACCAATGCAGTGCATCTTCGAGTGCCTTGGTTGGTTGTCTCTATTCCTCCAGTTTCTAAAAAGTGCGGAACATCTTTCTTTTCATAGGATCTCATTTTCAGAGCAGTCTTGGACTTAAAGAGGGACATGGATAATTGCCCCCTCCTGCGCGCATGAGAAATCAGCTGAGCCACAGAAAACTCATTTGATTTGCCCACGGTTGTATGACCGAGACTTTGAACCCGGGTTCCTGACTGCCAGCTCCATGCTCTGTGCATCCCTGGTTGCTCCACTGTGAAGAGCCATTTTGTCAGAGCCAGAAGGTCAGTTCCCCTCCCTTTGGGGAAGCAGCAAGAAGCAAAAGGCACATCCCATCGGCCACAGACTTTCTCCCAAGGTGGAGGCATCTCCTGACTGTGTCCTCATGGCAGGTGTCAGAGACCTGGCTGAGAACATCAGTGCAATGGCAGGAGATTGCCACTGTGGGCGGAGAATGGCCTTTGCGCTGTGTTGCCTGGGGTTCTGACCATGTGGGCGAAACATACAACTTTTAGTTCCACATGTAGAAATTTGGGGGAAATCCCTTGACTGTCCAATCTTCCTGCAGCCCAGCTTTCCCATTGCTATGAAAACAACACATTGAGCGGTTTTTTTCTGCCTCTTTTTTCCCCTCTCAAGATCATTGGAGATGTGTTGTCTTCTTCCCACTATCAAGACCTGAGAGAATACCTCAGATCAGAAACCAAAGAAATAATGAGTAGCAATTCAAGGGATTTGTGTCCTAGTCTGCCACCAGCCTCTCTGTTCCTCAGTTGTTCCAACTGTTCAGTGGAATAACAGAACATGCCTTTGCCATCTCAAAGGGCTGATAGAAGACTCAAATGAGAGCATAAATATGTAAAGAGGCATGAAAATGTAGAGCACCATATAAACATGAGATCACAGGTGAACAGCCACCATCATCACAGCAACACATCCTCAGCTCCCAAAGCTTTCTAACCAGAGCTCCTTCAGGACTCCTCTTTCAGAGGCAAATGATGGTGAATCGGGCTGATATCAGGAATTTATCTTTTGATAAAGTACCTTCTGTCCTGTGCAGTTCATTCGGCCCCATCACCTCCCCTTTCTTTATCTACATTATCAATTTGAGACTTACTCTTCTGGAAATAATCACCTTGAGGGCCTTTAAGGTCCCTGTTCATCAAAGGAAGTATCAACCATGCTCACTAGGCAGTGCTTATGGTGGGAAGGAAGTGGAGTCAGACATTTCAGAGAGATATTTAATAAGAGTTTTCAGAATAACACTTAGTTCCTTAGCAAGCTCAATTTACCAGAACAATTCATTTCATGAATGTTCTGGTTAGTAAGTTATGCTGCACTGTTACCTCCAAAAACTTTCCGATAAATGTTTGTTGAACTGAATTGAACTCCACAAACCCTGTCTTTTCTCACTAGGGCTGGAGAAGGATGGAGAATGGAACCCACGAGGGCCCTCCAGCCTGGGCTTCTCTGAGCCAGCCGGAGGTTCTCCTCTGCCATTGACCAGGTCTTGGTGGGTGGTATTCTAAAGCCATCCCCCACACAGGGCCCTGAAACAAGCAGTAGTCCTGGGGGATAGCAGGAGCCCATATTCCTCTTGGTAAATAGAACCAATCACCTTAACTAGTTATGGAAACTCTTGCTCTGGCTGTTGGGTCAGTGA
This sequence comes from Stenella coeruleoalba, assembly GCF_951394435.1. NCBI lineage: Eukaryota > Metazoa > Chordata > Mammalia > Artiodactyla > Delphinidae > Stenella > Stenella coeruleoalba. The sequence goes on from NC_137169.1 coordinate 160,824,285, forward strand.
CAAGAAGAGCCCCAAATGGCTAGGGGGGTGGTGTCAGCTTCCAATTTAATGGAACCATGGTTATGTGTGTTCCCTGTGGGAGCATTCCTCCCTTGGGAATTAAGATCTCGAAACCTACCCAAACCAGGAGAATGTGCACATCAGGAAAAAATTTTATAAATGTATTATTAGATATAATCATGAGAGGTGTCATTTTCACGTCTTCCACTTGGTTTTCAGACCTTTATATTTTGCTTTTGAGGGAATTGGCACCATTGTATGGTCAGGTTTAAAACATATATGGCATCCTATAGGATAACACCCCCAATCTCTCAGGGTGTTGTCACCCAGCTAGAGTCATGAGAGAGCCCCTATTGGCCATTCCACTCTTCTATCATATCAGCTGCCTCCAGATTATAGGGCCCATGGTAGCATCACTGAATTCCATGGGCATGAGCACAACTTCTGTATTGATATGAGCCCCTTGGTCAGAGGCAAGTTTATATAAGATACCATGATGGTGATATAAGGGATTTTGTAGGTCCCCTGTTGATAGTGCTGGTAGAAGAGTTTCAGGCAAAGAAGGTAAATCCGTATATAGAATATGTATCTATTCCCATCAAGACAAAGCACTGCCCCATCTAAGGTGGAAATAATTCAATAAAATTAGGTGATTATCTGGTTCCCAAGGGACTGGCAGCCTTTCCAGGCTCAGTGTTGTCCTCTGCTACTGGCAAGGTGGGCACTCAGCAGTGGTGATTGCCAGAAACCTTGGGGAGGGGAAGTCTCTATTGTTGTGACCATTTCTGCCACTCTGGCCACTCTATACCTGGGCCCACAGAGCAAGGAGCAGGGTGGATAGGCAGAGAAGTTGACTACAGACACAAGGCTGGTCATCTTATCTACCTTATTTTTGGAAGCTTCCTCTACTGTGAATGATCACTGGTGATCATCATTTCCTTGGGTCATAACTATCTCCTCAATCTTCACTTATTCCAAGAGTTTCATCAATATACTTATTCTCCAGTTCTCTTTGTTGTATCAGTCTTCCACTCTTAGTCTTTTCAAGTCCCTGACCGATCCAACTAATCTTTTAGCCACAGCACATGAGACTGTATAGACTTCTTCTTCAGCCTACCTTTCCTTCCAAGCAAATGAGATATTTTTGTCCAAGTTTCTGCCCACTGGGAAGTTTTTCTTCATCACTGTCTTTCAGGGCCACCCTTAGTGGGGCTGTAATGCATCAGCCATCCACTTCTGGCCGGTGTCAACATGGAAATCGACTTATCTAAAAACCAGGTCTACAGTTTATCCTTCTTCTGTTAACTGGTCAGGTGGAAGTTCCTATGAGACCACTTATGTGGGTTGAGGAAGAGATCTCCATTTAATAATGGAATGATGCTGCACACACCTAACTTTATGATTTGGGGCATAAGATAATACCCAATTCATAATGAACAGCTCAGGTCACATCATCACTTGGTATCCTTTGGTCAAAAGTTCAGATACTTCAGGTACGTTGAATCTCCTGGGTCATAAGGCCTGAGTGGCAGAGCAACTTGTCCCTCAGCCTGGGCTTGGTGTAGAGTCCTCTACTGCTCTGGGACCCACCTTAAAATGGCAGCCTTATGGGTTGCTGAGCAAACGGGCCACAGCAGATCACCCAAATGTTGCTTTCAAAATCCAAAGAGACTCACCAAGCATTGGGCCCTTTTCTTTGTGGTGCACAGTGTAAAGTGGAGCAATTTAACTTTGACTTTGGAAGGGCTATCCCAAGATGACCTAGACCACTGGATCCGTAGGCATTTCATCAATGTGTCAGCCTTCTAAATTTTGTGAGGTTTCTCTTCTATCCCCTGCTATGCCTATACCTTACAGAGGCTTTAGGGGTTCTTGCTGCATCCTGCTCTCTAGGTTCAGCTGACATGATGTCATCAGTATAATGGACCAGCATGAAGTACTGTGAGGTATCAAGGCTCCTTTGAATTAAATGAAAGCAGGAAAGTTGACATAACCCTGAAGACAATGAGAGTAGACCACTGTCTCAGCCAGGTGAAAGCAGACAGCTTCTGATTGTTCTTACTCATTAAGATAAAGGAAAAAATCATTTGCCAAGTCAATAGCTATCTACCAGGTGCCATTGCTCTAATAAAGACCCCACAGCCAGAGGAGCAGCTGCAGTCGCAACTACCTAATAAAGTGTAGGGTAATCCATAGTCATTCTCCACCACCTATACGGCTTTTTTTGCTGACCAAATAGGTATTAAACAGGGATATGACTGGAACCACCATCCTTTCATCTTTCAAGGCTTGGATGGTGACCCTAATCTCTGAAGTCCCCCCAGGAATGTGGTGTTGCTTTTTGTTTGCTCTTTGGCAAGCAAGAGGATGGGTAGTCAGCTTTCCAGAGGCTTTCTCTTGGCCTTTCTCACCCAGTAGTTTTTATTCCATGGATCAGGGAACTAATGTGGGGACTCTGCCAGTTGCCACTTGTGTCTCTTCCATGGGCCCACTAGAGTTATTGTAGGAGAGCTCACGCCAAGATTTCATTTATTATCAGACCTTCCTAAGTTTCCACTCTGGCTGATAATCATGGTGGGTTTTTAGGGTTCCCGGAAATTAGCATCCATTCAGAGCTAGTATCCAGTCACCTACACAGGGCTGTTTATTTCCCTTTCTCTCCTGCCCGGTCACCCTAGCAAATGGCCCCTCAGGTACCTCTGGAGAAGGCTTGGAAGAAATTTACAGAATATACTTTTGGTCACGTTTCAGGCTCCCTTAAAGGGAGCTGGCCTCTCCCTCAGTCAAAGGATTCTGAGTTTGTAAACAACTTCTCTAGGCAAACTGGGTGGGAAACTAAGAATTATCACTATGGCTGCTTGAATCAGGTTTCTATCCACCTCAGTAATAATTTTCCCAGTGATATATTGATAGATCTATGCTATCTAACGTGGTAGCTACTGGTCACATGTAGCTACTGAGCACTTAGCCCAAAAAAGAGTAAAGTATCACATCAGGAATGTTTTATGTTGATTATATGTTGAAATGATCACACTTTAGATATGAGTTAAATAAAATGTATTATTAAAATTATTATCATGGTTTCTTTTTACTTTTTTAATATGTGGCAACTAGAAAGTTTTAAATTACGAATGTGGCTCATGTTGTATTTCTAGTAGACTGTGCTGATATAGATCAAGCCACTTCATAGTAGGTTGCACAACTATTTCCTTCCTTTGGACCCTGTGATCAATTAGCCACCACCATAAAGCCATGTGGAACAAAACAATCTGATTACTCTTCTATTCTTGTGGCTCATTAGACTAATTGAGCCCACCTGTCTCCAGTAGCCTGTCACTGGGGGGATTCCCATTTTTACAATCAGCGTTAGAGCTCCTAGTTCAATAGCAGCATCTCCCACTGTTATCTCTGACCTATGGAGGACAGCCACCACAGAGCTTTTCAATGATGCTGGTGTTCTTCTTACTGATGAGTTTTTAAATGTTTTCGTGAGGGGAGTATCCTCTGGGCCTTAGAGGAGGGATTAAACAGGTTACATACAATAGATACATTTCAATTTCCCATCTCCCTAAGCTTGGGTTTCCTACCGCAATGTGCTAGGGAAGTTCTGCAATGCTCAGCCTCATTAGACATAAGGCACTGTTAAATCCAATATTTAATTACTCAACCAAGCAAACTATTAGAGCCACTCCCAACTGCTTAAACTGCAATATTACACCTTGAATCGCAGGTAAATTCACCCATATTGACAAATTTGATCCAATCCAGCTATATTTCATCCTCCTCAGCCTAATACTCTTGGAATCTATTCACATATACATGTTCCCAAGGTTCCTAACAGTACAACTGGAAAGATATCGCAATTCCTTTGTAGTATAACTACCTCCTCCTGCAGAAGATCTTTCAAATTTTCCCCTAGGCTGTGATGAGATGTGACTCTTACTGTGAATCTGGTGGTAGTGAGATAAGCTGGGGCCGTAGGTATACCTCTTGCAAGGCAACTGCCCTGTGTGAAATCATAGGTAAGCCTTTATGCAAGGGACTGCTTTCTCCAGCAAGGGAGATTCAGGGGGACTAGGGGTTCATCTATCTCACTTTCATTTGTGTCATTCCAAATGTCCTTACCCCAATGTATAACTCTTCCCAACCAGTGCCCTAACATTAGCATAGAAACTTGATAACGTGGTACATCTACCAGGCATTGTCAATCTTCAGCCTACACAATTAGACTTTAGGCCTGACCCACAGTTATGTCTTCTCTGAGGCTGCAAGAGATAAGGATTCTTTTAAGGCCACCACAGAAACTTTCTGGTTCTACACTCATGTCTTGAGTTGGAAGTTCAAGGCTTAAAGCTCCTCAATATCTCTTTCTCTCGTAAACTCTCTAGCACAGTCAGAAGTAACCAGCCCACACTACAATTACTGTAATTACCACTGTTGCCATAGCAATCAAGTGCAGCGGTCACTTGATCACTTAAAACTTTGCCTTCCACTATCTTACATCACTCTCAGTGATAATTTGAATAATCTTAATGCTACATCATGGTGCAGATTACCAGTGTCCCATTTCTGCCAGCAATAAGGTCACTTATGCATTCATTAAATAACTGAGAGAACTGGTCCCCAAATCTCACTTTGAAGGTTGTTTTCTGGGACCACTCCTGTTACCAACTATTGTATTAGTCAAGGTCTCAGCAGGAAACAGCATTACATCAGGTGGTGTAGATAAAGCTATCTTAATGAAGAGCTATGATGAGGTCTGCGTAGGGTTAAGGGACGAGATGAGGGTTGCTAAGGAACTCAGGGCTTAGCAATGGTGTGAAACCATCACTATCCAGGGCTGAAAAGGTAATGGAAGAAATAATGTCACCAAAGGACAAAGTGAGAAGTGGAGACATGGAGAAGGGGACATGGCAAGAGTTGCAGTCCATGGAGGGTCGCAGCCACTGCCAGAGCTGTGATACAAGTGCAGGGCAGGTAAGAAATACTCTAACCCCATGGTCAGACCCCTTTGGAAGCCAGAGGACAAAGGCACCCAGGTGATGCAGTCCAAAAAAGGGATGAGTGTCCTGGGCCTCAAGTGGTGCAAAGAAGGGCTGAGAATGGCTTTGAGAGAGGAGCACAAAAAAAAAAACACAAAAACAAACCATCCTCCAGTTGTTGCATTTTATGTGAACTCCTTTAATCCTTTTAACCTGATATCCATAAGGCACGTATGATTATAATCTCCATTTTACAAATAGGCAATAGGTTTGCTCAAAATTATACAAATAATAAATGGTGGGGTTGCAGTTTGAACCTGGGCAATTTGAACTTGAGTTTTTAATTCATGCAAAATGAGATCAGTTAGGCTGGAGGAGAGGGTTCAATTAGAGAAGTGGAGACAGAGGTTGGGGCCAAAGCATGGGAAGCCTTGTAAACTGGTCTGCGGAATTGTTTAGGTCTCTCCAAGCGCTGGCAGGTACCATATCTGCTCCTGCAATATTTTTTCAAGCTCTGTAGGAATTAGGAAACACATTGACCTTTACTTTCTCTTCTCAGTAGCCCGAGACAGATAATCAGCCTTGAAGAACCTGCCTAGTGCCCCTGAGTGTGGTAGACACTGGCTGTTTGGGACTCCCATTACCCACTTCTTTCATGTAGTAATTATTCTATGATATTGCTTTGTAATTATTCTGTTATATTGCTTTGGGGGAACTTCCACTTCTCTCAGGCTATGTGTTTTGGGTTGAGGTCCTAAGCAACCCAGCATATTGCATTTCCCCAGAGACAGTGACCTGACCCAAGTCAGGTCAAAAGGTTCCAACCAAAGTCAGTTTCTGGAATATCATTAGAGGTATAAGAATCTGAGAGGAATTCAAGGTGCGACTTTTGCTGCCAGCTTTCTACACATGAAGCCAAGGCTGAAGCCAACATAGAGGAAGGCAAACTGAGAGATGACCAAAAGCATGCCCTTGTGACAGGTTTGAGCCCTGAATCCAGCCATAGCCAGAGTTGGCCCATCCCTGGACTTTGTGTTACATAAGCCACACATTCATTTTTTCTTCTTAAGACAGTTTTCTGCCATTTGTAATCATAAGGCAAATGTGGCAGGGTGAGGAGGTGAACCTACCTTCTCCAGAAAGGGCTCCATCCTTTGCTCTTTATCCCACAGATTTTTAGAAGCCTGGGGAGGGGGGCCCCCAAGAAGGAGAAGACCTGCTTGATGGCAGAGGGTGAGAAGGCCGGGGGAAGAGGAATGTATTCTCTGGGATCAGAGACAAGATAAATTCTTGAATCAACACACATCCCCACAGAGTTATATTTAGTAAACTTTGTTTCTCACAGGGCTTGAAAGATCAAAATTGCTTTTTAAAAAATAATAAAAAGGAAACAGGCACTGTGGTTTCTTTTGACACCAGCCCAATTTCTTGGCTGTCACAATACTTCCAAATAACATGTGTAAGCCTTCGCTGGGATGTCTCATTCCCCCTAAAACCCAAGGCAGAAAACAACAACAAAAGTCTGCTGTTTCAGCTGCATAACAATGTGTGGTCAGAGGCTTCCTGAGATCTCTAACATTCCTGGATGCTTTATAGGACCTGATGTTTTTCCTGCAAGTACAAAATGGCTTTATGTAAATATAATACCGGCTAATGGTGTCAACTCAAGCTAACAGCCTGAACTACTGGGTTCATTATGTAGTGGTCCTGGATAACCTTTGAAATCCACCTGGTCAGCCTTTACAGCTGTAAAAAATACAGGCCATCACCATCTTCCTCATGGGAGACAGAACTTGTGGGCTGTTGATGTTGCAAGGTTACTTTTCGCTGTGGTCGTGAGAGATTTCTCACTCGGCCCCCACAGACTCCCCAGGTCTCTCCATTCTCCTGCACCCTCACTATTTTTATAGCTCAGAGGAGAAAGTACATATTTTCCTATTCAAGATTAACCTTTCCATCTATTGTTTTGATTCCATTTTACATTTAGGACTTGGTCTCCAGTCATTCTCTCTCTCCCATATTTTTAAAAAACTGTGTAATCAGCTTTATTGAAGTGTAATTCATATAGAGTAAAATGCAACCATTTTAGCAAATGGATGAGTTTTGACAAATGAATATTCCTGTGTAAGCATTAGCCCCACAATCAAGATGTAAAACACCGCTGTCTCCCCAGAAAGCTGCCACCTGCACTCGGTTCCCCAGCAACCACTGCTGAGAAGTGACAGATCTGTTTTCTGTCACTATAGATTAGTTTTGGCTGTAGTAGCGTTTCATATAAATGGAATCGTATGGAATTCATTGTTTTATGTTTGCCTTCTTTTGTTCAGCATAATGTTTTTGAGATGTATCGTCTTGTGTGTATCAGTATTCACCCTTTTCATTGCTGAGTAGTATTCCATTGTATAGATACACTAGTTTATTTATCCATGTACCTGTTGATGGGCATTTGGTTTGTTTTCATAGTTGTATGAGCTGTGAACATACATATACAATCTTCATGTAGACGTGTTTTCATTTCTCTTGGGTAAATACCTAGAAGTGAAAATTTGAGTTGTATGGTAAATGCATGTTTAGTTTCTAAGAAACAGCCAAAATTTTTCCCAAAGTGGCCATATAATTTTATACTTCTGCCAGAAATACGTGAGAAGTCCATTTGTTTCATATTTTTACCAACACTTGTTATTGTCAGTATTTTTGCCATTTTAGTGGATGTATAGTGGTATCTCATTGTAGGTTTTTTTTTTTTTAACATCTTTATTGGGGTATAATTGCTTTACAATGGTGTGTTAGTTTCTGCTTTATAACAAAGTGAATCAGTTATACATATACATATGTTCCCATATCTCTTCCCTCTTGTGTCTCCCTCCCTCCCACCCTCCATATCCCACCCCTCCAGGCGGTCACAAAGCACCGAGCTGATCTCCCTGTGCCATGCGGCTGCTTCCCACTAGCTATCTACCTTACGTTTGTTAGTGTGTATATGTCCATGCCTCTCTCTCGCCCTGTCACAGCCCACCCTTCCCCCTCCCCATATCCTCAATCATTGTAGTTTTAATTTTCATTTTCCTGTTGACTAAAGATGCTGAGGATCTTTTCATGCACTTCTTGTCCGTTTGTATCTTCTCTTGTGAAGTGTCCATTCAAATCCTTTGCCCAGTTTTTTGGTTCTTGCATTATTGAGTTGTAACACTCTTACAACCTATAAAGATATATTTATGTCGGGTTGGCCAAAAAGTTTGTTTGGGTTTTCATACGTTACGGAAAAATCCAAACAAACGTTTTGGCCACCCCAATATCTTTATACGAAATATATATGTATTAGTCTTTTCATTTGCTTAAAGGTGTCTTTCAAAGAGCACGTGTTTTTCATTTTGATGGGTCCAGTTTCTCTCTTCTATATTTCTAACCTCTATTGGCTCCTCCCCTTCAGCGTATAAACATGCTCCAATCCCCCCGATTACTACCAAACCAAACCAAAGAAAAACAGGACAACTACCACTTCCCCCACCACCTCCAAAAGCCCTTTATTGAACTCACATCCCATTCTAGCTACTGTCGTATCCTCCCTCCTCCATTCACAGCCAAGCAGCTCAAAAGAAAAGACTTCATTTATTGTACCTACACCTTCTAAACCCATTCCCTCTTTAACCCACTTCCACCACTCCACTGTGAAATCTCAGGCAGTGTCATGGACCCAGAAGCACAGGCAGGTTCTAAACTCTAGACCATTCTCAGCTTGCAAGGGCTGGGCTGGGGGGCACAGCCTGGGTGGAAGTGGGGCCCTTGCGGTTGACTGGTGGAGACTGGGATACTCTTCCACCACTTTTTCTTGGTGTTTCACTCCTGCTTTCCTCTAATGTCTTTGTGTTGTCTAAATAATCATCACATCAACACATTCCCTTAGAAACGACTGATGAGGAGTTACCATAGGAGAGTGCTTGTTGAGAGTGACCTTTCCTGGCCTCCACTCTAGTTATGCTGCCACTCCCAGCCCAGAACTTCTCCACTGCCTCACTCTCTTCCCACCTATTCCATCAGATGAGCTCTTGGAGCTCATCATTCCTGACACCCCTGCAGTGCTGGCCAGTGCCCATATTCTCTTTTTCTCCTAAACATTCCCTGCCTTGCTTAGCAAATACATATTAAGTACCTATTTTGCAGCAGAACTCAACAGCAAAATTATTGACTTCTGGTTGTCTGTCAGATGCTACCCTCAAGACGCTCACAGTCTAAATGAGACATCTGAGTCATCTAGCCCCACAGGGTGACATCTGAGAGCCTAGGGGAACTGGGACTGGTAAGGGAGCTCCAAGCACTGGGGCAGCACCCACAAAGGAAGGCGAATGCACATGTAAGGGAAGTGAGGTGTGAGAGTATAGGCATTTATGGTGAACAGTCCTCATGGGGGAGCTTAGGGAACCTGTGGGAAGCATCATAGGATGTAAGTATTCTCTCTTTTAACAGAAGTGGGATTGTAGCCAAGCGTATGGCTGGACTACATTTCCCAGCCTCCCTTGGTGTTAGGTGGGGACACCAGTGGAATGTGAGCAGAAGGGGCGTGTGCTACCTGGATCCAAGGCTTTGTAGGAGTGGGTGTGCCTCCTTCATGCTCTCTTCCCCTTTTTGACAACTGGGCAGAGACAATAACAAGGCCCTATGGAGACAGTAGAGCCACATAATGGAAGAAGCTCCGGCCTTTAATGACTCTGTGAAGCAAAGCCACCCTGCAAAGCTAAACAATCAGCCAAGATTGTTATAGGAACAACAAGTAAACTTCTAATGTGTTAAACCATGGGAAATTTTGAGGATATCTTTATTGTTGCAGTATGGCCCTACCCTACATAACACATTCTGATTATGATACATTTGTGAAAACCCTATTAAACACACACATATGTATAGAAAAGAAATGGAATAAAATATACCAAGTTGTTAATAATGGTGGTTATCTATACGTGGTGGAATTATGGGAGGATTTCCTTTTCTTTGCATTTTTCTCCCTTTCCCAAATTCGCGACAATGAGCATGTGTTATTTTACAGTCATGACAATTATAAATTCTCTAAATTCAGGTAGTTACAGAGATAATAACAAGTTGAGAAAGAACCTCATTACCAGAAGGCATGTAGCAAGTCTATTCAAGTACAGAATTTAAGGGTAGAAAAAAGCAGAGGAAAAAGCAAGAAAATAATTCAGTTTCATATTCATTGAGGACATAGTCATGCAAAGAAAAAGAGTAGGAGCCTGAAGCAAGATGATGGAGTAGAAGGACGTGCTTTCACTCCCTCTTGTGAGAACACCAGAATCACAAGTAGCTGCTGGACAATCATCAACAGGAAGACACTGGAACTCACAAAAAAAGATACCCCACATCCAAAGGCAAAGGAGAAGCCACAGTGAGATGGTAGGAGGGGCGCAGTCACAGCAAAATCAAATCCAATAACTGCTGGGTGGGTGACTCACAGACTGGAGAACACTTATACCACAGAAGTCCACCCACTGGAGTGAAGGTTCTGAGCCCCACGTCAGGCTTCCCAACCCGGGGGTCTGGCAATGGGAGGAGGAATTCCTAGAGAATCAGACTTTGAGAGCTAGTGGGATTTGATTGCAGGACTTTGACAGGACTGGGGGAAACAGAGTCTCCACTCTTGGAGGGCACACACAAAGTACTGTGCGCATTGGGACCCAGGGGAAAGAGCAGTGAACCCAGTGGAGACTGAACCAGACCTACCTGCTAGTGTTGGAGGGTTTCCTGCATAGGTGGGGGGCGGCTCTGTCTCACCGTGAGGACAAGGACACTGGCAGCAGAAGTTCTGGGAAGCACTCCTTCACATAAGCCCTCCAAGAGTCTGCCATTAGCCCCACCAAAGAGCCCAGGTAGGCTCCAGTGTTGGGTTGCCTCAGGCCAAACAACCAACAGGGAAGGAACCCAGCAGCAGTCAAATGGATTAAAGTTTTACTGAGCTCTGCCCACCAGAGCAACAGCCAGCTCTACCCACCACCAGTCCCTCCCATTAGGAAACCTGCACAAGCCTCTTAGATAGCCTCATCCACCAGAGGACAGAGCAGAAGCAAGAAGAACTACAATCCTGCAGCCTGTGGAACAAAACCACATTCACAGAAAGATAGACAAGATGAAAAGGCAGAGGACTTTGTATCAGATAAAACCCCAGAAAAACAACTAAATGAAGTGGAGATAGGCAACCTTATAGAAAAAGAATTCAGAATAATGATAGTGAAGATGATCCAGGACCTCAGAAAAACAATGGAGGCAAAGATCGAGAAGATGCAAGAAATGTTTAACAAAGACCTAGAAGAATTAAAGAACAAACAAACAGAGATGAATAATACAATAAGTGAAATGAAAAATACACTAGAAGGAATCAATAACAGAATAACTGAGGCAGAAGAACGGATAAGTGTCCTGGAAGACAGAATGGTGGAATTCACTGCTGTGGAGCAGAATAAAGAAAAAAGAATGAAAAGAAATGAAGACAGCCTAAGAGACCTCTGGGACAACATTAAACGCAACAACGTTCGCATTATAGGGGTCCCAGAAGGAGAAGAGAGAGAGAAAGGACCAGAGAAAATATTTGAAGAGATTATAGTTGAAAACTTCCCTAACATGGGAAAGGAAATAGCCACCCAAGTCCAGGGAGCACAGCAAGTCCCATACAGGATAAACCCAAGGAGAAACACGCCAAGACACATAGTAATCAAATTGGTAAAAATTAAAGACAAAGAAAAACAATTGAATGCAGCAAGGGAAAAACAACAAATAATATACAAGGGAACTCCCATAAGGTTGACAGCTGACTTCTCAGCAGAAATTCTACAAGCCAGAAGGGAGTGGCATGATATACTTAAAGTGATGAAAGGGAAGAACCTACAACCAAGATTACTATACCCAGCAAGGATCTCATTCAGATTCGATGGAGAAATCAAAAGCTTTACAAGACAAGCAAAAGCTAAGAGAATTCAGCACCACCAAACCATCTCTACAACAAATGGTAAAGGAACTTCTCTAAGTGGGAAACACAAGAGAAGAAAAGGACCTACAAAAACACACCCAAAACAATTAAGAAAATGGTCATAGGAACATACATATCGATAATTACCTTAAACGTGAATGGATTAAATCCTCCCACCAGAAGACACAGGCTTACTGAGTAGATACAAAAACAAGACCCATATATATGCTGTCTACAAGAGACCCACTTCAGACCTAGAGATATATATAGACTGAAAGTGAAGGGGTGGAAAAAAGATAGTCCATGCAAATGGAAATCAAAAGAAAGCTGGAGCAGCAATACTCATATCAGATACAATAGACTTTAAAATAAAGAATGTTACAAGAGACAAGGAAGGACACTACATAATGATCAAGGGATCGATCCAAGAAGAAGATATAACAATTATAAATATATATGCACCCAACATAGGGGCACCTCAATACATAAGGCAACTGCTAACAGCTGTAAAAGAAGAAATCGACAGTAACACAAAAATAGTGGGAGACATTAACACCTCACTTACACCAATGGACAGATCATCCAAAATGAAAATAAATAAGGAAACAGAAGCTTTAAATGACACAATAGACAAGATAGATTTAATTGATATTTATAGGACATTCCATCCAAAAACAGCAGATTACACTTTCTTCTCAAGTGCACACGGAACATTCTCCAGGATAGACCACATCTTGGGTCACAAATCAAGCCACAGTAAATTTAAGAAAATTGAAATCATATCAAGCATCTTTTCTGAACACAATGCTATGAGATTAGAAATGAATTACAGGGAAAAAATGTAAAAAACACAAACACATGGAGGCTAAACAATATGTTACTAAATAACAAAGAGATCACTGAAGAAATCAAAAAATACCTAGAGACAAATGACAATGAAAACATGACAATCCAAAACCTATGGGATGCAGCAAAAACAGTTCTAAGAGGGGAGTTTATAGCTATACAAGCCTACCTCAAGAAACATAAACTCTCAAATAAACAATCTAACCTTACACCTAAAGGAACTAGAGAAAGAAGAACAAACAAAACCCAAAGTTAGCAGAAGGAAAGAAATCATAACGATCAGAGCAGAAATAAATGAAATAGAAACAAAGAAAACAATAGCAAAGATCAATAAAACTAAAATCTGGTTCTTTGAGAAGGTAAACAAAATTGATAAACCATTAGCCAGACTCATCAAGAAAAAGGCGGAGAGGACTCAAATCAATAAAATTAGAAATGAAAAGGGAGAAGTTACAACACACACCGCAGAAATACAAAGCATCCTAAGAGAGTACTACAAGCAATTCTATGCCAATAAAATGGACAACCTGGAAGAAATGGACAAATTCTTAGAAAGAATTTGTCCATGGTTCCAAGACTGAGCCAGGAAGAAATAGAAAAATATGAACAGACCAATCACAAGTAATCAGATTGAAACTCTGATTAAAAATCTTCCAACAAACAAAAGTCCAGGACCAGATGGCTTCACAGGTGAATTCTATCAAACATTTAGAGAAGAGCTAACAACCATCCTTCTCAAACTCTTCCAAAAAATTGCAGAGGAAGGAATACTCCCAAACTCATTCTATGAGGCCACCATCACCCTGATACCAACACCAGGGAAAGATACTACAAAAAAAAAATTAGACTAATATCACTGATGAATATAGATGCAAAAATCCTCAACAAAATACTAGCAAACAGAATCCAACAACACATGAAAAGGATCACACACCATGATCAAGTGGGATTTATCCCAGGGATGCAAGGATTCTTCAATATATGCAAACCAATCAATGTGATAGACCATATTAACAAATTGAAGAATAAAAACTATATGATCATCTCAATAGATGCAGAAAAAGCTTTTGACAAAATTCAACACCCATTTATGATAAAAACTCTCCAGAAAGTGGGCATAGATGGAACCTACCTCAACATAATAAAGGCCATATATGACAAACCCACAGCAAACATCATTCTCAATGGTGAAAAACTGAAAGCATTTCCTCTAAGATCAGGAACAAGACAAGGATGTCCACTCTCACCACTATTATTCAACATAGTATGGAAATCCTAGACACGGCAATCAGAGAAGAAAAAGAAATAAAAGGAATACAAATTGGAAAAGAAGAAGTAACACTGTCGCTGTTTGCAGATGACATGATACTATACATAGAGAATCCTAAAGATGCCATCAGAAAACTACTAGAGCTAATCAATGAATCTGGTAAAGTTGCAGGATACAAAATTAATGCACAGAAATCTCTTGCATTCCTATACACTAATGATGAAAAATCTGAAAGAGAAATTAAGGAAACACTCCCATTTACCATTGCAACAACAAAAAAATAAAATACCTAGGAATAAACCTACCTAGGGAGACAAAAGATCTGTATGCAGAAAACTATAAGACCCTGATGAAAGAAATTAAAGATGATACCAACAGATGGAGAGACATACCATGTTCTTGGATTGGAAGAATCAGTATTATGAAAATGACTATACTACCCAAAGCAATCTACAGATTCAATGTAATCCCTATCAAATTACCAATGGCTTTTTAAAAAATTAAGTTATTTTATTTTTGGCTGCTTTGGGTCTTTCCTGCTGCACGCAGGCTTTCTCTAGTTGTGGCGAGTGGGGGCTACTCTTTGTTGCAGTGTGCAGGCTTCTGATTTTGGTGCCTTCTCTTGTTACGGAGCACGGGCTCTAGTCTCATGGGCTTCAGTAGCTGTGGCTCGTGGGCTCAGTAGTTGTGGCGCATGGGCTTAGTTGCTCTGCAGCTTGTGGGATCTTCCCGGACCAGGGCTCGAACCCATGTCCCCTGCATTGGCAGGCGGATTCTAAACCAGTTCACCACCAGGGAAGCTCCACCAATGGCATTTTTTATGGAACTAGAACAAAAAATCTTAAAATTTGTATGGAGACACAAAAGACCCCGAATAGCCAAGCAGCCTTGAGGGAAAAAAACGGAGCTGGAAGAATCAGACTCCCTGACTTCAGACTATACTACAAAGCTACGGTAATCAAGACAATATGGTACTGGAACAAAAACAGAAACATAGATCAATGGAACAAGATAGAAAGCCCAGAGGTAAACCCACGCACCTATGGTCAACTAAACTATGACAAAGGTAGCAAGGATATACAATGGAGAAAAGACAGCCTCTTCAATAAGTGGTGCTGGGAAAACTGGACAGCTACATGTAAAAGAATGAAATTAGAACCCTCCCTAACACCATATACAAAAATAAACTCAAAATGGATTAGAGACCTAATGTAAGACTGGACACTCTAAAACTCTTAGAGGAAAACATAGGAAGAACACTCTTTGACATAAATCACATCAAGATTTTCTTGATCCACCTCCTAGAGTAATGGAAATAAAAACAAAAATAAACAAATGGGACCTAAGGAAACTTAAAAGCTTTTGCACAGCAAAGGAAACCATAAACAAGACGAAAAGACAACCCTTAGAATGGGAGAAAATATTTGCAAATGAATCAACAGACAAAGGATTAATCTCCAAAATATATAAACAGCTCATGCAGATCAATATTAAAAAAACAAACAACCCAATCCAAAAATGGGCAGAAGACCTAAATAGACATTTCTCCAAAGAAGACATACAGATGGCCAAGAAGCATATGAAAAGCTGCTCAACATCACTAATTATCAGAGAAATGCAAATAAAACTACAATCAGGTATCACCTCACACCAGTTTGAATGGGCTTCAGCAGAAAATCTACAAACAACAAATGCTGGAGAGGGTGTGGAGAAAAGGGAGCCCGCTTGCACTGTTGGTGGTGGGAATGTAAATTGATACAGCCACTATGGAGAACAGTATGGAGGTTCCTTAAAAAGCTAAAAATAGAATTACCATATGATCCAGCAATCCCACTACTGGGAATATACCCAGAGAAAACCACGATTCAAAAAGACACACGCACCCCAATGTTCATTGCAGCACTATTTACAATAGCCTGGTCATGGAAGCAACCTAAATGCCCATTGACAGACGAAGGGATAAAGAAGAAGTGGTACATATATACAATGGAATATTACTCAGCCATAAAAAGGAACGAATTTGGGTCATTTTTTGAGACGTGGATGGATCTAGAGACTGTCATACAGAGTGAAGTAAGCCAGAAAGAGAAAAACAAATATCGTATATTAACGCATATATGTGGAACCTAGAAAAATGGTACAGATGAACCGGTTTGCAGGGCAGAAATTGAGACACAGATGTAGAGAGCAAACGTATGGACACCAAGCGGGGAAAGCCGCAGTGGGGTGGGGCTGGTGGTGTGATGAATTGGGCGATTGGGATTGACATGTATACACTGAAGAGTATAAAATGTATGACTAATAAGGACCTGCTGTATAAAACAAAAAAGGGATCAAATGTATTCTATTGGAAAGAAGCAAAAATAGACCATGTTTACTGTCTAAATTATATAATAATTTAATGATATTTCGCATCTATTGCAGATGTATTTATTATTGCAGATTGTGTTTGCTTCATCAATGTCTCTGCTTTGGTAATCTCTGCTGTTTGGTCATTTCTTTTTTTTTAACTTGAAGTATAGTTGATTTACAATGTTGAGTTAGTTTCTGCTGCACAGTAAATTGATTCAGTTATACATTAAAAAAAAAAAAAAGAGTAGGGACATCACAGAGGAAAGCCCCAGCCCATGCCCAGCCTGCGTTCTTACTCCTGCCCTGAACCTCTGTCCACCTCATGCCATACCCTGTTGCTGCAGGCATTTGAGGGTGGGGGAGAGGTTTTAGCTTCTGTTTCTATTTTCCTTCATATTGTTTAAGGAGCTGAGGCTATACATGAAGTTAACACAGAGAGGGTCTAGGACCAGAAGGCAGAGAAAGGAGAGTCAGGTGTTGGAAGGTGGGCACTAGTAGGACAGAGGTGCTGCACATACTTCTGGAAACCCACTCCTCCCCAGCATAGTACAGAGCACATGGTATACATGTTACATGTCTGACTGTTCTATCCTGAATTCCAAGACATGAAAAAGGAGGGAGGGAGCTTTCAAAGGAACAGGAAAGAGAAAGGAAGAGAAAAAGATCAATAGAGTTTAAGGAAAGAGTTAGACAAGAGGGAAAAGCGAGGGAATGAAAAGATGAGAGGAGGGACCTCTAACTGGAGGAAAAGAAAAAAACGAAGAGAAAAAATAGCAAAGGAGGAGGTACTTTTCGCAGGATGACAGAGGCCTTTCCAGGGTGAAAGAGAACTGTGGTGCCTGGGAGGAGTTGGTATGATAATTAGGGCTGAGGAGCCAGGGGTCGATGTCAGTGAGGGCTCCCCAGGCATCAGTCCCAATCCCAGGTGGAGCAGCTCCGTCAGGGTGCAGTGTGGGGCCCTTTTCTTTGCATTTTTCACCTGCAATTCACCTCCTCCCTGGGGATGCTGGGGAAACAACAATTCTGTTGATGCCAAGTTGCTTGGATAGATTCTGCTACCTGCTATTTGAGGGATAGGACAGGCAGAGCTTTCTGGAGATTAATTTTTGATTTATTGGTGGTAACAATGGTTTATTCTGATACACCCCAGGGTAAAGAAAGGGCTGTAAATATTTTAAATGCTGTTAGCCAGTGACAAGAAACATCACTGGTTGGGGAGCAGGGCAAATGGGAATTTCAAATACCTTCCCTAAATTACTTAAAGGCAAACTGTGAACACTTCTAGCTTGTTTAAGAGGGAGGCTGAGGGTAGGCGAGGGAAACCTTATTAACTCGGACAGCATCTTCTTTTCTCCGTAGAGTGCATTTGCTTTCGCTACAGATTGGTTGGCTTGGCTTTCATAGCTTGCTGAGGCAGTGTAAGGAGGCAGCTTTCAGCCTCCTGAAAAGAAGAGAGATCAGGGACCAGAGCCACCTGCCCCATACTCTCCACCAGGACCAGAGGAGCTCAGGACAAAGAAGCAGGGTGGGGTGGTGGGTAAAGCCTGGACCATGAGTCCAGCCTGGTTGTATGACCTTGGATGAGTAATTTTGACCCCGAATCTCAGTTCCTCTACCTGTAACATGGGACGATAATCCTTGCTGGTGTGGCAGGATGAAGATTGTGAAGTCTGGGAGTATTTGGTACGATTCTTGGAAGAAACAGCCCTCTGGGGTTTGCTTTTTCAGCCTCTTCAGCCCTGTTTGTCAGGCAGAGAAGAGGCTATTTCTTCTCACATGACAAGGAAACTGTGGCTGAGTGAGGGAATGTGGGTGATGGTCAGTGTCAGGCTCCCTGGAAGCCAGGATTAGGATGAGGTGAGTAAGGTATTATATTTGCCCCAGGTGTGCAAATTTAACGGGGTGCCAAAACACTCTGTCATCAAGATGAATAATATTTTAATGTAATACTTTTAAGATCAAAATTAATGCAAAAAAATCCATAATGAACAAAATATCTAATTTTAAAATAGAGACAGGATCAGTTCCCATCTCATAAAATAAGCAGTTTCTTCCCCCTGAGCACAGAGGCAAGGATTCCCTGGGGTGGAGGAAACACTGCCTGGGACTCCATATTGAGATTTTGTCCCTCTTGGCCTCTCAGTTTAGGGTATGACTCCTTTCTTTCTCTGACCTCCAGCTTTCCCAGCAGAGCCAGGAGAGGCAGGCCACCTGCTCACTGGATCTGGAGTAAGACCAGGCTGCACTTCAGTCCCTGTCCCATTGTTTACTAGCTCTGGGAGAGTGGGATAGTTGCTTAATATTCTATAAGCCTCAGTTTCCTATCTGTAAGCCTCAGTTTTCTCACCTGTGCCGGCCTCATGGAGTTACTCTGAAGATTAAATGAGATCATGTAGGGGGAGGGATGGACTGGGAGTTTGGGGTTAGTAGATGCAAACTACTACATATAGAATGGATAAACAACAAGGTCCTACTGTATAGCACAGGGAACTATAGTCAATATCCTGGGATAAACCATAAAGGAAAAGAATATTAAAAAATAATATATATGTATATAACTGACTCACTTTGCTGTATAGCAGAAATTAATACAACATGGTAAATCAATTATACTTCAATAAAAAATAAAATTAAAAAAATGAGATAATGTACATAAAGCATGTAACAGAGGGACTGGTCCATATTAAGTGCTTAATAAACATTTGTTATTATTTTTTCCATAAAATGGGTATCATGTCCTCAGCCCCAAAGTGAGACAAGTTATATGCTAAAAAGCATGATAATACCTAGAAGGAAGGACAGAGCTCCATTCTACTCCTGGAAGCCACCAGGAAGACAGTTCTATATGCTCCTCCCTCCAGCTCCTAAAAATTCTGGTCCTGGCCTGGGCATCTCAGCAGCCCCTCCCAAGAGAGGCTCAAGGCTGGACCCTGACCGGCTGGCCACCTGCCACAGTGAGCAGGTGCTGCCAGCCCAGTGACAGGTCACCATGAAAAAGCAGACTCAGGGCAACTGAGCTGAGGGTCCTGGTGATGAAAAGCTCCCCACGGGCACTGTAACTGGTCCTGCTTCCCCTTTTAAGTTGGGTACTAAGAGCATGGAGCTAAATTTATGGCCCATCTTTAGCAAGAGCATAATCCTTCATTTCGTGCATTAGGTTACGAACCTCCATTTAAAATGCACGCTCTTATTTTCAATTTGTCTCATTTCCAGTCACTCGTTTTAATTTACTTTAAGCTGCCTTAAATCCATTTTGAAACAAGGTGAGGAATAAATAAATACATCCTATCTGTATTTAAACAGCTTTCCATTGTATATGTATGTATTCTTGTGTATCTCTTTTGAAAAAATTACTGCCTGCTGATGCCTACAAATGGCTGTGTTTGTGTTTGCTAATTGTGTAACTGACTGGATTCAAAATTGAGAGCTCTGATGAGTACCTAGGAAGCAAGGAAACAGAGTGTTTTCATTTTCAATATAAAAAGCAGGGTTGGGCCCAGGTGTCTGCCCTAGGAAGAGTCAATTTAAGGCAGTGGTTCTCCGCTGGGGCCAATTTTGCCTCCCAGGGGGCACTCACTTGGCAATATCTGGAGACATTTTTGGTTGTCACAACTCGGGGTGCAGGGAAGGCATCTGGCATTGCTACTGGCATCTAGTGGGTAGAGGCCAGGGACGCTGCTAAACGTCCTGCGATGCAACCCCCACCATAAGAATGATCTGGTCCCAACTGTCAACAGCACCGAGGCTGAGCAGCCTTGACTTAAGGGTAGAAAGAGGGAGGAGGGGCAGAATCTTGTAGGGACCAAGGAGGGCTAGAAACCATGGGGGCAGCTCGTGAACCTGGTCAGGAAAAGGGAGCAGATGAGGGCCCATCTCCTCAATCCCCAGGAGACCCCAGTGCTCCCATAAAGCCACAGGAGAAGCAAGAGCAACTTGGGAAAGAAAGGCCTTCTCCAGTCCGAGGGGGGCTGGGTTCCGGCTGGCTGGGATAGGGAGACTTTCTCCACTGGGATCTCCATCCCGCCAGGCTTTCTGCTGTGTTGGCCCAGGGGAGCCCTGCTGGGGGTCAGAGGGCAGAAGAAACACAGGCAAGGGGCCTTCATTCCTAGCCCCCCTCTGTGGAGCTGCCTCAGGCTGGCCAGTTCCTCAACCGAAGTCACAGCCCTTCTCGAGGCGGCCGACTCCACGTGCCTCTCCTTAGACGTTCTCCTAACAACCTGTAGCTCCCCCTTCGCCACTGACCACCACGGTTCTGCCACCAGCCAGCTCTGCACACCTGGGCGAGTCACTCCGCCTCTGTGGCTTTCACTTTCCTAGTTTGTGAGGTGAGGGGTTGGACTAGATAACCAACTCGCAGATTTTCTGTATCGGAATGAAAATGTCCTGGCCTGGGCCGCTGCCCAGATCCTGGGTTGGGGGCAGCAGAAGCAGGCATCCTGTGGCAACTGTATGCATCCCAGGCCTTCCAGAGGGTCCCTGGTGAGAGACGGAGAAGGCTGGGAGCCCCAGGTCCTCTTGTTGGCTGTCCTGGGGGCGTGGAGGTGGTGTAAGCTCTTCTGGGTCCTCCGAGGCCCCCTGACTCCCTCCCACCCTCCTCTGCCAACCACACCTCTCTCAAGGCTATATGCATTCTCCTGGGCCCAGGTGCTCCAGGCCAGGAAGTCCCGGGGACCACCGTACACTCAGCGCTGCCCTGCTGGTACCAGCTGGTGGGCTGGGCAGCTTCCTAGGCAAACCTGAACAAAGCTACACACTGGATGCTACACACTGGCAGAGCTGGCTAGAGGCCAAGGGGGCCCCCTGCCTCGGGACAATGTTGCATCCATCAGCCCAGACTTACAGGCATCGCTCCTGCTCTGATGGACCATCAGGGCTAGACCTCAGCAACCTCCTTTTAGAAAATGGGCGGGGATGGAAGCATGGTCGATGCAGTCACAGTCAGTGAGCGGCGAGCAGTGCCCACGTCAGGCATGAATAAGCAAACGCTTCCTGAGTCTACAGGGAGTACATGCTCCGTGCCAGGCGCCTTCATAGAGAGCATCTCATTTAATCTCACAAGTCCTCGGTGGTGAGGTGGGTCATTGTGCAGCTGTTTCTCATTGAAGACTCAGTGTAGAGAGGGGAAATGACTTTCCCAGGGTCACACAGCCAGCAAATGGAAGAGCGAGGGTTTGAACCCAGGACTATGGGCTCTAAACCCTGACAGCTTCCCATTACACCACACCTTACAGAGTCTCACCTTATAGAGACCACCCTCACTCTTCCTCCCCATCAAGGGAAAAGGCAGGGTTAAGTGAGAGCTGCCAGCTGCCACTGTCGAGTCTGAAAGCCCTGGGGCTTTCCAGGCTCTCCAGGGTCTTCAAGCCAGCATGGCAAGAGGGCTGGGAGTGCCTGCGAGGAGGTAGGGAGGCCATTCCAGGAGAACAAGACCACCAAGGTGTGGCCCCTCGGCACACAGCTTTCTTGCTGGGCCCACCCCACCCGATGCTGGGCGGATCAGGTCCTCTGGAGCATCTTCCATGGCATCTTCCAGTGGGGACGGAGTCTAAGGAATCTCCCACCAGCCTTGCCTCCACCTGGGCCGCGGCTACATAAGAGGCAAATTTTGCTAGCCTGTCCATCAGGAGCAAGGTCCCTTTTCCCCTTTGAGTCTGCAAGGGGCAAATCTGAGAAAATGTCCGTTTCTCTCCATTACACTTCTTAGCTGGACTGAAGAATTCTCTCCTCCCTCCCTTCCTTCTTCCTTCCTTTCCTCCCCTTTCTGTCCCATCCACATCCAACCTCCCTCCCTTCCTCAACACAGACTCAGTCACCAGCCTCCTCTGTGCTCCCAAGAAACCAGTGCATACCTTATCACAGCCTTGTCACCTGGCATTATAATTGCTTCTCATTGTCTGTCTCCCCCCGCCTCTTTGAGCTCATATCCCTGCCCTGGCCCAGGGCCTGGCAGGCTAAGGGCCTGTGGGAGAGCCCAGCTCGTCCATTTGCTTCCTCCACAGGTGGGCCCGGCTCTGGGCTTGGTGCTGGGAGAGGCGTGCAGGAGCTAGGAGACTCATCACTGCTTTCCGCCTCCTGGACTGTGTACATGGAGACAACCCAGGGTCAAGCAGGGCAGGGCCAGTACAGTAACCTCCAAGATATTACTCAGACTTTTTGGAAAGAGGAGATGAGGACCGAAGTTGTCAGAGAAGTCACTAAGGAAAAGGTGGGATCCTTAGGGATGCGTGGAGCTGGACTGGTGCAGGGGGGGCTACTCCAGGTCAGGGGAGGGGAGGCACAGTGAGGGCGGGGGACGTGGAGGGCGGCCCCGGCCAGATCAGAGGGTAGGCGCTGGGGAGAGGAGGGAGAGGACTAAGGTCAGTGCCTGGTCTGCCTGCTTGTCGGCCACCTGCTGCACCACAGGCTGACTGAGGCCCGCCGACGCCAGCTCTCGCTCACAGCAGCCCTGTGGGGAGGCGGGCCAGCTTCTAGCTCCATTTCGCAGGTCGACAGCAGGGCGAGCAGAAGCTCCAAGAGGTTCAGCCGGTGCTCAAGACCGAAAGATAAGGGCAGTCACCCCTTCATGCTATCCTGGGTGATCCTGCTCTGGAGAGACAGGAGGCTCCCAGCCTCCTATCTGGGCTGTGTTCGGGGACTGCGCTGGGGGTCACCTTCTGACCCCTACAGGTGAGCGGAGTCCGGCCTTGCAACCTCCCACCTGCTGGGCTCCCGGGTCGGCTGAGTCTCCTCTCTAGGTCTCTGTGCTGTGCACAGTGCCCCTACCCCGTCTTCAAAGCACCCCCTGCAGCACGGCATGGCCCCCTGCAGGCAGGGTTGTGACGTCGCCAATGCCTGCAGCGTGGGGGATTGATGGGGCAGCTGTGTCACAGGGAAAACAGCGCTGGTCTTGGAGCCAAGATGCTGAATTTGAACCTCAGCTCTGCTGTTTACAGACAAGTCATGTCACCATTCTGAGTCTCATTCTCCTCCTCCGTGAGCTGAGGGAATGGTCGGTACGACCCCAGGCATCATGGAGGGCAGAATGAGAGGACCTCTATGAAAGCACTTTCTTGGTGCTGAGCGTGTGGAGATTGAAGCCTGGGTCTCCATGTGTCATTCACTGTAAACCACAGTGATCATCTATACTGTACAGAATCACAGCATCTGGGCACTGGAGTGGGCTCAGGGGTTGTAGATTTCTCCTTCCTACCCTGTTCAGAACTCCGGTTACAGCATCATCCCTGATGGTGGCCAACTTGTCTCTGCTTGATCCCGTCCAGAGGCCCAAGCTCACCACATGTGGGTGCCCCAGACCGTGCTCAGGGTTAGAACGTTCTGCCTTTCACTGACCTGAAGTCTGCCTCTCTCCCCTGCTTGCACACATACACTCTGACACACACAGCAACGGGAGCATAAATATTTATGACACGTGGCTAATGCAGTCGGCTTATAGGATTCCCAGTGCTTCAAATGGGAGATTTTTGTACAAGAAGGCTTTTATCTGCGGAGGGGGCCCGGGTGGGGAGTGGTGGAGGCAAGTGGGAGAGAGGCGCCTCTGAGTGTTCACTGCGGCAGCCCCAGTGCCTGAATTTGAAGGGAAGGTTAGCTGGCACCTGCCATCTTGGTCTCTGGGCTACATGAGAATCAATCAGCTTTGGAGGATTTTACTCAGGAAACCCCTTCCTGGCTCTGCAGGGCCAGTCTCAAGGTGAAAGAGTTCCTAATCAGAGGGGTCTAAACCCTCCTTACCTGGCCGCCCTGAGACTGAGTCCTCCCAGAGGGTGGAGCAGAGTGTTTCCACTCCCATCCACGCTGGTTTCCAGATTTCTTCCAGAGCTGAGCCCAGGGAGGAAGTCCTAGATGGCTGTGCTAACCTCCCAAGACCCCTAATACAGTCACGCCCCACCACATCTCCAGCAGAGGAAACGCACATATTCCAAACACTTCAAATGGTGCAGCCAAGAGCTTGTATTCATGTGGGGTCAGATCCTCCCACGGCTGGCCAGCCCGTACCCTCAGTGTGGCCACACTTCTCAGCATCCTGGGACTCTGCAAGGGGTGGCAAGCAAAGGGGTGGGAGAGTGGTCAGCTTGCACCTGGGCCTCAAGCCTGGAGCGTGCCTGCCCCGTTGCCCCTTTCCTGGCAGCACCCACAGGGCAGAGCCTGAACTGGAGAGGAGTTTCCCTGGAAGGGAGTAGAATGACTTCTAGCTGGACTCTTGATAAGGCAAGATTTAATCACCCCAGAGCTTCCCCTCCACCCCCTTCCAACCCTACACCCTAAGCTACTGCCCCTCCCAGTCTTAGACTACACAACTGACCTATGAGTATCTCACTTCATTCCACGTGTCCCTTTAGCAAAACCAGTTTTATTTCCCCCACATCGGACAGCTCCTCTGCTGAGGAAGAAAGGGAGGATACTGAAGAGTATCAGGCTAAAGAGAAGACTGGCTGTAAAACCTGGGCTGGGCGCCCCAGATTCTCATTTATCATTCAGGCTGGGGTGTAGAACCTTCTCCTGCAGGAAATTGTTGCTCGTTCCACCCACCCCCAAAGGTTAATCCCCTCCCCTCTGTGTTCCTGTAACACCCTGGGCATCTTTCTATCACTGTGCTAACAACATTATATTCATTTTGCTCATGTGACTTCCCCCCCCAGAGACCATAAGCTCCTTGAGAGCAGAATCTGTGTAGTGTTTATTCACAATCCGTGCCCACCACAGTGTCTAACATAGAGTGGGCACTTGATAAATATTTGGTGAAAGCTTCCCTGAGCTTGTGAAATTCACAAAAGAAAATGGAGCCTCAGTACATACATATTAATGGTTCAGGTAGGGGTGGGATTGAAATGCAGTAATAGAGAAGAGAGACCTGCCTGCACTTGTACATGTTTTCCAGAGGGCTGGGTGGGTGGAGCGGAGGAAAGTGACTGCAGCAGTGGGAGGAGGGTCAGGGTTCTGAGCTCTTGGGGATGAGGCCAGCTGCAGGCTGCTGTCTCTGCAGAAAAGAACCACAGTCCTGCAGCACAGTGACCATGCCTCCAGTCACTCAGGACCAAGTGCCAGTATAAGGGGGGTGAGCAGTGAAGACAGCAGTGGTGTTACCTATGTTGAATGGCCATCCATCACCTGAGAACTCAAGACGTCTTTCAGGAGCACCCACTCTGCTCTTAGCACTGAGGGGGGGCATAGAGATGAACCAAACCCAGGCCCCCACCTTCAAGGAGCTCCCAGTGCCATTGGGGAGGTGAGACTCACAGTTCTCCAGTGAGCAACTCAGCCAGGGTACAATGACAGACTGCATTGTGTGGTGTGATTGTGAGTGTCAGGGGTGAGAGGGGTGACATCACCAAAGGCCGACGGCATGCTAGGTGATATAAGGAAGTACAGACACCTCTAATGGTACCTGTAGAGAAGCAAATAATGCCTAGAGCAGCCAGAAGAAAGGGCTGCACGTCCCACCAGCTAAATGTTGAGAGCCAGGGGAAGGTTGCCTTCAGAGGCTGGAGGTAGGGAGTCAGAGCCTTGAATGATCCCTAAGAAAAGAAAGTAGTTAATTACGGAGAGAAGAGTGGAAGGACAGGGCAGAGCCCAGGACACTCCATCCACTCAAGTCTGGGAAGGGGATGGGGGTGCTTGGTGTGCACCATGGAGATCTTCTTCCTCGTGAATGAGTTTTTGTTGTTTAAAATTAAAGCATTAAAAACTGTAAATCATTTTAAAAGGGCATTCAGTGAAAAGTTCAGCTCCCTCCTACCCTGACTACCTTCTCAGATTCCACTGGTACCTGTCTCTTATGTTATCACTCCAGAGATTTCTGAGAATATAAAAGTTTATATTTTAACACAAATGGCAACACACTACAATGTTCTATATCTTGTTTTTTAAAATTAGAAATATGTGGGTGATTATTCCATTTAAGTCCCTATAGAGTTGCTGGATTATTTTTGATGGTTTCAAATAATAATTCCATTGCATGCATGTGAGAAAGGAACTTAACCAGAGCTACAATGATGCACAGTCAGGTTATTTCCAACTTTTTGCTATTGTAACTGGTATTACAGTATTCTTGAATGTATGTCATTTTATACAGGTGTATCTACAGAAACAGCTGCATCAAGGAGTATGTACATTTAAAATTTGAGAGCTATTACCAATAGTCCTCCATAGAGATAACACTGTATGAGAGTACCTGTTTCCTTCCTTTCCCACAGTACTAAACTTATTTGATTTTTGCCAATCTAAGTAAAAATGATGTCTCATCATAGTGCTGATTTGCACCCTGAATGAGTTGAACATCCTTTCACAAGTTTAAAAGGCATTGTTTGGGGCTTCCCTGGTGGCGCAGCGGTTAAGAATCCGCCTGCCAATGCAGAGGACATGGGTTCGAGCCCTGGCCTGGGAAGATCCCACATGCTGCTGAGCAACTAAGCTCATGTGCCTCAACTACTGAGTCTGCGCTCTAGACCCTGCACACCACAACTACTGAAGCCCACTCACTTAGAGCTCGTGCTCCACAACAAGAGAAGCCACTGCAATGAGAAGCCTGCGCACTGCAACAAAGAGTAGCCCCCGCTCACTGCAACTAGAGAAAGCCCACACGCAGCAACAAAGACCCAACGCTGCCAAAAAAGTTTAAAAAAATAAAAGGCATTATTTGCCTTTCTTTTCCTATGAAATGTTTAAATCCTTCATCCATTATTTTCTATGAAACTGTTGGTCTTTTTCTTATCGATTTGTAGGAGCTCTTTATTAAAGTAACCTCTTTTTATGATGTTGCAAATACTTTCTTATCTGTCATTTGCACTTGTAGCTTTTTTTTTTTTTTTTTGCGGTACGCGGGCCTCTCACTGTTGTGGCCTCTCCCGTTGCGGAGCACAGGCTCCGGATGCGCAGGCTCAGCGGCCATGGCTCACGGGCCCAGCCGCTCGACGGCATGTGGGATCTTCCCGGACCGGGGCACGAACCTGTGTCCCCTGCATTGGCAGGCAGACTCTCAACCACTGCGCCACCAGGGAAGCTCTTCGTAGCTTTTTTAGTGTTTGGTTTTTTTTTTAATAAATTTATTTATTTATTTATTTTTGGCTGTGTTGGGTCTTCATTTCTGTGTGAGGGCTTTCTCCAGTTGCGGAGAGCCGGGGCCATTCTTCATCGCCATGCGCAGGCCTCTTACTGTCGTGGCCGCTCTTGTTGCAGACCACAGGCTCCAGACGCGCAGGCTCAGTAGTTGTGGCTCACGGGCCTAGTTGCTCCGCGGCATGTGGGATCTTCCCAGACCAGGGCTCGAACCCGTGTCCCCTGAATTAGCAGGCGGATTCTCAACCACTGCGCCACCAGGGAAGCCCTGTTTTGTTTTTTTGCCAGGTAGAAATGTGCAGTTTTTATATGTCTGAGCTTATTAGTCTTTTCTTTTATGACTCTTCCAGTTCTTTAGAGTTTCCTTTTTATTTTTAAATATTTGATTGATAATCTAGAACACATTCTGATTTTAGGAATGACAGCTTTTTTTCATGTAACAATGCAGCTTGAATCTCATTCTTACCAGTGTATAAAAGTCATCTCATTCTTTTTACTGTGTGAATAGTGATTCCATCATATGGATTTACTTTATTAACCAGTTCTCAAAATTATAGATGGTTAGATTATTTCCATGTAATATGCCATTATAAGCAATAATGTAATGAGTATCCCCCTCAAAGATATCTAAAAGGTAATTTCGTTTAATGCTTCTGAAACTGTCATGTGCTTATGGATTATGTGGGGATCTGTTAACATGTGGGTTCTGATTCAGTAGGTCTGTGGTGGGGCCTGAGATCCTGCATTTCTAATGATACTGAGCTGTGGACCACATTTTAAGTAGCAAGAGTTTAGCTGACCTCTTGTACAAGTCTTCAATTCTTTCTGTGCACCCCATCCACCGGGGAAGAAGTTGCACTCAGGAGACATCTCATTCCATCTCTGAATAGCTGTAGTTGAGGTTCTTCTTCATATTAAGTCAAATCTGTATTTCTTCACCCTAATTCTGTAGCCTGGATCTGAACCACCACTCACAGCCAGCCCTTCAAGTTTTTGCCAGGCTCTTTTCTTTCCTGTGTCTTTTCCTCAGGCTGATCATCTCTTCTCCACCTGCTCCCCATGCAACAGGGGTCGTGGGGTGGGAGAGATGGGGAAGTGTGTGACCCTGCCCCAGCGTCCTCCTTTTGAACTCCGGTCTCAGTTGTAAGTTCTTCCATGTCTGCTTGTTCAGGTAAAGTCATTAAGTCTTCTCAGTGCTGAAGGTCAAAGCCATGTCTCGCATCTCCCTGTTCTGGAGAAGAATCTCTTAAACTGACGATGGTGGGAGTGGCTGTTTGGGGTGGAGGAAGATCACAGAACTGGAGACAGGACGTGCTGGAAAATTAACAACTGCTCTCCAAAATAAGCTGGAGCCTCCCTGATTTGTAGCATTTTCTGATTTCCACAGTGTAAATTCTCCCAGTGTGACCGATTTCAGGCTGGCAGTGTGATGCCACTGTGCAGGGTAGCACAATGCTATACAGCATTTTCACCACACAGACTGAATAAACTTCAGGAACATAGATAATAGATTGTAGTATAATAATTAGAAGTGAGGACTTTTTAGTGTATGTTTCCTTTTTAAAAATATAATTTATTTCATTGTAAGTTTTAACAATGGCTGTGTTTAACAACTGGCTTGCAAATGTTTTGAAAATTCAACCATTGGTTGTGCGAGCTAGGTCCAGCACACCCCTGGTGGGCGCCTACCTTAAAAGTCTCTCCCCTCTTCTCTGGAGGCCCTTTGCTCCCTGCTGCCTCTGAAACCCCTTTATCTCTTGTTCCCAGCCTTGAGGGCAGAGCCCACACTTCCAACATCAATGCTCTTCTGCCCCCTAGTGGCAGCTCCTGCCCTCTGCGGCTGCCTCAAACCTTAAACCCGTAGCAGGACCCACTGGCTCCAGCTCTGAGACAGGATCAGAGGCTCCCGCGGCTAAACAATCTCTCTCTCCCACTCCAGCCTTCTGGAACACAAGGGGACCCAGGTCAGAGCGTCCAGGGCCTCTAGACCTGCTGTACCCTCCTCATCCCGGATTCGTGTGTTCTCACTGCCCTCTGCAGTTCCAGCAGGGTGGTGATGAGTTGGGGGAAGCGGGTCTTTCCCTGGCACAGTGGCTCCATCTAGTGCCTCTGCCAGGTCAATGACATACGCACCTCCACTGACAGCCCCATGCTGGGCACCCCTGAGAGGGAGCTGCTCTAAGGGAATTCTTACTCAAGTGCTGTAGTTTGTTGTTGTTTTTGCTTTGGGTCCCCATGAGAAGCTCTCACCAGTCATCTTCATTAGAGCTGGGGCTTCCTGAGGAGGGAAAGAAAAAGGACCGTGTCAGAACAGCACCAAATCTTCCTCCACATGGTGGGACCCTCTCACTAGAGTAGCCCAATTAGAACAGTAAACTCCAGCCGGAAGGATCCTGAGGCAGTGGCCTTCTAACCATAATGGCCAAGACCCGCAGTTACAAATACGTTTTACAACATAACCCAAGACACCCTATGTAGAGAAGGTTCAGAAAACAATACTTACCTTACTATGTGCAGTGTATTTTTGACATTTCCATAATTTTCTATCTTGTCCTTTCCACTAAAAAAAAAAGTCTTTCCACAACTTAGTAAACAGAATTCACAGCTCATTAACAGGTCACCACCTGAAGTTTGCAGAACACTGGCCTTGGCTGACTTCTATGTCGCTGAGAGTAAACTGAGGGCAAAGAAATAACACACGCCCAAGAGCAAATCAGGGGCAGATCAGATCTAGTATTCAGGTTTCTGAGCTCTTCTTCCCTCACACCAGGGTCTCCTCTGGGCTCTGTCCCAGACCTCCCTTTGCACTGAAGTTCAAAGGCCTCACTCTCTGTGGTCCTGGTCCATTTAGGACAGATTGTCAGGATCTGCCGACAGGCTCCTCCATGCCCCGGAAGTCAGGGGTTGCCAGCTGCTCTAGCTCAGGTCCTCCCTTATGAATGCCTCCTGTTCCAGCACAAGGTGGCAGCAGAGAGAAGCAAATGGTATTGCTTGTGGCAAAGGAAAAGAGGCGTGGTAGGCTCCTGGCTGTGCCGTAACCTAAGAGGTTAAAGAGCAGCATTAGCATCTTTACTTGAGGTCAGGGGCCTGGAGGCAACACTTCAAGGGTGTGGGGGACACTCTTACGACTAAACTATCAACAATAAGCATTGATGGGTATATGAATCTGTACAATCTTCCTAGAAAGTATTTTGTCATTATGTTTAAACAATTTTTAATGTTCAAACCCACTGATTCAGAAATTCAATAACAGGAATTTAATATAGGTGCTAATTATATATACAAAAACATTCACTGCAAAAATTTTATATTTTCAATGGAAAAAAATCTAAAGAACACCAACATGGAATTAGTTTTAAAATTCTGTCACCACCACCACCACAACAAAAAATGTATACTGTGCAGCCATTAGGTATATTAAGGTAGAATTTAACGTAGAATTTTAAAAGTTTACAAAGGAGTATGTGCTATGACCCCATTTGTATAAAGTGTCCAGAGAGTCTCTAGGTAGTGGGGTGAAGGTGAATCACTTGGGGAGGTTTTCAAACCATGTAGCTTTCCTCAACCCCTCACCCAAGGAAATTGTGATATGCTCCTCTGGGAGCCTCAGCTTCCCTTTGAGAATCATTGCAGGGGGTGGGGAGGATAGACAATTGCTGGAGGTGCACACATACTTGTTTGTGTGTAGAATGTGTGTGCTTGTAGGATGTTGATGGGATGTTCACCAGAGTAGTAGCAGGAATTGACTTTGGGTGGTGAGATTTTCAGGTGGTTTTAGATAATAATAATACTTTTAATAATTATGATAAAAATACTGTTTATTTAACCATTCACTTGTTCAAGAACATCTGGGTTATTTCAAGTTTTTGGCTACTATAAATAAAGTTGCTATGAATGTTTATATACAGTTTGTTGTGTGAGCATGTTTTCATTTCTCTGACATAAACGCCCAATAGTGCAACTGAGATGTGTCTTATGGGCTAGCATATGGTCTATCCTGGAGAATGCTCCATGTGCACTTGAGAAGGATATATAGTCTACTGTTGGGTAGTGTTTCATAGATGTCTATTAGGTCTGGGTGGTTTATAGTGTTCTTAAAGTTTTCTATTTCCTAGTTGATCTTCTGTCTAGATGTTCTGGTTTTGAAAAAGGGATATTGTGATCTCCAGCTATTATTGTCGAATTGTTTATTTCTCCATTTCTGTCAGTTTTTGCTTCATGTATTTTGGTGCTCTGTCATTAGATGCATATATGTTTATAATTGTTATATCTTCCTGATGGATTGGCCCTTTTGTCATTATGAAATGTTCCTCTTTACATCTGGTAACATTTTGTTTTGTTTTGTTTTAAAGTCTATTTTATCTGTTATCAGTCAGTATAGCCACTTTAGCTTTCTTGTGGTTGCTATTTGCATGGTGTATCTTCTCCTTTCAGTCTATTTGTATCTTTCAAAACAAAGTGTAAGTCCTGTAGACAGAATATATGTGGATCTTAACTTTTTTTATCCATTCTGACAATCTCTGTCTTTATTTGGATTGTTTGGCCTATTTATATTTAATGTTTTATTGATGCAGTTGGATTTACACCTGTTATTTTGCTTTTCATTTTCTACACATCTCATGTCTTTTTTGTCCCTTTTTTCCTCTTTCGCTGTTTTCTTTTGCGCTAAGTGAATCTTTTTACTGTAGCATTTTAATTTCTTCAATTTTTAAAAACTTTTTTAAATTAATTATTTTAATGGTTGCCCTAAGCCTTTTACCATATACAACTTAACTCGTTATAATCAGCTTCAGAGTTATACTAGCTTAATTCCAGTGATATATAGAAATGTTACTCCTATAGAGCTCTATTTCCTGACACCCCCCCCCCCCATTTTTAAAGTACAGATTTCTACATCAGACTAAAGAGCTTCTGTAAAGCAAAGGAAACCATCACCAAAATGAAAAGGCAGCCTACAGAATGGGAGAAAATATTTGCAAATCATATATCTGATAAGGGGCTTGTATCCAAAATATGTAAAGAATTCATAGAGCTCAACAGCCAAAAAAAAAAAAAATCATTAAAAAATGCGCAGGGAGGGCTTCCCTGGTGGCGCAGTGGTTGAGAATCTGCCTGCTAATGCAGGGGACACGGGTTCGAGCCCTGGTCTGGGAGGATCCCACATGCCGCGGAGCAACTAGGCCCGTGAGCCACAACTACTGAACCTGAGTGTCTGGAGCCTGTGCTCCGCAACAAGAGATGTTGCGATAGTGAGCGGCCCGCGCACCGCGATGAAGAGTGGCCCCCGCTTGCCACAACTAGAGAAAGTCCTAGCACAGAAACGAAGACCCAACACAGCAAAAATAAATAAATTATTTAATAAACTCATACCGCCAACATCTTAAAAAAATGCGCAGGGGATCTGAAGACATGTTTCCAAAAGGCATACAGATGGTCAACAGATTCATAAAAAGGTGCTCAACGTCACTAATCATCAGGGAAATGCAAGTCAAAACCATAGTGAGCAGTTTATCTCTTGTAAAAAAAACCAAAAACA
Organism: Stenella coeruleoalba; assembly: GCF_951394435.1. Taxonomy (NCBI): domain Eukaryota; kingdom Metazoa; phylum Chordata; class Mammalia; order Artiodactyla; family Delphinidae; genus Stenella; species Stenella coeruleoalba. The sequence goes on from NC_137169.1 coordinate 160,857,293, forward strand.
ACAGTGAGATATCACATCACATCTGTTAGAATGGCTATTATCAAAAAGACAACAAATAACAAGTGTTAGCCAGAATGTGGAGAAAAGACAATGCTTTTGCACTGTTGGTGGAGTGTAAACTAGTGCAGCTACTATGGAAAACAGCAGGGAAGTTCCTCCAAAAATTAAAAATACAACTACCATATGACCCAGCAATTCCACTTTTGAACATATATCCAAAGGAAATGAAAAACCAGCTAAAAAGCAGATCTGCACCCCCATGCTGCTGTGAACACCCCATGTTCACAGCAGCATTATTTACAATAGCCAAGATATGGAAACAACCTAAGTATTCATCATTGGATTAATGGATAAAGAAACTATGATGTATATATATACAATGGAATATTATTCAGTAATAAGAAAGACATTTGCGACAACATGGATGGACCTAGAGGATATTATCCTAAATGAAATAAGTCAGACAGAGAAAGATAAATATTGTATGATTTCACTTATACGTAGAATGTAAAAGACAAAACAAATGAGCAAACATAACAAAGCAGAAATAAAGTTATAGAGGCAGAGAAACTGACAGGTGGTTGCCAGAGGAGAGGGGGGTGAGGGGAGGAAAGAAATAGGTGAGGGAGATTAAGGTAAAACTTCCAGGTGCAAAATAAATCAGTCAGGGATATGAAATGTATAGTGTGGGGAATATTGTCAATAACTATGTAATATCTTTGTATGGTGACATAGCTAGATTTAACTTGGTGATCATTTTGAAATGTACAGAAATATCAAATCACTATGCCGTGTAGCAGGAACTAACAGTGTTGTAGGTCAGTTATACTTCAAAAACAAACAAGTAAATGCATAGAAAAGGAGATCAAATTTCTGGCTAACCAGAGTAGGGGGTGAGGGGAGGGGGAATTGGATGAAGGCCGTCAAAAGGTACAAATTCCCAGTTATAAGATAAATAAATACTAGGGATGTAATGTACAACATAATAAATATAATTAACAGTGCTGTATGTTATATATGAAAGTTGCTGAGGGTAAATCCTAAGAGTTCTCATCACAAGGAGAAGCATTTTTTCTATTTCTTTAATTTTGTATCTATAAGAGATGAGGAATGTTCACTAACTGTATTGTGATAACAATTTCATGATGTATGTAAGTCAAACCATTATGCTGTACATCTTAAACTTATACAGTGCTATATGTCAATTATATCTCAGTAAAACTAGAAGAAAAATTCAAAAAAAGAAATATGTGGAAAAATTTAACCTACTCAAGAAGTTCTATGAACTGAATTTTTTTCATAACTTATATGGTAGCAACAACTAATTTAGCCTGAAGTCACTTGGTAGCCAAACCTGACCTGAACTATCACAAGGCAATGAATTATAGCTTTATTCATCTCACTCAGTGTGAATATTCATACATTTCACTGCAGAAGTATTAATGTGTTTGATTTACAGAGTGTTTGCCTCATGTCACTGGGGTTGTTACATAATGTATGGTATTTGCACCAAATTGTCTTTCTAAAATCTGAACCATACATCTGGCTTATTTTCCCAAAGGCACCTGGGAAAGCACTACATTCTATTTTTCAAACTTTCTTGAAATTTTCTTTTTCTTTGCTAGTATTAAAAGAAAATATTTCTTTTCTAAGAAAAGTGGAGAAAAAGGAAACAGACAAAATTTTGACTTCTGTCTATAGCTAGTCAGGACAGAACTCTTTGCACTCTCTCTGAAAGTGTCCTTTCCCGAAGTGTGCAGACCACTTTGCAGTTTGTAAGCATTTACAGCCACCATTGGTCGTAAGTAGTCTTCCCAAAGGAAGCTAAGGAAGTGAAGCCTGGAGAGAGGAAGTGACTTGTTGGAGGTTGTGACCATGCGGTATCTCCACTGGGTGGGGTTCTGGGCAAGTTGTTCATAGGACCTCAGGAAGTCATTGCTAATAAACTGTTATGTCCAAATCACATGGTTAGTTCCAAAATTGGACTTTGGTTGGGAAGTGGCTCAAATGAAAGAAAAGGAGGGTGACCAATGGAAATGGAGCCCTCTGACTGGGAGCCTAGGGGAAGGGCATGGGCCCCTTTCCTTGGGGGTGAAGGGAACTGGCAGCTGCAGCACCCTGATCTGCGGAAGGCATCCAACTGGTCATTGTAGGGGGACACATGGAAGAGTGAGAATGGGACAGAGAGGCTTTGCACTCAGGGTCCATTTGGAGTCTGATTTAGAGAAGAAGTTGGCCTATAGTTTTGGAGATCCCCAAGACCACCTGCAGGGTCAGCTATTTACCAAATGGACTCACAGAACTCAGAAAAGCTATCATACTCATGGTTACAGTTTATTACAATGAAAGAAAATATTAAAACCAGCAGAGGAAATAGACACACAGGTCAGGGCCCAGGAGAGACTAGGAGCAAACTTCCAGTTGTCCTCTCCCAGTGGAGACATGTGGACAGCACTTACTTTTCTCAGCAAAGATATGTGGTAATGGAAGAAATTTTCACATATTGGGTATAGGGAAGTCATTCAAGCTTATACATGATTTAACTTGAATTTTAGACTAACAAAAACAGCCTATTTATGGCCTGTCAGATATGCTTTGTACATCTGCTTTAGCCATTAAATAAAAGAATGCATTTAAAAATTAAAATGGAGTAACTTTGGTTCAAGCATCCAAAATGCATCTGGGTGGCCATTGTGGATGTGGTTTCAGACACATTCCTACATTACTCAGAACTCGAATTTTCTGAACTGTATCAGACTCAAGGACACCACTAGCCATTCTCAAAACAATATCTGCTAGCTGCCAGTTGCAACCTTATGGTCTCAAGGTCCCCCCTAGTTATTAAGCAACAACTTTGGACCCCAACCAATCTTGCTTAACAGGCATTCTTACTTCTTACCAGCTCCAATCCTAATTCCTGACAAACAATTTATGTAATTTTGTGGGTTTTCCCTTTGTAAGCCTCCCCCATTTTGTAATCTTAGAGAACACAGTACAAGTTCTTCTTGAATCTGTGTCTCCTGGACTATAGTCCTGAGCATAGCTCACATGAAAATTCTTTCCTATTCCTATTATAGATTTTTTATTATTTCCGCCGATAATGGCAACATGTACAGACTATTGCCAGCCAGAGAAGCTCACCTGAGCTTATTGGGGATCAGTCATAGAGGTATGGCTGACTGACTACATGACTGTGGGCATATCTAGTAAAATCACTTGTCCCCTTTGGCCACCATTGCCAAGGTTGGTCATACCATATCACAGGTTATGTCATGATGCTCTGGAATTTCCCCAGCCAAACAGGGTTTATTGCTCTGCAATAGGAGACGTTCAAAGGGCCATAGCCTGACTGACCCACACAGAAGCTGGAGCTCTTATATTTGTATCTCACTGGTCATTCAGAGACTCTTTATGGGGAGTTCTGGCTTCATGAGGCCATGAACTTCCAACCTCTGAAATTCCTCCTAGACCAAAAGGACTTAAAAGAGATACAAGTGCACAATGAGATAAATGCAAATTAAAACGATGAGATACCACTACACACCTATTAGAATGGCCCAAATCTGGAGCATTGGCACCAAATCACTGAATATCAAAAGCTGGTGAGGATGTGGAGCAACAGGAACTCTCATTCATTGCTGGTGGAAATGCAAAACAATAGAGCCACTGTGGATTTTTTGTTTGTTTTTGATATTACATAATCTAATGTTTAAAAGTAAAAAAAAATACGACAACAACAATGATAAAAAGCTAATGTAATTCAAAGATTGCTGACATTCAGATAAAAGTTGCTATACCACAAGGGATATTGGGATATTGGCAGCTCCCTTAAATCCCTCTAAAGCAGGGCCCAGTCTGGGCCCAACGGGCTGCATTTTGACCCACCGAGGGGCTTTGCTTGGCTGTGCCCAGTTTAAAGAAATAGAAGCTCAGTGACTTCCTGGGGGCAGGGTGGTACATACTCTCATTTGTGGGATTTCTGTTCATCCCTTATTTTATTTTATTTTCACACACACACACACACACACACACACACACACACACACACACACTGTATTTTATTTTCACAAGAGATAAATAAACTGACACCAAGCATTGTAAATGGATGACGGCAACAAAAGCAACAATGATTGCAATTACCTAACACGAAACACACTCATACTATGTCATGATATTGACATTCAGTCCAGGAATCCTCCACTGTAACAGCTCCTTTACTTTGCAGTGAAAATTGATTTGTATATTTTTTGCCTCTGAGTCCTTGTGGGATTTTTTATTATTAATCAAACAGAAAGTCACAAAAATTATAATCATCCTCATCAGTTCACTCAGTCCCATGTAATTAATTTTTTTTATCTTGATCTTTTGTTAGCACTTTTATGAATTCATCAGTTTTCCATTTGATTTCGGAAAATGCTTATTCATTCAGTTCAGCAGTATAGTCAGTAACCAGAAACCTGTACTTGTCAGAGTCTTTTCCATGAATTCCTTGAAGATGAAACCCTTTTTTTTTTTTGCGGTATGCGGGCCTCTCACCGTTGTGGCCTCTCCCGTTGCAGAACACAGGCTCCGGACGCGCAGGCTCAGCGGCCATGGCTCACGGGCCCAGCCGCTCCGCGGCATGGGGGATCTTCCCGGACCGGGGCACGAACCCGTGTACCTTGCATCGGCAGGCAGACTCTCAACCACTGCGCCACCAGGGAAGCCCCTGAAACCCTTTTATAGGAACATTTTTGCAAAAGCATCAGAGTACACCCAGAACTGTCTGTAAATGATGAAAGACTTAAAAATGACCATGGTTAAAGGTTTGATGAACGTTCATAATAATGCAATTGACAAGGAAATTTAGTTATTTCTGAGATATACATTTTAAAGTAATAACTAGAATTATGACTTTTAACATTATACCAGAACATATAAGATTTTTAGAAATTTCATGTAATGTCTGAAACATTTATATTAACATATTTCCATATAAATAACCCAAAGAATGTTTAGTATTAGTTTTTTTTCTTTGTTTTTTTTATACTGCAGGTTCTTATTAGTCATCAATTTTATACACATCAGTGTATACATGTCAATCCCAATCGCCCAATTCAGCACACCCCCACCCCCACCCCACCGCGTTTTCCCCCCTTGGTGCCCATATGTTTATGTTCATCCCTTATTATCTCACCCTGGCCACTTCCCATGCTCATGAACTATAACAAAGAGTGGGGTAAATTATATGTGCTAGGGAGCCAGACTGGTTTTGAATTCTGACTCTATGACTTGCTAGCTTTGGGGCTTTGGGTAGGTAATTTAACTTCTCTGTGTTTTATTTCCTCTTTTGTAAAATGGGGCTCATAATAGACTCTAATAGTAGAGCCACTTTGGAGGACAATTTGGTGGTTTCATACAAGATCACACATGCTTTTACCATATGATCCTGTAACTGGGCTTTTTAGTATTTACCCAAAGAAGCTGAAAACTTACGTCCACACAAAAACTTGCACACTGATGTTACAGCAGCCTTGTCCACAGTTGCCAAAACTTGGAGGCAACCAAGATGTCTTTCAGTAGGCGAATGGTTAAATAAACCGTGGTCCATCCAGACAATGCAATATCATTCAGCACTAAAAAGAAATGAGCTATCAAGCCATGAAGAGACATGGAGGATCCTTAAATGCACATCACTGTGTGAAAGAGGCCAATCTGGAAAAGCTACATACTATATGATTCCAACAGTATGACATTCTGGAAAAGGCAAAACTATGGAGACAGCAAAAAGATCGATGGTTGCCGGGAGTTAGGTGAGGAATGGGTTGGATAGTCAGAGCACAGAGGAATTTTTAGGGCAGTGGAAACACTCTGTAGGATACTGTAATGATGGATACATGTCATTCATATATTTGTTCAAACCCATAGAATGTACAAAACCAAGAGTGAACCCAGAGGTAAACTATGGACTTTGGGTGATAACAATGTATCAACACAGTTTCATCAATTGTAACAAATGTACCACCCTGGTGAGTGACAGGATGCGAGAAATCTCTGTACCTTCCACTCAATTTTGAACTTAAAACTTCTTAAAAAATAAAGTCTTAATTAAAAAAATAGAATTGGGGGCAAGGGACATATTCACTCATGTTTTTATCAGTTCCTTGCCCTATTTCTTGGTAGGCATATTTGTAATTGGCTATAACATATAGAAATGCTCTCTTTCCTTCTCATTTTAGCATAATCCTCTTCTCTCCTTTTCGCCAAGGCAAGTCGGCATTGGCCACAGGTTCCACTTTCACTGTGATCCCTGCCCTTCATCATTCTAGGGGCTTTTCTGCACTTTTTTCCTCTCCTGTGGTTGCCCTGGCAGATCCCTGCGTGGCGCAGACAGAGCGCTCTCACTGGTGATGGGTTTCTCCAGAACAGCCACAGCCCAGATGATGAAATAGGAATCATTACCCTCCTGACTCCAGCAGGTGTCCCAGCCTGATCTCTCCCAACATCTCTAATGAGCTGGAAAACAGAAGATTAACTTCATGTATACCCATATGGCATTCCCCAGGATTAGGGTCTGTCCTCATCCTTTCTTCTCAAGACATCCTTACCCATCCCCCATTTGTTCCCCGTTTTATTCCCCACCGAGCAGAATAAATAGAGACCAGAAGGATGGAAAAGCTTCTCCACCAACTACCCCAAGGTCATAGCAGAGTGACTAATGCCCCACCCATCCACCCCCCTGCCAACCACCATCCCACCCCTAGGAAAAGAAGCAGTTCACAAAAGCTGAAAACCTAAAGCTTTAGCTTAAACAGTCGTCAAATATTGCTTTCTACTTTAAAACACATCTGCTTGAAGGCATCCGGTTTTTGGTTAAAGGCACAGACTCTGGAGCCATAGCACATGGGTTTGAATGTGGCTCTTCAGTTTGCCAGCTGGGAGACCTCTGGCAAGGTACTTCACCTCCATTTTCAGCCTTGGTTTCCTCATGGCTTTGATGTAATGAATCAATGTGTTTAATAGATATCGAGTTCTTACATGGGACAGGCACACAGTAAGCGCTGTGTTAGCTATTATTACTTTAATATAGAAATGTATACAACTACTTACTAGCTAGAGTACTAAACTTCCACCATCCCATCTCTGTCCCCATCAAGTCTGAGCAAAACTGATGATCCCTGAAGATATGCCATGTTCTAGAACGCTTGTTACAGCACTAATGACCCCATGTTGTAAAGCATGGAAGTAGGGAAAAGTTGACCCCAAACCAACTCCAGCCTAAATCCCTGTATCTGGCTGTTTGGTGCCAAATGGCCCCGCTGCTTCCTGCACCGAGGCTAAAACCCCTTTGCCTGGCATGAAAGCCCAGGCCAACCTTGCATAACCATGTGTTTCCATCACAGTCTCTTACTACTGAGCACCCTAAAGGTAAGTGTGCCCTGACTATTAAAGCAGCCGTCCCCCAAACCAGTATTTTGAAACATCTTTATACCTTAGGGAAATGCACCGTAGTAAAAACTGAGACAGATGAGGACTTTTCCTCTTTTTTTTTTTTTTCTGGTCAGGTGGGAAAAGGGCTATTATTTTTTAATTTTTACTTTATATCGGACTATAGTTGATTCTATAGTTGATTTACAATGCTGTGTTAGTTTCAGGTGTACAGCAAAGTGATTCAGTTATACACATACATATACCTATTCTTTTTCAAATTCTTTTCCCATTTAGATTATTGCAGAATATTGAGCAGGGTTCCCTGCATTCCCAGTAGGTCCTTGTTGGTTATCTATTTTATTGATAAATATAATAGTGTGTATATGTCAATCCCAAATTCCCAATTTAACCCTCCCCCCACCTTTCCCCTTTGGTAACCATAAGTTTGTTTTCTATGTCTGTGAGTCTGTTTCTGTTTTGTAAATAAGTTCATTTGTATCATTTTTTTTAGATTCTGCATATAAGCAATATCATATGATATTTGTCTTTCTCTGTCTGACTTAACTTCACTTAGTATGATAATCTCCAGGTCCATCCATGTTGCTGCAAATGTCATTATTTCATTATTTTTAATGGCTGAGTAATATTCCATTGTATATATATACCTCATCTTCTTTATCCATTCATCTGTCGGTGGACATTTAAGTTGTTTCCATGTCTTGGCTATTGTAAATAGTGCTGCAATGAACATCGTGGTGCATGTATCCTTTAGAACCATGGTTTTCTCCGAATATGTGCCCAGGAGTGGGATTGCTGGATCATACGGTAGCTCTATTTTTAGTTTTTTGAGGAACCTCTATACTGTTCTCCATAGTGGCTGTACCAATTTACATCCCCACCAACAGTGCAGGAGGGTTCTGGAAAAGGGCTATTTTGAATGCAGGCCACTTCTCAGACAATTTTAGGAAAACACAAATAGCTGAGGACCTAGAAACCAGTTCGCTTAAAACTACTTTTGTGCACATACTTCTTGGAAAGTCTGCTACCCGCAAGGATAGATCTACCCTATTTTGAAGACTGCTGTTCTAGAGTACAATGCCTTGAATGTGGTAGGCACTTACTACATTTAAATTTATTTGTTCTGGAGAATAAACAACAGAAGCAAAAGCATGGAGACAAGAAACCCACAGTAGGTTTGAGGAACGGAAGGCAGTCTGCTCTGGCTGAAGTCAAGGGTGTAAGTAGCAAGAATCCTAGGAAACGAGGCTGGAAAGGAAAGTTGGAGTCAGAGCACCGGGGGCTTGAACGCCATGCGAAGGTGTGTGGGCTTCAGCTTCATTCCATAGTCGCTGAAGAGTCTTGAGTAGAAGCAGCAGCTGTGGGATGATGGCAAGGACACTTTCTGGGGAATCGGAAGACCTGGGTACAAATTGTGCCTTGGTCACAGTGCGACTTCAGGGAAATCCCTCTGGGGCTTCGTGTCTTTGGTCAAGTTCCCTAGAAGCAGAGCCTAGGACAGAGATTTGGGTCCTGTGACTTATGGAAGGATTGCTCTCAGACACAGGGAATGTGGGAAGCAGGATGATAAGGAAGTTGCTAAGCCAGGCTGTGTCTCAGGTAAAGACCTTGGCCTGATCCACAGATGCTCTGGGTGTAACTCACACCATGGCATAGTCCTCTCTGGTACGAGAGGCCAGGCTTTGCACCCCGCATGAGTTATTACTGGCCATCATAACCTGCAGGCATCCCAGGGAGGAGGTGCTCCTGTCAGCCAGAGCAGCCCCCAGAGAAGGACACAGGGCGAGACTTTGACCATCACTGCAGCGCTCATGGCAGCTGGGATGGGAGCGCTGGCCACTAACGCGGCTGTGCGGCGTCTTCCACTTCTTTCAAACAGGCCTAATATACTGACCTCGCTGAAGTTGTTTTGGGAAACACAAAATCGAAATTCTAAGCCAGAAAGCGGCAAGAGCAGGGACAGAGCCGTGTGATGGCATGGCTTCAGGGCAGTAGTGTGCCTGAGCTGCCTGTGTCCGCTCACAAGAGCCCCCTGCTAATTTTCAGGAACTTTGCAAGCTGGTTGTGAAACACAGTCATTACTTAAAATTAAATTATATAACCTCACAGTCAAATAATTATATTGAAGAGTAAGAAATAATTCAAAACATCATTTCCTAATTATTCTACTACACTTTACTACTGTCTATGATCTTGAGGTTATTCATGTCTATTGTACTGGTGCGTTGGAAATATTACATAATCATGAGCTACTTCCTGCGTGTCTCTTCCCAACTCCACATTCAGTGACCTCATATCGGTACCTTGAAATTGACCACGGTGGGAGAATTTACACCATGGAAATCAGAAAATGCTACACATCAGGGCTTCTCTCTTTTTTATTTTTTTTCCCCAGTGAACCCATTGTTAAATATTTACCAACACATCCCTGCTTCATTCTGCCCCAACACACAAAAATATGTACACAATGGCCAAATGACTGTCCAAGGAATGTTCTCCCTGGGCAAGAGGATGGGTAGGTGAGAAGATTTTATTTGTTCTTGGAATTTTTACAGCTGGGTGTTAGTAAGGGAAGAAACAGTATCTGAGGGGTTCCTTCCCTCCTCCTTGACCCCTGCATTTTTGCAGATAAGATCTACCTCGTCATGGTACCTGGTCTCTATGAAGCAGAAGGAGTTCATGGTCCATGAAAATTTCTCAGGTGCTTTGAATCATCTTAAGTTATGGCTATTCATCTATTCATTTCAAATGCTCTCTGTGTCTGAGAGGGTGGGTACCCCTTATTCCAGCCCCATCTTCAACAAGGGAGTGAATGATAGGGACTCATTCTGATCCAGGAGCTCCTCAGCAGGAAGATCACATTTCCCCAGCTCCTGACACTTCAGAACTGAAAGAGTTAGTCTGTGTGAAGCCCTGAGAGAGAGAGAGAGAGAGAGCAAGATTTAATTATTAAGGCTGTTTTATTTACAAAGTCATTGCCATTTAATAGACAGATTCTTTCTTATAAAAGGACTCTTAGAGGACCCTTAACAGGAAGTCAGCACACACAATTGTAAAATTGTGACCAGTCTTGGGTTTAAGGTTTAGAAGCACACACCAGCCAATCTGCCCAGTCAGACCTACTCTCCTGGGTCTACCCACCTAGAGGAGGTGGGAGGCAGGAGGGCCAGCCACCCAGGGCCTAAGCTTACAGACATGATGCCATATTGATGCTTATTTAAAGCAGAAACCTCCTCCTGCTGCTTTCCCAGGGGTTTTGTGCTAATAAATTGGCATAAATAAGATAAACGAATTGGGGGTGGCCAGGCCCACAGGTCAGGCTCTCAGCTGCTACCACCTGGCTGCCAGCTCATGCTGATGCTGGCAGCCAGCAGGAGTTGTGCTGGGAAGCAGTGGCTGGGAGGGGCAGAAACAGAGAAGTTTGGATTCTGGGGCCTGGGGTCTGGGGCGCAGGGCCCTGGCTTGCTGCAAAGTGCAGGTGCAGCCTCCTTTGCTTTGCCCCAACCTGCTGGGTCTGGTCCAGTGCAGAAGGAGGCATCCTGAGCCATTTAGACTTATGATTCCTTTAGCAGTGTGCAATCATAGCCTATAGAAGATGGAAAGGACCTGCAAGGTACAGGGACCATATTTCCCTGATAGAAAACCAAGAAACATGGTCAAACAAAGAATTTTTGTGCATTTGCTCTGTGCAAGAGGCAGTGTCAGAAAGATCATTTGGAGGTTGAAATGTTGTAAATGATAAGACATTTCAATGGTTTATGGAAAACAACAGGAAAGATCACTGTAAATGTCACCTCGAATATCAGTGGCTACCATGTTAGAAACCTTCTGCGGTTGCTACGTGAAAGCAAATATTTTTGGGGGGAGCTGTATTTCAATAGCCGGCATGTTTATTTCTGTCAAGTATGTTTACTTCTCCAAGAAATAATCCTAGCAGAGTTATGTTCATTTCAAACATAAGAAGGGAAACAGACAGTTTTCAGGCTGTGAAGATAGCTAAACCTCTTTACATTTCTTTTCTTTGGTCTATTCATTATTTATATGTTTGGTAATACCTAACCATAATCTCTTTACTTCGGTTAGCCTGTATGCATTAACAGGTCATTCTTTAGATGTTCTCATGCCTGCCTTAGACCATAAATGTCTGTGTGATTCTTTCACCAGCAGCTAGCACAACACCACCTACTGGGAGGTACTGCATTCACAGAGGTCTGCTCCGAACAGTTGTGAAGGTTGTGCACTGCACAAGTCAAGGTGCCACCAGTCATAATGTAGTCCAGTGCTGTTCAATAGAACTTTCTGTAATGTCAGAAATGTTCTTCAATCTGTGGCTGAAATGTGGCTAATGTGACTGAGCTGAATTTGTAATTTTAGTTAGTTTAAATTTAAACTAGTGGCTAGTGGTCCCCATCACCGGGCAGTGTGGTCTATACTCACAGGAGCTCTGCTTTTATTCAAACATTCATTCATCTGTTGAACAAATATTTATGGAGCTTCAGCTATGAGCAGCGTGCTGTGCTAAGCTCTGTGGATGCACAGAGATAAGACAGTCCCTCTCCCATTGGCTTTCTCTGTATCTGCCTTCCTGACCCCCTGCACTGTGAGGGGCATAGATTCCTGGATCTTTCTAAAATGTGGTCCTTCTGTACTCGCTCTGAGCGTGCCACTCAGCTTGCTTTGTTACATCCTCACCCACCCACCTTGCTGTCCCTTAGTGTGGCCACCACTCTGTTCTTCCACAGGACGCTAGAATTTCTATCCTTCAGCGCTGGTCACACAATGCGGCAGTGTAGGGAGTGCAGGGAAGTGGGGAGGGGGCACACTGGCGTCTCTGAGATCTTTGTGTGACTCCAGATTCCACCACTTACCGTCTTCAAAGTTAGGGAGCATTCCACAAGACCACCCCCACTCTGTCACTAACTGCAAGCTTGGGCATCCCCAAGACCACCCTCAGGTTCAATAATTTGACGGCAGGACTCACAACACTCACTGGGAGCTAGTATATCCGTGGTTATGGTTTATCACAGCAAAAGGATACAGAGTAAGGTCAGCTACGGGAAGAGGCAGAGCCCAGGAAAGCTCCACACACAGAGTTTCCAGCTGTCCTCCCCCCCGTGGAGGCGTGGGGACACTGCTGAATCCCAGCAGTGATGTGTGACAGTATGTACTGACGACGGCCCGCCAGGAAAGCTCACCCGAGCCTCAGTGTGAGAGTCTTTATTGAGACTCATGGGACTGACCTGAGTTTCCAGCCCTCTGGAGGTCATGCCCCAAGCCCCTACCATAAACCGCATTGTTAGCATAGACTATCTAGTGTGGCTGAGCCCCCAGAAGTAGACAAAGACACCCTTGTCACGGAGGACATCCCAAGGGTCTAGAGATTACCTCCCAGAAGCCTAGGGCAAAGGCCAGGCCTCTCTTTGGGCAAAGTTAATCCTTTACCACATCCCATCTGTGTGATGTTGCAATTGTACTAACCTCATTTGGCCTCTCATCAGTAAACTGGAGACAATGATGCCCACCTCACTGGGCTTTTGTGAGGACTAAGTGATCTAACATATGGGAAGAGCCTAGTACGGGAAAAGCCTCAACAAAAATCAGGTCCCTCCTGATTTCCTCCAGGTGCTCTGTCCTCAGCTCCTAAACAGGTCCACAGCATCATTCCCTCTCTCTCCTTCTTCCACCCTCTTATACCAACTGGCTTTTATTTTTTTTCCCCCCAAAAGGATCATACTCTACATATTATTACACTGCTCTTCTTTTTAAAGGAGATGTGTGTGTATTATTTTTTAGGTAGCTCCCTATCTCTCCACCGCACAGATTATCACAACGTATTTGACCGTTGCCCTCTGAATGGGCTACACTGAACATCCTTGTGCGTGCACAGTTTTGTGATTTGTGCCAGTGTTTCTGCAGGCTAGAGTCTTAGATGGGTCAAAGGCTACATTAAAGTCTTGAAGGCACTGCCAAATTGCCCTGTATAAAGTTAAACCTCTAGCAATAATGCGTGGAACTGTCGGTTTCCCCACATCTTCTGGGGACCAGGTGGAGGAGGGTGGCTTGGAGGGTATAACAGACACTGGTGGGGTCCGGCCCTGTCCCTCAGCGTTCCCCAGGCCTGTAATGCCAGTGTCCTACAAGTACGTGAGACAGTGCGCAGGGGCTTTATCTTGGCCTGAGCCCAGGGTAAGGCATGGCTTGTGCAATTTGGTTGGGAGCCATTAGATGCTAGGGAATATGAAAATCATCAGTGACTTACAGTCACCATGACAGAGGACACAGGAAGTGGGGTTTCAAGTCTAGGGTCAGCAGAGTCCATGCCTGCTGGGCTTTCAGCCGGAACTAGAGATACACACTCAGGGAAGAAAAGGATGCAGGAAGGCCAGATAAAAGTCTAGAAGGAAAAAGCAACCATTTTCTGCCCTTGTTACTGATTCAGCCTGTTCCTGACACACAAATAGACCAGCCTGCGTGAGCCAAGGCTGGTGTCCGTGCCCACAGTCTATCACCAGCAGGTGGTGCCCATCCCCTAGTCAGGACAGGCCAGCAGCTCGGGGACACCAAAGCCAAGGAAACACCTGCTTCGCCACCCTCAGGTCCTCTGGCAGTTCTGCACTCCCCTCTGGCCAGAATTAATTTCTTTACACTAAGTCTGTGAGACCTGAGTTCCAGTTCAGTTTCAACCACCAAATCACTGTGTGATTTTCTCTCTGTCTAGCCTCAGTTTTCTTAGCTGCTTTTTAAAAAAAGGTGAAGAAAAGGAAGAGAATGCTGGTAATAGCTAACATTTGTGCAGGGCATTTTGGTTTACAAAGGGCCTTATCTCATTGGTGTTCACTTTATCACCATTTTACAGATGAGAAAAATAAGTCCTAGAGAGGTTAAGTGATCTGCCCAAGTTCACCCTGCTGGCCAGCCAGGACTTTCTTGGCAAATCCTGTGTTCCTTCAACTTGACCATACTGAAAGATTCTAATATTGTAAATCTAAGGTTCTTAGTTCTCACCCTAAAATAATAGTTTTAATTAGGTGCTGTCAGACACATGTAGGCTTTGAAGTATTACTTGGGTAGGTTACTTGAGCTTTGGTTTTCTAGTCTAGAATAGTAATCAGTAATATTTATCAAGTGCTTATTATATGACAAACTACATGAATTACACTACATGAATTATTTCATTTCTCCTCACAACTCTATGAGGTATAATTATCCCCATTTTACAGATGAAGAAACTGAAGCTTGGAGAGATCAATAGCAGTGCATTGGGCATAGAGAAACCAACAGGGACTGGAACACATCAGAAGGCTCTAGGAGAGAATCTTCAAGAAGATAAAATTAATAGAATACCTGAAAGGTCTGAACAAATGGACACAGACCATTGATGGAGAGTTTAGAGTTGGGTTATAGATACTTACTATATATGAAACAAAACGAGTAGACAAAAATGACAGTTATTAAGTGTAGAAAAAAACCCAAAAAGTTTGCAGGAACTGAAAAGGTCAGTTGTGAATAGGATTTAAGTAATCATAATAAATACTAATTCTGATATAACCAGTGCCGAGATATGACTAGATTGGGAGGCTGGAGAGGAGGACAGGAAGGGTATATGTGAAGTGAAGAGTGTCCGTCACAGGGTGGAATCAAGAGATAATGCCTAGGTGCTTCCCTGGCGGTCCAGTGGTTAAGACTTTGCCTTCCAATGCAGGGAGTGTGGGTTCAGTCCCTGGTCGGGGAGCTAAGATCCCACATGCCTCACGGTCAAAAAGCCAAAACATAAAACAGGAGAAATATTGTAACAAATTCAATAAAGACTTTTAAAGAAAAAGCAGATAATGCCTAAAACAGAAGCAAGAAGTAGCAATATGGCATGTTATTAGATATACAGCGGTAAATAGGCAATAACCAAAGATCAAAAGAGTTGAAAGGGATGACGTCTAGAGAGGGGAAAACATGAGGGAAACATATTTTATAAGAAATCTTATCGAATGACTTGGCTCTAATTCAACTACGTGCTTGTACAGATTTAATAATATTTTTCAAAAGAAATAAAAGGAAAATAAGTAAATGGCCCACTTTCATCCATATCTGATGTGATGGAGGTAGGATCTGAATCCCAGGAGGCTGTCTCTAAGCTGGTCTCACCACCACCATGCAATGCCACCTAAAAAGGGGTATTTTGTCAGCTATTTGGATGACTCACTATCACCGGCAGTCATTCATTCCTTCAGTACTTATTGAGCACCTACTATGTTCTATCTAGGGCTGGGGACAGCATGGGGAACAAGATGCATTCCTGCTCTCCCAGAGCTCACAGGCTGAAAGGGGGACAGGGAGACAGGTGGTGCCGGAGCAGGGGCTGTGTGAGCACAGAGAAGGGGGCTGAATGTGGTTTTGAATGGGACCTCAGAGGGGCGCTGCCGAGGGAACTGTGGTTTGGGATGAGAGATAGACAAAGCTTCTTCCAAGTGCTCTTTCTAGCCTAAGATTCTGTGATGACCCAATCCAGATCTTTCCACAATTTCAGGTGAGAACGAGCTCGGGTCTCTGCCTGCGCAATCGTCAGCCAGGGCCTCACAGTCTCCATTTCTGAGCCAGAAGGGACCTGAAGGATTATCCAATCAACTTTTCATTGTTCAGTTGAGAAAACTGAGGCCCACAAAGAAGTGTCTTAACCACGGCAGAGAGTCAGGAGGAGCCCTTGGATCTCTGGCCTCCCAGTCCCGGGTTTCTTCCCTCTTAACTCAAGTCCGGGCAGGCCTGAGCCCCCTTAAGGCAGATGAAATTTCCCATTTTTAAAAGAAGACCACTCCACCCCCAGCAGGTGTCACAACATTTCTCACGTCCCCAATTCGGGATCCACCAACTCTTCAATCAACAAGCGTTCCTGGGGCTTTCCTGGTGGTGCAGTGGTTAAGAATCCACCTGCCAGTGCAGGGGACACGGGTTCGTTCCCTGGTCTGGGAAGATCCCATATGCCGCGGAGCAACTAAGTCCGTGCGCCACAACTACTGAGCCTGTGCTCTAAAGCCCACGAGCCACAACTACTAAGCCCACGCGCCACAACTACTGAAGCCCACACTCTCTAGAGCCCGTGCTCTGCAACAAGAGAAGCCACCGCAATAAGAAGCCCGCACACCTCAACGAAGAGTAGCCCCCACTCGCTGAAACTGGAGAAAGCCCGCGCGCAGCACCAAGACCCAACACAGCCTAAAATAATAAATAAATAAAAATAAAATAAATTTATATAAAAAGAAAAAAGATCATCGGCTGTTAAAAACAAAAGAAAAACAAACGTTCCTGGAGAGTCTATCAGAAGCAAGTCTCCCTGGGAACACAAGCTGTTCGACAAGTTTCTGCCCCCAAGAAGTCAGTCTGATGGTGGAGGGGCATAAACGGGACAAACACGTGATACCCCTGGGTCTCCAGCGTATTTCCTCCTGTAGGTTTGGCTCGCAGTAGGCGCTCAGCGAACGGAAACGGGTGCTAATTAGTATCATTTTCAACGCCAGTCCGCAAAGAGGCCCGTGGGTCGGTGCGAAAAGGAGGCGCTTTTTCTCCCCGGTCCAGGCCCTGCAATCGCTCCCCAGCGCGCCTGGCGGGGCGGCGCGGGAACATCCTGCCCTGCTCCTCCAGCGTCCTGGTCCCCGCTCGGCGCGCGAAGGGAGGGGCGCGGGGGCGCGCACGCAGGGTGTCGGGGGCGCGCTGGCCGCCCGGGGACGCGCACGGGCTGGTCTCTGCCCTAATGCGGCGGCTGGCGGCGAGAGGCGCTGCAGGGGACTCTGGGGAAGTGGCGGCGCCGGCAGCGGACAGCACCGACTGCACCCAGGGCCGGAGCCCGAGCCCTTGCAGGTAGGCGAGCGCGAACAGCAGAGAGATGGGGGTGGGGGTAGAACGGGGGTCATGGAAACCCATCTAGCGACACCCCCTTGTTCCCGCCCTCCTCTGTCCGTCTCCATCCCCTGACCTGTCCCCATCCCCCTCCATCCACACCCCCGACCCTTCTCTCCACGCTGTTACCTGCCCTGAATCCATCGTATAGTCAATATCTGGACCCCACCCCATCCAGCTCCCAACCCCGTCCGCCCCAACACCTTTTCTATCTCACTGGCTGCTTCCCCTCCCCCTTCCTGCACCTCACTCTCTTCCCCTTTTCCTTCTGTCCCTGCCTCATCCCCGAGCTCTGCCCTTACCTGTTTACCTCCACACCCCACTTTGTGTGACCCCTGTCCCTTCTGTTTTTCCTGCCCCGCACACCAGCCTCTCTCCTTGCCCTCCCTGCTCTGGTCCCCACCTCATACCCCCATCACTCTGTGCGCCTGTCTCTCCATCAGCTCCCTCACAGCTTCTGTCCTTCTCGGGTCCCCTCTGCACACCCTGTCCCAGCGCCTTCCCAACTGCCTCTTGGTTTCCTCCTCCACCATCTCAAGAACCCCATCTTCTCCCCCTTGGCTGTTAGCTGGGCTGCCACCCATCGCCTTCCCCACCTGCCCTTCCTGGTGCTTTTGTAGCCACATGGCTTTTACTGAGCCCCCCTCTCTGCCACTGGGCCCTCCTTCCCTGCTTGGGGAGGCCTAGGGCTCTGAAGGCCCTATGTACTCGCTGTTGCAGAATCCACTTCTAACCCCCTTCTGTATGTTTGATCCTATTCATGGCTTGGGGGCAAAGGATGCTGGGTGTTTGTAGGCCTCTCTTATGTTCCTCTTCAGCTACTCTCTTCCCCTAGTTGTTCAGATTTGTTTCCTAGATGCATGGGGGTGGGGCGGTGTTAAACATAGGGAAACTAGGACCCTTGGGGCAGGGGTCCAAGGAGATGGCCGAGCACCCTCTTCCTGGTCCTGATCTGAGCCCTGGGGATGCAAAGGCCTGGATGAGGAGCCCCACTGAAGGGTTGGGGAATTTTGGATTTTAGATGGGATTTTCCTCAGCCTCCAAGTCAGCACTTTGGCATCGGGAGCTGTCATGAGTGTGGCCCATGGGCTGGGCTGAGTGGGCAGAGTGCTGAATCACCTAGTCTCTGGTCCCCATGGCAGCCCCTCTCTTGCCCTGAGCTGGGTTCTGTTCCTCATTCCTTCCTTGGCATTTGGCAGTGGTGTGTGTGTGTGTGTGTATGTGTGTGTGTGTGTGTGTGTGTGTGTTGGGCAGAGATGCCTCCTTCCTCAGTCCAAAGGAGTGGATGACAATGTACCTTTTCTGCCTGTCTGTCTCCAGGCATGAGGGCCTGGTGTGTATTATCTACCCTTGGAACTGTGATGAGCCCTGCTGGGCCGCAGTCAAATCTCGGGCAAGGGCAGATCACGGGGCTTTGAGACCTGGTTGGGCCCAAGTTGAATTGTTTGTATGGAGCTGGAGACCAGCAGGTTCACAGCCCACCGAACTTGAAACGTACGTAGGAGAAGCCCAGGGAAAACGTGTGTGGAGACCCTGGGGATTGGTCATGCCAACTGTGGGAGCAGCGGGCAGGGAGAAGAAGGAAGGCAGAGACCTGTCTCCCCTGGTTTGGGGATGATTGGATCTGGTGGATTTGTATTGCAGGAAGAATTAAAGAAGATGGGGGTGGGGTCTGCTATGCATCTAATAATTCTACCTTTTGTCGTGACAGAGCGGGCACTTCTGAGGCAGTAATTTCTTCCTCTTGTGTTTGGATTCAGCTGAAGGTGTGTGTGTGTGCGCGTGCGTGTGCGCTTGCGTGCGCACGCGTGTTTAGAAAGAAAAAGAGAGAGAGAACGAGAATGAATAACATAGATGAGGAAAGAGACTCACTCACACTTAGGCCAGAAATTGTGTTTCCTGTGAAACAGGAAATGTGAAACAGGGCAGCCCGATTCCTGCCCTGGGGACCTCAGCTAAAATCCCAGGCCTTAAATTGGAGGTTAAGAGCAAATTGCTGACGGATCCTGTCCCTTCTCTGCAAGGCTCCCTCACTTTAGAAACATGAGTGGACTCCTTCAGCTCATGAACAGCAACTCTGAATGGGATTCAGGCAGTGCCCAGCAAGGGGTGGAGGGGCGGGTGTGCAGCTGGGGGACTGGCTGTCCTCTGCTTTGTCAACCTTCTGTACCCCGCCCATCATGAGTGGGGGTGGGGCAGGAAGCTTCCCCTGGCATCAGCGTTCCCAGAGCTGCCAGCTTTTCCTGGCCCAGCGAGGAGGCATCACCTGGAGCCGTCTCTGAGAGCTGATTGGATTAAGGTCCTGACGTTGAAATGCTTGACTGCTTAAGTGGGGGATTCTGATAACAATGTACACATCTCCCAGTTTTGTGCAATGCACCTCATCCCTCATCCCTTGTTTGACATCACAGAGGCTTCAGCAGGGATGCATTGAGGCACACAGAAAGGGAAGCCAGCTCCCTGGAGAGCTGGAGCAAGACCTGACTAGCTCCCTGTGGGCTGATGCAAGCTGGGCTTATGGGGCCGGGCTGGATCTTTCAGGGGTACATTGAAGAGGTAGCTGGTATCTAGGGGTTGGGTTCTGGCTTTGGATATCCAAGGGGTGAGGCATAGAAGGTGGTCCTATTTCTGCAGTGACTGAGAAACAGGATTCCCATCACTCCGTTGTTGCAATGTGTTCCCTTCCCCTGGTGCCACTCTCCTCCAAGACCATCTGAGACCTGGGGTGTGAGGAGCATCACTTAGTCTTTAGAAAAAGAATTTCTTAGGAAACTAGAAAGAGAGAGGCAGAGAAGTTCAGTCTTCAGTCTGTTTGGCCTGGGAGAAGAAGGGAGAAGGAAGTAAGAGGAATTCAAGACTGGTTACATACTTATTCATTCAACAAATACGAATTAAACCCTAGAGTGTGCTGCTCTGCTAGGTGCTGGGATCATAGAGATGAAAAGAGTTCTCTCAGGGCTGCCAGTGTAATGAAAGAGACAAGTTATCAGACAAATAACATAGATAAGCTTGAGTGAGGACATGGGGACAGGGATGGTGAACAGCAGCATCTTTCACTCCAGTGGCATCAGCCCCCCCTTTACCGATGCTGGTTGATGTTGTCAGAATGGTGGTTCAGGGCTGACATGGAAGTTGAATGTGAGGGAGAAGGTGAGGGAGAAGGTAAGATGCAAGATGTTACCAGATCCCCAGCTTGAGGGGGAAGAGGGGATGTTCTGTGTGCAGCTGAACCCTGCTGGCTACTGCTTCAGCCTGAAGGGGGAACTTGGGGACAAGATCGAGGCTACTCAACTCTGCCATTCCTGTTTCCTAAGCTCTTGTATTTTAGGGGCAAAGTGTGGTCAGAATATGCTTAGAATGTCAGAGTGAGTGAGAGGAAAGAGGCCCGGGGGCTGATGGAGAAATAGCAAGTTCAGGTATGTGCTCAGAAACAAGGTGAGTAAAAGTATTGTGAACTCTGACATGGGTGGAAGGGTCTTGGAGTTCTGGGAGGTCAGAGTCAGGTGGGAGTCATCAAAGAGGTCCAGATAGGGGAGAGGAGGTTGATAGTGACAGGGAAATCCTTAAAAGTTACACTCGAGCACAGGTCACCAGGAACATCCATAGCTGAACTGGGAAAGAGCCTAAGGATAGAGACAGCCAGCCTCACCTGTCTGAGGAATCCATCCCCCACCCCTCCACCTACACATCTGATTTAGCTCATTTCATTAGTATGTCCTGAGCCTTTGAAAATGTCCTAGGAACTAAGCTAGATGTTGTGTGTGTAAGTCAAGTGAGAGACACAGAAATGAAAACAAATTAAAATGCGGTACAAGAAATGCTCTACTGGAGGTAAAGGGATTCCTGGCATTGTAAGAGCATGGCTGAGGGGGCCCAGTGGGCTGTAGGACCTGGGCTGATCGTACCACACTGTTTGGACTCCTGCTTTGGCTAGAGCAGCCTGATGTCAAACTTTTGAGCGTTTACTCCAAATGCTCGGCTAGGGCCCAGGCCTAGTTGCAAGGGCAGATGTTAGATGCGTATGGCCTGGTCCTTGGGGCTGCAGGGAAGGGCTCTGAGAGCTAATGGCTGTGCTGGGTGCTTGAGGAGGCACTTCCACAGCTTTGCTGACCTGGGATATTGGTCAGACTGTGCCAGCCAGCTTGAGATTTCTTGAACTACCCTCCTTTCCTTAGGTTTTGAGACAAGCTAGGAAGAATCAAAGTGGCATAATAGAATCGTCATCATTATAGAGTGCTCACTACGTGCCAGGCACCCTACTACATGCTTGGTATTCATCATCTCATTTAACCTTCATAAGGGTTAACTCTACAAAAAAAGTAGTGTTAGGATCCCGGTTTTACACATAATGAAACAGACCCAGAGAGGTTGTGATTTAAGATTATAGAACAGTGAGTTGCAGAGCTAGAATTGAAAATATATTAGTTTGACACCAAAGCCCATGCTCCTCTCCTGTGAGCTCTCTGACCCTGGTAGGACTGGAATGTTTTATCCACTCGTACGAGCCCCTCTAGGAAAATCTGTTAGAAGGGCTCAGTTAGCATGCATTTTTCAGTACCTACTTTGTCCTTCTGAAGGATACAGAAATGTGGTTCCTGCTTTCAAATAGGGGAAATAAGATGGAAACATGTGAAAACCCTTGGAAATAATACAAGACATTGTATAATTAAGTCTTCAGACCCTGGACAGTAAAATTGCAAAGGAAGGAGTTATGCCTCAGTATGGTTTGAGTCAGGGAGGTGACATGGCATCGCAGAAAGTGCTCAGCTTTTGACATCAGACGGACCTGCCTTCAAACCTTGGTTCTTTCACTTACTGGCTGAGGAGCTACAGTTTCCCAGTCTGTGAAATGAGAGTATTAATATGAACCTTGCAGAGCCATAATAAGGATTAAATGTGATGAGGCAGTGAAGGGCCCAGCACCCTCCCTGGCTGGCAGTAAACACTCGCCAATGCTAGCTGCTCTTCAGAGAGGGGTGGGAATGGAGCTGAGCCTTGAAAAATGGGTAGAATTTTAATAAGGAAGGGAAGATGAGAGTTTTCTAGATGAGGGAACCCACAGGGGTATAAGCAAATACTGGATGGGTTCAGGTTCTCTGGGAAAGAAGTGCCTTGCCTCACCCTGCCTGCTTCCCCCAGGTTCCTGCAGTACAGCCTTATAGAAAAGGACACCTTCATGAAAACCAGCCCCATCATTAACAGAGCTTAACTGTGTTTCTCTTTCTGTAAAACTAGAAGACTGCTAAAAGCCTCTAGTCCCAGAAGCCTGTCTCTGGTGTTCATGTAATTGATTAATTTCTTGTCTTGCCTTTCCTCTCCCCAAAGCCATGAAAAAGTGGGGATGCCTGGGGCCTGGTGGGGTCATCCCCTCAGGCCGTCATCATCCCTTCCTGACTACTGTAGCTCCCCTCCTCCAGGAAGCAGCTGCCTGAGCATCTGCCTTCTCCTTGGGCTGCCCCTCTTCACTCTTCCCTTCCCAGACTGGGCCAGCCCCTCCTGAAAGGCCTCCCCGGCAGCCCCTCTCCCCGTCATTATGATGCTAATCGTGTTGTTAATTTTTCTGAGATGCAGAAAGAAAGCCCCAATCTGTTCTAATGAATTTAATTAGAGAGGGGCTTGGAGGGCTTTAGAACCTCTTACCAGGATCACAATAAACAGAGTTAACGAGATAAACAGCTTGGGATCAGCGGCTCAAGGGTAGGAAGGGAAGACTTCTGACTCAGTCCTAGAATGAGGAAGCCCCTGACACTGAAGTTGGAGGAAGGCTGTGTGAGCAGTTGTTCTCCAGGCGGTTTCCCTTTGGGGCTCATTCTGCCTGCCCCACCCAGCCCCATGGACATAGTTGCATATCTAGTTTTGTCCTTAGGTCTCCGTCTGGAGAGGTCTTAGCATTTTCGTCATCATCACCAAACATTTATTGAACGTGGGTAAGGGGTACTGCACCATCTTCTGGAGCAAAATTGAGGCTCCTGAGACCTCATCTCCACCCTAAAGGAGATAAGAGATATATATTCAAAAATAAGGAACATTTGCTAATTCCAGACAGTAAATGCTAGAAGGATGACAGGAGGTTATATTGGGCTTAGATGATCTGTAAAAGCCTCTTGCATGGGTCTTGAGACCTCAAGACTTGAAGACTTAATGGTCAGAGCTGCTGGAGGAGGAGCAGATTCAAAGGCACACGTGTGCAGGGGATGTTTGAGTCATGATGAATAAATGGCATGGCTTGGGTGGTGGGTGCGTGTAATTTCCTGGTGAGGGAACAGTATATTGAGACATAGTCGTAGAGGATCCTGAGTAATGGAGCCTTTACTTTTCTAGCCTGGTCATACTGGGGTCTCACTGCTTTCCCTCTCCGAGCACTTAGGATGGTTGGCTCGGGGAAGGGCTTAGGACAGGATGATTCTGGCCCTTCATGCTGAACTCACTCTCCTGGATCCAGTTTAGGCCAACTGGGGTGGGTTGACCAGATGCTAAATTTTGTTCTCAGATCTTACGACTTTCTGGGATGAGAGTGAATGGCTGGCAGAGCAATTCCAAGGACTTTTCCCAGTGATGAGAGTTCCTTCTTTACCAATGCTGGCCAATTTGCTTTGGCACTTTTTTGCAAGTACTCAGTGGAATCTTCCAGTTCCAGGGTCAGTGAGTTTCGTAACTCTTCCCTTTATATTATTTTCCACTTTTATTTATTTATTTATTTTTTGACCTTGCTCAGCAGCCTGCGGGATCCTAGTTCCCGGACCAGGGATTGAACCGGCCCCCTCAGCAGTGAAAGCTCGGAGTCCCAACCACTGGACCGCCAGGGAACTCCCTCATCTCTTTATATTATTGAGTTCTTTGAATGTGTGTGTGTACGTGTATATGTGTGTTCGTGTGTACACGCTGCTTGTGTTATTGAAATTATTCCGACTAGATTCTCATTCTCGTGTGATCTTTATTTGCATTACAAAAGTTATTAAACATTTCTGGGCCTTAATTTCTCCATGTGCAAGAGCGAAAGAGTCATCCCTGTATCCTATTGTATGTAGATCCATAAACTGAATGCTTTGAGAATAGGATTTTAAACATGAGGAGGTACTATAACTATCGTTTTGACAAGAAGTAAAATATTGAGCTGAAATTTTAAGTCAGTTCTCTCTCCCCCGTGGAACCTCTTGACTTGTAAGACTAGTCAGAGTTTTATTTGGGGGCACCAACAAAGAGTATGCTTTTTGTTATTTTCCATAGTCTGTCTGGGCTTATGCATAATTAGTAATGGAGTCAGTACACTGCTGTCAGGTGTTGGTTGACCTATCCATGCATGTTTGTGTGAGAGACATTGTTACAATGCCAAGGTTATAATACCCGTTGTGCGGTATTTTTCCACTTGTTGGAGGTGACATGTTCTTTATGAAGGAAAATGCCTCTGAGGCCACAGGCAATTTTCCTATGCTGACGTAGGCAAGGACAGAAACTAGATCTCTTTCTGATCGTCATCACACACTGAGTGGAAATGAAGCCTTTGTGACTCATGTTGGGAGCTAAACCAGGGTTCTCTGGCTGATCCCAGCTCTGAGCTGTGCCTTGGTTTGTTTTTACACAATGCTCTTTAGTCTTTGAAGCCTTTATTATGAGCAGAGCACACTTCTGGGTGGCAACTTGTTTTGAGAGAATCTTCAACTCATCGAATGTTAGAGATGGTTTAATCTAAGATCGTTATTTTACTGATCAAAGTGGCTAGTTTCTGGCAAAGTCAGTTCTTCCACACACCAGGCCACTTTAAACACTATATATGAACCTAGTAATGGTACAAGAGGGTATGTAATCAAGTTCCTTAAAGCATGATCTAAACTAGAAATGCTTTGAGGTGTCAGAGAAGAGAGGATATCAAAGTAGACTAAAGTCCTTTGGGAAGGTTTTGAAGTGAAACAGGAGCTGGTCTGGGTCCCTAGGGATGGGTAGGATTTGAATAGATAAAGGTAAGGGAATGGCATTTCTGGTGGGCTAAGGGAGCATAATTAGAGGTTTAGAGGAGGGAACTTATACTCAGGCATTGAATTGGCCAGGCTGGAGCAGTGGAAGCTGCAGCTGGAGGGACCAGCTGGGGCCAGACTCCAGAGAATCTTGAATCTGACTAAGGAGTTGGACTTTGTCTTGGTGAGGAGCATTTAAGCTTCTTAGCTGAGCTTGCTCTTGCTCTAAAGACAAGATTGTGGTGTTAGGAGAAGTGAATGGGGAATTCCGTCACAGGCAGTGGTGGCTGGGGATAGTTGCTTCTGAAGGGGGTTTGGAGAAAAGGGGAGTACTGGAACTTTTAAACACTTGTCGGCTGGTCGGGAGCTTGTCGCTGTCCAGGGTGCTGAGCTGCCATCTGCAACATTTTTCTCCCTGATGATGCCAGGTTAAAAGGTAAAGCCAGGGGCTTCCCTGGTGGCGCAGTGGTTGAGGGTCCGCCTGCTGATTCAGGGGGCACGGGTTCGTGCCCCGGTCCGGGAGGATCCCACGTGCCGTGGAGCGGCTGGGCCCGTGAGCCGTGGCCGCTGGGCCTGCGCGTCCGGAGCCTGTGCTCCGCAGTGGGAGAGGCCGCAGCGGTGAGAGGCCCACGTACCGCAAAAAAAAAAAAGATAAGGCCAGGAAATGCATGGAACCGCCCAAAAGGGATCTGGAAAACTGTCCTGGCTAGGACTAGGTAGCATGTGGGCTTTCTGGCAGCAAATTGGTCTGTCTGCATCATCTGACTTACAATCCTACAATCCTTGTGATGAAAGCAGAAGTTTGGGTTGGGGGAAACTAGTAATGGCCCTTTTAAGAAGGAGTGACCATGTGTGTGCACATACGCATGTTAAAATGACCCAATTTGTAGCCCTATAAATTTTGCCTTAGAGTCTTTGTATTTACATGAGACTCTCAGCACATTGCTTCTTTCATTGTGAAAGAAGCAATGCGCTGGAGAGAGCAACAAAAGTTCCCAGAAGGCCCTACTCATTGCTTCAAATGAAACATCTAAATGTTCAACATTAGTGCTGTCCAATAGAGCTTTCTGTGCTGATGGAAATGTTCTGTATCTGCACTGTCCAACATGGTAGCCACTAGCCACATGTGGCTATTGAGCCTTGAAATGTGGCTAATGTGACTGAGAATTGAATTTTTAATTTGATTTAAATAGCCATGTGTGGCTCCTATATTCAACTGCACAGCTCTAATGTCAGAATCCTTGCAATTTGCACTTACCCTTGCATATTTGTCCCTCCTACCTAAACCTCTTTGACTTAGAGTAAAAATGGACTGTTGAATGGGGATGAGTTTGGCACATTGCTGGAGAAAACCCCAAGCTGAATCTGAACTGAGAGTCCGCGCCTGGCTGTGAGCTTTGCCCTTTTTTATTGTCACGGTGGGGACAACCATGCATGACGCACTGCGGTTTTCCTTTCAAGGGCAAGGAGAAGGCTTCTTGGATTCTGGCTCTGGTCCCAGGGACCTGACCCGAGACTTTTTGGAGCCTTGAATGGGCAAGCAACGCAGTGTGTATGGCCCTGGACACTTGGCTTTGTGGTGAGGTGGGGTACAGATTTTGTGCTGTTACATCAGATGTTTGTGGGCATCCAGCAGAGAGAAGTTCCTGGTCTTGATCCGTCTCCTTTTCTGACTGTAGGCATCATTTCATCTTGTCTACCTGGTATGGGGGATGTGGCCCAGGATGGGGATGTGGGTCAGTGGTAGAGATACCAGAGGGGGAAAATGCTTTAAAATGCCAATTAATAGGCAAGTAATAATAACCTGTCAAAAGACTGGAGCAGAAAATTTCCATTGCATAGGCACGTGCCAGTGCACATATCCTAAACACATTTGACTTCTTTGGGTCTCGGGTCTTAGGCTTTCTATGTATAAGTCTGGTTTCCTAAACCAGAGTGTGTGCTTTTTGAAGCCATGCCTTACAGTTTTCTTCCATAGACTCTCAGTGTTCTGATAATCTTAATAAATGCCTGCTTGTTGAATAGTTCTTTGTTAGCCTGGAGCTATCAGTTTGACTCCTAGAAAATGTGTGCGCATGAATACAAATAATATTTATGAAGCCCCTGCTGGGCATAAGTCTCTGTACTTGGTACTGTGGGCAGTGACAAAGGAGGAGCCAGGGATGGTTGATCTCAGTCTAATGGGAGAGCAAAGGCAGGCATGTGTGAAAAATTATACACACACACAACTGATAGACAGAAACAAAGACTGAAGTGGTAGGAGGGATACAGAGCTGGGGGAGGGGTGCAGGATGTTGGAAGGGTCATTTTATGTATGTGTCTCTGTCTGGCCTTCTCTTGAGGATTCCCTCCTTCATGAGGCTTAGCTGGTACCAGCCACCCCCATGCCTGCAGTGACAGTGCTGCCTTTATGGTGGATCAGGCAGCTCACTGTCTCGCTGGGGCTGTGCTGAGGCGCTGCTGTCCTGAGCTTGCCTCTTCTGTGGTGAAGACACTCGGAGAGGGGGGAGGGGGAGTGGGGGCAAAGACTGTGTGGAAGGGGAAGAAACTCCTTTTTTTTCTTGTCGCTGAAATGGTAACAGGGTCCTGCTCTCAGATTCCCTCCTGGCCACAGAGGGGCTTGTTGGGACTCCAGCAGCTCTGGTACATGGAGCCCCGTGATGCAGGCTCAGGTGAGGCTCTGGAGGCGACGAGAGAAGCAGAGCTTAGTGACGTGGCTCCCCGAAGTCACCTGAGCCCCTTGCTCTACTCTCGAGGGGTGTGCCCTGCCTGGTGGGGAGCAGGTGGGCTGCATCTCCCAGCTGGGGCTGGGGAGGGACTTCTCTGGTTGACTCACAGGGAGGAGCCTGCCCTTTTCCATCCTCCACGAGCACATGAGTCACCTGGGATCTTGTTAAAGTGCAGAGGCAGAATCAGTAGGTTTGGATTGGGCCTGAGAGTCTGCATTTCTAACACGCTCCCACGTAATGCCAGTACTGCCAGTCAGCAAAGCACACTCTGATTGGCAAGGCCCTAGACGTGTGTTCTCAGCCTGGCAACGGATTAGCCTCACCTGGGGAGATTTTAAATGTGCTGCTGCTGGGACCCTCTCTATGCCAAATAATTCACAATCCCTAAGAGCTGGGTCTCGGCACAGGAATGTTGAAAGGTCCTCCTGGTGGTTCTTATATACAGCCCAGGCTGAGAACCACTGGCTCTCTGGATGGTTTTTCTTCTCCCTCTGATCTGCTTTTCACCTGGCTATTCCTTCCTTACCCCAGGAGATGAGAAGTGCCTCGAAGGCGCACAGTGCCTTACCTCACCAGCCCTGCCCCACAGCTGTCCTCAGTCAGCAGGAAGGTGGTCAGTGGCTCGCGCTATCACTCTGGCCACTGCTCCCATGGATGTACCACCAGCCATGAGGGATCAAAGAATGTGGCTGGCTTAGAGCAGACCCGTGCTAGAACCAAAGTGAGTATCCAGTCCCTGGATCCATGCCCAGAACATAGGAAACTTTCAGGAAGTATATATTGAATGGATGATTATTCCATTGTGGGGTAGCAGAAAGGGCACTGGATTAGGGATCTGAAAACCAGATGGATTAGGGATCTGAAAGGACTAGAGCAAGTTATCTAAGCTTCTTTAGGTTTAATTTTCTCAATTGTAAAATGGGGACAATAATGCCTACCTAATAAGACTATTTAAATAAGAATAATATAGGAGAAAGGGCTCTATAAATGCTCGTGTTGTACAGATAAGCGATTGTGTAAGAATTCATTTTAAAAGTGGCCAGCTGAGCTATAGGTATTGGTCTTCCAACCCTTGTTCTACAGACGCTCCCAGGTCCCACCATGTGTGCCTGTGTCCACAGGACAGCCAGGGACTAAGGGACGAGCTGTTGACTGGACACCTGCCCTGTGTCAGGGACTATGCTAGATGCTTGGCTTTTGTCATCTCATTGATTCATCACAACCTTGGACTGGATGTTTATACCCATCACATGGAATAATGGGGGCTCAGAATGGGCCCAAAGTAGGAGAGCTCTAAGTGGCAGAGCTGGGATTGGATCTGATTCCAAAGTCTCCTAATCCTGGCTTATTACCCAATGGGCAACTCTGAATTCCAACATGGGGCTGATGGTCCCTTGTTTGAGAAGTTTCTGTGTCTGGGAGTCACTGTATTGAAGAGTGAGGTAAGAGTCTGAAACTTAAGTCTTAAGTTTCTTACTTAAGTAAGAAACTCCAGTCTTCTGTTAGGGAACGTTAGGGTCCAATGGCACCGAAGTCTTCTGAGTCTTGGCCCACAAGGCACTGTAGAACCACTGCTCTGAGTCTTCATCAGGCCCCAAGGCGGAGGCTGTGACACTTTCCGCACAGAAGAATCACCGTCTGTCCCACAGTCCCCTCTCTGCTTGACAGAGCCACTGAACCCAGCTCTCGTCTGTTTTGCCTACCGAGGTTTACCTTTCATTCTGGTGCTAAAAGAAAATGGGAACATAAAAGGGGACAATCCCAGGAGCCTCCCTCCACACATATAACATCGACAGAATATTTTCATCATCTGGTGCTCGTGTTCCTATCCAGCGGTGTGTGTGTGGGGGGTCTTCTCCAATAGATTTAGCACTGAGAGGAGATCCCAGTGTCTGTTGTTCTGCCCACCTCTCTAGCTTCAGCAGTGCTGCCATTATGACAAGGACACGTCCTGGCAGAAGTCATCCTGGCTAAGCTATTCAGTAAAAGAGCGGGGAGGGCCGAGTTGCATGGTCTGACCAGTTATGGAGGGATCCACCTAGTCCAGGTGCTTATCTGTCTTTACCTGGAAGAGTTCTTTAACTCAAGATCTTATCACATATTAGCTGAGACTAACAGAATCCACACTGGGAGAGAGAAATATATATATATATTTCACTGGGACAGGAAACTCAAGCATGACGACACAGGCACTACACGTATCCCATGTTGGGCCTTTGGATATAAATTTCTGCTCCTCACTGAGAAATGACTAACTCTCTGTTCATGTATCTGGTCTGCATTCGTCCTCTTGCTGTGTTCCAATCTGGCTGACTTTTTTTCTTACGCATTCCATGAAATTCTGTGCTGAGATACTGCTTTCCTGTGTCAAAGCCAGTGGTATTACAGCATCCAGACTTCTCTTAAGCTTTGTTTATGAACTGTTCAGTGTTTCCTTTTAAGTGCAGAGTGTTTATCCATTGTGTGGCTTCAATCTTTTCTCTGCTAAATCTCCATTTTATATTTTGGGTTTCCTTTCTCTTTCTCTCTGAGTGTCCCTAGGGTTTTCTGTTTCTGAGAACTCTGAAACAGAGTTTCAGAGTTTCTGGTTGTGCAGGTCAGCGTGCTGCCGCTCTGATAAGAGTAAGGACTTCCAGTTAGGCCTGGGCTAAAAAATGAATCCCCTATCACCTGGAAGCTTGGCCACCCACGACCTATCTGTGTGACACCGTTAAATACCCTATCTGACTGTAGAGGTCTGGGGTCTTAGTGCTTAATCTTTTCACTCCCACGGACGGTGGCTGTTCCAGCACAACCTGTCCTGGATAGTTTAGGAATCAGCGTGAGCCTACTGGGCTTCTGGGACTTGGGTGGGTTTGGCTGGTGGACCCCAGGTCTCTGGCTCTTTTCCTTCTTCATCTGGCTCCCTTCACAGCAGCGGGGGCCTTCATGATGCACAGACATTGGGGAATGTGGAATGTGCAGGTTAGGGGGAAGTCAAGCTAAAAGGAAATGTAGTAAAAGACTATGATGCTGTGTTGCTGGATCCTTCTGGAAGGTTCTGGAAGGCTGGTGCAGGAGTAGGGTCAGGACCCCATTCTGAGTCAGACTGGGAAAGCCCTCTCTGAACACATTCCATGGTTCCTCTGCATTTTTTTTTTTTGTGGTATGCAGGCCTCTCACTATTGTGGCCTCTCCCGTTGCGGAGCACAGGCTCCGGACGCGCAGGCTCAGCGGCCATGGCTCACGGGCCCAGCCTCTCCGCAGCATGTGGGATCTTCCCGGACCGGGGCACGAACCCGTGTCCCCTGCATCGGCAGACGGACTCTCAACCACTGCGCCACCAGGGAAGCCCCCTCTGCAGTCTTAAACCTTGGAAAATAAAGAGAAAGCTTTTGGATGGCACCCTAAAAAGTTACAGTGGGGGCTTCTGAGAGCAAGAATGCTTTGTTTCTCAACAGGCTGGTGACATCATCTGGGGTCTACCCAGATGCTGGTATGTTGGGGACAGACCAAAACAGGCCAAGTTCTACTCAGTGGTGGCTAAAGATATTCTGCTGGCTTGGACTCTTTTTGCTCCAGATCATTTATCTGCTTTCTCCTCTTTCTGCCCTCCCAGGTTTGTTTTTCTCAGCTCCCAGTGTGGAATGCTCAAGGGCATGCGTCTGGTCTTGCGAGTAGAAGATAGTGCAAGAGCAAGGCCCTGGAATCAGGCTGCCTGGATTCCAGTCTGTCTCTCTATTCACTAGTTGTGTGATCTTTGGCGAATGACTTAAATCTTCTCTAAGTTTCATCTGTAAACCGGGGAGTTAAATAGTGCTTACCCTGCATGGATTTGTGAAGATTAAATTAGATAATGCACATGAACCCCTTTGCATAATGCCTGGGGTTAAATAAGAAGTAGCCGATGAAGGTGAGCTGCTGTTGTTACTTCCCCGCCTTCCCTTCCTTATAGTAGCTTCATGCCCAGCCTTATTCAAGTACACCTAACAACTTTGGGGAGCAATCAGAAAATATTTTTGAGCCTAAAATAGTTGCTCATTTGTGTGCTAGGTACTATGAGAATTACAGTGGAGAAGGAAAGGCAATCTTTGCCCTCAAAAACCTTGTACTCGGGCTTCCCTGGTGGTGCGGTGGTTGAGAGTCCGCCTGCCGATGCAGGGGACGCGGGTTCGTGCCCCGGTCCAGGAGGAACCCACGTGCCGCGGAGCGGCTGGGCCCGTGAGCCATGGCCACTGAGCCTGCACGTCCGGAGCCTGTGCTCCGCAACGGGAGAGGCCACAACAGTGAGGGGCCCCCGTACCGCAAAAAAAAACCCCAAAAAACCTTGCACTCTAGTTGAGCAAGTGTACCAGGCATCCATGCATGGTCAAGATGACTAATTACACAAAGTAATAAAGAATAAATGCAAATGTATGGTTTGGACCACATAGTTCTTGGAGTTTAAGAGAGAGTTCATTTTAATCTATGGTAGTTTGGAAGACTCAAGGAGGAGATTTAGAGTGGAGCTTTGAAAGAGGGAGCTCTTACTCTTTCTGTGCTCCTAACAATCTCATTAGGGAGTGTCTTCAAAGGGGCGGAGGTAGAAATTCAGAAGAAATGGACAATCCAGTTATCCTCAAGCCCTAATTTTCTAATTTCATGCTGGCCACACCTGTAACGAAAAAGGATGGTGGGGAGAAAGGGGTGACTTTCCTGAGGCACAGACACAGTGAGGAAATCAACACAAGGTTAATCAATGAAACAGAGGTAGAAGTGAGACCACATATCAGTCCAGAGTATGAGAGTTCATTTCTTATAATAAGCCATTTCAGTTCCCTCGTTTTGCTCCCTGTAATCTACTTGTAACCTTATCATACCCTTGCCCCACCAAGTTAATACCCTGAGCTAATGTATCATTTCCACTGTAGAGGTGGGGAAACCAAAGCATAGAGAGTTGGGTGACCGGTTCAGGAAGCAGCATGAGTCAGAGCAGAGCCAAGCCAAATTATCTACCTGTGGATTCCCAGTCTAGCTCTCTCCTGAGCTTCTCCTGGGACACAGGTCTCAGCTGGTGTCTAGCATAAGGCAAGCCCTGGATCCCTAGGGGGATGGAGAGCAGTTCAAGCCGCTCTGGCCCAGAACACCATGTGACCATCACTGCACCCTCCCAGCTCTGGCAGCGTTTCAAGTCCTGGTCTCAACAGCCACGGGACTTGGTGGCCAGGCCTGGGAAGAGCCCATTGTCTTCTTGCATGACCACTGGCTATGTGGCTGCTGGCTAGCTTGCTTGTTCAGTTTTCATTTGTTTTGTGTAGGCTGCTCTGAGCCCTATATTCAGCTGCAGCTGGGCAGCTGGCACCTGCTCAACCTTTGCCCCAGTCTATCCTAGAATTCTCCACGCTACTGATGGAAGACTGCTGGCTCTGTGTGTGTAGGGCTGGGGGGCAGCGGGGGAAGGAAGGTGTTAAGCTTCCCGAAAAGTAAATCTCTTTCTCTACTGGGCACTCATTCTGGGAGGAGATAACTCAAGGCTGATGTGTGACTGTATTTTGGGAGCCCCTGTGGTTTTCTTCTTTCAGATGTGTGTAAATTGACCTTGGTTATCAGCCTGACCACCAGTGGGAGGACAGGAAGTGTACTGTGGTCATGGGTTCTAGGCATTTAGTCGCTGTGACCTCCGCCATCCCTGGTTGTTGTCATAACAGCAGCAGCAGTAGTAGTAATACTAGGAAGAGTGAGGTTAGAATAATGACAGCTGCCAGATACTCAGAGCTTATTATGTGCTGTGGGCTTTTAATAGGTGTCTCACTCCACACTCACTTATGAAGTATTTTCAGTGGCCTTGCTTTACAGGCAAGGAAAGGGAAGCACAGGGAGCTTGATGGCTTTTTTCTGAGGTCGCTCGGCTAGTAAGCTGTGTGTTCGGGGCTTCAGTTCAGACCCTTCTGATTCCAGTCAGGTTCTATCCTACTGAGCGCTTAACCTTCGGTGTTCTCCTGAATGCTGAGAAGATCCTTCCCTGCCAGAAAGTCCACTGTAACCCTGACCACCACCCTGTTCCCTCCCGCTGGAGTAAAAGGCACAGGTCTGACCAGCTGATGGATTCCTCGGTTATGGGGAAGCCTTAGTATCTCATGGGTTTCTTAGACATCTGAGCTTGGGGAGTCCATCACTTTGCACAGGAGGAGGATGAAGCCCGAGGAAGGGACTCACTCAAAGCTGGCAGCAACCTAATAGCAAAGTGAGGAGTAGAACCCAGCCTCCCGGCTGGTAGCCCAAACTTGTCTCACCACCGTCTACTTGTAGAGCACCTTTGCTGCCCCACGCCTCTCCACCCACCTACCCCAGATGCCAGTGTGAGACAGTGGGGAAGGGGGAGGGCCAGGCCGAATTCTCTTTCCCACTGGGCTACTGACTTCCATAGGCAGGGGAGAGTCCCGACTAGCTCTTTCCTCCAAAGTGCACAGCCTCTTTTCCTTTGTGTCGGTTACCCTCTGGTGCACTTGGGAAGTCGGGGGGTTGTAGAGGACTTGACTCTTTCCTGCCACTCCGCACCCCCTTCTACCTTTTCTCTCCAGGAAATTCCACAAACCCAGTAGGTTATGAGAGACTCTTCCCTGGCCTGGTGACGGATGCGCTTCTATCTCCATTTGAAGACAGCCACTTTGTATTTTGCGTCTTTCCCCATGAGCAGGAGGCATGGGGGGTAAGGAGTAGTGGTGGGAGTTGTCAGGTTCGTCTCTTTCTGAGGTAGAAGCTCACAGGATCCCTCCAGAGCCAGAGGAACTCGATTGCATTAGTCTCAGCTATGTTGTGGATAAGATGAATACAGAGGTGGATGGCAGTCTGGGTCTTAGGGACTCATTTCTGGCTCTGCCTTTGTCTTCTCATTAACCCACTGGAAACAGTGATCATTTCCCCATTTCCCAGAGGGACACACTGAGACTCAGGGACCCAGAGCCCCAACCAGGGAAGTCTTGAGAATTCATCCTGTCCTTCTCATCCCTCCTGTCCAGGAACTGACGCTACCTCTTAGCAGGGATAGAAAGATTCAGTGGGTTGGATACAATCCCCTTTGTCATTATTTTTTTTAACAACTTGTATTAAAGTAAAGCATATATACAGTGAAGTACAGAAATCCACATTTTATGTTTCTTAAATGTTAGTTTTCTGGTTATAAAGGTAAAAGTTATAAAACTTGAAAAAAATTAACAAACAAAACCCCCAATCACTTAGAAATAAGAGCCATTAAGATTTGATGTGCATGTTTTCAGTTGATCTTATCCTGGTTTGAGAGTTATTGCTAGAAGTCGGCCACTGGGGACAGAGGACAAGGACAGGGGTCCTGGAGGGTCCTTTGCCCCTTCTCAGGATGTTTCATTCCTGGTCCCAGCTACAGCCTAGATTCTGATTTTTATTTTTTTTATTTTTATTTTTTTTTATTATTAGCTTCTGATCTTCACCTGCAACTTAGAAACATTATCATCCCTGCCCCAACTGTTAGTAAATCAAATAATTAGCAGTAACACCGTGCAAGCCATTATTTGAATGACCCTGCATTGTTCAAAGTACAAAAGTCAGGTTTGACACGTTGGGAAGAGAGTCCTAGAGCATTTGAGGCCAGGTGTGGCCCAGGGAGACCAGTTTTGGCCTGGGTAAATGCTGCATGTTTACACACATCTGGATTGGTGTCTGCCTCTAGCCTGCTTCTCAGGCCTCCCTTTGGGGCTTTATTGAACAAGACTTGGAGGGCAGCAGCCACTGAGTAGGAGGATGTGGCCTCACTCTTGGGCCCGTCAACCCAACTCTTTGCGTCTGAGCCTCCCTGCAGAGATTGGCTTCCACTGGGGCATTAAGTCATTTTACGTGGAGTGTTCAGAAGAGTACTTGGCGCTGCGAGAGCTCTGCCAATGTTCCTGTATACCATCGTCATCCAGACCACTGTCTCGTTATCCAGGCTGGGACAGAAACTGTCAGAGCCGCAAGGGACCTTAAACACAGGCTACTCTGTGAGTCTCAGACTTCAGCCTGCATCAGAGCCCCCTGGATGGCTTCTTAGAACACAGGTTGCTGGGCCTCACCCCCACAGTTCCTGAGTCAGGCCTTCTGGGGTGGGGCCCAAGAATGTGCATTTCTGACAAGTTCTCAGGTGTTGCTGCTGCTGGTTCAGGGACCGCACTTGAAGAACCACTGATCCACCTCTTTCATTTTCGCAAGTGTGAGCCTGCTATAGTCTGAAAGCTTGTGTTCCCCCCAAATTTTATATGTTGAAAACCTAATGCTTAAGGTGAAGGTATTAGGAGGTGGGGTTTTTGGGAGGTGATGAGGTCAGGAGGGTGCTACCCTCATGAATGGGATCAGTGCCCTTATATAAGAGACCCCAGAGAGCTAGCTCATCCCTTCCACCGTGTGAGGACACAGCAGGAAGGCAGCCGTCTGCAGCCGGAAGAGGGTCCTCACCAGAACCTGACCGTGCTGGCACCCTGGTCTTAGACTCCCAGCCTCCAGAACTGTGAGAAGTAAATTTCTGTTGTTTGTAAGGCACCCAGTCTGTGGTATTGTTTTTGGAGCAGTCCGAAGGGGCTAAGCCAGCATGGTGGACCACACCATGTCCTGGTCCGTTTATCCTCTGGGAGGTGCCAGCAGCTGGGTCGTGAGGGACTGCTTTCTTGATGCGATAGAAACTGTCCCAACTCTGTGGAAAGGGGACAGATACAGCATGACCCAGGGGTGAGAAGGAGAAGCAGGTGTACAAATCCTGGCCCTGCTACAATTCCATTTATTCATCCAAGAAACAGTTATCACGTATATCCTGTGGGAAAAGAGCTGTGCCTGCTGCTGTGCGGCCTAACCAGGCAAACAGGCCCTTGACAGGGCCTCACCCTCAGATGGGCTTTGGAGCCATCCTGTCACTGCTGGCTGCACAGGGAGAGGAGAGAACTCAGAGTCAGGAGACTGGGTACTGAGCCTCACTCAGCCCCGACTCACCAGGAGACCTCAGCTAAATCCTTCTCGGTAGACCTCAGTTTCTTCATTAAAAAATTCAGTGCAGGGCTTCCCTGGTGGCGCAGTGGTTGCGAGTCCGTCTGCCAATGCAGGGGACACGGGTTCGTGCCCCGGTCCGGGAAGATCCCACATGCCGCAGAGCAACTAAGCGCGTGCGCCACAACTACTGAGCTTGCACTCTAGAGCCCGTGAGCCATGGCCGCTGAGCCTGTGCATCCGGAGCCTGTGCTCCGCAACGGGAGAGGCCACAACAGTGAGAGTCCCGCGTACCGGGAAAAAAAAAAAAAAAAAAAATTCAGTGCAGCAGTGGGTGAGGTGATGGTTGAACAAGACCTGTTCCCTAACCTGTAATTCTAAAACTCTGGGGGCTCTCAAGTGGTTAAAATGTCATCTGACTTCATTTCTGTTATTTATTTAGTTAGTTAGTTAGTTAATTTTTGTCTGTGTTGGGTCTTCGTTGCTGCATATGGACTTTAGTTGCGGCGAGCGGGGGCTACTCTTCATCGCGGTGCGCGGGATTCTCATTGTTGTGGCTTCTCTTATTGTGGAGCATGGGCTCTAGGCGCGTGGGCTTCAGTAGTTGTGGCTCGTGGGCTCTAGAGTGCAAGCTCAGTAGTTGTGGCGCACGCGCTTAGTTGCTCTGCGGCATGTGGAATCTTCCCGGACCAGGGCTCGAACCCGTGTCCCCTGCATTGGCAGGCGGATTCTTAACCACTGCGCCTCCATGGAAGCCCCTTCATTTCTGTTTTTAATCAATTAATACTTTTATTCCATTTTTTCCTCCTTAATATGAGACAGATTGGGGCTCTCCTAGCGTGTGAGGTGTGAGGACTTCGAGGAGATTAGGTACTGTATTATCTTCTGAACACTGCTGACTGCAGGGTGCTTTTGCCCTCAGAGTTTTAATTTGCTTCTCTTCTTAGTCATCTATTATTGCGTTTATCCATAATGAACCATGAGTGGAGGCAGGAAACATGGACCGTCACGGAGCTAATGAGGAACACAGTAATAATGATTCTACAAATTTGCCTGAAGATGATGGTTACCAGATTGTACTCATTTGACCAGAATTTTTATATAGCACATCAAGATGTTTCTAATACTCAAAAAAAGTGATAAATATACCTAAAGTGGATTTTCATTTACTGGAAATAAATACTTTTTACACCTATAACAGAGAAGTGCATGTAAATTAGTCTGAATACTTCTCTCTTGCAGAA
This sequence comes from Stenella coeruleoalba, assembly GCF_951394435.1. Classification (NCBI taxonomy): domain Eukaryota; kingdom Metazoa; phylum Chordata; class Mammalia; order Artiodactyla; family Delphinidae; genus Stenella; species Stenella coeruleoalba. Next base: position 160,895,474 of record NC_137169.1, read on the forward strand.
ACAAAATTTCAAACTTACAAAAAGCACCAAGGATAAGAATTTCCAGCTTCAGGATGTGAGAGCAGCTTTTGACTATTGTTGTATCTTAACATTTGATTCAATTACTATAGTGTAATTTGATCCCCAAGCCTGACATGATATAATATGCCACCTAAAAATGTGTTAACAAATCATGCTTCTTCTTGTATAGTTAACCTGAACTAAATTGGACAGTATGTGCGACTTGCTAAATTGGGAAGGGGGAGAGTCAAATTTATGCATGTAATAACCATTATTAAAGATTGTGTTAAAACCGCACTTTATAAAAATTTTAATAATAATCTGATCTAAAATAGCATATTTTTAAACTTAAAGATATGCAAAAATAACCAAATTATGATATCATTTCCTTGGCGTGATTACAAGACAGAAAGATGGGAAGTGTTAACAAGAACAACTTCTGAGGTTCCTTCTGCCTCTGACACACTAGGATTCTAGGATGGTGCAGGGTCTGAAAACCATGATGAAGAACAGGAGAATATGTTAGTTTGGGGGCTGTGGACACAGTATGCCCCCTTTCCCCTAGATTGTTGTTGGAAATGGGATTAGACAAGGTCTTTGAGGGTCCAGATGTCAGAACTACAGAAAGCAACATTCTGTCCAACTTACCTAAGAACTTTCTAACCATTAGACTCATTGGATTATAGAGTTGGATGGGATGTTAGATATCATCTGACCCTATAAGAGCTTCCTCCAAATAAGAAGTGGAGTGAGAAGCCTTGCAAGGAGTGAGCTCTGTGTCTTAGGGAGTGTTTAAGCAGAGGCCAGTTGACCCCAGGCCTGGGATGGTGGCCTGCTCTGCTGGCCTCAATGGCTGGAGCCTGCTAGTGGGGCTCAGAAATGAGTGTGGCCAAATGGTCACTGCTCTCTCCCCTAAAAGTTGTCTTTGGCAGAGGTCAGTCCAGGGATGGATGACTTTGGGGCCTGGTCCTGGGACTTCTGGGAGCACTGCTGTGGCACCATGGGGGCTCTCACCAAACTCTTAGGCATGCCTCGACTGGGTGAGCTGGCTGGCGTGTCTTCAATGGCATCAGAATTTTAGCTACATGTTTGAAAGAGATGCTAATGGCCTGGTCTGGAGGAAGGGCCCTTGGACTTGGAGTTGGGACACATCTGAGGCCTCACATAGCCTAAAGCATCTTCTGCACTGTCAGTAGACACTGTCTCCATGCCACTTCCTCCCAGCCTGGCTTGCCTCTTTTCTGACCACATTAACAGATGGGAAGCAAATGTCACAGAAAGCCCAAACCCTAGATAATCTACAGTCCACATTTGGTTTATGAATGATCTACTGCATATCATTTTTACACAGATTATCTTTCCTAATTTTTCTTTTGCTGAGGCTGAAAACAAACGCTTTTATATACTTTGAGCCCCTATTAGAAGTGGGGTACCCACTGCATTCATTCAGGCTCAGAAGTAAGCTATCCTAGGCCTGGACATTTGCTGCAGATAATTGATTACCTTTAGTTCCCCACAATCCCATTAGCTTATATTCTTATACGTTAATTCTCTTCAACTTTGGTCATTTCCTGTGTGTGTGTGTGTGTCTCCATATACCCCATTTAGACTTGACTGGCCTCTCCAAGCCCCAGCCTAGGGCCTTCTTTCTGTATCTTTCTATAGTCAGGGCTCAGTAACTAGCTCCCATATTATTTTGGGGTGCAGTTAAGATGAAGCCAATTGAAGCATAGGGTTTATAACCCTGAGCCAGTCCTTCATGTTCTTTTCCTATCTGAGGGAGGCATTTGCTGTGTGCGTGTGTGTCCTGAACACAGCTGTTCACACGGTGCATACCTCCTGGTATGGTGTCAAACCCATGCCAGCCCCTGTAGATCTCACTGACATATGTTGAGAGACGTCTCTGATGCTCTTGACTTGTCCACTTGGAGAGTGAGAAGGGAATCCCTGTTGGTGAAGGTGTGAGTGAGTTTCTCAGTGGGGTTCTCAGGACACACCCTTTCTGCCTGCTACTCAACTGGATCTCTGCTGGCATAGGAAAGGGGGAAGGGGGAGGGGCTAGAGAGAGATGGGCCACCGGAGAGCTGATTGGCTTCTTTTCTGCTCTTCTTGAACGGGCTCCAAGCACGCTTCCTGACTGTCTCTCAAACCTAGACTTGACCATTAGCATAACCTTGCGGCTAGATTGTTTGCTGACTGCCCTTAGGCTGCCTCACTCCACCCTCCAGGCCTTTCTGTCTAACCTATTCACAGACTCTCGGCAAGGGCCAAAATCCTTGCCACTTCTCTTTCCCTTGCTCATTCTGATATCTGGGCCATGGGTCCATCCCACTGCGAGTGGGGGCTGCGTGTAGGTGGCCTCAACTACTTCCACTTTCCCCACCTGGGCCGCTTCATTTTGTGGCAGACACTTCACCCAGGAGGTGAGTACCTGTCTTGGGGGAGGGGCCAGCTCAGCACCCGGGAGCTTGGCCTGAGACAGTAGAGCGCGGCTGCGTTGCCTCCCCCACCCTCCTGACCTGGGAAATCCTCTAAGCTGACCTAATTACCTGCAGTGAGAAACTGCATACTGATTCCCAGCAGACGTTGTAGTTTGAGGAGGGAGGGGGCCCTTGGACAGGTGGGTGTGTGCCAGCCTGGGATTAGCCCTTTTGTGGCTGCCTCCCTAGGACAAGTGTCTCCTTTCACTTTGCCATCCTTGTGGAGGTGAACCCCTTTGGAGTCCTTCCAGCCTGGTCAGTCCTCCCCCGGTCATCCATTCGTCTGGGGGATACAGGAACCCCAGTCCCAGCTTAGCACAGATCTGCCTTACCTGGGGGCATTTCTGCTCCTTTCTCTCGGTGGGGGTCATCAGGGGATGGTGTATTTAGCCAGAGTCCCAGTCTTTCCTCCTTCAGGGTCCCCTTCCACCCCTGTCCAGGCAGGAGCCGTTCGGTCCCCTGGCGAGTCCCTGGTGAGAAGCAGTTTTCCGCTGAACCCTCTCCAGGCCTCACTGTGCTGCCAGCTGTTCCTCCAGACCCACCACCTCCAGGGATGCTGGAACCCTGGGGGCTGCTGTGCCCGGCAGGTCCCTGTGCTCATCAAGTGGTTATGGAGCATGTGCTTTATGAAGAGTGTCTTCCGTTGTCTCATGCTTTGGAGTGTGCAGGGTTCTTTACCTGCAAGGCCATATTTGAGCTTCCTTACAGTGCTTGGAGAGCTCTGACTGGGAGCCTGGAGGAGGACCCCTGAGATTCAGGCTCAGTCAATGAGGGAGGCATGGAGCCAGGATCAGCTCTCAGCCCACCTGACTCCAGCAATGGGCTTCTGCCACCACCACAGACGCGGCGTTAGTGCTTGGCAGATAGAACACATGTATGCGCCTCAGTCCCTTCCTCAAGTTTATAATCTTAATGTGGGAACAAAAGTTACACATGCAGAAAAAGAATCAGGAACACCATTCCATGCTCGAATATAATTGACTCTCATTGGCAGCCGATAGACAGCACTGGGGATAGGAGGGAGGAAGGAAGTCCATTGTTGACTGGGGTCGTTGGGGAAGCCTCTGTGGAAAAGTCAGGCTTTAAGCTCAGCATTAAAAGATCAATAATATATATTTTTAACATCTTTATTGGAGTATAATTGCTTTACAATGCTGTGTTAGTTTCTGCTGTGTAACAGTGTATCAGCTATATGTATACAGATATCCCCTCCTTCTTGCGTCTCCCTCCCACCGTCCCTATCCCACCCCTCTAGGTGGTCACAAAGCACCGAGCTAATCTCCCTGTGCTGTGCGGCTGCTTCCCACTTGCTATCTATTTTACACTTGGTAGTGTATATATAAGTCCATGCCACTCTCTCACTTTGTCCCAGCTTCCCCTTCCCCCTCTCCATGTCCTCAAGTCCATTCTCTATGTCTGCGTCTTTATTCCTGTGTTGCCCCTAGGTTCTTCAGAACCATTTTTTTTTTAGATTCCATATATATGTGTTAGCATACGGTATTTGTTTTTCTCTTTCTGACTGACTTCACATGGGGAAAAGGAGAGAGAATGATGAACAAGGAAGCAGAGGGAGTAGAAAGAGTGAGGAGACCTCTAACTGCAGGACAAGATGTATGTGTGGAGCAGGGGAGGCTGAGCGATCCCTGATTGTGTGCACGTGTGTGCACGCATGAGTGTAAATGTCTGTAAAGCCTACACCGAGGTAGAGAGACTGATCTCCCGTATACCTAGGGCTTAACTTAAAAAAATAATTTATTGAGATGCAATTTGCATGACGTAACATTAACAATTTTTAAGTGAACAATTCAGTGACATTTAATAGATTCACCATGTTGTGCCACCACCACCTCTCTCTAGCTTTGAAGCTTTCTCGTCACCCCTGAAGAACAGCCCATACCCATTGAGCAGTTGCCCTCCATTTCCCCCTCCCCCACCCCCTGGCAACCGCTCATCTGTTTTCTGTCCGTATGGATTTGCCGGTACTGGAACCATACAATGTGTAGCCTTTTGTGTCTGGCTTCTTTCACTTAGTTTTCACTAATCCACATTGTAGCACGTATCAGGACTTCATCCCATTTCATGGCTAAATAATATTCCGTCGTGTGTATATAGCATAACTTGTTTATTCATTCATCCGTTGATGGACTTTTGGGTTGTTTCCACCTTTTGGCCACTGTGAATGGTGCTGCTGTGGAAAATGTGTATACGTGCACTTGTTTGAGTACCTGTTTTCAATTTTGGGGGTGTCTGCTTAGGAGTGGAATTGTAGGGTCATATGGTAATTCTGTGTTTAAGTTACAGAGGAACCACCAAACTGTTCTTTCCAGGGACTGCACCATTTTATGTTCCCACAGGGATGCACTAGGGTTCCAGTTTCTCCACAGCCTCCACCTAGTGCTTATCCTTTGACCTGAAGACCACCCCTCACAGCTTTACACACTAGACAGCAGGTGCTGCCTCTTTCTCACAATAGAGCCTTAAGTCCACTCACCTTGGGCTGGGGGCCTTGGCCGCTTCTAGCTCTTGTCATTCCTTGTTGCACATTGGTTCTGCCTTTGGGGCAGCCTTGTGTTCTCTTAGGTTAGGGAACTGAACCCCAAGAAGTGGGATGACTCTGCTGTGGTCATCCTAAGCAGAGGAACCCAGGACCGCTGCAGTTTCCTGTACAGACTGGCCCTGCCTTCCTGGCACCGGGTCGGCTGGCTGGCTCCTGGGCTGGTCTGTCCTGCCTCTCGTGTGCCCTCTGTCTCCCAGCTTCAGGGCCCTGGAAGCCCATTGTGTGAACACATGGGATCTCAAAGTTCTCTGGCTGTGCTGCTGAGATGATGTTTTCATTCTGTTTGGCACCCCAAAATGACAACTGGCTTTAAGGGGGTCTTATTTGGGTAGTGTATTTCTAGGGCTGCCATAACAAAGTATTACAGACTGGGTGGCTTAAACAACAGAAATTTATTTCCTCACAGTTCTGAAGCCTGGAAGTCCAAGATCCAAGTATCAGCAGGTTGGTTTCTTCTGCGGCCTCTCTCCTTGGCTGGTAGATGGTCCTCTTTTCCCTGTGTTCTCCCATGAGTTTCCCTCAGTACATCTGTGTTCTAACCTTGTCTTCTTATAAGAACACCAGTCATATTGGATTTGGGCCCACCCTAATGACCTCATTTTACCTTAATTATCTCTTTAAAAGGTCAGAATTCAGTCCCATTCTGTGATGCTGGAGGTTTGGACTTCAACATAGGAGTTTTGGGGTCACAGTTCAGCCCGTAACAGGTGGATAGAGCAGCTAGGGTGATAATGATGAGGGAGGCAGAGAGGCGGGGGGATGGAGGGTTAGGGGGCCCCAGTGATTTCTCCTGGTTCCTCTTTGGTTTCCAAGTGACTCTCCTTCAGGCAAATACACAATAGGTAGAGGAGGGGAGATTAATGGTGGCATTGAAGAGGGCACTGGGGGCTTCGGGGAGGCAGGCAAGCAGTGTCCATGATCAGTAATTTATTCCTGGATACCATGCAGGAGGGCGTCGTCATGGCAACAGGCGGCTCCTGAGTGGTTGGCCTGAGAGTTACCTCTCAAAGCCTCCCCTCCCCTTCCCCTCATTTTTCTTGTGTCTCAGGAGCCTTCTTGTGGGGTGGAGGCTGCCTGCTTTCAGTGTGGGGACTCTGTAGCAGCTCCTTCCCCACCCCGGTGTGGCCCCAGGGTGGGGGATGACCAGGGCCGTAGCCTGACTCCTTTTTCTGGAAAGACCCTCCAGAGGTCATTTCACCGGCTTTTCAGCTGCCGGGCCTCTCCCCTTAGTGCAGGCACTCTGCGTGCTGCTTTTCCTAGAGCCTGTTTCACACTGTCCCTTGGTGTCTCCTAGCAAATGGAATGAATTAACTTCTTGCCACACTCACTGTGCCTCTGTCCTTGGGGAGATCCCCTCAAGCAGCGCAGCTGGGCAGTGCCTTCCCCTGCCTTAGTCATCCTTGCACTGCCCGTCATTGGCTGCAGAAGTCCGTCCTTCATCCCTTCCTCCTGGCCTCGGTGGACGGGAACATGCCAGAAGCATGCAGCTAACCAGGAAGTCTGTACTCCCCCCTGTACTCTAGGCTCCATGGTGCCTCATAGTAGGTGCCTGGTAAATGTTGGCATTGTGTGTGCAAGAAATGAAAGCGAGGTGCGAAGGAGGCCTGGGCTAATGACTAAGTCAGCAGCAGGCCTTGTGTGCCTAGGTCTCTCTCCCAGTCTTTCCTGGAGGCTGGGTCTCAGGTCCAACAGCTGCACTGAGCCTCAGCAAGAGAGACCATTGAATTTTTTTTGTTGTTTTTATACAGCAGGTTCTTATTAGTAATCTGCTTTATACACATTAATGTATATATGTCAATCCCAATCTCCCAATTCATCCCACCACCACCACCCAAGACCACTGAATTTTTTTTTTTTTTGCGGTACGCGGGCCTCTCACTGTTGTGGCCTCTCCCGTTGCGGAGCACAGGCTCCGGACGCACAGGCTCAGCGGCCGTGGCTCATGGACGCAGCCGCTCCACGGCATGTGGGATCCTCCCGGACCGGGGCACGAACCCATGTCCCCTGCATTGGCAGGCGGACTCTCAACCACTGCGCCACCAGGGAAGCCCGAGACAACTGAATTTTTAAAGTTATTTTTCATATGTACTACAATTCACTGCTCCCCTGATTCACTGGCTGTCACAACTAATAAGGGATCTGGGTCGGTAATAACCATGTAAGACTTAATGTTATTAGTCCTGTAATTGGTGCTAAGGGTCTTGTCTGTTCTCTGAATTTGTAAATCCTCACACACGAAGATTAGGAAAACATACCCCTAAGCTGGAGGCGGCCACGGGTGGCTGGAGAGCAGCCTCAGCTGCCCGACTGGTGTGTGAGTTTCCTGCTAAAGCCTCCAGCTGGGCCTGCAGATATGCCCCGGGAGCATCTGTGAGCCCCTCGGGGAGCTGGGGAAAGAAGGGAGGGGGTGCCTTGCAGAGCAGTGTGGCCTGGGTTGCCCTCATGACAAGCAGCTGCTGGTGAAGAGGGGAGTCTTATCTCCAGGGGAAGGACAGCTCCTTCCCTGCCCCCTCCCCAGCGCATAGGCTCACAGCCCTGATGACCCCAAAGAGATAGCAGTGATGTCCTAATCAGATGGTCATGATGCTACAGGCAGAGATTAGAGTTGACAGGAAAAGCAGCTGAATTAGAAAAGTCCTCCTCTGGCCTTATCTCGGGAAATGTCCCTGCTTCTCACCACAGGGGATCTTTTTTTCACACATGGCTTGAGTGCCCATCAAAAAGCATTTACTGGGCTTCCCTGGTGGCACAGTGGTTGAGAGTCCGCCTGCCGATGCCCCGGTCCGGGAAGATCCCACATGCCGTGGAGCGGCTGGGCCCGTGAGCCATGGCCGCTGAGCCTGCGCGTCCGGAGCCTGTGCTCTGCAACGGGAGAGGTCACAACAGTGAGAGGCCCGCGTACCACAAAAAAAAAAAAAAAAAAGCATTTACTGTGGGCTTGATGGTTTTGGTGACTGTCACTGGTGTGTGGGCCAGTGGCCTTGCACCCTTTCTTCTCTCCCACCTGTGACACTTCAGCACTGCTCCCTGTGAGCGCTGCCATCCGGCGCCAGCACCACTGCCCTCTGCATACCGCTCTCCTGCCAGAGATCAGCATAGAAACTCTGCCAGCTTCTTTTTTCTTTTTCTTCTTTGTGGTAAAACACATATAACATAAAACTGACCATTTTAACCATTTTCAGGTGTTCACTTTGTGGCATCTTGTTTATTCACAGTGCTGTGCGCCATCACCACTGTCTAGTTCTCCCGTCTCTAGCCCCTGGCAACCATTAATCTGTTCTCTCGACATGCCTCTTCTGGACATTTCATATAAATGGAATCATACACTATGTGGCCTTTTGTGACTGGCTTCTTTCAACTTAGCATAATGTTTTCAAGGTTCATTCACACTGCAGCAGGAGACAGTACTTTTTTTTTTTTGTACAGCAGGTTCTTATTAGTTATCTGTTTTATACATATTAGTGTATATATGTCAGGCCCAATCTCCCAGTTCATTCCTGTTTGTGGCTCTATAATATTTCATCTGTATACATCACATTTTGTTTATCCATTGATCTGTTGATGGACATTTTGGTTTATTGTGAGTAGTGTTATGAACATTTCTGTTGATGTTTTTATTTGAGCACGTGTCTTCAGTATTTTGGGGTATATACCTAGGAGTGGAGTTTCTGGGTCATATGGTAATTCAATGTTTAACTCAACGAGGACCCACCAGACTTTGCCAACGTCTTTACATGTGCCACTCCCTGTCTTCTTGTCAGAGAGTGGGCAGCCTGGCCCCTATGCCCACTCTAGGCTATGACCTTTGGTAGCCACTTTTGGAAAGTTTCTAGTTCCTAGCGCCTGGTCAGACACAGTGACGTGAGTGGACACAACAAAGGAATCTATGGCGACAATGGAGTGATTTCTAATTGTTTTTAAAGGTATAACCAGATCTTAATGATTCACACATGTGCTTTCCTCCAAAGCTGCACCACTTGAGGGCTGCATGTTTGTCCCTACAGTGGATCCAGTGCTCAGAATCTTGCTTCATCCTCCCTAGGAACAGTCTTCAGAGATCTTGCCTTGATAATCATTCTTTACTTTTAACATTAAGTAGTATTCCCAACTGCATCACCAACCATCTTTGCCATTCTTAGCCCTATCTTTCGGGGTAAGAGGAAACATCAAATCTACCCACATAGGATAAAAATTTGCCACCTTGGGGGCGCATCAAAAGAATACGCTACAGGCTTTGAAAGCAGTTCCAAAGGAGAAGCTTCAGAAATGTTCTCAGCACGGGAGAGTGCATTGTTGGAATATGTATATAGCCTCCCAAGGGGACTTCTTTGAAGGAGTCAGCACTCATTTGAATGTATAAGTTCTGGTGTGTTCATTTAAAAGATCAGTCAGAAAGCCTTATAGGCGTACAATAAAAAGATGATGTGAATGGTGGTTGAATTATATACAGCTCCAAGATATCAAGAAAGATATGCATTTTGGGAGTTTTAGGGAGACAAAGTCTAAAATATAACCTGGGATTGTGGTGGGATGGTTAACACAAAATAGTATTGCCCAGCTGCCGGGGAGGAGAGGGGTCAGTGGGGAGCATCCCCTCTTCATGAGGGTTAGTAGGGCAGTTAGGGTATTCCAACCATTGGTCTGGCTGGGAAGGGGACCATGTACAGAATGTCTGTTTTGATCGTTCTCCATCTTTGGGGGCAATGTGAGAAGGGAGGCTGGTGACCAGTACGTACAGGTGAACTGGTGCCTTGGTGAGTTGAATTTTTAAAATTTTAAAATAGCACATCTCTTGCTGTAGCCTGGACAACCCAGGGGTTCCTTTTAAAGGTTAAATATTTCAGCCAGCTTTGGAAGTCTGTCAGAGAACTCCAGGCAAAGCTCCTAGACCAAAGTTCTGGATATATTTCACCTACCAGATGGTAGTATTTTTCTTCCTTGTTCAGAAAGCTAAGGGACTTCCCTGGTGGCACAGTGGATGAGACTCCGCACTCCCAATGCAGGGGGCCCGGGTTCAATCCCTGGTCGGGGAACTAGATCCCATATCCGTGCCGCAACCAAGAGTTCGCATGCCACAACTAAGGAGCCCACACGGCACAACTAAGGAGCTCACGTACCACAACAAAGGAGCCCGCCTGCCACAATTAAGGAGCTGGTGAGCTGCAACTAAGGAGCCTTGGAGCATCAACTAAGGAGGAGCCTGCAAGCCGCAACTAAGGAGACTGCCTGCCTCACCTAAGACCTGGTGCAACCAAATAAATAAATATTAAAAAGAAAAAGAAACATAGCTGAAGTCAGCAGTGAAGGGGATGGAACTAAAGACATCTAGAGAGTGGCCTGGAGGGTCAGGGATGTATGGTCTGGTTCTCATGAGATTTCGGAGGCACTTTGGAGGCTGGTGACACTGTCCCCCAGGCCCGAGAAGTGAATGACAAGGTCAGTGGAATTTCAAGAATAGATCCCTCTACCACTCCATCATCACAGTGGCTCACCCCGAGGTTTGAAGAATATCGCCCTCTGGGGAAATATTCTTCTGAAATCTCTTTCATATCTTTGTCGCATTTGTCCTGACCATCATTTATTTGGGGTCAGATACTGATGGGTTTGACAGCAAAGCAGGGAAGGATGCTGCAGTGATTTTAAAAAAAATTGTTTTTTATTGCTGTAAATGTGTGTGTTTGTGGCATAAAATTTGCCATTTAAACAATTTTAAGTATACAATTCGTGGCATTTAGGATATTCACAATGTTGTACAACTGTCTCTATTTCCAAAGCATTTTCATCACCCCAGTAGAAACTCTGTAAACATTAAGCAACAACTTCCATTCCCTGCTTCCCAAGCCCCTGGTAACCTTAATCTACTTTCTGTTTCTATGAACTTGACTACATAGATCCCTCATGTAGGTGGTACCTTTGTGTCTGGCCTATTTCACTTAGCGTAATGTTTTCAAAATGCGTTGGTCTTTCAGCATGACTCAGAACTTCTTTCCTTTTTATGGCTGAATAATATTCTGTTGTTTAGATAGACCACATTTTGTTTATCCATTCACCCATTGATGAACACTGGTGTTTTTTCCACCTTTTGGCTATTTTGAATAATGCTGTGATGAACGTTGGTGTTTCTGTTGGTAGGTATCTGTTTGAGTTCCTGTTTTCAGTTCTTTGGGGTGTATATGTAGGACTGGAATTGCTGGATCATACAGTAATTCTATGTTTAACTTTTTTTTTTTTTTTGCCCTGCCTTCCCTGGCTCTTAGCCTCATTCTCCCATCTTCAAAGGCACCAATGTTGCATCTCTGTGTGCCTTTATTCAGTAGTCAGGACTTCCTCTGACCACAGCTGGGAAATGTTCTCTCTGATTTTTATTTTTTTAATTAATTAATTAATTAATTTATTTATTTATTTTGGGCTGTGTTGGGTCTTCATTTCTGTGTGAGGGCTTTCTCTAGTTGTGGCAGGTGGGGGCCACTCTTCACAGTGCGCGGGCCTCTCACTATTGTGGCCTCTCTTATTGCGGAGCACAGGCTCCAGACGCGCAGGCTCACTAGTTGTGGTTCACGGGCTTAGTTGCTCCGTGGCATGTAGGATCTTCCCGGACCCGGGCACGAACCCACGTCCCCTGCATCGGCAGGCAGACTCTCAACCACTGCGCCACCAAGGAAGCCCTCATTATGGTTTTGATTTGCATTTTCCTAATGGTTAATGGTGTTAAGCGTATTTTCATTTGCTTCTTGACCATTTGCATATGTTCTTTGGAGAAATGTCTGTTCCAATCCTTTACCTGTTGTGTGGCTTTTTGTTGTTGAGTTTTAGGAGTTCTTTATAAATTCTGAATACTAAACTTTTATGATATGTGATTTGCAAATATTTTCTCTTATTCTGCAGATCTTTTCACTTTATTGATAGTGTTCTTTGATGCATAGAAGTTTTAAATTTTCATGAAGTCCAATTTATGTATTTCTTCTTTTGTTTTCTGTGCTTTTGGTGTCACATCTAAGAAGCTATTACCAAACGCAAGGTTGTGAAGATGTACCTCTAGTTTTCTTCTAAGAGTTTTATAGTTCTGGCTCTTATATTTAGGTCACTGATCCCTTTTGAGTTAATTTTTGTGTGTGGTGTGGGGTAGGGATCCAATGTCATTAATTCACATGTGTAAATCCAGTTGTCCTAGCACCATTTGTTGACGAAACTGTTCTTTCCCCATTGAGTGGACTTGGCACTCTTGTCAAAAATCAATTGGCCATAGATATATGAGTTTATTTCTGAACTCTAAATTCTATTCCATTGGTCTGTCCTAATGCCAGTACTGCACTGATTTGACTGCTGTAGTTTTATATTAAAGTTTTGAAATTGGGAAATGTGAATCTCTGGTTTGTTGTTCTTCTTCAAGATTGTTTTGGCTCTTCAGGGCCTCTTGCAACGCCATATGAATTTGAATATAATCCCTCTTGAACATGCCTTTTTACGGAGGTAAGTGCTGACTTCCGTTGGGTGCATGCCCAGAGGTAGAACTGCTGGACCACAGGGTGTAAGTATGCTGAGCTTGAGTGCACACTGCTGAACAGTCTTCCAAAGTGACTGTGCCAGTTTATTCTTCTACCAGCAGTGTATGTGTTCAACAACATCTTTACCAACATTTAGTAATGTCAATTTTGGGGGTAGAATTTTAGCCTTTCTGGTAGATTTCCCCAAAGTACGAGTCAAACACTGCTGTGATTCTTCAATTTTTTGTTCAGGGGATCTTTCTCCCGGTGCCAGGACTTGAAGAGTGCTACTTGCTCCCTTCCCCATCATCGTGAGCCAGGGTCTTGCTCCAGAGGCTGGAGATCTAGCTGGTGGGAAGGCAGAATAGGCTGCACCTTCACAGTGCAAAAGCTCAACCTACGTGAGAGAACCTTGGGATTGGGCGTGTGCGTGTAGAGTTGCTAAAGGAAAATTGGTAACTGGACTCCATCCTGGCTGCAGCAGCCGGCCGTATGAATTCCAGTGTGGATGGGACGTTTGGAGCAGTGCCCAGCCCCTGAGAGAGGTCAGTTCTTAGGTAACCATGCTTCACAAGAATGAAGAAGCTGGCCCAACTGTCCCATTTGACCTTGGGCAATTTTTCTCGGAAGCGGCTCCTTTAGACACAGAGCCTGAGTCTGGAGAGGGTAATTGGTTTTTCCTAGCCCTACAGTACACCAGGGCTGGGGACTCGCAAGCCTATGTCTTATACTTGCCCAATTCTAAAGGCCCCAAGACAATATCAATGTTGTTTCCATTTTCAGCTTGCTGGGTAGCTGAAGTCAAGTCATATAGTTCAGTAAACATTTACTGCAGGCCTCTGTGTACCAGACATTGAACCAGGCACCTAGGGAGCCACAAAGGACAGGATGAAGTTCCTGACTCTAAGTTCTTCATCGTCCGATAGTGGAGGAAATACTTGCACACATCATTGCAATGAAAGGAGAACGGGATCTGTGCTTAGTGAGGGATATACGTAATTAGCTTGGAAGCTGAAGGTAGGAATGGTCTGAGGATTGGACTGGCTTCCTGGAGGAGGTGGTATTGGCCTTAGAGGATGAGTAAGATTTTGTTGGGCAGAGACAGGGTAAGGGAACTCTAGGCAGAGAAACAGAAGAAAGCAGAGGTGAAGGTGAGCTATCTCGGACATTTGGAGAAAAACAAGTATAGTCAGATTACTGGACGGTGACATGGAGTTCCCTAGGTGTCAGACTGGGGGAGGTGGGTTTTATTCTGCAGAAACAGGGAGCCCCTGCAGGGTTTGCAGGTGGAAGATTCATTCAGTGTTGTTCCTGACTGAAGAGCGGCAGGGAGACCGTGGGACCGCCCCTCCCCGTCCTCATTCTGCTCCTGCACACCCAAGCACGCGCATGTGCAGACACACACACACAGGTAGTACAGACATCAAGGTAGACATACACACCCACAGACATGCATATAGGCACCAGGACAAACACACGCATGAGACTAAGAGACCCACACATCAAACATCTATCATAACTTACACATATTTGCACTCACATACCTACACGATGATACCAACCTATAAACCCGAGGAGACACCCATCCCATACCATATATGTGAACTGCAACACCTGTAGACATGTACAGACAGACAAATACCCACACATAATGAGTCACACTAATAGCGTAAGTCGCATGCACATGCCACTAGACAGACAGATACCCTTAGTCCTACACATAAGCCCACCAAGCCAGGCGGGTAGGCATGCACTTACATATACATACACTGAGACACCTTCACACACACACGGCCGAGTAAAGTGTGCTCACACTCACTGGGGCGTACACGTGGTGACCCAAACCCCTCCCCAGGTGTGTGCCTTCACACAGACTCGCAAACACACTCACACATAGGCACAACCACAAACAGATCCAAGCAGCAGTCACAGCGCAGCAGAGATGGACCACAGACCTGGGTGGTACAATCCTAGGCCACGCTGCTCTACGGACACCTGCCATTCTCATCCCAGGCTCACTTCTGAATGATTTGCTTCCTGCCGGCCGCCTCCAGCTTTGTGTAATCCTGGGGTGTTGGCACTGGACGAGCCCTCGGAGTTGCTCTTAGCCCACCTCCTGCTCTGTGCAGGGATTTCTACAGCTCCTCTGATGGGGGTCACCCAGCTATCTTTTAACCACTTTAGATGAAGTACTTCACGACAGCAAGTTTCTGGTTGTAGTAGAATTTGCTTTTCATTCCGGAAAATGGGAATTATGTCCCTAGAGATGAGACTGGACCATTAGCCGCAAGAGTTAACGGTTAACAGATGCGGTTTGAGGGCCTCAGGCTCACCCAGCCCCGCCCTGTCCCCTCGGTCCTATGGACAGTCCCTTAGCCACACTCTGGCAAGGTCACCAGTCCCCCAAATCATTTCGTTGCTGATCTGCTCTGGTGTGGAAGAGTGGCATACCTGTCCTCTTAGGAGGGGGCTGTGGGTGAGGGGGGAGTGATCCTGAGTTAGTGAGCGGGACTCGGCTGCCCCGCCTAGGATGGGACGGAACTCTGCCCCAGGCACGCCAGGCCAGCTGTTGTTACAGCCGTTCTGGGCTGGTGCGGGCCGTCCTCTGCAAATGTGACCCACATTCCGGCCAGCCAGCCCCGCAGCTCTCTGCCCTCTACTGCATTCCTCCCCTCTGGCTGCCAAGCCTCCCCACGCGCTGTTCTCCGCTGGGCCGTCGCTCTGGGCTGAGAAAGGGGCAGCTATCTGCAGGTGGCTCTGAGGGATTGGCCAGTGTGGCTACCTCCATGAGAAGAGCCAAAGACACTCTACAGCAGTGGATGGTGGGGGGGTGCACCGTCTGGGTGCACCCCCAATCTGGACGTTGGCCTGATTTTCTCAGATTCTTGCCACCCTTTATTCCTCTTCAATGTTGGATAAATCTGCTCTCTCCATTAACCCCTCCCTACCCTGCTGAGATGGAGAAGGGGCTGCCTCTGCCCCCCACCTGAGAGGTACCCCTCTACTGCAGCACTGAACCTCAGGCCAGCACCTTCCACTCTGGTTGTGCCTTTCTCAACTATCCTTCCCACACTCTTGCAGACTCCACTAGCCCCGTGTTCATTACAGGCAAGAAAAAGGGCTCAACAGCAGCCCCTGGGAAAAGGCCAGGCTGGGGGCAAGGTGTGGGGCTGGAGGGAGCCAGGGCCATGGGGCTGGGTTATCGACTTGACGCTCAATACAAGGCAGCAGTGTGATGTGATGGTCAAAGGCAATGCCAGATTGGCTTCCCCAGAGGAAGGGCAGCATCCAGGACCAGGGGTGCCGTGTGCTGCATGCTAGGGATGGCACCGTAAGTACAAGAATACTTATTCTTGTTAACAAAAGTAATTTATGTTCTTTGCAGAAAATTTACAAAATATAATTAAGCACAAAGCAAAAAAATGCAAATTATCTATAGTTTCACTACCAAAGGTAGCCATTCTTATCCTATTTTTGTAATCTGCCTTTTTCACTTAATTTTTCATATTATTAAAATATTATTCTACCGTATTTCATCATTTTAATAGCTATGTAATATTTCATTGCTTATGGTAGTAGTAAGAATCCATGCCTTTTTATTTTAACCATTTACCATATCTATCAGACACTGTCATCATTGAATCTTTGTAACTTGAGATTGATACTTTTATTATCCCAGTTATACAAATAAGGAGAGTGAGGCACAGAGAGGCTAAGTAACTCGCCTAAAGTAACACAGCCAATAAATGGCAGAACCAGAACCGTTGTTTCCATACTCTACACCCTGTCAAACCATGGACGTGCCATAGTCTAACATTTCCCCTAGTGATGGCTGTTTAGGATGTTTCTAATTTTTTACCTTTATAAGCAGTATTCTGATGAACATTTGTGTGACTTATATATCCTAATTATCCTTGATTATTTACTTAAGATCTACTCCCAGAAATGGAATTTATGGAACAAAGGGCATAAACATTTTAAAGACTTCTGAATGTATTTCCAAGCTTTCCTCCAGAAGGATGTTAGCAGGGTACACTCTCACCAGCAGGATAGGAGAGCTGGGCCTTACAGTTTGAGGGAAAGCCTGACCCTCTGAAGTTTGGCCCTCGTAGGGGAAGCAGGACGGTGCAATGGCTGGAAATAGTTTCATGAGGAGTGGTTGAAGGGACTGGAGGTACTTTGCCTGGAGATTTGGAGTGTTGGAGGGAGGGCACACTCATGGCTACCATCAGATGTGTGATGGCTGTCAAGTGGAAGAGAGACAGGTTTGTCCTGAGGCCCTGAAGCAGAAGTGGACCAGTGAGTGGGCTGACGTTGAGGTTTACGGAGAGCCATTGTTCTGTGCGGGGCCAGCACAGAACGATGTGGATGGGCAGGGTGGGTGTTGAGTAAATGTTCCGTGACCTGCTGCCGTCCCTGGCTTGGGTTTCATGGAGGGGGGAGGCGGTACCACCCACTCCACGCCGTGGTCCCCCGCAAACATCATGCCTCTGAATCTTAACTGGGGGGATCTGCTCCCCATTCCACTCCCGCCTTGGGGAGCCTGGCCCAGCCTGGCACCCCTCTTTGTCTATCCCCTTGGGGCCTGAGCAGCACAGCCTGGCTTGTGTCATGGGCCACACAACTCCTCCATTATTCATGAGGGAATCCAGCGGTGAGCGAGTGAGCGAACGGGTTGGGGGTATGAGTGGTTATTAATAAACAAGTGTACTGTGTGGCATTCCATTCACGGCCCTCTCTGAGGACGTGGTGGGCTTGAGATAATAAAGCCCTGTTTATGCCACGGAGGGCTGGGGAGGTGGCCAGTGGGAGGTGGCAAGGAGCAGGGAAGCCAGGAGTTATTTGGATTGCACTGAGGGCAGGGCTGCTGTGTTTGCTCTGAGGCCAGTATCCAAGGGGAAGGTCTAGCTGGGATTTTACTCAGTCCTACATCTGCCCCTTGGGATGGCCTGGGGTCTAAGGAACGCCTAGCTTTCCATCTCCACCTACCCCCATGGAGGGAGACTGAGAAGATGCTGCATGAACTGGCCACGTCTCCTTCAGGACAGAGCTAGGAGGGTCGACTCTACCCTACCCCTTGGCTTCCTATCGCTACCCCATTCCTCCTCCCAGGTGAGTCCTACAGCTTTGGCCTCAAAAGTCTCCTAAGTGGCATGTGTTAGAATTGTGAATGGTTTCCTGACGATGCTGGAGTTGTGTTTGTGTACAAGGTCTGCAAGAAGCTTCCTAGCCAGAGAGTGGACCCGTTTGGCGTTAGAATCAGGAACGTGAAGCAAGCAGCCTAGAAGGGAGAGAAGCGATTGTGCTGAATGAACTGAAACGTAGGAGGAAGAGAGGCAAGGGCGAGGGCGGGCAGGGGAGCTTGGGTCTGAGGGGCGGGGGTGTCTGGGAAAGGGAGATGCCGAAGAGCATTTTGGCAGAGGGAGGACTCGGGCCTATGGACCTAATTGCAGAGCCCGCATTAACTCTGTGACTCGGTCCTCTCCTCTGTTAGTCTTTCCTGAGTCTCTCCCTCTCTTTCCTTCAGCCCTTTACTCTGGGCTCCACCAGCCCAAAGCAGCCTTCTCTCCGTACCCCGGCCTGTCTCAGTCTTGGCATCTGTGGATCTCAGGTCAGGAATGCACAAGCTGCTGGTTGGGAAGAAGTGAGAATAGGCCATTTTGCTCTCAGCTGGCTTCCAGGGATGGAGAGCAGGTCCTGGTTCAGGGGAGTCTTGGTTCCCTGTCACGTGGTGCGGAACCAGAGCAAGGGGGAAGTCAGCTGCGTGGGTCGCCTGTCTCCATCGGGAGCTGGCGATGCTCACTTTGACCTTTGGAAGCAGCCTGGCTAGGGGCTACCTTGAGTTAGGAAACCCTTTCATCTCAAGCAACTCTGTCTGAGAGATGTGTACTTGTTTGGTTGTGAAATGGGAAGGAAAAGGAAGGTGGTGGAGGGGACGGTCTGTCCTGCCCTCCTCATGGGTGCAGGGCTCCCTGTGGCAGGGATTTGGACCCAGTGACTTTAAATTTTTGTTTGGATTAAGGATCCAGTGTCCCCACTTAGCCTAGGAAGGTTTGAGGCTGCATTAGGGCCAGAATGGGCTGATTCTAGGTTATTGAGCCATCACGTCCCTGCCTCAAACCAGAAAGGGACAACCTCCCCCAAAGCAGGGGGGACCCGCCCCTAAGACTTGAGCCGTGCAGACTGCTCCCTCACCCGTGTGCGCAAAGCAAACAGGACAGGCTCTGTGAGCACAGCGCATCCCTGGGGTCACCTGCCCTGGCCCTGGCCTCAGGGCGGTCGGCGATGAGCAGGCTCTGCAGAGGATGACGCTTCTCCTGGGCTCTCCACTCCTGCAGGCGCTGTGGGCACTCGCTCCCCTTCCGCCTCCCACGGTCTGAAGGAACAGTGACTATTTTTAGAAGCATCTACTTGCTCTTGGGAGCACAGTTTTTGGAATTTCTCTGCTCTGCTGGATGCTCTTCTGCTTAGCGAGGATGTGAGAGCTGGAGAAACAGCTGGAGGTGGGGTGTAGGGGTGTGTGTGTGGTCAGTCCAGTGGGAGTTGGCCCGGCTGGGCACCTGGCCTGGAGGAATGACCCAGTGTCCTCCACCAAGCTTTTCGGGGGTTCCTACTGGCTGTGTTTATGGTTGTCAGTTGCTGTGGGAGGTTCCTGGAAGGTCCAGGAACAGAGGCAGGGGCCTTCCTCATAGAGGCAGCAGGCTGAGTCACGCTGTGGGCACGCTGCTCTCTGTGGCTGCCGTGCTCTCAGTGTACCCGGAGGAACTGGTAAGGTGGCCTTCCTCGGTGATGGGGACACCATTAACAGCCGTAACAGTGGCGACCGTTCATTGGGAGCATACCCTGGGATCGGCACTGCTGGAGCCTTGACCTCTGTCGTCTCCTGTAACTCTCCCAACAACCTGTGCTGTCCTCTGCTGGCATCCAGAGGAGTGAGGCACGTTGCCCAGTGTCACACCGTCCGCCCTGGACAAGAGCCTGTGCCCCCCGAGCCCTTGTGCCGTGCCGCCTCCCCAGTAGAAGGCAGCAGCATGTGTTAATTTGGTGGCTCAGATGCACGGGTATTTCCCGACAATGAGAGGGAACTGTGTGGAATGTTCTTCCTTAGCGATCTTTGAGAAGCATCCAGCTCTTCGGGAGGGGGAGGGGGCCTTCCTGCAGACCAGACTCTGGATTGATGACCCTTCGATGGATTTTCTTTCTTGGGGTTTTGGCAGCTCTGTTTCCTGGACCCCTGGCCAGTCCCTGAAAGATGCCAGCCCGTGTGTCAGTAACATGGGTGTCAACGACCAGCGGCTTCTGGGCGCATCAAGGGCCCAACTGGGGTTTGGGATGTGGAAAGGCTGGGGAGACTGGATAATTCCCTAGGCCCCAAGAGGAAGGCTGAGAGAGGGGAACGGCTCTTGGGAGCTCTGGAGTGGCCTGTGGGTTAATGGACTCCCAGGCAGATGTGCCTTGCTCACCCAGAAAGCAGTACTTATCTTTGCCAGGGCCCCGGTTCCTGGGCCTCCCCACACGGGACACAAGCGTCTGTAGTGGATACATGTTTAGCGACGGCAGCTGGGGCCCCTCCAAGCCGACTCAGTGTAGGAGCCAGAGCAAAGGGCCCCCTAGTGAGATCCGTGAGCATCTGGGCAGGGACGGGGGCCCCTTTTGGCAACCAGCTGCAGAGCTGCTTATGCAGTTTCTGCCCCTCTGTCACCCTGATCTGTACCATGGAGCAGCCTCAGAAGAATGGGGGTGCTGTCTCTCCTCCCCTGATTTGCTGCCGTGAGGAGGGGGTACAGCACCCTTGAGGCAGTGTTGTAGGATGGTCAGACATGTGGGTGGTGGAGCCAGACTGTCTGGAGTCCAGTCCCAGTTCTGCCCCTGGTGGGGTGACCTCCTGGCTTCCTTGTCTGTGGAGTGTGATATTAATAACACCTGCCTCTTGGCCTTTGTGAAGATAAATGAACAAATCCATGAAATCATTTAGCACAGGAGGAAGGAGGAGGAGAGTCCCTCTGTCCAGGGCCACGTGGCCACATTGGTCTCTCTCCCAGGCCCAGACTGTCTTAGGCTGGGCCAGGCCTACGTCGGGGGCTGTCCTTGCCAAGTGCTGGTGGTTCTGTCCCCTGCTGCTCACCTTGGCTCAGGTGAAGGAACCCAGCAATCTCCTGGCTGCTTCCTGCCGCCACCCCCTTTAGCTCTGGGAGCCAACACTAGGTTGGATGCTCAAGGTTCAGGTCTCCTTGAGCCCTGCCTTTGGCCCCATTTACTCGGGGTCTCTAGAGGTGAGAGTCCTCCTCTGGTTTATGCCAGGTTTCTGACTTCATGGGTCTTCCTCACAGCTCAGCTGTTACCAGCACTTTGGGGACCTGGGAAATCGAATCATGGCTTTCTTCCATCCCCTCTCTGCCCTGTGCCAGGCTCTCCAGGGCCCTGCCTACAGTTCTAACCCACCGTCCTGCACCCACCTCCCTCCTTACGCCTTTCTGTCTCCTGGTCCTGATTGCATCTGCCCCAGATCCTGCCTTTTCTCTGCCAGCACCCTTCTCCCCTTCCCACCTCTGTCTTGTCCCTGGTCTGAACCTCACCCAGTTTATACTTCTCATGGATTCTGGTACACTTTGCATGCCTAAAGCAAACATCTGTTGACATTTAAAAGTACTTCAAGGCCCACATTTTCATTTCCGTGTGAACGCAGCATACTCTCTTTCTGGTATGCAAAACTTAAAGGAGGCCCCTGTGATGGAGTCAGCCCACATTTATAATCACTTTTGAAAAAGAGAGGTAACTTTCCATTTTGCTCTGGACTGAGCAGGGTCAGGATGAAGAGGTTGGGTGGAGGAGGGTGGCATAATGCTCTCTGGCTGCCCTCAGGCACTGCCCTGTCCTTTTTTTTTTTTTTTTTTTTTTGCCCTGTGCTTTTGAGGTATGTCCTCATTCAGTTCCTTCAATAATCTGAGGAGGCAGATACTGCAATCCCCATTTTATAGATGGGGAAACAGAGAGGTTAAGTGACTTACCTAAGGTCACACAGTGATTAAGTGAGAGAGTCAGAATTTGAGTGTGGGTCTGTTTAATTCTCCAGGAATCATGCAGCCTCTAGAAGAAGGTGGATTGGATAGGGGATGTTAATGTAGACATAACTGAATTTTGATTACCCTGGAGCTGGATTTTTGACCCTTAGCAAATCCAAGCATCTTGTTCATGTCCCTTCCTTGTAACTCTCCATCCCTTCTCTGTGGAGGGGAGACCCCAGCCTCCCATTGCTCTCTGTCAGCCTCCAGGTTAGACCAGGAGTGTGGGGACACTGCTGAAGCTGTGAGCTTCCCAGAAGTCATGCGTCCCTGAGAATAGACTATATTTTGCCGGAAGAAGGGAAAAGAAAAATAGGTCTGGAAGTGCCTGAATAATACAGTAATAGAAAGTTGAAGTGCTTCCTCTCCCAAAAAACAGACTGTGAATGCAAAATTCTTGCAGATTGTCCAGGAGCGCTGAGTGTGGGCACCTGTGCAGTCCATAAAAATCACTGCTCCCAGTCTCCAGGCTCTGGGCTCTCCTTGGAGCTTTCCCATTCCCCAAGCCTCTTAGCTCCCCTGCTGGGGGCTCTTTGTAAGGGAAGATGTAAGTGGCAGGGTAATGGGCCTAAGCACACACTAAAAGCCAATGGGAGGGACCAGCCACCCAGTTCCCCCCTCCGCAAATTCCCAACCAAGACAGGATGTTATTAACTACTTCTGAGGAAGCATTTGGAATTCTACTTCCATCAGCCTGAGGAGAGGTCTGATGGGGTCTTTGTTTGCCTGACTCTGAAATTCTGGGGTTAGTGGGGAGAGGCGGAGGGAGGAGGGGTCTGTAGGTCTCTTAGACTCAGCACAGAATTGTCTGGTAAATACACAGTCATTTGGGATGTATCGTCTTCCTTACTGAGCCTTTAAGATTTGCCTTCTAAATTACTACTAAAGCATGTGACTTTCTTACCCGAGCTCTTTTTTTTTTTTAACTTTTAAAATAAACTGTATTGAGGTATAATTTCCATTCAATAAAGTGTACTCATTTTAAAGGTATAGTCAGATGAGGTTTTGTTTTTTTTTTTAAATAAATTTATTTATTTATTTTTGGCTGCGTTGGGTCTTCGTTACCGTGCATGGGCTTTCTCTAGTTGCGGCGAGTGGGGGCTACTCTTCGTTGCAGTGTGCGGGCTTCTCATTGCGGTGGCTTCTCTTTGCTGTGGAGCACGGGCTCTGGAGCACAGGCCCAGTAATGGTGGCACACGGGCTTAGTTGCTTCTCAGCATGTGGGATCTTCCCAGACCAGGGCTCGAACCCGTGTCCCGTGCATTGGCAGGCGGATTCTTAACCAATGCACCACCAGGGAAGTCCTGTCAGATGAGTTTTGATAAACTCCAATCAGGATATAGATTATTTCATCTCCCCTAAAAATTCCCTCATCCCACTTGCAGTCAGTTTCTCTCCCGGCCCTGGCCCCAGGCAACCTCTGAGGGCTTTCCGTCATTGTAGATTGTTTCTGCTGTTCTAGATATCTGTATATTTGTATATATAGGCTGGTCTCTTTGTGCCACTTCTAGAGTTTGATAAGCCTCAGGGGAGAGTAAGAGTGATTTGATTTCCCCAGGTCTCTGCACCCTCTCAGTCCTTCCCTGAGCCCTTCAGCCTGTTTTTGCCCTCGTTTGTGGACACAGATACATTGGCAGGAGAAAGACACTCCCTTCCCTCTGCTTCAGCAGTAAGTTTAGGGAAACCAGAGGGAGAGGAGATTTCGGGGAATTCTGGCAATGGCTGAGGAACTCCGGATGTGGAGGATTCTGTTCTCAACCATAAAGTGGATGTGGGATCCGGGTTGGAAAGCATGCGGGGCTAGGGCTGGGGCAGCAGGGGTCTGTCCTCTCTCCTGCTGCAGGCTTTGCTGCCACTGTTGCTGCCATTCTTTGCATTGAAGTGGGTTTGAAAGCCGCTCTCCTGGGGAACATTCACCCTGGAGTGCCAGCGTGCTTTTGAGTGAATCGAGGGGCAGGGAGGCACAAGATGCAGACCTCAGAGGGCAGCTTCTGTCGGGGTGCTGGAGCGAACAGGCCAGCTCCTCACACCCTGGTCAAGCCCAGCCTGAGGGCTCTGGCACTGAGGTGTGTGTGTGTCCTGCCCAGCAAGGAGGTGCCAGAGGACAAGCAGCAGGGGGCTTGGGGCTGATCAACACCACGCTTTTCGGCGTGTGTCAGGTCTGCAGCCCACCCCGTCCTCGGGCAGACAGGAAGGGCAGCAGACAGGACTGACTCTTACATGGCAGTAGCGATCCTAGGTGGCAGCCTGCTGGAGAAGGACACATTGCTAAAGATTTGCTACAGTTTGCCTAACCTTTCTGGGATTCAGTTGACCCATGCTACAAGTGGGCCTATTTGAGGATATTTTAAGGTTGTTTCAGCCCTTGGGAAAAAGGGATACAAACTAAAACCAAGATGTTGTCATTATAGTATTTTTTTAAATCATCATCATCATTATTATTACTTCATTATGGTAAAATATATACAACATAAAATTTACCATTTTAACCTTTTTTTTTTTTTTTTTTTTGTGGTACGCGGGCCTCTCACTGCTGTGGCCTCTCCCGTTGCGGAGCACAGGCTCCGGATGCGCAGGCTCAGCGGCCATGGCTCAGGGACCCAGCCAGTCCGCGGCTTGTGGGATCCTCCCGGACCGGGGCACGAACCCATGTCCCCTGCATTGGCAGGCGGACTCCCAACCACTGCGCCACCAGGGAAGCCCCATTTTAACCATTTTTAAATGTACAGTTCAGGGGCATGAAGTACATTCACTTCGTTGTGCAATCATCATCACCATCCATCTCCAGACCTTTTCATCCTCCCCAGCTGAAACTCTATACCCATTGAACACTAACTCCCCATTCCCCCGCCTCTCCCAGCCTCTGGTGACCACCGTTGTACTTTCTGTCTCTGTGAATTTGTCTACTCTAGTAATCTAGTAAGTGGAATCAGTATTTGTGTATCTGGCTTATTTCATTTAGCATGATGTCTTCCAGGGTCATCCATGTTGTAACAAGTATCAGAATTCCGTTCCTTTTTAAAGCTGAATGTTATTTCATTGTATAAATAGAGCACATTTTGTTTATCCATCTGTCAGTGGCTATCTGGGTTGTCTCTACATTTTGGCTATTGTGAATAATGCTGCTGTTACGAACATTTGTGTACAAATACCTGTCTGGTAATCATGGTATTCAAATGCTCAGCAGTCCCTTCTAGCGTCTCCTCTTGCTTAAACCTACCGCCGCCCGAGGCCTGGGAGAGGGATGCATTTCTCTTTCCTAGCCTGCCGCCCTATCCCTTCTAACTTAGTGCCTATGACAAATGATGCGCTTCAAACACTTCAGTCTTGGATGGGTATTTGGGAGCTCAGGTTTCCCAGGCAATGGAGTCGAGTTCCTTTCTTTAGAAGCCTTCTTTTTAGTGTGTCTTAGTTACTGTTGTCCGCCAGCTAACTTCTGGAGTTTGATTCCACTAAGCTTCTTAATACTAGAATACAATAGAACATCTTTGTTCCGTTAAGGGAAGAAAAGAAACTAAATTTTATCCCGCATCTACTATGGGCTGGGTACCGCTTGAGGTGCTGTCACAGTACTACAAGCTTCACTTCCTTTGCCTCACTGGACAGCCCTGTGAGGTAGGGACAAAGCCTGAGTTTTAAGGGTAAGGAAGCAGAGGAGAGGCAGAGAGGTTAAATTACTTGCCCAAGCTCACAGAGGCCAACAGTCTTTCTATATACCACCTAAATACCACCCTGACCTTTCAAATGCCAGAGGTATTTCCTGGAACTTTTCTTTTATAATGGAAACCCATGTCTGGAGTTCCCCCTATGATTTGAAAAGAGTAACCCTTTGGGGTTCCTTGCCCTAGTTCTGTAAAAGGTGGAATCATTAATCAAGGTTTTGTTTATTTTTCAGAATATACAAGAGTAGAGACAGTAGTATCATGAATCCCCATGTCTCCATCACCCAGCTTCAACAAGTATGGACACTTGGCCAATCTTGTTTCATTGATCAGGTTCCTCTTTTTGATCTGTGGGGTCCTCCCAAGTGGAGTGGCAGCAGTTGGTGTTTTCTGGAAGAGGGAAGGGGAATCAGTAGATCTGGGCATCATGAAGCTAAATCTGTTCCCAGCTGGAAGAGTGTTAATTGCTACCGGTTGGAATCCTCTCTGATGGTTCATTATTCGGCTGGGTACTGAACACCATCCAGGAGGCAGGGGGAGGGGGAAAAATCTTTTGAGAGGCCTGGCAAGTCCTGGCAAGGTGTTGTGCAGAGAGGCTTCCCTTTCTTAGAGCATTTTCCTTCTTCTGTTTGATTTTATTGGAATTTTTCTGAGTAGGAGAGAAGGTTATGTGAGGATAACCATTCCCTTAGGGGAACAGCCAAGGCAGTCTTAGGATGGAGCGGGGACCAGTGGGAAATAAGCTTATGGCCTCTTCAACTAGATTTATTTAACAAACATTTTAATTTTAATTTTTTTTTAAATATCCACCATGTGCCAGGCACTGCGCTAAATGCTGGGAATCCAACTATGTACTGTTGGTATCTGCTCTCGAGAAATTTGTGGTCCACAAAAATAACAGCCAGTAACAACTAACATGTGTGTGTGCCAGACACTTTATGTACATTGTCTGATTATACCCCCCAACACAGTCTGTAAGATGGGTACAATTGTGTCTGTTTTGTAGACAAGGAAACTGGGGCTCACTGCCTCCCACGTAGCTGGCAGGGGGTGGAGCTGATTGTGTTTGTGCTGCCCCATCTGAGCAGAATGAGAAGTTCAGGCACAGGTGGGAGAAGGTAGAGGGGGCCGGGGACTGTCTCTTGAGCTGCAGGAACGTGCATGTATAAAACCCCGCGAGATGTGCTTTCTCACAGGATTGGGGGCAGCCAAATGGTAGGTATATTTTTCCTCTCGACTTTACAGAGGACTGTGGGATTTATTTTTATTTTGAAGACGGGAGTTCTTTGGGAGGAGGGGAAGAGTGAAGACTGGAACTTCAGAAAGAGTTCTTTCCTGAGGCTGCAGAAAGGGATGGAGAGAAGAGAATGAGCTAGGTTTGTTCTGTTTTTATTTAAACGAAGATTTGGCATCTTTCAAGGGAGAGGAGTTGTGGGAACGAGAGAAGTGGTTTTAAGTATAACGAAGGGACAGTTTCTGATCTGGTTTGACTTAGTCTAGGTATCAGATGGTTTTGGGTTCAGTCACAAGAGCAGCTGCTGGTGCCATTCCTCTCTTTCTGGGATGAAGTCGGCTTGGTGTGCCCAGTTTCTTTCGCATGGAGGCCTGCTTTGAGTGTGAACATATTTTCGAAGGTTGCATCAGCAAGTACCTCTGTCGCAGGGGGCAGTAAATTATTTATTTTAAAAGAAAACCTATGACTCTCTTTTCCACTCATCCCAGTAAGCCCCTCATCCTTACCCATGTTTAAGCTGTAACCTATAGTGTAAGATAAATGTAGAAAGCTCTGCCTGCCTGACCAAAAAGAAATATGAAACGTTGAAATCAGAGTCCCAGGCTGGGATCTCTTTTAAGGAAAGGAAAATGTTTATTATTAGCATTTTAATTTAGTTTTTAATTCGTTTTTTTTTTTGCCGTGAGATGGGGCCAAGGGCCATCTGGCTCAGAGGCAGGAGAATGGAACATCTCAAGTTCCTTCCAGGTGTGTGATTTGTTTTTTTTCCTAGTTTCCCCACTCTGAGTTCCCAGGTAATATAGAAGCAAGATTTTATGCAGTATCAGCTTCAGATAGAACCCAGGAGAATATCCCATCTTCAAATCAGCATAGCATCTCCATTTGCACCTGGCTGACAGAGAGGAAATAGATGAAAGTGGATGAGGACACCTCTTTTTTTTTTTTTTTTTTTTTTTTTTTTTTTTTTTGCGGTACGCGGGCCTCTCACTCTTGTGGCCTCTCCCGTTGCGGAGCACAGACTCCGGACGCGCAGGCTCAGCGGCCATGGCTCACGGGCCCAGCCGTTCCGCGGCACGTGGGATCTTCCCGGACCGGGGCACGAACCCGTGTCCCCTGCATCGGCAGGCAGACTCTCAACCACTGCGCCACCAGGGAAGCCCAAGGACACCTCTTTTAGGAATTGAGCGCTTCCAAACCAGCAGGAGAAAAGCGTGTCTCCACTCAGAATAAATGGCAAGAGTGATGCTGCCTGCCCTCCAGGGACTGCAACTCACAAATGCTGGTTGCTCTGGATACGGGCAGCTGAGGCTCCCTTGGGGCAGTGGTGGCAGTGGAGGCCTCAGGCTGTTGCAGTGATACAGGGCTTGGTGTTGGTGTGTTCTCCATGACGGCGCTTCAGCGTGATGGCAGGGACCAGCTTTGCCTGAGCTGCCACCTTGGCTCCTCTAAGGGCCTCAGGTGGCCCAGCCGGGAGTTGGCGGGGGAGGGGGGGGCAGCGGTGCACCTGAGGTAGGCCACACCTGCGTGGAGCTGCTGCACTTTAGGTGGCAGGTAGGGTTTAGGGTTTGGGCCCTGTCCTGGAGGCTGAAAGGAGGTATCAGAAGGAAGGGGAAACATAGTTTGTGCCTTCAGGGAGCTCCTGGTATGAGAGGGGAAAAGCCCATGCGCTCAGTGGGCTTCCAGTTTGATGCGGACAACGAGATGCACAGGAAGACACAGGGTAGGGGACAAAGAGAAGGAAAAAGCCATGGCTTCCTTATTTTAAGCCCTCCAGTGGCCTCCCTTCATGCTTCCCATAAAGTCAGACTCACCTCCATGGTGTACTCAGTAGTGTACCTGGCCCCTTCCCACCCGTTCCTCCCCCAGGCTCCCTGGTTTCTGCCACACTGGGCTCTGGGCTCTTCCTCAGGATTCCAGCTGGCTGCTGCCTTGGGGCCCTTCCCTGCTATTCCCTTGGCCTAGAGCTGTTTCCCCCGTCACCTCCTCCTCCTTCACCTTATTCAGGCCTCTGCTTTGATATCACTTCCTGACCACCCTGTGTCAAATCAGCCCTTCCTTTCTTCCCACACCCCTCACTTACCTCTTTCCCTACTCTGCTTTTCTTCACAGCACTTGTGTATTTACTTGTTCACTGTTTGATTGCCTCCTCCCCTCCTGGAAGGTCTGCTCCTCCGGAGCTGGGACAATGTCTTGTTTACCCCTGAATCCCATTGCTAAGAGCATCGCCTGGCACATGTGAAGCAGTCAATAAATATTGGATGACTAAGTGACAAACTGTGTAGCTCAGAGGATTGCATTCGATTCTGTGAGAATGTTTACAATGTGCTTTTATATTACTCCACCAGCTGTAAGGAGAAAACTTCTGTAAGTCAGAAAAAGAAAGACAAATACCATATGATATCATGTATATGTGGAATCCAAAATATGAACTTATCTATGAAACAGAGTCACAGACATAGAGGACAAACTTGTGGTTGCCAAGGGGGAGAGGGGTGGGGGAGGGATGTATTGGGAGTTTGAGATTAGCAGATGCAAACTATTACATATAGAACAGATAACAAGGTCCTACTGTATAGCACACAGAACTATATACAAACTCCTGGGATAGACCATAATGGAAAAGAATATGAAAAAGAATGTATATATATGTATAAATGAATCACTTTGCTGTACAGCAGAAACTAACACAACATTGTAAATCAACTATACAATAAATTTAAAAAAAAAATCTAAAAGAGAAAACTCTTTTGCAATTCTAATTTGCAGTTGAAAGACATTGTTCATAAAATGAGATTTTGGTTTCTTGAGACAGTACCTCTTACACTGGGGTATACAGACCCCTGGGGGTTCTTGGATGTGCCCATGGGAGTCTGGGGATTTTTTTTCCTTTGGAAGTTGTCTGTATATTAGTCAAGTTTGGGAAATCCATGTGTAGCTGTTGGAAATCATGCACATAAGGGCTCACGAGGTAGGGTGCATTGGAGGTGGACTCTGGAGGACTTTCTGGAAAACAGACCTTAAGCAGTAGTTAGAAGAAAGGGGCAGGTCTTAATACAGGACAGAAGAGCTTTGGGTGACTCGCTTTGAGGGCCTGGTTTGTAACGCTAAGAAGCCATATGGGGCAAGCCCTCACGGGCCACTGGGGAGCATGTGTGCCTGGCCGAAATGGAATCTGAACTTGGATAGAACAAGGTGAAGCAGTTAAGTTGAGGGTACTTCATGCTCTGAAAGCCTGAATTTGAGTGACAGCTGTGCAAGGGCTGGGACTGCAGTGGAGCCGTAACCCATAAACTCTGCTTTCTGGCCTCTTCCTCATCACTTATGTGTCACTGAAGTCATGTTGGCATGATCCCCTCCAGGGAGCATTGGCCCCCCTCCTGTGGCCTGTGCAGCTGGGGCATGGAGGGTGCGTGGGAGTCAGCTGGCAGGTGGAAGATGACCCAGCCCTGGGGAAGACGGTCCCCAGCTCACCAGCTTGCAGTCCTTTGTTTAACTGGGAATCAACCAGACCAGAGGTCAGCATTTTCCTTGGGAGACTGTCAAAGCTCGCCTGAGGTTGAGGGGGAGCGGGGTCAAGTTCCCAGGGAGTGGGCCAGGATACGGCCCTATCTCCTGCATCAGCTCTCCGTTGTCTGCAGCCCGGCTGGTGCAGCAGCGTGTGATTGGCAAGGTGGCTTCCCAGCCTGGTCACAGGCTGCAGACCTGAGGATCTGGGAGGCCCTTTACAAGCCACGCAGCGACTCCCTTGTTGTAGGGATGGGGTGCTTGAGGCCCAGAGAGTGACAGAAGAGTCAGGACACCCAGCTCAGTGCTCTTTCTGCCGTCTCCTGTTTAGGACAGGAACCCAGGTGGGCCACGAGATACGGGCAGCAATACCTCAGCACCTCGATTTTCGCCCGTGCATCTCACGCATAAGCATTGAGGTTTGCTTTGAGAAGTTAAAATAAATGTATCCTGCTCTCTGCTGGAGTGACAGTTATTCTCCTTGGACACGGGGCTGTGATGTGGCTTCCTCACCCTGTCAGGCTTCAGGCAGGACTGTGTCTGGGGGACTGTCAGCCCTGCGGGTAATGTCTGTGTACAGAGTGGCTCCCGAGTGGAAAGGCAGCTAGGCCTGAGAAAGAGGATGTTCGTGCCCCGTGATGCCCTACCCTTCTCTGTCCACAGCTTCCTGTCCCCCTCCGCTTGTTCTTCCAGGGTCAGTCATCCTGGTGGAGGTTCCTAAAACCACCACGTGGGCTTTGAGGTCCCTTCCTCCTGCCCCCTCCCCCCAGCCTGGAGGCAGGAGAGTGTGGAGGTTAGGAAGGGAACAGGCAGACCTGGCTGGGGCAGGAATACCTGAAGTAGAAGATGAGGTCAGGGGTTTTCTAACTCGTTAATTTAGGATCTGGAGAAATAGGCCATGTCTAAGTGTTCAGAGCTCTGGTTTTGGAGTCCAGGGAGACATAGATTTGCACCCAAGCCCCTCCCTTTGACTTTGAATAGGCTACTTAATCTCCTTGACCTTGAATAGGCTACTTAACTTTTTTGACCCTCAGTTTTCTTATCTGAAAAGTGGATTTAACAGCCCCTGGCACCTCGCACCATGTGGGGATTCACTGAGATAATCCATGTCCACAGGGCACCTATCTGAGTACCCAGCCCCAGAAGGCAAACGTGATAACGTAACTTAGCGTCCCCATCAGCACCACAGGACTGCTGAGTGCCTGCACGGTGCCAACACTATGCAGGATGCTGTGAAAAGTAGAGAGGATCACGCATCAGCCACTGGGCACGTAGTCTGGCTGGAGAATTACACATAAAACAAAGGATAGTGCACAACATACATAGAGATCTCAAACGGGGAGAGATCTGCAAAGGGAGGAAGAGGATTTGAAAGGCCTTTTGAGGAGTTACGGGTGGGATTAAGAAAAAACTTGATATATATTCAAAGTAATATTCCACTTTTAGTATGTCCCCGCCCCCGCAAGTGAACACTTTAGAATAACACACGTGGAGCAAGGAGAAAGTCCTCCCGCTGAGGGGCAGGCAGAAGTTCCGAGTGGCCAGTAGCCAGGGGAACAGAAAACTCCATCCTCACCCTCGCCTTGCCCTCCCAGGGGCTTGGTGCATGGGTGCCTCCTTCCCAAAGGCCAGAAAGTCTGTGTGGCTAGATAGAGGAGGAATCTTTCACACTCTTCACTCTCACTGGACTCTGTGGGATGCTAGAAATATTTTCCAACCCACCGCAGGAGAAAGCATCGACCAGGGCTGGTGCCAAAATATTCGGTAAATTCAAAAGAGTCTGTTGTTTGCTGAAGAAAGCAGCTGAGCTGGAGACTCCTCTTCCGATCTGACATCATAGCCTGGTGGGGTGGGCCTTCCATTCTTGTCCAGCTCCCACTCCCAAGCTCCAAGGTCTTAGCCTATGCAGGGTTCTTTAGGAAAGCGCAGTTCTGGTTCCACCTGTTAGTTCCCTTGCCTTCGGCAAATCCATCAGCCCCTCTGGCCTTAGCGGTTTCACCTGTGAAGTGGTGATGGCCGTTCCACTCGCTCTGAAGGGAGGGATTGGCCAGGTGGGGTGGTCTTTTGCTCCACCGCCAGCTCTCAGGTCTGAGCTCAGATGCAGCGAGTGTTGCCCCTTCCCAGATGGGCACTCTGAGATGCCAGACACACGCGTCTGTCATTATTTAGAACACGTGTGAGCTCTGCTTTGGAATTTGCCTCTGAGCCTGTGGCGCGTTCATTCTTCCTCAGTGAGGGGGAGTCTTCTTCTTAGAGGGAATTTGATTTCGGGGAGCAGCCTAATCAAGAAAATAAGTATAGGATCAAGCTGAATGAAGATACTTTTAGTTGCAAACAAATGAAGCTGATTTCATCCAGCTTCTACACTGACTCAGAAACGGTTCCAAATAAAATTTTAAAAATGTTTTGCTCAAGGACTGCATCCTTAGAACACAGGTGATATGTTCTTATTATTTTAAGGACAGTACTCATTTGGGTACATTAATTCTGATTTTTTTAAATGATTTTGCTACTTTATATTTACATCTCATGTTTTTAAAAAGCGATTATCCTCTTCATTTCCTAATGCATTTGTTTTATGTGTTTGGATATTTGTGCTTTTTATTTTATTAAAAATGTGGCTTGGGCTTCCCTGGTGACGCAGTGGTTGAGAGTCCGCCTGCCGATGCAGGGGACACGGGTTTGTGCCCCGGTCCAGGAAGATCCCACATGCCGCGGAGCAGCTGGGCCTGTGAGCCATGGCCGCTGAACCTGCGCATCCGGAGCCTGTGCTCCGCAACGGGAGAGGCCACAACAGTGAGAGGCCTGCGTACCGCAAAAAAAAAAAAAAAATGTGGCTTACTGAGTTCATTATCAATTATAAAAACATAAAATGTTTTATGTTAGTGGTTCTCAAACCTCTTAGCTTATTCAAACCCAGGTGGCTGGGCTCATGCACAGAGCTTCTGATTCAGTAAGTCTCGGGTGGGGCTCGATAATTTGCACTTTGATATACTCCCAGGTGATGCTGTTGCTCCTGGACCATGTTCTGAGACCCCCCCTGACCTAACTGAAAGGGGCTTTGGTCATCAAATCTAACCCCTTTATTGTACATGTCGGTTAACTGAGGTATAGGGAGGAGTGACTCCCTCACCAAGTGTTGTATAATTAGATTAGTGACACAGCTGGATCTGAAACCCAGGCATTCAGTAAGCCCAGTCCAGTGCTTCTCAAATTATTATTTCTTGGTTGGAGATAGTTAACTTGAGTGTAAGGGTTTAAGATTTTGTACGACCTTCCTGATTTCAAATAATCTGGCCTGTTATCCCCTTTAGTACAACTGTGTCATGATTTTTATTTCATCACAGGAATAACTTGTGTTTGATTTTCTTTTTGAAACATTGTGATAATGTTAGACCTTCGCGGTCTCCTAGGAGTTTCGACTCGCCCAGGAAACAACAAGAGTCGGAAGCCGATGCAAAACACAAGAGGTTTATTGAAAGCCGGTGCACCGGGGTTCCTTGGTCCTCACGCAGGAGGTCGAAGAAGGAACCCCTTTTGGGCGCGAATATGTCAGTTTTATAGGTTCCCACTTCCCCGTATGTAAATTATAGATTTGGTTGTGTTTTCCTGCTGATTGGTCCCGGCTTAGGCTCGGACCAGAGAGGGAACTTGTCCCCAGCTTCCTGATTGGTCTTTGACAGATACCTTTTTTACATTTTGTTTATCTCCCTCCTTCTCAGAAGGGGGCCGGACATCCTGGAAATTCACCCATTGTCTAAGAAGCCCCTATTGTCTGGAGAGTTCTTAATCATTAGCTGGAACAATGTCCCTCGAGTCCCACAATAAAATACACACAACACAAAATTTAATATTTTAACCGTTTTAAGTATACTAAGTACACATTGTTTTGAAGCCATCACCACCACATCCATCTCCAGAACATTTTTTATCTTCCCCAACTGAGACTCTGTACCCGCTAAACAGCAACTCCCCATTTCTTTGTCCTCCAGCTCCTGGCGACCACCATTCTACTTTCTGTCTCTATGACTTTACTCTAGGTACCTCATGTAAGTAGAATCATACAGTATTTGTCCTTGTGTGTCTGGCTGATTTCACTTAGCACAATGTCTTCAAGGTTCATCCATGTTGAAGCATGTGTCAGAATTCAGTTCCTTTTGAAGGCTGAATAATATTCCACTGTATGTATACACCACATTTTATTCATCCATTTATCCATTGATGGACACTTGGGTTGCTTGTACCTCTTGGTTATTGTGAATAAGGCTGCTATGAACATGGGTGTGCAAATATCTCTTCGAGCCCCTGCTTGCAGTTCTTTGGGGTACATACTCAGAAGTGGAATTGCTGGATCACATGGTAATTCTATGTTTAGTTTTTTGAGGAACCTGATTTGCTTTTGATTCTGGGAGCTTGAGGCTAGAATTATGGACCTGCTATTAACAAATTAGTGGGTAAACAGAGCTGGAACAGTCCCTGGCTCTTATCCATCTGGTGCTAATGTTGGAAGGTGAATCAGCTGCCCTAAGGCCTTGTGATAAAGAGACCTTGTTATTTCCAGTTTACTACCAGAGACTGCAATGACTCCTAGGTTTTTGCTCTTCTACTCCTTGGCTCTGCTCTGATTTCGCTGCCACCAGTCTTCACTCATATTTGCCTCCCTCTTCGTCTTTGGGCATTTATCTGATAGTTTGTATTCTTGTCCATCAAATCTTGCCAGCCCCGAACACTCCCATTGCATTGCAGAATGAAGTCTGGAATCAGTGGGCCCAACCCCATTACACTGCACCTTAAGTTCTCTATATGGAATATGATTGTGATCTGGGAGGCAGCATGCCAGGTGGTGGCGTGGGAAGACCTCACATGTAGTAGAGATTAAGAAATACTTGTAGAATTAATGAATGAGTGTGACAAGAGGGCTAGAATGCTGTCAGGCAGGGTTCCAGGGCTGGGCATTTTGCAAGAAATAGCCAACTACTTGGATTGGTTTTTGCCGCCACCCAACAGTCTCTGGGGCTGTACCACCTCCAGGGGATCTTGTGCTGCCCTGGAATTAGAGGGGCCAATTGGGAGGCCTAGTGCCTGCTGCTTCCAAGTAGGTGCCAGCTTGAGGGTTGCAGAATGTGTCTTCCTTGGGATCCAGTCTTGTCTGGAGGGATCTAGAGCAGCGACTCCTAGAATTGGCAGAGTGTTGGGGGCTGAAGGAGAAGAAAGAACAGGCTGTAGACTTGCCAACTCAACGGTTCCAGCCCAAGTCTGCAAAAACCCAAATGTCTCTTCAAGTGACTCAAGAGGATATTGTGAGACTTCAAAACCAATTATTATATTTTTAAGTTTAAGGAAAATTAAGACTGTACAGCATTTTCTTTGTGGTTGGTTTATAAAATCCTTCTATCAGTGCCGTTAGATCAATAGCAACCAGGTATAGAATTCCTAAAACGTGTGTATCAGCATCATTTTTCCACCCTATCCAGGGTCAGGGAACTAAGTGGCTAGGTTACTTCCTTTTTAAATTTTAAAGCAAGATGCCCATTATTGAGGTCATCAGAAATGACTCTTTTTGTTCTAGTGCTCCATTATCCAGGTTAACAGAGGGGAACAGTGAAACAGATGTGGTCGTTAATCCACAGAATCCCTGTTGGCTCAGAATAGCATCTTTTTTTTTTTTTTTTTTTTTGCAGTACGCGGGCCTCTCACTGTTGTGGCCTCTTCTGTTGCGGAGCACAGGCTCTGGACACGCAGGCTCAGCGGCCATGGCTCACAGGCCTAGCCGCTCCGTGGCATGTGAGATCTTCCCGGACCGGGGCACGAACCCGTATCGGCAGGTGGACTCTCAACCACTTCGCCACCAGGGAAGCCCTAGCATCTTTTTTACTTACTCTGTATCAGCAGATGATACTGCCTTTCTGTATAGAGTTTCATGGTTTACAGTTTGCTTTACCCACGTCTCTCCACAGTGGTAAGTGTCTTGTTAGATCCCAGGACTTTGTGTTTCTCTTCCTCCAGGCCATTTTCCCAGAAGCAGGTAGTCCGGCTTCAAATGTCTATCATCCTTGTTTTCTTCAGTCAGGTTAAAATAGAGGCTTGTAAGAGTTCCCAGATCCCAGGAACAGTCATGGAAGGTAAACATACTGGGTGGTTGTCGGTGATCTCTCTGGATGCTGGGAGCTGTCATCAGGTCTTCAGAGTACAAATTTGTAGAATCCATTAACATCAGTGCTTGCTACTAATTGTAACCAGACCCAACCTTCTCTCAGCATCATGCTGCGACTTAAAAGGGTAATTCCCGTGCAGTAACCGACTACCCTTTCTGGTTGCACTGTAACAGAGTGAGCACATGAGACCAGCAGGGTCTTCGTGGGCCTCCCCTGTCTATGAGAGCTGCCCTGCTTAGGGTGCTGCACAGCACGGAGGCACATGCGGCTGACTCGCCGGGTGTTAGACCTGCAGAAGAGTTAGTCAGCACTTTAAATCTCCTGAGACACCTCCTTGGTAACACCCACCCCTTCCCCCATCCATTCATTTAGATAGCGTTTGCTCCGGGTGTGCTTGTGCTGGGAGTGGCCCAGGGGCCAGAGCTGTGTGAGACCTGGCGTGTGCCTTCACAGTGCCTCCAGGATGCTTGAGAAAACCAGTCTGCTCTACATGAAGATCTAGGCAGCGATACAAGGCAGGCTGTAAGGCACCCAACCCATGCATTTTACAGGTAAATCGAGGGGGCATGTGAAACTCAAGCTCTTGTTCCTAAACTAGGCATGAAGTAATACCAGGAGAAGGGGAGAAGTGAAGTATTTTAAGCATCATAAGTAAAAGTACTTAAGAAAAACAGTGTCTGTGTCTTTGGAAAGTGAGGGGCCCTTTTCCAAGAGGAGTGGTAGAGGGGAATGACAGTGCATGTATGCCCTGGTGTTTGCCCATTGGTCTGGTGCTCTGGTCATGGGCCGGGCCTTCTTGGGCAAGCAGAGTGGGATGGTAGAGAAAGTGTTACCTCAATTGGGAGCCAGAGAAATTTGGGTCTTCACTGAGGCAGCTAAGCATAAGATGCCTAACGTCATATTTGAGGGTGGAACGTAAAGATCTACCAGCTGGAAAAATCCTAGATTACTTGGCATCTGGCCTGGAGTCCCTAGAACACAGAGCCTAAGGCAAAGGCTTACGTGCTGCACCTTTATCAGGGAGTGCAATCCCAGAGAACAGAAGTGAAGGAGAAGGCGAGATGCAGGGAAAGGGCAGGCCAACATGAGGATCCTTTATTGATCTGGCTAGCACTTGGTATCAAGCCTAACCAGTGGTTCAGTCTTTCAGGGTTTGAAGAACTGACTGCTCCTCAGGACAATCAGTCAGGAGCGGAAGGGGTCCCCCCTCCCATGGGCCAAAGCCTTATCCCACTGGGTGTAATTCCCCTACATTTCTGGGTTGCACATGCCCAGTCCCCCTGAGTAGGCCCTGCTGTGTCTCAACCCCCAGTGTAAATAGGAAGCCCTAAGGCCGGAAGCAGGAGGTACAGGAAGTGGGCATAAGTCTAGGCACGGTTGGGTGGTGCCTGTGTGAAGTGTGTAGCTCTACAGAGCTGGTCACTACAGCAGTGTCTGGGGCTGGAAGGAAAGGCCAAAGGCCCTGGTGACAGATGTGGCTGAGAGGCACTTGACCACACACCCGTACACCACAATGGACAGGAGGCAAGATAGATTTTCTTTCAATACCAGCAAGAGCGTGGGGCACAGAGTGGGGCTGGGGGTGGTGCCAGGAAGCATTATTAGATTTCCTGTGGATGGAGATGAAGAGGAAAGATGCCCAGGTAGCAACAACAGCTGCCGTTTAGTTTGCCGTGCCCCAACCTCTGGTCAAACAAAACTAGTCTACAAAGAAAACGTTATCTTCTCCAGTCCTCCTCCATGGAGCCCTGCACCTAACCCAGCCCAGGGAAAAAGGTTCTGTGGACTCCTCTGTTAATACTTAGCACCAAGGATGTGCCTTGCATCTATGTAGGCATGTGATGGTTGAGCAAGCAATATACAAGCATAAAAGGGGGGCTTAGAGTTGGCAGAATTGAAATAAAGTCAGTCTCTGACACTGACTACCAATTTGAAAATTACTGTTACATTCACCCTTCTTTACCCTCTTGAACAGTTAACCCCTTCGTCCCTTAAGACCTTCGTTTCTTTAGTAAAGACAGCAGCACTGTCTACTGCTGTATCAGTTTTCTATTGCCACGTAACAAGCCACCCCCAAAACTTAGGGGCTTAAAACAACCACCATATCATTTATTCACAATTCTCTGGTCAACAATTTAAGCAGAGCTTGGTTGGGACATTCTTTTTGATGGTCATGCCTGGAGTCACTCATGTGGCTGCAGTCACCTGGTGGCCCAAAAGGATGATTAAGTTGGCCTTGCACATCTGGTAGGTGCTGCTGCCAGCTGCTTGGTCGAGGGCTGTGCTGTCCAGTACAGTAGCAACTAGCCGCATGTGGCTATCGAGCATTTGAAATGTGGCTGGCCCAATTTGAGGTGTGCTGTAAGTGTAGAATACACTGGATTTTGAAGACTTAATAACTGTGTCCCATGTAATCTATCTCATTAATAATTTTGATATATTGGTTACATGTTGAAATGCTAATTTTTTAATATTGGGTTAAATACAGTATATTAAGCTTAATCTCACCTGTTTCTTTTTAGTTTTCTAATATGACTATTAGAAAATTTTAAATTACATATATGGCTTGCATTATTATATTTCTACTGGACAGCATTATACTATATGAATGAAATATATAGTTGCGTTACAAATGGAACTATGATGTAATTTCACAGTTTATACATATAAATGATGAAATAGGTAAACAGTCCTACCTTTCACCTCTGGCCCATACATTTCACTTCTGGTAGAAGGATCCAGAATGATTTAAAGTTGGGGAGCTTGGACTAGCATACAGAGTCTTGCTTTGTAACACCTCTGTTTTGTGAAGGAGGGAAACAAAGGCCCAGAGGGTTAAATGACTTGGTAAGAACTAGAGCCCAGGACTACTGCCATCCAGGCCTTGGCTGCACAGCTCATGGCCCTCAATGATGTGTCATTGAATCCCAGGCTTCTCAGTGGACCATCTGCTTCTCCAGCTTAGGTGCTTCCCTCCTTCTAGACACCCCCAAACCCTTCCCCATCACATCCCATGCCTTCATGCCACTGGCAGCCCAACTCAATCCCAAGCCCCAGAAGCAGATACAGTAGCTCAGAGTCCTACAGTCTGACATTCTGCTGTAGTCAGTTGATGTTCACTCACCTTGCTGGACCAGGTGGACAAGATGGTGAGCAGGACCCCCAACCCAACCTGGAACAAACGATGAAAAGTAGAGACTGTAATTAGTGACAGTCACTGAGCTGGGCTGAGGAAATCCACCTAGCCTTTTGACCCAAATGCTCTAGGTCCTAAGGAAGTCTGCAACTTCTGTGGCCACAGCAAAGCAGAACTGTACCATATACCTTGCTGAAGCTCAAAGATAAATATTATTAGGCAGCAGGAAGACAATTACCAGGTTTTGTAGTGATCCTGTGGAGACTTGAACTAAAGCACAGCAGGAAGCATGAATAGGAAGGGATAGAATAATTAGATACCTGGGAGCCAAAATATCTATAGATAGGAATTGGATATGGGAGGCTTAGGGTTCTCAAGTCTAGCCAAGTGGATAATGGTGTCATTCACTGATAATGTGACCATAAGGAAGAGGGAGAGGTTTGGTAGAGAAGATCATAGGTCTGGTTTAATTATGTTGTTTTTAAAGTACCTATGGGAGACCCAAGAGGAGATGGTCAGTAAACAACTGTAAATATGGATTTAATTGTGGGAGAGGAGGAAGGACATGAGAAATTGACTGGGAGCCTTATCAAGTAGGAGGTAATTAAAACCATTGGCAAAGATAAGATACTCTGGGAGAGGCGGGTGTAGACTAAGAAGATATTGCTTGAGAGGGAGACCCTGGGAAACAGCCAGTACAGGGAAGGGAAACAGAACCTTCGAAGTAGGCCAAGAAGTGATCTCGTAACAGAGCTTGGTACTTAATCTATAATTGCTAAAGAAAAGGAGAAAGAGATTCCTGGAACATCGTGGGCCATGTGTTTAGCATTTTATTCCCCAAAGGGCTGTGTACAGAGAAGACAGGGAGTAATATTTGTTGAATTAAATTAAGTTGCATTGTATTGCACTGCACTGGTTTGAACTGAATTGAGTTTACTACTTCCTGGGCTGCGCTAGCTGTTTTAGGCTTTTTCCCTGCTCTGTTCAGCTTCTCCCCCTTTCCCTCCTCTTGTTCACTGTGTCCAGTATACAGCAAGAACTTTGTTGCCCAGTTAAACATTTCAGGGTCTTAGTAAAAGCTGATTATCTCACCAGTTACCGTTTGCCAGCCTTCAGATGACTGTGAACAGCATGACTACATAACAGAGGCTTAAGTAAAAGGACACCTAATTACCTCTCATAATAAGCGGTCTGAAGGTAGGTAGCTTCAGGTTTGGGGCAGGACTTATGTTATAAAGGACCCAACTTTTGTTGTCTTTCCTCTTTGGTATCTTAAGTTTGTTGATCCTTAGTCCCCAGGTTTAGCACCTCATGCTTATGGGATGTTTGCCATACTTCTAAGCATCATATCCCAAAATAGTCAAGTTCTTGGAAGGAATAAAATGTCAGGCCTCTGCTGTATCTTTGACAGAGATAAAAATCTTTGTCAGAAGTTTCCCCAGCTGATTTCCTCTTATGTCTCATAGGCCAACTTGGCCATTACTTAACCAAACACAAGCAAAAGGAGATGGTGTTACCATTCTGATTTAGCCAAATCATGGCTCATCCCTTGGAGCAAGAGGAAGATTTACCTTCCCTGAGCCTGGTACCACCAGGAAAAAAATGGGGTCCTGAAAACTAAGGAAGAAGGAGGGATGGGTGTTGGGTAGGAAACCAATGGTGTCTTCCATACCCATATTTTTGGTCCTTGTAACTTAGGCTTGAGAACATTCAATCCAACATTTATTGAGTGGCTACTGTGTAGCAAGAACAGTTATTTTACCACTGAGGCAGGTAACAGGTCAGGTTTTAAAATACTGACTAGATCCTTCTGCCTACCACCTTTCATTGGCCTCTGTTATTCCTTGGAGGCCTTTCCTGCTTGGGATACTGAATCAGCCCTCTGGGCTTTGCTCAGTTCTAAATCAATATTGCAGCCACTTGCCTCACCATCTTGGCTGGTGCAGCTAGTCCTGACTTTGGAA
The DNA here is from genome assembly GCF_951394435.1 of Stenella coeruleoalba. Taxonomy (NCBI): domain Eukaryota; kingdom Metazoa; phylum Chordata; class Mammalia; order Artiodactyla; family Delphinidae; genus Stenella; species Stenella coeruleoalba. Next base: position 160,936,712 of record NC_137169.1, read on the forward strand.
ACCCTGTATTCCTATCATCTTTGTTCTGTTTGTGGTGGACCTTGTCCTCTGTACTCCTGGTCTCCCCTTCAGCTCCTCCCTTTAAAATACTTTACCACCTATTCTCCTTTCTGTCTGTGATGAATCTCCCTCATTCCCAGTTTCCATCAGTCAATCTCAATGTCGTCTTCAAGCTTGTTTGCTCACTGTCTACTTCCGACACCATTCACCCTCTTCAACCTCGTGCCTTGCATTACTTTGTTCTTGAGGAGTCACCTGCTCACCTCTGCTGACTGTTCCCAATTTGAACACAGTCCCTGGCTTAGAAAGTTCCAGTGAGTCCCCATTGCCTGTTACATGAAGTCTCTAGCCCGACAGAAGGATAGCCACCGAGCCAATAACAGTGTTGTCTATGTAGAAGAGACTTGAGTGAGAGGAGAAGGTGTTAGGGGGTTCCGTATTACTTCAATCTTTTACTGCAAGAATGTATTCTATGTAACTTGCAAAATTTAAAAAGAAAAAACCTCTAGTCTAGCATTCAAAGTTTTCCACGTTCTTTCCGGGTCCTCTTCCACTGCTCTTCTGCCCGAACTTTCCTCTCCATTCAAATTGGCATCCTTCCTACCCTCAAGACCAGGCTTGAATCGTTGCACAAACACAACCTAGTATCAAGTGACTCATGACTTTCCTGCCAGACTTAATTTCTACACCTTCTTTAATCTTCCAAGACCTAGACTGTCTAACAATTTGCTCAAGAGCCCCCATCCCACCTCCTGGCAGCCACCACCCCTCCCCATGAGTCTCCCACAAGCTCTTCCTTCTCTGAACTCCGAAGCACTTTGGCTGTTGTACATCAGGGTTCTCAACACATCTGCCCCTTTGTGTCATTGATCTCTGCTCTTTGGGTACTGCCTAATAGAGCATCCATTCTCACTGCCTTTACTCATTCACATTCTGATTTTAGCTGACGACACGGAATGTGGCTGGAGTGACCGAAAGAGGATTTCACCTTACAAAAGTGAGCTTTAAGATGTGGTCTCCAGAAAGGCCTTGCCTATAAACTGGAATACCTGAACGATTCATTTGACTTTTAAATGTAATATCTCTGATACTGTAGCCTTGAGGCATTACTTAAATGCCACATTGTTATTTACTATTCTTATTTATCTCATCCCCCCTAACAAGATTGTAAACCACGTGGACAGTGTCCTATCTTATTTATTTCTGTTTACCCCCCACAGTATCTTTCCTAGTAAATATTTGTTGGTTTGATTTTAATCCTATTTTCTTACATTTTCTTCATGTGAAGAAAATGCAGATCAGCACTCAAGACTCATTCTTTAAATAGTTAAGACCCTACATTTGAACTTGCGGGTTGATGTTTCCAACCCCCTTTGTATAAGTAAGTGGCCCCTCTAGCTCTATAAGCACCTACTTGGAGGTACAAAGTCTTCAAGCGCCTTCCCCAGGTTTCTACTTTCCTCCCTAATCTGTAGGAGGTTGAGAATGAAGGGAATTCGTTCTGCCAGTGGGTTAGGTTGCCTGGAGATGGCCTGGTCCACTCGTCTCCTTGAGATTATTTTGTTTAGAAGCTTGTGGACTGCACACAGCTCTGCCCACTCTCTGGCCTGACGAAGACAGCATGGTGTAGGCCAAAAGGAACAAAATGGAGGCGGGGAGCGGGGTGGGGTAATCAGAAAAACTGAATGCAGAGAGCTGAAGTTCACTGCCTGGAGTTGCTGTGAAGCTGGTGGGAGGGGTAGCATCCCAGCCCCCGCCTGTGGCTGCTGCTCGTTGGGTTCAGTAATTGTATTCTGAGTAGCATTTAGACAGGCCTAGAATGTGAATTCTTGCAGGGGAGGCAGCCAGCACAATCCTGCTTTGTTCCAGTTCTTTGAGGACTAAGGAAATAATTTTTAAAACAATACCCTCCTTCCTGGGCTGTCACTTGTTTGTTTGCTCTGAGGATTTCTCAGTAACTCTTTGGTCTCTGTTGTGTGTGTGCTCCTAACCACAAGCAGGAATTGGTAGAAAGGAGGGTTTGGGTTTATATGAAAGGCTGGGGATGTATTAATTGTGACATTCTACGTACGTTGGACACTCATAAAAGGCCATGGACCAGGGTCTCTCATTCACTGTTCCTTTAGGAATAAACACATTCTAGGCCTTGGTTTTGTGTCCAGGACCATTCTAAGAATGGTGGAAAAGAAGTAAAAGATATGGTTCTTGCCTCAAGAAGCTGTAGTGAGCATATAATAATATTATTATTAATAATGGCTGACACCATTTATTGAATCCTTTTTAGTCTGACTAGAAATCAGGCTAAAGACATTATAGATATTGCTCAGTTTAATCAGCCAACATTTCTTGAGCACTTCTTGTCTAGGCACTGTGCTAGGGGCTGGAGTAGGGATCTTAGTCTAGCAGGAAGACAGATATCATTAAACAAGTGATTACAGGCATGCAGAGGTGCCGTGTCACTCTCAAGGGTACTCCTCCCAGCAGCATTGTTACTGAACCAAACAGATCCACTCACCTGCGTGCAGTAAAGGCAATCTACTGACATCCGGTTGTGGTGAAGGAAAGTGCAGCGTTTATTGTAAGGCGCCAGACAAGGAGAACAGGTGGCTCATGCTCTAAAACCCTGAAGTCCCCGAAGGGTTTCAGCAAAGCATTTTCAAAGGCAAGGTGAGGGAAGGACATCCCAAGGTATGTGATCAGCTCATGAACATTTCTCTGGTTGGTTGATGGTGAGGTTGAAGGTGGTGTCACAGGGGTTAACATTATCAATCTTTAGGTGCCAGTAGGTCTGGGGGCTACATGCTCATGATCACCATGTAGTCCGTTTCTTCCATTTGGTGGTGGTTTTAGCATCTGTATAACAACCCAGGAAATACGCATCAGATACTATTATCTAAGTACTTCAGAGAGAAGCTACAGCGTAGGGGTCTGTCCTGGGAAGGCCCCACAGGGTCCTGCTCGATTACAGTATCAGATCACCTACAGCTTGTTAGAAATAACAAATGTAGGGCCCCACCCAGACATGCCGTATAGAATATGGCATGATCACTGGGTGATTCATTTATATGTACACTGAAGTTTGGGAAACACTGGCCAGCAGACAGGGATTAGCTTGGTCTAAAGTAGAGGATGAAGGAAGGCCTCGCCCAGGCAGTGACTGTTAAACCGAGATGTGATGAGGACCCAGCAGGAAAGAAGATGACAGGTGGGGCTGGGATGCAGCGAGTTTCAGGCAACGGGAACAGCCTGTGAGCATGTGGGGCTGTGAAGTACAGTGTGGTAGCTGAGCGGGGGGATAGGCAGGAGCCAGGAGGGGAAGGCCTGGTAAACCAGGGTAAGGAATTTAGATCCAGTGAGAATGGATTGAAGAGATACTGTCACCAATGTATAGATGAGGCCACCAGAGCTCAGATAGGTTGAGTAATTGGCCCATAGCCACACAGTTAGTAATTCACTGGTCAAACCTGGGATGTATATCCAGGTCTCTAATTCTGAAGCCCATTTTATGAACCACTACATAATTTTGTCCTCTCAGGTCATTAACAAGACAAAATATACACACAATATAATTTTTAATGCATCTCTGTATAATTTAGGATTTGAAGACTCTTATAATGGCTTAGATAAAACAAGGTGATTAAATTTGGAATAAAATAATAAAACCCATGAACTGAGAGGAGATATAAATTCCATCTGAGCACAGATTCCCCCCCCCCCCCACCTAAGTTTCTTAGGAGATACGGTATAAAAGGAGAAACTGTAAGTTGTATAGCTAACCCTTGTTATCTGAAAAAATGAAGTAGACTTCTTCCTCAGGAAGAACCTTTTTCTTTTTCCTATCATTAAACTGTAAGAGGAAGCATGAAACGACTAATTGTGAGGGCAAAGCACTCTGTGATTAAACTAGGGTTGTGCTGCTAGGCTGAGAGAGCCCTTCCTTTCTCTCTGCTCACAGGGTGGGCAGCATGGCTCATGGGGCCAGAAGCCAGGAGGGAGGGGCAGGGAGGGAACGGAGAGACCAAGTGCAGCCGGTGTGCTCTGCATCTCAGTCCAGATATGTGAGATTTGGGCATCGCAGGACGAGCTGAGTGCCTGGTCTCCTCCCAGGAGTCTGACCGGGTCCTGTGTGGTTCATGGATTTCTGAGAGGTCAGATTGCAGGGGAGGAGAGAATACAGGCCCCTGTCCTTGGTGTTGGGGGACGTTAATAGAGGAGATGGGAGCCCTGGGGTTCAGGGGATTCTAAAGCTATTGGGAGATATGACCTTTAATTTGGGTAGCTTCCAGTCTAATGGGAGAGGCACAGCCCCTGCCTTCGGACAGCTCCCAATGTGATGGGAGAGGCACAGCTCCTGTGTTCATGAAGTCACCCTGAAGGGGAGTGACAGACCAGCCCCAGGGAGCCCCCAGGCTGATGGGAGAGATAGAAAGCACAGACATAGGAGAATAAATAAGAGCACAATGATCAAAGTTACCAAAGCCATAAAAAAAAGTCACAGCCCTTCTGACTCCACACTGCCACCAGAGGACTTTGAAACCTTCGCTTCTTCTTGCCTTTTCCTGGCCAGCTGCAAAAGCATCAAGTGCCCATCACATCTGTAAAATGGGAAGCCAGTGAAGTCAGTCATGTCAGAGATAGTGCCCGTCTTGGTTGAGCTGGTCCTCTGCCCAGGGCTTGTTTCAGGTGCCTCCTTATGGCCCTGGCAGGAGGGAAGGAGAAGCTCCTGAACAGAGACAGATAGCTGGCAACACCCAGGCTGTCTCTCTGCTCCCCTCATCCGAACCCCAGCTTGGCTCACAGCTCACACTCTGCTGCGCAGGTGAGGCTGGTGGCACAGGTTGGGCCAGTTCCCGCCTCTGGAGGACAGCTGTGCCTCTAGAGCACTGTCTAACATGCGTTGTATTTGTCTGGCCATCCTTGGCAAAAATGGAATCCTTCTGTCTCCCGCCCTTCCTCCCTATCACCTCCCCTGGAGACCATGACTGCTGATGTCAGGCAAGAGAGAAAGAGAACTCGAGGTCTACTGAAGGTGATGTTGGATTAATCAGGAAGCTCTTGCTTTTGTCCCACAAATGACTTACATGTCACCTTGAGCAAATTCTCCTCCATTCCTTTTCTCTGCTACCAGGACCACTGTTTTCCCATCAATATTAAACTAAGGAAGCATGGTGGACAGGAAAGACCACATGATGTGAAATCATGAGACCCAGGTTCAATTCCTGGCTCTCCTGCTTCTAACTGTATGACCTTGGGTAAGGCAAATCCACTTTCCCACAGATAAAGGATTTTTAAAATTTTCCTTATTTTTTTGGCTGCGTCGGTTCTTAGTTGCAGCACACGGGGTCTTCATTGAGGCACGCAGGATCTTTCTTTACGGCATGAAGTCTCTTCATTGCAGCGCTCGGGCTTCTCTCTAGTTGTGACGCACAGGATCTGTAGTTTGCGACACGTGGGTTCTCTAGTTGAGGCGCGCCAGCTCAGTAGTTGTGGCTCACGGGCTTAGTTGCCCTGCGGCATGTGGGATCTTAGTTCCCTGCCCAGGGATCAAACTCGCGTCTCCTGCATTGGAAGGCAGATCCTTTACCACTGGACCACCAGGGAAGTCCCCAGATAAAGGATTTTTAAAAATCACTTGAGCTTCAGTTTTCTTACCTGTAAGATGGAAATTATGACAGTAATGTCTACCATACTGGGAGGTTATGAGGGTCAATATAGTGAATATGCTGAAATACTTGGACAATTTTAAATCGCTTAATAACCAGTGTTATTTTTTGAAGGGGAGATACATACCCTTCCCTTTCCTCCTCACATGGTTGTGGTGGTGATAATATTGAAAAAAAAGATCATATGTGAAAACAAAAAGTTTATTAAAATGTAAGAGATTAATATTAGCTAAAATAAATATTGAGTCCACACAGGTTTGAGAGCCTGAGCGGCAGGAACAGCTAATTCATGACCAGTACTATGTAGGGCTGAGGGGGAGAAAGGATAAGTGGGAAACCAGGTCTCAGGCTCAGAGAACCCAGAGTCTAGAGGGAGAAATGACTAAGGGTCGTGGCAGTAAATACATGATACTAACTGCTGCATTTCAGACTAAGTGCTGGGGAGGTTCAGAGGACTCCAGGAAGCCTGTGTGGAGGAGATACTTTTTATTATAGCTACATGTATAAATGTATTTATTTATTCAACAAATATTTTTGACCACCTTCTATGGGCTGGACACTGTTCTAGATGTCAGAAATATAATGGCAAATAGATAAAATCCCTGTATTTCAAGGAACTTACATTTTAATAGGGAAAGACAGGTAATAACCAAACTAAAATAAGTAAAAATATGTGGTACATTAGGAAGCAATAAGTGCTAAGAAGTTATAAAATAAAGCAGGTAAGGAGGACAGAGAGGGTTGCTGGGGCAAGATGGTTTGTAATTTTAGACGCAGTGACCAGGAATTCCTTACTGAGAAGGGAACATGGAAGCAAAGATCAGAGGGAGAGAAATAAGGTAGTAGACGAGAATGGTGGTGTGGACCAGGAGAAGAGCAGCAGAGGAAGCGAGGAGAGAGCAGATTCCTTTTCCAGGAAGAGGTGATAGGATTTGCTGATGCTCAGGGGCAGGGTGAGAGGGAGAGAGCGGAGTCAGAGATGACTTGAGGGTTTGTCATGAACACCTGGAAGAGTTGTCATTAAATGAAATGGGACTCCACTGTGCCGGTGGAGTCGGAGGAGGAAGGTGAGATCAGGAGCTGAGTTTCAGACTCTGAGACACTTGTTAGAAATACAATTGGAGGTGCCACGTCGGCAGTTAGATACGTGGGTCCAAAGTTTGCTGGAGAGGTCTGGGCTAGAGATGTAAAACTGGGAGTTTTGAGCATACAGGTGGTGTTTAATGCTGTGAGACTAGATGGGATCACAAGGCAGAGGGCCCATGTAGAGAAGACCTCCTAGGACTGAGCCTGGGGCACTCCATCCAGCACTAGAAGTTGGGAGGAAGAGGAGGGTCCAGCAGATGAGATGGAGAAAGACCAGCAATAAGGAAGGAGGAAAATCAGGAGATTGTGCTGCTCCAGATGTCAAGTGAAGGAAGTGCTCCAGGAGGACAAGTGATCTCTTGTGTTACGAGCAAGAAAGATGAGAGCTAGGAGTTTATTTACCCCTGGACTTACACTACTGAGGTGACCTTGATAAGAACAGTTTGGGTTGAATTGTCGGGGGGGAATCTTGACTGGTACGGGTTTAAATGAAGTTTGGAGAAGAGAAATTGGAGGACGTAAGCGTGGGCAGGTCTGTAAGGATTTGTCCTGTAAAGGGAAGAGAAATAGGGCCATAGCCAGAGGCAAGAGTGTGGGCAAGGGAAGGCTAGTCCGTGGGTTGGGATAAATCACAGCATTGTAAGCTGGTGGGAAAGATCCAGTAATGATGAGGCAGGAGGAAGAGAAGAATTGCTGGAGCACTGTTGCTGAGTGGGCAACAGGGGATGGGGTCCAGAGCACAGATGGGTCATCCACAGATATGGGAGAGAAGGTGAAACATACAAGACAGAGGTAGGTGGGCAAATGGAGCGGCGGCACCTGTGGAAGTTCTTACTCATTGCTTCTATTTTCTGTCAAAGAATAAACGTGGCCATCAGCCAAGAAATGGTGGGGGAATCCCAGTTTAAAAAAAATAAAGGGTAAGGGGAAAAAAAGAGATGCAACTCCAGTTTCTTTAAAAACAAATAAAGTGTAAGGGAAATAAAGAGATGAAATTTACAGATTCAAAGAGACATAATTATCAGCTAATGTGTGGACCTTATTTGGATTCTGATTCAAACAACCAGTAAAAAAATGGACATTTGTGAGCCGGAAATTCAGACATTGAATGGATATTTGATAATAAAAGTTATTGATAATTTTGGAGGCGTGATGTTACTAAGGTTATGTTTTGTAAAAGGGTCATCTTTTAGAGATAGATGCCAAAAAATCACTATTTATAGATGAAATTATACAGTAACAGGGGTTTGCTTCAAAATAATCCAGTGGAGAAGTGTGTGTGTGTGTGTGTGTGTGTGTGTGTTAGATAATGTGTGATTGGCCTTGGGTCAGTAATTGTCAATGTTGGCTGGTGTGCATATGGAGATTCACTCACTATACTTCATAATAAAAATTAAAACAAAGGAAACAAGAGTGGGGAAGGAGAGGTTGGGGGTTAAGAAGAGAGGGGAAGGTGTGAACTGCCATCTGGGAGGGCAGATGAGGGGGAGATGCATTCGATTGTCCCATGCCATTAGAGGCCCTCTTGAGATTCAAAAGCATGAATTAAAATGAAGCCAGGCAGCATCGAGGTATGTATTTCCTCAGCCACGAGCAGCTGCACACATGGGGGCACAGAGTAGGTGAAGCGTTGTGGGATTAGCCAACCAAGTACAGGAATTGAGAATATCATCCTCCCATTGTGTTGATAAAGTCTTGGAGGACTGGGGTTCTGTCTTTGCTTCAGTGATTTCACAGCTAATTTGACTAGCTGATTCCCTAGCCCACCCACATGGTTTTGTTTTGTTTTGTTTGTTTGTTTTTTGCGGTACGCGGGCCTCTCACTGTTGTGGCCTCTCCTGTTGCGGAGCACAGGCTTCGGACGCGCAGGCTCAGCGGCCATGGCTCACGGGCCTAGCCGCTCCGTGGCATGTGGGATCTTCCCGGACCGGGGCACGAACCCGTGTCCCCTGCATCGGCAGGCGGACTCCCAACCACTGCGCCACCAGGGAAGTCCCACCACCCACCTGTTTTGACTAAACTCAATACTCTATCGCAAGTACTTTAAAATGATTTACTTGGAGGTGCTAAGTGGAGAGGGGAATATGGGGATATATTGTTTAATGGGTACAGAGTGTCAGTCTGGGAAGATGAAGAAGTTCTTAGGATGGATGGTAATGATGGTTGCACCACAAGGTGCAAGATTTACTTGATTGCATCTACAAGCAAAAAAAAGTGGGAATAGAAGTGGTTTCAGTTGCCTTGTGTCTCATGCTCCTCCCCTTTGGTCCTAAGTAGCAGGTAATCTTGGTTTGCGAGTCCTCTCCCCATGTGCACGTGGCTGGGACAAGTGTGATATTAATGCCTCTCATGAACAATGTCAGATCCCCATTTTCTTTATTGAGGTATAGTTGATTTACAATGTTGTGTCAATCTCTGCTGCACAGCCAAGTGACTCAGTTTTATACATATATACATTCTTTTTTTAATATTCTTTTCCATTATTGTTTATCCCAGGAGATTGGATATAGTTCCCTGTGCTCTACAGCAGAACCTTGTTGTTTATCCATTCTAAATGTAATAGTTTGCATCTATCAGCCCCAAATTCCCAGTCCATCCCTCTCCCTTCCCCTCCCCAACCCTGGCAACCACAATTCTGATCTCCTTGTGAGTCTGTTTCTGTTTTGTAGATAGGTTCATTTGTGCCATATTTTAGATTCCACACATAAGTGATATGATATGGTATTTGTCTTTCTCTTTCTGGCTTACTTTACTTAGTATGATAATCTCTAGTTGCATTCATGTTGCTGCAAATGACATTATTTTGTTCTTTTTATGGCTGAGTAATATTCCATTATATATATGAACCACATCTTCTTTAGCCATTTGTCTGTCGATGGACATTTAGGTTGTTTCCATGTTTTGGCTGTTGTGAATAGTACTGCTATGAACATAGGGGTGCATATCTTTTTGAATTATAGTTTTGTCCAGGTATATGCCCAGGAGTGACATTGTTGGATCATATTTTTGGTTTTTTAAGGATCCTCCATACTGTTTTGCGTAGTGACTGCACCAACTTAACACTCCCACCAACAGTGCAGGCGGGTTCCCTTTTCTTCACACCCTCTCCAGCATTTGTTATTTGTAGACTTTTTAATGATGGCCATTCTGACTGGTGTGAGGTGATACCTCATTGTAGTTTTGATTTGCATTTCTCTAATAATTAGTGATGTTGAGCATCTTTTCATGGGCCTACAGGCCATCTGTTTGTCTTCTTTGGAGAAAAGTCTGTTTAGGTCTTCTGCCTATTTTTCTATTGGGTTGTTAGTTTTTTTTGTTGTTGAGTTGTATGAGCTGTTTTTATATTTTGGACATTAAGCCCTTGTCAGTCGCCTCATTTGCAACTATTTTCTCCCATACCGTAGGTTGTCTTTTAGGTTTTTTTATGGTTTCCTTTACTATGCAAAAGCTTGTAAGTTTGACTAGGTCCCATTTGTTTTTGTTTGTTTTTATTTCTATTGCCTTGGGAGACTAACCTAAGATAACATTGGTACGATTTATGTCAGAGAATGTTTTGCCTATGCTCTCTTCTAGGAGTTTTATGGTGTCATATTTAAGTCTTTAAGTCATTTTGAGTTTATTTTTGTGCATGGTGTGAGGGTGTGTTCTAACTTCATTGATTTACATGTGGCTCTCCAACTTTACCAGCACACTTGCTGAAGAGACTGGTTTTTTTCCCATTTTATATTCTTACCTCCTTTGTCGAAAATTAGTTGACCGTAGGTGTGTGGATTTGATTCTGGGCTCTCTATATTCTGTTCCATTGATCCGCATGTCTTTTTTTGTTCCCATACCACAGTTTTGATTACTGTAGCTTTGTAGTATTGTCTGAAGTCCAGAGAGTTATATCTTCAGCTTTGTTTTTGTTCCTCAGGATTGCTTTGGCAATTCTGGGTCTTTTATGATTTCATATAAATTTTTGGATTATTTGTTCTGGTTCCGTGAAAAATGTCATGGGTAATTTGATAGAGTCAGATTCCCATTTTCACTTGTTAGCTTGTTCTGTGAAGCATGTCGTTGAGGCCCAGTTGGGAGTCAAGGACTCAGGGTGTTTCCCACATCCCTGATGATGGCTCAGCCTTTGTAGAGTGCTGCCCTCACCCCCTCCCGTCTATCAGTTTGTGATCTTTTCCAAGTCTCTTCCATCTGAAGCAGGAGCCTATCTTTCACTGGAGCATTTCTTCCTAGGTTCTAGTCACAGAACTAGGGGTCCAATTGCTATGACATACCTACTTTATCTTCTTTAAGAAGAGTTTTCTATAAATCAAAACATTTCTCTGGCAAGGTCATGTTACCATTACAATTTGTCTTTCATTCATGGTGTATTTTAAAACCAAGACATATGGAATATATAAACCAAGGGTAATTATACCCCTTTTCCCCCTTGGGCATAATGACAATTTTCTGATATAATCACAAAGAGAACTTTTAAAAGAAATCCAGGGCCATTCACAAAGTAGCAGTTGGAATGTTACTTTATTGCTGTGAACTAGGCTTCCACGTGGCATCAAAGAAGTGTGGGCTCTGGAGACACCCACCAACCTGGGTTTGAGTGTTGGCTCTGCCACTCACCAGCTGAGAAACCCTAGGCAAGTTTTTTTTTTTTTTTTAACATCATTAGGCTTCAGATTTCTAATGTGTAAAATCAGGATAATAATGCCTTCCTTATAGGAATGTTGTAAGGATTAAAAGTGATGGTTAGTGTAAGAATGGATGTCTGTTCTTAATTTGCCCTCATTGCTGCTTCCTGTTTTAACAAACATGGTTGAGAAAGGATTAGAACGTAGATAGCTGTGTGACAGAGAGATCATTGAACATCTCTGAGCGTTATTCATATTTCTCATCTATTTCTGCATCACTTTTCTCATCACATTGAATGATGGAATTCAATTAGAGATTTCTGAGATCCTTTCATTTTAGGTAATCCAGGATTCCTTTGACCCACTGGAACAGACTTTTGTGGGGGAGAACCTCAGGTACAGAGCATTGGATTAATTATAATCCTTGGTTCATGATTCATTCTCATCATTGGTCCATGCATGCCCTGCTGTTTTTCTTCTCTCTTTTATTCCTTCTCTCCCTCCTTCCCCTCTTCCTTCCTTCTTACCTTCCTTCCTTGCTACCTGCTTTCCTTCCTAATTGGCTATCTTTGTACCTACTTATCTATAGTAATACTGTAAGTACCTGCAAATCTACCACCTACTGCAAAAAGTAGGACTTTGAGATAGCAAATATCTAATCTTATGGTCCCACTACACCCATTCAGCTGTTCTCTCCACCTCCCCCACTACCAGAAGTAATCATTATCTTTCTTTTTCAATTGTAGTAAGATATACATGACATAAAATTTACCATTTAAACCATTTTTAAGTGTGCAGCTCTGTAGTGTTAAGTACATTCACGTTGTTGTACAACTAGTCTTCAGAACTCTTTTCATCTTGCAAAACTGAAAGCCTGTACCTATTAAAGAACAGCTCCCCATCCCTCCTCCCCCTGGCAACCACCATTCTACTTATGTTTCTATGAAATCTGACTACTCTAGGTACCTCATATAAGTGGAATCATACAGTATTTGTCCTTTTGTGACTGACTCATTTCAATTTACATAGTATCCTCAAAGTTTATCCATGTTGTAGCTCATGTTAGAATCCCCTTCTTTTTTTAAGGCTGAATAATATTCCATTGTATGTTTATACCACATTTTGTTAATCCATTCATCTGTTGATGAACGCTTGTGTTGCTTCCACCTTTTGGCTATCTTAAATAATGCTGCTGTGAACATGGATGTGCAGATATTTCTTTGAGACCTTGCTTTCAATTCTTTTTTATATGTACCCAAAAGTGGAATCGCCAGATCATATGATAATTCTGTCTTTAATTTTTTGAGGAACCACCATGCTGTTTTCCATAAAGGCTGCACCATCTTACATTCCCACCAGCAATGTAGAAGCGTTCCAGTTTCTCCACATCCTCACCAACACTGCTATTTTCTGTTCCTCTTTCAGCACTTGATATCATCAGATTTAGTAATTTTTGCAAATCGAGTGAGTGTAAATTGGTATCTCATTATGGTCTTGATTTGCATTTCCCAATATCAGTGTGTTTATTAGCCATCTTTCTATTGGATTGTTTATCCTCTTATTTACTTATGGGACTTATTTATATATTCTTGATAGTAATCCTTTGTCAGATGTGTATATCCAATAGCTTCTCCTAGGTTTTTTTTTTTTTTTTTTTTTTGTGGTACGCGGGCCTCTCACTGTTGTGGCCTCTCCTGTTGCGGAGCACAGGCTCCGGACGCGCGGGCTCAGCGGCCATGGTCACGGGCCCAGCCGCTCTGCGGCATGTGGGATCTTCCCGGACCGGGGCACGAACCCGTGTCCCCTGCATCAGCAGGCGGACTCTCAACCACTGCGCCACCAGGGAAGCCCGCTTCTCCTAGGTATTAATTTGTCTTTTCCCATACCTTAAGAGGTTTTTTTCCCCGAGTCGGGTCTATTGAGGTATAACTTAGATAGAATAAAATTCACTTTTGTTAGGTGTACAGTCCTATGAATATTACAAACACATACAATTATGTAACCACCACTGTAATCAAAATACAGAGCATTTCCGTCATTCCATAAAGTTCTCATGTACCCCTTTTTGGTTAATCTTCTCCCTCCCAATCCCAGCTTCTGGTAACCACTGATCTTTATTATGTCCCTAGAGCATGCATTTCCTAAAATGTCATATAAATGAAATCACACAGTATGTAGTCTTTTGAGACTGGCTTCTTTTACTTAACAATGCACTGGGGATGCCTCTGATTTGCTGCATGTATTAGTAGATCATTTCTTTTTATTGGTAAGTAGTATTCCATAGTATTATGTACCACAGTTTATGTATCCACTCGCCTGTTGACACATATTTGGCTTATTTCTAGTTTTTGGCAATTATGAATAAACTTGCTATAAATATTCACATGTAGGTTTTTGTGTAGAAATATATATTCATTTCTCTTGCATGAATACCTAGGAGTGGGATTACTGGGTTATATGGTAACTGTATGTTTCAATTTCTAAGATTCTGCCAAACTGTTTTCCAAAGTAGAGGTACTATTTTTTTATTCCCACCAGCAATGTATGCAAGTTTCAGTTCACATCCTCACCAGCACATGGTATTTCAAGGTTTTTAGTTTTGGGGTTTTTTTGAGCAATTATTCTAACAGGTATATAATGGTATCTCATTGTGGTTTTAATTTGCACTTCCCTAATGACTAAGGGTGTTGAACATCTTTTTGAGTGCTTATTTGCCAAATATATCTTCTTTGGTGAAGATCTGTTTAGATCTTTTGCTTATTTTTTATTGGGTTGTTTGTTTTCTTATTATTCAGTTGAGAATTCATTGTATATTCTGCAACCAGCCCTTTATCAGATTTATGTTTTGCAAACATTTTCTCTCAGTCTGTGGCTTGTCATTTTGTTCTCTTAGCAGTGTCTTTCCAGTGGCCATGCAGGCCCCTCTAGCCTCTCCTGGTTGCTCCTCCCCTCACTATGCAGCAGGCAGAGCTGCAGGGGCCCACTTGATGCTGGCCTCCCCACTATCACCAGCAATCACTCTGGGCACATTTTTTAATTGAAGCATAACTGATGTACAATATTGTATAAGTTATAGGTGTACAATATAGTGGTTCACAATTTTTAAAAGTTATACTCCATTTATAGTTATTGTAAAATATTGGCTATATTCCCTGTGTTGTACAACATATCCTTGTAGCTTATTTTATACGTACTGGTTTGTACCTCTTGATCCTCTACCCCTATACCCTGGGCACATTTTGAAGATACTGTTTCTCCACATTGTTTACTGTTCTGTTTGGTCTAACTTTGCTGAAACTGTGAGTGAGAGTGCTCACATCTGTCTTGAACTTTCCAGAGTGAATGCCCATCTTTCTTGCATTTAGAGAACCTCTTTTTCCTCTTGCTGATGGCTTCAGAATGCAGGTCCAGCTGTACTGAAATAACAGTGTCGGATTTTAGTGGGATTTTTTTTGCTCATTTGGAATCTGAGACCCACTTAGTGAAGCAAGTTATCAAGGAAGGCTAACGAATCTCCCTTCTTGGAAATGTCATTTTTGAACACTCGTGATGCTCTTAGTGTTGGGCAATTTGTTCTCAGGAGCAATAGCTTTTAAATACATCTAGGTTTTAGAAATACTGTCAAAATTCTGTAATCTGTGCTAGCCTGTAATGAGAATATGTTAAAAAATTATTTCCATCCAGTTTGTATTACTTTATAGGATAGCAGATTTTTCTTTCCTAATTTGTTTTCCTATGCCTAACATTAAGTTGAATCTGCCAAAAGAAAGAAATGAGGTATAAAAATTGGAAATGAGGAGATATCATCATTATTTACAGATGATATAATTATTTACATGGAATTCAAAAGGAATCAACTGAAAACTATTTTTAATTAATTTTTAAAATTTGAGACAATTATAGATTCATATGCAGTTACAGCAGATAATACAGAGAGATCCCTTATACAGTTTGCCCGGGTTCCACCAGTAGTAACAACTTGCAAAACTAGGATATTGACGATATGCTGTCAAGATAAAAAACACTTCCATCACTACAAAGATACCTCTTGTTGACCTTTTATAGCCATACCCACCTCCTCCCATCACCAGCCCCCTTCCTTAACCCGTGGCAACCACAAATCTGTTCTGCATTTCTATAATTTTGTCATTTCCAGAATGTTATATAAATGGAATTACACACTTTAACCTTTTGGGTTGACTTTTTTCACTCAGTATAATTCTCTGGAGATTTATCTAAGTTAATGTATGTTTCAATAATGTACGTTCTTTCCTTTTTATTGCTGGGTAGTGTCCCATGATGTGGACATACTGCTGTTTGTTTAACCATTCATCCATTAAAGGATGCCTGGGTTGTTTCCAGTTGGGGGCTATTATGAATAAAGCCACTATAAACATTCTTGTACAGGTTTTGGTGTGAACATAAGTCTTTATTTCTCTGGGATAAATGCCCAGAAGTGCATTTGCTGGGTTACATGATAGTTACATGTTTAATTTTTTTTTTTTTGAGAAACTGCTGAACTCTGTTCTAGGCTGGATGTACCATTTACATTTCCACCAGCAATGGATGAGTGATCTAGTTTTTCCACCTCTTGTCAGCATTTGCTGTTGTCACTATTTTTTATTTTAGTCATTCTGATAGATGTGTAGTCATATCTCACTGGGTTTTTCTTTTTATTGTGGTTTTAATTTGCATTCCCCTGATGGTTAATGACGTTTAATATCTTTTCAAGTGCTTATTTGCCATCTGAATATCTACTTCAGTGAAGTGTCTTTACCATGACTTTGGCCATGTCCTAATTGGGTTGTTTGCATCTTTACTGCGGAGTTTTTAGGTTCTTTATTTTATATTCTAGTTATATTCTATGACAGAGAGCTAGTTCTTTGTCATCTGCGTGGTTTCTCCCACTCTTATCTCCTGAAAAGCAAAGTTTTGAATTTTGAAGTCCAGTTTATCCATTTTTGCTTCTATGGATCTTGCTTTTGGCATCAAATCTAAGAACTGTTTGCCTAGATTTTCACTTGTATTTATTCTACAAGTCTTATAGTTTTACATTTTAACTCCACCATCCGTTTGGAGCCCATTTTTGTATAAGGACTTGGGTTAAGCATTTTTTTTTTTAGCCTGTGGATCCTATGGACGTCCAATTCCTCCAGCACCATTTATTGAAAAGGCTATCTTCCTCCATTGCTTTGGCCTCTTTGTCAAAAATCAGTTGAGCATATTTGTGTTGGGCTATTTCTGTGTTTTCAATTCTGTTCCATTGAACTATGTGTCTATTCCTCCACCAATACCACATAGTTTTGACCACTGTAGCTATATAATGAGTCTTTCAATTGGGTAGCCTGATATTCCCCATTTTTCTTCTTTTTCAAAATTATTTTAGCTATTCTAGTTCTTTTGTCTTTCCATATAAATTTTAGAATAATCTGTCTATATCTACTAAAAATCTTGGGATTTTGATAAAGGTTGCTTTAAACCAGTGTATCAATTTGGGGAGAATTTGCATGTTTACTGCATTGAGTCTTCCAATCCATGAACATGATATGTCTCTCCATTTATTTAGATCTTTGATTTACTTCATCAGTAGTTTTCAGCATACAAGTCCTGTACATGTTTTGTTCATTTTATACTTATTTATTTTTTTGAGGGGCTGTAAGTGGTATTTTAAATTTTTTCATGGGTTCATTGCTTATATACAGAAATACAATTGATTTTTGTATGGTTACCTTGTATCCTGAGACTTTGATGGCTCCAGTTCTAAGACAACTTTTTGTAGTTTCCTTGGGATTTTTTACATAGACCATCAGGTTATCAGTACATAGAAACAGTTTTATTTCTTCCATTCTGACTTGTACGCCCTTTATTTCCTTTTCTTGTCTTATTCCAATGGCTAAAATGTCCAGCACTGTGTTGAATAAGAGTGATGAAAGTAGACATCCTTGCCTTGTCTCCAGTTTTAGGGGAGAAAACATTCAGTTCTTCACCATTAAGTATAATGTTAGCTGTGGGTTTTTGTAGATTTTTAAAAATCAAGTTGAGGAATTTTTCTCTCACTTCCTATGTTTCTGAGACTTGTTTTCTTTATCATGACTGGGTGTTGAATTTTGTCAAATGCTTTTTCTTCATTGATTGATATGGTCATGTGTTTTTCTTCTTTAGCTTGTTAATATGGTAAATTACATTGACTGATTTTACAATATTAAACCAGCCTTACATCCCTGGAATGAACCCTACTTGGTCATGGTTTATAATTCTTTTTATATATTGCTGAATTCTATTTGCTAATATTTTGTTAAGGATTTTTGTATCTATATTCATGAGAGGTATTATTGATCTGCTCATTTTTTTCCTTCCTTCCTTCCTCTTCCTTCCTTCCTTCCTTCCTTCCTTCCTTCCTTCCTTTCTCTCTGTCTCTCTTTCTCTCTGTCTCTCTTTCTCTCTGTCTCTCTCTCTCTCTCTCTCTCTCTTTCTTTCTTTCTTTCTTTCTTATACGGTCTTCATTTGATTTTGGTATCAGGATAACACTGGCTACATCAAATGAATTCGGAAGTGTCCTCTCCTCTTCTATAGTTTGGAAGAGATTTTATAGAATTGGTGTTGATTAAGAGTTTGTTAAAATTCTCTAGTGAAAGAATCTGGGCCTGGAGATTTCTCTTTGGGGAATTTTTAAATTATGAGTTCAATTCCTTTAATGATTATAAACCTATTCAAATTACCTAGTACCTATTGAGGACTGTGGTAGTTTGTGTTTTTCAAGGAATTGTTCCATTTCAACTACGTTTTTTAATTTATGGGTGTGGAATTGTTCATAGTATTTTCTTAGTATTCTTTTGATGTCTGCAGGATCTGTAATGACATTCGCTTTTTTCGTTCCTGATGTTGGCAACTGTGTCATCTCTCTTTTTTTTCTTCTTCAGTTTTGCTAGAGGTTTGTCCATCATATTAACCTTTTCAAAGAACCAGTTTATTTCATTGATTTTTTTTCTATTGTTTTTGTTTTCTATTTCATTAATTTCTGCTTTTTATTTCTTTCATTCTTCTTGCTTTGGGTTTATTTCGCTCCTCTTTTTCTACTTTCTTGAAGTGGGACCTTATATTACTGATTCGAAACTTTTCCTTTTTTTTTAATGCATGTATTTAGTGCTCTAAATTTCCCTTCAGCACTGCTTTAGCTGTGTCCCACAGATTTGGATATATTGTATTTTAATTTTCCTTCAGTTCAATGTATTTTTTAAATTTCCCTTGAAGCTTTCCCTTTGAATGATGAATTATTTAGAAAATAAAATTCAAAATAGTGGAATTCAAAATTAATATAAAACAATTCTTTTTTTAAAATTTTATTTATTTATTTATTTTTTGGCTGCGTTGGGTCTTCATTGCTGTGTGCAGGCTTTCTCTAGCTGCAGCGAGTGGGGGCTACTCTTCATTGCGGTGCATGGACTTCTCATTGCGGTGGCTTTTCTTGTTGCAGAGCACAGGCTCTAGGCACATGGGCTTCAGTAGTTGTGGCACATGGGCTCAGTGGTTGTGGTTCACAGGCTCTAGAGCATGGGCTCAGTAGTTGTGGCACATGGGCTAAGTTGCTTCACGGCATGTGGGATCTTCCCGGACCAGGGATCGAACCTGTGTCCCCTGCATTGGCAGGCGGATTCTTAACCACTGAGCCACCAGGGAAGTCCTTAAAACAGTTCTTTAAAATAGCTTAATGAAAGATCAAATGCATA
This sequence comes from Stenella coeruleoalba, assembly GCF_951394435.1. Lineage (NCBI taxonomy): Eukaryota > Metazoa > Chordata > Mammalia > Artiodactyla > Delphinidae > Stenella > Stenella coeruleoalba. Next base: position 160,955,807 of record NC_137169.1, read on the forward strand.
GTAATAAATATAACAAGAATGTATATAATCTATATGAGAAAACTTTAAAATGTAGTTGAAAAGCCCCAAAGAAAATTTAAACAAATTTAAGGTATGTCACATTCTTAAGTAGATTCAACAACATAAATATGTCAGTTCTCTCTAAGTTAATTTATAATTTTAATATGATTTTTATAAAATACCATCTGATTAAAAGACAAACCTAGAGAATCTGATTTTGTAGTTCATGTGAAAAAAAAAAGCAAAAATAAACAGGAAAATTCTTAAATATCAAATCAAATAAACTACAGTAATTAAAAGTGTATGGTACCTGCGTATGAAGAGATAAATAGATGAGTGGAAGAGAAGATCCAGGAATAGACCCAAACACATAAGGGGGTTTAATATATGAAAACAAAAAAGGTATTTCAAACCAAAGGGTAAAATGTGAATTCTTCAGTACATGGTGTTCAGAAAGCCATCTTATATATTTATAAAGTTATAGTCCTCCCTCCTATGATTTCAAAGTAATTTTCAGATGAATAGAAGATTGAAACATAAATATTAAACTATAGAAATGCTAAAGAAAACATGGGAATACTTAAAAATATTCTTGGAAGAAGATGCCTAAGTATGACAAAAACAATGACAAAAGATCTATAACTATGAAAAAACTTTTTTTTGCATGGCAAAAACACCATAAATAAAGTCAGGATAAAAATAATGATATGGACAGTTTGCAGCTACTCTTATAAATAAAGGGGTAATTTTCCTAAAAAATAAAGAGTTCCTTCAAACTGATAAGAATAAACCAACTACCCAGTAGAGAACTGGGCAAAGAATACAATAATTCAAAGAAAAGAAAAGTGCTCAACCTCACTATAATAAGAGAACCACAAAGGGACACCAATTTCTGTGCATCAGATGGTTAAAATTAAAAAATAATAATAGCAACAGCATGTTGGAGAAGGAAAACAGGAACTTTTATAAATTGCTGGTGGGAGTTTAAGTTGTGAAAACTTTCATGGAGAACAATTTAGCCACATTCCCTTTGACCTAAGAATTCTGCATCCAAGAATTTATCCTAAAAATAATCTTGCAAATGAGAGAAATCATATTTATCCAAAGACATGTATTGCAGCAATTTTCTACATCCAGGGATTACAAACATCCTAAATGTCTATCAGTAGAGGGTTGAGTAAATTATTATATGTTCATACAACGGAATACTATACAGCTGCTAAAAGTAATAAGGCAGTTTCATATGAACTAATATAGAAAGACATCTAAGATATTAACTGAAAAAGGCAAGTTAGGAGAAAATTTGTATAGTATGCTATAATTTTTAAAATGTATCTATGTATGCATGGACGTCTCTGGAAGGATACACAGAGACTGGTAAGAGTGGCTGGTGGGGGAGAGGGGCTCAGTGGGACTAGGAAGCTGCAGGACAAGATTGGGAGGGAAATTTACTTATATATACTCTACTTCTACTATACACTCTTGTATCTGTTGAGTTTCATATCATGTGAAGGGGTTACCTATTCAAAAAACAAATAAAGTAATTTTTTAAATGTTTAAGTAAGAACCTCAAGCAAGAGACAGAGACAGAGAGAGTTCTTGTTCCCTGAGCTCAGACTAAATATTCAGAGGGAGGCAGCACATGAACCAGGACTCAGGACAAGTTTGACTTTGTACTTCTTCAGAAATAAGCATTTATAGAATCATGGAATTCCAAGGTGAAAAAGTCTTAGAGTCCCCAGACCCGCTTTTCTTCTGTGGCAGAGGGAAGGACAATCTGAGAATGAACATGAGATGCCCAGCAACCTGGCCATGGTCCCCACCCAGCTGGGCCTCAGAGCTGCTCTTCTTGCAGCTCGCAGGGTATCAGGTGTCTTTCTTGATCCCTGATCGTCCCCAGAGCATCAGGTGTCCCTCCTGGAACCTTCCTATCCCTGGGTCAGCTGGAGAGTCTAGACCCTGGGTTTGAAGCCGCACTTCTCATTTAACCCTGAAGTCCTGTGAGTGATGATAGAGGTATCAGGGTAATGGCAACCTCACTCATCTTTGAGAGTTTTCTGTTTCTCTCTCTTGATATCTGTCTATCTATCTTCAAATCACAGTTCTCCGTGGATCCTCACAGCAACCGCATAGGGCATATCTGATCCCCAATTTTCAAATGACAGCAAAATATTTATACAAAGATTTGTTTTCCAAGTACGTTTCTCATTGCAGCCCCCCATTAACCTCATATAGGCAAGGAAAGTTTTATTAATGCAGATATAAAAGATGAGAATATTAAAGAGGCACCTCTGAAATAGTGAGCCTTTGGGCTAAGAACATGTGGGCTTGAATCCTGACTCAAAGGATTCTTTACACTTATTTCCTCCAGGGTAAAGTGGGGATAATAATATCTATATCCTTGGTCACCATATAGGGTTGTTGTTAGGATTAAATGACTCTGGTTCTAAAGAGTTTCAAGACATTCTAAGATTTCTCATTTCTCAACCTGTTCTGTCATTTAAAGTTTATTTTTATTTTGAAAATGTGTTACAAAGAAGAGAGAATAATGTAATGAACCTGATGTATCTATCACTCTCTTCAACAATGATCAGTACAAGGCCAGTCTTGTCTCAGCGATACCTCTACCCACTCCTCCCTCTTTTGCTTTATTGACCAGATTTTAAAATAATAAAGTGTATTCCTAACATCCCTAAAAGGTGACTCACAGGTTATTTGGGCTTTTAAAGAATATTATTAGCGATTTATAAGATTTAAATGTTTAAACACATTTGTTATGTTACAACCTATTGTAGTCATGATCCTTTTTAATGCTCAACTTGACCAGGGACACCTTATGCTGGGTAGCTTCCAAGTCCTTTTGGCATAACTCTAGTAATCTTTTTTTTCTTTTTTTTAACATCTTTATTGGAGTATAGTTGCTTTACAATGTTGTGTTACTTTCTGCTGTATAACAAAGTGAATTAGCTATATGCATACATATATCCCCATATCCCCTCCCTCTTACGTCTCCCTCCCACCCTACCTATCCCACCCCTCTAGGTGGTCACAGAGCACCAAGCTGATCTCCCTGTGCTATGCAGCTGCTTCCCACTAGCTATCTAATTTACATTTGGTAGTGTATATATGTCAGTGCTACTCTCTCACTACGTCCCAGATTACCCTTCCGCCTCCCCGTGTCCTCAAGTCCACTCTCTACGTCTACGTCTTTATTCCTCTCCTGTCCCTAGGTTCCCCTAGTCTGAAGTAAGGGAGACTGATTCCTCCAGCTCTGTTTTTCTTTCTCAAGATTGCTTTGGCTATTCGGGGTCTTTTGTGTTTCCATACAAATTGTGAAATTTTTTGTTCTAGTTCTGTGAAGAATGCCATTGGTAATTTGATAGGGGTTGCAATGAATCTGTATGTTGCTTTGGGTAGTATAATGATTTTCACAATGTTGATTCTTCCAATCCAAGAACGTGGTATATCTCTCCATCTGTTTGTATCGTCTTTAATTTCTTTCATCAGTGTCTTACAGTTTCTGCATACAGGTCTTTTGTCTCCTTGGGTAGGTTTATCCCTAGGTATTTTATTCTTTTTGTTGCAATGGTAAATGGGAGTGTTTCCTTAATTTTTCTTTCAGATTTTTCATCGTTAGTGTATAGGAGTGCAAGAGATTTCTGTGCATTAATTTTGTATCCTGCTACTTTACCAAATTCATTGATTAACTCTAGTAGTTTTCTGGTAGCATCTTTAGGATTCTCTATGTATAGTATCATGTCATCTACAAACAGTGACAGTTTTACTTCTTTTCTGATTTGGATTCCTTTTATTTCTTTTTCTTCTCTGATTTCTGTGGCTAAAACTTCCAAAACTATGTTAAATAATAGTGGTGAGAGTGGGCAACCTTGCTTGTTCCTGATCTTAGAGGAAATGGTTTCGGTTTTTCATCATTGAGAACAGTGTTGGCTGTGGATTTGTCATATGTGGCCTTTATTATGTTGAGGTAGGGTCCCTCAGTGCCTACCTTCTGGAGAGTTTTTATCATAAATGGGTGTTGAATTTTGTTGAAAGCTTTTTCTGAATCTACTGAGATGATCATATGGTTTTTATCCTTCAGTTTGTTAATATGGTGTATCACATTGATTGATTTGCGTATATTGAACAATCCTTGCATTCCTGAGATAAACCCCACTTGATCGTGGTGTATGATCCTTTTAATGTGTTGTTGGATTCTGTTTGCTAATATTTTGTTGAGGATTTTTGCATCTATGTTCATCAGTGATATTGGCCTGTAGTTTTCTTTTTTTGTGACATCTTTGTCTGGTTTTGGTATCAGGGTGATGGTGGCCTTGTAAAATGAGTTTGGGAGTGTTCCTCCCTCTGCTATATTTTGGAAGAGATCGAGAAGGATAGGTATTAGGTCTTCTCTAAATGTTTGATAGAATTCGCCTGTGAAGGCATCTGGTCCTGGGCTTTTGTTTGTTGAAGATTTTTTTTTTTTAACATCTTTATTGGGGTATAATTGCTTTACAATGGCGTGTTAGTTTCTGCTTTATAACAAAGTGAATCAGTTATACATATACATATGTTCCCATATCTCTTCCCTCTTGCATCTCCCTCCCTCCCACCCTCCCTATCCCACCCCTCCAGGCGGTCACAAAGCACTGAGCTGATATCCCTGTGCTATGCGGCTGCTTCCCACTAGCTATCTACCTTACGTTTGGTAGTGTATATATGTCCATGCCTCTCTCTCGCTTTGTCACAGCTCACCCTTCCCCCTCCCCATATCCTCAAGTCCGTTCTCCAGTAGGTCTGTGTCTTTATTCCTGTCTTACCCCTAGGTTCTTCATGACATTTTTTTTCCTTAAATTCCATATATATGTGTTAGCATATGGTATTTGTCTGTTGGAAGATTTTTAATCACAGTTTCAATTTCAGTGCTTGTGATTGGTCTGTTTATATTTTCTGTTTCTTCCTGGTTCAGTCTGGGAAGGTTGTGCTTCGAATTCGTCCATTTCTTCCAGGTTGTCCATTTTATTGGCATATAGTTGCTTGTAGTAATCTCTCATGATCCTTTTCGTTTCTGCAGTGTCAGCTATTACTTCTCCTTTTTCATTTCTAATTCTGTTGATTTGAGTCTTCTCCCTTCTTTTCCTGATGAGTTTGGCTAATGGTTTATCAATTTTGTTTATCCTCTCAAAGAACCAGCTTTTAGTTTTATTGATCTTTGCTATTGTTTCCTTCATTTCTTTTTCATTTATTTCTTACCTGATCTTTATGATTTCTTTCCTTCTGCTAACTTTGGGGTTTTGTTGTTGTTGTTGTTGTTATTCTTCTTTCTCTAATTGCTTTAGGTGTAAGGTTAGGTTGTTTATTTGAGATGTTTCTTGAGGTAGGATTGTATTGCTATAAACTTCCCTCTTAGAACTGCTTTTGCTGCATCCCATAGGTTTTGGGTCATCATGTTTTCATTGTCATTTGTTTCTAGATATTTTTTGATTTCCCCTTTTATTTCTTCAGTGATCTCTTGGTTATTTAGTAGTGTATTGTTTAGCATCCATGTGTTTGTATTTTTTACAGTTTTTTTCCCTGTAATTAATATCTAGTCTCATAGTGTTGTGGTCGGAAAAGATACTTGATATGATTTCAATTTTCTTAAATTTACTAAGGCTTGATTTATGACCCAAGATATGATCTATTCTGGAGAATGTTCCATGAGCACTTGAAAGGAAAGTATATTCTGTTGTTTTTGGATGGAATGTCCTATGAATATCAATTAAGTCCATCTTGTCTAATGTATCATTTAAAGCTTGTGTTTCCTTATTTATTTTCATTTTGGATGATCTGTCCATTGGTGAAAGTGGGATGTTAAAGTCCCCCACTATTATTGTGTTACTGTTGATTCCCCTCTTTTATGGCTGTTAGCATTTGCCTTATGTATTGAGGTGCTCCTATGTTGGGTGCATAAATATTTACAATTGTTATATCTTCTTCTTGGATTGATCCCTTGTTCACTATGTAGTGTCCTTCTTTATACACACTTTATAGACACTTATAATAGTCTTTATTTTAAAGTCTATTTTGTCTGATATAAGAATTGCTACTCCAGCTTTCTTTTGATTCCTATTTGCAAGGAATATCTTTTTCCATCCCCTCACTTTGTCTGTATGTGTCCCTAAGTCTGAAATGGGTCTCTTGTAGACAGCATATATATGGGTCTTGTTTTTGTATCCATTCAGCCAGTCTATGTCTTTTCGTTGGAGCATTTAATCCATTTCCATTTAAGGTAATTATCAATATGTATGTTCCTATTACCATTTTCTTAATTGTTTTGGGTTTGTTTTTGTAGGTCTTTTCCTCCTCCTGTGTTTCCTGCCTAGATAAGTTCCTTTAGCATTTGTTGTAAAGCTGGTTTGGTGGTGCTAAATTCTCTTAACTTTTGCTTGTCTGTAAAGGTTTTAACTTCTCCATCAAAACTGAATGAGATCCTTGCTGGGTAGAGTAATCTTGGTTGTAGGTTTTCCCTTTCATCACTTTAAATATGTCCTGCCACTCCCTTCTGGCTTGCAGAGTTTCTGCTGAAAGATCAGCTGTTAACCTTACGGGGATTCCCTTGTTTGTTATTTGTTGCTTTTCCCTTGCTGCTTTTAATATTTTCTCTTTGCATTTAATTTTTGATAGTTTGATTAATATGTGTCTTGCCATGTTTCTCCTTGGATTTATCCTGTATGGGACTCTCTGCACTTCGTGGACTTGATTGACTATTTCCTTTCCCATGTTTGGGAAGTTTTCAACTATAATCTCTTCAAATATTTTCTCAGTCCCTTTTTTTCTTCTTCTTCTTCTGGGACCCCTATAATTCAAATGTTGGTGTATTTAATGTTGTCCCAGAGGTCCCTGAGACTGTCCTCAATTCTTTACATTCTTTTTTCTTTATTCTGCTCTGCAGTAGTTATTTCCACTATTTTATCTTCCAGGTCACTTATCCGTTCTTCTGCCTCAGTTATTCTGCTACTGATTCCTTCTAGAGAATTTTTAATTTCATTTATTGTGTTGTTCATCGTTGTTTGTTTGCTCTTTATTCTTCTAGGTCCTTGTTAAACGTTTCTTGTATTTTCTCCATTCTATTTCCAAGTTTTTGGATCATCTTTACTATCATTACTCTGAATTCTTTTTCAGGTAGACTGCCTGTTTCCTCTTCATTTGTTTGGTCTGGTGGGTTTTTACCTTGCTCCTTCATCTGCTGCGTATTTCTCTGTCTTCTCATTTTGTTTAACTTACTGTGTTTGAGGTCTCCTTTTTTCAGGCTGCAGGTTCGTAGTTCCCATTGTTTTTGGTATCTGCCCCCAGTGGGTGAGGGTGGTTCAGTGCCTTGTATAGGCTTCCTGGTGGAGGGGACTTGTGCCTGTGTTCTGGTGGGTGGGGCTGGATCTTGTCTCTCTGGTGGGCAGGACCACGTCTGGTGGTGTGCTTTGGGGTGTCTGTGAACTTCTTATGATTTTAGGCAGCCTATCTGCTAATGGGTGGAGTTGTGTTCCTGTCTTACTAGTTGTTTGGCATGTGGCATCCAGCCCTGGAGCTTGCTAGCCGTTGGGTGGAACTGGGTCTTAGCATTGAGACAGAGGTCTCTGGGAGAGCTTTCGCTGATTGATATTACATGGGGCCGGGAGGTCTCTGGTGGTCCAGTGTCATGAACTCGGCTTTCCTACCTCAAAGGCTCAGGCCTGACACCAGGCTGAGCACCAAGAGCCTGTCAGCCACACGGCTCAGAAGAAAAAAAATTAAAAAGAAAAATTATTAACGTAAAATAATAATAATAGTTTTAAAAGAAAAGAGCAACCAAACCAATAAACAAATTCACCAATGATAACAAGCGCTAAAAACTAAACTAAGGTAAACATAAATATCAGAAACGAATCAGCCGCAGACAGCAAACCCCAAGTCTACAGTTGTTCCTAAAGTCCACCGCTTCAATTTTGGGAACATTCATTGTCTCTTCAGGTATTCCACAGATGCAGGGTACATCAAGTTGATTGTGGGGTTTAATCCGCTGCTCCTGAGGCTGCACAGAGAAATTTCCCTTTCTTTTCTTTGTTCGCACAGTCCCCAGGGTTCAGCTTTGGTTTGCGCCCCACCTCTGTGTATAGGTCGCCCTCAGGCATCTTTTGGGAAGTCTGAGGTCAGTAGGTGTTCTGTAGGAGTTGTTCCACATGGAGGTGTATTTTTGATGTATTTGTGGTCAGGAAGGTGATCTCCACATCTTACTCCTCTGCCATCTTGAAGGCCCCCCAACTCTAGTAATCTTTGACGCTTTGTTTGCTTTTATGGTGTAACAAGATGCTCTAGGCTCATCTTATATATTTGCTGCTTCAGACCCTTCTCCAAGGAAGCCTGATTTCTTTGTGGGGGATGGTATATAGAGTTCATAAGCTGATTGCTAGGGGGTACTCATTCCTTCCAGGATGATCCTTGTTTCTAGGCCTTGCTAGGTATTTTGTGTGTGTGTGTGTGTGTGTGTGTGTGTGTGTGTGTGTGTGTGTGGATGGATGGATGTAACATAAAACATATGGAGTTCATCCTGATACTCTCAGTTCACAATCAGGACTACAAAATTTTAACCTGATCTCATCGAGCTTATATTTGTATCTTCTTGCAATAGGAAACCCTTGTTTTTCAGTAATATAAATATTATTACTCATTTGGTTTATCCCACAATACACATACAAAAGTCTCAGAATAACAACAACAATAATAATACCATAACTTCATCAATAATATGATTAGCGAAAACAGTTTAGGATTTTGGGGTGGGGGGAATGAGGCAGTTCTTTTTATTCTTAGGATATATCCCTCCAAGGATATAGAGTCAAATTACTGTGTTTTAATTTCTCTATGTGTAGTTATGCCAACCAGCTGGACATACAGACTCATTTGCTACACTTTCATTTTAGGGATTTCTTTCAAAAATATTGTTGCTTATAATTATGTCAAATATTTACATGTTCCAAAGCAAATCCACAAAACAAGGTATATTCAATATCCCTGTTCCCTCCACCTCATTCCTCCCCCTCCCTATAAGTCCTTTAAATTTTATTTTATGCTTTATCCTTTTATTGTCTTTGCAGAATATAAGCAAATACATATATATCTTTGCATTCATTCTCCCTTTCTTAAATAAATGGTAGCATATTAAGCACACTTTTTCCTATCGTGTTTCTTTTCACTTGACAATAATCCTGTAGGTCAGAACTTGGGCATCACATAAGATATATTTCAAAAAGATTCCTAGAACTGAGGCTACTGGGACAAAGAGTAAATGTATACTTATTTTGATAGATATTGCCGCATTCCCCTCTACAAAGGTGGATGTGACCATTTTCTGCAGACACGTTTTAATGTTAAAGCAAATGATTAAGTGAGATATGTTATCTGTAGTGAGAAAGGCTAAATGATTGCCGCAAAGGACCAGACCTGGGACTTGAACTCTTGAAATGCCACCTCATAGTCTAGTGGTCTGACCCACTGTCCTGTACCTTCTCCCCATTTAACAGATGAAGAAAATGAGTCACATGTAGGGACGTGATCTATGCAAAATGATAAAACAAGCTAGGACCTAAAACCCATGTCTCCTAACACTAAAATTAGATCTCCTTTTAATGGGTAATTTATTTATGGTGAACTTGGTTTGATTATCTGTAGATGGGGAAGAAAAACATAATAGTTCTCCTAAGTAAAAAAGTTAATGAGATAATTATGGGTAAATTCTCCCTTGGGTGTAGGAGAGATTCTTTGAGGAGTGGCTTAACTCCTTCAGGTGACTAGGGATTCAGCAATTCGATTATGATGTCAGGCCACAATAATGATCTTATGAAGAGAGAGATGATCCCAGCTTCCCAAAGTCCAGCACGCTTAGGCACCTTGCAGAATCGGTCCCATTTCTTGCAGAGTGCTTTGAATTTTTGTGAACAAAGATGCTGTTATGCTATGTAAAACTGCCCAAATGGGTGTGGACAACGATGTAATTTCCCAGTGAATGAACAAGCTGCAAAGCACAAAGGCTTTTCTTTTCCTCTCCCAAAGTGACCCTGGGGTTCTTCTTTGTGCTTGCTTTGTGACAGGTTGATTGACTTATGTGCAATTTGGGACGCTGGAGTGTTCCTTCCCGCTGCAGACTGGAAGGGAGCCCCCTCTGGTGTTACAGGAAGGAGGCTGAATGAGGCAGAGACGGTGAGTGGGGCTTGGGCCTGGGCCTGGGCCCCGTGTCTCAGGGGTAGGGTGGGAAGAAATTCTCACCTCCTGCCCCTTCTCTTTGATGAGAGACGTTTCAGGCCCCGGAATTTTCTGAGGGGACATCTCCTTCCTTCTCCCCAGAGTTGGCCACAGAGCCAGACCTCAAGGCTCTCCTAGGCCAGAGGCTGACTCTGGGGAAGCATTTGTTCCTTTTTCTCCAGCAGATGCAGTGAGCCGGCATTAGCCCTGCCATTGTCCCGACTGTTCAATTGAAAAATTGGGAAACAGCTGTGTTTGTGGCCCTCACTCCCCCTTAGCCTGGCCTCCACAACCTGGGAGCCTCCTGAGTGACAGCCCCAGCATATGGGGGGCGGTCTGAGAACCCCTCCTCTGGGCGGAGCAGTGGGCCCTGGCAGATGGACAGCTGTCCAGGGCACCGTAAACAGCTGAAGCTGACATCACTGAAGCCACACCCTGTGTCCAGGGTCTGCATTGTTCCATTCTGGGGTAAAATTTCCTGCTGCTCCCAGCAACTCCTGTCTTAGTCTCAAGGCAGGGATGGCAGGGGAGTACATGCAAGCAATAAGGGCTACAAATTTAACCAAGGAGTAATTGGCATTGAATCACACGCTAGCAGCCTGGAGGCTTCTGGGCTGGCAGAGTCTGACCTGGAGGCCCGAACAGAGAAAGGTTTCCCTGTTCTTGAGTGTGGGCATCTCAGCCTCATTGCTCCAACTCCCTTTTCAGATGGCTTCTGTTCTCCCAGAAAGAGTTGGAGATTTAGGCTGGGAGGATGCAGGCAGGGAGGGAGTTGAAAGGTAGGAACAGAATACGCTGATGACATGGATTCTGGCTGTCCTTGCTTTGTGACTGTAGGAAAGTTTCAAACCACTCTAGGTTTATACAGCAGGGATAATAATGAACATCTTGTAAAGATTAAACACATAAAGAACCCTGCACTGTGCCTGGCTTATACTAGGTATTCAGTAAATGAAATTATTTGTCATATCAACAGCGGCTCAGATATACTTGTTTTATGAAGGTAGTTTCTGTGTGGGTTCTCTTAGGTCTGCGACTTGCCTTAGAACAGTGTCAGGTTTCGGGGACCACCAGGGAAATCCATCTGACCACAGGACTTTTTCACCTGTTACTAAGTGTTGAACTTTAACATACTGGCAGTAGTGGGGCAGGGGGTGGGGCACCATTCTTTTGGTTTGTATTTGGAGGACTCTGATTGCAAAAATAGTGTACAGGTTATTATAATGGGCCTGTAAATATATGTAAAACAGCATGGGAACAGATCCCCAGGTTTGTGCCAGAATCAGGGGTTAGTCCAGCTTTGTGGTCACCGTGGCCCCTCTCTTGGCACTTTTTCATGAACCCACCTTACTTTCTATCTCTGCTCCCCCTCCTAAGGCCCCTCCACACTCCTCCCTGGGCACACACACTCTGGGTTGCCTAACCAGATCCCTGCCTAAGGAACCTGGGAGCCCCCCGACCTTCTCTGATGATAGCAATGTCACTACCCAGCAGCACATCTGAGTGGCAGCCAGAGTCACACCTGCTGCATCCTGCCTGGTGCAGAGCAAACCTATCCAGGCTTTGCACCTCTGGACCCTTCCAGTCTAATCCACGAGCCCAAAAATCGGAACCTAATATTGGTTCACTATAGTTCTACAGTGCATTCATTTACATTAGTTGTGTCATTTGACTTTCACGACAATTCTGTGATGTGGGCAAGGCTGGCGTCATCATTCGCATTTGATTGATGAATACAGTGAGGCTCAAGAAGTTACTTCTCCAACGTCCACAAAACGAACAGCAACAGAACTCATATTAGAACTCAGATGTCCTGGGGCTTCCCTGGTGGCACAGTGGTTAAGAATCCGCCTGCCAATGCAGAGGACTCGGGTTTGAGCCCTGGTCCGGGAAGATCCCACATGCCGCGGAGCAACTAAGCCCGTGCACCACAACTACTGAGCCTGTGCTCCAGAGCCCACGAGCCACAACTACTGAGCCTATGTGCTACAACTACTGAAGCCCGTGCGCCTGGAGCCCGTGCTCCGCAACAAGAGAAGCCACCGCAATGAGAAGCCCGCGCACCGCAACGAAGAGTAGCCCCTGCTCGCCGCAACTAGAGAAAGCCTGCGCACAGCAACAAAGACCCAACACAGCCAAAAATAAATAAATTTTTTAAAAAAAGGAAGAACTCAGATGTCCTGAATTGTGGGCCGTTTTTCTTGCTGGGACACCACACTGCCTCCTCCAGTCTGAGGCGCCCACACCTTCAGGAAGTCAAAGGATCAGAGGACCTTAAGACATACAGGGAAACTTTTAACAGAAGAAGAAAAGAGCGCACACATATGGCCACGTGAGGACCACTAAGCTCTGCGGGGGTCTGAGCCGGTTCTTTAGAGGTGGTAACAGCCATCCTTGCCAGAATCAGCACTGGAGGACTCCCCAGCCGCCAACGCTGTGCATTTTCCATTTAATCCTCCTCACAGTAACCCTATGAAATAGGGCCCATTGTTACCCACATTTTACTGGTGACGTAAATACAGAAAGGTGGAGGAACATGCTCAGAGCACCACAGCTGAGAAAGCGGCAGCAGCTGAATTCGAATCCCAGCAGTTCTCCAGCTCTGGGACCCGCACGGTTGGCCATTTGGGCTCGGGGTTGCAGGGTTTTTTCAGGGTGGTTTGGGGCTGCATAGATGTTTCTGAGCAAGCCTCCGGCCAGGTTCCAGGTAAGAATCTGATTTTGTCTCTCCACTTGGGAAGCCTCAGAGGAGCAAGTCCTCTGTTTCTCTGTCCTCCTTCCCTCTGGCTCTTCTCCTTTTGTTCTGGGCCACTGCCATCTGGAGCGGCCCCAGGCATCTGCTCCCCAGCACAGGTCTCCTCCCTCCCCCCTCCTCCTGCAGCCCCAGTGTGAGGCACCTTCCCACACAGACCAATCTCTCCCATCCGGTGTCTCCCCTGCCCCAGTGCTTCAGCCCCTGGGCCTCGCCAGGCACTCAGAGCAGACACCTGCCCTCTGATGCAAGGCAGAACCACCCAGCTCCCCCAGGCCTTCAGTTTCTCAAATGGAGTCATTTGGTTAATGGCACTCACACTCCTCAGCCCCTCTGCCTGTTGGTAAGAAGCTGGGCCTTCTCTCTCCAGAAACATTACAACAGGCTGCTGTGGCCAACGTGGGCTCAGGACACACCACTGTGGGATGATTGGGGAAGGGCCGTGGAACTGCATTAGGAACCGTTTTGCCTCCGCACTCCCTGCCCCCGGACCAATTCCGGGCCCCTGAGGCAGCATCCATGCTTAGCCACCTTCTCCTGGGTGCTGAGATCTGCAGGGCTAGGTGTGGAGCCACAGCTGGCAGCAGTGAAAGCTATTCCCCTCAATCGCGTGTGCTATCTACCTCGTTTCTGCTGAGGTGATGCAATCGCTTCTACACCCCTCTCAGCCTTCCTTGCTGCCCTACTAAACCCACCTTTTTACTGGAGGCTGGGCTGTTGGGTTTGAGACAGCATGTCACCCTGTGAGTTTCCGTTTCTAATGGGAGGTTTATAGACTATAGCAAAGGGAGGGCTTTCTACAAGCAGGTGTATGCGCTCACTCGGGGCATTAACACCAAGCTTTTCCCTACACCGCTGGAGCCAATGGTGTCTTTGGTGTGAGCATAATAGCCAGCACTTTGCACCAGACTTCTAGACAAATGCATCTTATAATGCAGGAAACAACCTTCCCCTGTCTGTTCCACCTCCTCTCCTCCACGCGCCTGTATTTTCACATCTCCTCCAGCCTGTAGAAGCCTGCCAGGATGGCATTTGGATCCAGACCGATGTCTGTGTTGGATGTGAATGCAGAGGGCTGGAGAGAGAGGAAGAACAGATGCTGCTCCCTCCTGCTGTCTTAGTCCTTTCCTCCCTGTGCCTCCTTATCATGTCACACAGGAATCTTAAAAATGCCACCGGGGTTGTGCAATCCTTGGAATATCAGCAGCTAGACCAATATTGGCAGCAGGATGGAAGCCTCAGAAGAACTGACCTGGCTCCATTGAGGTTGACTCGAGTCTGGTGCAGTTGATGTCATAGGTCATGGACCACTGGTGGAAGAAGCTGGCACGAACAAGGGCAGGATTGGGGCCGTGCAGGGTGGTCTCCAGGAGTTTGAAACACTTTGGTTAAGGAAGCCAGGGTAAAGGCAGGAGAGAGGGCAGCGCAGAGCTGCTTTGGCTGGTCTGGAATCTTGCAGGAACCTCCCTGCTCTCTGGTCCACAGTAGACAACACTTGTGCAGATAACCGTATGTCGGCTCTAAGAGTGAATAATAACTCCTTGGCCACAGAGCTAACGTATGGTTATTAGCACAGGCATTGTGTACTTTGTACATCTACAAAATAGATCTGTAGGTTCGAAAGTCCAGCTTGTCCAAAGTCATGTAGCAAAGCATTGCACCAGCTGTAACTTGTCGGGAAGGGGAAATGACTAATAGTTTTTGAATGCTTAGTTTGGGCCAGGCCTTGTGTTAGATGCTATACATAAACGTTAGCCCATTAATTCATTTAAAATGAATTAAATCAACTCAGTTAATAATCATCACAATAATCTTATAATAAGTAAGTGTATTATCCTGTTCAAAGACAAGAAAACTGAGGCTCTAAGAGAGAGAGTAAACAAATTGCTGAAGACCACGCAGCAGGTAAACGGCTGAGGTGGGATTGAAACAAAGGTGCGTGGCTCGCGAGTCCATGCCCCTTCCATGCGCCAGAGGGATTATACTACGTCACTTACTCTCAAAGCTGCGTCTCAGAATCCATGTCTGGTGTGTTTCCCCTGGTCTGCATCTTCTTAGCTAGCCCTGTTCTGCCTTGAGCTCGTGCTCGCTTCTATGAAGAACACAGGAAAAAGGTAGAAGCCACTGCCCGCACTCTCAAGAAGCTCACGGTCCAGTTAAGGGGCTGGAGGTCATCTCTCTTTCCCTCAACCCAAGCTTCTTCAATAATCTTGCCCCACTCCCCGCCCCTTTTTATTTTTCCTGCTTGAGCTCATCCTATGGTTTTCAAATGGCTTTAGGACCCTGGTCTGTTGAAACTAGGCTTGGAATCCCACAAATAGAAGGTGGAGTAAGCAGCTTAACGTGAGTGACGTTTGAGCAGATGGGTCCAGATGGTAGCTCCTCAGATGGACAGAGGCCCCGACTCCAAATGGACACCCCACTCAGGGAGCCTGGGAACACATTGGTCAGTGACTCGAATGAGGAGCTGGGGTTTGAAAGAAAGTTGGCTATAGGGGTTTGTACAGCTATCACCCTTCAGGAAAGCCGCCAGGACAGAGATTGAGCTTTCAGGCTGTTCTTTCTGCAACATTCCCTTTGTACAGCGTTTTGCAGTTTACTGTGGAGATAGGGACTAGACAAACAGTGACTTGTTCTGGGTGGCATCCAGGAACTTAGCCCTAGGTCTTTTTTAAAAAATCAATGTTCACTATGTTAAAGTTAGGAATCCCCAAACCTAATTTTTCTTCAACTTTTCATGTCAACTGACAAATTTTAACAATTCTCTTCATAAATCTCATAAATTTTAACAATCACTTGTTTGATTCCATTAATAAACTTAGTTAAATTCCTTTGAACATTTGAAACTGCATTTATAAATGTAATCATTCATTTCCCTTTTTGAAGTATCACAGTTTTCTTACAAAATCTTCCAAGTTCTTATGTCATTAATTCTTTTTCTCATTGATATTTTAAATAACAGCTTTATTGAGATATAATTCACATACCATACAATTCACCTATTTAAAGTATACAACTT
Organism: Stenella coeruleoalba; assembly: GCF_951394435.1. Classification (NCBI taxonomy): domain Eukaryota; kingdom Metazoa; phylum Chordata; class Mammalia; order Artiodactyla; family Delphinidae; genus Stenella; species Stenella coeruleoalba. The sequence continues at coordinate 160,971,829 of NC_137169.1, forward strand.
GTTAATCAACTATACTTCAATAAAAAATAAATTTGAAAAAAAAGTAAAGTATACAATGCATTGATTTTTAATATATTCACCGAGTTGGGCACCAGTCACCGTAATTAATTTTAGAACATTTTAATTACCTTCCACTTCCACCACAAAAACCCATACCCATTATCAGTCACTCCTCTTCCCACCCCCGACCCTGGTCTTCCTCTAGCCTTAGGCAATCACTAATCTATTTCCCACCTCTGTAGATTTGCCTATTCCAGACATTTCGTATAAACGGAATGGTACAATATGTGGTCTTTTGTGTCTGGCTTCTTTTACTTAGCATGATGTTTTCAAGGTTCATCTATGTTGTAGCATGTGTCCATATGTCATTCCCTTTTTATGGCTGAATAATATTCCTTTATATATAGATATACCACATTTTACTTATGCATCATCAGTTGATGGACATTTAGGTTGTTTCAACTTTTTGGCTATGATCAGTTATGCTACTGTGAACATTCATGTTTAAGTTCTGATGTGGACATACATTTTTAGTTCTCTTTGGTATATACCCAGGAGTGGATTGCTGGGTCATGTGGTAATTCTGTGTTTCATGTTTTGAGGAACCCTAGGTCTTCTCATACTAAATCCAAGCCTCCCTTTCAGACCTTCTACCTTCAGTCTCTACCTTCTCTCCCACTCAGGTCCCTCCTTCTTACCCTTCCCAAATATTGGGCTGTACCCTTGCACACATAGGATTATGTCCATAGGATTATGCTTACTTCCCCCTCCAGCCTTCCTCAGAGCAATTTCCCTTTACTAACAGGCCCAGGGGAGCCGGCTCTGCTATCCCGGGTGTCTTCTCCCCCACTTGGAGGTGGGTGGAGAGCTTCACAGCCCTCTCTCTTCTCCCTCCAGCTGTGAAGAAGATGTGTGTCTAATTGCTGTGAAACTTCCTCCCTGAGGGTAGAAAACAGGGAGATGAGTGTGAAGTTGGTTCTTAAGTTGTAGAGAGGTGGGGGCTCTTCTTCTCCTTCTTGGAGGTGGCAGAATTTCTCCCCCCACCGAGGGAAGGTTGTTACCTGTGTCTTTAGCTGATGTCTCCAAGGTGGAGGCTGTCTGCATACCCTACATGTTAACTTTTGTTCCCTTTGCAATTTGCTTTACCTGCTAATCTCTATAAGAAAACTGGTCAGAGCTCAGTTAACCCCGAGCAGGGGCAGTGAGTGGAACCGGAATAAGGGAAATTCACAGATATCCACAAACCTTATTGAAGGCAGCCCCTGCACAGCGTGTCACATCAGCTAACAGGCAGCTATACTGACTACATTTGAGAGTCTTTTCCATTCCATGTGTGTTTCCCAGTCCTGCCTCTTGGAGGATGAACGAATAAGCAATAATAATGAGGAGAAAATGGACAGCCCCAAAGAACTTCAGAAAGCTGGCTTCAGAAAGCACCGGCGATATCCCTCCCAGTGTGCCCAGCAACTGCCGGCCTGTGCGGTCGGCTGTCCAGGGCTGGGCTGTGGACCCAGCTGCCTGGATACTTTGGGCTGTCTTGCTATGCCAGGCTAAGATGTGTCAGGCTCCAGTTGGCCTGGGGTCAAAGAAACAGGATAAGGCAGCAACCCCACGTCTTCCATATATCGGGTTGTATGTACAAGGGTGTTCATTGTAGCATTGTGGTGATGGAGAAAAAATAAAGAAAAATAATCTAAAGGTCCACTATAAGCAGATGGTTAAAAGATTTGTCGTAGATCCACAGAAATCAGTTATGAAAAGTATGCAGCAGGTCTCTTACGTCCAAGCTCTATTGACTTAGTGACTCGCCCAGCTCTGCCCGCACAGTGAGGTGCCTGTGCCTTTCCCCCTAGAAGGGGGGCACTTTCCCGGTGGGCGCAGCCTTCGTGTGGAGCCTGGCTGCCTGGTGGCTTTTGCACACCAAGGTGCCCCGCAAGTGCTTTGTGCCCCAGAGAGCCTGCAGTGAACACGAGAAATTCACTAGGTATTTATGGTGGGCACCTCGAGGAAAAGGTCCCTTCCCCCTTTCTTCTTTCCTGACCCCTCCTTCCCTCACCCCCAACTTAATAAATAGCCCAGTGGTTCAGGTTTCAACCTATAGATTAGTTCTGGGTGTTGAGCAGGAAACAGCTGTTTTCAGCCAAATCCTTAATCCTAAACCCAGGTGTCCCCCTCCACCCCCTCCCGGCGGGAATCAGGGCCACCTGATACTGCTGTTCCCCCACCCTGCACTCCTGCTGAGACCCTGACAGCCTCTGTGAACTTAGCCCAGGCAGGGAGAGGAGGGGCCGGACCTGCTGGTGCCCCTGCCACCAAGCGGAACCCTATCAATGGTTAAACACACAGCCCCTCACTCCTCCCAGATCTCTCCCCCTGACCATGCAAGGGAGCCAAGCATGAAACACAGCCACCGAGCAGATGGAGACCACCCCCCTCCAACCCCGAGAAGGGAGGAGGGGGGAGGGGGCTTGAATCCCATAACAAGGTGTCTTTAGCTGTTGGAAAATCCTAGAAGACAACTGGTTCAACCCCACACAGGGAGGAAGCGGGGTCTCCCCTCCTGGGCAGCGGGGAGAGGCAGATCTAGAAGCAGGCTGGTGAGTGCTTTCTTAGGCTGTCAAGTCCTTGGGCCCGGGAGGGTTTGGTGCCGTTACAGCCCCATAAAGGGGAGGTGGGAGGACTGCGCGGGCAGAAAGACTTTGTAAAGATGCTGAGACTGCGGTCATTTCGTGGGCGGTGAAGGGGAGATGTGAGATATCAAGCTTCCCTGAGGCTTTCTCAAGAGGAAGGCAGGGGGCTCCCCCTGCGGCTTCCCCGTCTTGTCTCATCCTCTTCCAGAGACCCCTCTATCTTCCTTCTCCCTGCTTGGCGCTCTGTCTCTTTGGGACAGGCTGAGGATCACTAATAGGGGGCATTTCCAGTTTCCTAGGAAACCCCTCTGGCCTTCAGATGCCTGTGAGTGGAGGGAGTGAGTGGGCTCGGGTCACCATCTGTTGCATGGTTCCTTCCTTGGCATGAGAGATGGAAGGGAGGAGGGGACCCGAGGTAGGAGGGGAAGCAGGGAGGAGGGTCCTCCACAGTGCCCAGGGCAACCCTCTGCTGAAGGTGACCTCAGAACCAGGGCAGCTAAGCGGAAGCACTCGGGATGAGACGCGGGGAGGCTGGGAACAGAGGTGATGGCCATTCTGGAGTTAGTGCCTGGAGCGGCTGAATCCCAAGATTCTGAGAGTCTGTCTGTGGGTTGGAGAAAGCACGGTGGCCTGACTGCGATCAGACAGAAACCCTGAGAGGGAGTGGGGGAGGATTTCAGGAAAAAAGGAGATGAATGTGTCTGCTGAGCAGGGACAGGATCTATCTACTTCATGGGATGCTTAATAGATATTATTATTATGATTTCACAGCTGTTATTTTTATTACTCAGGCTTATACTGTAACAACAGTTTTTATCATTTGTGATTTAATCAAGGGTTTATAATATACTAATTCATTGATGGGATGCATATCTCTCAGTAATAGGAAATATCTGATAAGATGGCTGTTCACTGGCCCCACGAATATTTATCGTACTGTCTCACTACAAAGGGAGACAAAACATGGACTCTGACCTCAATAAGTTCAAAGTCTGATGCAGGAGATGGATGTTGGAGCAACTATTCCCACAGGCAGGAGGAAATGACCCCTAGAACAGAGTGTGCTGGGGAGCACAGGGGAAATTGCAGCCCACTTTCGGTGGGAAAGTAGGGTCAGCATCGCAGAGAGGTTGCTACTGAGGGCCTTGTAGAGAGGTAAGGGGTTAGCACTTCCAGCCTATGCAGAGTGTGGCCAAAGGTCCAGAAAGCACCTGGCCGGTCTGGGGAGTGGTGCGAGGTCTGGGCTGGACCTGCGGGAGAGGAGGCTGAGCGGGGCGGGAGTCCGGTCACGGGGGCTTGCCTGGTGCACAGAGAGTGTAGATATTGTCTCTTAGGCCAGTTCCTCGACTGTTTTTTCTGCCAAAACAAACGTGATAGAGGACACACACTGGCTCTTTCTCCGTTCTTCAAGAAAGAAAACAGAAAGTGAGGGAAAATGTGATTACTATAGCAGTAACCTGAGCCACTCAGATTTATATATAAATCATTTACAACTGTTCTTGGTTTGTACTGGGAACAGATTACTTGAGAAATTCCTTATATCCTAGTCCTGAGTTCCAGCTAAGAGGGCCTGCCTGCCTGTCTACAGGGAACCCCCCCGCCCAGTCTGGAATACTTCCGAGCTCTTTTCAGACCTCACACACACAGCCCTTCCTCACTTATTTTGATGTGCCTCTGTTTCCTCTTTTGTTTCAGCTCCTCTCTCTGATTTCTGAACAGGTTGCTTCTGGGCACCTATAGTAATAAACCCTGCTGCGTGTTTGTTTGTTTGTTTTTAATCTAATGCAGAATGGCTGAGTTTTGCGTTGGCTCTGTCGGGCTTTTATTATCTCTCTGTTCCCCCACAATATCCTGTGGCAGTGATGTGTGAGTGTATTCCTTAGTTGGTTCTTGTAGTACTATTCTCGTCATTCCATTAGTTTATTCTAAGAGCTAGTTGCTGGCACGTGGCCTCATAGCACTAATCTGTTGGTGTGCGTATCCCCAGGCAGTAATTCGGGAGCACAGCCTCAGACTACCTGCAGAGCTGTTTGTTCACGACCCTGGGCATTTCGAACTGAACTTGGTTCCAACCTCATGATCTCCCTGAGCCCCAACCACTTCCAGACTTTTCCCCTTTCTTTATTCTTTTTTTTTTTTTTTTTTGTGGTACGCGGGCCTCTCACTGCTGTGGCCTCTCCCGTTGCGGAGCACAGGCCCTGGACGCGCAGGCTCAGCGGCTATGGCTAACCCAGAGACCATCCTCAAATCTCAGGGAGGCCTTGGAGGCCATCAAGCCATTCATCTGTCGCACACACAGTCTCTTTCACACCTGCCCAGGGGCACCTGTGGAATCTGGAATCTAGGAGAAGACAGGTGGAGTGACGGGGAGAGGAGAAGTGGTCGAGAAACCTCACCCCTGGGCTTAGCTCCCAGAGTAGGAGGATGATTTAGGGCAGAGAGTGGCCTGTGGCTAAGCCCCAGACCGGCCAGCAGATGGACAGCACGATGGGCAGATCACAGGCCCTCTCTAGGACTTAGGTTTACCTGATAAAGGTCTGTGTGTAGTGGAGTCACTTGAACAGTGAAACAGCTTCCATCTGTACTGTGCTTCGCATTCCTATGCATTATTCATGTGATTCTCACAATGAGCCTCTGCAGCAGGCAAAGCGGGAATATTTATTTCCATTTTTGAGATTTTAAAAAAGGCTTAGAAAACAAGTAATTTACAAAAGATAAGTGGCAGGACTGAGATCTTTACTTGGATCTTCCTTTCCATAAATGTTTCCTGCCAGGGGCCCTGCCAGACACTAGGGACACAAAAATGATCAGGGCCTCACGAATTCCACAAAGAGGGGAGAAAGCGTAAGCCAGTGGTGAGCAACCTACAGCCCTCAGGCCAATCCCAGCCCACTGCCTGTTTTGTAAATAAAGTTTTATTGGAACATAGCCATGCCCATCCGCTCACTTATTGTCTATGGCAGCCCTCATACTGTAATAGTAAAGTTCAGTACTTGTGACAGAGACCGTCTGTCTTACAAAGCCTAAAATATTTACTGTCTAGACATTTACAGAAAAGGTCTCCAACTCTTACTTTAATCACATAGTTTTGCCAGTGTGCTAAGGGCCTCAGAGAAGCAGGTTTAAGCTACAGTAGAGATGAGATGGACTCTCAGCTCTGCTTGGGGGTGGGGGACACAGGCTAAGCACAAGGAATTCTTCACTGAGCAGAAGATGTCTGAGCAGTGAGGTCTTGAAGACTGAGTAGGAGTTAATCACGTGACAAGGAGGAAAGGACTTTGCAAGCACAGGGGACGGCACAGGTAAAGTGTGGAGGCTGTAAACGGTGTGGTATGCTCAGAAAATGGTACAGCATTCAGTAAGGAAGCATTTGGGGTTTGGGTGGGCTTGGAGAGGCCTCCAGGAACCTGATTTCAAAGAGCCTTATATGCTACGCTTGGGGGGTTGGATTTGATCTTATAGATTGATGGGGAGAAATGGAGAGGTTTGCAGCAGAGCACTGATACGATCAGGTGGCGGTTTAGAAAAATCACTGTAATAGCAACATGGAGAATGGATTGGAAGGAGACCAATTGGGAGGTTACTGCAGTGGTTCATGAGACATGATATTTATCAGAGGTAAACAGGTGGGAACATGCAGAAGGGAGGGGGCATGAGAGACACCAGGAAGGAGACAGTCCAAGGGCCTTGGTGCCTGGATGTGAGATGTGAGAAGAGGTGGGATTTAAGGGTGCTTCCAGGTGTCTAGCTTGGTGACTTAGGTGGGTACCACCAACAAAGGCAGGGAATAGAGATGGAGGGTCAGGACCCTGATGGAGACACTGAGGACATCAGGCAGAAGAGGATCCAGCAGTGTGATCAGTGCCGTCGTGGAGGCCCAGAGAGAAAACGAGGCCCCAGGGTGGTGTTTCAGAGGCTAAGGAGGAAAGGATGTTAGGAGGGATGGATGGGGTGGTTAACAAGTGTTAGTGCCTCCAAGAGGTCTGGCAAGATAAAGACTGAGAACACTGGTTTTGGCCATCGGGAGGCCAATGGGAGGTCCAGACAGGAGAGTTCCAGGATGTCGTTGGATGAGGAGTGAATGGGAATGAAATAAGTAAAGACAGAAGCCATTGACCACTGTAGGAAAAAAAAAAAAAAAACTTTTATGAGAAGAAATGGAAGAAAAAACTTCAGGTACATGTAGGGAGGCTGTGAGATGCAGAGAATGATGTTATGGTTTCGTTATGAGAGAAACTCATGAACATGTTTCTCTGCTAAGGCAGGGAGCAAGTTGAGAAGAGTTTGGAAATTCAGGAGAGAGCAGATAGTTTTGGGGTTATTTTTCACCAATTTATTTATTTATTTTAAGATGGGGAAAAAAGCACTGATTATGACACCCTCCTGTGTCCCTCTTCACACACCCCATTAGCACGGGAGGGTTTCGGGGGGGGGTGCTTTATCTCCTTCGTTTCCAGCACAGTACACACTTTGGCTACATTTTAAGGGCCTCAGGAGATGGAAATCCCCTGAGTTTTCTTTCTTTCTTTTTTTTTTAAATATATTTATTGGAATATAATTGCTTTACATTGTTGTGTTAGTTTCTGCTGTACAACAAAGTGAATCAGCTATATGTATACATGTATTCCCATATCCCCTCCCTCTTGAGCCTCCTTCCCATCCTCCCTATCCCACCCCTCTAGGTCGTCACAAGCATCGAGCTGATCTCCTTGTGCAATGCAGCAGCTTCCCACTAGCCAACCAATTGAGAGCAGAGGGTTGGGGCCGGGTCCAGGCAGAGGCAGGCAGGTAGGTGGAGGGAGGAATGCTTTTTTAATACAGAAAGTGGAGGTCATGGGAAGCTTATGTGTTCAAGCAACATACTAGGGGCATTTCTGACTCTGACAGCACTGTCATTTCCAAGTGATAGAGAACTCAACTCCAGCTGGCCTAAAAATTCAAGAGAATTTTTAATATAAACACACAAGTAATTTAAAATCCCCAAGTAGGGCTTGCTTCAGGAAATGCTCCATCAGTGACTCAGTGACGGGAAGGATCAGGTCTTCCTGTGTCTTCTCTCTGCCTTCTGCAGTGTTGGAGTATCCTCACATTATGCTTGGAGACCCCCCTACTCCCACTCCCTGAAGCTCCATCCTCTCCCCTTAGCGGGGTTCCTCACTGGATCTCTTTCAGAAGAAAGGGGGAAACTTGTCTTTCTCAGAGCTTTTAGCAGAAGTCTACGTGAAGCACACTGCCTCCGGCTGGATGAAGTATCCTTTCCTAAACCAACCATATTGGTGAGGGGTAGGGAATGCTAATTTTCTTATATTAATCACAAGCCAGCCCTGGAATTGGGGTAGGATCATTCTGGGAAAGAGGCAGAGATAAATTTGCTGAAGAAAAATGTGGGTACTATTATGGACAGAATCGTGTCCCCCCCAAAATTCATATGTTGAAGGTCTACCCACAATGTGACTCTATTTGGAGACTGGGCCTTTAAATAAGTAATTAAGGTTAAATGATGTCATTATGATGCGCCCTAATCCAATAACATTGGTGTCCTTATAAGAAGAGGAAGAAACACCGGAGGTGCATTTGCACAGAGGAAAGGCCGTGTGAAGACACTGCAAGAAGGCAGCCATTTGGAAGCCAAGGAGAGAGACCTTAGGAGAAACCAACCCTGCCGGCACCTTGATCTTGGACTGCCAGCTTCCAAAACTGTGAGACAGTGAATTTCCAGTCTGTGGTATTTTGTAATGGCAGTGCTAGCTGATGAACACAGGTACAGTGGATAGGAGGAGGAGAGCAAGGATGCTGGATAAACATCCAGTAAATGCCCACTAGGTTCTCTGTGTGCTTGACAGCCTCAAGGAGTTCACTGGGGAGACAACAATCCACACCAAGACCTAGCACTCATTACAGCGAGTATATCCCAGAATTCTCTGAGAGCAAGGAGGATGAGGACTGCATCCAGCCTTGGTGGGATAGGGTGTTCCAGGGAAACCAAGGAAGGCTTCCCAGAGGTGGTGTCACCTGCGCTGAGCCTGAAAGATAACAGAAAGTTGAGTGAAAGAGCAGAAAAGGCAGACTAGGAAAAGAGAGTAATTTATGTAAAGTTAGTGTGAAAATAAATGCCACCCAAATGAGAACAAGCAGAGGCTATTTGGAGTGAGCTATAGCAAGGGAGTCAGCCACCATCACTTGCTTTGGCAGAGACTTAAAGGCAGAGAGGGGAGAGGACAGGTTTTTAGTGAAAGAAAGGGAAGACTTCCTGTATGCTCAGACTGACATGGGCACCTGGAGGCGGGCTAAGTAGAAGCAGGCATCCCATGTGATTGGTCTGAGAAGCATATTTGTCTTTCCCGGGTTGGTCTTGAGTTGGAAGTACTGGTAAAAAATATCTGAAAGCCTGTAGTCACTGCCCGAGTCCTGACCACTCTGGGCTGTCTGCTGCAGAGGCTGTGGGCCAGGCTCCTGCTGTCGTAGATGGTGTGGCCGTTGTCTGTGCAGTCCTCTCTCAGTGGGTGGATGATCGAGCGAGGACTATTCATGGAACTAGGAATAATTCAGTATAATGGGGTGAGTGGAGGAGCGGCGGATGAGACTGGGCAGGTATGCAAGGGCCTGATCAGGGAGGGCTTTCAAAGCACGTTTTATTTTAAGAGAGACATAAAGGACAGAAGCAGCTGGGGTGGGGATGGACACAGGTTGACCAGGGGTGTCAGGGATTGTGAGGCTGTCCCGAGAAGGCACCCCAGGCCTCAGTGAGGAGATGCTAGCCACGGGAAGCCAGACGGTTTCCAGTGCAGTGCTGCGGCCCCAGCCTGGTGTGCTGTTCCTCACGCCTGCACCTGGCTGTTGCACTCACATGTTTTTGCCACTGGGCGCAGGGTTTCTGCATTTGGGAAGTTAGGCTGTTGCACAGGGGTTTTCAGTTCTTTGTTTTACTAACAGAATCCTTTCTTGAAACGAAACCTTATGCAAAAGCCCAATGTAAAACAAGGACTGTGAAGCAGCTAGCCACCCACCCTCCCCCTCGGAGAGGGCCTGAGGCACTTCCAAAGAAGCCACCCAGCTGCTCTGGACCCATCGTAAACACCCAGCACTAAAAGATTTTTGCAGAATTTTTCAGCTCTGCCCTCACCACCGGGAATAAAACTTTGTGTGATGAAGTTTCTGGGTTTGGAAGCTGAGGGGCTGGCCTTGCCCCAGAGGATACAGCGCCTCCTACAAGGTCTCCCTGCTTCCAGTGTTGTCGATCTACATTCCACCCTCCACGCAGCAGAGTGGTCTTTACAAACAAATCTTATCGGGTCGATTCACCACTTAGAACCCTACAATAGTTTCCTGACATGCTTAGAATATACTTTAATTCCTTACTTTGGCCTTCAGCCCTCTGGGAGTATACTCTTGTCTCCCTCTCCGACTATGACTCGTACTGTTCCCCACGTACCCTCCAAGCTCCAGTCACACCAGCTTCTGTCAGTTTCTTGCATGTCCCCATCTGCTTCCTGCCACTGGGCCTTTGCACAGGCAGTTCTAGCTGCCTGGAATGTTTTTCTGACCCATCTTTACAGTGTTGGCTCCTTATTGCCATTTATATCTTGGTCAAATGTCACATTTTCACAGAGGCCTTCCTTGCTTTTATCACATCACCATCACTGTAGTTTCTCTTTTCTTTTTTTTAATAGACTTTATTTTTTAGAGCACGTTTAGATTCACAGCAAAATTGAGCAGAGCGTGCAGAGATTTCCCATATGCCTCCTGCCCCCACACATGCACAGCCACCCCTGTGTCATCACCATTCCCACCAGAGTGGTACACTTGTTACAACTGATGGACCTACATTGACACATCGTTATCACCCAAAGTCCATAGTTGGCAATGGGGTTTACTCCTGGTATTGTACATTCTATGAGTTTTGACAAATTATAATGATACCATTAGAGTATCACACAGAGTAGTTTCATTGCCCTAAAAATCCTCTGTGCTCCACCTATTCATCCCTCCTTCCCTCCAACCCCTGATCTTTTTATTGTCTCCATAGTTTTGCCTTTTCCGGAATGTTCCATAGTTAGAATCATACAGTAGGTAGCTTTTTCAGATTGGCTTCTTTCACTTACTAATAGGCATTTAAGTTTCTTCCATGTCTTTTCAAGGCTTGATAGCTCATTCCCTTTTAGTGCTAAAAAAATATTCCATTGTCTGGATGGACCAGTTTATTTATCTATTTACTTACTGAAGGACAACTTGGGTGCTTCCAAATTTGGCAATTATGGAAAAGGCTACTGTAAACCTTGTGTGCAGGTCAGATTGTATTTCCTTCTTTGCACTTACTGCTGCCTGATTTTGTTGTTGTTGTTGCTGTTCAACGTTTATTTCCTGTCTTCCCCACTGAGACGTAGGCTCTGCAAGAGTAGAGAAACCTCAGCTCTTGTCCCTGTCTATTCTCTAGACTGGCGCCTGCCACCAGGTCTGGTAAGTGAACGAATGGCCGGCTGACTGCTGGCCAAAGGTCCAAGGCGGGTTCTGCTGCAGGGGCCGTGGTGCTGCCGACTGAGGCGTGTCTCCGCGCAGCCTGTCTTTTCTCCCCATCACTTCAGATGTGTTGTGAACACCACAGCTTGCTCAGAATGGGGCTGCGGGAATGCGGGGAGCTCCTGACGGCGACAGCCTGTGGGAGCTGTGGGCCTCTCGTCCATCTGCCAGGGACAGCTTGTGGAATCAACACCAGGGGCCCCCCAATCTGGGGAAGGAAAGCAAACCAGGACCCAGAAGAAGGGAAAAATAGAAAAGCACCCTGATTGCGGTTGGATAAGTAGTATTGCTCCTTGGAGCAGTTGCTGGTAGTGTCCTGGAGGTAGTTCAAAGCCCGATGGATAGCACTAGCTAACATTTCTTGAGCTTGTACCCCCATGCTTTGTTAAGTGCTTTCTATAGGATTTGGGGTATCAAGTCACAGTGGCAGCCCTCTGGGATAGGTGCTTCTATTATATGCATTTTTCAGATGAGAAACACAAAGCTCCAAAGTTTCAGTACTTGCCCGTGATCCCCCCTTGTAAGTGGGGAGCGGCTTCAAACCCAGGTGGTTTTGCTGCGTGGCCAATGCTCTTGAACTCACCCGAGAGAGGCTGTCATGTCTGCTGTCCCCCCCCACTGGCTGATCATCACTCAACTCACGTGCACTTTCCAGGGCCCCATCTTAGATATTTTGAATTCAAATCTCCCACAGGGCTTGCAAATTTAAAGTCCTTGGGTTCAAGAAGGCCTAAGTGTGTGAAGCACCCCCATGTAAGATAACAGAGGTTCTAAGGGCATTCAAATTTTAAAAAAAGTTTTAATCTGCAGGCTTGATTTGACGCCCTACCTAGAAGTTTGAGGATCCAAGTATTTGTGTATTTAAAGAGTACCCAGGGGGGCTTCCCTGGTGGCGCAGTGGTTGAGAGTCCGCCTGCCGATGCAGGGGACGCAGGTTCGTGCCCCGGTCCGGGAAGATCCCACATGCCGCGTAGCGGCTGGGCCCGTGAGCCATGGCTGCTGAGCCTGCGCGTCCGGAGCCTGTGCTCTGCAATGGGAAAGGCCACAGCAGTGAGAGGCCCACGTACCGCAAAAAAATAAAATAAAATAAAGAGTACCCAGGTAATCCTGATAAGTATCCAGTTTCCCTCCTGTGGGGGCACATTGTCAGGGACACATCTGACCAAATGCCATATGGATTCTTTATGAAAAGCAGTGAGCTCAGCACATCACATGCAGAACACTTCATATTCAGGTGACTCTATTCTCTTTTTTCTTTTCTTTCTTCTTCTTCTTCTTTTTTTTTTTTTTTTTTTTGGCTTTTCTTTTCACACAGTGGATTGGGGTGCGGGCATCTCAGGTACACAAGAATTGAATTAATCATATTCTCTAGTTCATAGTACACCACCAGTCCACACAAGATTTCTCTTGGTTTTATTTATTTTTGTTCTTTTCCTCACTCCCCGTGCAATAGGCCCCCCTTCAATGTATTTTGTAGCCTTACAGTTCACCTCTTTCCTGTTTGATTCGATATAAAAGGATCCTTCAGGTACATCATAGTGGTAGTGTGTGTGGATGGTGTGTCTCATTTTCATGATTGGTTTTGTACGACGGCTGTGGATCATTCTTCCTTGCATCTCAGAGAAGCATCTGCCTCTCTGGAACTTCCTCCCATTTGATCCTTCTTTTGCCCCCGTGGAGCTACACAGAAAAATTCCACGCCCTCTTCCGACTTTCCAAGACAGTCATCACCACCCCCTCTTCTGCAGCCTCTATCTGCCCTCTCAAGGATATGGGATTTTCCTTATTCCTCCACGGGATGCTCCACAGTTAGATAGCATTTCCCTTGAAGAGCCCTGACAACTCCACCCCCAAGCCCCGCCCCCGGCTGGATGGTCTGCTTCTCCTCTCCCAGCGATAACCTGCAATTTGTTTATTCATTTATTCTTTGATGGACATTTGGGCTCGTTCCACCTCTCAGCTATTGTGAATGATGCTGCTATGAACATGTGTGTACATGTACTTGTTTGAGTCCCTGTTTTTGATTCTTCAGGACATATATCTAAGAGCAGAAATACGGGCTCATATGGTAATTCTTTGCTTAATTTTTTGAGGTACTGCAAAACTATACATTTCTTTTTTAAGTTGCAACTTTGCTTAGGACCTATCATGCATATTGAGAGACAGGGAAATTGGATGGAAAAACCCTGAGTTAGGAATCAGGAGACCTGGGTTCTTTTCCTAGCTTTGCCACTAACCTGCACAGTGACCCTGAGCACATCACTTCCCCTTTCTCCGCTCTTGTTTCCTCATCTGAGAAGTAAGGGGATTGCATAAAGCTACATGCTCTTTAAATTATCTTCCTTTTTAAAGATTTTATTGGAAAAATTGGATTCCAGGAGAAGAGAGAGAGAGAATTGTCAAACAGTTAAACGTGATTATTTCTCTGTTCTTTTCCTGCTGTGTTTTTAAATTGTGAGTTAAAGACACCCCGAATAATTGGACTTTCTTCTTGCCAATGTGTATCTAGTTAATGAATAGCTTCTGGCTTCCCGGTTCCATCAAGATTCCCAGAATAAGATATCCTTCTCTTTCCCATCACTTCCTACCACTTGGCAGCTCCTGAACAAAACATGGCGGTCATGGAGCCAAGACTGGAGCCATCCCCACTGTCCTCCTGGAGGGAAAGCTGAGCCTCCCCCCGGTGCCGGTTCCCTCAGCACTAAGGTTTCAGTTGGATAACCTGAGTCTAGTCTTTGGAAATGCAGGAGCCACGGAGAGGCATTCGCAGACTCTTTTTGAGACAGTGTGAGGATCATCTTAGGAGAAAGAACCAAAGACCTGCTGTGATGCCTTCCAGCCAGACAGTCCCCGCCTTGGGACATTTTGTACTTTCTTAACTCTCTTACAGCTGGATGGTTCCCTGGCCAGAGAGCAGTGCCTGTGTAGGGAGGGAATTTTGTCCTCCACTGATTGGAAGCCTTTGCAGTTTGCTGCCCAGGTCCAAAGCCTGTGTTCTCCTGCGCCGCCTGGTGGTTTTGTGGGGAAACAGGTTTAAAACATGTGATCCAAGTGGTTTATTATTTTATTTGCTCATTTTTCATCCAAAATAATATTTGCTCGTTTTTATTTGCTCATTTCATTCATCCAAAACCATCACATGGTTTTGAGTGCCTGCTATGTTTTAGGCACTATGCTGTATTCCAGGAATCACAAGACGAGGCACCTTCCCTTACAGTACCTTCCCTTCTATAGGGCGTACAGACTAGTGACCTTTAGAGTACTTTTAGAATACAAAGTGACAAGTGCTATAATAGGGGGTCATGAGTGGTGTTCAGGAGTGCAGACAAGGGGGCACATAAGTCATACTTAGCATAGCCTAATGAGAGAAGGCAGGTGCAAAGAGTGTTCTAGACGGAAGTTAACCTGTGCAGAAGTCAGCACAACAGAGCATTATGCACTGAAAGACCTGGTAGAAGACCCATGGTGGCCAGAACACAGAACACGAGGGGATGGTGATAAGAAATGACCTTGCGGACGGGGCTGCATCATGCAGGACTCCTGAGCCATTTCACGGGCTTCAGCTTCAACTTTGGAGCAGCAGTGAGCTAGTGAGTTTGACTAGGGGAGTGGCATATTTATACTTGCATTTGAGGAGTAAGCACTCTGGTTGTGGATGGAGAATGAACCAGAGAGGCAAGAGTAGATGTGGGGAGAGACCACTTAGGAAGCTGTTGCAGTAATTGGCGTGAAACAGTGGTGCCCAAAACCAAGGAGGAAGCAATGGGAAAGGAGACCAGCAGATGGAGTCCAGAAATACACATGAGGTTGGAGGCTGGTATTGGGCCCAGCTTCCAGGAAAGAAATTGCTGAAATCTGAATCAGCATCCTCTAGTTTGCTCACATCCCGGCACAGGGCATGCCTTACACCTTCAGTCTGGAAAGCTGTGAGACGGTGGGGTTGTACAGGTGATAGAGGCTTCGTTTTGCTGCCAAATTGTTTTAAACAGTGTGTCCATTTGCTAGATGGCTGTTGGTCCAGCAAAGCTGGAGGAATTGTGGGGAAACTGCCTCCCACTGTCCTCTTTGCTTTCTTTGGCCCCATGGTAGGTAGAACAGCAAAATGGACCCGTTTTTACAACTCGGTGTTTCCGAGCCTCGGGCAGTTTTATAGCTCAGTATCTGAGCCTCAGCTTGGGCCATGCTTGCTCTTCTCTCTCAGGACAAGGGGAAAAGGGTTTGTCTCTCAAGGACCTGTTCCAGGCTCCTTGGACAGCCAGTTTTAACCCTTACCCCTGTAAGCCCTGGAATGACGTCTGGTGCTTGAGGATGTGAACATCGTGCTGTCATAAATGTTGCTTATTCTACCAACCTTCCTGGAGCCTCCTGTCCTGGGCCCTCATCTCAGCACTGCCTTTATCTCTTAAGGGACAACATCAGGGACCACCGCCAAATATTTAGCTGCACAAAGTATTTGCAGAAATCATTCATTTACAAAAAGTCTTTGGGGCAACCAAGTTTTCACTTACCAAACTTCCGGCCCACAGTGCGCTCCCCTCCCCCTCTCTCTGGGTCAAAGGACAGCACTGTGATCTTGTCTCTGTGCTGCTACCCCAGACACACTCGGCCTCGGGTCCACTCATCACACGTGGTTCATAGAGGCTGTGAGATTGGTGCATTTCCTGCTGGCTCAGTGCATGACACCTTCTAGGTGCTGGACCTGGGAGCCAGTGTTTGTTTTCATGACTGTTCTATGCTGAGTTGTCCTTCCTTCTAGAATACTGGTTCTCCACAGGGGGTGGTTTTGCCCTCCAGGGGACAGTTGTCAATGTCTAGAGACGGTTTTTGATTGGAGGCAGGAGTGAGCTCTACTGGCATCTAGTGGGTAGAGGCCAGGAATGCTGCTCAACGTGCTACAATACCCAAGACAGTTCCCCACACAGAGAATCACTGGGTCCCCAGAGTCAACAGTGCAAGGTTAAGAAACCCTGTATTAGAACATAGGTCTCTATCCAAGGGGACCCTGGAGTCCTCAAGGCCCTGTAGGATTGCTGGAGCAAACCAAGAGTTCAAGAAAAACTCACCTGTCATCGCATTTCTTTCCACAGCTGAGCTCTGTCCGGGAGGCCCAGTTACAGCGGCTGGAGGCTGTGGGCCAGGGAGCAGGGAGCGAGGCCCAGTGCTCAGGATGGCCAGGCAGCAGCCACCGCCCTGGGTCCACACAGCCTTCCTCTTCTGCCTGCTCAGCCTCAGCGGGGCCATCGAGATTCCCATGGATCGTGAGTCCTGCGCTGTCCTCTTTTATTCTCCTGATTTGTGGCAGAGGAATTGGAGGGTAGGGAAGGTCAGGGGAGAGTGAAGACCATTCAGAGAAGTTTGGGGATGGGGAAGCAGTGGCTTCTGGATTCAGAGCTGGGTTTCCCTCCGAAGAATCGATGCAGGTGGCCTCATAGTTGGGGCCCTGAGACCTTGAGTCGCAGTGCCGTCTCTCAGGGCCATGGCTGCGAGGATGGCTGCCTGAAGCCTGCTGAGTGGGACCAGAGCCGGCAGAGTTTGGAAGTCTAGTGTCACTGGGGAGTTCTTCCCTCCACACCCCTCCCTGGGCCCTCCGTCGTCTTGACTTACCTATCGAAGTGGAGTTTCCAGGGGCCGAGCGTGGTGGACAGCTCTTATTTGCCTTTCTCGTATGTCCAGGTCCTCTTGGCTGAAGTGATGAGGAGGACAGATGGCCTGGAAGGGTTGAGAAGGAGATTACTTTTGCAAAAGACTGTGGCTAAATGAGACATTAAAATAGAGCCCCATTGTAATGTCACCGTGGGAGAACCAGGCATGGATTCCTTCTGTTTCTTTTCAACTTTCCCATGGTAAAGTTGAAAAGTAAAATCCATGGCATCTGTTTACCATGGTGGGGGAATTATTCGGCCATCAGGATCATAAAGTAAAGCTTAAAATGCTGATCTAATAGCCATGTCTCCAGCAACCGTATCTGGTGTTGCATTCGTAAATGGCCCGTTGACTGGCAGCCATGCTCCTTGGCTCTGCATTTAGATGTGTACCATCTTTGCCACAATTCTGACACTTCTGCCAGAAAGTCTTGGCATCCCGGTGCTATGAGGTAGACATACCACCTCTCTCCCCTGTTCCCTGCTTCTAGGAATAGATGGGGCCCACGTGATGCCAGCATTGACTTGGGCTCTCTCCAGGTGACAGGTGTCTGGGGAGGGGTGAGAGAGTGATATAGCCTCCAAGAAGTCCCCACTGAGCTCTCCAAAACCAGCCGCTGGGGCCTGGAATTAGCACAGCTTGGAGAAGAGTTGCAGGTATCTCTGCTCCCCGCCCCCGACTTCACCAGTAATAGTTGCTCAGAGGAGTGGGTGCTTCTGGACGGAGGAGGCCAGGAGAAACTCTAAGCTGGACCCTGAGCAAGATGGACAAGGTCCCTACTGCCCTCCCTATGGCCCCAACGTGTGTATGTGTGTACTTGTGTACGTGTGTGTGTGTGCGCACTCGCACGCACGCACTTAGGGAGGGAGGGAGAGGGGAGTTGTAAAGGGGACTGTTCCCATGGAGACCATCTGCACTGCTGGCTCAAGGATAGTTTCTCATTAACAGTCCCAGGCAGATAGTCTAATAAGAAGCATGATAAGGCCTCGTCCTTGGAGAGGAGAGGGGCTGCAGAGGAAATTGCGTTATGAAGGAAGTGGTGAAGGCTCATTTCTCTTCTGCCGCTTCTCCTCACTCACTCACCTGCCACTTTGATCCCCGGGGCTGGTGGGTGAGGGGTTCCTGCAAGGTGAACCTGTAAACAGATGGCTTTGATGTCTGTGTTAGGAATCTGGAGTCCTAAAGCTCAGCTGTGCCCCGGGCAGGACCCCCCCGCAGTCAGTCTCTCCAGAGCACCACCTGTGGGCCAGAGAGCTGCCAGGACCCTGAGGAGGGTCTGCAGGACCCCTTCCCATGTGTTCACGAGAACTCAGGTCCCTACTTGCTCAAGGTCACACAGCAGACGGGTGATGGACTCATGGAAAGAACCCAGGCCTCTTGGATCCCCAGTCTGGCACAACATGCCGCACCCCTACCTCTGGTAATCTGCCCCCTTTTAGCTCCTCTTGGAGCCCCCATTATTCTCCCTGGAGTAGCAGCTGCCGTGTGCTTGATAGAGAGCTAAGAGCTTCCCAGGCATCATCTCCCATGATTGTCACAGCGAATCCATGAAGTAGGTATTATCCTTAGCTGACAGGTTAGAAATCTGCGGAGCAGAGAAACAAAGCTGTTTTCTCCTGCTCATAGTGGCGGGGCCAGTGTTCCTCTGAATGAAGAGGTGAGTCCTTCTGCAAAGCCACTCCCAGTGCCCTGGGCTGTGCACTCCTGCCGCCCCCGCTGGAGCCTGCCTCATACATACTTGTGCCTCCCTGGTTGCTGCAGGCACAGTGGCCGCGGCGACGTCTCCAGACTGAGTCTACAAAAGCTGAATGCAAGGCAAGAGTGAGGCAAGCCCTTCAGAGAATACCCAGTTGCCATGGGAAGAAGTCCTCTTCAGCCAGGACTTTCCCTCCCCCTGGGCCCAGGATAGACGCCCCCCAGATTATCTGAGCCCATCCTTCCATCTCACCCTGGGCTGAGCCCCAGTGGAATGGGCTAGGGAAAGATCGGGCTTTCTCCCCTCCACCCCCAGCTTTATTGAGATATTATTGACATGTATGTCAGTTTAAGGTGTACAACTCGATGATTTGATGCACATACACAGTAGGAAATGGTCACCAGAATAGGGTGAGTTAACACATCCGTCTCCTCACATAGTTACCTTTTTGTGTGTGTGGTTGATAACTTTGAAGATCTCGCATAACAATTTACAAGTATATACTACAGTACAGTTAATTATCGTTGCCATGCTGTACATGAGATCCTCAGAACTTATCCATCTTGTAGCTGAAAGTTTGTGCCCCTTGGCCAGCATCCCCCTACTTGCCCCACCCCCGGCCCCTGGCAACCACCATCCTACTCCCTATTTCTTTCAGTTTGACTTTTTTAGATTCTACATATAAGTGAGAACACACAGTATTTGTCTTTCTCTGACTTATTTTCACTTAGCATAATGACCTCAGGGTCCATCCATGTTGTTGCAAAAGGCAGGAGAGGTATCTGCACCCCCATGTTCATGCAGCATTGCTCACAATAGCCAACGGGAACCACCTCAGATCAGGCACTCGTAACTTTCTCTGTGTGTTGGCTGGAAGGGACTGAGGGGCTCAGGCCAGAGGCTCCCCGGCCCGGCGTGCCCTCCACTCGCTTCCCCTTTGCGAGGGCGTCGTCTGTGCCTTAAGGACCAGGGCGCTGCTTCTGCCCTGGGGAGCTTGGGTGCAGCAGCCTTCCTGGAACGGACCCCCGGGCCGAGGCACAATCCTTCATTGAACACTCGGCCTCCCGTTCCCACTGCTCTGCCAGCCGAGTCACATGTACCCCAACTCACCACCCCGAGCAGAACAGCATGACCTTTGGAAAAAGCAAAGGGTTGCCCCGTCCACCGGAGTGATTTTGCCAGAAAAGTGAGTCTGCTGGCAGCTTGCCCCTCCGTCTCCCTCCCCACATCAAAGAACTCAGCATTTTTCTCCTAGGAACCCACAGAGGAGGGCCCTGGGGTAGGAGAAACACTTCCTCCTCACTGTCATCCCGGGCAGTGAGGCTGCAGGACACCTCAGCAAAGCACACACACATACACACACACTCCATTCTCCAAGGGATGACTGCTTTGGTGGTAGATATCAGAGCCAGGGAAAGAAAAGTGGTTCATGAATAAAGAAACCTTGCAGACTGGGTAGGCATCTGCCTCACCCCCTGCAGAGACCATTGGAAGACTTTTCCTCCCCCTTGGAAGTCAAAAGAGCAAATTCATTCTCCACTTGACATCGTCATCCAGCAACTTCCATAGAAGGAGAGAGGGCAAGTGGTGTGACACGGGGGGCAGGGGCGTTCCCGGGACTAGATGGGTCGCCTTTGTCCCTAGGAAGGCTGTCCTCGCTGTCTTCTCCCTGTGGCGCATGTCCTCTGGGTTGATTGTGTCCCTGTAATAAACCCCTTGGTAGCACCATGGTGGCTGCAGATGTCATTACCTCTTTAGGCAAGTAGTTTCTCAGGAGGTCCCCGGCCTGACTTCAGTGTGGGGCCGGGGACAGCATCCTGAGCGTCTCCCCTCCCCCAAGCTCTGTCCAAAGTGTCGAGAACAGAGTGCCAAGACCCTACCAGACTAGCTCATCTCTCCGGCCAAGGATGGATTTGCAAAAAGAGCTCTTGACCATCAGTGGGAGAGCTGATTCTCATTCCTATTCTGCAGCAAACTTCCTATGTGACCTTAACTGAGTGACTTCCCTTCCAAGAACCTGAGATTCCCTGGGCAACGTCTAGGGCTGTTTCCATTGAACTGGCCTTTATATAAAAGAAGCTGGAAGCCCATGTGGGCAAAGCAGATCCTTTGTCAGGCTTTCCATCCAGGGTGAGGCCAGAGTCCTCAAATGGATAGGAGGACCCAAGAGACGTCAACTGGGTCTTGAGTTGAAGAACCCAGGGGTCTGGGCTGGTTGTCAAAGGAGTAGGTCAGGTGTCAGCCCTGCTGCTCCGGACAATGGTCCCTTACCCCCAGCTCCCCCTCCCTGCCCAGCCCCACTGATTTTCCAGAATTACCTTTCTTGGGCCGTGGCAGGGAAATCATAGAGGGTGAAGATGCTGCAGTGGGGCACTCCACAGAGCCTGTGTTCAGAAACCACAGATTTCTGCTGTTCCCCTGGACTTTTCTTTTCCTTTTTGTTTCCTGCCAGGGCTGCCCCAGGCACATGGTAAAGCAGATAAAATTTCTCTTCAGTGCCCGAACAGGCCACACAACCCTGGCCCAGTGAAAGAATTGTTTTGAACCTCTCCAAAAGCCTTACCCTCAACACTTTCACTTCCTGATAGCATGTGTAGCAGGGCCCTCATCCCTGCTACCCTCCGTCTCCCCTCTCTGTCTCCCTTCTCTCTCCTGTGGCTCCTGTTGCATCTCTTAGTCCCGTCTTAACTCTGCCTTCTCCAGGCCGCCCCCTCTCCGAGCCCCTAAACTCCCCTTGCATAGTTCACTGCGGTCAAGTCAGAAAGCTTTGAGGTCACCGTGCTCAGCCTTCCCCCAGGAAGCGATCACTCAGAAGAGGTCAGCTGACAACACCGGCAGTGTCTGACATCCCCACCAGCATGAAATAAGAATGGCATACAGTAATATAATCATGTAATACATATATTGTATAATTGTAAGGGAAAAAGTTAAAAAGTTATAGCAACACATGTTCTCTTTTCTACAGACAAATTTTAACCAAGCCCTTCTCCCCACCAAGAGTATACCCTCTAAAACCTCTGAAACCTTGCTATTCAAAGTGTGGTCCACAGACCACCAGCACCGCCATCACCAGGCTGCTTGTCAAAAAGGCAGAAGCTCAGACCCCGCCCAGATCTACTGAGTCAGAACCTGCATTTTAACCAGACCCCCCTGCAAGGTGATTCTCATGCTTCTCAAAGTGTGAGAAGCCTAAACCCCAAACATGCGCACACCTGTACATGAGCACATGCACATCTCAGGTGAGCGCCGGGGAAAATTTGTGCCACCTGCCTCTTTACCCTCTTTGTAAAAAGCACAGAAAGGAGTGGTGGGCTCTGCTTCATCCCCAGAGTTTTTCAGAAGCAGAGTTTCCATAGAACAATTTACTTCTGCCATGAGCAGATGACGATAATTCATCCGTCCCTCGAGTTTTCCAAAGGATGGCAAAGGAGGAGACCATGAGGAGAGAAGGTGCTTTCAGGTGTGAAAGAGAAGAAGGTGTAGAGGGAGGAGTGAGGCCTGTGGGCCTGGCTGGGCCCTCGGGCTTCCCCCTGTAGCGGTGGTTCAGATCCACTCCTTCCCTGATGCCCCCAGCCTCACCCTTGCACCCTTGGCTAAGGAACCCGCTTTTCTCGGGGGCATCTGGAGATGACAGGCTGCATCTTCGGACCCCAGCCTCTTCTGAGCAACATTGCCACTCCTGATGGGAGACATCCCTGGAGACATCATCATTTGGTCAGAAGGTGGTCATTCTGCTCAACTGCGCAGTCTGGTCTCCTGGGGGAGGTATCACCTTCTCCGTGAAGCACTTGCCGGGTCTGTCCCCACTCCTGTTTGGCTATTCACGGAGTTCCACAGCTGGGAGGAGACAGCCCGCGCGCTGCCCTCCCCAGGCCTGCCTCGCCCTCTCCCTGTATGCTGGGGTGTGAGGCCACCTGGGCGATCAGTCGTGTCCGACCACAGATAACCGATAACCGTTGTCTTCTTTTCTCCCCCCCTCACAATGCTAACCCATCGGGAACTAACAGCAAGCATTCAGAATGAGCGTAAGTCCCCTGGGCGCCTGTCTGCACTTGTGCCTCCGGGAGTTAGGAGGGCAGCAAGGAGGGGCGGGAAAAGGCCAGGGCGGAGATCCCTGGAGAACTTTGGAGTCCGGGACTGGGAATGAGAGGAGCTGGCTCTTTAGCTGCAGACAAGTAAGTCCCTGGGAGGGCTTCTGGGGACTGAAGCATCTTTCAGCTCCAGCCTCACCACAGTTTGGCCAACTGTTGATCCTCCAGGGCTCAGAAGGTTCTGGAAATGGCCGCTAGGTTCTGGAAATCGAGCAGCTTTTGGCTCCTTTATTCATTCAACAAACATTTGTCAAGAACTGTTGTACGCTAGGCATGGTACTAAGCACTGGAGTACAAGAATGAGTAAAACAAAAGCCTGGCCTTCAGTTTCTCACAAAGATATTATGAGATCTTAAAGGGATTCTTCTTATGCTTAGTCCTTGACACACACCCCCTTTCCTGCAGCCCCGTTTAAGGAGCTGGGTCTCTAGAATGGGGCGCTGTTCACCCCCCGCTTGCCTGCTTGTCTGTGTGGCTCCTGAAGCTCTTAATTTCAGCCGCTCCCCAAGGGCAGGTCCCTGCAGCCCTGACTGCCCACTGTGTGTGCCGTTGCAGTGTCCCAGCCCCCAACCATCACCAAGCAGTCAGTGAAGGAGCACATCGTGGATCCCCGCGATAACATCTTGATTGAGTGCGAAGCAAAAGGGAACCCTGCCCCCAGGTGAGTGTACTGGCAGGTAAATCCAAGCTGGGTGGAGGGAAAGGGGCCTGCGAAGAGGGCATTTAAACCGTCCCCTTCCGCCTGGGTCTGATGATAGTTGAAGCAGCTGAGAAATTAACTGTATCCATTCAAAAAGTGTCCATTAGGCACCCACAGGTAGAAGGTACAATTTGGATAGCCAGGAAATTTAGCTGATGAGGACACTGGGGGCCAGAAAACTCAACTGGCTTAAGTTCACGCCAAAAAGCCAGGACTAGGTATTAAGTTTTCCGACTTTGAGTCAAACATTCTTCCCACTGCCTATGTTCCCAGCAGCCACCCCATGCTTAGGTTATAGGAAGTTCCTCTTCAGGCTAACTTGAGTCTTTCATTCTGAGCTCGTCTCTACTTATTTATGTGTACATCAGGATCACATGAGGTGTCAGCAGACATGAGTTGCAAGCCTGCTGTGCCAGGCTCTGTGTTACATGTTCCTCACACTGTCTGTTCAAACACCTCACTGCCGTTTGGGGAAGGACTCGTGTCCTGGTGAAGAGGCCGTAAAGTGGAGGCACAGAGATGTGAAGTACCCGATCCCAGGCCTCTGACTGCCCAGGCCAGTTTCGTTTCTACCAAGTGATAAGCGTTGGTGATAAGGATGCAGGACGCGTCCACCACCTTCAAAACAGCATCCACAGGCCGGAGCTTTCAGGAGCCTCATGCTGGATTCAGACCCAGATGTGACAGGCCCCCATGTAGAGTGTGTCTGTCAGCAGGAGAAATGAGGCGGGTGGAGCCTGCCTCAGGTGTGTGGCATCTTGCTTCTGCCTCCCTCCCCGGGTGTGCCTGAGATGGTCTGGCCCAGAGCTGTGAGCCCGGGAGCAAGCAGGGCCTCTCTTGCCCATGACGGGAGAAGCAGGAGTCACCCTGAAAAGTCAGGCAGGGCACTGGTGACCTTGCTTCTGAGGTTTGGTCTTTCTTCCACGGTCCTTCGCAGGAACAATGACTCTGAGACACCGAGCAGCCGCTATGGCTCCTGCTTCTTTTACTTAAGTCCTGGGCAGCTGCAGACACATGTCCCCCCAGGAGAAGCAGGGATGTTCTAGTCTCTCCACCCCGGGGCTCAGTCTTATTAAGGCTGCCCTTTCTTTCAAAATTGCTCCTCCCGAAATGTACAGCCACCGTTTTATAATCTGCATCCACTGATCTCTTCATAATCAGTGGATCTTTAATCTTTATAATCTGCATCCAAGATCTCTTACCTATGCAGCGGCATAGGTAACCCGGGCCATTTCGATTATCAAGTAGAAGACACAGGAGGAACAGGGCTGGCTCTCGCTGATGTGTTCCGGTCACAGGGAATAGGAATTTGGGTTTGCATTCCTAGTCGGAGGCTGGGAATGCTTGGGGGTGGAAGTCGCAGCTGACTCTGGATTTAAAAACTCAAAATTGCTGCCTACTCCTCTAAAGAGCACAGCCCCCAGGGGCTACTTGGTATCTGTCACTTAGAGCCATGACTCCCAGCCTGGGTTGGGTAAAACTACTAATGTCAGGGACCTGCCCCAGGGGTTCACCTGGGTGGGACCCGGGTCCTGGCATTTTATCAGGCATTCCAGCAGGTCCTGCTGCTCAGCCAGGGCTGGGACCCATTGGTCTGGAGGAACAGTTATGGGCCTGAGTCAGCGTCTAGGGCCCTGAGATTCTGACCTGGAGCTCAGAGCCTGGAGCCCACCCTGCTGCTCTTCGCTGTCCCTGCCCACCCCCCTCCAACCCACCCCCTTCATTGTCCACAGCTTCCACTGGACTCGCAACAGTAGGTTCTTCAACATCGCCAAGGACCCCCGGGTGTCGATGAGGAGGAGGTCTGGTACCCTGGTGATCGACTTCCGCAGTGGCGGGCGGCCAGAGGAGTATGAGGGGGAATACCAGTGCTTTGCCCGCAACAAGTTTGGCACGGCCCTGTCCAATAGGATCCGCCTGCAGGTGTCCAGTGAGTGCATGGGGCAGGCCCAGGATGCCCTGGGTCAGTGGAGGGCAGGGCATGGAGGGTCATTCCAGAAGGGTTGCCCCACCCTTGTCCTGCAGGTACCTTGGTGCCCCACGTGTCCTGCTTGCTTTTCTGCCTCTGAGCAGGGGTTCACCTCCCCCAACTCAAAAAGATTCCTTGGAAAAGAAGTTTCCAAAACGGTCGTGAACAACTTCACTGGCCACTCCGGGCGCAGGGCGGGGAAGGAGAAGAGGCTTTAAGGATGTGCATCCAGTCACATGAAATAGGCCTCTCCCGCCCCTCCAGGGCTGCGCCTCGCTTGGACTCACAGGCCCCGTTCCTCTCTCATGCCTCCCTTGTTCTCCCATTTCCTCCTCTCTTTGCCCTCCTTGCATGCCAGCCTCTAACCCTGCTCCTTGCCCCAGCCCAGCCGCCACTCTCATCGGATCCTCCTTTGTCTGTTTCTCCCTAGAATCTCCTCTGTGGCCCAAGGAAAACCTAGACCCTGTCGTCGTTCAAGAAGGTGCTCCCTTGACGCTCCAGTGCAACCCCCCACCTGGACTTCCGTCCCCAGTCATCTTCTGGATGAGCAGCTGTAAGTCTTGGGGGCCTGGTGTTTTATTTCTCTTTTAATCTTAGGGAGTGTTAAATGGGGAGGGGTCTTCCCAAGGCTAGACGACCTTGACTTGTGAGAAGCAGATATAAGGTGGCCATGTGGCAGAGGACCCCGGCTTTGCAGAGAGAGGTTGCTAGGGCTCACTTTTTAGCCTGGCTGCTATTAGCTGTGTGATCTTGAACAAGCTGCTTAACATCTCTGGGCCTCAGTTTCCTCCTCTGGAAAAAATAGGGCTGGTAATCGTACTTATCTAATAGAATTATTGTAAGGATAAATGAGTTAATACATCCAAAGTGCTTAGAACAGGGCCAGACACACAATAAGTGCTCAGTCATATTTGTGAGGATTAAAAAGAGGAAGAGCAAAAGGAATGGGACGGAGGAGAAACTGATTTTCAGTCGGCCAATTGAAGGCAGGTTGAAACCAAGCCTCCTCCTTCAGTCTTTGGTGCAGCTGGATTTACTCTGATTCACTCTTCTTGTAGGACAGAAGCGGGATTCAGGAATGAAACTGCTGATAAAGGAGTGATGGGGAGACAGGATGTTTGGAGTCGGGGACAGAGTACATCATTCAGAGCTTGTCCTGGCTCAGTTTTGGACAGAGGCTCACTTAACTGCTCTGGACCGATGTTTATTCCTGTGTTTTCAGTCAAATAAAGGGAGAGGGCATTATGAAGATGGATAGAAGACTGCTATCTATCTGAGCATCACCCTGGCTTCCTTCCTCCCTCCCTCCCTTCCTGAATACCTCCCATCCCCTCCTTCCCCTCCTCCTTCCCTATCTATCCATCCTTTCATCAATCTATAGATACTCCTCCCTGTCACCCATCATTCTCTCCATCCCTGAATTTTTTTTTTAATATTTATTTGGCTGCGCCGGGTCTTAGTTGCGGCACGTGGGATCTTCTTTGCCACGTGCGGGATCTTCCTTGCAGCATGCGAACTCTTAGTTGCGGCATGTGGGCTCTGGTTTCCTGACCAGGGATCGAACCTGGGTCCCCTGCACTGGGAGTGTGGAGTCCTAGCCACTGGACCACCAGGGAAGTCCCCATCTCTGAATTCTTATTAGCCTGCTTCCGAAAGAGGCTGCTTTCAATTGTTTTGCGAGGTGAGGATGGCTTTGTGCTCAATCATTGTCCCTGCCTTGCCTCATCACCGTGAGTGTATGTGGGCGACAGCCTGGAGGGTTGGTTTGTTAGCTAACAGTTCAGACTGTCCTCTCGTCCCCCGCCATCACACCAAGTTGTGTCCATGCTACCTCCTGAGCAAATCTCACGGCCCTCCTCTTTCCAACCTCTCTAGCATCTACCCAGCACAGGCCACCGTCGGCTTTTCCCTGGGTTAGAGTAATCATCTGTACCTGGCCTCCCCTGTCTTTCTAAAAATGTAAAACTGATTCATTCATGCTCAGAGTCCTTCATTGCCTCCTCATCACTTCCCATAAAGTCCAGACCCCTTTCCCTGGCACGCAGCTCCTGACGTGGTCCCCTCTGACTCTCCAGCCCTCCCCCTACCCCCGGCCTCTCCCCACCCCGACTCCCCTGCTCAGGCTGTGGATTCTTAACATTAGCACACACTGTTCCTGCTGCTTAGAAACCACTTAGGTCCCTTCCCTTCTGCCTGGTAAATGTCATGCAGCCTTCAAGTGTCAGCTCAAGCCCCAGAATGGACTGAGTGCTCCTTCTCTCAGCTCATCCCCTTCTCATCTGGGGCTTCCCACGCACCACACTGCATTGCATTTATCTGCTGTCTCTTCTACTAGACCGAAGGTGCTTTGAGGGTAGCAACTGTCTTTCTTTTTTTTTTTTTTTTTTTTTGTGGTACACGGGCCTCTCACTGTTGTGGCCTCTCCCGTTGTGGAGCACAGGCTCCGGACGTGCAGGCTCAGCGACCATGGCTCACAGGCCCAGCCGCACCGCGGCACGTGGGATCTTCCCGGACCGGGGCACAAACCCGTGTCCCCTGCATCGGCAGGCGGACTCTCAACCACTGCGCCACCAGGGAAGCCTGGAACTGTCTTTCTTATCTCTCTGTCTTTCAGCAGTGCCTAGCACAGTGCCTGACGCCTACAGTAAATCTTTGATAAATGAATTGAAAAGCTCACCAGCCCATCATTGGAAAGTTGGCATCATTAACCTTTAAGAAATGGTGACTTGATAAACAACAAGGTCCTACTGTATAGCACAGGGAACTATATTCAATACCTTATAATAACCTATAATGGAAAAAGAATCTGACAAAGTATTTTTTATATATATATATATATATATATATATAAACTGAATCACTTTGCTGTATACCTGAAAATAGCACAACATTGTAAAATAAATAAATAAATAAAATAGAACCACTTTTCAAGAGAAAAAAAAAGAGAAATGGTGACTTGAGAAACAGTCGTCAGGGATGAGAATGAGATACCTGTGAGCAGTCAGCCTTATTAAGTATACTTTTTTAAACCTAACAGCCTAGAAACCTGATCATTTGAGTTTACAGATGCAGTGCTTGAAAGAAACGTAGATTATGTTGTCAGCATTCTCAGCCACTCCTATGATGTCATTAATTCTAAAAACACACATTTTCATATTTTAACATCTCTAAAATTGGAAGGTGTCCTAAAATTGTTCGTATGCATCATTGATTGGTATACCTCTTACAATTATAATTGGTGGTGCTTTTTCTTTCTTGGGGATGAGTAGACGTTTAAAAAATAAAACAGGTGAACTTGACTCCCAGTTTGGGGAGCATCTGAAGGATTGTGTTTCCTCCCTCTGGCCTCGGAGCCAGTCAGATCTTTTGTGGCACGAATAGGAGATAGAAAAGCATGGTCACGGAGCCTGAGCATGGTGGGCAGGCAGGTCTGAATCGAAATCCTACTCCCCTCTCACTGCTTTTGCAACCCAGATCATGTTAAATCCTCTGCTTTCTTATCCTTAAAATGGGAATAAGCCCTGCCTCAGAGTTGAAAGGATTAAATCAAATAATGTCAAGCTCCCAGCCCCCACCTGGCCCTCTGTAGGTGCTCAATTACCAGAACTATGATGATTTTTATTACTGTTATCGTTACTGCTAACCTCCCACTGTACCTCTGCTTCCTTATAGCCATGGAGCCCATCACCCAAGACAAGCGTGTCTCCCAGGGCCATAACGGAGACCTGTATTTCTCTAATGTGATGCTGCAGGACATGCAGACGGACTACAGCTGCAATGCCCGCTTCCACTTCACCCACACCATCCAGCAGAAGAACCCATTCAACCTCAAAGTCCTTACCAGTAAGTGCAGGCCCCTGCCCGGGGCTGGGAGCTGGGGGCTGGGGGCAGCAGCCCGCTGAGCCCAAGCGGCCCCTGGCACCTGGGTCTGGGAAGAGCCTTGTCCCCAATCTTGACCTAGAAATCCTTGCAGCTCATTGTGCCTGAGTGACTTTAGCTGCTCTTCAGCCACATCTCTTGATTCTGGAGCCTTGAGTTAGACTTGGTCCTACTCCACACCAGCGCTTCTCAAATTTTGGTGGAATCAGAATCACCTGGCGGGCTTCCCTGGTGGCGCAGTGGTTGAGAATCTGCCTGCCAACGCAGGGGACATGGGTTCGAGCCCTGGTCTGGGAAGATCCCACATGCCACGGAGCAACTGGGCCCGTGAGCCATAATTACTGAGGCTGCGCGTCTGGAGCCTGTGTTCCGCAACAACAGAGGCCGCGATAGTGAGAGACCCGCGCACCACGATTAAGAGTGGCCCCCGCTTGCCGCAACTAGAGAAAGCCCTCGCACAGAAACGAAGACCCAACACAGCCATAAATAAATAAATAATTAAAAAACAAAAAAAAAAAGAATCACCTGGCAAACTTGGCACCCGTACCTAAGCCTAGCCCTCTCCTGCCCGGCAGTCTGGGGCCTCTTTGGTCTTCATTAGTTCTCCAGGTGTTTAGGGACACACCACAATTTGAGAAGCACTACTGTAAGTGGTCATCCACCATCGCTCTCATGCAGCCAGCTTGATTATTTCTAGTCTTTGTTTGGTTATCTTTATTTCTAGAAGAAAGCAACAGTATGGAATATCCACGTTAGTGAGTACAGCAAAATGAATTGTGTTTGATTCTGTAATAAGTATATGCTGGACCATGTGGAGTCTCTGTGTTTAAAAGTTGCAGGTTTATCTTTTAGTTTTATTTGTTTTCAGTTTTATTCCCTGATTCTGTTTGGCTGGTATCAGAGTGAATCAGCATTTCCTGACCCATTTTAGCATTGTGACCCTCCACCAGGAGAGAAAGAAGACAGTCAGGTCAGAGAGACACTTTTTTTGCCAGGTGCCAGCCGGCCTGGAGCTTTGGCTGCAAAGTCCTCAGCCTGCTCAGGACATTGAAAGTGGCTGTGTTGGTTTATACCATGGATTTGTAACTTGCCTTCTGTAGAAAAGGCCCCCATAGACCTTCGTCTGTCTGACCCAGCTCTGAGTGTTGTTTTCAATGCCAGGGGCAGAGGCGGTCATGGGGGAGGCCAGGCAGAGGGCCCCACGTGGGCGCGGGCAGTTTCCGCAGGTCGAAGCAAAGAGGCTGAGCCCTGGCTTCCCGGAGCGCCCCCCGGAAGTGGGTGGGTGGTTGATGACGCCTCCTGGGTGGGCGCAGGCGGTGGGGGAGAGGCGCGGGTGAGCTCACCCCTCGGTCAGGACAGGTGGGCTCTTCTCTCCCCACCAGTTCCTGCTAGTGATGGGAACCCCTGGTGCTGAGAGTCAGCCCTGCCCCACGCTCCGTCTCCACCGCAGCACGGAGGGGACCCACAAGAAGCAGCATCCCTTCCGTTCCCCTTCTCCTGTTGTGGTCCTTTTCTTTCTTCCTTTCTCTTCATGTCTTCCCTTTTCTTTTTCACTTCCTTCTTCACTGTTTCGCCTCCCTCTTTCTTTCTCTCTTCTTTTCCCCTCTCATCTTTCTCTCTTTGAACCCCGTTTCACCCTCCTCTAATTCTCCCTCTCCTGCCTGTACAGCTCCCCACACACTGCTCTGAGTTGCCCGTGCTCTGGTAGCCAACACGATGGCCAGCAACCCAGGGACAAGCCCCCCTTGTTCCTGGCAGGGTCGCCCAGCTCCGATCCACTTGCTACCTGTTCCCTGGTTTTCTTATTCCGGACCCAGGCCCAGAGAGGACCCCTGCAAAGAAAGTTGGGTTGTCTGAGATGTCGCCTCAGTGCAGGGGCGATCGCCTGCCAGCTGGCTGAGCTGGGGAGGACAGTGTGGTCTGCCCAGGGCCTCAGAGGGGCCTCCGGAGCCAGGACAGAGCAGGCAGCCTTGGGCAGTGGGAGAGACAGGAGTACGAAGAGCAAGATGCTCCCTGGATAGCCTTCAGTGCCATCACCTTGAAGTCTGCCTGCTGTTTGCGGACTGAGTCAGGGGACCATCTGCAGTCCTGAGCAGAGGCCCTCACTGTTACACGGGGTAGAAGCAGGGAGGTAGAGGTGGGGAAGAGCCTTCCTCTGTGGAATTAAGCAGCTGGAGATTTCAACAACATTTACAAGTTGAACTTTCCAGAAACATCCTTTTCCCTACCAGAGGAGGTAAGGGATGTTTGTTTCTGCTTCATTTCTGGGTCCCCTACTCCACTGAAATCGCTTTCCCCCAAATGCTGAGAAACCCCCTGGGTGATGGGAACAGAACCCTGTCGGCTTCCTGGAGTTCTCCCGAGGGCAGCTTTGGCCGGGAGCAAGTTCTGGGCATCCGAGCCAGCCCAGAATTGGGCACAGTTGCTTAAAATAACTCAGTTGTGCTCTCTCTGCTTTCCTGCCTGGAAAGGACACAAGCTTTTTCTTGTACCTTCAGAACCAGGTCTGGGGGTGGGAGACAAAACAGACAAGTTGGGACAGCTTCAAAGACTGTTCTCACCAGGGTTTTCTTTCACAGTCTGCCCATTGGGGAAGAAATACATCTCATCACAGCCCAGTTTTTATTACCTGCATTAAAGGAAGAAGAGAAAGGGATCTAATTCCAAATACTGGGCAATATAAAGTCATTTTAAAATTTTGTTTTGGGATGCAGTCAAAGACAAACAGTGAAGTCGGAGTAACAAAGAGATGCCTGTCCCACTTTGTCCACACCACCCAGGCACCGGGCGCCTCCTGGGGACAAAAGGCAGCCGTGGTGAGGGAGGAGGGATGGCCCTGAGGCGGACGGTGGAGCGCTTACCCTGCTTCCTTCTAATGTCTGTCGTCTCAGGGACCTTCTTAAAGGAGTCAGAAAGTCTCCCTAAATCTCTCAGATGTGCTCCAGAATCCACAAACCAAGAGGTCAATCCTGAGCTTGGCCACTTCTGTTTCACCTGGTGGCACTGGGAGCATGAAGCAAGGGCCCTTTCACCTGTGTGTGCCCTGTCCTCCCCAGGAGGGGGACGTCACCACCCAAGGCCAGTTGCTGCCCCTCCCGCCCCTTTGCCACCCTGTCCCTTCTTTCCACTGCAGATCAGTTCCCACCTTTAGCTCCAGATAAACCCACGCCAGCTTCCCAAACGCCGGCTAGGTCTTTTACAACTTGCTCCATTTTAAAGGATGGTTCTGAATAATGAAACTCCTTCTAGCAGGTGTTAAGCAAATTTGCGATGCAGCGCAATGCGGGTCCCAGAAAAGAGCTCGCCTTGCCTCCCTGGCATGAGTGGTAACAGGATTTGATCTGTCTTCAAATATGCAAATGTTCTGGCAGCACCTCTCCCCCCTCAGGCAGCTGGGCTCAGTCCAGGCTTCTCAGGGCCGTCTGCTTGGCTTCCAGTCGGCTGTTCCACTCCCCACCCTCTGTTGGTACTGTCAAAACTTGAACCCAGTAGCTGGAAGGGGACAGTGATAGGAGAATGAAAATCTACTTAAGGATGTTGGCATGATGGTGCCCTATTCCAGAATGCCTTTTTCACTGAGGATGAAATGCCCAAAGGTTTTAATTACGTAACGTTGGAGCCCACTGATGTTGTTCCTTAAGGAATGGCTTCATCCCAAGCTAGTCTAGAGAGCTCTGAACCTCTGTCTTCGTCTGCAGGCCTTTCCCTGTTCTAAGTGTAGAACTCACAGCTCACACTCTCTCCCCTGTCCCAGGCGGCCTTTCTAATCCTAAAATCTGAACCTCAGCCTGGCCGTCCCCACCTCCCTGGACCACTCCTCACCTCCTCAGAAGGAGGCCTTTCTGCCAACAGACACATCTCGGAGACCAGGGCGGCGCCCCCCTGGACAGGTTGGGGGGTGTTTGTTGCTGGTCAGCGCATGATTGCTGGACAATGCCAAGGGTCTCTCTGTCCCACTCTGTTGATGATCTGTTTCTCTCTGTCTTGTCCCCTCATTTACCTCCCACCCCTTGCAAGTTAACTTCTGCTCAGGTAGGGTTTTGCTCTTGCCCCAGGGCTCACTAACACTCCTTTCTCTTCAGCGACCCCAGGAGCTGGCCTGATCCAGAGTCCTGGGAACTGAGGATTTTGGTGGGAAAGAGTTGTTCCAGTTGCTGCGGGATACCACTAATTCTTATCTCATTTGTTTGAAAACATAGTAGGACCAAGCAATTAAAGGTCAAGCCTAATTTCTTTATTAAAAAAGAAACATTATTGCCTTCTTTTGCAGGATTTAACCTTTTCTTCCCTTTCGGGGGCTGTTTTGTGTTGCTTGTTCTTCACCAAGCCCATTTCCTTTCCAAATATGCTGTGTGTTTCCTTTGCAAAAGACCACTGGTGCTCCCTGGTTGTTTTGTGGCTTTGCATTTCTGTTGTTCTCTCCCGTTTATGCCTCCATGACCTCTCCGTGGTCCCTGTTTGCTCACCCTCTTTTGTTTATTGCAGACCACCCCTATAATGACTCGTCCTTAAGAAACCACCCTGACATGTACAGTGGTGAGTCGCCGTGGTAACCTTGGGAGTAACCTTGCCGGTCCTAACCCCAGTTTGCCTAACTTGACTGATACCATGCCATTAACTCACACTGGGTACCGAGTCTGACAGTTGGCCAGGTCAAGATACCAAGGCGCCACCTCTAGAGCGCTGCTCACGGGGAGGAAGGTGGCCAGCGTGGGAGGGGAGGTGCGAACCCTTCGAATGTGCCAGCCTCCAGTCTGAGTTCTGGACAAGTTGGTCAAGCCAGGGTAGGACTTCAAAAGAGCTTCTTGGAGGGTTCAGTAGAAACTTAGGAATCAGTGGTGGATGGATGGAGAATACCTGAGGATAGGGAGTTCCCACAGGCAGGAGGAAAGGGGAGGTCTCGTCTCTATCGGTGGTTTAAAGAACACAGAAAGTTTTGTAGTGTGTGCTTAGCTAGCTCTTAAGTGTCTGGATGTGAATTGCCTGCACTGGCCTCTAGCCTTAGTTACTGGGGTACCATTTCACAGGTCCCATATCCCTTTAAAATCCATCTGGGAAATAGGAGGAAGAGTCTAGCTCTGAGTTCTCTTTCAAGGTAAGTATAAAAGAAGTTGGACCATCCACTGCAATCTATCACCTGGGTCTCTTCCCTGCTGTGGGAGTGCATGCAAATCCAGTGCCCATCCACCCACACATTTGCAAGTCATGGAATAATTTCCATGAGGCCTATTTCTAACTCATCACACAACTGGTTGCTCAAGCTGATTAGTAGAGTAATTGGCTGTTTCCACACCTGAGCTACCCCCAACCATGGCTCAAGAATGTCTTGTTTTCCTTGAGCAGCCAGAGGAATCCTCATTTGCTGGCTCTGGAGAGGCAGCTGGCTCCCATCATCAGTTATGCCTCGGAAGCTGAGGCTGCAGGTCCCCAGGGGGGTCATTGTGGGCTCAAATAGATAGGAAGTGTCTGTATTGTGATGTGCTAATATAAACAATGATCGGTGTCTGGACTCGGGGGTGGGAAGAGGGAGTGAGAGCCAGCGAGAGTGGCAAAGGCTTTAACTTGGCACCGGGCAACCAGAGCCACATTGAGATCCTGCCAAAGAGATTTACTGCCCGAGGAAGCAGGGGACCTTTGTTGGATTCGGGGCATTGTTTGTTTTCAAAATAATGGGGCCAACACCATTGTGTCAAGAGCCCCAGAGCATTGGTGTGGAATGTGCCTTTTTCTCAATTGGACTCCGGGTAATCTGTTATGGAAGTATTCTTAAAGCTGGAGTCTATCAAAGCCAGAAGGTCTCTTAGAGGCTATCTGGTCCAAGCTCCTTGCTTTATATAAGACAAGCCACTGAGGGGGACATGCATATAGAGTTGTTTTATCAGTTATATAAGTTTAAGCGATTCCAGCCATTTAAACCAGTTTGTGACCAGTGGTAGATATTATTGTAAGTGAATAAGTAGGAGTTATAAGAACCATCCAGGGCTATGAAACCAAGCAAAACTCATAAGAGCTCAGAAGAAGATGGACCTCATCTCCTCAATCCAAGGCAGAGTGGGGCTGACCAAGTATGACCCCAGCTGGAAAGGGTATAAAGTCAAAGTGAGGTACATGTTGAACAAAGGACAGCTAACTTGAATGCTTCTAGAAAGAAACAGAAAGTGAAAAGAAAGGAAAGAAGATAAGGTCCTTCCTGAGTTCAGGGAGCTGGACAGAGAGACACAGTATGATGAACAGTACCCAGTACACCTCTGAACTTGGCTTTGAAGTATGCCTCTTTTGTAACAGTAGGGCCAGCCCATGGCTGTACTTTGTCCTAGTGATCTCTATAGTGGTTTGGTATCCTCTGAACATATGCCAGATGCCCCCTGACCTGCTAAGTAGCAGGGGGAAGCTGGTCTGAAAATTGTAACTTGCCACTTAGGATTCATCCAGGAAAGGAGAAAGGAAGATAAGGATGTGTGCTGTGAGGCAGACTGCTTTGAATTAAACTCAGCCTCCAGGACATACCATTGAGTGACCTTGGGCAAGTCATTTAGTGTGTCAGACCTTTAATCTCCTCATCTGCAAAATGGGTGTATTACCTGCCCCGAAGGCTTGTTGTGAAGCTTAAACAGGATAATGTGCTTATGTTCCTAGTGTGGTGTCAGACACAGCAATGATTAATAAATGTTACCATTATCGGTGTTAAAGGCTTGGTGTTGACTATATCAAGTACAGTTGTTCTTTGCCTCTAAAATTAAGAGGGACGTGGAGAACTTGAAGAGAAGCTTAGGGGAGAGAGGCAGGCACAATTATGGGAAGAAAGTACTACGGAGGGAGAAATTTTAGGGCAGACTAGCTTTCCAGAAAGCTTTTCAGGTTCTCAGCTATGCTGAGAACTGGATAAGAAAAACCTCCAACTACAGCATGAGGGATTTGGGTTAGATTTATGGAAGAGATTTCCTTGGCAGTAGAAGGTATCAAATTTACTAGACAAAGAGTTTTTCTTGTCTTCTGGGGTTGTTTTATCAGCCGTTTCTAGAGCCAGAGAGGTGGTGAGATGCCAGGGATCCAGGCCCATGAGTTCTCAGTTCTGAGAATCACAAGTTGCTAAAGGTAGGATCCAGCCGCCCCTAAAAGCTGTTTGTGGATTTCAGATACATCTGATTCATTGAACTCTCTTCTGCTGACACACAGTACTTGACAGAGGGGGAGCAACTCGGGTTTTCAGCAATTTTGACCCGTACTTTTGCAGGACACGATTGAGGCATTTACCATGGGCTCTTTAAAGCCGAGGTGGTTGAGGCAGAGGCGTCTGCTGACGTCCCCCTGCTGACCAGATTTCCCTGGAAACTGATGAGCCTGCTCTTGTACCACATCTTGTGAGAGGCAGGAGAGGATGGACTGCCCTTGGCCTAGAGGTCAGATGGGCCTGCATGGGAAGCTCTTCCCCAGTCCTCACAGATGTGAACTTTAGCATCTGGGTTCTGAGATGCTCAGATATCAGGTCCAGCCCTGAAGATACGGGAGAGTCAGGGAAGCGTCATCAAGCTGGAGAGGCTGGGATCCCCACCTCTGAGAAGGTGGCGGGATCCTATGATGCCCTAAAAGACTCTGTCATCTTCCACCATATAGAGTCTCTAGAGTAATCAGTCGCCTTTGTCTCCGACCCTCCTTCTGGGTCTACGTCTCCAGGGAAAGAAATGAGCTACCCTCCCTTGGGAGCAGTGGCTCCCAAAACCACCAGCTGGATTATCCTTTGTAAATTTTCCTGCAAATCCGTTTCATGTAAGACCACATTTTTTTCACGATCTCCCCTTTGGGTCCAGCTTTCTCATCCCTTAATGATACCATGTGTCACCCTGCCTCCTCTTCAAGCTTTCTGTGGCTTTAACAATCCAGCTGAGATGTCTTTGGAGCCTCTTAATGTCCAGCCCAGCTTCTGTTTTTCCAGTTTGGGCCCGACTTGATTTAATAGCCATTGAGGAGAGATAGAATCTCAGCTGAGATGGTAAGAACAATATTTGAGAAAAGCATCACGGAAGAGTTTCACCAGAGCAGCTCATTAAGACAAAAATATCTTTCTCCTTTACGTCTTTGGCCCTTGAATTTTGGTATTCTTTGGTTTGAGTACAAAAACTCTTCCCAAAGCTGACTGTCAGAAGTAGGAACAGAAGTAGGGTATCCATCTTTAAAGAGAGAGGCGATATAGAACAGATGCTAGAACACAAGCTTTGACACCAGACGGTCCACAGTCCAAAATCTAACTGGCTTGTGACCTCGGCAAGTCTGTTGACTCCACTGAGCCTCAGTTTCCTCTGTGGAAAATGGGAGTAATACCCCCCAAGCTTGCCGAGAGGATCGAACGTGATGATGGTGATGGAGATGGAGCCCAGCCCCAGCGCTCGGCCCATAGTAAACGGCCAAGTGGCGGCCTGATTATTACCTCTGCTTTAGGATGTTCTTCCCTGTAGTTTTGAACTTTGGCTCATTTCCCAGTAGCTTCTCCTCCTTTGGAACAACCCTGTGGCTGCTAGCCCACATCCCACAATTGAAGGATTGCTGTAACCTTTTTATAGTCACAGCTGCAGTGTGTCGAGGCAGCCACAGCAGCCCTCGGTGTTCATTTCCCCCTTTCCTGTACTTAATGCTTTGCTGGTCGTGTGTACTTGCAGGGCTGCACGCTATGGTGTGAATTAAATGTCCACAGGGTCACAGATTGGTTTCTGCAGGTTTTGTTCCCATGTGGAAGGAGTATGCCGACTGAGTTGCCACGTAACCCCACGGTTCGCAGCTCTCCCAGATTCACCAAACCGGCACCAGAGCCTCCTGCCATCAAATCTTCTCCTCATGTGCCCCTGACCTTGTGTTGTCTGACCGTGTGGGTGATTCCGGGATGATGGGTGGGAGGAAGCTGCTGCTTTGGTATCAGGCTTCTTCGGTACTGAGAGCTGGATGCTATAAGAGTTATAGACGGTAACCAATTAACCACATAATGGCTTAACCCCTTCAGTGGCCACTGTTGTATATGTGTGTGCTGGTGGGACAGATGAGCATATCTACAGAGAGAGAGATAACATGGGGTAAATTGTTGCCTTTTTTATCCTCTTCTCCTCTTGAATTTATTCATCCCACAAACACTTACTGAACACTCGATATGTGCCACGTACTGTGCCAGTGGCCTAACTGCCTCCACGTTTCATCAGTTCTTCCCCTTGACGAAAGGATAAAAGAGGTGCCAACTCTACGAAACGCACTCCCCTGATGGCTGATGGAGAGAAGCTGGGCGCCCCTAGGACAGGAGCCCCACTGTTCCAGCCAGCCATTAGCTAGCTCAATAAGTCCAGCAACGTCACAGACACAGAGATCCCCCTGCCACTCTGTCCTCATTCTGCCGGCACCCTGTAACAATACCTGACTCCTGCCGGGAAGAATGCCTCGCTCTCACTCCAGGCATGTCTGAGGGCTCCCAGCTCCTGGCAGCCCTGCCTCCCCTCCAGCTCTCACCTCTCCAGCTGAGTTGAAGACCCATGAAACCCATGGGTAGGCCCAGCTTATATTTATATTTTTAACTCTTCTTGTTTGCAGTCATACACCTTTTGAGCAGGGGTGACTGCTCCAGTTTCCCTTTGCTTTGTGGTTCCTGGTTGCAAAATCCTTGTTCTTCTCCGTCCCATCTTATCCGCTTCCATAGAACTGTGCTCTGAGGGAGAGGTGAGGCTGAGGTAAGGTGGGGTCCACTGCGCTGGGGTGACCCCAGACTTGCATGACCCCTTCCACAGGGAAATAGCCACCCTGACAGCGTCGCTCTCTGTGAGCCATCTGGCTTCCAAAAGCTGTGTGCATGTCATTGATTCCAGACCCCATGGCTGCTCCAGCCTAGTTGAATTGCAGATCGCCTCTTCCATCTTGGCTGCCCCTTGCCTCTCACCCCTCCCCCAGTCTCTCACATCCAATTAACACCCTCCTCCCCAACCCCCTTCCAGAGTCATTAGTGAAGAAGCAGAATGGTCTTGGCCCCAAAGTGATTTCCTGTCATCTCTGTTCATTAAATCTCTCCATGTCTTTGCTAAACCATTAATAATACTCCCTGCATCTCTGACTGTTCATCTGAGTCTCTGTGGCTTCATCCCAGCTCCTTGTCTCCAGGGTCCCAAAGAGCAGGTTATCCTGCGGCCCCCAGATGTTCCTTCTCTTTCTTCCACTGCTGCTGAGATGGCCTCCCTGGAGGCCACCGTGCTGGCCTCTGGATCCCAACACGAGATGCTCGGGAAGTAGACTACTCGCTGCTCAGGCAACTCCTCCCCCGTTCCAGGGCCAGAGAGGCTTACTGAACTGGGAGGGAAGCTGGGCTCCTCTTGGCAGATCCTGTCAGAACGTAGAGCTGCTCACACACATGTGCTGGTGGGGCCGAGGAGCCCTGCGCTTCCTAACACACCTCTCTTAATGATGCCCCGGCCCTTGGGGTGGTCTCAGCGGGGAGGGTCTGGGGCTTGGTGCCTCTGAGGGTAAGGGGGTAAGCAGGAGGGCATGATAACCTTTCTCTCTAGCCCGACAGCTCTGGCCTAGCTGGGTCAGCCCTCTGGGCAATAAGCTCACGAGAGCTTGTTCCATCCTGTTTCAGCCCGAGGAGTTGCAGAAAGAACACCCAGCTTCATGTATCCCCAGGGCACTGCAAGCAGTCAGATGGTGCTGCGTGGCATGGACCTCCTGCTGGAGTGCATCGCCTCCGGGGTGTACGTACAGTTTGCACCCCGACTTCTGGTCACCCTCCAGGAGGCTGGGCTGGGGGTTTGTGCATGCTCTGTTCTTGCCACATTTTGGGGGGGCGGGCGTTGTGGCAGTGCAAAAAGCGAGGCGAACAGCTCCTAGCGAGGACGATGCAAATCATAGTCATCTCTATCCCACTGGCCGCCTCTCTTTTTTAGATAATGAGGAAAGGAGGTGGCTAGGCTTCCTGTATGTGTGTTAGACCGTCTTGTGACCTTAGATAAGTCCCTCAGGCGCCCTGTGGCTGAGCGTCCCCTCTGCATAGGAGGCATCAGCTCTCAGAGGACATGCATCCTCCTGGGCCCGAGTACACTTGAAGGATACCTGGGTGTCCCGGGCTCCATACAATAATAGCAGAGCCACATTTCATGATAAGTCCCTGTTTCTCGCCTGGTCCCTCTTAGCCCAACACCAGACATCGCATGGTACAAGAAAGGTGGGGACCTCCCGTCTGACAAAGCCAAGTTTGAGAACTTTAACAAGGCCCTGCGTATCACCAACGTGTCCGAGGAAGACTCCGGGGAGTATTTCTGCCTGGCCTCCAACAAGATGGGCAGCATCCGGCACACGATCTCGGTGAGAGTAAAGGGTACGTTGTGTGTATTTCTCATTACGATGATTTTGCCAGCCCTACGCTCCGTGGCCACCCTTCCCTCTCAGGGTGGTTGGGGGGCAGGGTGAGTGGGGAAAACGTCCAGCACGCTGATTAGTGGCAATAGTGTCCTGCAGGAATGGTGTCACCCCCAGGTGTGTGTGTGTGTGTGTGTGTGTGTGTGTGTGTGTGTGTGTGTGTGTAAAAGGGCAGGGGGAAAGAGGGAGGTGTTAAGGGAGGGAATCTGCCCTGACCATTGCCCAACTCCTCTTTGTGCCTGGGGCTCCCTCAGCAGGTGCGCTTTCTCCTGTGGCCTATCTGGATCACCCAGAACCTTTCTGTCTTTCGTTTCGCAGTCCTGTTCACGGTGTGTTGTCTTAGGCCTGTGCTGTCTGTATACTTGTGTGTGGTTCTCTTTTAAAAATGGGGAGTCGTCATGGCCCAAATTATTTTTCAAAAAATCACTTCCCTCCCCTCAAAGCATAGATGGGCCACCTGAGCTGTTGTAGGCAACAGAGCACATGCCTCTGTGGGGGTCCCAGCCACGGGTTGCGAGGGGGGTGCACTAGTCACTTCTCAGTCTGAGTGGTGGGCTGAATGAGGATTGGGGTGATGAGGTCTGAAACCACAGCGCAAGAACTTTCCTAGTACATGCTCAGGTTGACTTGTGACCTTGGTTTCAACACCACGCTCGAACCAGGGGCTCTTAACCCTTACTGGGGTTTCAAGATCTTTGGGACTCTGATCCAAAGGACCCTCTTCTCAAAAAAGTCCATATCCACATATTCACAGAAATTTCCAGAAAATTGGAAGGGGTGGCCGGCTAAGAGCGTCTGCTCTAACCGAAGCTTAGTGTCTAAAAGAATGAATATCAGGCCTTTCCTAAATGGTCTGATCCTGCAGCAACAACCGCAGGAATCCACAGGGCCGAGCCC
This sequence comes from Stenella coeruleoalba, assembly GCF_951394435.1. Lineage (NCBI taxonomy): Eukaryota > Metazoa > Chordata > Mammalia > Artiodactyla > Delphinidae > Stenella > Stenella coeruleoalba. Next base: position 161,013,230 of record NC_137169.1, read on the forward strand.
TGCTACTTGACCACCCTCCCTGGCTCAAGCCCTTGGGTGCACACCACGAGTGCCTGGGGAGCTCCCAACGCATTGGCCGCCCGGTCGTCCCCTGAGGATTCCGATTAGTAGGTCGACGATGGGCCCTGGCACCCATGTTTGTTAACAGCTCTTCAGGGAGCCCCAGTTTAGAACTCTTGTTCTGTGAACTTGAAATAAATCAGTCAGCGTCTGTAGTGCCAAGCTGACCAAAGGCAGCCTAGACTGTCACCCTATCGGGATGAGCCCTGGGCAGGTGGCGGGGGCCTGGGGCTGGCACTCGGGGGCTCCTGCCTTCCTAGAGGGGGCCCACTGGTTCCTTCTGGCTGCTCCTGTCATCTGACACCCCTGCCTATGCCTGTCCTTGTCTTCCAGCTGCTCCCTACTGGCTGGATGAACCCAAGAACCTTATCCTGGCTCCTGGCGAGGACGGGAGACTGGTGTGTCGAGCCAACGGGAACCCCAAGCCCACCGTCCAGTGGATGGTGAATGGGGAACCTTTGCAATGTGAGTAACGCACTGTTCTCCCACCTGCCTCTGCTCTGTCTCCTGCCAGAAGATGCAGCTCACCATCCCTGCGGGCCAGCCCTGTTGCAGCAGAAGTGAGGGAGTAGCCCATCTCTTTGGACATCTCAGGAGGCAGGAAACCTGCCTCATTTGTGTGTGAGAGAGAACAGAAGGCTTGTGGTTATGTTCCCATGCTTAGGGGATTTCTGCTCCCTGGGGTTTTTTCATAAATTTCTGCCTTCTGCCCTTTACAACTACAGAGCCCAGTTCAAGGGCTAGAGACCTCAGCCTGTATCTCCTGAGAGTATAGGCTCTGAGTGATGGCTGGGGCTCAGGAGGTAGACGAGAGCTCGGTAACTCATTTCCATCGTTTACCCAAGTCCCTCTCTCTGCCGAGGGCAAAATAAGAGGCAGGGTTACGCGACAACATGAAAGATATGGTCAGAAATGAGGGAAAACTTCCCTATGAGAGCAGAGGTGCACAGTGCAGTTACTGAGTGCGCACAGACGTCAGGAAGATTTAGTCCTACCCAGATACCGGAGTGCGTGACTCCAGGGATCCTTCCAGCCAGAGGTCAACTCTTCACATCATTTTCACTCCAGTTGCATTTACTTTTTAAATGTCCTGTCCTTACTTTCTCTAAGGGGTCAGAGGAAATGCAAACAGTGTTATCAACCCGATGGGGCAAAAAATAGATGGCAAGACCTCAGAGCCTAACTCACAAGCAACAGCTGATAGAAACAGGTGGCGAGGCAGGGAGACAGGTAGAGGAGAACGCACCTTCCTAGACATTTATTGTGTGCCAGGCACTGTGCTTTCCTCTTATCTCTTTAACCTCAAACATTAAAGATGAGGAAATGAGGCTCTGATGGTGCAGGGAATTGCCCGAGGTCACATGGCTGGTGAGTGGGGAAGCTGTGGGCTGCTGTGACAGCGCAATATGTCTACCCTGTCTAGTACTGAGCATCTAGTTATCCCAGGAAATATCCTGCCTCTGGATACGAGCGACACACGGACACGGCCTGCCCTCTGCCCTTCTCCCTGTCCTGGTAGCAGTGTGGGGACAAAGCAAACAAAGGCTCTAAACTTCACAGCACCATTAAATAAATGCAAAGTTCAGGATTTACAGCTGAGCCTTGGCCCAGGGAAAGGTCCCCCGTCACTCAAGGGAGTGACCGGGAGGAAAGCTGGTCTGTGGGAATTGCCGGGCAAGGAGACTTAAAGTTGCTGGCATAGGCTTCCTTTGCGCTTTTTTGCTGAGTGGAGACTCTGGAAAGATGATAAGGATGCTGACCTCGGCTTTGTTCACCTGCTGATTCCCTAGTTCCGGCCTCAGACTTGCTATCTGTGGGGTGGAGCCCACGGGGCCAGACCCTGGGTTCCTCTCTGCGACTTCTGTGGTAGGTCTGAGTGATCCTGGATGAGTTCCTAGATCACGCAAACCAAGTCATCTGGCTCAGTCCCGAAATCTTACAGAGGAAAGGCACCTTCTGGTGGTGAAAGATGAGAAAAGTAGGGATTCTTTACACTTCTAAAAAACTTTTATTTGTACAGCTCATTATCTCATTATCATTCTCTTATCTTAACCTTCCTCAGAGTAGGGGAAAGATGGGAGTAATGCTTCCGCATTTGACAGGTGAAGGAAATGAGGCCCAGAGGAGTTATTGATTTGCCCCTGGTCTTGGAGTGATAACAGGGACAGGTGTGAGACCCCATGGCCACTCCCCAGCCTCTGCTCTTTGCATCCCCAGCCAGTGGTACCAGCAGAACTGCAGCAGGGATTGTCTTCTCAGTGTGCACTCGTCTTGGGAAGATCAGGTAGCTTTGGCAAACGCAGGGACTCATTCAGCTTTCAGCAGACATCGACTTCCGGATTTAACTTTGTGAATGTCTGCAGAGTGCTCTGCTCAGAGGATGGGAAGGTGGTAGGTCCCGTCTAGTTGGACATTGCTTTATCCTTTTCAAAATACATTTGAGTATATGCACATTGAATTAAAATAACAACAACGATAATAATCAGTGTATGCTGAGCCCTCTGCTAATGGCATGCAGAGAATCTCCGGTCATCCTCACAAGAGCCCCACAAGGTGGTATGTTATCCCCATTCAGTTGACAAGGAGACTGAAGTGCAGAGCCATTGAAGAGTGCCGGCAGGTAGTGTGGTTAGAATTCACACCCCTCCTGTTTCCAAAGCTTACGCTGTCAACCACAGCTGCCCAGCTGCTGTGTAGGTTTGACCGGGATTCCTATTCCCATTGGATGGATTGAGAAATAAACTCTAGTGGGCTCAGTGATGGACCCAGGCCACACAGCTAGGCAGTGGTGGGCCGGAAGCTGGGTCTGAGCTGGCCCAGTGCTACTGCCTCCGCAGCGCCCCAGTCCTACCAGGGAGTCCTGGCCAGAGTCCCAAGTGCCCTTCGCCCTGCCCTCCCCCATTCTCACAAGGAGTGTCTTTTCTGACTGTAGCGGCACCACCCAACCCAAACCGTGAGGTGGCCGGGGACACCATCATCTTCCGGGACACCCAGATCAGCAGCAGGGCCGTGTACCAGTGCAACACCTCCAACGAGCACGGCTACCTGCTGGCCAACGCCTTCGTCAGCGTGCTGGGTGAGTGCACCCCTCCCTCCGCTCGCCTGCCTGGACCTTGCCCCCCTCATGGGCACACTTTCTTCTCCAGTGATTGGTCAGGCTGGTGGGGTATGAGGGCGGCAGGATGGGGGAAGCACGGAGACCCAGAATGACATTTGCGGGGAGGGTGGAGGACTTACAATCCATAGAGCTGGGTGTGCAGACAGAGTTCATTCCATGCCAAAAGTCAGTCTCAGTCCCCTTCCTCCCCTGATGAGAGGAGGGACCGTCTCGTCTCCTTGGTGTGTCCATGTTGACTCTCCCTGGGTTCTCCATGGTCTCGGTGGGAAATAGTCCTGAATATGTTTGTGGCATTCCCAGAGCAGGGAGAGGGCAGTGGGCAGGTGCAGCGAGGAGAAGCCTTGGGGCTGTGGAGGGGCAGGTATAGGAGCTGCTGGAAAATTGGGGGGAACCCTTTGCAAAAGCTGGACTAGATGTAGGGTAGGTGAAGGACAAATGGATAAGCTTCCTCCTTCCTCACCTAATCCTCAGAGGCTTCTTAAAGGTGGGAGGTTGATGGGGGAAGGTACGCTGGTGCTGAGAAAGCTGCTGTGAGGAGAAGGAGCAGAGAGATAAGACTGGTCCACAAAGAGGAAGAGGAAGACTCCCCAGCCAAGGTCAGTTCTCTGGGAATTGCAGACGTGCCGCCTCGGATGCTGTCACCCCGGAACCAGCTCATCAGGGTGATCCTGTACAACCGCACGCGGCTGGACTGCCCGTTCTTTGGGTCTCCCATCCCCACACTCCGATGGTAAGTTCCAGGAGACCAGGCCTCCCCCACGGGGTCCTCTGTCTCGCCTTTCTCATTCCATCTGGCCCATGAGAGGTATTCAGCAAGTCCTGGGAGCCTTAAAGGGTTGAAGCTGGGAGGAGTTGGCAGATCAGCTGGGTCAACCCTCTTATTGTGCAAAGAAAGAAACCGAGGCCCAGAGACTTGCCAAGGCCACCCAGTGGTCGGAGGCAAGACCCACAAGGCTCGGGGCTCCTCCCGCCCCCGGGCTGGTCCTTTCTCAGTATGCTGTGTGTCGTGCCGCTCTATTGTGAGGTTTAAGAATGGGCAAGGAAGCAACCTGGATGGTGGCAACTACCATGTCTACGAGAACGGCAGTCTGGAAATCAAGATGATCCGCAAAGAGGACCAAGGCATCTACACCTGTGTTGCCACCAACATCCTGGGCAAAGCTGAGAACCAGGTCCGCCTGGAGGTCAAAGGTAAAGCAGAGAGTTGCTAGCTAGAGGGAGGGGTGGGGAGGGCAAGGAAGCCATCTCCTCAAGGTTATCCATGTGTGTCACTCACTTTGAAAATGTGCCACCTAATGCTTAATACCTAGTGGGACCTCCCTCCAGGTCTGTGTGTCCTCTCCGTGGAAGTTTCGTGGCCAGGGCCTCTGGCTGGCCTGGTGTTGCGAGCACTGAGTCATTACCAGCCTGGTCCAAACAGACGTAGGCAGGGACACCTGTTACCCACACCAGCTCCCCACTACCACCCCAGAAAAGACGTCCTATGTTCCTGAACTGGAGAGAAAGGATTTGGGGATTGGCTACTGTTTGGGATCCCCCCATACCAGGCGTCCCCTACCATTCATGTAACCGAATCCTATTTCTGCCACTTCCGTGGTCCATCTAACCTGGAGGTCATGCATGTCACACTGTGTGGCCACACGGGCGTGGGGTGGCAGAGACGAGCTCCGGGGGCTTCCCCACAGACCCCACCAGGATCTACCGCATGCCTGAGGACCAGGTCGCCAAAAGGGGCACCACGGTGCAGCTGGAGTGTCGCGTGAAGCACGACCCCTCCCTGAAGCTCACGGTGTACTGGCTGAAGGACGACGAGCCCCTCTACGTCGGGAACAGGTTTCTGCTCCTCCCTCCTTCCTTCCTGCTGCTCCTCTGGGGCGTTTTCTTTTCCCTTGCTCTTGGGGATGCATTGAAGAACATAGGGAACCTGTGTCATGTGTGTCACTGGGGAACTGCTGAGGAGGGTGTGACAGCCTCAGCGACTCCCTCCACATCAGGCGAGACCCCCCTCCCACTGCAGCTTCCCCCCCTCCCCCGTCAGGGCTCTGCTTCTCTCTCCTCCTCCTCCCTCCCTCACTTCTTCTCTTGTCCTCCTCCCTTTATTTTGATCCTTTCCCTTCCTCCTTTTCACGGCCAGGACGCCCTCCCCATCCTCTCAGCCCTGCCTGCAGCGCTCCTGTTCTCCAGCAGAGGGCACGGTTGGCCGAGCAGACTCTAACCCTTGTGGTTAATGGGGCTCTCCGCCCTTAATGCACCTGGGACCGCTTACCAGGCCCAGGCCTGCCCCACCCATCCATCATCCCAGATTCGGATTTAATTGGAGTTGAGGGAGGGCCCAGGCATAGATAGTGTTTAAAAGTCCCACCAAGGTGTTTGTAATGTGCAGCTAGGGTTAAGAACGGCTGATCCGAGCCTCCCCTCAGGACTCCGTCCGTCTCGGGGCAGGTTGAGCATCGGTACCAGCTGTTTCCAGCGATGATCTGGTTTTCTGCAGGGGCGTAGCCTGTGGGGGGGTGCAGGCATTCTGGCCCTCAGCCATGCTCACAGTCAGCCCTGCTCTTTGGTGCCCTCCTCCCTCTGTGGGAGACAGTACAGAGGAGCCCGGGGCACCTGGGCTGAGCCTGGGCGTCAATCTGGGCTGAAGACAGAGCTGGAAGTACGAGAAGACCTGCCTTTTGGGCGTGGGCCTAACTGTGCCCTAATTCGGGAGGGGAGCACAGCACAGGAAAGGCACAGAGAGCAGACCCAGTGTGGGAACTGAGGACAGTGAATATGGGCCAGGGCTGCTTTGGCTCCACCCACTTTCCTGTCCCCTCCCGCAAGCACCATAAGTGCTCAAGGTGACATGAAGACCCTGCCTCTCTCGAAGCACTGAGGTGGAGCCTCACGTCCCCTAGGATGGGCTGTGGCAGCCCAGCCCAGACTACAGCACCGCCTCCTCCCTTCTGACCCACCGTCCCCACTTCAGGGAGAAAGCAGCCGGGCAGTGCCCAGCATTCCTGCTGCCTGCCCCCTTCACTGTCACCCTCCTCACCTTCCTCCCAACCCCTCCCCGATACCTTTGCAGGATGAAGAAGGAAGAGGACTCCCTGACCATCTTTGGTGTGGCCGAGCGGGACCAGGGTAGCTACACATGCGTTGCCAGCACCGAGCTGGACCAAGACCTGGCCAAGGCCTACCTGACCGTGCTAGGTAACTGCCGCTGCCCACACTGGCGCTGATCCCCACCCCCTATTTCCCGAGGCCAGAGAAGCGGAGGACGGTTCCAAGGGCAGAGCCCGTGGTCAGCGAGCCAGCCAGGCCTGGTGATCCTCCTGCCAGGCCTGGTGATCCTCCTGCCTTCTGGTTTAAGGGTTAGGAAGCTGCTCTTTTCCGAACAAGCTGTGCTGGACGCCTTACCTCCTGAATGGAACCATTAACTTGCCCAAACCCTCACCTGAAGGGTGCCTGAAGGAGAGAGGGAAATGGACGGGGGTTCTCATTGGGATCATTTTTACCAACTTTACAGCTAACTCTAAACCACTAAGTCAGTTAAAACAATCCATCCTTGAAGCAAGACTGAACTTTGTGCTTGTCCTTCCAACACCCTCTGCTAGCCTTCCTCTCTGCACCCCTTTCCTGATGGGACTTCACAGGGTGCTGTGCATTTCGGGTGATCCTGTCTTGGCCTGCCCTCGTGTCCAGGCCAGACTGTAAATACTAAGCCATCCCAGACCTGGGGACGTAGCCTCCCCCGTCCGGGGAAGCAAATCACCTCCTCATCTCTGCTATCTCTGGGCCCCCTATTGCCATAACTCTCAGTGCACTCCTGTCCCTCAGCAGTGTCCCTGCATGGTCGCAGGGAACAGTGGGCCCAGGCACAGTCGTAGCATTGGGACAGGAGGGACCCAGGGTGTCTGCCCCTGGCTGTGGAGGGAGCACAGGCAGGCCTTTGTGAGGGTGGGGCCCTCTCCGTGGAAGTGGGGGAGGGGTGAAGTTGCGCAGGGGCAGCTGTTCAGGCCTTGGCTACCTATTCCCACCCTTCGAGAACACCTTTATCCCCACATAACCTGCTAACCTGGATAACCCATCTTACCTTTGCAGCTGATCAGGCCACTCCAACTAACCGTTTGGCTGCCCTGCCCAAAGGTAATTCATACTAATCCCGGGGACCGTTGCCAAGCACTCGAGGTGTCTGGGAGGGAGGAGTCCAGGAGGAGGAAAGCACTGCCGGACAGGAGTGCTGTGTACAGGCAAGGGGCGGCCTGCCCCGCTCCCTGCCAAATCTGACTCCTCTGAAGAGGCCCACGTCACCTACCCTAGCCCATCACAGCCCGACTCCCGGCTTCCTGCTCCTTTCACAGACTGAGCTCCAAAGTCCGGCTGTCGCTCCCGCGTCCCCAGTCCATTACTCTGGCCACGCCCACCACTCCCTGGGGGTGGCCTGTTCTCCTCCCCCAGCTTAGCCTCTGAAGTGTATTCAGTCAGGAAACCCACTTGCTTTGAGTTATCTGTAGGCCCATCTGTTTTGCAGCCTTTCACATCTACTATACGCCCATTTCCAATCCGCACACATTCGTGTGCAACACACATGAATGTGGGCTCCAGTGACTCACCTTCCAGATCCTTCCAGTAACCGGCCAAAAGGTGGAAATAGCTGGCTCAAGGAGCCAGGATAGGAGAAAAAAAATCACGCCCACCCTCAGCAGTCAGTGGCCAGATGCCTTTATCCCCAGGCCGGGAGGGCACGCACACACACTTAGGAAATCCAGTGAGACTGGAGCCCCAAAGAGGTGCTGCCCCCACCCTTGTTAGGGCCTCTGTCCTGCTGTCCATCACTGAAACTTCTAGACTGAGTCCCTGTCTCCTCCCTGGCCTGGTCCTCCGTCTTTGTCCCCTCTATTCCCTTAACTGGTCTGCCCTGCTCAGCTCTCCAAACACCCCCCGGGCTCCTGCCCCCTCAGAGCCTCGGCACACTGAGTAGAAGTTAATTATGAGAAAATGAGACAAAATCCCAGACTTCTTCACCAGTTTTCCTAAAGGTTGTGAACATGGATCTAATGCAAACGGCAGCATTTCCCAAATGCTTGCACTCCGAGAACATCCGCAGCAATGGGGTGGGTTGGCCCCAGCTCTCCCTGTGCCCTGCATTCCTTGATATTTTGGGGGTGGTGGTGGAATTCAGGGTTCTCTCTTTGTTCTTCCTTGAACCCTGAGGGAAGGGGGCGGTCCCTGTGCTGACCCTCCGGCACAGGCTGGGGTTGGTTCCTGCAGTGGTGACCTCAGCCCGCCAGAGTCCTGTCCGTGGGACAGTGTTCAGGGCTGAGGCCAGCACAGGGACGGGCCGGCTCTAACTCGGGAGGCCTGCGTGGTGTCTTCTCCCTCTGCTGTCAGGACGGCCAGACCGACCCCGGGACCTGGAGCTCACCGACCTGGCCGAGAGGAGCGTGAGACTGACCTGGATTCCGGGGGACGATAACAACAGCCCCATCACAGGTCAGCCGAGGCCCTGCACTACTGTCCAGAAAGGGGGGACGGCAGCCCGGAAGCCGGAGGCCTGGCCCTGGTTTCTGGTCCCACTTCGGCCTCACTTGACGTGTGTCCTGGCCTGTTGACAGAACGCGTGGAGGCCTTGGTTTCCCTTTCTGGGTTTTGGGAAGAATACCAGTGCCTTTGTCTACCCAAGGGAGATTATAAAGACTAATGGAAACCATGAAGGAGTGCTCTTGAGAAAAAACTCACTAACTCAGCTCCCCAAACAGCTCTGTCTTCCTTTGCCCCCTCAGACTACGTTGTCCAGTTTGAAGAGGACCAGTTCCAGCCAGGGGTCTGGCATGACCATTCCAAGTTCCCAGGAAGTGTCAACTCAGCCATCCTCCAGCTGTCCCCCTATGTCAACTACCAGTTCCGGGTCATTGCCATCAATGAGGTGGGCAGCAGCCATCCCAGCCTCCCGTCCGAGCGCTACCGAACCAGTGGAGCACGTGAGTGCTTGAGGGCTAACGGGAGGTGCTGAAGCCAGGTACCCCAAGTTCAGACTGAGTTCCCCCGGTCCCCAGCCACATGAATCTGGGCAAGTTACTTAACCTCTCCAAGGCTCAGCTTCCTCATCTGTGAAACAGAGAATAATAACACCATCTCCATCATGGGGCTGTTGTGAGGATTACGTTCGAAAATGGGATTCGGGTACTTACCGTGATGTGCATATAGCAAGCACACAATAAAAGTTAACTGTCATTTTTATTATTACTAATATTATGAATAATTCTTGATGCTCTGCTTCAAAGGGAAGAGCTATGGCAAAGATTTGCAGTAGAAATATATAATCTGGGGTTGCACCAGGTTTCTTAACACACTTGGGTAATGAAATGTTTAGATTTCTAAAATCATGCTGGTTCATTGAGGGTGGAGACGCTCCCCAAAAATGTTGAATGCCAGGGTAAACCAGTCTGGCATTAAACATGCTTAGTGGGTAATCCACACAGGGGATAAGCCACATTGAGTTGGCTGTACTGAGCATCTAAAGTGTGGAAAGCCTCATGATAAATGCTGTCTTGTAAGGGATTAAAATTCAAAAGAAATTATCCCTGCTTTGGGGGGTATAAATCTTAGCTAGGAAGGCACATCAGCCTTATGAGAAAGTGGCAGAGCGAGTTCAGCTGCTTATGGGACAGAGTGTGTTGAGAGACGCTGAGAAAAGACAAGAGCGTAGAAGGGACCAGTCAGGCTGCGGGAGAGAGGCTGCTTACTGTGCCCTGGTAATGCACAGACTGGGGTTGAACTTTGCATCCATTTGGATTCCAGCCCCTGAGTCCAACCCCTCTGATGTGAAGGGAGAGGGGACCAGAAAGAACAACATGGAGATCACGTGGACGGTAAGAGCCCCTCGCAGCCCATCCACGATGGGCTTGCTTGCCTCGCAGCCTGGGAGCCCTCGCCCTTCACACCCCTGTGACTCCAAGGCCGCAGGGTGGCTCAGACTACCTGGCTGGTGCGGGGGCTACTCGTCTCTGCATTGAGCATCCAGAAACCAAACAGGAGAACGTCTAAGAGCAACATTGAAGACGGGAGACAGGAGCAGAGATGACCAAGGAACAGAGACTGTCAGTCTGGCAAAATCAGACAGAGTCCTGCAGGATCAATGGGCTTCTTCAGAAGAGGGAGAAATTTAGATTAGTCTGTAGGAAAGATTTAGCCCAAACACCAGTACCTCGCTTTGGTGTGTTCTGGGGGCCCATCACTGGAGATTGCTGGGAGTGGGGAGAGACCAGCCTCTGAGTGGTCCTCCAGTGCCAGCCATCTGTAAGTCCAGGATGGACAAGGTGACTTAAAAGATGTCCTCCGGGCCAGGATTGAAAAAGCTCATCTTCATCTCGGCTCACTGACCCACATTTTCCAAACCAAAACTGGGATATCTGGCCTCAAAATGACTTCTTTCCAAACCCCTTCCAAGTCTAAGAGATGCAAATTCAGCCACTGAAATATTAACATTTTTGTGCTGTTGACGTGAGTAGTGGAAACAGGGAGATAACAGAGTTTGGAATCACGACCATCCCCGTCTTCGGAGAGCCTGGTATCACAGCAGCCTTGGCAACTGGGCAGAGCCCAGACTTAAGACACCGGGACTCGTCTTGCAGGACCTTGCAAGGGTCGGTTCTTGGTCTACGGCTCTGTATTCCAGGCTCCCGGGGAACTGCTTCCTGGACCAGGCCCTTAGGGAACAAAAACAAGAGTTATGCTCACTCCCAGCTCCAGCCTTTTGGGAAGGACAGGGCAGACACGCAAGGATTAAGTAGGACTGAAATCTGGAATTTTGCGTTCATTGGCAGCACGCGTGCTATGGCTGAACCAAACTCCCCCCTTTCTGACTTTGGAGACATTGTATCACTGTCCACATTTTGTTTTCTGGTTGCTGCATCACAGGAAAGAGTCCTGTCGACAATAAAGCTTTCGCTCCCTGTGCACCTGCCAGGCGGGCTGGCTGTGGAATCAGAGGGACTAGGGCTTGGGTGGAGAATCTGCGCGCTGCTGGCTTCACAGGACTCCAGGCTCTGGGGGGACTCAGAGTGGGGGCCATGGTCTCCCCAGCTCTGCCAGGGGGCTGGCCGCTGTTGGGCACTTTGGGGCAGGGTGCCTGGCACAGAAGGAGTGCAAGCCGTGGGTGGCCTGGGCTCCTCGCCTGCACCCTCTCCACTCTTGCCGTCTCTCTCCCTGCTCAGCCGATGAACGCCACCTCCGCCTTTGGCCCCAACCTGCGCTACATCGTCAAGTGGCGGCGGAGAGAGACCCGAGAGACCTGGAACAATGTCACTGTGTGGGGCTCCCGCTATGTGGTGGGGCAGACCCCTGTCTACGTGCCCTATGAGATCCGAGTCCAGGCAGAAAATGACTTTGGGAAGGGCCCTGAACCGGACACTGTCATCGGTTACTCCGGAGAAGATTGTGAGTACCCTCCCCTGTCCCCACCCAGGACCCTGACGGCTGGGCTGCACAGGCCACCCTCACAGACCAGGAACCTCAGGGTGGGTCGGGGGTCTTCCGAGAGCATCCTGGGAGGACAGCCAGTTCCCAGGGAAGAGAAATCCCCTACAGTGACCTAGAGCAGACAGGCCCCAGGTAATGCCGGGAGCAGAGATGGTATCATCCGAACACTAGTTAGTATTCTTGAACGTCATCACCTAGTCCAATACTCTCACTTTATCGACATGAAAACTGAGGCCCTGCAAGGGAAACCCCTGCCAATATTGCACAATAGCAAATGTCAGGCTTGAAAATAGAACCCAGGCCTTCTGATCTACCTTACCGCCAGGGCTTGCTAGCACCATCCGTCCCAACGGGCCATAATTAGGCACCTCCACTGGAAGCAGGGCCACAGGCCAGACTCCTCCCTGGGCTCCCCAGGGGAATCCTTGAGGAAGCAAGGTCCACAGAGCCCCAGCCTGGAACCCTCCAGACCAGGCACTGCGACATTCCCAGTGTCGCTCTTAGCCCTTGGAATTAACATAAAAAGAGAAGTTCTTTGGAGGTTGTCACTGAGTAAATCAACACAATTCTGGGCATATATGTAGAAGTATGTGCCTGGCTTTCCAGATGGTGGTAGCCTCTCTGCCCCCAGCACATCAATCCTGTAGGCTTTTGAGCAAAGCAACAGCGTCGGTGACGCCCCTCCTGGTCAGGGCAATCCATGTCCTGGTCTGTTTGGGTCTGATCCAAGAAGAAATCATGTAGGTGGATGAGGTGACCAGAGGGAAGGGAGGAGAGAGTCTTGGGGAGGAGCAGAGTCACAAGGGCCAATGCTGGGGTCAGGAGTAGGGCCAGTGGGGTTCATAACGGTGAGATGGGAGTAAGTGAGGGTTGGGCGCTTCCCTGGAAGTGATTATGCATTGGACCCACTTGGGAGATAAGTAGACGGGATCAGCAGGCCCTCCGTCTGTCCCACGCCTCATCTGCACGGTGGCAGACACTTCCGGACAGAAGACGGTAGGGACTACTGGAGGGTAAGTATGGAAAAGGCAGCATCTAGCCATGGACTTCACGGACCACCTCACGGCTTCCATCGCATCCGTGTACCCCTGCGGCAGATGCTTTAGAGAGGATGGGGCACACCTGCTTTTGCAGCAGAGTAGAGAAAACGGGGTGAGAACCAGTTATGGGGGAGAGAGGAGTGGCCCTCCCTTTGCAAGTAGTCACAGGATCAGGATCTTCTCCTGAACTTGGTTGGGGTGTCTTTAGTCTGTAGGTAACGTTTCCTGCAGGGCCCTGGCAGAAAATAAATGCCACTCAAAGGGGACTATTTCTAATGTGAGGACAGGGTTAAGAGGGACAGCAGCAAGGTACCGCAAACCAGCTGGCGCGCCAGCAACAGCAGGAGGCTGTTATACCGCTCCGGCCCTGAGGGGCTGGCGGCGGGCGAGTCACCATGGCCAGCGAGGGCTGCCCTTGTGTAGAAGAGTGCACTACTGTCCCCCTGCCTCCCCGCAAACGGGCAGCCAGGGGGGTAGATACCATCTTCCCTCTCCTGCCCTGGGAGCTCCTGTTGCTACCTCCTGTTGGGCAGACCCATCTGGAAGCCTGAGAACAGGGGAGCCCCGCTGACACGGTCCAGAGAGGACAAGCCTCCCGGGACCCAAAGCAGGGTGGGGAAGGGTGGCCAATGGGATGGAGGGGCAAACAGAGACTCTGTGTGACGGTTGCACATAATTGCCCTCTAAACGTGTAGGCAGAGCCCTCCACCTGTGCTGCCGCCCTTTTGTCCTGAGCCTCCCCACACTCTTTCAAGTCCAGGCTGGTGGAGGAGGCATGGCCCCTGCCCTCAGGGAGTACCCAGTGTCCAGAGTGGGCTGGAGGCGCAGGCCAGCAGAGAACAAACCGGAGGGGACTCCGGAGTCGGGGGCCCAGCCCCGCCTGCATAACCAGCTCTCTGTCCCAACACATTGCAGATCCCAGGGCTGCACCCACTGATGTTAAAATCCGAGTCCTGAACAGCACAGCCATCAGCCTTCAGTGGAACCGCGTCTACTCCGACACGGTCCAGGGCCAGCTCAGAGAGTACCGAGTGAGGAAGCCAGCCCCAAGCCCTGTCTAACCACCCGGCTCGCTAACCAGGGCAAGGGGGTAGCAGATGCGGGCCATAAGATATGTGGAAGGGGTCCCTTGGGATAGCTGTTGGAGCCAGAGTTGGTTCAAGAAGACGATGTCTAGGATTAGCTGTTCAAAAATACACCCAGAAAAAAATATATATACATGCAGATGTATCCTGCACCGGGTATGCTGAGAGGTTCCGCTCAGCAGAAAATCATGAGAAGGGTGGTGGGCTTGGGTTGCCCGTACATAGCACATTATGCTTGTAATACATGTGTGTGGACACACATGTATCTTCAGAAGCAGTGTTGGGGCGCCGCTGAGCTACACCCCTCCCCTCTCCTAACGGCCCCCGCTGGGCTGCTTGCCTCACCCGGTCTGATTTCCTGAAGCCCCAACTAACCGGAAGAGCCACTAGAAGGGTACAAACCCTTCCCTGTTGTCACAGCCAACTCCGATTATCGAGGCCCTTGGCTTCCCCTGGCCACCTCTTCCATCCCTGACGTCTCTCTCTTTGAAAGGGAAGGGAGAGAAAACCCAGGGTGTGCAAGGCTCTCCCTGATGAGTAGCTCTTTTTAAAACTTCCTGGGGAGGCTGTAGCCCCGGGGTAACACAGGCTTAGGGGTCATCGAGAGTTGGCTGATGGACAGTTGGGGGCACACAGAGGGAGTCAGTCTCTTCTCGGGAAATGGATTTGGTAGGTAGGGGAAGGAAGGCAAGGTGATATATATGCTTAAATGAGCTCTTCCCCAACTTGCACCCTTAACCTACTTGCCTAGAGATTTTTTTGGCTAAAGCTCCCTTTGGGTCCCCCTCTTAAGTCTGGACTTCCTCCTTACCTTGCCCTTGGGGGCCCCGGGTGATGCTCGTGTGACAGCTGACCTGGGGCTTCTCCTCCACTGCTCATCAGACCCCGTGTCTCAGACTCTCTCGACTGTACCTGTGACACTACCGCCTTGCACAGGCCGTCCCATCCCATCCGAGCTCTTGCCACCCCACAGCCCGGTCTCCCATTGGCTTGGACGTGTCACTATCCTAAAGGTCTTTAAACAGTATTAAAAGGAACCATTTGACTTCAATGGATTAAATCAACCCTTTCTTATATTCAGACTTCCGGGGGTAACCTGCTGCTTTTCAACTCCTGCCCGCTGCCAATCTAAACCATACTAAATCTAACTCAAGGTGATGCGGTCTTTGAGCACGGAAAAGAGCTTTCCGTGCCTGGACCCTTGGCTCAAATTTGTGGTTCTGGCACGGACTCCCTGAGCAACCTATTCCCAGCTTGGAAAGAAGTCTCAAGACGGAGCCGCTCAGCTGTAAGTTGGGCTGACTTGCCTGTTCCCCAGAGAGGCGACATGGCTCAGAAAATGATTGAAACCAAAAACTCTCATTTTGTTTGACATCAGTCCCCACTCACTAGTGGCTAATGTATGGGGACTGTCAGGACACCCCCAGCCCTCTGTGGGCCGGACGAGGTCGTCGGGGGTTTGGAGCCTGTGGCCAGCAAAGGGAACACCGGTCACCACGAGCACCACCACTAACAACTAACCTGGCCCTGCCTGGCCGAACCCTTACCGGCCTGCCTCTGTCCTGAAGGCCTACTACTGGAGGGAGAGCAGCTTGTTGAAGAACCTGTGGGTGTCTCAGAAGAGGCAGCAAGCCGGCTTCCCCGGCGACCGCCTCCGTGGCGTGGTGTCCCGCCTCTTCCCCTACAGTAACTACAAGCTGGAGATGGCTGTGGTCAATGGGCGAGGCGATGGGCCTCGCAGTGAGACCAAGGAGTTCACCACCCCGGAAGGAGGTAGGTCCGGCCGCAGCTCCCTGGGTAGGGCAGGACGAGGGTGGCGCGGCCAGGTGGCCCTGAGCGGCTCCAGCGTGGCTCGGCCTGGACCACACAAATTGACCTCTGCCTGACCTCAAGGAGGGCTGACCTGCGAGCTGAGCAGCTCCGGCCGTGCTCATGGAGCACCGTCACCAAGGCGGCCGCCCTGACGGGAGATTGTACGTCAAGACGAGACTGTGCTGGCTGCTGACACGATTCCAGACGGGATGTGCACACGGACTCCCGAGGGCACTGCGGGAGCCGGGGCTGCCTGCCCGCCACCTCCTGAGGGAGCTCAGGCACCTTGACCCCAAGAGGCACCTGGTTGGTTTGCCGTACCCGAGGACCTTCACTCTTGTTACATCACTGTAGTCAGGAGACTGCCCCGCAGTGGGTGGCCCGGTCCTGGGAGGCAGACATCTGCCGAGGTCCCGGCGCATCTCCTGTTCCTGCCAGCCCTCTTGAACCAGCTGGGCAGTGGCTTTGCCCTCTCCTGTTTCTCCTTTCTCCCTTCTTAACTATTATTTTCCCCATTCTTCTCTTCCTCCTTTGTCCTCTCCTCTGTTCTCCCCTCTTGTTTCTTTACTCCTGTCTCCCCTCCTCGTCTGGTTTTCATCACCAGCCTCTCCCCATTGCTCGTGCTCTTGGCACCATCCACGTGTTCCATCGTGGGTTTCTCTCTCTTCATCCCCGAACCCGGCGTTCTCAGCCCAGAGGCCAGGGCCTGACGCTTGGACCCAGCGGTGAGAATCCTTGTCTGAGGATTGGGAACTGCAGGCTCTATTACCAAACGGCTAAAACTGGTTCCCTGCCTGGGAATGCCTGCCCACCTTGGAGGTTTCTTTGCAGGATCAGAGCCTAACATGTGTTGAATCCAGGATAGTTGCTAAAGGAGAACTTGACTGACTTCTTCTCCATGTAAACCGAGTCCAAGCCGTGCTTGTCCTAGATCTGGGGAAACGCCATCCTGGATGGGGCGATGGGCGCTGGCCACCTCGTAGTTCTCTGGGTTCTGCCTTAACAGTGATCCAGCACGGGGGTTGCCCAGAGGTCAATGCCTTCATACTTGTGCTTTGTTTTTTGTGTTTTCTTCATCTTGCCCACCCCTCTTCTCTCCCCCATCTCCCCCACTCTCTCCTCCTTCCCCAAGTACCCAGTGCCCCCAGGCGTTTCCGAGTCCGGCAGCCCAACCTGGAGACAATCAACCTGGAATGGGATCATCCAGAACACCCCAATGGGATCCTGACTGGATACACTCTCAAATACGTGGCCTGTACGTTCTGCCCTTCTTTCTCTTGGATAACCTGAGAATCAGAAACCCCATTCTCAACACTTTTCCTAAGGAATCAAGGTAGAAAGCCTGTGGGTACAGAGGTCGTTGTGGAGGGATAGAGGGGCCAGGGAAAAAGTTTCCTGTAGGGTTAGCGGAGGCAAGTGAGACCCAATCCCTGCTCTTCTGACACACCTCCTCCTGCAGGGAGCTTCCAGTCGGCCCGGTGAGACAGGGGACTTCCGGTTTGATGAGGGATTCAACCCCTGCCCTCAGGAATCTTAGAGTCTCTAACACCTACAAGTCTAGGAGAGAAGTTTCCTTACCTGATGGACCTTCCATCCGATGGGGCGGATAGTACGTGCATAGGAATCCAGGGGACACCTTAATAAGGTGCCATTTATGGTAAGGCAGCTGTATGTAGAGCTGCCATGGAACTGGGAGTGGCTCAGTCAGGAGCCTGGGTCTGGACGACCTCACCTAAAGAGTTCAGCATCACCAGGCAGGGACAGGAGTGTCATTCATTTGAAAAACTTTAAGTCTCCTAAAGTGGGTGACGATGTGCCTCAATGTGAAGCTCAAAGGACAGGTACTGTGCCGTTGAGGATTTTAATAGCCAACTGTGTGCGTGGTCCTGAATCCATCTCTGGACCTGACCTTCCCCCTTTGAGGTATTTGACAAAGGAGGCCTTTTACAAAGGAGGCATTAGCAATGAAAAGCTCTAGTGGTTTTGCCCTAGTTCTGTTTGAAAGGAAAAAAGGAACTTCAAGTTCTGTTCTTGTTGAAAAGGCTCGAGGATTAAAAATTGAATCTTTCCGAATCAGCCGCATAACTTTGCACTGAGCTGGCGATAATGAGATCAGTGGAAAAGTGTTACCCTGGTGCGTCATCAAAGAGCCGGAAAGGAGTTCTTGCACAGCCCTCGGCCTTTGAATCACCTCCCTCCCCTGAGTCCTTAAGATCATGGGCAGGTTTCACGGGTTCCCTTCCGAGCAGAGTCGGGAAGGCTTCGTCCTTCCAGCTGCAGATCATATAACCCATCATGGTCAATGTTGCTAAAGTTCAATTCCACTTACCTGTCTCTCCCCAGTTAATGGAACCAAAGTAGGAAAGCAGATAGTGGAAAACTTCTCTCCCAATCAGACCAAGTTCACGATGCAAAGAGCAGACCCCGTGTCGCGCTACCCGCTTTTCCCTCAGTGCCAGGACGCAGGTGGGCTCTGGGGAAGCAGTCACAGAGGAGTCACCAGCACCCCCGAATGAAGGTAGGTGCACTGCGGCAGCCTCGGGGCGAATGGTCCCGGGGAATTCAGATGCCTAGAGAAACACTCACTCGGCCTCTGGCCTCCCCGGCCTCCTGGGATGGAGAGGCTGCAGGCCCTCGAGGCCTCCAGAGGAGGGAGCCACCCTGTGTGCTGAGAGGTAGGTACCGGCGATGTATCTGGAAAACACATCTTCTTACTGATGCAGTCAGACCTGGCTCCCGACTTGGCCTTAGCTTACTCAGCTACTTAACATCTGTGATCTTTCCTTCTGGTGGGGGAATAGGGAAGAGAGTGTGAATCGTAGCTGAGTTGAGGGGATGAGAGAAAGCATGCTGGAAGTAACTGTGCTCACGAACTCCAAAGAGCAGTGAAGATGCTCGCCTAGTGAGGGAGGCAGCAGTACAATGGAGACCGCCCCGTGAGGGATCTGGGGGTGCCCCTTCTTCTCTCGAGGATGCGTGGCGCCGAGAAGAGAGGGGAACAGCTGTGACTGAAGCTAATTGCCGGGATCATGAGTAGAGCAGGAGGTGTAGTCCCTGTAGTCCCTCCTTGCCGCCTGAATTGAGGGAGTTGTCAGGCTGAGGAGAGGAAAGGGGGTTTGGAAACAGCCATTTGCGAAACCAGCTCCACAGAGAGCACGTGAGTTCCTCTCCTGGGTTCTGGCATCTAGCAGCGTCGCACCCCGCCCCAGAGCTGCACCTGCCTGAGAACTCCACTAGAGGGGGCTCCAGGCCCATCTGCACACGTTCTGGCTTCCAGGAACCTCTCGGGCAGGCGAGCCGCTAGAAGCCTCGATATTGGCAGATCCCCTATGACAGCGGGTGGAGGCTCTGCCTCTCCAGAGGCACCATGGTCTCTTCAAAGGCCATTTCTCGAGCACCCACAACATGAGGTGCCAGACGCTGTACCCAAAACAAGGGCTGTAAAGCTAATAAGCTCACACAGTCAAGAAGGAGGGCCATCCACAGGAATATCTAATTGTAATTCACCATGAGCTGTGCATGTCTAAATGGCAGAAGTGCAGTGGCTGTGCAGGGGAGGGGGGTTGATTCTACAAGGGAAGACTTCAAAGAAGGGGTGATGTGATTAGGAATCCTTGAAGCTGACAACAGGTTATCCTGTCTAGTGCTTTCCCCAGAAGGCTGAGGTCCGGTGGCCTGACCCTGGCCTGATTGGACCTCCTGAGCAGCGGTACCCCTAACCCAGGAGAGGAGCAGTGCTTCCAGGCCCTGCTGCCCCTGCTGCCTTACCCCAGGCTCCCAGTGCAGCTTCATAAGCAGCCCTGCATCCGTCCCCAGGCCCCACTTCCCTGGCCAGTAGGCCAGCACTGAAGCAGAGAGGAGAGGGGGCAGGCAGAATGTAGAGAAAGGCTGACAGTGCTTTGTCTCTACCTCTCTGCTCTTGTAAACCAGGAGTGAGCTACACAGTAAGCTCCCCTCCTAGCGTACCCTTCCAATCTCCTGGGGACCTGGGCAATTTATTAGGGCTGGGGGACTTTGGGTAAGTGGTTAATATATGCCTGTTACCAAAGGCCAGGCCAGGGATGATGCACTTCCTTGATTACTTAATTCTGTAAGGAGATACATAAAGAGAGCTTCTTCTCCCTCCCCGTCTCCCCCCCCATTACAGAACATCAGATAAACAAAGCCCCGTTACCCGGCCCCAGTGACCACCCCAGGGAAGGATCTTCAGCTCCAGGGGACAGGAGAACAAAGGGAGACTTTCTTCTCAACCTAGGGGTTTGCGGCAAATTCAGGAATTCCTTTTAGGTCTCTCAGTCCCGAGCTGAGTTTCTTACTTCATATAATACAACGGGGCAGCAGGACAGCAGGACAGTGGCTCCGGGCTCCAGTCCATCACACGCCCCAGCCTTCCGAGGCTGAGCTGGTGTGGGGAGCGTTCAGCCAGCCAAATGCGCTCCCTCTCACCCACCCCCCACCCCAGCACTGTTCAGCGCCTGCCCCTGGGGATGAAGGAACCATCCTTTTGACAGGCGTTGATGTCCTCCTAAACCACCTGTACCTTATGCCTTCAGTTCCTGGCGTCACTGAGGGTTACCCAGACTCCTTCACCCCAGCCCAGCTAGGAAAGGACACACCCTTCGAGAAAGACCTGGGAATACAGCACTCGAGGTGGACTGTTTCTGCTGCCACCTCTTAGCTGTCCTTGAGTAGAGGCAGAAACGAGTATATTAGAAAGGTTTCCAGGACCCAGGAAAGTTTTCCGTAGGAACGTGCCAGACCCCAGTGGAGTTGAACATGATCCCCGAACACCAGGTGGCATCCTCAGGGCCGTGACCAGCACTTGGCCATACCGTCTGGGTCAGATTTGAGCCAGAACCTTCTCTGTCCTGTGATTGCTTGTCTTGTGGTTTCACCTGTGCTGTTTTCTCTTCCCTCTCGTTCTTTTGCCCTCTCCCTCTCTGGCTATCTTGGGCGCTGTGTTCTGAAGCTGCTCCAACCGCAGGTACCGTACCAGCAGCGGAGGTAATGGGCATGGCATGGGGCGATTCAGGTGGAGTCCAGCCCAGCCAGAGCGGAGAAGGAGGGAGAGGCTTGGGGTGAAAGCATGCTCCGGACTCACCCTTTCAGTGGTTGGGAAGCCAGACTCTCCAGGAGGATGTATGTGGAGGATGGGATCAGAGGAGATCAAACACATTCTCCTCCCTTCGCTAGAGAAGGAGGTTGGCTTAGAAGGGGCCCCACATGCATAGGCTGCAGACCTGTTCTCTGGAGCTGCAGCTTTCTCTGAAGCTGAGTGATTACTTCCCCTGAGCCACCTGGGGCCTTGCCCAGGCTTGACATCTCAGAGCACAGAGAAAGGGTCCACAGCCTTTGGGTGGCCAGCTGCGCCCTAGAAGGAGTGGGGGCAGCTGGCTCCTGTCTCCTGGTCAGGCTGCCATCCCCTGAAAGGGTGGCCTGTGGGTGAGCACGCCGTGCATGCTGGCCTTGCATGCTGCATGGGGCCTGGCACCAGCTCTGCCACCCACCATGGCTTCTAGTCAGTGAGAACGAGTCTGCATGTCCCAGGATGGGGCCGGGTGCCCCAGGACCTGGAGTCTCAGTGGACACCATGCACTGATGGCCTGCTCACCCCTCAGAAACCCAGCTTCTCAGAGTCTTGGGTGTTAAGAACAGTCTCCACTCTTGGGGTCTGGGAGGTGGACGCACAGTGAGGAGTCGGGCAGGCAAGTCTGGAGCAGGAGATGACCTGCTAGCCAAGGTCCTTGTCTCAAGTCCTCATGTTGTGGGTTTGAGGAACATCACCACCGAAGGCCGGTCCTCAAGCTGGAGGAACTAGGCAGGGGCCTCAGGGTGCCTTCCGCTGCCCTCCTTTGAGGCAGAACCAAGGCTATAGGGCAAGGGTTTGCCAGAGCCTTCTCAGGCTCTAGGCAGCAGGGAGAGCCGAGAGCCAGGTGAGGAACTGGAGGGTTGGCTTAGGAAGAGGACGCCACCTTACCCGGTTTGGTTCCCCTCCACCTTCACTCATTTACCGCCCCCCGCCCCGCTATTTTAGGTTGATTCTGTTTCTGTTGCGCACCCCGCTTCCTTTGTTTGCGTTTGCTCCACCAGTCAGATCTGGGTGGTGCGCTGCCATCATCCTTCCCACCCCCAGTCCTCTCCATCCCCCCCGCCCCCAAATAACCCAGGCCTGCAGGGGCCAGTGCCTCCCCACCTCTGCTGGGATGTGAGGCAGAGAGGTGTCCTGGGCCTGGAGACCGGGAGAAAGCCATCCTTGCAGTCTGGGAGTGGCCCTAACTTCCTGATTCAAGTTTGCATAAGGGTTTCCCCTGGGACTATTATAGCAGGTGCTCAGAGCAGCCGAAGCAACTTAGTGGAGATGGAAGGGGAGATGCAGGGAGGGCACCACATGAATCACCTAGACGCTCTTTGGTCAAGCAGCTCGCAGTCCACCTTCCCCATTCTGGCACCCAGGACCCAAAGCAAGTGGATCTGGTCGCGGGGAGTATGCTTTGCTCAGTGGGCATCCGTGCCAGTCTGTGCTGCCCCTCTCGTGTGTGGCAGGTATGAGGGGGATGGATGTACTTCCAAACACCCCACTTCCTACTTCTCGCTTAGGAAAGATGCAGAGGCTGCCAGGGCCTCCGTCCATCGGTCAGATGTGTTTCCTAGGCTCCAGCTTCCATGTGACATGGTGGTAGAGGCACAGCGCGCATCTTGGTAAATGAGCTGTGCTGGTAACATCAGCCGTTCCCAGCCTTAAATGCATAAGAACCTCCTGCACAGTCTGCAGGTGCGAGGTGATGGCGCTCAGGTTCTATACTGGTGACGCGGGCCTGGAGTCCAGCCCGCTGCTCCCTTCCCTCTCATCTTCTCCAAACGTGGGCATTCTCCCCCGCAGACTGATCTGTTCCTATCTCACCCGGTAAAGGTAATCCCTGTCATGCACCCCCATCTGCAGTCTCTTAGGGTTGCTGCCCATCAGTCCTGGCCATCTGTGATTTGGCCAGGGTGGTCCGTGCACCAGGTGGACATGTTTGGACTGAACCCTCCACCTTGGAATGTCTGGAAACTGCTGTCCTTGTCTTTGACTCGGCTCAGATCTGCCAGTGTTTGGTGGGCAGCTCCAGGGCAGGTTCTGGGCAACAAAAAATGAATAAGAGACGTGTTGTCTTAATTTTCTCCATCTCCTGCGTGGTGTCGCCCAAAACTCTGGTGGAAAACCCTTGGCCATAGCTGGGGTGCCTTCCAGTGTGCATTAGGTAAGCCATTAGGTTGACACTGCCTTCAGGTAGGGGTCCTGTGCTTCCAGCTCCAGGCCCACTGTGGCTCCCCATTACTCTCGGTCGCCAGGCTGGTGGTCTCCACTGGGCAGTGACCAGGGTGGTTCTCCAGCCCATAGTTCCTGCTGTGGCTGAAGATGACACCCTAGCCCAGCAACGAGTCTGTCCAGCCTGTGGGCCACTCTGACTGTAAGCCCCGCTTCTGGTCCTTATTCCCCGTTTATCTGCTACCCCCACCCCGCCCCAGGGGTTGAAATCATCTGAATCCCCTTAGACCTGAGCGCTGGACAGTTTCCCATGGAAAACCTGCCCTCCCCTCCCACCTATAACAACTCACTCACCTGACCCTTCTGTCCCTTCCCTCAGAGCCTTGCCTTCTTACCTCTGCCTTCCCAGTCTCTCTGGCCCTGTCCAACCCTGGGACAATAGACACAGCTAATGAGTAGGCCAGAGAGGATGCTGATTTACCAGCTGGGACCTCAGCCAGCCCAGAAGGTGTCTTCTCCGCTGTGCCTCCAGTGCCGGGGACCCTCTGGGAGGACGCCTGGAAGCGCCTCCTTTCCTCCCACCCCCTTCTGGTCCCCTCTCGCTAATACCTGATTGTTGCTGCTGAGCTGAAGGATAAGCATCTAGGTAGCCATCATCAAAGAAAACCCTTCCTCCTGTCACAGTTGGCAGAGGCAGGGGAGGGAGTGTGGAAGCATCCTCAGTCATTGCTCGTTCTTGTCTCTGCCCAGCAGGGCCCAGGAAGAAACTCGCTCCAGCGTAGCCTCTCTCAGCATCTCTGTTTCTAGGGCTGCTCGCTGGAGCGCCCGGGGAAGCGTGTGGGCCTGGCTCTAGGCCCTGTGTGAGCATGAGTGTGTGTACCTGCTTGTATGAGGACCAGGGCCCACGTGAGAGTGTGAATAGCTTCCGGGGGCCGGGAAATGCAGCACCACTGTGCACATAAGAAGGGAAGCCCACGTCTCTGCACTGCACAGAGTGGGATGATTTAACTTTAAAGGCATTTTCAGTGTTTTGATGACGCCTTTTAAATAGTCATAGCAAAGGGGAACCTTGTGAACATTGCAGTTGCCAGAAATTATTAGAAAATACACTATTGATAAGGAGCCAGAGCAGAGCAGTCCTATCCAGATGGACAAAATAGCTTCTCAGGGTTCCTTCCGGCAGCTCAGAACAGCAGGAAAAGCCCATGTGTGTTCCGTGGCCACGGGAGCTGCCAGGCATCAGGCCTGAGAGGGAGCTCACCTTTGCCTTGTGATCTCTCAGGCCCTTATGTGTGTGTGTGTGTGTGTGTGTGTGTGTGTGTGTGTGTGTGTGTGTGTCTTGGTGGGTGGGATAGGCGAATTCCCGCAGGCTGAGCTCTTACAGCGCCGAGCTTGCATTCCAGGCCTGGGGCCACCTTGGACTGAAATACATCCTTGAATACTGACTGTGAGAGGGAGAGTTTTTCCCACCGCACGTTCCCCTCCCCCCACCCCTTCCTGATGTCTGCGAGTTGACTGGGGTTTGGGGAATATAGCGCAGTCTGCCTTCACCTTGCCCAGGAATCTCTGGAATGCATGGGGCATAGTCAGCTGCCCAGTGTGACTTCTGTGGTCGGCACCCTCAGGCCCAATAATGCCTCTGATCTTACAAATAGGGAAGCAACTGGGATCCCGGGAACAGTCCCTCCTTCTCTATGGAGGACTTGTAATATTGGAGTCCCCGGGGGAATGAAAGGGCTTCTGTTGGTCAGGCCCTTGTTGAGAAGACTTAGGATCTCTTGATTCTTGAGAAAGGCTTTCTGGCAATTTTCTCTCTGGTTCCCTCACTGCCCTGGCTCCCTTCTGGAGAGCGGGGATAGTATTTTCCTGATCTTCTGCAGATTTGGGATAAGGTAGGATATCACTCTTCCTTGAAAGTTAGAGTTACCTACTTATGTCTTAACATCACTGCCTTCTGCCCCGTCAGCGGTGACACTAGAAAGTAGACTGTGGTCAGATCACAGGAGATAGTGGGCAAGGAGGAGAGGCAGCTCTGTCTCTCTCTGATTTGCCCATCATTCTTCTCATACCCTAAGCTTTAGCAATACTGGAACTAAAGAGTAATAGGCCAGCCCTTTGTTAGTGTCCACAACCCTTCTGTAGAAGGAAAGACGGTCTATGGAAATGTTGTCATGATAGACTTAGCCCCTTAGGGCTGACCGACGACAAAGGGTAGCTTTGGATGGGAGATGAGGAAGTAAGAGGTAGTGCAGATTCGAACTTCTCTGAAGATTTATGCTCTTTTGCATTTATGCTCTTTTGGGGATTTCTACATCTACTGTGGGCTGGGAAGATGGTGCTACTGAGCGCAGGCCACACTGTGAGTCCATCAGTGCCCTTTTCCCACATTCTAATCAAAGGGAAAGGGCTTCCGGTGCCCAGACCCCAGATGCCCTAGAGAGAAAGGCAGTTACTACAAGTCAGGGTGGATTGGGGTAATCTGGGACCGTCGCTGGACAGAGAAGAAGGGAGGAGAGGCCAGGGAATGAACAAGAGCTGAGAGCCTGGGGAGGGGCTGGCGGTGGAGGTAGGAAAGACGAACCAAGGTGCAAGTCTTGCCCACAGAGTGGGGATCGTTCTCTCTCTCTGTCACTGGGTTTGGGTGGTGGTAGAACTCAAGCAGGCAGGAGAGGGGGTGATTTGGGCGTGAAGGGGTGGGAATGGCAGGCTTCCCGGTGCTCCTGCAGGGCAGGGCCCCGCAACCTGCCCACCTCCGAGGCCGGGGCTCCAGGCCTGGACCCAAGTGGCGCTGCTTGGCCTGTGCTGGGTGCTGCTTGACCTGGGACTCCATGTCATCCCTGGGGTCTGAGTGATCTGGTGTGTGT
The DNA here is from genome assembly GCF_951394435.1 of Stenella coeruleoalba. NCBI lineage: Eukaryota > Metazoa > Chordata > Mammalia > Artiodactyla > Delphinidae > Stenella > Stenella coeruleoalba. The sequence goes on from NC_137169.1 coordinate 161,038,918, forward strand.
CCCGTCTTCATCACGCCCTTGGCTGTGTGCATGCTGGCGCTCTGAGCCACACAGACCATGAGAAGAAAATGAAACACACAGGCTTCATTCTCTTTCCTTGCCATGGTCCTGTTCTCTTTCACGGCGACCCGTCTGACCCAGTCCATCCTGCTCGGGGAGGCTTCTGGTCCCTAAGCTCCGTCTCTTCTGCGGGCTGCCTGCCTTGCACGTGGGGCCGTGTGTCCAGGCTGGGGACGGCCACACCGACCAGACTTGGCTGTTTTACATTTCCCCCTTAGCTCCTCCCACGTCGCCCCCGACCACGGTGGGTGTGACGGGCACGGTGGGCAGTACTGATGCCACTGCTGCCACCACCGAAGCCACAACAGTCCCCACCATCCCAACTGTCGCACCCTCCACCGTCGCCACCACCACCGTCGCCACAACTACTACAACCACTGCCGCCGCCACCACCACGGAGAGTCCTCCCACCACCACCAGGACTGAGATTCAAGAATCCGGTACTGCCCGTCATCCGTGCTCCTGTCCCTCCAACCACAGGCTTCCTCAGATGGGGGGGGCGGGTCTGAGATGGTGCTGGTCAACACCTCCCTTTGTTTCTGCTTTGAAAGCACAGGAGACTAGATTCTCTGTCTGGTGGCCTAGAGGCACAGAGCACCCGCCCCTATGGTGGCCTCCACTGCTCAGAGCCCCTGTCCTAACCTTGGATCCCTGTTCTTTCACAGAGGGCCCCCAGGCCCCAGACTGTAGGGCTGCCTCCAGCCACATGCTGAGGGATCAGCTTAGGGCTGAGCACTCCAGAAGGCGGAGAGTGGGGAAGGAAAGGGCCTGACACTGGCCAACCAGCCTGAGAAGGCTTCCTGTCTCCGCCATGACGCCCCAGGCTTGCAGCAGAGGGCTGAGGAGTGGGGAGTGGCCAGCCATGCCAGGTTCTGTCCCCAGAGCCCTGCGCCTCCCTTGCACCTCTCCCCGAAAGGCGCACTTACAGACTTTTCTAGTCAGAGCTTGCAGGAAATGGCATTACCAAGGAGTCCTGTAATGCCACAGAGTGCTCTGTGGCTCTCCCCACTCATATTCCCCACACCCCCAGATATACACACGGAGGGAAAATCGCAGCCTTTCTAGGGGCCCTTGGTAAATAAGAATCGATCCCAGGGCTGGCCTGCTGAGCCCAGAGAGTGTGCTGTTCTTGCATCGCGCAGCCAGGCCAGGAAGCTCTGTTCTTCCAGCATGAGGAGACCCCCTCGGGAATCCAGCAGTACTTCTAAGAACTGACATCAAACAGTCTTATTACCACGGAGGGGAGGGCCTCTAGCTTGTGGAGCCACAGGCCAGCTGTAAAGCACGATGCAGCCGGCAGGGCTGGCAGGAAGCACCCGGAACCCTCCTCCGGCAGCCGTAGAACTGTAGGCCCCCTCTGTTTCCCGGGCAAGTCCCCTCGCCTTCCGAGGCCTCGCTGTCACCCATCCCACCCCTCTTCTCTCAGCACTTGAATGAGGATAGAGGCTTAATGCATGTGCGAGTATCTTCTTCAATCCAATTACATGGAGTTGTGTGAGCCGTAAGGGGAGACACGTGGTACGTAGCTGACATTATGCTCCTCAGACCTTGAAAACACTGATTTGCCTTAAAGCTGCAATAACGAGAATTTAAACAGCGTGCTCTGTAGGGAAGAGTTGGCTGAGAGAAACCTGCTAGGCTATGAGAAGCTGCCATTGGCAGTTTGGTGACTGACGGGTGTTCTTTGGGTCCACAGTGAGGCTTCTTTTGCATTCAGGGGGGCCTCCGTGCCCCACTTTAATGCTCCGAGTTCACAGAAGAGGTGTACCAAGAATGAAGACAGGGAGTGGGTCTTGCTCGTTCTGGAAGGATTGGCCTCGCTATCACAGAGGAGTAGCCTATGGACTCTCACATGCCAACTGCTAACTGAGCCTGAGATGCTGCGGGGGCCCGGCCACACTCTGACCTTATCCTTAGAGCTCGGGGGCTCCCCTCAACATTCTCATCTCCCTCAACGCAGCAGAGTGGCTCTGTTGTCCAGGATTTTCAAAATGAAAGTTCATCTTTATCGTGTCTTACAACTTAGGACAAAATGTTTCCTAAGTTGACTCTTTTGGGTGGTGAAATGGGACATTTTCTTTGTCCTTAACTTGTCTTTTTCAGATTTCAAGGGATACGTCTTAAGTCTCACATCCCAGGAGCTGACAGGACAATCCCTGCTTCCCCTCACTTCTTCCTCTTGTTTTTATAGTAATTGATAGCTTTCCTTCTCGGCGCCTGTCTTTGAGCTTTTCTGTTCTTTAGTGATCGTCATCTTGGTCTCTCTAGATGCCAGTGCCTTCTTCCAGCCCCCACCTCTAAATCATTTTGGTTTCCCATTGCTTGACCTTATCTAATAGTGCCCCAATCTCCATTACCTTTAAGACAGTCAGATTTGGGCCAGGGTTGTATTGGTGGTCAGACTGTCTAAACGCAAATTCTTTGGCTATTTCCAGGGCCCAGGGCTGAGGAGGAAAAATCTCAAGTCCCCAAATCATAACTGATCATAATTCATTCCCACTAGAAAGAGCCATGAGATTCTAAGGAGCTGGGATTTGGGCTGAGTTAAAGCAGCCAACACAGCGGAAACCTTTGGCAGATCAGTAAAGAAGGCTGCCTTCTGCCCTCCCCACGGAGAATGCCTCATGCCATCAATGGAATCTCTTTCTAAAATGAATCATATTCACCTGGGGCGACTGACAACTGACAAGGTTGTAGTAGAGAAGGTGCTTCTTTGAAGTGGAGACCAGGAGATCTTTTATCACTTCCCCAGCCCTGCAGACTCAGTCACATGTCAAATAGCTAATGAATAAATGCATCACCAATGTACTCTATTCATTTATTTTTGACAGGTGAGCCGGTGACAGTGCCCCCTTGCATGCTAATAAACTATAGAGGAGCCACACTTGTAAAGTCTTTGAAATAGAAGCCTTCGTGCTAGTATTCTGCTATTAAATCTTTGCTGGGAAATGGGGTAATCAGACCGCTGGGATGCTTGAAAAATGATTACGTTTGAAGATGAGTGCCATTCTCCTGTCCACAGGCTGTAGTTTCAGACAGGGTGATGGCTTTGATAAAGTAGCTCCCAGCTCATAGGAACTAGATAATTAATGTCTTCTGTGTTACATAGAGATCAGGCCTCAAAGATACAGTGCTGAGAAGGCAACAGAGCAGGATTCTTCTGGTATCTGGACCACTGAACGTTGGGTGTCAAGAAGGAGTTATCTTCTCTGGTCCCCTCTAGCTCATGAAAGGGAGAGGAAGGATTTGTACTGTCTCTGCTTGGGGCCCTGGGGTTTTAGGCCCCCAGTCCCCTTAGAGAATCTGAGGCCATTTTTCAATAATTCAGCATCTTGTTGACCAAGAATGACCCCAGGGGCTCCTCAGACTAGAGTCACCCTTGTAGGTTGCCATTCTCCACCTCCAGTTTCAGGATCCCATTAAGGCTTTCCCCTGTTTGGTCCTGTCCTTTCTGCAAATCTCAACATGACCCTCGAGTGGCTTTTCAAGATACCCTCTCTCCTTCCTGTAGACTGTCTATAGTTGAGGGGAAAGAGGCTGGCACACCTCTCCCGCCCCGTCTGCATCCTAGCTAATGGGGCTTCTCACTGGCCCCTTTCGCTGCACTGTTCACATCCACGACAAGGGACCTAAAAAGTGAATAAACCCAGGTTAGAGCCTCCAATGGCCTGGATCAAACCCACTCTTTCATTCCTACTCCCACCTATGTGGACACGTAGTTTCCGGCTCTCCCTCACATACGGGTCCTCCTGACTGTACTTGCTCATACCTAGCCTGGCTACCAAGGCTGCAGCTTGGAGCTCTGTCGGGCCCTGTGCACAGCCACTTCCTACTCTACCCTTTCCTAGCTGCCCGCGTGTGTGTGTGTGTGTGTGTGTCTACAGTGCTGCCTCCCTCCTCACCACTAACTCCTCTTCTAACCCCCCTACCAGCCCCCGATGAGCAATCCATCTGGAACGTCACAGTGCTCCCCAACAGTAAATGGGCCAACATCACCTGGAAGCACAATTTCGGGCCCGGAACTGACTTTGTGGTTGAGTACATCGACAGTAAGCATTCTGTGCGGGTGGCGGAGATGCCATTAAAAAGATCCCATGCGCCCCCCCAGGCTCAGGGAGGCCTTCCAGCCGCTTCGTTGTGGCTTAATGAAGTCGACATGTGCTCAGGCGGCAGCGCGGTAGGAAGAGCAGACTCGAGGAGGAGGAAGGGGTTTCTGCGGCCGTTAGTGAGGGTCCAGGGGTGCCTTGCGGTGGGGGCGGCCTGGGTGAGGGGCCCTTCGTCCATTTCCTGCCCAGGATGACGGTTCTGGTGGCCCCCAGATGAGCCAGATCTCACCTTTGCTTGGATCTTCTTAATTCAGGATCCAGATTCTCAGCTGTCTCCCCTAGACAGGCTAGGCCAGTCCAGACTTGGGGTTCAACTGTGCTTTGCACAGAGGGACACTAGCTGCTCACAGGTCAGAGACACCGTCCAGGGTCACTCGTCTCAGCTGGTGGCTTGAGCTGAGCTGTTCATTCTTTACTGGAACTGGGGAGCAGGCGTCGAGATGTGTGAGGCTGTAAAGTGTGGTCAGGCTATCTGCCTTCTCTGAGCGAAGGCCCCTGTTCCTGAGGGCTCAGACCCACCATGCTGGCCTATTTGGCTTGTGCTGGAAATCCACCCAAAGCTCTTTGAGGGAGAACAAAGCCAACTCTTAGTTCTCTGCGGTTGGAGAGATATTCACATCCACAGAATACAGAATTCCTAGTTTGGTCCGCACTTTTTCAGACACCCAGGCACTCGCTTCTCCTGATGTGTGAATTCACCACACAGTGAGAAATGAGAGGGGAAACCAGGAGTGAGAGCTGAGAAGCAGAGGCCGTCTCACCTCCGGTTACCGTGAGGGATGCTGACTGGCTCTCTGACCCTCTCCAGGGTAACGGAGCGCTGGCTGACACCCTGAGAGCTTAAGGAAGCAGGTCATGATGTGCTAAGTGCTTAAGACTGGGGTGAGGACAGAAAACTTTAGGAGAGGGAACAGTGTCCTAGGCTGCAGGGCCATCGTGTAGGAGAGTCAGCATGTGAGAAAGCTGGTGGAGCTGCCCGGTGACCTCCAGGTCTGCAAGACAGCCTGGCCCCTTCCCCCACCCTCCATGCTTCTACCTTTGACAGGTGCCCAGGAGCCTAAGCACTGCCTCTCCAGCTCATCATGCCCAGCCTTAGGCTGACTGAGGTTTCTGTTCCCCAGGCAACCATACGAAAAAAACTGTCCCTGTTAAGGCCCAGGCCCAGCCCATACAGCTGACAGACCTCTATCCCGGTATGACATACACGTTGCGAGTTTATTCCCGGGACAACGAGGGCATCAGCAGTACCGTCATCACCTTTATGACCAGTACAGGTGAGAGGGGATCTGGCCTGGCCTGGCCGTCCCCTACAAGCATGGGGCATGTTGTTCTCATTGTCGGCTTCCTGCTTGTCTCTTCTTCTCGGAAAGAAGACTCATCCTCTCATTTCCTCACCTTGCATGACGTGGCTCGGCTCTTCTTATGTGTCAGTCTGCAGCTCCCCGGAAGACAAAACGAGCCAAAAGTGCATGCCAGTAGATAGGAAACCATGCTTCTGACCCTGTGGGGATGAGTGGGATGGCAGGGGGGAACGGAGGTGTTGTAGAATGAGGGCAGGGGAGACCACCTGGCCTCCACTGTGCTTGAGCCACCAGGGCTGGGTGTATATGCAGACATGGTCCCCTCGTGTGGGTCTGGGGGCAGTGTGTCCCGGAGGCACAGGGGCTTGCTTCTCGCACGTGGGGTTAGGGGATAGGCCATCCAAGGGTCTTGACCCCCAAATCCTCCCAGGAACCAAACCAAGGATCAGCATGTATGTCACTGCCTTGCCACTGTCATCTGTTGTTTAAAAATTCGAAAGTGTGTTACACAAGTTGTTTTGGTTTAATTTTGCCCCAAGTTTGTCGTGGCTTAAATGTAGTTGACCTTTGGTCGTTCTGGGGAGGGGAAGAAGCTTTCTAATCCTAAAAGAGCTCTGGATCTATCAGGGCTGTGGATAGAGAAGCTTCTTCACTTGTACCAACTGGGGCTCAGTAAAAGGTACAAGGTTCAGAAATCTCTCTGTTGATCAGGGTGGCTGGCAGTCTGGAGACCGTGAGGACACTTGCTCCTCTGTCTGTGTGTCTCTTTAAAATCATCCAGGCAAGCTAGCCAAGTGGCCAGTTTGCTGAGCCCTGGGGTAAGGATGAGTGTGAGGAAAGAGACTGAGAGCGGGAAGCACCAGTCCCTGCCTCAAGGCACATCCTAATCAGATGCAGGTTACTAGACACAGGATAAAGGAAAAAACACAACGATTTATATGAACTTCTGAATGTGGACTTAAGTACGTATTACTCTCCCTGCGCCTGGCTTGACGAGGCTGATCTTGGTAGCTTGCATCTTGAGAGTCACTGCCCATGTGTATGAGGGCCTCACTCCACCCCTGCTAGCCTGGTGCCTCCTGGTCTGGGTGTCCCGGCCTCCTCCCTGTGTCTCTGCCTGTCCTGTGCATGCCCATGCCATCAAGTCTCGGGGAGTCTGAGAGTGCAGCTGCCTGCTTGAGGCTAACGTGGCCAACTCAGGCAGGATGTCCGTGAGCAGCCAGGTCACCCTGGGAGCCAGGCCAGGGGACTGGACAGTTGACCAAGCAGAGCAGGTGGCTGGATTCTGTCTGACCCAGTCGGGGTCCCAGGCTGTTGCTCACCAGTGCGTGCATTTGATTTTGCTCATTACAAACCTGAGTCCAGCACAGGGGCAGAAAGCAAAGATGAGATTTGAGGGTAGTGTTCCATCCTAGGGATTGCAGCAAAAGCCAGCTCAGCCTGCTTTCAGACTTCGACTTCTCCCAGAGCTGAGCCCTGGGACTGTGGGTGAGGGTTGGGGAGAAAGAGCCAGAGCAAAAAGGACCAGCCCCTACCCTGGGGTATGTCCCAATCTGCTTTGAGATATGAAACATGCACTACAGAAAAATAATAATAATGATTGGTAATACACTTCTGAATATTGACTCAGGTGTTCATCTCTCTTTTCCTGTGGTTGCTATGGAGAAACTGATCCCATAACTTGCTTTCAGAGTAATTGAGGCCTTCAGCACTTGCATGTTTCCCCAGTTCCTCCCAGTGCAAGCTGGAGAGGGCAGGTATGACCCTCGCCCTGAGTACATACAGCTCACTTACCTCCCTGGCTGGCTGGAAATGACTATGTGCAAACTACAGAGAGAAGGAAAATATTTCCACTTTCTGAAGTTCATGTGTGTCTGTGAGTGTGTGTTCAGATCCTTTGAAAACACACAAAGGAGTGGCAGGACTCCAGAGTCAAGTTCACAGAATGTCCCAGGTCTCTGTGTCTCATCAACGTAAGTGATCATCTCTGAGCCCAACCACTAGTCATTTAGGCAACCACAGGCCATCACTGTAGTCTATAGACTCAAACATGCTACAGTGGTTCAGGAAGGAAATGGAAGAAAACCACAAGGAATGCTAACAAGCTCCCTGACTCTCACCAGAAAGATCTCACATGGGAAGTTAATCACCAATTCTTGAAGCTTTTGAAGCCAAAGAGACCCGAGGGACCACAAACACATAACCCTGGACTCCAGGAGGCCTGCCAGCTCTTACATCCTGGGGCAGGTGGGATGGGGGGCTGACGGGGGCCAGCGAGACAGACAGCAAACTGCCTTAGACCTCAGGGACTCCGGGAGGAGGGACGTTAGGGGACCTACTTGTATTTGGCCTCTTTCTGCTGTGTTTGGGAGAAACCCAGGATGGAGCGAGGTGAAGATGGAAAGGTGTAAAATGATGCTTAAGTGAGAGCAGCCAAGCTAAACTGCATTTGAAGAAGCCCAGGGGCTTCCCTGGTGGCGCAGTGGTTGAGAGTCGGCCTGCCAATGCAGGGGACACGGGTTTGTGCCCCAGTCTGGGAAGATCCCACATGCCACGTAGCGGCTGGGCCCGTGAGCCATGGCCACTGAGCCTGCGTGTCCGGAGCCTGTGCTCCGCAGCGGGAGAGGCCACAACAGTGAGAGGTCCGTGTACTGCAAAACAAACAAACAAACAAACAAAAAAGCCCATCCCTGTCATACTTGTTCATCTGCCCTATTTCTGAAATATAATTTTTTTGCTGACTTTGAGTGACTGGCCTCTCTCCAATGGCCAAACCAATTTCCTCCTGATCAGAGTTCGGAGTTATGGGAACTGTCTGCCTTGCAGGTGAATTGCCCGTTTCTGAGCAGGATTGTAGGGTGCGGTGTGGAAGGCACACAAAATATGGCCTCTAGGCCAGAGTAAGAGTTATTAGGACCTGTGTGTCCCCAATGAACGGCTGCTGTTCTGGCTTCCGTTAGCTACAGCAAAGGTGGTGAGTGTAAATATACCCTGGTCTTGGGATGTTGCTATTACTGTGTCCGTTAGGAATCTGGAAACATGTTGAACGGATCGATTAAGAGTGGTGTTAGCAGACAAATGTAACTGCCTTGCAAAAACGCCTTATTCCTCTCAGAGTCTGTGTGTGGGGTCACATTGTGAGTGAGATCACGTCCTAAATTTCTTTTGGTTCTTGAGAAACTGAGTCATTTTGATGGGGTCTGGTTGAGCCCACCTTACCCCAGGTCCCACTGGGTTTTTGGTCTCTCTGTTTGTTTTTGTGTATCATTGACACTGATTAGTTTTAGGCGTACAACATAATGATTTGATCTATGTATATACTGCAAAATGATTATCACTATAGGTTTAGTTGACATCTATCACCAAGCATAGTTACAAAATCTACTTGGTTTTGAACAGCCTTCTGTGTCCAAACTTCACAGAAATTTCTTTGATCTTTTCAGTGAGGACTGAAGGTAACATTTGAACTTTACGTGGTGCTGTCAGGAATGGAAAGCTACATTTAATTTCTAAATTGCCCATATGGCCACTTTCCCTGGTATTGTGACTTTCTCTCCCAAGAGAAAGGAGTCTCGTGGGAGACGGCTATCAGCAAGATGGTGGAGCAAACAGGTCACTGCAGACATTCAGACCAACTTCTCTGCAAAAGGTGGTGACCACCATCCAAACACAAGTTGAAGTGGCTCCTTCATCCCAGTGCCCAGGTGGCACGTGGTCAAGCCAATATCCATGTGACCCTCCAGCTGTTATCAGGAAAAAATGCAAGAGACACCCCAGGTTAACCATAGCATATTAGGATTAAATTGGTCATTAATCAATAAGTAGTCAATGACTGCTTGTTAGGTGACCAACATCATGCTAAGTACGAGGGGGCCCAAGGAATCCCCTTTTCTCAAGCCTTAATAGTATCATTGGACATCAGAACGCAGGAAACAGAGCAATTAAATGTTACATTGTGCAGAGTAAATAGGGGTGAAGTGGGGGTTCAGAGATTGGTGTGAGCTGGAGGAATGGGAGATTCAGGAAGGAGGGGGTACAATGTGGAAAGGTGGAGGGCAAGAAGGGTGGCAGTCCAGGCTCTCTGGGGCAGGATGGGAAGGATGCAGGGAGGGGAAGACCAGAGCACCTGGCATGATGGAAGTGTTCTGGGAACATGATAACATGATGTGTCATTGTATCCTTGGGATCTGATGGACACTGGGGTGAGGGGACTCCTTTGGAATGGTGCAGTGACGTGAATATAAGAGACATTTTGGAAGGAGTAAAATGATAGCCCTTAGAGATGAGTCTTGAAGCCACTGGCAGAAGCATGGGGGCAGGAAGGGGGCAGAGGGACCGTCCAAGGAGATGTCAGGAGCAAGCCCTGGGCTTACAGTGTAGGACAGGCTGGAAGGACAATGAGAGATGAAAAAAGGATCACCAGTTGGAAGGGCAGGACTGGAGGGCAGGTGAGAGTAAGAGTCAAGGGTGTCGAGGTAAGTCTGGGAAAGATGCCCTCAGTGATGGTGGATGAGCGCTGAGTACAGAGGGGCTCGAGGTTAGCGTCTTGGGGGCAGAGAAAGGAGTTGGCAGGAACTGGAGATGATGGAAGATCAAAGAGTTTACCTAGGGCTTCCCTGGTGGCACAGTGGTTGAGAGTCCGCCTGCCGATGCAGGGGACGCAGGTTCGTGCCCCGGTCCGGGAAGATCCCACATGCCACGGAGCGGCTGGGCCCGTGAGCCATGGCCGCTGAGCCTGCACGTCCGGAGCCTGTGCTCCGCAACGGGAGAGGCCACAACAGTGAGAGGCCCGCGTACCGCAAAAAAAAAAAAAAAAAAAATATTTACCTATAAGAGGACAGTGCATGCACTAGAGCCAAAAAGTCTGCCAGGTTCCTCAAGGGTTTTTTGTTTTAAGATACAAGGAGCTTCAACGTGCTTAACAGCAGAAGGGAGGAGATAGCACAGAGGAAGAAATTGAAAATGCTAGAGTTTTCAGAGATCCTTACAGGATTGAGCCACCAAGGAGGTGAGGCATTGGACACAGAAGGAAGGGACAGTCGTGGAGGCTGTGAGGTTTCAGTGGTCTCCAGAGTGGGGCAGGTGAGCTCGACACCGAGACACTGACTCAGAGAGAGGGTCACATGGGGGCAGCGAGAGGGGGAGGGGGAGCAGTTGGGAGGGGCAGTGAGAAAGGAGTGGAAGGGTGGCCAGGCTGCAGAGAAGGTCCAGTTGAAGTATGACTTAGTGAATCTGTGAGGGGCCTGGGTCTTCATCTTCCTCCAGCAAAGCTCAAAGCAAGCACAAAAAGAGGCCATAACTGCCAAGGGGACCCACAGCGGGCGACTGAGTCGCGTGCTGGAACGGGTGATGCGGAAGGGAGGGCAGCGTGGAGTTTGAGGGAAGCAGAGACCCCATCAGGCCAAGAGGATGAGTGGACTGAGCGAAGGGAAGGAAGTCAGGAAGCAGATCAAGTGCCTCTATATTCCAGGCTGTGTCCCAGCACTGGGGGGATGACAGTAACCCTGACAGTCCCTCCTTCAAGGAGCTTACTTCTGGGTGGAGAGATGAGAGCGGAGTAGTGAAGAGCACAGACTCGAGCTGTGACGGCCAGGGGTCACAGCTCAGCTCTACCACTTACCAGCTCTGGGCCCCTAAGCAAATCACTAACCTCAGTGCCTCAGTTTCCCCACCTGTGAAATAGGGGTAATAGTAAAAATCCACCTTATGGGGTTGTTGTGAGGATTAAATTAGATAATCATGGGAAAGCACTTGGAGTCGTGCCAGCCCATAGGAAGTGCTTATGGGTGTAAACTGTTAGTAAGATAGCAAATGGTTATAAGTGCTATGAAGAGGACAAATTCGAGCCCTCGGACAGAGAGTGGCTGGGTGGGGGAGAGGGCTTTTGCCTTAGCTGGGAAGTTCCAGGAAGGCCTTTCCGAAGAGATGACATTTGCTGAGGCAGCCATCTGAAAAAAAGAGCAGCAGATGCAAAGGCCCTGGGGCAGGAGTGGGAATGGCCAGTGTGGCTGGAGTGTCCAGGGTGGTGGGAGATGGGACTGATGGAGCCCAGCAGATCAGGATAAGGAATGGACGGTTTTTCCTAACAGTAATGAGAAGCATTGGAGGTTGAAGCGAGGAAGTGATCTGATCCTGCATGGGGTTTAGGAAGACCTCTCTGACCCTGTGCAGGAAATGGCCTTCGGGAGCGGGAGCGGAAGCAGGGATGGGATTTGCCCCACAGCGTACCTGGATCAGGGTAGTCACAGCCATGTTCCCATGGGACTCAGCTGCTTTCCATCCCGGGCTGCCTGGGCAGCCAGAGCACAGAGAGCGTGGAAGGTCTTGTTCATCAGTCTTCATTGTTTATTGAGACCCATCTTGGTGCAGTACCCTTGGCTAGATGCTGAGAACGCTGTAAAGACAGTTTCTCTGCCCAAGAAGAGCAAAGGGTAGACTGCACCCAGATACGTGCCCCACAAAATGGTGTGTGATGCAGACCCTAGAGTACGGCACGGGCCCAGGTCCATCCTCTGTGCCTGTGCTTCTCCCCCGAGGAGGCCCTGAGCTTCGGTTCTGGCTGCGTGGCTCTCAGCACTCCCGATGTTGTCTGGCTCTCCCAGAGGCCACTCCGCTCGCTCTGCTGGCCCCAGGGTTACCCAGGGTCTGTTCTGCCCCTGTGATCCTTCCTGTCCTCCACGTCGTGGTTTCCGTGGAAGGCTGCTTCTTTTGTTCTCCAGTCCATAGAAAGGAAGAGGGCAAGTGACTCCGACCCACCCCACCCCTTCTGATCTCTAACCTTAGCCATTGGTCCTCCAGGACACCGTCAGATCTGCTTCTGGTCTCCAGGCCCGCCCATCCGCCCCTCGCGTCATGAGGGTGTCTGCCCACTTTGAGACAGGTCTCCACATGTCCAGGCAGGGACAGCGAGGGGCCCGCTGTCACAGGGGTCTCCACGTACGGAAGTGGTCTGGGAGAGGCAGCATGGGGTGTGCTGAATGCACAGCCCTGGCCCTAACCTCGCCACCGGCCCGTCTGGGCTCCCCACACAGGGGCTGTCTTTGCTGTCAGGGAGCCCACAGTGCAGCGGGGGAGACACAGGGAAGCACGGGGCATCCTGGAACTGTACCCCACCTGCGACCCACTGCCGGGAAGCCCGATTGGCTTCAGGGCCGTACTGGTGGGACAGGCCGCCGCTCTGTGCCTGTGCAGGCCTGCGAAGGCGTTCGTTCTTCCAGGGGTTTTGCCATGTGACCGCTGACCTTGTTCCCTGGCGGGTAGCGTGCCGGCTCACCCCTGTGGCTCATCCGTGGGAAATCATAGTCAACCCCTGGCCTTCCCTCATTCCCCGCCAGGCTGTGCCCAGCCATCGGCTTTGCAAGAATGCCACGCCTCATGCTTAGGAAACTTCCCTTCCTAAAGGGCCTGTTCAGCCCCCTGCTGCTTATTCTGCTTCCTGTACCCCATCCTGTGCCTCTTTTCTGACCTTTTGACCTTGACTTTTACATTATTTTCTCTTTGTCCCTGTAGCAGGGTAGGGTAGTTTGGGCCAGAGAGCTGCTGGGTGGTACCGTTAGGCTGCAGGAGCAACCTGGACATGAAATAACTGAAGTTCTTCCCTCCTCTCCTCACTTTCTCCCACGTCAATCATTCACCACGTGTTTGCTTCTGGCCCTCCCCCGCCAGCCTACACCAACAACCAGGCGGACATCGCCACCCAGGGCTGGTTCATTGGGCTCATGTGTGCCGTCGCCCTCCTGGTGCTGACCCTGCTCATCGTCTGTTTCATCAAGAGGAGTCGAGGAGGCAAGTACCCAGGTAAGAGGTGTCAGAGGAGTGGGCTTGGGGGACAGGGCCAGCGGGCTTTCCTGTGAGTCACCAGGTCCCCTGCCAGCTCCAGGAGGCTCCACCCTCTCAGGGAGCACAGTCCTTGCCAAGCTTGGACGTACAGTCCTCTTGCCTGTTCCGTGCATCTCAGAGTTGCCAGAAAGCACTTGAGTTAATTAAGTTCGCCTGAGGTGGGGGGATGGAACAGTCCAGGCAGCCAGAGAGGAGATGGAAAGAACCCTGGCTCCCATTAAGAATGACCTTCCCTCCCCTTGACTCACCACCCATCTGCTCAGTAATTGGCTTTTTTCAGCCTGAATCTCATTAGGATCCTATGTCCCAGTGAAGTGGGAAGGAGAGATGCATTTTCTGGAACTGTGAGAGAGAGGCCGTGGTGAAGAGAGGTCTGGATGGAAGAAGCACATGCATGAGAGAGGCCGCAGAGCTGGGCTCTCAGCGCGGCTGGGTTGAAATCAGATATACCAATAGAGGGTCAGATGCTCCTACATGAGGAGCTGGCAGAGGCTGAGGGGTGGGTTGCACTGAGAGGGACCCCCAGTCCTTAAAGGGCTTTGAGCTTTTCTTGAGTCCCAGAGCAGTATTTCTCTTCTGTGGCCTGAAGATCCTCCAGCCCAGACAAACCAAGGTCAAGGACAAGGACCTCTGGCTTTTTTGTTTCTGGAAATACTGACTGTTTTTCAAACAGGGATGAGAAAGCCATCTGTCTGTGATGGAGTGGGTAGGGTGACAGGAGACAGGACAATGGATGACCCTGAGAGTGAAAATCCAGCCGGATTGCACAATGAAATTGCTCCCTGCCCCCAAAGCCATCGCCAGACACACCCCGTGCTCCCCAAGTGCCGGCTTCTGCGCACCTCTGTGAACACATCCTCCTCCACGAGCCCCTAAAACTCAACTCAAAGAGAGAGGAGATTCTGTTTGATTTTCTTCCCCTGGCCCGTGTGCCCTCAGACCCTAGGATTCTAAAGAGTTATGCCTCTCCTTCAAGTCAGGGAGGGCAGGAAATTATACTTCTTTATTGGGGAATGATGTTTTCTTTCACTTTGTTGTGCTGTGTTGGGGCTGGTTTTCTTCTGTAAGACAGAAAGGCAGCGTTAGGAGAAGGGCAGCCTTTCTGAGCTTACCCTCTGTTCCAGGTGGAACTGATGCACCTGAGAACTGATCAGATAAACTCAGCCTTCCTCTGCCCGTTCCAGAAAGTTCTTCTTACAGCTAATCTCCTTTCCTCCAGCTCCAAGGGAAGCCCCCCATCCATTAGGAAGATGAGTGAACCAGGAGCCTTGAGGCCAGGGCTCCAGTCTCCACCTTAAACTTTAGTTGCTAATTAGTTACGTGACATCTTCAAGGCCTCAGCTTCCCTCCCCTAAAATAGGGGTGATTATCCTGCCTCGTACCTCAGGAAGAAACGAAGTCACTCACCTCAGTGTCTGCTGTGTGCCAGGCTCTGTGCTGGGTGCTAAGGATACTAGAAGGAGAGGTGACCCCTCCCTCAAGGACAGTGCCGCTGGCATAGGAGGAGGATCACAGCACAAGACAGGGCCTGGGAGGGACGCTGATACATCACAGAGGAGGTGTGGGAAGAGGGAGTCGCACAAACAAGTGAGGTCACAGTTAAGAGAGCACCTTCCATTCCAGAGGTGTGTGTGGCGTGTCCTGTCTGCCCAGGGCACTCTCTTAGGAGCTTTGAAGAAACACAGTCCCCACCCTCGAGAAAAGAACTGGCATTCTGTTACAGGCAAAATAAATGTGCACACATAATTATAACAGGGAACCAGATTAAGAAAGGTGCCAAGGAATTCCCTGGCGGTCCAGTGGTTAGGACTCAGCGCTTCCACTGCAGGGGGCATGGGTTCGATCCCTGGTCAGGGAACTAAGATCTAGTATGCCGAATGCCGCAGCCAAAAGAAAAAAGAAAAAAAGAAAGGTGCCAAGGATCGCATCCATTTGGTGTTTGGAGAAGACCTCATGGAGCGGTGGTGGGGAGCCGGGTCGGGGGAGATTTCAGTTGTCAGTGGGGATGTAAGAAAAGCCCCAGTGACGGGGAGGAGGAAGCAGAATTCACTTGGCACCCGAGCAACCGTGGGAGGCAAGAACAAGGGGGGCATGGATGGGGCCTTGTTAAGAGGGAGAGTCACGGAACCCAGAGGCGGCTTCTTTGGCTGTACTTTGGGGCCCCGCAGAGCTCGAGCACGCTCAATCATGACGTCTGTGTCTTTGCTTCCCTTACTGACCAAGTGCGAGAAAAGAAGGATGTTCCCCTTGGCCCTGAGGACCCCAAAGAAGAGGATGGCTCCTTTGATTACAGGTGCGCGATCTCCTTGACTCCTGTTCACACAGAGCACCCCTTGTCAGGTGCGTTCTCCTCACCCCCCCTGAGGCAGCCCCTTCCCTCAGAGCTGCTCAGCTGGGCTGAGACGCTACTGCACGGATGTCCTCTCCCATCAGGCTGTCACCTCCGCCTCTGTGACAGCACCCCCATACCCCCGGGGATGGCGCGCACTGCCCAACACACTTACACTCATTCGATGAACAGCATTTCATTCATTCAGCTGCACGACTCAGGTTTATTGCATCTTTGTATGTGTGTTTCCACCTTTTTGCTCTGAAAGCACACCCAGGCCCCCCTTGCTGTGAAATGAGCTCTGCTCTCAGCTTGCTCTCTGCCTACACCCCACTTTCGCTCCGAAGATGATGACCTGGGGAAGTTGTAATGTCTTTAAAACTCAACTAGGTGAGGGATGAAGGGGGCGTGGGGAGGTGTTCTAGGCCTTTTCCTCAGGAACTAGAATGACTTCTCTGGGCTGCAGCTTGGAATAGGCCTTGGAGAGGCATTTGGTCCAGTGCCTGTGTCCCAAATGAGAAGACCACGGCCCAGGCTGGGAAGTGACCTGGAAGATTCCTGTGCTCTCCACTCAGTGAGCTAGTGCAGAACTGGAGAGCCCAGGGGCCCCACGTCCAGCTACTGCCACTGTCCTATGCCCATGCTCCCTCTCAGATCTGGACGGGCCTTTGTATCTGGCTTAACAAAAGTTGTAATCTGTCCATTTTATTGGCAAGTATGCTTTGAGTAAAGGAATGGTGCAGGGTGAGTCATGGAGGTCTCGTTCCCAGGCCAAGTGCAAAGGGAGGAAATCTTCTGATTGGAGCCCTCCTTCCCCACCCCCACCAAGTCACTCTCTGAGGCCAGGTCACCCCATCCTCCTCTGACCTCTCCTTATCCTATCTTGGGCCGCCGCCACTCTGCCCATCTGCAGCCTCTCAAACAGGATCAGATCAATGGGCGGCAGAGCCTCTGCCCACACAGGAGCCCATCTGGCGGCTTATAGACGCTGTCTATCCATCCAATTCATGCATCCCCAGGAGCCTCTCAAAGAACAAGCACGAGAGACCCTCCCAGGCTGTCCTCAGCACCCTTGGTGGGGCCCAGCTTCCCCATGGGCCAGGAGCTATCCTCTGGCCATCAGTTCCAAAGGCCCTGGGCCTTTTCTCCCCAGCCCTCAATGCAGCGTGAGGAAGGGTGAGGACCTCCTCAAATACAGGGCCAGGTAACCTGCGCTATGAGAAGCCACTTCCTCAGGTACCTCTCCTCCACCAGACACCAAAGCTGTTGGGCGAAAACACCTGCCTCACCACCCCAACCCCCTGACCCACCGACACTGAGGCTGGAGACACATATACTGGTGCACGCACGCACGGGCTTCCACACCACGCACACACATGTACACACACGCGCACGCACATACGCACCCCTTGGCTTCGGCTCTGGGGAGGCCTGCGGCATCCATCCTAGAGCCCCCACTTGGATGAGTCCAAGAGTCCGAAACTGGGAAAGGGGAGAAATTAATACATTAGAGGAAAAACCAAGTTTCTGGGCGGGACAGGCTGGGGGTCTGGCTCACCCTGCTCATCTGGGACCTCGCTGCCCGAGCACCTCTCTGGTGTGTCTCTCTCTGCTTCTCTGTCCCTTGTCTGCCCACCTGGTCCTCGAAGGTCTCCTGGAAGGTAGGCTAACAGGTGGCTGGACCAGGGGGCCACAGTCATTGGGTTTCTTTCAGGCTTCCCTTAGGAGAGGTCTGTTCTTTCCAGACCTAGATCCTCTTTCCCCACAAGAACCTGACACACTAAGGACCCCTCCCACCCCCACTGGGCCACCCTGTTCAGTGATTGCATTTAGCTTGGGGGCCTGGAATTCCCGAGAACCACATAGACACAATTGTCACTCCCTTGCAGGGGGAATGGAGGGCGCTGGGGAGAGGGTGCCTGTGAAAAACACTGGCAAGTAGGGTAAGGAGCCTGGTCGTTAGAATCTGCTGGTTCTCAAAACGTGAATTCCACCCCCTGAACAAATACAGCATAACCCCAGACACCCACTTCCCTCACTCAGCTGCCTCTCCCACAGCACTGCCGTCAGAGAACACAGTTAAGCAGGGTAACGGGCCGCATTCACTCAGCTCATGGGGGCAGTGGGCTAATAGCCTTCCATCTCCTGACGCCTAGGTCCTCTGGCTCCCGGCCCACCCCCCCACCCCCACAGCTGTCTTTGACCAGCACTGAGGTTAGAAGTGAGAACTCACGGCCCACTCTAATGGCAACCCAGCCGGTGGTTTGCCACAAGCCCAGGAAGGGCTAAGTGTGGCCTGGGGCAGGGGAGTGGGGGTGGGGGGTGTCTGCTCAGACTGCCTGGCACCGCTGTGGTCCTGCCTGCCGGGACCCAGATGCCCACTGCTGGTCCGGCTGCCCCCTGCCGGGACCTCGTCTCCTCTGAAGTGCAGCCAGCAGCACCTGGTCCCCGCCTCTGAGCCTAGAAGAGCCAGGGGAAGGGATGTGGTGCCTGAGCAGATGCCGGCCCACTCGGGGTATCTCACTTCCTGGGGGCACAGCAGGCACCCCAGTGGGTAGACGCCACTTTAACTACCAGCTCTCCTTGCATGAGAGGAGCTTAAGGGCAGGACCTGGGGCCTCAGAGGGGGGCTAAGCTGGATCCTCTGAGCCTTGCTGGTTTTGTCTCAAGTTGCTGGCCCCTCCTATCTCATTTGCATGTCCCTCCCTCCTCCCTCCATCACTTGCTAGCCCTGAAACAACAGCATCTGTTTGTGGATAAACCAGAACTGAGAGGAACACCACCAAGACAAAGAAGGGGAAAGGCAGGGAGAGGTTTGTTCCTTTAAGGCCCAGACCCTTGCTTTTTGTCACGAGCAGAGTCTTTCCAGAGCCAGTCACAGATCACAGAGAGTCAAAGCTAGTTGAACCCTCTTGATGGAGGAACTAAGGTCCAGTAAGAAGGAAGGGCTTTCCCAAGGCTGCAGAACCACACAGTGACACACATGGGACCAGAACTCCCAAGTCCTTGACTCCCCTTCTTTGACCCTTCCTGTCCCCCTGGTCTACAAGCGGCTGGCTCTGCCTCACCATGGGGTGGCGTCCTCTGCCTGCTTCCATCCCGGAGAGCGACCCAGCTTCCCGGAGAGGACCCCAGACCCAGCGTCCAGGAGTGTGGGTCCATCCCAGCTCCGCACCAGCTTGCCCCTCGCCTGGGAGACGATGCTGTCCTCTCTAAGCCTCAGCTTTCCTTCTGCAGAACTGGCCGGACGGGGAGGGGAGTGAGGGCTGGTCTGGGTCATCCTGAGGTCCCGTCCTCTCTGAGCTGTGTGGTATGCGTGCCTGGCAAGAGGCTGGAGGCCTTCCTCTGCCCGGCCTGGGTTTGGGCTGCGCTGGGTGGGCCAGCCCTGACTCTCTGTCCTCTCTCCATCCAGTGACGAGGACAACAAGCCCTTGCAGGGCAGCCAGACATCCCTGGATGGTACCATCAAGCAGCAGGAGAGTGATGACAGCCTGGTGGACTACGGCGAGGGCGGCGAGGGACAGTTCAATGAGGACGGCTCCTTCATCGGCCAGTACACAGTCAAAAAGGACAAGGAAGAGACAGAGGGCAACGAAAGCTCAGAGGCCACATCTCCTGTCAACGCCATCTATTCTCTGGCCTAACAGAGCCCCCCAGGCACAGCCACTACCTTGCAAGTAGAAGGAGGGGAGAGGGGGAGACGAGCCACTGCAGACCTACCACGAAGCCACCACCACCTTCAGGGACAAGGGTACCACATGGGAGTCTGCCAAGCTGTGAGGACCAGTGACCACCCAGCCAACCGCAAGCCCCCTCCCGATGACCCCCCCGGGGTGCCACCGGTGGGCGAGCTGGAGCCATGGCTAAGCTCAGCTGGAGGGAGCCCAGGTCCCTTGCTCAGCCTCACAGCCACCCCCAGCCTCTACCCACACTGCCTGCCCTTGACCTCAACACACACACTCACCAGTTTCTGTTGGTTATGGTACTTACTCATTGTCTTTATTTTTGCTTTGTGGGTCTTCTCCTCCAGACCCAACATCTCCATTTTCTTTTCCTTTTGAAGAAATGTCCCTGGAAAAAAAGAAAGAATAGGTGGATTCTCCCCCAGGAAACTTCAGAGATAGGCAAAAAAAGGATTGATCCGTAAACGAACATACAGAAAAGCTATAGTATTCAAACCGCAGCTGGGCCAACGTATTTCCGAAGGATGCCTTTCTCGCCAGATGCCTCCCCTGGCCCCCAACCCATCCACCTCAGCCTTGTCAGTTGCTGAGCTGGGCTTGGCTCCTTTCTGGAAAATGACAGTATTTTTGGCAGGGAGAGGGTAAGCAGGCCTTCTTGCCTTGCTCTGGTGCAGTTGGGAGGTGGGCTTACCTCTTGCTCCTGGCTCTTACCCTGCCCCTGCCTCTGGAGTGTCTGAGACGAAAGCTGCAATGACTGAAGGAGTTTAAGGAACAGGAGCGGGAAGGACTTCAGCTCCAGTGACTGTGTACCTCAAGCAGAGGAAAACCAGGCGTCCGTCCCTAGGGAGCTGTGCCCACCTCGAGAGAGAAGGAAAGGGCTAGGTTTGGACTTCCTGCCTCCCCATCAGTGAAACTCAGGATGTGGGAGAGAGGACCACACCCACTGCATCCAGAGTAGAGGGTGTCTCCCACCTGGTCAGGGTCTGTGCTGCTGCCCTCCAGGAGATGGACCCCTGCGATGTGAAGACTGTGCTGGTGTGCTTGGGGGTGGAAAGCACTGCTCCCCCTTTCGTCTCTAGCAGATAGCAGCTCATGTATGATGTTGAAACTGGTGTTTTATGGCGTGTGGATGGGGCCCTGCTGCCCCCAAGACTGAGCCGGTGTGTCCTTTCCTTAGGGTATTTACCTATCAGGAGACCCCCCCCCCCACCAACAGTGCTGTAAAGCCTGGCCTGGGAGTGCTCTTCGTATGCCTTATGCAGCTCTGACCTGTCCCTGCAGTTCCCAGGTTCCCAGCCCCTCCCTGCAAGCCTTGAAGCCTCCAGTGACGTCAGTCTCAAGGAGAATGGGGCGGCCTATGCAAGCATCACAGCAGAACCAGAGCAGCCACTCAAAGTGTGCCCCGCAGCCCGTTGCCCCAGATGGAGACACTCGCAGACCTGCAGTTCTCTGAGACCCAAGGCACTGCCTTCACGCTCCCTACCTATTCCATTTTGAAACCAAAGGTACCTAGCCTCAGAGAGAGAAAGAGAGAGATCTAGAGCCTAAGAGTAACCCTTCAGCTGTTGCTGCAGCTAAAGTCGGTTTCAGGAGGGTGAAGCTGACCCCCAGGAGTGGACCACCTGCCACAGACACAGCCTCTGATTGGCGCCTCCAGCTTCTTGCCAGGCGACCTGGGCAGGAGCAAGGCTGTGTCCTTCAGAGACATTATTAAAGCATCGTTTGCCACATGTTTAAGCCGCAAAGGTATTAGCAATGCTTGCATCACTTAATAATCAGTCAGTTGAAGGTCAAGCCCATAGGCACACCTACTCTGTCTGCAGGTGAGAAAATGTAGCCCAGAGCTGAGCCAGTTATGTTGTCTGAACCTGAGCGAGTAACTGTCCTTTGGTCCAAGCCGTAGCCAGGTGTGCTGCCCGGAAGCCTGGGGGGAAGCTCTCTCGTGATGATGGGGAACAGGGCGAATAGTAGGGGACTAGGGAGCCAGCTCAGGGGTCCCCTCCCCTGCCTTTCCTCCTCCACCTGCCTGGGTACTGCTGGGCATTCCTGTAGCCTAGGGAATGTCAGGGAAGTGTGCCTGTGAGCTGCATTAAAGGACCGGCCTTTCCAGAAAACACTCTGGATCTGAGCAGAGCAGTCAGTCTGTCAGGCCCTCGTTCCATATTGCACAGGACGCACTAGTAAACTCATTGCACCGGAAGTAAGCTCTTTGGGCAGGATGGACCGTAAGATGTCACGCCCGTCCCTCTGCCTCAGGAAAGTCCTCCACACAACTGATGATGGGGGAAGGGCTGACAGTCGTGGAACTGAGTCTTGGGACAGAGTGGCATTGGTTGGCGTTGATTGGCACTGAGTGCTTAAGCCGCCAGTGGCTCCAGGCTCAAAGGGAAGAGCTTTGGAGCGGGAACTTGGTCCTGAAGACTGGTCAAGACAGGGGCAGTCCTGCTGCCTGAGCCTCTCTTCTCTGCCCCTTGGGCCAAGTTGCTGAACTTGTCTGTATTTTGGTGCCTCTGTCTCCCCTAGTCAGTCCCTCCTTTGAAAACCTGTCCCCACGTGGGGGCATGGGCCCAGCTAAAGGAGCGGGGAGGCCAGTGTCTAGGGAGAGCACCACTGCAGGGCCGGGGGACAGCTGCCTCTCACCTTGCCTGGGTCGTTGTGAATGGGACCCTTCTTTCCTTACCTTGCTTTTGGGGAGATGGTTGAGTTTCAGCTGAAAAGTAGCCACTTCCCTCGTCCGTTGCCTTCGCCCTGAGGGGTCAGAGGCATTTGGTCTACCCCCTTCCTGGCAGGTCCCAAGGTCTCAGTCCCAAGGTCCGAGAGGCTGCTGGTGCCAGTACTAATCACCCCGCAAGGGGACCGCTGCCTGGGCCCAGACAGTGCTTTCATGGTTTCCGTGCACGCAGTTAGCCCTGGAAAAGGGGT
Organism: Stenella coeruleoalba; assembly: GCF_951394435.1. Lineage (NCBI taxonomy): Eukaryota > Metazoa > Chordata > Mammalia > Artiodactyla > Delphinidae > Stenella > Stenella coeruleoalba. Next base: position 161,061,158 of record NC_137169.1, read on the forward strand.
GGGAACAGACCCACAGACATCTGTGGCTTTTCCAGCTGCTGGACTGCCTCCCTGCACACAGCCGGCAGCCACACCGGCACCCTCACAGCAGACCTAGTGGCAGGCGCCTTTGCAGGGCGGCACTTTCGGGGGAGCAATCCAGATTACGACCTTGTCTTGAAGAGGATGAGTCCATAGCCAGGCCCGCTGGAGATGAAATGTGAAGGGCTGTGTGGGGTGCCGTGCACAACTCAGGGCAGGGGAAGGAGGCTGCCCACGCTGGGCCCCACTTGGGCAATTCTTGGAGGCAAAACCGAGAGAGACAGAGTCTGATCCGAAGGAGAGCGAATTTTCCCCAGGAACAGCACAGGCAGCAGCTTTTTAAGGCTCCTGGGGCTCTCTGCAGTATCAGAGCCGAGTCACAGAGCATCCCAAACAGCCCGTGTGACGAGAGCCGTGGGGATGTCACACACTCTTGCCTCAGTCTTTGCAAGGCTGCTCCACTAACACGCTGAAAAGGCGAGGCTTCCTGGGCTCTCAGCTGGTGGGGCAGGTGTCAGGAATCACTTCTCAGCGGGAGGGCACAGAGCACACTCCCCGCCCGTGATACCTCGGTCACCACTGCACCAGCCCCTGCCACACACACACAAGCCCGTGTTGTAGTTCGTTCCACCCAGCTAGGTCCACTGGAAAGAAATCACGCTGTGGATCCTAGTTGATCTTTACATGGTGGCTTAAGAGTAGCATATAGGGAGATCCCTGATTAAAATAGAAAACCAGAGGAGTCAAACGAACGAAACAAAGAGCTTGAAATGTCAGGAGGACACTCAGTGCCCCGGGCAGAGCCCAAATCCTGGGCAGCCCCTCCTTGAAACCAGGCAGGGGCCACCCCATGGGAGTTCAAGCCAACCTTGTGGCTGTCCCCAGCCTGCCCAGCCCAAGCCAGGGCAGTGCCCTTTCCTTCCCTCCCCTACTAAGAATGGGTTCTGAAAAGGAACAGAGGGAAAGGAGGACAGCTGTCCAGGGAAGGCACCAGACCCCACCACCCAGTATCTCAAGCCACACCCAAAACCAGTGCCCCTCTAGAAGTACATTAGTATTAAATGGATGTTTTGTAATGATAAGGATGGAAGTGAAATAGGTACAAAGCTGTCTAGCTTAAGACAGGATCAGATCTCAGCATGCAAAAGGATCACAGAGCTGATCTGATTGAAAGTACTCATCGTAAGCTAAAATCCAGGGAGGTAAAGGGACTTGCCCAAGGTCACACAGCTAGTAAATCAAGGTGAGGTAGGGCTTGAGCTCAGGCCTTCTGACTCCTTGTTCAGTGTTCTTTCATCTCACTGCAGCTGCCGCCTTGGGAGCAGTGGTGTTACTTAAGATCTGGCCTGCTGGTTCACTGTCTCCCATGTCTCTTTCCACGTCTCCCACATCCCCATACACCTCCACAGATGAAATCAGCGGATTTTTCTGAGTCCCAGATCAGCCAGTCTGTGCCAGCCTGTGGTGAACCAGCCATGCTGTTAAGGGGAGACCCAAGCCAGGAGAAGAGAGTGACGAGCTGATTGGTGTTTGTCACCATGAAGCCTAGAGTATCCCCTAGGGTGGTGTCTCTCGCTTCGTAATGCATCGCGCCCCCAGCATACTGTGTCCCTCGGAAGAGCGACGGCCGCGGGGTGCCGAGGGGCAGCAGGGCCCATGGAAGCTCCCTCCCCCCCGGGATTCGCTGGGCTGGAGGTCAGCACGTGTAAAGACTTCAGTGAAGCAATAAATACAAAAATCTGGGAGAAGAAATCCAGAATTTTGTGCACTTCTCTGTTTCTTTTTCAAAAAGGATGCAGATCAGGTGACCCTGCCCTGCTCTCCTTTCTGATTCCCAAATTCGACGTCCTCAGTCAGTGTTGTCCCTCTGCCCAGCTCCCAGCTCTTTGCCAACCTCACATCCTCCTGCACTGAGCATCAGTTGTCTGTGGCGTGGCCACCTTCTGTCCTGGTCCCACCCTCACCCATGCTGGGCCCTGGAGGACCTCTTGCCCTTCACCTCCCTTCAACACACACATTTTCCAATTTGTTCCTTTCAGTGGGGAAATCTTTTCCGAATGTCTCCATCCCTTCCCACCTACCCACACACCCACCTACCCACACACCCACAAATTGGTCTGATCTTTTCTTCCATTGGCTAAATATTTAACTCACCATGGCACACCTTGTTTTAACCCCTCTCACATCGTGTTCTTTCCTTTTTGCGAGTTGTTTTGCATTAACCAACGTCAGTGACAGATGCATATCTGAGGGTGTCACGCTCGACCTTCAGCAGGGAAGGCTTCTGGGTCGTGAGGACCATCTAATATGTGGACTTATAAACGACTGCATGAGCAATGAAAAGGCCAAATTATTCAGAATTTTTTTTGAATCACTGTAAAAAAAAAAACTGATTTCTTTTGTATAGAGAACACTAAACGTATAATAAAAGTTGTTCAAAATGGACTCTGGCCATGTAATTTGTTCATTTTCCTCAGTGAGTAGAAGAGGGATGTCTGGGGATTAATGACAGAAATGAATCATGGGGTTTTTCATGGGCACCAGACAGCATACCCAGAAATTCCGCGATACCAGCCCCCATCTTGAAGTTGGTCTTATCTTGGAAAACTCATTGGCACAGTTAATGTTTTCAAGGTAGAACGAGTGGTATAGGAATGTGCTCAGCCATGGAGACACCCCTGATTCAATGCAACTGACATGTGCTTGTGCACAACCACCTGTTAAAAGTGCCGTGTTGGGATGTTGGGAGAAGGAAAGGAATGTGCAGTGAAGCTCTGCCTCCTAGCCGCTCCTCCTTTGCAGCCCTGCCGCCTTGAGATGTGAGAACACTGGCATATGCCCCGCCTTGTGCCTGACACAGAACAGACATTTCATATCGTTGAAAGGATGAATAAAACTGCTTACAACAAACCAAACCCCCCTCTTAATAGGCTCAAAGGAATCTCAATCAACAGGCGAGTAGAGAAGGGAAGGAAACAGAGAGGGCTGTGCTGGTTAGGGACACCGCTCAAGTTTCACCACGCCGCCTTTCTTGATACTTTGGCCTGTAGTTGTGCACATTCCCCCTGAGGAATGGCTGAAGACCGTCACCCAGGCAGCGTGAGGATGCACCCAGACACTGCAAGCCCCCTCCCTTTCCTCAGGTTAGTGTGGGGAGTAGAGTGGTTCTGCTTGCGTAGAAAGATAACTAGTGGTTTGTAGGCAGTAATGGGAAATGAGGGCAAAAAGATCCCCCTGCAAACGTAGACCCAAATCTCTCGGACAAAGAACCGCAAAGTAACTATCCCAGCCACCTGTGTTTATTCTTCCTTCAGAAAAGATCGTTGACTTGAGGGGTTATTGCTTCATTAGATTAAAACAAGACCTTATTTCCGGGTCTGGCTCCTTCTGAATAACTCGTTGGGTTTATCACACACCACCTCTGAACCTCCCTATTCACTTATTGGAATATGAGAAAGACCTTATCATTCTCAAGTTCACAGATTATCTCAGAAATTTGCTCCTTGTGTCCACTGGCACTGTCCCTCCATTAGTCCAAGGCCTCATCCTGAATTGACAGTGTCCTTGCCTCCTGTGTTGCATACTCCCCCTTGAAACTGTAGCCAAAAGGGTCTTCTAAAATACAAATCTGATCATGTCACTCCTTTACTGGAAAACTTCAAGTTTGCTACAATAACCTTGTTTGCTATAAAATAGGATAAAATCTAAACTCCATGGTTTGACATGTTAGACCTTACATCTGCAGCCTCATTTTTTTTTTTTTTTTTTTACTACTCCTCACATATACCCTAAATTCTAGCCATTTCAAGCTATTTCCAGCTCCCCTGACATGCAATGATTTCTCAGACTCCTCAACTTTGGAAATTCAATTGAGCTCAAAAAGCACCTATTAATAACCTACTCTGGGCCAATTAATGACATAAAGTAAGTAGGATAGAGTTCCAGTCCTCAGGAAATTCAGACTGTCATGGGCGACAGTCAGGTAACAAAAGTAATGTGATAGTGTCCAGGACAGCGGGCTCAACACTGTGGGTTCAACGAATTATGGCCCAAAGGTGAGTCCGCTTGGAATATTCTCCTCTCAACCTTCCAGACCCCCCCTCCCTCTGGATAATTCATAATCCCTGGAGTTAATGCTCACAACCAAGCCTTGTAAGTCCTGATTCCAGGCTCTCATACCTCTCGAATCACCTTTCTCCTTACAGATCATCTCTCTGGGCTCCTGGAAGGCAGGCTGTGGCCTCCGTGCTGGGTCACACATCTTTAACAGGAAGTGCAGGTGACACTGTCTCAGGAAGTCCTCCCTGATCCTGATATGACCTCACAAGTACACACACACACACACACACACACACATCAGCACGGTCTGGTTGAGATCCCCTCGCTATGCCCCCAGAACACCTATTTTATATCTCTCACTGGGGCTTGTCATATGACATTTATTGTCTGTTTCTTTCACTAAATTGTGACCATCCTAAGTGTAAGAGACCATTTTTTCACCTCTGTATCCACAGGCCAGTCTGGTACAGAGCAAGGACAAAATGAAAGAATATGAGTGAATAAGTGGATGAATGAATGACAGAGACAGCTTGTGGCTTTGAAGGAAAGAAGTGGCCAGGTGAATCCGAGACTTTTGTGTCAGCCTCTTTGGATATTTGGATTTTGGACTTGGATATGACATTTGGGGGGTCCACTGGCCCATTTTTAGAGCAGGAGCCCTCTCTCAAGGGGACAGAAGTGGAGAGATGAAGCGACCACCTTATTCCAAGAACATCCACCTCAATTTAACTGAGGCCAAACAAAGAGAGGCCCGCCTCCCTTCAGAGCCCCGGAAAACCCCAGAATATCTGTCATCCCTCATCCCTGTCTTCTGAAGGCTGCGCCTCCCAGCCCATTAGAAATGCTAATCTCCAGCGTGCAGTTGGATTAACTGACCCAGTGGGAGGGGACAAGTCATCTTCCAGTCTTTATTAAGAGTGAAGGCTATACCCGCTCTTGCCCAGCTGCCACCAAAGGGATGGAAGCTGAGGATTCGTCATGGCTCCTCTCATCAAGTCAGCCTCTACCGCTCAACACCGTATTAGCTGGATGCGGGTGGGGGAGGGCCCATTTCAGCCACCCTCTCCCCACTTAATGCATCAGAGCCCATTTGTTTGATGCTGGTTCCTGCTGGAGCACGGACCAGGCCGTGGGCCTCAGAGCAATTTGGAGCCACAGCTGCGGCTCAGCGGCCCAGCTCCCCACCCCCACTCCCACCCCCCTCCCCAGAACTTGCTGCTGATTAGCCCCAGACCCCACGATAGAGAAGCACAGCTTTGTGTAGACAGGGAACAGTCTGGCAGGGTCCACAAACAGACTCTCAGTCCTGGCTCAGGCTCCGCAGGAACTCATTTTACCTACCCCAAACAGGAACTCTGACCCCTCAGGCTCAAGTAAGAGACCACAGCAGAGGGCGAGCTGTGTCTGGAGGGCAGGGGAGTAGTTCACTCTGAAACAGACAAACAAAATTACTTAGTATATATTTAAAATCACAGTTGCCCTCTAACAGGGCTGAATCCTATTAAATGGAGGGTCCAGGATGAGTCTGGGTAGGGAGTTTGCAGATAGCAGCAAGAGAATCCTGCATGACAGAGGGGAGAGATTTGAGAACTCTGCAGCAATCCAGGGCAAAAGGCAGCGGAGGCGCAGAGACAGGCAGAAGGAAGGTTAGAGTGGTGGTTTCCAAGTATGGTCCCTAGACCAGCAGCATCAGAATCACCAGAGAATTTATTAAACTGCAGATTCTCGGGCCCCGCCCTGATCTACCGTCTCAGAAACTCTGAAATCTGTGTTTTGACAAACCCTCTAGGTGATGCTGAGGCAGACTGAAGTTTGAGGACCCCTAGACTAGAGGGCCACAAGGAGAAGGCGGGGCACTCTGGGATGTGGCCCTACCTGGCGCCCCCACATTGTCAGTCAAATCTACCCAATTGATGAATTAGCTTCGTGTGAGTAGACGTTTTATAAAAACTAGCAAAGTTGGCGAATTCTACATCCAAATTGACGCAGGATGAAGCAGAGACCACAGGAGAATGTAGAGGTCAGAGCACAAGACCTCAGGAATTAGCAAAAATTACGGGAGAGGCTTTGACTTCCACAGACCATGGAATTGGCAGGCAACTAAGCCATTTATATGTAGATGTCAAAGAGGCAAGAGGGCAGCAGCTGGTATTTGGGTCACCGTGCATTTACATTAAGTGACTTAGGAGAAGAGTAACTAATAATGTTGACGCCGGCCAGCTGTGCAAAGCAGAGGGCTGCGCACTTTATGCAAATGTTCTCTTAATCTCACACCAGCCGTCTGAGGCAGGTAGCTTTCTATCCTGTCACTCATGAGGAAACTGTGGCTCCACAGGGCTGAATAACTTGCCCCAGGTAGGTGACAAAGCCAGAACCAGCTGTCAGGTCCGTCTGACTCTGAAACCTCAGCTTTCACTGCCACACTTGGGCATGAATGGGCATCATTGTGGAGAATTAGCCCTGGCGACGTGCTTCAAAGGTTTCATGCCAGAGCAGCCCCTGCCAGCTCTTCACAGGACCCGGCAACAGTTTATCCCTTCCTGCTCTGCGCTGCTGTAGCAGGACATGTGGGCTCCTGACTCCACCCCAAGAGAACCCAGGAGAGCTCAGGAGAGGGTTGGGGTGCCATGCAGCCGCTGGTCATGTGATGAGGGGCAGGGAAGCCATAGGCGCTCATCCTTCTGCAAGTCGGCCTTGAGTACCGAGAAGGAGCCAGGGCTCGGCAGACAGGGCAGTAAGGTCCTAGTTGTGTGACCTTGGGCAAGTCACCTAACCTTGCTTTCCTCAGTTTCTTCATCTATAAAACAGGGGTTATAATTGTAGCTACCTTTTAGGTTGTTGTAAGGGTCAAATTAGTTCAAATATGAAAAATGCCTGAAGCATAGTAAGCACTATATAATAATTTGTTAAATTTAGATAAATGAATGAATCCCCTTCTTCTGCCTTCTAGAATGTTCACCCTGACCTTGACTCCTTCCTTCAAAAGTCCTTCCCATCCTTCCAGCCAGGCTCAAACCCCTCCTTTCATAAGTACCTTGGCCCACAGATCTGTCTCTCTCCAAGGAGCTTCTCTTGAACTTCCTGCCTCCCCTTCCCCTTGGCCTTCAGCGTAAGTGCCCAACTTGTCCCCCCTATGCCTGGCCAGTCTACAGGCCTCTGGAGGGCACGACAGCAACTCATGACCTTTGTGGTACCTCATGCACAGTGGGTGATCCACTGATCTTTAGGACCTAATGGTCCCCGCAGGGTAAGCAGGCCCTCCTTGTATTCAAGCTGTCTGCATTACTGTATTCACTGCCCAGCTAGTGGTTTAGATTGTGGGGCATCAACTGGGCTGGGGGTGAGGGGGTGGGGAGGGTGGGGTGAAAGGGGATGGGAGCAGGCAGTTTTTGTCTTCCTAAAAGCAAGTTCACCACGTTCCAAGTGGTTGCATGTAAGGGCCAGTGATGAGTATTGAGAGCTAGAGGTTCATTCTACAGCCCCATTAATTAATTTTCCCAGAGTCCCCTAAGTGCTCTTGTCTCCCTTGAATCCCTAGGAACCCACTCTCATTTATCGGAAAGGACTGTCCATCTTTCACCTCCCTCCCTCCTGCCCCTTCTAGCTCCAGCCTGGATGTTAGGACACAGCACAACCCTCTACCCACCAGATAACCCACGTGGCAGAAGAGGATGAGGCTAGATGTCTGGAAGGCCTGGGTTTGTCCCAAGGGAGAATGACCACAGGACAGAACTCAGCCAATGTCCCCTCCATGAGCTCTCACAGCCCTGGTCCAGATGCAGTTGGATATAGTTACCTCCCTGGGGTCATTTCCCCTGAGATTTAGGAGCCCAATGCCCAACCTCAGCACAGGAGAAACCACCTCTTCTAGGCCACAGGTATAAGACTCAGGGTTCCTTCCTGCTCAACACTGACACACCTCTCCCCAAGGAAGGGGAGTTTGGCAAAGACCATCATTGATGCAATCAGCTCTCAGGTCCAGAGGAGCTAAAATCTGCCATCCTTCTCCCTCCCAAGGTCCAGCAACAACCTCCATGGGAAACAAAAAACAAAAGGTCCTTCTTCCTGAACCACATGGGCGTCCTTCCCAAGTTTTCCTCAGGGCTGTGCCCTGGTGTGGCTGAGGTAGTCAAGGCCACGAGCTAACTGCTGGGGAGAGAATATGGGCCGGACTGGGTGTGCACAGGGGCCATTGGGGCAGTCTTTAGTTGGCAGGGTCCTTGGAGTCACCCCAGCCCCCCTCAGTTATGTGCATGCGGCTTGGACCCACAGGATGTGAGGGCTGGTGTGAGTCCTGGTCCATCCCCTCATCCCACGGATTCCCCACATCAAACGCTAAATGCAAACTGGCTCTGCCACACCCCCCGTGAATGCCCCGCCCTTGCCACACACCCCCGTGAATGCCCCGCCCTTGCCTTCCACATTAGCTGAGGCCTCCTTGGGGAAAGCAGGCTCACATTTCAAATTATGGCCAACCAGACTGCATTTGAAAAGGCTGAAGGTTTTTCGAGGGGAAAAAAAGAAAAAATATATATATACATATACATATATATATATATACACACACAAACATAGACTCATTCTAAAGACAGGTAGAAATAGTTTGGGATTTTTAGCTGCCCTAGCCTTCCCCTGGCCCTCTATCTCCCACCAGAGCAGACAGCTGGAAGCTGTTTTGAGTTTGGGAAAGTTGGGGGCAGAAGAGACAATATGATAATTCTCAGGAAACTCGTCTTATCCTAAACTGAGGAATATGTAGGTATAACTTTCATTCCCAGGAGCAGGTAGGCCCCAGACCAGGGCAGAGCCTCTTCAGCCCTTTCCTCCCACCCCCAGTCCCCCCACAACATCCACCCCTTTCCATTTCTGATTGTCCAGCCCCTCTTCAGAGCTGTCAGGCACACTCTCGCGGGTCCATCAGTGGCTTTTAAGGGAGCCTCTGGCTTTCATCCTATTAGTGAGGCCGGGAGTAATTACGACTTCATTAGCCAAATAGGTTCTTGGTTCAGAGACCCCACCACCACAGAACAAAATACACACCCGCTTCCCTGCATCTGAAGTCCGTCCCCTGGGGTGCCAGCTAACAATGTAGCAGGCTCCAGGGAAACAGGGAAGAGGGAAGAAGCCAGGGACGGCTGGCCAACGGGGAGGAGGCCGGCAGCCCCCCCTCTTCCGGGGCGCATCTGTCAGCTGGCTGGCCCCCCGGAGAGATTTTTGACAAGGAAAGGGATGGCACTCCAGCAAATGAGGAGCATGACCCCTTGCATCTGTCTGCTGCCCCTTGCCCTCTGGCCCTGCTCTCCTCCCAGTCATGACTGGCCATCGGTTGATGGCCAGTTCACTTCTCCGATGGACAGACGGGCAACTGCCTCCTCTCGGGGGCTCCCTGGCCGATGCCCAGGGCCTCCAGAGACTCGGAGTCCCCAGACCCCCCACTCCCAGTCTCCCGTCTATACTTCAGCTGCTGCAGCTCCAGGAACAAGGAAGCAGAGGGTCTCCCAGGCAAGGACAAAGCTGTGCCCCAGGACCATCTGTCCGGGGACCTTTATCCAGGTCTGGCCACCAGAGCAGGCAGGCAGGTCCCTGACACCTGAGATGGATTCCACCGCTCCCCTGTCACTTGTCTGACATCACAGTGTTAGAAAGTTTTTTGGGGATGGATGGACCTAGAGAATATCATACTAAGTGAAGTCACAAAGTCAGAGAAAGACAAATATGACGTGATATCACTTATATGTGGAAGCTAAAAAATAATACAAATGAAGCTATTTACAAAACAGAAACAGACTCATAGACATAGAAAACAAACTTACGGTTACCAAAGGGGAAGGGTGGGGAGGGATAAAATCAGGAGTATGGGATTAACAGATACACCCTGCTATATATAAAATAGATAAAAACAAGGATTTACTGTATAGCACAGGGAACTATATTCAATATCTTATAATAACCTATAATGGAAAATACTCTGGAATATATATATATATATATATATATATACCTGAAACTAACACAATATTGTACACCTGAAACTGACACAATATTGTAAATCAGCTATACTTCAATGTTTTAAAAAAGAACAAAAAAAAAAAAGGAGTTTTCTCTGGGTCTAAATTAGCTCCACATTGCAATTCAAACCATCCCCACTTAGGAAATTGCTTATCGTCCTTCTCTTTTCCTGTTCTTTTAATAGGTTTAGAAGCATAGAGTCTAATCCTCCTGCCTCTAAGCTGGACCCAGTGAACCTGCTCTAGTCTGACCCTTCCTCAGTTACTCCCAGTCACATGGTTTTAGTCACAGTCCCCTCCCTGTCCCAGGTAAGCATCCAGGATGAGGCCACACCAGCTCCGGCCACTCCTGCTGCCCCCACTCTCTACCAGGAGAAAGTGCAGGCTCTCTGCAGACCCTCAGGCACATGCCTCTTTGTCCGTGAAGCTTCCAGAGAGCGCTGACTGCTGCTTCTGGGGGCTTTGCAAGTAACAGCTGGTGAATTCTCATTCCTGCTGAGGGCCCCTCTGTTTGGATCCTCAGCCGGCAAGACACCGTCTGCTGAGGCTGGACCCAGAGACAGGAGGATAGATGGGATGACCTCCAAACAGCCCTGCCACTTACCAGACTCCAAGCTCCATGTACCCTGGCCCTGAATCTGACCTGACCCTGTTCTGCCCCCAGGCCCGACGCTCGGGCTCAGCCCTCCCTCTCCCTAATGCCAATCCACAAGCAGCCCAGAAGCCAGGCAGGAGGACCCCTGCTCTGTGCCCTTCCAAGGAAAGGGAGTCCCCAGAGGCCAGCCCAGCTGTACACACTGCGCTGCTGCTTGTGTTCCCTGAAAGCAACTGTCCTTTTGTTAATTTTGCAATTTCCCAAAGTGCCAGGAGCATCTCATCTGACAGTCACAGCATCTGTTCTTCTCACTCTCCAGAAGGTTGGGTGGGAGCAGTGCCAGCCCCTTCCCTGGGGCTCCCCCTGCCTCACGTTCCTTCTGCCAGTTTGGACACCCTGATCACCTGGTCCCCTGGGAGCACCTCCAGTTCCTCTACATCCCTGGCCCTGGCACCCCTCCCTATGACCTCAGCTGGCAGCCTCGATAACCATCTCCCCTTCTGAAACCAAGTTCACTTGCCCAAGCAGGTAGGCACCTGTCCTGTTCCTTAGGGGGCTATAGGGGAAGAGGCGATTCTTTCATTGGAGGCCCACCCAGGCCCCTAACAGGTACAGGAGACTCAGGGGGCCAAGAAGAAAGCTGGCCTGCCCACTGCCCCCTTCCCTATACACACAGTCCTTGGACTGCTCAGTTCCAGGGCAGTGGAAGTTCTGGCTGGGCCTTCAATCCAGAAGACCTACCAGCACTCTGGGCTGCCCTGTCCTGAGCTTCTGCACAGGGTTCCCAACCCCGGCACTGCTGACGTTTGGGGCTAAGTAGTTCTTAGTTGTGTGGCTGCCCAGTGCTTAATAGGCCACTGAGCAGCATCCCTGACCTCTACCCCCTAGATGCCTAAAACACACACCCCGCACACACACACACCCGTCGTGATCATGAAAACTATCTCCAGACATCGCCAAATGTCCCTTGGTTGAGAACCACTGAGCTAAGGCAAGAAAGAAAACTGACACCTGAACATCAGTGACTGACACCCCCCCACGTTTCTGATTCCCAGGCTCCAGCTGACAAAGGGATGGCTCAAACTAGGCACTGGCAAACATTTTCTGTTAAGGGCCAGATAGTAAATAATTTCAGCTTTGCAGACCATATAGCCTCTGTGGCAACTATTCCACTGCCAGTGCAGCATGTAAGTGGCCAGAAATACACAGATGAACAAGTGTGACTGTGTTCCAATAAATCTTTATTTATGAACGTTGAAATTTGAATTTCATATCCTTTTGTCAAATGTCACAAAACTTTTTTCTTTTTTTTTCCAACTATTTGAAACTTTGAAACACACACTTAGCACTTGGACCCAAGCATCTCAGAGGGATCACAACACGAGGACATCCAGGTTGGGGAGGGAGGTAGCCAAATGTGGCCCAGCATGGTCTCCTCTGCCCCATCCTGAACCCCAGAGTAGAATGGATGACCCACTAATCAAGCCATTTAACAAATATATATTGAGCACCAGATACTATGATGAGGATGCAAAGGTATAAGACACAGGGTGAGACACCCCATCCCCATACAGATTAGTGAGAGGGTTGCCTATGAGATGACAAGGACACTGAAGAGGGCCACCTAGTGCCCGAGAGAGTGGGGGCAGATTAGGCTTCCTGGAGGTGGGACCTCAGGGCCAATCCTTGAGAGCAAGGAGGACTTAGACAGGTATACCGAAGGGAGAAAGATAACCATTTCAAACAAGGAACAACACTAAAAGAGTGAAATGAGAGAGTCCAGCCACTTCCAAAAAGGGCAGGCAGGTCAATATGCCTTGAGTGAGCTGGGGATATGCAAGACAAGGGCTGAGCTAAAGAGGGGCCAGATGACAATAGCCCGTGTGTCACAGGAAGGAGCCTGCCATCAACCTGGAGACAAGAGAAGCTGAAGAATTTTTAGTAGGAAAGTGGCATGATCTGATTTGCATTTTAGGAAGCTCTCTCTGACTGCAGTCTGGAGGGTGAATGGGAGGGGGCAAGACTGGAAACAGAAACCCTGGGAGGACAGATGGTAAGAATTCAGGTGAAAACGGGTGAGGGTCAGAGCTAAGACTGTGGGAGGGAGGCTGGGGCGGGTGGCGGGACATGTATAGGAGCGGCCCTTGGGAGGCAAAGTGGGAGGACTGAGTGGTTGGCAAGACACAGGAGTGAGGGTGAGGGAGGGAGAAGCCACAGAGGATGTGAAGGTCTGGGGGGTGTCATTCATGGGACAGGGAACCCAGGAGGAGAAGCAGGTGGACAGGGCAAAGAGGGATGTATCAACCAGGGTTCTCCCAAGAAACAAAACAAGTAAGATGTGTGTGCACAGGTGCATGTTTATGTACATATATACACACATACACGCACACACACACACACACACACACACACACATATGATTTATTTCAAGGGACTGACTTACATAATTGCGGGGGCTGGCAAGCCTGTTTTCTGTAGGCAAGCTGGCAGGCTGGAAACTCTGGTAAGAGCTGATGCTGCAGTTTGAGGGCAGAATCTCTTCTTCCTCAGGAAAACCTCAGTTGTGCTTTTCAGGCCCTTCAACTGACTGGATGAAGCCCTCGCACATTATGGAGGGTAACCTCTTTACTTAAAGTCAACTGATGGTGGGTGTTAACCACATCTACAAAATACCTTCTCAGCAACACCTAGATCAGTGTTTGATTAGATAACTGGGTACTGTAGCCTAGCCAAGTTGACACACAAAACTGAACATCACGGGGGTGGGGACAGGGGGTTCATCCCATCTAGAGATGTGAGAGGCCCATGGGCACCCAAGTGAAGACTTCTGGCTGGCCGACGCAGGTCTGAGCCCAAGGATCCTTCCAGGTCCCTGTCACTTCTCCTCTGACAGTGCCTGACTAGCCCGGATCCCCACCTCCAGGTCTGTGTCTGCTCTAGGCCTTCCACCCTCCCTGCCACCCCAAAGTGAACTTCCCAAAGCATACGTCTCAGCCTGTCTCTTGCCGGCTCAGACCCCTCTGACCGCCCCCACTGTTCTCAGATAAAGCCCCTACAGGGCTCATAAGGCTCCTCGAGGACTGACCGCAGCCTACTCCTCCGGCCTCACTTGTTCCTTTGTTCCTTTAACTCCAGACATGCTGACCAACTCCCGCCCCAAACTCACTCACTGCTCTGCGGTGCTACCGCCGGGAACCACGCCCTCCTTGCCCCTCCCAGCGCATGCCTCTTACAGCTGACCTATCTGGTGAGCTCAGAGCCTTCCTTCAGGCCTCAATTAAAATGTTTTCTCTGTTCCTAAGCCTCACTAGGCCAAGGCAGGTGAGGCTTATGCAAGCCTGGATTACAGCACTCACCGGAATGTATTTTGATTATTTTTCCTGTCATCTCACCATTACACTGTGAGCTCAAGGGTTCATACTATGTCTTATTCTCCTCAGTGTCCCCAGCACTCAGTACGGTGCTTGGTACAAGAGGTACTCAATATTTACTTGTTAAACGGATGGATGGATGAAAGGACGGATGTGGCTGGGTGCGTGGATACAACAGTTTTCTAACAACTTCTGGCTATCACTGACTGGGCACTTCTCTTGTTCCAGGCACTGTGCTAGGAACTTTAAGTCCAGAATCAGTCCAGGTTCTTGGTTGCAGGAAGCAGAATCAGACTTTGGCCGTCATAAGCAAAAAGGAAATTCACCAGAAGGTTATCAGATGGATCACAGAATCAGAGGAGGCTACAGAAGCCAACGCAGAAACGGGCAGAAACTGAGGGAGGCTAGCCAGCAGAGACACATGCAGGTCACATCACAGAAACAGCCTGATCAGGATGCCACCGCTGGCGTCGCCCACACTGGACATTCCCTCCAAGGGTGCCGGAAGCTTGAGATTCCCACTGCCCCCTCCACTGCTGTCCAACATGTGTACCTCACCTCGTGTGATCCACACAGCCCTTTGAGGCAGGTAATCTCACCTCCATTTTACAGACGAGGAAACTGAGATTTAGAGAAGCCTAAGGTCGCCAGCCAATCAACAGAGTGGTTGGGGTTGGAATCAATAGCTGTCAGATGCCAAAGCCCATTGCCGTCCACTCCGCTCTGCACTGTCTCCTTCAAGGAGCACCACGCACCGTTCTTATATAAATGCAGTTCCCTGGACAGTGCTACACAGCAGCCCTGAAATTCCAATGTGCTAGCTTTTTTGTAACTATATATGTGGGGTATGATTTTGGCCCTGACAACGTCAGCACAAGAAGGCTGAGTACGACTCCCCTGGTGGCGCAATGGTTAAGAATCCGCCTGCCAATGCAGGGGACACGGGTTTGAGCCCTGGTCTGGGAAGATCTCACATGCCGTGGAGCAGCTAAGCCCGTGCGCCACAACTACTGAAGTCCGCACGCCTAGAGCCTGTGCTCTGCAACAAGAGAAGCCACGACGTTGAGAAGCCCGCGCACAGCAACGAAGACCCAACGCAGCCAAAAATAAATAAATAAAAATAAATAAATTAAAAAAAAAAAAAAAGAAGGCTGAGTAGAGAGAGGGTCTGTGCCCTGACGTGGGCTGATTGAAGCTGCTTCCAGGAGGTTATACATCAGCCATCCAGCAATGCTAGAAAACAGGGGCCTGGCCTGAGGCTCAGGGAGGCCTGCAGAATCTGGCCAAGGACTCCTAGTGTCCTCACCTGTCCCTTCTGGCTCCCGTGTTCCCAGGCTGCACATTAGCCACCCAGGGCAGGCTTATGACAAGAACACTCAGAGGCCCCTGCTCGGCAGCCCCGCCACATCCAGGGTCACAATTTGGCTTTGCCAGAAGATTCCCCCACCAAGCATGTCCTCCTCAGACCCAGATGTCCTGGAGAGGCAGGGAACCCAAGCACCCAATCCTAGTCCCAGCTGCACCTCCAGCACTCTGTGACCTGGGCCCAACCTTTCTGGGCTTCAGTTTCCCTATGACTCAATCCTTCCTCTGCTGCCCCTGCCCTCCCACCCTCCCACCTCCCACACTGGCCAAATTGTTCATAAAAAAAGATCTCAGGTTCTCTGAGCTCTTCGCAGAGACCACATAAATGCAGGGCGTTATTAGCACTATTACTATTAAATATTAATAATGACATTAGCATTGTCTATTATAAGCCTGAAAAGAAGCTCCGAGAAGCCCTGGGTTGAAACGGCTAAGAGAATAATTAGGCCCCTCCGGGCCGCAGACCCCTTCAGGCCCTCAAGCAAAATTAGGAAGGCAAATGTGGATGGAGTAGTGAGATTTCCAGCCCCCAGGGGGCTCAGTTCAACTTGGCTCTTCCTGGACCTGCGCAAATCATGCTCTTTCCAGCCCCCAACACCCTCATGCCAGGAATGCATTCCCCACCTCCGCTCTGTCCATCCAGGCCCAATTCAAGATGCACCCCACCCCACCCCCACTGATGGAAACCTTCACCCACCTCCTAGCTCCCTCTCTCCCCGCACCTGAACTGTCACAGCGGTTATTCTCCACCATTCATTCACCAGTCAACAAATAGTTATGTGAGTCTCTACTAGGCACCAGTCACTATGTTAAGCCAGGGGCGGGGGCGGGGGGAAGAGACATTAATGAGATAAGCTCTGCCTTCAGAGACTGCAGTGGAGGGAATTGTAACCAGTATTTTGCATGGCACTTGTTCATACAAAAACTGCTTTTAAAATCATGTTTTATCCACATGTCCTTACAACTATTCTAAGTAGGAATAGGATTATTCCCATTTTACTGATGAGGAACTGGATTCTCAGAGCGATTAAGTGTCCTTCAGTGACCTGCCATCGTCATCCAGCTGGGAGTGACACAGCAGAGTCCAGCTCTCTTGAATGTGAATCCAGAGCCACCCAACCCTCGAAGTGGAGAAGAGCTCAGCCTCGTAGGTGCCCACCCTCGTTACAGATGGGGAAGCTGAATCCTAAAAGCGTCCAAAGGGAAGTAGTGACGTTTATTGAGCACCTACTATGTGCTTGATTCAAAGCTCACACCAACTCAGCGAGGTTTGTGTCTTAATCCCCATTTTCCAAATGAGGAAACTGGGGCTCTGAGGAGGTAAGTGGCTTGCCCAGGGCCACGCAGCCCAGAAGTAGCAGGATTATGTGTCAAGCTGGTCCTGTTTCAGAGCTTTGCCCAACCTGCCTGTCACTCTTCCCCAAAGCTGTGGATGGATCGTCCTGTTACCACCGTCAGACTGCTTCCAGAAAGGTTACAGGCACACTGAAGGCAGACCACATCCTGTGGCTCTTGAATCCCCCACTGTTCTAGGCAGAGACACGGCTCCATAAACACATAAACATTCCTGGGAGCTCTAGAAAAGGTCTGAAGCCTGAAACCAGAGGTAAAGAGGCTGGCGGGGGGGGGGGGGGGGGGGGGGGAGGGGGAGGGGAGGGGGCAGGAAAGGCTATGTGGGGCTTGGCACTGAGGAGGGAGGAGATCAACACCTTCAGGGCCCTGGGGCCTGGCAAGGTCTCAGCTCCTCTCCACTGGTCCCCTGGGGCTGGCCCGAGGCCCCTCCTTGACCACTGGAGATCCACTGGTAGGGCCTCCGGAGGAAGGAGCAGATGGTCTGGGCAGGGTTGGGTGGCCCTCAGGATGCCTTCTGGGACGCCCCGCTCTGGGATCACCACATGCTTACAGGCAGATCAGTGACGCATTAGATTAGCTGCCTGATCATCTTCGGGTGGCCCTTCTCTGCCCCATCTGGACATCTGTGGAAACTCAGCTTGGAGATGAGGTGTCCCGCTCTAGACAACAGGGAGACACACTGATTAGCTACAGAAAGGAGAGGGGCCCTTACAGTCAACCGTGCTGAGGATTCTGGGATCTGACAGGCACCAAAAAAGAGTGAACTGTCCTGTCCCCTGCTTTGCCCACCTGAGAAGTGCAGGTGATGCGGGGCTGGAGCCAGACCAGCAGTCTCTGCTTCTCCACTTGTTTACTTTGAGCAGGTTCCTTAATCTCTCTGAGCCTCATCTGTAAAGTGAGCATAATAATAACAACACACACCCCCTTAGGTGGATAATTCAGGTAAAGCACTTAATACAGTTCCTGGCACGTTGGAGACACTCAAGTTATTATTAATAATTTACACAATAATTAATAATACCATTATAAAATATTTTTGTCATTATCGAACTAATGGACCCACAAGCAAAACTCAGCCTGGACCCCCAAATGCTCAGCCCACTCTCTTGTCAGAAACAGAAGCACCATAGAGGCCAGCAATGAGGAGCCTCCCAAACCACCCAGATCCATCCGAGATGAAACTTTGGGAAATGTTTCCCAAATCCAGTCCTAGGCTTAGTTTCACTTAGTTGTACTCCACTTAGTTTCACTCTTGTTTTCACTTACTGTGGCTGCTGGAGCCCACCTGGGCAGGGCAGGGCAGGGCAGGGCAGGCAGGTTGCAGAGGGATCTGAGAGCATCTTAAAGACCCCAGCCACCTGTGTCATTGGGACGGGAACTGTGGCCTCCCCCAAGGACCCAGCTCCCACCACAAGGGCAGCAGCTGTCCTAAAACAGAGTCACAAAGACAGCAGTGTCAATCTAAAGCAATGCTCCTTGCGTGCATTTCCAGACCCTTGGCCCCTGAGCCAGCCAATGGCTGGTCCGTCAGTCCCAGGGCAGCAGCTGAGCCATCCGCGCTTGGCAGCCATCTCTGGTTGGAGAGAACTCTGAAGCCCTCTCCTCAGAGCCTGGGCTGACCTGGGCGGGGTCAGAGGGCAGGGCTCACCTCAGGAGCTCGGGGTCCACGTGCCAGCCCCAGGAAGACAGACAGACAGACAAGGACAATGTGGGCAGAGGCAGAAAAAGGAAGGACATCCTGGAAGGAACTTGCACAGCAGCAGTCCAAGTTATCCAAGAGATGTGGCTCACACAGTCTCCATCAGGAACAATGAAGACTATCTCCCAAGTTGGGAAAGCTCTATGGCGGGGCGGCAGGAGGACCGGAGGGGAGAGCATATGGGACCTGGGCAGGCATTCAGGCCTTGGAGGCTGCGCAGCAGACCCTCTTCCACACCACACCTCCTTCTCCCTTTCCAGACCCTTCTCTGTGGTTCCAGGTCTGTCCCAAGCCCCTGTGACCCCCTCCACTCAGGAAGACATGGAGCCATGTCCCAGGCTTGACAGGTATGCTTATTGAAAACTCTGATGCTGGCCTGGCCCTGCCAGCTGTTTCTAGCATCTGGACCACTCACCAGTCTTGTCTGTGCGAGCTGGACAGCAGGTGGACTAGCGGGGGGTGAGAGAACAGTGACAGCCTGACGGGGCCCACTGCCACCACAGATGGCTTGTCCCTCCTCCTCCAGGCCCCAGCCTTCCTGGGCACACCTGCCACATGACAGGAGCAGAGCAGGAGAGATGTGTCACTCACCTGGCTGAGCACCTAGAATCTCAGAGCTGGCAGGGGCCTTGGCCATCTTTAACCCCTTCGGGTTACCAGTGAGGCTCAGAGAGGGCGGAGCACTTACCCTAGAACACACAGCCAGTGACTAGCAGAGCCCAGACTACCTTTCAGACATTCAGACCCCCAATCTAGTGAGCTTTTCATGACAATACACAGCTGGCTGATTGAAAATGGGCTTGGATCCATAAGCACTGATGTGAAAAGGTGCCCAAGATCTATTATATAATTTTAAAATATTTTGCAAATCATGATGTATTGTGTGATCCATTTGCATAAAATAATACTTATAACCCATGAAATTATATACATGAAAATAGTAAACCTGGAGGCATGTGATTTAAATTTGTTAAGGTACTTTCACTATCTATTTTTAAATTTCCTCTAATGTTCGGATATTTTGACCAAGAGCCCGTGTTACTTTTATAAGCAAGGGAAACAATAAAAATAAACACGTAAGGTGGGCAACGGAGGCGGCCCTCCACCCCACTTGCTTTGCGCCACTAACTGGGGATTTCTGATTCGCAGCCCTTCCTCTAATAGGGGATTTCTGGAGGAAACAAGGAGTTTGCCTCCATAGGTCTCTAGGGTTTGAGGATAGGAGCCACTTTCTTTTGCCTCCTCACCGCACCCCTCTCCAGCCCTTCCGTTCTGGGCTGGGCAGGGAAGGTGGGGGCAGGCAGGCCAGACAGCGCCAGGAGCTGAGCTGCCCATGCATTATGGAAGACGCGGGCGCCTGGCTCGCTCCCTAGCCCTTAAATGACAGCAAATGAGGTAAAGCCAGGAGGGTGGGGACGGGAAGGGGGTGGGAGGGGGGCAGAAGGAAGCGGTCTCCAGGGCCCCGAGCGAGCGTCGGGAGCCAGCCAGTGAGCGGAGCCTGGGAGAGGGAGGAGCACATCTTGATGCAGAGATGCTGCAGTGGCTCCAGCGCGCGCGCGCGCGCACACACACACACATACACGCGCGCGCGCGCCCTCACCCGCCACCGCCACTGCCGCCGCTGCCGCGCCAGGACAGCAGGGATCAGCTGAGGCTGAGGCGAGCCGGGAGGAGAGGAGGGCGGCCCAGGGGGCTATGAGCAGCGTCCACCTACCCCAGCCAACACCCTTCTTTCAGCCCAGGTAGGTGCCAACCGCTTTTGTCTCCGCCAGTCCTGGGGCTTCCCAGGGCGCTGCTGTGGGCAGGGGCTCCGCGTTCAGTTTCCTGGCAACTTGGGAGGGGGCAGGGACAGGGCAGGAACCCCAGCTGGCTGGCAGGGGCCAGTCTGACTTCTCACCCCAGCCCCACAGGGGCCACCAGGACTGGAGATGCCCTCCGCCCTACGTGGGTGGCATCCTTCAGGGCCCTAGCAGGCCAAGCCTGGCCCGGAACCTGGACCCCAGCAGTGTGTCCAGGAATTCAAGCCACAGGCTGGTAGCAACAACTGCCTCCGGAGAGGGCAGAGGCTATGGGCCTGCCCCACACCCCTGGTCCAGGGCTTGACTCTCCATGAGGACAAGTCCCAGGCCCTGACCTGCGCCCAGATATCCCTAGA
Source organism: Stenella coeruleoalba (assembly GCF_951394435.1). Classification (NCBI taxonomy): domain Eukaryota; kingdom Metazoa; phylum Chordata; class Mammalia; order Artiodactyla; family Delphinidae; genus Stenella; species Stenella coeruleoalba. The sequence goes on from NC_137169.1 coordinate 161,081,784, forward strand.
AGGAATTGAGCCTGACTGCCCAGACTTGAGGTCCCCCTGGGTCTGCCTGTGCAGGGTGACCTCTTTGCAAAGTCTTGCTTCTGTTCGGCAGAGGGGAAGGCTGTGGGAGACAAGGAGAGACTGGAGCACAAGTTTGGGCAAAGCCCTGTCCTGGAGCGGGGACATAGGGAGGAGAAACTGAGGCAAGTCACATCCCTTCCCCCCTCCCCAACCTTATCTTCTCCTCGGATCCCTCCCCCTCAGCCTCACCGATGGGAAGAAAGGATTTGCAGAAGTTTGGCTTTCCAGTGGGGAAAGGGGCTAGGCTAGAAGGGGGAGGGGTACCATTTAGGGGGTCTAGAAAGAGAGGGCAATCCTTCTGTCCAGCACTGTAGGGCTTACATAATAGCCAGTGGTGGGGGAAGCAGCCCCAGCCAGTGCCCAGAGATGAATCCCATCACCTTCTCCAGGAGGGATTCCCAGGTCTGGGAGGCAAGGAGTGGGGTGAGCTAAGACAGTGCCTGTGGAAGGAGGGTCCTGACCCTACACAGGGAAAAAGCCAGGGACCCTTCAGCCACAGAGCACTGGGGGCTGAGCCTGTATCCCAGGAGGAAAAGTTGTCAGTCAAGGTTGTTTGGAGGTTTGGGAATCTAGACAGACCAGGATGGAGTGAACTGTGAGTACCCACAGCCCCTGCCCTGGAGAAGGGCAGGTTTTTTAGCCCCCAGGTTTCCTGCCCTTAACTTCCCCCACTTCATGTCCAGCCTGCAACTGGTCAGACTCTTATCACCCTTTCCTTTCAGCCTGACTCCCCAAGGCCCCAAACTCCCTTCCCATTCCAGCTGGCATCCTTTCTCTTCTGCTCAAAGGGAAGCAGTAAGAGGAAGAGCCCAAATAACCCAGGAGGTCGGTGATCTGACATCACTCTGGGCAGCAGTCTCAGGCTCCTCTCCCAACCTCCTGCCTGGAGAGCCCCTACCTCCACTTAGCCTCTGAGTCCCCGCCTCCCAGTTGCACTCAGAGGGAACCAGACGGAGCCACCGGAACCTGTGGGAGAGGCTGGAGGTGGAGCAGGGAGATGGTGCCCTGACTCCTGTCCTCGGGGGGAGGGAGTTCTTCCCTTAGACACAACAGCATCCATGCCCTTCCCCAGGGTGCCCCAAGTTAACCCCTTCTAGCCAGGCTGCAGGACCACTCAAGGAAGGCTTTGACCACAAGGTCAAAGTTCTTCCTAATTTCCCATGAGATCTATCAGGAGTTGCCAGCCGGCAAGAGGGAGGTGGGAGGTGAGACAGACAGGGAGGGGCCGCAGAGCCCACGGCATCAAAGTCACCCAAGATCCACCTGTCCTTCTGGGGCTCACCATGAGCAGTGAGGGGAGCAGGGGTGCACTGCCCTAGGAAAGGTGTCCCCTGCTCTCGCTCTCTCTTATTCCCCACGCGTCTTCTATGCCCCACCCGGCCAAGCTCTCTCCTCGCATTCCCTTCCTGGTCGAATGCACTCCTCCACCTACCCCGCACCGTTCCCCCTGCCAGATTTCACTCCTTATGCAACTCCATTCCAGCACCTTCTCTGCCAGCAGTTGTTCAAATAGAGACACGTGTGGGATGGGCCTCTGAAGAAGTGTGCTCAACGGGATGGTTGCACACATTGTCTCTGACCAACTGACCACACTTGCTCCTCAGGAGTAAGTACAAAGAAGGAGGTACCCCCAAGGTATCCTCTCTGACTTTAAGGCCATCAGGGAAGCAATACCTTTGGGGTGGTTTGGAGAATGCACTGTGCCCCACCTCCCAGAAACATCTTCAGCCAAATGTTTGTGAGAAAGCTTATCTACACACATTTATGCCTGAGGTTGGAACCACAGGGCTGAGGACTGATACACAGGGAAAGAAGAACTAGAGCAAAAGATATGCCAGTGAAGCAGGAGGGATTGAAGCTAGACTGCAGGAGACACTTCCTCACCAGGAAGACGTGCCATGAGGAAGTAGGGCAACCTCCTTTCCAATGACTCTGTGAGGGTGTGGAGAACTGGGGTCCGTCCAAGCTTAGAGACAGTTCTGCCTAGAAGTAGAGTTTGGGCTAGGTGACCTGTTAATTTCTCCCAGCCTCAGGTTATCCTCTTGCAAATGGTACAGGGGGAGGTGACTCAGGAATCCATAAGAAGACAGACATCCTTTTCTCTCCCTCCTGCATGCTGACCACCTCTCAACCTTCCGGACCTCCCTAATCTAGACCAAACCCCCCAGGACTTTGCTAACTTGGAACATTCATGGGAGTTCCCATGGGTTCTGTGCCCCAGTGGTAACTGTCCTGGAGTAAAGAAGTACTTCCATGGGTTTAATGAGTTCTCCTGATGCAAAATGAGCCCATGTTTCCTTGTTTACCCAGAGAGGATGCAAACAAAAGCAAAAGTGTGTGACATTCTCACCCAAAACCGAACACACTCTATCCCAGAGCATGTGCAAACCCAAGTGCACCTCAGCATCTTTATCTGATGAGCCCCACCCCACACTTGGGGCACACATCCAGATGAAACCTGCTGGGTCTTCTCCAGCCTAGCCCACATCCTCTCAATGTCCACCGACCTCATAGACCAAAAGGCTCCCGACACTGGCTCTGGCTGAAGGGTGGCCTTCCTGCGGTGCAACCCAACAGGTACAGTTAATCTGGGCCCTAGAGTGGAAACTAGCCTGAGGGGAGGAGCAAGTTCAAACCCACCTCGACCAGGCTTGGTTCTGAACCAGCCGTCCAGGAATTAGAGGGAGTCACCTCTCAGCAGAGATGAGGGGACATGCAAAATTGCTCCAGTAATTTCTTCCCGATTTGGATCTTCTGAACCAAGTTGAAACAATCGCTCCTATGCCTGATGTCTCAAAAGGGCCCCCCTCCCAAAGCCCTCACTCATTCTGCCCCCAGACCCCACACGGAGTAGGCAGGCAGGTAGGAAAACCTCGAGTCTGGGTGCTACTTGCCCGCCCCCAGGTCCTCCCAGGAGAATGCAAGGCTCTCCCCTTCTGCCCACTCCCCACTTTGAGGGGTCTCTTCAGTGGAGAGGGTGGGGACAGAAGGGCCAAAGACTCCCGGCTGCAGATCAAGGGCCGGACTTCCCCGGCCCGTGCCGAAAGCTCAGGCAAACCCACGAGCCTGGGAGTCACAGCTCTCCCCCGAGGGCACGGCAGTGCCAGGGCTGGGGCCTCAGGGAACCAGCTGCGAATACAAAGAGGCTGCAGAGAACACCGAGGGGTGGGAGGAGAGGGAGCACACAGAGCAGGCTGGGGAGGGACCCAGCTGCAAGGCCGCCCTGTCACCAAGCAGTCCCTGTCCCCCAGTGGGGACTGAGAAGGTCCCTATCCCACCCAAATATGCCCGGAGGACCTCCTCCAGCTCAGGGCACCAGCCCCGCCCGCACCGAGGCCTCTCAACTGCAGTCCTCTTCCTGCCGGCTCCTGCCACCAGGCACGCGGGCCCACCAGGCCACTGAAGACACCCCATCCTCCCAGGGGGTGTGGGCGTGGCTCAGACCTTCCCGGAAGACAGTGGTCCCGTCCCAGGTGGCAATTCCTTTCGTAGGCAGAGTCCCCTCCCATCGTACACCCCACAGGCAGGAGGTGCAGTGGCTGAGGCTGCGCACCTGTTTGGGGGGCCCGCGTGGGTGTCCGAGCCAGGTGCTCTCCTGCACACGCGGCGTCGGGACGTGTCTCTGTGTGTCCTTGTGCCTTGTCTGGAACGGCATGCCCGCCGGTGCTGGCCCAGGCCCGCCACGCCTGTGGGGTACAGCCCAGGGAGTCTGTGGGAGACTCTCAGCGTTCTCGACACATGTGAGCCTGGCCCGAATGTCGCGACTGTGTGGAAGTGAGCCCGACCCACAGCCGGGCCCAGTGTCTGTCGACACACTTGTGTGTCCCTCGGTGTGCTGGGGTCCGTGCTCGAGGCCCATGACGGTTCTCAGTGATGAGCTCTGATCTATCTCAAGCGCTTACTATGGGCTAGGAATTGTGCTGACCTCACAGGGTCCCGGGAGGTGGGTACTACCCCTCGCATCCCCATTTTGCAGATGGAGACTGAGGCTCAGAGAGGTTAAGTAATGAACGTAATAACTGGGGTTACGCTGGTTAGTTATACTAAGGTTACACTGGCTAGTAAGTGTCAGGTCTGTCAACGCAAGAGCCCACCCCACTAAGCCAGCGTGCTGTGCTGCTAGGTGGAGCACGGTAGGGACACGAGGGGCTCCTATAATACCTGTCAGCTTACAACAAGTCACTTAGTCTCTGCCCTCAAATGGGCTCCAAACTCCTTCTTTTCCTACCACCACCCATCCCAAAGCTGCTCAAATCTCCATTGTCCAGGGGGAAGGAGAGACAGGCTTGGGGCCAGGAGCTCAGTACCCCAAGGGAAAGCACTTGGGTGGAGTGTGTCTTTCATTTTCCGACTGCCTCTTGCAAGGGCCCTCAGCCAGCAAACCCTGGAGTCCAGCTCACAGCCTTCCATCCCCAGCTGTCCTCCGGGCCCTTTGTCTCCTGGGCCCGGCAATTCGGCCAGCTCTCCCTGGTCTCCCGGAACCCCAAGCAGCCTATGAGCCCCCCACGTTCTCCCAGGACCGGCCCCGGATGGTGACAGCCTGTGTCCGCCTGTACCAGCCTGTGCCTGCACCCCTGCACCAGGGCAGCTGGCCGGGGCCAGGCCTGGCTGGCTCAGGGTCCACAGGGCCAGCTCTAGGCCTGGCATAGCTCCACGCCGGCCTTGCACTTGACAAAAAGGCCTCCTCCATCCTGGGTATTCTAGAATGTGTCACAGGGCAGATGGTATGGGGAGACGACTGGCCCATGCAGCTCGTGAGCACATCCCCTGCTGCACTCAGCTGGGCAGGGAACTCAGCAAAGGTGGTGTTTTTATTCCTGCCTCCCCAGCACTTAGCACAATGCCTGGCACATGGTGTTAAATACGCAGTGGGAATGGACGCAGAACAAGGCTGCATGCCAACTGCCTCGTGTCAGGGAGGAAATAAGCTCCGACCTTTGACCCAGGCTCTGGGGGGTGGGGATGTGCGTTCACACAAGGCCTTAGCACGGAGCGGGCTTGGCTCAATGTACATCTGATGGGGTTGATCAGCCTCTAATGCTCCCCGAGGGCAACCCTAGGTGCTTCCTGGTACCAGCCCCGCCCCGACCCATGTCTCCTCTGAGGCTGCAGGTCTCAGGCCCCAGGGGGTGCCCAGGGCCCTTGAGCCCAGAAGTGACTGATAAAAGTCCAGGATTAAATCGAAGTTTAGGATGAACAGAGGGATTGTATTATCCATGATGTATGGTAATTACTTATGGTAAGAGAGATACCAGATAATTCTGACCACTGTGGGGTGGAGGTGAATGATCCAGGGTGCAGGGCTCCTGGTAGATCACCGGGAAACAAGGCAGGGCTGGGACACAAGACACAGACACACAGATACACACACACACAGAGGCATATATTCAATACACAAAGACCAGATATACTCATACACAGACACATGCATATACACAGAGACACAAGACCAGACCACACATGTACACAGGGACATAGAGACAGAACACACAGATACGCACAAACATCACACACATGCGTACACACGCACACACGCACACCCACCCCACTCTCTCCAGCACTGCTGGTGGGCAACAGCAGACGGGCAGCAGCAGACTCGTCCCTGGAGTCTCCAGCCCCGGCCGCAGGTCCCTGCCCGTCTGTTTCCGTTTTGCTCGGACACACTCAGGATAAGTGCCTGTCTCCCCGAGCCCACACCCTACCCCCTCGCTGAGCTCTCAAGACTGGCAGGCAGACAAAGGGCAGGAAGCAAACGATGACTGAGCACCTTCTCTGTGCCAGGCTCCGGACGGGGCACACCTGTGCCAAAGGGGTGTTTTCAAACTCTTCGGAGCTGCGGAAACCTTTGAGTAAAGGGAACCTCAGAGGGAAGTCCAGCAGATAAAGCAAGTATAAGTGGAGTTGCTCTGGCTGAAGTGGGGAGGGGGCCTGGTGCCCCATCTTCTCTCCACGCCCCTATCCCCACCGCTACCCGAAGGCAAGTCCAAACAGCCCCAAGACTGCCTCTGCAGGGCACTCTGTACCTCACTCCACACTCAGAACAGCTCTGCAAAGGAAGCGTTACGATCTCCACTGCGCAGATGAGAACACTGAGGTCCACCAGGGGAGAGAACTTGTCCAAGCTCCCAACACTGTTAGGAGATGAAGCCAAGGTCACCAACTCCTGTCCATCGATTCCAACGCCTGTTGTGGTTCCCAGTGCCCCAGTGGCTCCCTATCATGAGGACAGCTTCCTGCATTTGTGTACCATCCAGGGTCCTGTTTCTAGATTCTTCCATGGCTAAGCACCCTGCTGACCCCAGTAACCTGAGAGCATGTGTGAGAGTGTATGTGTGTATGAGAGAGAGGGAGGGAGTGTGTGAGTGAGAGACAATTTGTGTGAGAGGGCGTATGAGGGGTGTGTGTGTGTGTGCGTGCCCTGGGGTTGCCCTTGGGCAGCACTGAAGACTGGTCAGCCCACTGTGTGAGTGTGAGTGTGAGCATGTGACGTGCAGGCACACAATCACAGCTGTTCTCAAGCAGTTAAGTACAACACACGAGTGATACCTATTCTGCGCTGAGGGTGCTGGGGGCGTGTTGGACGGGCTGGAAGTGCTGAATCTCTGGGTTCAAGCCTGGAACTGAAAGTGGCAAGGATAGGGAGGGACAGGTGGAGAGGTGGCACCTGGCCCCCTTTCTGACACAGGGAGGTGGGTATGAGGCTGGAGTTGGGGCGGGGGAGGGAGTGCCATCTGTTTAAACACCACTCCCGCCACTCGAATCGGAACACCAAGCTTCTCAGCCTATATCCTCCCTGACGGGCCCTGGGCCCACTTCTCCCCTCTCTTCCCCCCACCCCCTGGCTGCTCCTTCGGTGCCAGCTGTGGCTGTTGGGAAGGCAGGAACGGGTGGTGGTGATCAATATTGAGGTTTAAGGGCATTTGGGAGCCCTCTATTTCCTGGGGAATAGAGCCCGCAGTGAGGCCGGGAGATCCTGAGCTTGCACCGGTCTTCGGACTCTGCACTGGCCCCAGAGGCAGACTCAGGTCATCAGCAGCCTGCCATCTCCCCCTCCCCACTCCCACCCAGGGGCAGCGTTCCCAGGCCCTCGGCCACCCTGCACTCTCTGGGAGAATCACAGTCTCAGAGCTGGAAGAGACGCTAGAGAGCACCCATTTTACAGATGAGGACGCTGAGGCCCAGAGATGGCATGGGTCTTGAAGCCAGTTAGTGGAAGAGCCCCCAGCCGGGCTCGCTCCCTCAACCTTAGATCACCTCCTTCTGCTCTTAGTTTTCTGCAAAGCAGGTAGCAGGGCAGAGAAGCGGAATATGCAGCAGGACGATCTGGCCCCCAGTAGCCTGGGAGCCCAGTGACCCAGACTCAGTCTGATAACCAAGAAGCAGGCCCCTGAGATCCCACACTCCCCCCACCCCAAACTGGGCAGGACAGCCTGGAGATGGGGAGTTGGTGGAAGGCTGGACCTGCTCTCCCCCCAGGATGAGGCCCCCCTCTCTCAGACTGATGGAGGGAGGCTCTGATTTGCTCTCGGTGCCCCCCAGGGAGCAGGTTCTTCAGGGCTCCAGGATCTAACCAAATCTCCGCTCATCTCGGCAAGAGGGAGGCTCCTCTAGGAGCTGCGTTAACTCTTTCGGCCCAGAAGGCCTGTCCAGGCCCACTAGCCCATCTGGTTGGGAAACCTTACTAAGGGGGCCAAGGTTATGGCTCCATCATGTACAGTACCTAAGTGCCTTACCTGGGGTCCAGGTGAGAGGGTGTGGGCGAATCAATGAAACCCCTCCTCACTGGTAGAAAAACAGGCTGGTTCCCAGAGACTTGCTGCAGCTCCCAGAGGGGCTTATTACCCCCAACCCAGGCAGCTGTGTGCGGGGCAGGGGAAAGCGGGCCCGATTCCTAGAAGATGTTACTAGTTCCCCAAACCCAGGCACGGGCCCTGCTCTCTTCTGGCCCTGCACTGAGAGCTATTACCGGGTGAGCAGGCGCTGGCTTCTTGCCTCCCAATTAGTCACTGCTTTCACTCCCTGAGCAACACCCTGCTGGCTGCATGGGAGGTGGGGTGAGGGTACAGGGCAGAGCCAGACTCGCAGGGGGCCAGCAGGAGGCACTCGGCCCTGGGAAGAGCTCCTTGGTAATGGCCAAGCCCCTTCCCCTGGGGCCCTGGGGAGGGTGAGAGCAATTCCAGCCCCTCCCCAGGCTGAGGCAAAAGCATCGCCGCTGACCCAGATGTACCTGGAGCTGGGAGGGGCGCTCCTCAGCTCAGAGTCCTCCCCCGCCTTTCTGCCTCCCTAGGTCCTTCTCAGCCTCCAGCCAGACTCTCCCTGTGCAGGGCTGAGGCTCCTCTCCTCCGCTCCCCACTTCTGCCTGGAATGCTCACCATGGGGACACCTGCCAGGAGGAAATCACACTTGCTAATGCTGGCCGCTGTGGCCCTTGTCTCCACTCCAGGTAAGAGGGCTTGTCTGGACTCCGAAGCCTAGCGGGCATGATCACAGCGTTATATCACTGCTATTATGTTAGTGATGTGACTACAGAAATAATTGACTGCACTGCGTGGCACTCCAGTTTGAGGCCATTTCCTTATAAAAGTTTCCTGTTTGTGGAGTTTACTTTCCCTTTGAGATTAGGAGGAGAGGGAATGAGTCTTTGTCGTATTGTAGATGATCCAGAGAGGGTGAGGGACTTGCCCTGGGTCACACAGCGAGACTATGGCACAACCAGATCTCCATGACATCAGCCCAGAGTTGCAGCCTCTTAAGGCTGCAAGATTAAATTTAAAATTAGTTGCTTAGTTGTACTAGCCACATTTCAAGGCCTCATAGCCGTATGGGATAGCACCGTTTATAGAATATTTCCATCATCACGGAAAGTTCTATTGGATAGTACTGCTCTAGGGTGCCCTGACCACACAACTCTGGGAGGGTTCCTCAGGACAACAGTGAAGCCTGGCAAATGGACCAAATGTGGAATGGGATCTGGGAAGAGATGAGGCAGAGCAGGGCGTGGCCCAGGAAAAAGGCAAGAGGGACCCAAGCAAAAGTTCTCATGCCAGGGGTGCTTCAAGTGGGGAGAGGGGAGGAAGGCGTTTGGCAGAAGGAAAAGGAGGGTACGGAAAACCGAGCAGTGCAGCACAAGGGGCCCGGGCTGGCTGGATTCTGGAGAGTGGGCTAGGGAGGCGGTATGGGATCCCCAGGCTGTCTGAGCTGGGGGAACCTTCCAACAGCCTGCTGCTGCTCGGAGGGGCCTACTGGAACCGCTGCTTGGCCTCTCCGCCCTGACCCTCAGCCCGGATCAATAGACGTTTCTTTTTTTCTTAAAGATCTCCGTGGGAGAAAGGGTACCCATCCTCTGGTGTCCTTCTGGAGTTCTAGCTATACCTCAGGCTCCACACCCCCACCCCCCACCCCACAGCCCCTGCAAGGCTGCAACCAGCACATTTTAAATTCTTCGTCTCACCAGGGAAGGACTCCACTGGCATAGTTTCAGATGTTCTCATTATGTCCTAACTGCCTCCCAACCCAGCATCCAAGTCAGTGAGGCTGCTGGGAAATAGGGGAGCCTCCCAGGCCCCCAGCTCCAGGCCTAGCTCCCAGTGCCAGGGCCCCCCAGATCTGGAGGAGCTGCTGGGCTGGGGAGCCCAGGCTGCAAGGGGCAGGAGACACCCACCCCAGAGAGAGTGGCGGACGTACCCGGGCTCCTCCGCGTTCCCCACCCTCAGGGTCAGTCAGTGCTGGGACCCCATCATCTGAGGTAAGCAGTATGTGCAGCCTCCGCGGTCCATAGACCCAGAGAGGCAGGAAGGCCAAGGGAGACGGGACCTGGTCTGCCACCTCCAGCAACCGCAGAGGCAGGAGCGGAACATCCCATGGCTCTTCCCACCCCCTAGGAAGGGGCCTCAGCTCTTGGCTGTCTTTGCGCACCTACCCTGGGGAGGCAGCTTCGGATTCCTGCACCCCAGTGCAAAGACGGGCAGCACGGCTTCCCCTCCACAGTCTCAGCTCCCTAATCTCCTTCCTCCATGAGATCCTGAAACCTGTGTTTGGGGGAGCAGAGTTGTCAGGATAGGGATTCAGGAGAGAATCAGAGAGGATGCCGAACAAGGACAGCACAGAGTGGGTGGCTTTCCCTGGGAGTGTGTGTGTGTGAGAGAGAGAGAGAGAGAGCGAGAGAGAGAGAGAGAGAGAGAGAGAGAGAGAAAGTGCATGTGTGGGTGGATGTGTGTGTAGCCTCAGAGGGAGGTGTGGGGTGAGTGCGGGTGTGTCTGTGGATGTTTGAGAGGGTGGAGATGTGAGTGCGTTATTATTGCATGGGGGGCATGCTACATTTGGGGGGATGATGAACGTGTATAGAAGGCCTTACACACAGCGCATGGCTCTCAACTCTATCCACTCCTCAGAATGCCCGTGAGGCCCTTTTAAAATCTAGATTCCTGGGCCTCACTCCTAGAGATTCTGATTCGGGACCTCCAGGATAGAGCAGCATCTCTGATGGTCCTGATGGGAAACTGAAGTCAAGAATTCTGAGCCCTGTGGTTAAGGACGCTGGCTATGGGGGGAGGCTGGCCAGGGTCCACACCCCTAGATCTGCTCCTTCTCTGTGTGACTTGGGGCAAGTTATTTAACCTTCGAAGTCTCAGTTTTCACATTAGCCAAACGAGAAAATGGCACTGGCTACTTTGTAAAGAGGTTATGAGAAGGAAATGTGGAGCATGGTATTTGGTAAAGAGTTAGCCCTCGATAAATAGCATCTATTCTGTTATTATGAATGCCTAGATGTAGATATAAATAAGTATATGTGGACATTTGTAGCCCTACGTGCATGGGAACGGGTGTGTGTATAAATGTGTGTATCTGACTACTGGAGTAGCTTAGAGAGTCATGTATGTATATATGTGTGATGTCTGTGTGCATATAAGGAAGTGTGTATACGTGAGAGGTGGAAAGTATGTGTCTGTGGATATTGGGTGAGGGTGTGTATATGGCTGAATGCCGGAGAGAAAGCTTTTTCTGGAAGCTTAAAGTATCAGTGTGCCCCGGGCCCACTCAGCCACCATCCGCCCCCCTCCCCCCCCCCCCCACCATCCAGACAGAGTTACTGGAAGCTGCTATTATGCAAGGTTGTTCCCAGCAGCCTGGCTGCCTCCGCTACCCCTCCTTTCCCTCCCCTCCCGGCAGTCCCAGCTGGGGCAGGGGTCCCTACCCTCCACCACCATCATTAACTTAGGATTAAGCTGGGCTCTCCAGCCGAGAGGATGCGCTGCCATCTCCGAGGCCTGGGGCGGCGATGAGGGACAGTGATGGGTGGTGGGGAGGGCGGATGGGGGATGCCATTTCAGGGAGCCCTGCCTCCTTCCTCATTCTGAGAGCTGCTTGACAGCTGCCATCACTCCCAGGGGTCCAAGGCTGGGCCTCAGCTGTGGCACGGGGCCCACCCCCACCCCTGGACCAGGGCTGACAGCTGGATGCACCGGGAGAGCAGGCACTAATTGGTTAATGGGGATCCCCCACGACCCACCAAGGAGGGCCTGAACTCAGCTTCATGGAGGGTTAGGAGCCAATTAGGGGTGGCCTGGCTCCTGCCTGACACCACAAAGGCAAAGAATGACCGGCCACACCAGTCCGCAGACAGAGGCAGATGTGAAACACTGCCCTCTGCCTCCCAGAGCCTGCCCCGGTGAGCCTGGACAAGGGGACATGGAGAGCAAGGCATCTGCCCCGGGAGGGGGCCAGGCAGGAAAATGCCATTTGCATGCGGGATACCCATCTGCCCAGCAAATTCAGGAACCCGAGGTCTAGAGCTGCGCGTGCCACAGGCTTGCCCTGTGACTGTGGGCAAGTCGCTCCCTTTTCTGGGCCTCTCTTTCTTGAAATGTCACAATGGAATTTTATAAAATGCCCCAAAGCAACGTGTACGTCATCCACCCACCACTGAGCCTTCCTCTTCCCCTGACCCCCCCCCACCCGGCCCCCTCACTTGGGTCCAGGAGACAGTGGCTGAGTACACAGCCTGTGTCAAGCTGAACCCTGCTACAGACCCTGGGAGGGGGGTTCATCTTCTTTCCATTTCACAGGTGAAGACGCTGAGGCTTAGAAGGGTCCTGTAACAGCTAATAGAGGCCCAGGGCCAGAGCACGTTCTCTCAGGACGCCCTCCCCAGAAGGAACACTAGGCTCCAGGGCCACACCTCCTCTCTCCCCCTTTTTAGCCAGTGGCTTCCATGCATCTCTCAAGGCCCATCTCACACCCTGCAGGTCAGCTCTTCCATGAGTCCCCTGACTGCTTCCACTCCGAGGGTCCCTGCTCTTGAACCTAAACCACTATTATGGCTCTCACCTACTGTCAGTTTTCTGTCTTCCTCCCTGGGTCGCAAGCTCCTTGAGGAAGAGGGACTGTGTCTTACTCATTTTGCTACACAGGGCCTCGCCCAGTGCTAAGTATACAGCAGGTACTCAATATCTGAGTATAGGAGGGGTGACTGACTGAACTAAGTGACTAGGTGGGGTCTGCCCAACCTATTGAAATTCAAATTTTAATTAATTATAATCAAATAAAATTTAAAATCTGGTTCCTCAGCTGCACTAGCCATATTTCAGGGGCACAGTGGCTAATGGCAAATAGCTACTGTACTGGACAGGGCAGAAAATGGAACCTTTCCATCACTGCCAAAAGTTCTATTGGACAGCGCTGCCCTGGAGGCCAGGCTCCAGCTGGCCCCTAGGCCCTGAGACCTCTGGTGGTGTCCCCCATCTGCAGCTTGGAGCTCAGCCTGGGGATCCCCGGCCACCTTTGGGCCTGTCTTTGAAGACCAGCCCCTCGGTCTGCTATTCCCAGAAGAGTCCACCGAGGAAAAGGTGACACTGGCATGCCGTGCCCGGGCCAGCCCTCCGGCCACCTACAGGTGAGACCCTCGCAGTGGTGCTGGGAGGCCCTGGGCAGTGGGCAATTTTTCGTCACATCAGCCCCTCTCCGCCCCCACTGCAGGTGGAAGATGAATGGCACCGAGATGAAGCTGGAGCCAGGCTCCCGCCACCAGCTGGTCGGGGGCAACCTGGTCATCATGAACCCCACCAAAGCCCAGGACGCCGGCGTCTACCAGTGCCTGGCCTCCAACCCAGTGGGCACCGTCGTCAGCAGGGAGGCTGTCCTCCGCTTTGGCTGTGAGCCCCACGGGGTGCCGGGACGCTTTGGGGTAGAGAAGACAGGGCTGGAAAAAGTGTCCAGAAGGGCGGGTGACTACTTCCCCATGGAGCCTGAGCTGGGGAGGGAGGGTCCCGCAGGCTTGGAGGACAGCGCCTGAGCACAGGGTCTCCACCTCCAGTCCTGCAGGAATTCTCCAAGGAGGAGCGAGACCCAGTGAAAACCCACGAAGGCTGGGGTGTGATGTTGCCCTGTAACCCACCCGCCCACTACCCAGGTGAGTCAGGCCCCTGGGCCATGTTAGACAGAGGGCACAGGAGGGGCTTCTGGCCGCTCAGCAGAAGAGGGATGGAATAAGAGGTGGTGAGTGACCCTTGGAAGCACTGATCCCGGGGTGCCCAACTCTAAATGATTCTGTGCCCCACCCCCCATCAGACTGGGAGGTCCCCAAGGGCAGGGGCTGTTTCCCCAGCAGACAGCACTCGCTGAGGGCAGAGATAAAGTCGCATCTTCCCTCTAGGTCTCCCCTCAGCCCCAGTTCAGAGCACAGGGGCTCTCAGGACAGGGTCTACGGATCCCCAGCAGCGCGTTGAGGTCCTACCCAGAGTTGCTCCATTAGCCCAGCACCCCCGGTTTCCTCAAACTCCCCATTCCTAGGCTTGTCCTACCGCTGGCTCCTCAACGAGTTCCCCAACTTCATCCCTACGGATGGGCGTCACTTCGTGTCCCAGACCACAGGGAACCTGTACATTGCCCGGACCAATGCCTCAGACTTGGGCAACTACTCCTGCCTGGCCACAAGCCACATGGATTTCTCCACCAAGAGCGTCTTCAGCAAGTTTGCTCAGCTCAACCTGGCTGCGGAAGGTCAGGGTCAGCGGGCAAGGCGAGGAGGAGGGAGCTGAAGGGGTCAAGGGGTATTGGGAAAGGGGGTCTTCCCTTTGAAGTTGTGAAGAGCAGCTCAAAGGGCACAGGGTCTGGGCCTGGACCCCAGGGTCTTCCTGCTACATGGCCTCAGACCCTTGCTGCATGCCCCCAAGCGGAAAGGGAGTCAAGAAAGTGTGGGCTCTGAGTTGTGCTGAGATCCTAAGCACAGGAGCACCCGATCTGGATCTGATGTGTGAACCCTCTCTCCCCAGACACCAGGCTCTTTGCCCCCAGCATCAAGGCCCGGTTCCCAGCAGAGACCTATGCGCTGGTGGGGCAGCAGGTCACCCTGGAGTGCTTCGCCTTCGGGAAGTGAGTGGTGGGGGAGGGAGGAGACAGGCCAGGGCACAGCCTCTCAGAGCCCCTCAGGGAGAGGGCAGGCAGGGCCGGCTCTCAGTCATCTCGGTGCCTTCGCAGGGTCTAGCAGAGTGCCGGACCCACGGTGGGTAGCAACCGCCACTCACTGAGCACTAACCCTCTGGGGGAGACATCTTCCCAGCAACGTGCATGATAGGCTCAGGCAGCTTGTACAACACCCCAGGCTGGGGGCAGGTAGCATGGTGCGTGGACCCCAACCCAGCCTGCCTCGTTCAACTACTAGCTCTGTCACTTGCTGGCTGGGAGACCTTGGGTAAACCACTTAACCTCTCTGTGCCTCGGTTTCCCTATTTGTACATGGTGATAATAATAGTACCTACCTCATGGGGTCGTTATGAGGATTGAATGAACTAATATATGTACAGTGCTTAGAATAGCATCTGGTATTTAGTAAGTATTCTGTGGATGCTAACAGTTATCTCTTAAAATAGAAAATGTATAATAGAACTCTTACTCTCTCAGAAAAAGGACTCACTGGAACAGGGCTAAGCAAATAGCAGGTACTCAATAAATGTTTGTAGAATGAATGAAAGAATGTGATTTGTGCATTGGTCCCCTCCTCCCTCACATATCTCCTGTGGTTACCCAAGATGCCCCCTGCTTTGTGGAAAGTTATTGGGCTTCCAGAAAATCCATATTTAAAACACATGAAGGGTAATGCGTTACCTTGTAAGACTCACCGATACCTCAGTCCATTTTAGTACACAGATTACTAACAACTTAATCCCCTTTGAAAAGTAGAGGCAAGGCCCTGTTGGGGAGAGGAGGAAGGGGACCCATAAAGAACCGGATTGCAGGCCGCTGCTGAGGAGGGCAGGCCCAGAAGAGGCCAGGGCAGGGTGGGGTCAGCCATGAGGGCAAGTCAGCTTCAGGGAACAGACCACCTGTGCTCTGAGCCTCCCTGGGAGAGGCCCCTCCTCCTCTCCTGGCCGCTCTCCCTGTCTCTTCCCGGCCCTCCTCCCCGTCGTCCCCACCTGCCCAGCATCTCAGGGGGACCTGGGTTGGGGGAGGAGTTGCAGGCACAAGGGAGTCTGCCTAGCTCAACCCACCCCCTCTGGCTTTGTCTCCCCTGCCAGCCCCGTCCCCAGGATCAAGTGGCGCAAAGTGGATGGCTCCTTGTCCCCACAGTGGGCCACAGCCGAGCCCACCCTGCAGATCCCCAGCGTAGGCTTCGAGGACGAAGGCACCTACGAGTGTGAGGCGGAGAACTCCAAGGGCCGCGACACCGTCCAGGGCCGCATCATCGTGCAGGGTACAGAGCCGGACACCCTCGCCGCCTGCCTTCCCCTGTCCTTGAGGAAGCCGACCCAGCAGTCAGGGAGGAGATTAGGCAGCCCCTTGCTGAAACTTTCCTGCCCACGGGGTGCACTGGGTGGGTATGGGACCAGACGAGGCTGGTGCTGTGGTCAGCTCAGAGCTTCAGTCAAGGTTGCAGAAAGCACATGGAAAGCATTAGAATGACTTAAGTCGCTAAAAGAGTTACTGGCGGTGCCAGTTGTCTTGAACCTGCTTCTCCCCACCCCGGAATGCGGCTGGCGCCCTCTGCTGTCTGGCGCAGGAGCTGCAGCCCTGCAAATCCAGTCCAGTTAATTCGCGGAGCTCCTCCCAGCTCCTCCCCAGCCCCTCCCCAGCCTTGCTCTCCCTTGCTCCCCGCAGCTCAGCCCGAGTGGCTCAAGGTGATCTCAGACATGGAGGCTGACATCGGTTCCAACCTGCACTGGGAATGCGCAGCCGCCGGCAAGCCCCGGCCCACAGTGCGCTGGCTTCGGGATGGGGATCCTCTGGCCTCCCAGGTAGGAGACCTGGGGCTTCCTTCCACACACACAGCACACCTTCCTCTGCTCACCTGGTTCCCTCACCCTCCAGATCTCCTCCCCTTCCGCACACTGGCAACCTTTCTGGGCCAATTAGGGTGCCACAGCGTAGTTCTAGGTGCTTCTCTCCATCCCAGAGTCACATGGCCTCAGGCTGGTCAACTGGATAGAGTCTGGAGGGTCCAGGGACCTGAGTTCAGGCCCAACTCAGCCACAAAAGCACTATGTGGTCCTGAGTGTGTCACCTGCCCCTCTGGCTTCCGGGTGCAGACGTGTGGGGAGGCCAGGGGAATCTGTGCGTCCTGGGATTCCAGGTGGCCCTGGATAGGACTGGGCATACAGGCGCCCCCTCCAGGCAGCCCGGTCTCCACTGCATCCACCCCATAAGCCCCCACCCAGTGGTCCTGATCTTCTGCACAGGCCCGGGTAGAAGTGCTGGCCGGAGACTTGCGATTCTCCAAGCTGAGCCTGGAGGACTCAGGCATGTACCAGTGTGTGGCGGAGAACAAGCACGGCACCATCTACGCCAGTGCCGAGCTGGCCGTGCAAGGTAAGGGGCCCAGGGAGAGAGGACATCCCCGGGGACACCCAGGTTGGGGGCGTTAGGGGTTGTGAGTCGCAGCATTTCTAAATGCACATGCTCACCTGGCAGTTTTCCTTAGTTTTCCAACAGCTTCTGAGTAGAACTCAGGGATTTAAGACAGGAGATGAGACACTAGATGGAGCTCCCAGAGGACAGGGTCTCTGGCTTGACCCGCGTCTGACGTGGAAAAGGAAATGTCTGCCGCCATGAAAAAAAAGTGGCAAAAGTCACTGAAAGCCAAATCAGCTAGATTTGGGTTTAATGCAGCCCCTTTGCCTGTGTGACCTTCGGCAAGTTATTAATCTCTTTGTGTTTCAGTTTCTTGAATAATAAAATGTGGGCAATAATAGCCCAGCCCTCATCCAGCTGCTGTGGGGATGAAAGGAGATGGTAGAGCTAAAGCGTAAGGAACCTGCCCATCACATAACAGGTGCCCAGTAAATGTCAGCTAGTCCAGTATCCTTAGATGTGTGACTTAAGCTTGTAGTCTGTTTCCTCATCTGTAAAATGGACAGAACGGTACCTACCTCATCCAGTTGTAGTGAGGCTTAACTAAGACTCATTCATTCATTCAACCAATATTTCTTCAACACCTCCTAAGAAGTGAACACGAAAAATAAGGTCTCTGCCTTCAAGTATCTTACAATCCAGTGGAGAGAGGGGGGCAAATAAACACAAAATCAAACAATTAAATAAGATAATTTCAGACAGCCATAAAAAATACAGTAAAGAAAATCCCGCAGAGTGCTGTGGGTAAGGTGGGCCAGTTAGAGGGGATGGTCAGGGAAGACCTCTCTGAAGAAGTTGCATTTGGGATGTGAACCAACCATGTGAAGATCTGGGGGCTTTCCAAGCGAAATGTATAGTAAGTGCAAAGGTCCTGAGGCAGGAAAAATCATGTCATCTTCACGGAACCAGAAAAAGAAGAGGAAAAAAATGGCCCAGGTGATAGAGCACAATAAGTGAGGGAAGGAATGGAGCAAGATGTGATCTGAGAGGTAGGGACTCCTTTGTGAGCCCTTGGGAGGCGTTGGACTTCATTCTGAGTGTCTGTTTCGTGTTTTTAAAATGATATTCCTGGCAGCTGGGTGGAGAAGAGATTGTAGAAAGAAAATGCAAAATCAGGAAGGCCAACCAGCAGAGATCTGGTGGCAGTGGGGGTGATGAGGAGGCGCTGGATCCTGGCTATTTTGGAAGTGGTGCTGCTAGGGGGTCACTTGTGGATTGGCCATAGAGGGAACATAAAATGTTTAACATGTAGCCAGGTGACATCTGACGCCAGGGCAACGAGTGCTGGTTCGATTCCCTGCGTGACTGTGGGGCGCTCCCCCTTCCTTCCAGCACTTGCCCCTGACTTTAGGCTGAATCCTGTAAGGCGTCTGATCCCCGCAGCCCGAGGGGGAGAGATCGTTATCCCCTGTCAGCCCAGGGCAGCTCCGAAGGCCGTGGTGCTCTGGAGCAAAGGCACTGAGATTTTGGTCAACAGCAGCAGGTACCAGCCCCACCCCACCTGAGCAATTCCTGCTCACCCTCTCTCTCCCTGGAGGTGAGTCCCCTTCCCGTGACTACAGTGTGTCACTGGGTTGGCCAGATCTGCTCTGTCCTTGCTGCAGAGTGACTGTAACTCCGGATGGCACCTTGATCATAAGAAACATCAGTCGGTCAGATGAAGGCAAATATACCTGCTTTGCTGAGAATTTCATGGGCAAAGCCAACAGCACGGGCATCCTGTCTGTGCGAGGTAAGGACCATGGTTTGGCTGAGGTTGGTGACTCAGCCACCACGGGGTGCCGTCCCTCCTCGCCATTGGGCTCTTGTGTTCCCATGTTCCTCCTAGTTTGTTTGTTTGTTTGTTTTGCGGTACACGGGCCTCTCACTGTTGTGGCCTCTCCCGTTGCGGAGCACAGGCTCCGGACGAGCAGGCTCAGCAGCCGTGGCTCACGGGCCCAGCCACTCCGTGGCATGTGGGATCTTCCCGGACCGGGGCACGAACCCGTGTCCCCTGCATCGGCAGGCGGACTCTCAACCACTGTGCCACCAGGGAAGCCCCTAGTATGGTTTTGAGGCTACCCCAGGATTCGGTTTCTCTTGGGACTGCCCCCAAACACCGCCATCCGGGATATGCTCCTGCCTCCCTCCCACGCACTCGTGGGGCTGCTGGGAGGTCAGGATGCTGTTGGCCACGCTGCCTGTTCTCTTTCCTGGGGCTCAAGACAGAGCCTCTCACCCTGCCCTGCCACCCCTGCCTGGGCCTACTTCCTCCCCTTCCACTCAGGGGCCCTTTGTCTTGGTAGATGCAACCAAGATCACTCTAGCCCCCTCCAGTGCCGACATCAACTTGGGAGATAACCTGACCCTGCAGTGCCACGCCTCCCACGACCCCACCATGGACCTCACCTTCATCTGGACCCTGGATGACTTCCCCATCGATTTCGACAAGCCTGGGGGTCACTACCGAAGGGCCAGTGTGGTAAGGCCTGAGGCCAGAGAACCCAGGGCTCTTCTCTCCTTCTGGGCAGACAAGGGACCCACGAGAGCCATCAACACCCCCAAAGCTTTTCCCCTTTCCCCCAGGAATGCCATGATGGCAAGCTCATCCCTGGGTTCATAAGCACCCTCCCTTAGACGGGCAGTTCCCTGGATTCCACCCGACGTCTATGCATTTAGAAGAGGGTTAGGGTCAAACCTGGAATTTCACACACCGAGCAAGACTCACTCCCCTACTCTTGTTATCCTGCCCCCCAGCGCAGATGATATCACTAACTTGAACCATCACTGACTGTCTTCTGTAAAAAAAATGTCGTTTAATCCCCAGTGGTACCAAGTAGAGACTAGCTGATCCCTCCCACGGAACAGAGAGGAAGAGCGAGGTGCAAGGGGTCTGGGGAAGTAACAGAGCAGGGGACTCTGAGCCCCGCCTCCTGTCCCCTGACTCATGCACTAGCCAGGGCTGCTTCCTCTGACCCGCCCCGCTTCCTGTCCCCCGTGTGCAGAAGGAGACGGTTGGGGATCTGACCATCCTGAACGCCCAGCTGCGCCACGGTGGGAAGTACACATGCATGGCCCAGACGGTGGTGGACAGTGCATCTAAGGAGGCCACAGTCCTGGTCCGAGGTGATGGGTTTCCCACCCCACCCCCACCGTGACACCCTCAGAGGCCAGCTGGGCTATTCTGACCTTCGCTCCCTAACTAACTCCCACCTCTCCCTGAAAGCCGTGGGAAGGGCTCCTAACAAGTCTGTTGAGCTGAACTCATCCCGTGGTTCTTCGCAGGTCCTAAATGAATAAAATATTCTTTCTCCAAAGCTAAAATTGTAAAAAAATCCACTCCACCACATCCCAAGACTGGAGAACTTGCTGAGGCCAGAAGTTTCAAAGCCTCATGCTGGGAAATCTATACACATCTCTGTGAGAGAGCCTCTGTGACCCCTCCAGCCTTGGACACATCCTTCCTCCTCAAAACACCCCATCTGCCACTCACTACTGCCCCCATTCCTTGCCCTCCCAACCCGGTGTATGTTTCCTGCGCCCTCTGCTGCTCCCTCTTGGTACTGCACCAGCCCAAGCGAGCCTGAAGGAGGTTGGCTCAAATTTGTTGCTCTGACCTCTTGGTGCAGGTCCGCCAGGTCCCCCAGGAGGCGTGGTTGTGAGAGACATCGGTGACACCACTGTCCAGCTCAGTTGGAGCCGTGGCTTTGACAACCACAGCCCCATTGCCAAGTACACCCTGCAAGCTCGTACTCTACCTGCAGGGAAGTGGAAGCAGGTTCGGACCAGTAAGTGTGAGGCCCCACCCAGGTCAGTACTGATTAGGCCTGGCTGTAGGGGGGCGAGGGGGGGTGCTGGGGGTCAGAGGCCAAGGCTGAGCCTGGAGCTTCGAAGAGGGACAAGTGTAGACCCCCTGCCTGCAGGGAGCTCCCAGGCCATTAGGCAAGATGGTCACACAGGCGGCAGAAGAATGGGGAGAGGCTTGGAGAGGGAGGCACTCAGTCTGCACCCTTGAAGCACTGGCAGGACTATTAATGGGGCAATGAAAACATTCGTGGGGGTGTGGGATGCACACAACATCTTACAAAGGCTCCAAGGCAGGGAGGTCTACGAGTTTCCCAATCATTCCTGAAAAAGGTATTGAACTGTTAATATAGCGGGTACCACCGTGAGAGCTGGGTATAAAAAAGTGATTCATACCCAGTCCCTGCCCTTTCCATCTAGATCAGTAAATGAAGTGCAGAACACTGACTCCCTGGTGCCTTGCAGATCCCGCCAACATCGAGGGCAACGCCGAGACCGCCCAGGTGCTGGGCCTCACGCCCTGGATGGATTATGAGTTCCGGGTCTTAGCCAGCAACATCCTGGGCACTGGGGAGCCCAGTGGGCCCTCCAGCAACATCCGGACCAAGGAAGCAGGTCAGAGCCCTGGGTGAGAAGTAATGTCAGGGCACAGACCCTAGCCCTCCTTAAAGGGAGCCCCAAGCAAGCAGCAATTACATGGAGTTCCAACCCTGCTCACCAGGCTTCGGACTCTAACAAAACAGATGAGAAAGAAACACAAGTCAGAGCAAGGCCGCAACACTGCACAACGTACTGTGCCTTGGGCCACAGCCTGTCAGGGCTGGAAGCCATCCAGTCCAAACCACTCATTTAAAAAACAGGCCAACCTTACAACTGCATGTGAATCTACAATTGTCTCAAAGTAAAGAGTTTAATTTTTAAAAAAAATGGAAAAACCATTCCATGTGAAGGAAGGGTCACACTGGCAGAGCCTGGACTTACCCAGGACCATGGGGTGATGGGCAGATATCCTCCCTGGAAGTGCACGAGCTGCAGGAATCAGTTAATGAGGAAGGTGTGTGTGTGTGTGTGTGTGTGTGTGTGTGTGTGTGTGTGTGTGTGTGTGTGTGTGTGTGTGTGTGTGTGTGTGTGTGTGTGTGTGTGTGTTCAGGGCACTAAGTAAGCAGCTGGTGCTCTAAGTCCTTCTTTAGATGGTTTCTTTGGGAGCAGGAAGAATGGACAATCTGCCCACAACCCTCCCTGAAAGGCAGGTAGGTGTCAGAACCTGAGTGGGGAAGGAAGGGAAGAGGTGAAGGGGAAGGCCCAGAATGAGAGCCCTGGGATCCTGAGACCAGCAGCATGGAATCAGGACCTGCCTCCCCTCCATACCCACCCAGGCCTGCCCCACTGAATGTGTAATGAGGGTCTGCCTTTTTGTGTCCATAAACATGGTTTCCTGTGTGCCCCATGCTGACTCTCCAGGCTCTTTCTGGAATCATTCAATATTTTTTACTTGTACCTCTCCTGAGTAAAGAATTCCAGAAGGAGCACTTTCTTTGATTGAACTTCTTGGACAGTCAAAGGGTGAGGGGTGGTCTCCTTCACTGTAGTATCCAGGAGTTGAGCACAAAGACAGCTATGATGCAGAAGAAAGATGATGAGATTTCAAATCAGAAGAGCTGAGTTCAAATTCAAACTGTGACATTTATTAGCTGTGTGACTTCAGGCAAGTCACTTAACTGCTCTGGGCCTCAATCTTTCCACTCTGAAAAGGGTAATATTAATGCCTACCTCACAGGATCAAATGGGTAATGTGTTTAAGTGCCCTTTGCAAATGAGAAGGCCCTAAAGTATCATCAGAACGAAGTGATAAGTGTCCAGTTGCTGGATCATCTACAGAAATATTTTAACCCTCAGCCAAGTTACCCCCTGCCAAGCTTCACGATCTAATTAAATGCATTCTTGTTTTAATATCAGCCTTTTGAATACTAGAGACAAGTAGGAAATTAAGTCTGCCATGAAAATAAAAAAATAAAATAATAGAACAACCTGTAACCCAAAAGAAATGTTTTTTGGATTAACTGCAGTTCTGAATTATTTATTCCCCTTAATTTAAAGCAAATTAGAGTTGGTCTCTGCTACTTAGTTTAAACCAACAAGAGGGATCAAGATAATGATCATTTATGGAGTGTATACTATATGTATATGCTAGCCACTGTCTTGTTTAATTTTATTCTTCTTACAGCCTTTGAGAGAAACATTATTATCCTTATCTTACAGAGAGGGGAATCAGAGGCTCAGAGAGGTTAAGTAACTCGTCCAGAGAAACTCAGCTAGTAAGTGGCAGAGGTGGAATCTGATCTCAGGTCTGCTTGACTCCAAAGCCCACGTCCAGAGGGACTCTTGAAAGACAAAACCAGGTCCCATTGGAATAGTTTCAGAAGGATAGGTGTTAACTCTTCTCTAAATGTTTGGTAGAACTCACCTGTGAAGCCATCTGGTCCTGGACTCTTGTTTGTTGGGAGTTTTTAAATTACTGATTCAATTTCAGTACTGGTAATTGATCTGTTCATAGTTTCTATTTCTCCCTGGTTCCGGTTCAGTCTTGGGAGATTGTACTTTTCTAAGAATTTGTCCATTTCTTCTAGGTTGTCCATTTTATTGGCGTGTAGCCAGGGCCCACTGGAAGGGTGTCCTTGTCCTAGGATGCTTTTTGGTCTCAGACTCAGAGCTTTTGTTCCCTCACTGCCCATTAACTGTCTGTGTCCCTTGGCCCTGACAGCCCCCTCGGTGGCACCCTCAGGTCTCAGAGGAGGCGGTGGAGCCCCTGGAGAGCTCATTGTCAACTGGACGGTAAGCTGCAAGGACAGAGGCAGGGCTATGCCTCCAGTTCTCTGGGGGGACAAGTTCTACCCCACCCTCACCCCCACCCGCACCTGGTGGGACTCGTCTCAGGAGTTGAGCAGCATGCAGAGAGGACCCAGACAGAGCCACTGCACGGTCCTGACTCCAGAGCAGACAAGGTCCCTCCCCTCCCCTGGTACCCACTGCAGGATGGAACCACCGCAGCCCTGGGGCCACCCCTCTTGGTGAAGGCTGGGTGGGGCTGGAGGACGGGCAGGAAAACGCAGCCGCGGCCCCTCGCCCATGCCACGCTCTTGCCCCTCAGCCCATGTCCCGGGAGTACCAGAACGGAGACGGCTTCGGCTACCTGCTGTCCTTCCGCAGGCAGGGCAGCACTAGCTGGCAGACCGCGCGGGTGCCCGGCGCCGATGCCCAGTACTTCGTCTACAGCAACGAGAGCGTCCGGCCTTACACCCCCTTTGAGGTCAAGATCCGCAGCTACAACCACCGCGGGGATGGGCCTGAGAGCCTCACCGCGATTGTGTACTCGGCTGAGGAAGGTGGGCCACCCCGGGGCCCATGCGGCATCCCCACCCCAGCAGCGTGTCCACGGGGTGTAGGGTGCGGGAGCGCTCCTCACACCCCTGCTAGGTTCCGCAGGTGGGGTGGAGAGGACACCTGGCTTCTAAGCCACTGGCTTCCTTCCTAGCCCTTGCTACCTCGTCTCCCCTCAGGCCTAGAGGAGGGAGGCTCTCTGGAAAGAGAAGTGGGCCCCGGGGGATGCTCTGCACCCTGCACCCTGGGCTCCATAAAATCCTAAGAGGGGGCAGTCCCAGCTGGCAGCTGCTCTGTAGGGTACAGGGAGTGCCCGGGAACCCAAACCCATTCTGTGTCGGTCTTCAGAACCCA
The DNA here is from genome assembly GCF_951394435.1 of Stenella coeruleoalba. Lineage (NCBI taxonomy): Eukaryota > Metazoa > Chordata > Mammalia > Artiodactyla > Delphinidae > Stenella > Stenella coeruleoalba. The sequence goes on from NC_137169.1 coordinate 161,106,201, forward strand.
GGGTGGCCCCTACCAAGGTCTGGGCCAAAGGGGTCTCATCCTCAGAGATGAACGTGACCTGGGAACCGGTGCGGCAGGACATGAATGGTATCCTCCTGGGGTATGAGGTGAGCACTGACCTGGGCTGGGAGAGGAAGGGGTCGGGGGGTCAAGGCGCGGGGGCACCTCATGGCTTGCTAGTCCTCCTCCTGGAATCACTCATTCACTAACCAGGCACACAGCACGCAGTCTATGCAGCACCATGGACGCAACCTCAGCTAAGCCCCTCTAGCTGATGCCTGTGGACAGCCTTGAAGTTACTGCTTGGCTCGAGCCGGCACTGGACGCTGTGGGAGCCCAGGGGAGGAGGAGTAGGTCCTGGAAGGGGCGTAGCCTGCCCGTTTCATGCCAGAGCCCAGTTAGCCTGGCATCCTCAGGGCTGCAGAGAACAGCATGGCCTCCTCTATGTACCAGCCGCTCATCCTGTCCCTGAGGAACTCTGGGCCCAGCAGTTTCTGACCCAAGACTTGGGCCCACTGGTGACTCCACACTGGGGTACATGCGGGGGTGGATGGAGAGTGAGAAAGCGAGAGGAAGGGAAAGAAGGGCAAGCAGGAAATGTCATTGTCTAAGGGAGAATCATCATACTAGTGATGTTGCCAGTTCCATTCAGGAGAGTCAGCTCTGGGCTTTAGCACAATGGGTTAGGCGAGCCCCACTGAGGAGATAGCTGCAAACTCTGCCATTGATTTGGAAGAATATCTAGAAGGCCTTGGTGTTACGAGGTCTATGACAATGGGTTTGCATTTACTCCGCAGCCCTCATAAGCTTGCTGGAGTGAGGGCTGGGGGACTACTTTGCAAGTACAATGTGCGTTTCATAGCCTTTAACAGAGTCCCCACGGGATTCCTTGAATTAATTAAATGGGGTTGGTTTCAGCAGGCCATCGCTAGGTTGAGTCAGTGCCCACACCCCCGCTCCCTCGTTCAGCCCACGTATTAAGCTCTCTCGTTGGACTGGGCACTCTGCTGGGCACCAAGAAGGGAGCAGCCACTTACACCAACTTGTCCCTGCTCCCTTGGAGCTCATGATCTAGTGTCTAGGTTCTGAGACCCGAGACTGAGTTACAAGCACCAGCAAGGAGCAGGATGCAGGTGTCCAGAGCCAGGGTCAGGGTAGCCCCGAGGTCCTGGGTTTGACTGCTGACCCTAGGGTACCCCTGCCCCCTTCAGATCCGCTACTGGAAAGCTGGGGACAAAGAAGCAGCTGCTGACCGAGTGAGGACAGCAGGGCTAGACACCAGTGCCCTAGTCACCGGCCTACACTACAACACCAAGTACCACGTGACTGTGCGGGCCTACAACCGGGCCGGCACTGGGCCTGCCAGCCCTTCCGCCAATGCCACGACCGTGAAGCCCCGTGAGTCCGTCAGCCTGGGTGGGGGTTGGGCGGTATATTTTGGAGGCGGTGCCTCTAGGATCACTCTTTCCCCGAAAGACAAATGCTCCAGCCCACAAGCCCTGGGCAGGACAGAAACGAGGCAGCACGTCTAATAATAACGAGGGAATGGAATTCATGGCCTCTGAATTGCCTCCCTTTTCTCCAAACTTTGTTGGAGTGTGTTTCTCAGGCAGCGGTGACAGAATGTTCTGGGTCCAACTGCTTTGGGAAGACATCTAGAAAAAGGCTGGCTAAAAGCAAGGGGGTGAGTGGTGGGGAAACATTGGGAAGTCTCCCCAACTCTCTCCCTCCTCTGGCAGCTCCACGGCGACCCCCTGGCAACATCTCCTGGACTTTCTCAAGCTCCAGTCTTAGTATTAAGTGGGACCCTGTGGTCCCGCTCCGAAATGAGTCTGCAGTCACAGGCTATAAGGTAAGGAAGGGATCAACCAGGCATTGAACGCTGAGGAAGAGCTCACTTGTATTTCTGGCAAACACAAGGGAGCTGCAGTTTCTAGCCAGAAGGATCTGAGTTAGATGTAAGCAGAGAGTTTGCGATTGTGAGAGGCGTGAAATCCATGAGCAGTTCTTCAGGGAGCAGGTAGTAGCGACTAGAAGAAAATGGTATGACTGCGGAAAGACAGGGTTCAAGGGGGCAGCAATGGACTGGGTGAAGTCTGGGTCCTTCTGGTCTAAGGAGTCTGCAGAACCAGTTCAGCTGCTTGCAAGCTTTTCTCTTCCCAGTGGGGAGCTTGTTCAAGAGCCTGGACCTGGTCAACAGGAAACGGGAGGGGTGAGGAGGCAGGACCTCGAGGGCCCAGAACCATATGGGCTCCTCCCATTCCTGGGGCTAGGGAAGAGGAGAATCAGTCCTGGTGTAAGGAAACTCTTGCCTGGCTAACCCCCTTCCCACAGATGCTGTACCAGAACGACTTACACCCGACTCCCACGCTCCACCTCACCAGCAAGAATTGGATAGAAATTGCGGTTCCTGAAGACATTGGCCATGCCCTGGTGCAGATTCGGACCACAGGGCCAGGGGGGGACGGGGTCCCGGCAGAAGTCCACATCGTGAGGAATGGAGGTGCTGTCTCTCCCCTTATCCCCCAGGAGTATCAGGGTCCATCCAGATGCCTGATGCAGGAATCATTCCCACCCAAGCCAGACCCCAACCCAGCCAGTCCCCAAGGGGGAAAAAAGCAGGCAGGCAGGAACCAAGTGCAAAGTAGCCCTGGAACTGCCCTTGCTGCCCCCTCCTTCCCACTCCCAAACATCCCTGAGGGCTGAGGTAAGTGCACTCCTTTCACGGGAACAAGAGCAAAGGCCCTACAAAACACTGCAGAAGGAGGGCTTGAGAACACCTCCCCGTCCTGAAGCCAGCCCTCCGTGAATCTCCTTAGGAAAGGTCTGGATTCTGTCCTGAGGGTGGGACAGGGATGTGCAGGTCCCAGGCCCAGCTCACTCAGCCCATTTCCGCCTGCTGGTTTCAGGCACAAGCATGATGGTGGAGAACTCAGCAGTCTGTCCAGTCCCACATCCTGGCACCGTCCTTTGTCACTCCGTGGCGACACTGATCCTCATAGGCTACCTGGAGCTCTGATCTCGGCACCCCTCCCTCTCTGCCACAGCTGGACACCCACCTCCGATGGACAGAGCCAGCTGGCCCCAGCCCCTTCCCAATGCCAAGGTGGCCCAACACTGTGCCTGAGAATGACTGGTTTTAAATACCTACTTTAAGCAGTGCCCTTTTCGTAGGAGGTAGGATATTTCATATTCTGCCACAGGATAGAACCCATGCGAGGAATTTTTTTCTTTAAAGCAAGAGGCACCAGACAGTAACTTCCATGATGATACTGAACCCTATGCCTGGGCCCTCTAGGGTGCCTGGATGGAAGGCAGGCCTACAGGAAGAAGGGGGTTTAAACAGGCATCTGCGCATCAGCGGAGATAGCACTCTGGGACCGCATATGGACTCTGCTCCAGAGAGCGGAGTCCTAAGCCCGGGAACACCGGACAGGAACGGGACAAAGCTTAAACAGCAGCATCTCTCAGTCTAAGGAGAGGGCCAAACCTGGGGACCAGGGACTCTCCTCCTTTCTCCTCTTAAAGGACAGCACGGCTGGACCCTGACATTGTCCTGGATAACTCCCTGGAGGCCCCTGCCACCTACCTTGATGGCTGAGAACCAGTGCTCTGGTGTCTGAGGCCGGGAGCCTGAGCCCCTGCAGCTCCGGGGGGCGACGCTCCCGACTGCTGGGTGGGAGCTAAGAGGGGTTGAGAAGCTGAGACTCCTGGTGGAAAGGGGCACCAGACTTGGCCTGCGGCACAGTCACAATCAAGGTGACGTTGCCCTCTTAGCCAATACTGCCAACCCAACCCTGTCACCCCAGAGTGACAGAAGCCACTACAGGTGGCTGGGTGACTAAAGGGCTTGTCTTGGGCAGGTCCCCCACCGCACCAAGCCCCAGCCTGCACGGTCCCTCGCAGGTTTGAGTAGGAGGCAGGAGTGCCTCCACCGTCCTCCTCCAGCAAAATGCAGCTGTAATTCTGTGTGTCTGGAGTCAGGAGTCTTCTGAGAAGGGCAAAGGATAAATGCGGCCCTACCTGCTCGCAGGAACGCCCTGGGCCACATGGCGACCCGCCCCCCAGGCTGCCTCGGATGCTCTTTTGCATTCCCCCAGAAGACGAAGGGGTAAATAAATGGGACATCTTAGCTTGCGCTCTGGGTGTATTACCAGTCACAGCACGTCAGAGCTGGAAGAGGCTATAGACCTCACTGGGCCCAAGCCACCACTCTACAGATGAGGTAACAGAGTTGGAAGGGGCAGGGCCTTCCTCAGGTCACACAGCCTGTCAATGATGGGGCTGGGATAGCACTCTTCTCCAACCTTCCTGTCCCAGGCTCTTTGTCTACCCAGAGGAAGGGGGCAGTGCTGAATGGCTATGACCTGGTTAAGAAGGTGGTTAAGAAGGGCGCTGGGCTATGAAAATTCTTCTTCAAGAGGTGCAGGTGGGTGATGGTGGGGTGCTCGGCATGGCTGGGTCCCAACCCAAGGCGCATGCAGACTACAGGAGACCCCAGTCTTTCTTTGCCTTCTGAGCCTAGCTTCTGCTGGGACCTCAATATGCAGTGCTGGCTTGAAGCCCCCTGCTCCCCTTGCCCTTGCTCCAAGAAAAGAGGCCAAAGCAAGGGCAGGGATTCCCCAAATCCAGGCAGCAGTGGTGGCACAACCAGGAAACTCCAAAGCCTATGTTGTGACAGGTGGCCCTTCACATATAGGAGCAGCGGGACATCTTGTAGGGCACAGGCCCCCTGAGCCTGGTTTCTGTAGTTTACAGTTAGAGCTCTATTTTGTTATGGTTTTTAAATTTTTCAAGTCCTGCTCTATTTTCCTGGGCAGGTTTATGTTGGTGTTTACCCACTACAATTTTTTAAAAATGTAAGCTCACATGCCTTCTCCCTGCCACCACTGAACCTACCAGCCTGCCCCTGGCCCAGGACTGCCTCCTTGGAGCCCTCCAATCAAAACCTCCTCACCTGCTCCCACCCTTCACCCCCATGCGAGGTGCTGGGGGCTCAGCTGAGTGACCATTCTTCCACTGCAGGGACCCAAACTTGTCCTAGCATCCACCCTGGTCCCCCATGGCTGTGATCTGGCCTGTACCCAGCTCTATCAGAAAGGGGATGCTGAAAGTAAAAAACCTCCTTCCAGGGTTTAGCCGATTCTTTCCTCACTGCCTCGGCTGCGGGAGGAGCAGCAAAGGGACAGGTGTCTAGATGCTGGGCCGAGAGGGCTGACCTCGACTGCCACAGGGACTCACCTGTGCAGCTGGCGGCTGCAGCCCCTAAGCTTGCTTGAGGCAAGAGAGAACGACTGAGAGTCTTAGTTCTGTGGAGGCACACAGACCCTCTGGGAAACCCAGGAAGGGTTTTTCTAACTAGGAGAACTCAGCCTCAGGAAAACGTAAGCCCCGTGCAGGAAGAACTTGTTTGGGGGACACAGAGCTGGACTAAAATGGATGTTCCTGCAGGCCAAGACTCAGGCAGAGTGCTGGTTAAGACTGAATAAGACAGCAGGTGGCTTGAGGACACGCAGGCACGTGAAGGGGAACAGCCTGTTGGTGACGTGGCTGCCCAGGAGCTGGTGTGGAGGCAGAAGAAGAGATCAGACGGCTTCTCAGAGTCCCTTCCTGCCCAAGAGGCCCGACTGTCGCCTTCGCTGCCCGCACGCGCTGAGGCTCGCTCCTGCTGTGGTAACGACTCGATCCTGGATCTCTCCCCTCTCACACGCCAAGCCCCAGACAGGCAACCAAGGGGAAACAGCCACAAACCAGTACTTCACCCTACAGCTCAGTGGCCAGCAAGTGCCTGAGGACTAGGGACAGGCAGCGCTTCAGGGCTCGGGAGAGTCTCCGTTCTGTGTACATTGGGGCTCAGCCTATAGCGCCCTTTGCCCCAGCCCTGGCTGCTCAGCCCTGGTTGCTCCAACAGCCCAGATGTATACCTCACCCTTGGGGGGAGGGCAGCTCTCTTCAGGTGGAGTCTCAGGGCCCAGCGCGATTGGGTTACCTACTTTCATCCAGGGAATCAAATGATACAGGTGGTCCCAGGGAACAGGAGGGCCATGGGGTGGGGGGGCTCTTTTTGATAAAATGACAGGAGAGCCATCAGAAAAAACATCTTCAAGGAGACCCTGGACTGAGTAATTGAGGGGCTTCTTCCTTTTGTAGGGACCTCTGAGAAATTTTGACAGCTGTTTGTCTTGGGGTCTAGGGTAGGTGAAGACTGGAGGGGACGCTGCAAGTGTCCGTCAGGGCTGGGATTCTTGGAATCAGAAGGTGCTCAGCACAGGAAGAGTCTTGGAGCTCCTGCCCGCTGCAGCATGCAGGGGGGAGTGACTGCAGTCACAGTCATTTACGGGGCAAGGCTCACCCCAGGCATTCTTTTCCCAGCATATACTGCTGCCTCTTGGCAGTCGCAGGAGCCACGCTAGTGTACTCTGGGCAAGAGCCCGAGCTGGCTCTAGAATGTTTCACTCCCTTCATCTCTTCTCCAGCTAGAGGTCTGTGTGCTTCCTGATCTCAGAATATAACAGCCTACTGGGCTCCTCTGTATCGGAGGGATAAACAGTATCCTCAAACCTGGGTTTGAGGCACAGGTGCAGCTATTTCCCTGGCTCAGACCTAACCTGGGCTTCATCCTGGAGATGAGCAAGGTTGCCAGAGAGGCTCCTGGAGTGGCATGAGGGATTAGATGGGCACTTTTAAGGAACTTCAAAGAGCTCCATGGAAAGAGGTGCTTGGTAGCTGTATATATGGTCATAGGCTTTGGGAAGGCAGGACAATAAAGGGAAACTGGAGAGGAAAAAAAAAATGGGTCTGATAGCTTTCCCCAGAGCCCTAGGAAGCCTCATGCCCTCAGATGGGGTGCACCCTGCTTTGGCCCCCAGACTCCAACTGACCCACCCCCTCCAGGGCCTGCATAGCTTAGAAAAACTCACAGTTGGGCAAGGGTTGGGGCTTCACTGGACCACTGACTTAACTCAGTTTTTGTTAAAATGGACCCGCTCCCACTGACCTACTGTCTGTCTCTCTTACACTTCTTATAATGGTAGTTATTTATTGACTCTGGTAGCAGGCAGTTCTTAAATAAAGACGGTTTCTCAACCTGCTGAGGCAGCTGGCACCAGCTGTGCGTGTTTTTATCCTCAGACTAAAGAGTATCTCCTTGTCCTGTTCTCTAACCCTAGGCTTTTACCCAACACCTTCAGCCTTCACACAGTCACCGCTAAGGAAGTCACAACACACGGTCCATATTGCTTCATTCAGTCCTGGGAGGGGAGAAAAATTAGGCCAAGCAACTTTAAGGCAGGCCTCAGCAGAGCAGGCATTCTCCTAGGCTGGCTGGCTTTACCTAACAGGATGGGCAGTAAACAGTGCTCATCTGATGGTACTGCTCAAGCTTCCCTGATTTTTAAGACATTTGAGGTACAGGTTTCTCCCGCTCCTCAAAAGTAGAGTGTTCCTATGAAATCTTTCTTAAGCTGAAATGGTGTAAAGCAAAGAAGCAATTACCTTTTTTTTGAAACAGTGAAAATCCTTCAGATTTCTTTTCAGTTAGCGAAAACAGGTACTAACGTAGGTTTCTCCTAAAACCAAAGTGGTGGAAAGTGAACTTTCAAAAAGCGGGGGATACCTGTACTGACTCAGCAGTACCAAAGGGAAGTCTTCTCCCTGCGGAGACATAGTGACCCCCACCTGGTGAGAAGGTGCCTCTAGCCTCTCTTCACAACAACCAAAAGAATTTGAATTTCTAGTCACATTTTCCAGCTGCAACACTACCATGCAAGGACATGCTCAAAGTCAAGTGGGACCACACCAAAAGGACAAAGGAGTTGGCTTGAAGGGACTTCTGGCCAAAACTGGGAACAATCTGAACATCAAAAATATGACAACAGTAATGGATTATATATAATTCACTGAATATAAAAGAGAATTCATTGAAACGTCAGAAGAATAAAAAGAATAGCATTTCTTTACAGAAAAATGCAGGGTAATAAATACAAAAATGAATTTAAAGAATCCATCATTTTGCAATCCCCAGCACGTAATAATAAGGCAAAGACCATGAATGGATTCTAAAACGCTTGTGAACGTTTTTTAGAAACCAGATAATCACAAAGCATCACCCCACAGATTACAAAAGGAAAACATATACAGGTCCACCACTGGAGAGATCTGGCAGTCACCACCTTAACCAAACGATCAAGCTTAGCATCAACCATGGGTCACCCTGACATTGTGCCTCCCGAGGTCATGCAATAAGTACATATTATTTTCGCTGGGCTCTTGTCAAAAATGTTTAAGATTCATTCCTCAGGAATCTACTCATGAGGAAATAATTGTGGGACACTATGCAAGACAAATGGCCTCTTCAATATGAATGTCATGAAAAAAAGAAAAGTAGGGGATCTGTTGTAAAACAAGACTTAAGAGAAATAATAATCAAATGTAATACGTGAACCTTCATTTGATCCTAGATCAAACATCAAGTTAAAAGTTCTAAGATTTTAGAAATTGGGAGAAACGAAGTATCAACTATTTGTAAGATTAGGAAACTGTTAGTGTGATGAAGTCATTGTAGTTATACAGGTGAACGTCCTTATTAGGAGATGCATACATGATTTAGGGGTAAAAGGTCACAATGTCTGTGACTAGCTTTCAAGTGCTTCACATAAAATCAATATGTATTTAGAGAGGAAGAGAACTGGAGCAAAACATTTGCAATCGGTGAATCCAGTTAAAGGGTCTGTGGATGTCATCAAACCTTTCTTTCAACTTTTCTATGGGTTGGACTTTATTTTTATATATAAAATAGAAGAAATAACAGAGATCCACTGGTCATAATTTAAATTGAATTAGCATCCTCAGGTTAGGGCTCAGGAATCTTATTTTTCAAAAGCTCATTCGGGTGATTCAGACACACGGCCAGAGAAGATAACCACTGGTCCAAGTCTTGTTTCTGCTACTTCCTCTGTGCTGAGAAAAAAGTGAGGGGAAGAAATGCTAATTATCTCATATAGAATTAGCTCAGCTGGCGGCCCAAGAGCAATTTCCCTGATAGTTCCACAAGCCAAGGCAATTATCTCAGACACAGTCTGAATGGCCTCTGAAGGTCTTAAGATTGGTTTTCCTGTTGAGGAAGGAAGGTACTAGTCCTCCGTTACGGGGCCTTGGCTGCTGTAAGAAACCTCCAGCAGCACAAGCTTCAGGGCACTGAAAGAGCTAGAAGGACAGGAACAGGGAGCAAGCCTAGGAACTGTTCAGGGGCAATCTACCAGCTGAAGAATCCAGGGTTTCACCAGGAATTCAACTTAGCACTGAGCACAAAGGTTTCACCTGGGAGTGTATAAGGGGTGCAAATAATTTATTAACATTTAGTGACTGTCTCTTACATACCTGAGTCAGAAGTCATTACTAACACCCTCGGCTCTGCCACACATGGGCATATGCCCCCAACAAAGCGATATGTTCAATGTCTATTCTAAAAACGCTGGTGTAAGTTTAACCCCAAACCAGACTGATTATGGGACAATTTAAACAACTGCAAGAAATTTTAAACTAAAGGGCAGAAAAGGTTAGGTTTCCATACAGCTACTGGGAATTGTTTTTATTGAAGAGGAAAAAAACACTTTCACTAGAAAAGCTATTATATCCTTCTACACGATTATACTGCTCGGAAGGGAGATCAAGGTAGGGAGGCATACAAGTTGTAAAGGGTAGAAAATGAATGCAAACTTGGAAGACAGAACTCTTCCCAGGAGCAGGGAGATGCCTGCAGTCAGGTTTCCTGGGTACCTAGTGGGCAGAGAAGATCTGGAAGAGATCCATCTGGGACACAGAGTTAGGGAATATTGCCCACAGCTACCATGATGTTGCCCCGCATCACAACCCCCACTCACTCCTGTGGTAGTGGAAGCCCCCCCACTTAGTTAATCCACAATCCGGCAGGCAGAACACTCCCCTGAAAAGCTAGTTTGGCTTCCTGAGCAGCCAGCCCTTCGGCAGCAAGGTTTGTCAGGTCTCAAGGATGGCACTGCTGTGGATCACCCTCAGTGCACCGCACAGGGCGATGCTCACCAACACGCCACCAGTCACACCACTGGCAATTCCTATCCCCACAGCTATGGTCACCTTCTTTTTCCACGGTGGGCGCTGAGGCCTGGAATAGTTGTCCAGATTCACTTCCAGGCCCTCATCTACTAACTTCTGATCCTCAGTAAGGGACTGATGGAAATTCAGGTTCACCAAGTCAGGAGGAAGGACCCTCAGCCCGAAATAGAGCCTCTTGACAAGTCTCAAGTTCTTTAACAGCTGCACGTCACACCGGTAGGTCCCAGAGTCATACTCCTGAGCGGACTGAAACTTTATAAAGTGGGAACTGGCTCGGAAGGGTTTGAAGACTTCATCATCAGTTGAGATGATACCCCGAGCAAGTCTCCAGGTGAATCGGAAAGCTTCCTGTCCAACCTCCAGGATGTCTGAACTCAGACAGCTCAGCTTAAATTCCTGCCCTATGAGAACGGTGAAATGGAGCATTCCACAGATCCAGTTGGTCAGACATTCCAAGCGCTGAGACTTACACTTCCTTCTCACTCCATCAGGGCCCACCTCACAGACGGTCTCCTCCTTATAGCCAAGGCCACAGGTGACAGTACAGGTTGTGGCATTGACAATAACTTTCCCCACAGCTTCTTGCAGTTTCTCAGGAATGGCCAGTGTTTTAGGTAAAGTCACCACCAAAGGGAGATAGAAGGCCAACACCAGGTTCCCAAGGATGAAACTAGTGGCCAAAGTCTTCATGTCTTAGTAGGCATTTCACCACCCTCAGCCAACACCCGACGTGTTCCAGCTAAATCCTCCGCAACGTAATTTAATTCCTTCGACATGAGATAGCCTTCAAAGTCGAAAGATATGATGCATGCATTGTCAATAAAACAATACAACTTAATAAAAGTCCAGTCCTTATTAACAGGTGAGGCCACACGGCAGAAAAAATGTCACAAGGTTGTTGCTTTACTATCACTACTTGTTAACAACCACCTTACCAGTCTTCATTCTTTTCCCATCCTTTTAATGCATTTAAGTCCACCTCTTGGGAAACAAAGATGAAAAGACTTCAGAAGCTGAAGTGACTTTCCAAATTACCTCAATGTATAGTAAGGCTGTACCATTCCTCACCCTTTCCCCTCCCCTCCAAATTGTAGGCTCTGAATTCAAAGGTTTCAAAATACCAGCTAAATCTGCCCAAATAAGAAATCAAATACCAAGTCTAAAAAAAAAAAAGAGAGGATTAACTTGAATTAAGTTATTATTAACTTTAAATGCTCCTAAACCTTCTATAAAAAGGATTAAGAACTCTGGACTGAGAGGCAAGTGATTTACCCTTCCTGAATTTGTTTCCTCCTTTGTAAATTAAGACCTCCTTGCCTATTTCAGGAAGGTCACTTTGAGCATCAAAAGTGATAAACTGTACATGAAAACACTTTGTAAAGTGTGTAAGGAATTTTAAAAAGAAATGAAAATTCACGAAGGCAAGGGCCAAATGGGCTTTTAGAATCAATGCTTAGCAGCAAGACAGGCGATGTTAAATGCAACTCCTCTCCCACTTCTAGGCACTCTTCGTTCCTAAGGGTACCGAAGATATATTCTGGGGGAGAGGATATATAATTCTTCCTGACTCTCAGTCCAGTCCCCCCAACCCCACAGAACGAGAAAGGAGCTCATCATTCACTTGGGTCAAAGTTGCTATGCAACAGCTATGATGTCAAAAAAGATTCTCAGTCACATAACAGGATTAATAAGTAGACACTCAGATTTGGAGATGATTAAAATCAAAGACTTAAATAGACTTTATGAAACATCTTATTCTTTAGGAGACAATAAGTATTCGATGGATTTCAAGGCTATTTAATCTAGGGAGAAAAAGTGCTAATGAAGAGGAATTTATCTGTACTTACACTTTAAGAAAGGTCCTTGGAAGGCAGGAACTTCCTGGCAAGAGTTTTTGTAAGCTCCACAATGTCTCCTAGCACTGAGGCCTCTACAGAGTAGTTATACACTTACTGAGCTAAGGAATTGGAAGAGAGGGCATTCCTACATGATCCTTTTTTCACTAACTTTTTGCTTGAATTGTTTCTTTATATTCTTGTCCAAAGGCAGGTATCTGGACTACCTGGCCACTCCTTAGCCCTTCCAGCTGTTATTTCTACACGGAGAAGATCTAATATCAACAAAGTAAGCTGCATTTTCTGTTGTACAGAGTGAAGTGGCCGGTGACTTTCAGAAGTGATCAGTGTCTACAAACACACACCTACACCTGTTCTTTAATAAACATCAGGTTTTATTTACAAAGCATTAAAGCTTCAGCAAGAAGTACCCAAGGCTAAGTCTCATCTCGTACAAAACTACAGAACATTAGAAAACAAAACACTGGGGGGTGGGCAGGTGACAAAAGGGAAAAAGAATATGCATATATTGTACAAATCGAGAAAATCAAACTGAAATAGACAGAAGGTTTTAGGAGCTGAAACAAATTCCAAAAGCATAAATAATTATTAGGAGCTGCTGCCAGAGACACTCTGACAGGGCTGAAGTTGACTTTCTCAGTAGCCGGTTTAGGAGGTGGACAGAGCTTGAACATCCCAATGCTCAGGCAGAGGACCCCCAGCTACTCTGCATGTGGAAATAAGGCAGAAACCTCTTGTATCACACAGTTTGCATACTACTGCACTGTACAGTACAAAGAGAAACAAAATGGAAATAATGTCTGCAAAACAAAAACATGTCTAGTGACCCACCTACCAATCTCAACCACTGGTCTAATATGCAATAGGAAATGAAATTCACAAAATGAGCATCTGAGGAAAAAGCAGTGGCATCTAAAAATATAGACATTTTGCCACTGACTCAGGGAGAGCTCTTGCTTCAACTACTGAACGTTTTGGTTCTAAAGATGGAATGGAAGAGGCTCTTGTTGATGTGTTCTACTTTGATTTCTATGCTAAAATCCAAAAGGTAATCACCTCGTTTGGCTACCTATCGGAGCAACCACCAACTGACAGAGATTTCCCAACAAGCACAGTGTTTAACTCTCCTTTGAAAATACTGTGAAAATGATGATCTAGATTAAGCACTTCCAGGCAGCTCAAAGCTCTGCTCAAGAGAGGCTGGAGAGGCCCCTCCCTCCACACCTGGTTTCTTCACTCTGGATTTTCAGAGAATTTCAAACACCTAGTGTACACATCCATCCAATCTGCTACTTTTTATACAAAGAACAGCAAAAGCAAAAATTAAAATTTTTTTTTAAAAAGCTAAGCAACCTTTCACAGAAAGGAAGTGACTGGAAACATGTAGGAAGGAAAAGGGGTGTGGATACAAGGAGGGGAAATGCAATGACTGATGGGAAGGACAGATGTCCACGAGCAATGATAAAAAAAAAAGGTGCTTAGATTTTTTGATTTGAACTGTGTTGTCATTGCTTTGATTTTGGACGGTTTTATTTTAGTCCTTGCATAGATTCCCCCACCCCCAGCAAAAAAGAAGTCTGCTGAGAGACACCTCGGTTTGTTTCTGGCTCTGGAAGCCAGTACAGGTAAAGCAATATAAACTACTGATGATTCTTTGCTGGAGACAAATGAACTAGCTATCTTCAAAAACCATGATTAATGAGAATGAACCAATACTGGAGGGAACCATGCAATGAAAAGGATACAAAGAAAAACCTGACTCTCTTATAGCTCAACTTCTGGAGCAAAATGTTACAGTATGTGAACAAAGAGGGGGCCTTTCTTATCTTTCTTTCCTTTTGGAAAATCTGAAATCTTTCCAGCACTTTCTTTTCTGCCCATCTTTGTAATACAATACGGAAATATAGGAGGTATCTGGTGAGTGGGTAAGTTTAAAAATGGAAGAAAGAATGTGCAACAGACGTTTTTCTAGGATACAGGCAGCAAAATTACAGATAAGAACAAGTCACTCAAGGACGTGCACTGTGGAGGGAAGGAAAGTAGGAGATAGGAAATGACAGGCCGAAATGGTGCTGGGTACAGTAAAGACAGACAAGCAAAACAGGAATCTCTTCTCCAGCAACATAACAAGCATTAAAGTTTAAATGAGTCAAAACTCCTGTTTGATGTCTTCACAAATCCTCATTCCTGAGAGCCTATTTGGACTTATGCTTGAAAGGGAAGGGGACATATATTCTTCTTCCTTAATTCAATTCTTCATTCAAACATAAAATTCACTCCTTCCACCTCCTGGGTGGAAGACAGAGGCCTTTGTTTTAAATTAAAGTCAATCTCAAATGACTGACCACAGTGTCCAGAGGCCACACGATGGCAAAGTAGGGAAGAACAAAGAACTTCAAGGGCCTTCATAACAGTTCTGAGATCGCTCCCCCTGCTAAAGAGATGAGACATAAAAAGATTTCTTTTAGCATCAACTTAGACCAGTTACTTTCAAGAACACAAATACAGATGCTGGACGATGCATTACAAGCACACATGGGCTAAGAACTTCCCCCCTTTAAGTTAAAACCAACTCCAACTCCCAATTACTCTTTACTGAAGCAACAAATAATCCAAACCCCACCCTCCCTCAGTACTTTTCTCAGCACTGCCCCAAAGGGAGAAAAAAAGGCAAAATGATCAGACTTCTACACATTTTCCAAGCTTCTAACCATTCTCCAAGGTGTTAACATACAATGCTTCACATTCCAAAAAGTGCAGTTAAGTAGAGGAAAGGAAATTCTAGGGTACTACTGCCTCTTTCAATCTTTCATATACTAAACTAATTCGCCACTAAATGATTAAAGGTGAGCAACAAACCCTTTTCCAAACACCCTTGTTCCTTAAATGATACTCTCAGCTCCTCAGAATCCCAAATATGGTGAAATGTTAATGAAAACTACTGTTGGCATTTCTATGCGCCAACAACTGATCAATAAATAAAATCCTAAATAGTAAAATCAAATGAACACTTCCCTGATTACTCCATAGAAGCTGTTCAATCTCTGAGGGACATCCTTAAATGGGTTGCTGTGAAATATTAACTAGGAAGTGTAAAAAGAGATCAAGGTGAAGAAAGTCCTCCCAGTGTCATCTGGAATGGGGAAGAACATTCCACTTGAAGGTAAAATAGTTAAAAATAATTGCCCAAGTTGTAAAAAAAAAAAAAAAAAAAAAGTACCCATTTATAAACCTTGCTTTTAACCTGATTTTAAATAAGTTCAAGCACAGATGAAAACTGGCAATAAAAATAAATTCCAATTTGCCTGAGAAGAGACTGAAATTATGAGATACAAACTCTCCTGGATGCTACATGTTAAAAATCAAATTTAAACTTTATATAGTTCAGTAAGATAAAAAGTATATTTAAGCATCTGTTTTTCAGATCTTTCAACATAAAATATAATAATTAACTTCTTGAATTGATTTTTTTAAAAATCGTGAGATAAAAGAATCTACTCCACAGGGCTCAGTAACAGGCCTTTAACACTTTAAGGCTAGCTTCTCTGACTGTTTCCACAGGTACCCTGACCAATCTAGTTTAACAGTTTAAAAAAAGACAACATTGACATTTTAAGCCTAACTCATGAGAGGAAAAAGTGGCTTGCATTAATAATGGGCACTCAAGATGACTAATGAGCTACATCATTATACTGATTATCTGAGGTCAGTTAATGTTTTTTCTTTAATCGCTCTCTTTCCTGTGAACAGACCAAAAACAAAGCTTGTTGAGGCATCAGGCAACAAACCAATACCAGAGCAAGCAAGTCTGTGAGCAAGATAAGATACACAGCAACAGCAACAAAGCAGAAGATCTCCAGGCTACTTAAAAATCTGCCCCAAGTATTATTTACCCGCAACATGACAGAAATCTCCAGTAATATAAAATTAAGAAAAATTCAGCTAATGGTAAACAGCTGTTATTGGTACCTCCCCAAAGCAGCCAAGCCAGGGTGGCTTAAGAAAACACTTAATTTTCAAACATTACCTTAGTCAGCTAATAAGACCACACAGAATGAGAATACCCAACTAGCCATCTAAAAATATGATTTTAGCAGGAATTCATAAATTAGTCTTTGAGAGACTGATCATTTTTCAAAAAGGGCGGGGGGGGGAAGCCCCTACCAATCATTTAAAACAATCAGATTCAGCAAGTGAACAGAACATAGTTCAGAGGCCCAGGGTGGGGGGCCAGCACCAGGAGGGCAGTGGTGCAGCCAAAGGCAGGGAAATCAGCGCGGGGCCTGTCGGCCCCCAGAAGTGGCACCTCTGCTCAGTTTGGCCTCAACAGACCATTCCCTTCATGCCCACCAACCCACAAGGCCTTTAGACCACATATGTGACAGACCACAACTTTGTCACACTTGCTACCGAGGGTGTTTACTGCCAAGGAGCCCTACTTCTAGGGCAATCTTTGAGCGGTCACAGGGCAACCGGGACACTGGTGGCTCTGCTCACATCTCAAGTTTCGATCCTGAGGACTGTCCTCTGCAGAGTATCTAATAAGGTAACCAGGGGGAATCTGATAGATGGTGCTATGTCGATCTGGACTTTCTGAAAAGTCCCCGGCTCAGGGTTACCCTTAAGCTTCACTGATGGGTCCTCCCTCATCACAGAAAGTGTGTCTTCGTGGATGTGAGTCCACTGGTACTGTTCAATACTGATGAGCTGTTTGATAGGGAAGAATTTTCTACAGTCTCAGATTCCAGATGGCTACATTACTTCTATTGGCGGTCTATGTGTCTTCCAACTGTCGCCTGAAATGCATAATCTCCTGTTGCAACATGCAACAGACTATAGCAGCTTTGTCAGGCCTATCAGGGCTTACTGAACAGTTTCTTCAGTAACTGATGAATTGCAGATATTAACAAACAGCTGGCATTTATCTAACTTGAGCAGTAGCCTACACCTACAATCTGCCTTCAAATGATTTGGCTCTAATGCAAAAGCAGGGCATTTGCGGGGAGGTCCACAAAGCACTGGATCTATAAATACACCCATCAGACTGAACTAATCTTTCAAGATGGTTCAGCCTCAGCCACTGAGGATCAGGATTCATTTCTTAATATCTGGTGGAAAATCCACAGTGACAGCATGCTGCTTTTTACTGAAACTCTCCAAGGTGTGGAAGAACGTGAGACATAAAGTTTTTATTACCTCAGAGGCCTGGGGGAGCTATGTGAAAATGAACAGCATGTGTCAGCCAGCCTCTGCCTGCTCTGGGCCCTCCAAGCTGAAAATGGTATTGGATGAAGCACCACCCTCGCCCGAAGAAACCCACACAAAAGGTATGACAGGTTGTCCTGAAACTGAGACTTCTAATGGCGCGCTATATGATACTCAGTTTCAGCACTCTCCCCCAGACTCACAGCCTTCATAAAGACCCAAACCACACTGCAGCTAGTGGCTAAAAGCCCTTCTGAGGAAGTGTCAGGACTAAACCACAATGCCTTTTTTGAGGTTTCTTAATGATCCTGCTCCTCAGCACACTCGGGAGTTTGATCTGGCCATTTCAGTTTTGGAGATTTCCATTCAGGAAAAGGCCAAGGAACCAAGGCAAGAGAAGAAGAAGATGGGAAGAAGGAAGTAGAGGTTACACGGGGAAGTATGCGATGCAGATAATCATGAGAAGTTGGTGAAATGTTTGCAGTAATCTAGACAGTTGTTTTGTCTGTGTGGTGTCAGAAAGCGTATCATCACCCTGGCCTTGTTATGTAAAAGTCTCCTCTAGTCCTTTCAAAGGGTGAAGCCGTTAAAATAACTGCCTCCATTTAAGGCTGACCAACTCAAGTCCCTGATAACAATAATGAAGAAAATAAAAATCCAGTCTGAAGCACCCTGCTGTTTCAAGACACAGGTTCTAGCCTTTAACGAGGTCGGTACCTTTTTTAACCTTGTCAGCTGAGTGAGTGGGAATAAACTTCTAATAGGCCATTGATAATGATATCCAGTCTTGCTAGAAGGAGTTTTGAAATGCTGACATGTACAAACACTATGTATTTCACACACAGATCAAAATTTCAATGCAGTATTTTGAAAACTTCAGGGAATAAAAAGGCCCATTCCTTTACGGCTAAGTAAACTTTCTAAGCAAACTTTCTAACATCTCATTTACATGTTTTTGAAGCATAGCTAAAAAATACCACTGCTGTTATACTCTAAGCTGTAAAATGTAACAGTACTTCATGGTACCTTTGACAAAAACCCAATTTGAGAAATGTCAAAAATATTTAGTAACTGTTAGTGATCATATCAGCTATAATTAAAAGTTGAAATCACTGTATTATAGAGAGAAAATTTTAGTTTTTAAAAACTTCAAATGGTTTATTTGCCATACACTTAGTATTAAAAAGCGAATGATTACTTACAGATAGATTCTGAAGATGCTGGGAAAGTATGTCTTAGAGTATTTCAATTAATTCAATATGTTTGCCTACATTTGAAATCACCCTGAAGCATTTCAGCTCTTGGGGCCAGGGAAATCTATTTGAACTTCAAATTGTTTCTTCTATAGTGGCATCTGCTTATGCAAGAAGTGGGTTATGGAAGGATGGTTTTTATTTACATTAGTCAATTACTGACATGCAATCTTTGCTGGCAATGTCCATATAACTCTTCCAGGCTATTTTTAAAAATATACAGACATGGCCCTAAGTGGACTGAATGTGGAGATGGTAACTGATTATCGGTGGAGTACCATAAATATTGTTGCTGGGAAAAAAAATGCTAGTGCTCCAATGGTATGGTGTTGGACTATGAAAGTCTAAATCTAGTGAACTTGAGGGGGAATACTCAAAATGATGACTAATTGAGTCTGTTTCAGCTTCTCTGCAGAAGAGAATTCATGTTCACAATGATTAACTGGCTTAAGGAACTCTGTTTTGCATATCATCACATTTGGATTAACACAATTAAAATTTTAAAGTGGGGGAAAAAAACCCCTAAACACAAACACTGATATTTTGTTAGTCCTGCCTCTGAATCTACTGACCTAGCCACAGAAAACTGAGAGTAATGTATTAACTAAAGCAGTGCCTAAATATAAAACAAAACAAAAAGTTTCCAAAGCCCAACAATATTTGAGCAGAAATGAACTTGAGTTTGCTTACTATTTTCCAAACAAAAGACCATTTAGCCTAGATTCACAAGTATTTGACTGGAAATTGAAACTGTTCTCCATCCTCCAATAAAAATCCCTCAATTATATAGAAGTGAGAAAACAGTAAGTTTCAAGAGGCTTAGGTGTTAAGAAGCTACAAAGTTTGTCTTTTTGGTAATCTCCTGTTTGAAAAAACAAAACACCTCATCTTCTTCCTTAACATGATGGTACTACAAACAACTCCATCACTGCTTCTAGACTACTGAAAGAGAGAAAAACACCACCTCTGGGATTTGAACAATTTGAAGAGAGAGAAAAAAGATGCTACAGTTAAATGGTCAAGGGCTGTATAAAGAAGTTCATATTTCTGGTTATCTGTTTGGATCTTTCATTTGAGACAAAACAAAAAACCTAGGAGCAAACACAGATTAAAAAAATGAATTAAACCAGGGGTTCTTACCCTTTTTCAGGTCACAGATTCCTACAGGAATCCAGTGAAATGTACAGGCATCTTCCCCCAAAAATTATTCATAAAATATTTTGCATAAGACCAAGGGAATGGAGATCCCCTGAAACCTGGTTATAGACCCAAGGTTAAGAGCCACTGAATTAAGCCAAATCTGGTTTAGCCTGCCCTCAGCAGTAGTTTAAAACTCAGAGAATATCTGCCACTGGGGAAAAGGAGGGAAGGAAGGAAAAAATGCTGCAGTTAAACGGAGTCAGGGGCTGTACAAAGCAAGGCCACGAAGCAAGCCAGACAGTGCTCCCAATGTGTCCTTACCTGTCAAGGGCTGGCTGAGCTCCGCCTGCACTTTACCCTTCGCTGATCCTTCCAGAGGTAAACCTCTGTCCCCTTTGTAGAGTTTCGGTTTAAATGGAGAATCTTTCTCTTTACCTTTTGATCCTTTAGGCCGGCCTGCTTGCTTCTTCTTGGATTTGCCATCCCCCTTCACACCCAGTAGTGGATGGACTTCTGTAAAAGGACAGATAGGCAAAGAAAGAAATCCACACATCACCCCAACTGAGTATGTGCCATGCCACCTATCCATGAGCAAAGAATTCTGCTCTTGCATCTCAGGTCCACTAATACAAGAAGAAAAGTTTGTTTTGTTTATTAATTATAAACTACAGAAGTGTGGCTCTTAAATGAGAAATAGTTCCTTGGCCACATGGCCTATGTGATTCATACGAAGCCACAGCAGCTCTAAATGGAAAAGGTAGCTCAAAGACACACTGACACTTTATCACACAAGCCACAACAGGAATGCACATGTGCACACTGGCATGTGAGAGCAGAAAGGGAATGGGCTTTGGTACGCAACAGGCCAGACTCAACCATGTAATTAAAAAGGCTTCTAGAGTCAGACTGTAAAAGTAGGTAGGAAGAATTAAGGTTGTCCAAGTCTGACTAGTACTTTACTACCTAATGAGAATCTTGGGGGAGAGGTAGGGTATTTAAACAAACTGAGCCAGATGTCAGACTTAAAGTATGTCATCTGAGGCAAAGTACTGAGGGCAGAATCTCCCCATTTTAAAAGAGACGTGAAGCAGATGAAATTATTACAAAGTTGTAAAGCACTATAAAAAAGACTCATGGGAAAATTCCTTTAAGGGAAAATCACCCAAACAGGAAATTACCAGATTGTGCTAGAGAGTGGCCTCTGTCAGGCGAGGGAGAGAAAATGTGGCTCTTACCATCATTTGGTACTCCTTGCAGTTCAATATTGGTTGTTTTGGGTTTCTTCTTAGGTGGCTGGGACCCATCTGTTGAAGACTGCCTCTTCTTCTCTGAACTAGCCCCTTCGTCCATCAAGGAGGTTTGGACTGCATCCGGTGGGGGGCCATAAGGATTTTCTTCTGGGTCTTCTACCTCAGGGGCAATGGGTAAATATAATAGAGCCTTTGAATCTTCCAGCTCTTCATCACTATTTGGAACAGGATCAGAAAAGGGATAGGAAAAAAGAGGAGAAAGTTGCTTAAACCGTGAACCCTTCCTCTAGGGCAGAATCATCTAACCATAAGCAACACGTATGGATCTAAAATTTCAAGAAAGCCAAGACAAATAAAAAGAAATCAGACAGGGGCTTCCCTGGTGGTACAGTGGTTAAGAATCCGCCTACCAATGCAGGGGACACAGGTTCGAGCACTGGTCCGGGAAGATCCCACATGCCGCAGAGCAACTAAGCCCATGCGCCACAACTACTGAGCCTGTGCTCTAAAGCTCGCGAGCCACAACTACTGAAGCCCACGTGCCACAACTACTGAAGCCCATGCACCTAGAGCCCGTGCTCCACAACAAGAGAAGCCACCGCAGCGAGAAGCCCGCGCACCACAACAAAGAGTAGCCCCTGCTCGCTGCCACTAGAGAAAGCCCGCGCGCAGCAACGAAGACCCAACGCAGCCAAAAATAAATAAATAAACTTTTAAAAAAGGAAATCAGACAACACAATTAATAAAATCAGTAGTAAAAATAAACGGCATAAACAAATTATTTCACTTCCTTAAGATTTTTCTATCAAGGGAGAAGGGAAGGGATTTCTTGCGCACCAAAGGAGTTATCTCTGAGGTCAAAGGCAGATGGGCCTGAAGGAAGAGCCGGGGAACTGAGCAGCACAACCAGAGACTGAGGAGGAGGAGCACCCCAGGCCCAGCCTTCAGCGGCAGCTCACCTGCTACAGAAGGCGGCAATAGGGTCCACACTGGTGACATCCACTTCCTCATCCTCTGCAGCATCAGCCCCTGCAGGACAAAAACACAGCAGAGGTGTGAGAAGAAGTAGAAAACTGCTTTTTACATATAGCTTATGGTTTTCATAAACTGAAATCCAGGAGAAACAAAGGAGGAAAACCAAACAGTTTGTTTTACTTAGTCGTTCTGCAAATATTTACTGAATTTCCACCACACGCTAGGCACTGGGAATAGAGCAATGCCCCAGGAAGTTGGGAACGGTTCTTCAGTAAAAATTTTAGAAGTCTAACTGGGGAGACACATACACACAGATAATTTCAGTTCCAGAATCTGTTCCTGTTACTGTAGCACAGTAAGTGCTGCAGTAAAGGTTTGTGCAATGTGCCAAGGAGATGGGAAGGAGAAAGAACTTCTGCGGAAGTTTGGGAAGGCTTCGTACAACACAGTCCAATAACACGAATACAATCCAGAATATACTGCAGCCCTGACGGTCTTTCTAAGGCACAGGAGGCATGTAAGTTATCTAATATCACAAAAGTGAGGACCAGCACTTTCAAGCTGGAGAGAACTAATTTCAATCCCAATTCCCCGATTCCTGACATCATCAAGTGGCCCAGCAGTCAATGACCCGTGGCATTAATTACTCAAGCTGACAGTGCCAACTGGGCACATTAAGCATTCATACACACAAACCCCTGCCAGATGCAAAGCCCTGTGTTTAGACAACGATGGGGCTATAAAATGAAATCTTTATTCTCAAGTAACTTCCTATCTAGAAGTTCAGAAGCCAAGAGATAAAAATAACAATGATTACGATCATAATCATAATAGAAGAGAACATCTGAATGCTCATTATGGCCTAGACACTATAGTGAGCCCTTTACATGAATTATCTCATTTATTCCCCACAACCCTAAAAGGCAGGTACTATTGTTATCCTTATTTTACAGAAAAGGAAGTTCAGGTTTAAAGAATAAGTATTCTGCCCAAGGCAGTCTGACTCCAGAGCCCATGCTCTTTACCTTCATCTTACTGACAAAGGAGTGACAATACGCAAACAGCAGCTGAGCACCCAGCGTGTGTGGGTGGCTTTGTTAGGTGCCCCATGCAAATCCTCATTTAATCATCTGCAATTAGTCAGGAAATACAAAGTGAAACGTTAAGAGAGCTGCTTGAGCCCTAGGAACGCCCATGTAAACCCTGAGTCAATGCCTTACAAATAAATATTCTAAAAACACTGTCAAAACTGTGTAAGCTTAGGAAAAAAAATTAGACTAAGTGCTGAAATGAATTTTCAACACAAATTAAGAATGAGTACTGAGTAAAACAATCATTTTTCCTTTGGGAAATACTACCTGCAATTGAGAAATATTACCTGTCTGTTCAGGCTCACTCTTATCTTCATCTTCAATATCAAACTCTGATTCCCTTTCTTCATATTCTACATTTTCATCCAATTCTTTGAAGTCTGGCGCAAATGCACTCCAATTTTCCTATGCCACAAACAAAACATACTACTTAACTGTGTGAGAAAGCAGCGGTCTGTAACCTAGACATTAATGATATAAATAAAAGGACTGACCATGAACAAGACTCAAAATTCTGAGATCAAATTTGGCAGATAATAAAAATTAGGTGTCTACAGTTTTATTACCTTAAGGCATTTCCTATCTTAAACATTCCATGGTATTAACTGTAGTTCTTTCATAAATAACAGCCTTCTTTAATCTTTTTAAGATGTAATTCTGAGGTAAAATGTTAAGTTTTCTTCTGAGTACACTGATTACAAATATAATTAAAGGTGTTCAAAATAAAACCAAGATGTAAAACAGAAGCTAACTGAACTGAAAATAAGAAAAGCACAAGAAAACTCTATCTCAGATGAGCAACAGAAAAACGTACCAGGAAGTACACTAGATTTTCTCCCTGAAAACAGAGCTGGTAAATTGACTTTGGACCAAGACCTTACCATTAAAATAAAGCAAAACTAGATGCACTGAACTATTTAATTAGAAGAATCATATGGAAAAGAAAGTATATAAGGTAATTTTGGGCTTACTATTTGTAAAGTTCTTTGATAAAAGGAAAGGGTATCTAGCTTCAAAGCAGTTAAACCAGAAAAATACTTACTACTTGATTTTGTGCCCAGATAGATACCACTCCACTAGAAATGGATGCTATGATGGGTCGAACAGGATGCCACTAAATTTTAATGAAGCAAAGAAAAATCAATTCTAAGGATGAATCCAAGATTTTCTGTATTACATAAGTAACAACAGCAACCTCTCATCCTACTCACAGCTACATCCAAGAGGAGCTCTCCTCTTGTCCCATGGAGAATCTTCACCAGGTTACCAATACTCTTCTCCCAGATGTACAGGGCATGCTGCCGGGCTGACCCTGCGACTATGTATTCCCCATCCCCAGAGAAACAACATTTCTTCCATGGGGTCCTAAAGGACAAAGAAAGTACCCAAATAGAACCAGAACCTGACCCCAGGCCATGAATTAGCACATATTCTTCTAGGTTGTGATACATACCTATTCACCAAGTCCTGCAGTTTCTGCATGGGTTCAGGCTCTCCATCTCTTCCACAGGTTAAGATTTCTCTGCCATCATAAACTCTAATTATTCGATCTGCTGTGTTAATTAAAAAGCAACTACAGAAAAGATAAAAAAATATCAACACCAGAGGTCAGAATCTGTTCCTGTTAACATTTTCCATGGCTACCAGTTACTTAGAACAGTACCATAAGACAACTAACAAATCAGGGAGAGACTGAGTGAAAATCTAAGTAATAGACTAGACTACTGATATATCTACTTGTCACCTTCCAAGCCAAAATATAGCGTGAAGTGAGAAAACGCTTTACTTCTCTTCCTGTGTAATCCCTGAACCCTAGATGCACAAACTAATCAGCAGTATTTGACTAAAATCCAAAACCTCTAAATTGAAACCAGTTTCCCGAATTCACAAGCTTACAGTTAAATATATATAAATACTTCATTCCTCTGGCCTGCTTTATATATAGTATATTCTTAATGAGTTAATAAACTAAATATATCATTCTGGATTGCCCAATTTTTTACTGTGATAACACTGAGTGTTGGAAACCTGTCTAAAACACAAGTTATTTTACCACCTTCTTACAGACTTCATTGTCTCTTGCTTCAAGAGAATTTGAACATTAATGTCCTCTAAGTATGTATGGTGGTTCCCATACAAAATAGGATGACTGTTACTTCTCTTACTGACAACCTATTTTCTTGTTGTTTCTGTTGATACATAAATCTACTTCTAGCTGGGTAATCAAACTTATCAGAAAAACATCTGAAATTAAAAGGGTAAAATAAATAGGTTTTATGTAAGTAAAGTGCATATTCAGTTACTATGTGAATTTGTGATATCAATTCTGATTATAATATAACAGCTCACTTTTACCCAGTGTTTACCATATGCCAGACATTTTGGTTCTATGCACAGACCACTCAGACATCTTTTCTGTAAAGGAACTGCCTGTTAACCTCCCAATAAGATGTGACTGCTGGCTCAAAGCAGTAAATCTTATAAACTTAAGAACCAGATAGTGACAGTTTCTATAACTATTTTCTAAGTAAACTTAAAAAAAAAAATAAGTATAATATACACAAAAACTGTGAATCTCAATGTATTTTGCATTCTACTCACTTTTAAAACTGTCTCTAAAAAGACAGGTCTCACTTACCTGCCCTTCCGAGCAAACTCTATTGACTTAATGGCTGTGGTATTGCTTGTTCCAGTTGTTACTCTGAAGGAAGCAACAAGATCCTGAGAATCTGTTTTTAGGACCAAGATCTAAAGTTTAAAAGAGAAAAATAATAAGTATTCTGATAACTTACAGTAATTAGATTTGACTTCTGTTTCTGAAGCTGGGCAAAGACTGGGTGAAAATATTAATATAAATATCTCTATTCCCATGTATTCAACTTGATCAACTGCTATTGCCTTTTACCTCTTCAATTAAAGGACACTGTCTTAACCTATTGTTAGAAGATAATGTTTAACATTATCCAGAGTCAAAAAGTAGAAGCAACCCAAGTATCCATCAACAGATAAAATGTGACACATACATACAATGGAATATTATTCAAACTTGAAAAGAAAGGAAATTCTGACACATGCTACAACATGAATGAATCTTAAGGACATTATGCTAAGGGAAGTAAGCCCATCACAAAAAAACCAAATACTGGATGAGTCCACTTATACAGGTACTAGAATAGCCAAATTCATAAAGATAGAAAGTAGAATGATGGTTTCTAAGGGGTGAAAGGGAGTAGGAAATAGCAAGTTATTATTTAGTAAGTACAAGGTGAGTGCAAGATGAAAAGAGCTCTGGAGATAAACGATGGTGATGACTGCACGACAATGTGAATGTACTTTACACCACTGAACTGTACACTTAAGAATGGTTAAGACGGTAAATTTCGTTAAGTGCATTTTACCACAATAAAAAAAAAAAACCTGCCACTCTCTAAAGCAGCCATGAAACTGTACTAGCCCACACGTCCCAGTCAAAAAAAAAAAAAAAAAAATCAAAGTGCACTGGAACTCAAACTCTAATAAGCTTGAAAAGGACCCTAAAGCTCATCAAATCCAACTTCTTAGTACACAAAACAATACATTAAGCTAGCCTAAATTATACAATATTTGCAGACCAAGATATCAGACATTTTATCATCAGTACTCCATTGATGATATGATTTTTAAATTTTATAATTTAGTAATGGCCTTTCATTACTAGCATCCAGTAAAGGCCCCCCCATCCTTCTCTAGGTCAAATTACCTCTGACTGCTCTAAATCCAAAGAACAGAAATTATTAAGGCATGAGAGAAAAATAGGCTATATTTACCACAGGCAGGAGGCATGCTTAGTCAAGGGGTAAAAGAAATTTCAAAGAAAGAACAAGCAAACATGAAATGAGCCAATGTACAGGATGACTGATGCATATTTCACCAGCTTCTAAGCTTCTACGCTTACCTTGCCTTTTGCATTTCCTGTATAGATATATTCTCCTCGCCTATCAAAAGATGCAACCACGTTCAAATCGGAGTCATCGTCTACGGGCAGAACAACATGTTTGGAATCTGAAAGGGTCAACATGACAGGAGCAGATTTCATGGGACACACGAGAACCTTGTTCCTGTTTAAAAATATGAATAGTACATTGGCTGTTGCTATGATATCAGAAGGCTGACTCTCTGCTCTTTTCTGTAATTCCTATCTACTACCTCATCAACTCTCCCAGCCCAAGCATATTTAAAATAGTGAAAAAGCCTAAACTCTAAATTCCTAATAATAGGGAAATGACTGAGTAAAGTTATGAGATCTTACCTTGACAAGATAAAATGTAATTATTAAAAATAAATATGAAGATGTAGCAAACTGGTAAAATATGTATGAAATAAAGTGAAAGGCAAAATACCAATTAAAACTATGTAAAAATACATATTTGCGTACATCTAATAGACAAATGCTTTGTGAGCTAGTAAGTGCTTTGTGAGTTATGAAGCGCTATACAATAAGCTTTATACTTAAAGAGAACTTGCCTAAAAGAAAACCTAGAGAAATGAAAATAGTTATATCTCAGTAATAGAATGATGGGTAACTCTTTTTCTTAAATATAGTTTTCATAATGAACCGTTTCCCCTACTAAAGAAATTCAAATTGGAGGAAAACCCCAGGTAAAGAACAGTTATTATACTTATTTCTACCTTTGCCCATTTCTGAAGTCTTAATTAATATAGGCCAGTTTTTAACTATATACTATAACAGTCTCTTTAAAATCTATTCACTAGATCCAGATAATCTGGAAAGATTATTTTATATAGAAGAGGTTGAAGAGATGTGGGCTTTTGCATCCTAAAACCTTAAACTGAAATTGTCATGGGCCTGGAGATAGAATTAGACCCACCCCAGGAGAGAATAGCACAGATTAAACATACTGATCTCGCGGATGATACTGGACTTTTAAGATGGGTGAAGGGAATCGAAACCTCTGGTCGCAGTCGCCTGAAAGGACATCCCACTGTGACACTATGTTATCAGTGGAAGCACTCACGAGCTTATGACCATCTCGACTCCAGCTGAGAAGGAAAAAGGGTAACTTAGCACACATTCTAAGTATATCATATCATCCTTATAGATAAAAAAGCATGAGTCACACTTATTGCCCTAACTGCATGGGTCACCAACGTTTCTTCTTCTTTATTTTTTAAACATATACTCAAATCCACAACAAGCTTTCCTAACTAAGCAATAAAAAAGAATGTTTTCATGACATCTTCATATCTAGTAATAGAAGCTCTTAACAGTTCAAGATAACAGTACAAGTGGCTCAGTGAAAAAAGGGAGACTCAAACATTTTAGAAAAGTATAAAATCAGCTGGCCCTTAAGTGTTGATTTAACAAAAAGCAGGTTTTCTTCCCCTTGGGGGGAGGGGGAGGAGTAGTTGAGCTTTCTGAAGTTGTCCCAGAAGTAGCACTATCATAGTATAAGTGAACCAGTACAGATAGGTATCTGTTATTTAAAATAATTAAGAAAAGAATTAAGGAAGGAATTAATTCCTCCTGCTAAGTACAGTTAAACATCCTAACATTATATAGAAAACAAACATAAAAAGGTAAAGAGAAGACAGACTGTCTAGGGACTACAGGATATGAGGAACGACACAGCAGTGAGGTCCTTAGATTTTCTTTTTGCCTCATATATCCTGGACTGGGTGACGGACATGCCAACAACCCATTAGCATCAATAGGCACACACAAAAAAAAGTCTCCAGAAGAGCCAAAGGACTAGGAAAGGACAACCAACAGATGCTAACACACAGATGACACAGGTGTTAGTATTACCCGACAAGGATTGCAATGCAGCCATCATTAAAATGCTTCAACAAGCAATTACAAACATGCTTGAAACAAATGGAAAAAAAAAAGTCTCAGCAAAGAAACAGAAATATAGAGAAAAGAACCAAATGGGAATTTTAGAACTGAAAAATATAAAAACTGAAATAAAAAACTCAAAAGATGGGTTCAGCAGCCAATGGAAAAGAGGAAGACAGAATTAAAAATTCCCAATCTGAATAGGAGAAAAAATGGAATGAAAAAAATTAACAGAGCCTCAGGGACCTGTGGGACTATAATAAAAGATCTAATATCTAATATCCATGGCATCAGAGTCTTGGAAGGAGAGAAGAAAGAGAGTAAGGCTTAAAGGTATTTGAAGAGGGCTTCCCTGGTGGCGCAGTGGTTGAGAGTCCGCCTGCCAATGCAGGGTACACGGGTTCGTGCCCCAGTCCGGGAAGATCCCACATGCCGCGGAGCAGCTGGGCCCGTGGGCCATGGCCGCTGAGCCTGCGCGTCTGAAGCCTGTGCTCCGCAACAGGATAGGCCACAACAGTGAGAGGCCCGCATACCGCAAAAAAAAAAAAAAAAATGTATTTGAAGAAATAATGGTTGAGAGAGGATATGGGAATATATGTATACATATAGCTGATTCACTTTGTTGTACAGCAGAAACTAACACAACATTGTAAAGCAATTATACGCCAATAAACATGAAAAAAAAATAATGGTTGAAAATTTCCCAAATTTGGCAAAAGATATAAAACACACAGCCTCAAGAAGCTAGGCAAACTTCAAACAGGATGAGCTCAAAGAAATCCACTCCAAGACACAACCTTCTGAAAACTAAAGACAAAGAAAAAAATCTTGAAAGCAGAAAGAGGAATGACACGTTACCTACGGGGAACAATAATTCACACGACAGCAGATTTCACACCAGAAACCATGAAGGTCCAAAGAAAGTGACAGTTTTTCAAGTGCTGGAAGAAAAGAACTGTCATCCCCAATTCTACACCCAGAGAGACTAACTTTCAAGAACAAAGGGGTAATCAAGGCATTTGTCACCAGCAGATCTACCCTAAAAGAACGGCTCAAGGAAGTTCTCTAAGCAGAAAGGAAACAATAAAAGAAGGAATCTTAGAACATCAGGAAGAAAGAATAATGAAAAAGGTTTTAAAAAATTAAATACTTTTTTCTAGAGTTTTGATGTTTGAAGCCAAAATTATAAGTTATATAGGTATCAATATACATAAAGGAAATGTTTAAGACAATTATACTATAAACAAGGGAGGGTAAAGGGATGTAAAGGGAAGGTTTCTGTACTTCACTTAAACTAGTAAAATGTCAACACCAGTAGACTATGATAGGTTATGTATATACCATGTAATACCTAGCAACCATTAAAAAGCTATACAAAGAAATACACTAAAAAATACTACAGGGGCTTCCCTGGTGGAGCAGTGGTTGAGATCCTGCCTGCCAATGCAGGGGACGTGGGTTCGAGCCCTGGTCTGGGAAGATCCCACATGCCACGGAGCAGCTGGGCCTGTGCGCCACAACTACTGAGCCTGTGCTCTGGAGCCCTCGAGCCACAACTACTGAGCCTGCGTGCTACAACTACTGAAGCCCGTGCACCTAGAGCTCGTGCTCTACAACGAAGAGTAGCCCTCACTTGCCGCAACTCGAGAAAGCCTGTGAGCAGCAACAAAGACCCAGTGCAGCCAAAAATAAATAAATAAATAAAAGAATAAAAAATACCACAGATAATCAAAATGGAATTCTAAAAATAGTTCAAGTAACCCACAGAAAGGCAAAAAAGAAAACAGAGAAATGAAAAACAGAAGAGACAAACAGAAAAAGAAACCCAAAATCAGTCTTCATTCAAATTTTGCAATGAAGAGGAGTTGCTGCTGAGGAACATAGAGGACGCAACACAGTTCATGGTTAAGAACAGAGGCTCAAGTCAGATTTATGCTCAAGCCTAGACATTACAACCTTCTAGCTGCGTGATCTTGGGCAAGTTATACAGCCTTTCTGAGCTTCAATTTTCTCACTTATAACATGGAAATAATAGTATCTACCTGCAGACTCTCGAGAGACTTAACATTAATACATAAAAAACTCTCAGTGCAATACAGTAAGTGCTCAAAAACCATTAATTATATTAGAGACAAGATAAATGTATTCCCAGACTTGTAACTCACAGCAGAGGAAGGCAGGAGTAAACTGAGGAAGTGAATGTGGAGGGACTAAGCTCAAGTCTGCATACAAAGGACTCAGGTGCCTGTGTCTCCCACAACCTCTAGAACACTCCCAGTCAATTAGAAGATCCTTCTGGAGAATCTAAAAAAGAAGATGCCTACAGATACTGTAACTTGAGGGTTGATAACAAAAAAGCCAATGGTCCACCCAATTTCAGTAGATGATGGGAGGGTAAAAGGGTGAGATAAAGCTCACATATACTGTAATAAAAAGTCACGGATAAGTTCTTGAAATTAACAAACTAAGAAGAAGTAATATGCATAAATACTTTAGAAATATGAAGACAAATATTAAGAGAAACAAACCAAAAGAATGGAAGTACACTGGAAATGGGACATTATTGGAATATTGGGAATGGGAAGAAACAAGGGACAGCTTCTGCTGCTGTTCCCCTAAGCATTTTAGCACAATCTGACTATGAAACAGAATGTTAGCTATATTTCCATTTTTCCTTTAAACCCTCTGCATTTTAATAACTTTTTCTTTCATAGCAGGCTTGTATTTCTGTTATAATAGAGGGAAATCTATTTTTAGAAATTAAATTATAATCAGAGGTGAAACTAAGAGGGGTTTTCCCATTAAAACTAACAATATATTCTTCAATTCCAAATTCCATAAATTCAAGAATTAGGGATTCTCATACATCCTCACATCTGACAATACTGTTTCTTTCCAAAATACAGACAGGTCTTTACTAAGTCTAATATCTTAGAGTCTTAAACATCATTTCATTCTACCTATGGCCCCCATCCAGTGACTGAATATCTTCTGTAGCATCCCTATGAAGAGACAGCAAGCCGAAGCAGGGCCAGTCCCACTGGTAAGTTCTTTCCTGGGCAGTCCATCCCATCCATAGGCACCTTTGCTTGGGAGCTCATCTCTATTCTAAGGTAACATTTGTTTCCCTATAAATCCCGTTCACTACCTACCAGTCCTGCTTCTTCTCCTTAGGTCAATTTTTGTCTTGCACATGTCAGTTCTTTAATAGCTGAAGACAGCTATCATGCCTATCCAAAACTTCTCTTTGGTGAAATTTTCTTAGTCCCTAACATGTTCAAATACTACACAACAATTAAAATAATACATAAAGTTATATACTAAATGAGGATGAATCAAAGAAAAATGCAAAATGCATATAACTACAGATCATAACTCTCATGTATACTTATATATACCAAAAATTAGGGAACAGTTAAATAATTATGATGCATACATACTAAGCAATACTATATATATCGTATGTACACACACACACACATATATCAACACAGAAAAACATCCACTATATATTAAGTGGAAGAGCAAGCTAAAAAACAAAATGTATAGTATGTCTCCGCTTTTTAAAAAACATACACATGTATATGTGTATGTGTATTTTTATACATGCTGAGGGAGATACAGATATATCTCACAGATGAAAGATATATTCCATATACTCTAATACTACTTACCTTAAAGAGTAGACAAAGAGCTTTCGTTTTTTACTCTATATACTCATATATTGTTTGAATGTTTTAAAGTTCTTAATAATCAAGTTTTGTGATAAAAAGTTTTAAAATGTTGGGGGGAGAGGGGGAAAATCTCTCATTGTTCAAACCCTTTGACCTAGCAGTAACATACTTTTGGAAGTCTACATAATGAACAAACATAGATCAAACGCCTACTGGGCATCTTCACTAAGATATCCCCACCCATCCAACAAGTACCTGAATGCCTACTACATACCAGGTATAATGCTACAGTAAAATGGCAGACAAGGTTCATGTATCACAGCACCTACCATGTTCCAGGGAAGATACTCATAAAACAACTATTTGCAATAAAATACAACAGGAGACACACAACCGTGATCTCAAATTCACCATTATCACCCTCAAATCTTACACTTAACATCTTCATCCAAGCAGGAAACCTGAGGATCTTAACTTCTCTACTTCACTTACACTCCTTATCTAATTAATGCCTAAGACCTCTTATTTCTACTATTTCTCACATCTGTACCATTCAGCTCCATTCCTACTGCACCTATCCTCATCAGCTCTAGCTTAGGCCACTGCAATCCTAACTTCATTCACTGTCCCCTTCAATCTCTTTCCCACATGCTGTTCTAGAGATCTTTCTAAAATAAAAAGCTCATCACGTCACTTTCCTTCCTAAAGTCCTTTAATGGCTTCACAGTACCTACACGATAAAGCTCAAATTCATAGTGTGGCACACAATGTGCTCCATGAGCACCTGTTTACCTTGGCTGTTGCCATGTCACATCTCTGATACCACAATCCAGCTAATCTGAACTACCTGCAGTTCCCCATTTTACCATGCTTGTTTCAAGCTGATGTGCTTTTGCCTGTACAGCACCTTCTGCTTGGAATACAACTGGCAAACACCTAGTCATCTAACAAGTTTGAGGTTAGAAATTACCTCATCTTTGAAGCCTTTTCTGACCACACTTCTTCTCCAATACAATTGATCATTTCCTCCTTTGCACTTTTGCCTCCACTAAATCGCAAATATAGTTCTTAGGTAGGACCTACAGAGCTTTAGTACATGTAGCTGTATGCACATGTACCTCCCCCTACCAATCAAGAATCTCTCCTTACTTGTTTTTGTGTCCCCCAAACCCTAACCCTAACCCTAATCGTAAATGCCTAAAGCAGTATCTGGTATATAATACATGTTCAATGTTTGCTGAAGAAATGATTGTATGAGAGAAAAACTTTATGTGCAAAGACGTTGACTGAACATTATGTAGCAGAGAAACAAAAATGATTAAGTAAATTATGGTTTATCTATCAGAAGATATTTAGCCATTAAAAAAAAAGTTTTTAAAGGCTACACAAGCAGGAAAATGTCTGGTCAGTGTTAGACAGGAAAAGAGCAAAATATAAAATAAAATGTAGCACGCTTACAAACTATGCTTTTTATTTAATTTTTAAAATTTATTTATTTATTTATATATTTTATTTTTGGCCGTGTTGGGTGTTCGTTGCTGCGCGCAGGCTTTCTCTAGTTTCGCAAGTGGGGGCTACTCTTCATTGCAGTGCACGGGCTTCTCATTGTGGTGGCTTCTCTTGTTGAGGAGTACGGGCTCTAAGTGCACAGGCTTCAGTAGTTGTGGCACATGGGCTCAGGAGTTCTGGCTTGTGGGCTCTAGAGTGCAGGCTCAGTAATTGTGGCACAAGGGCTTAGCTGCTCTGTGGCATGTGGGATCTTCCCGGACCAGGGCTCGAGTCCGTGTCCCCTGCATTGGCAGGTGGATTCTTAACCACCATGCCACCAGGGAAGTCCTACGCTTTTTAAAAATTATACATAGTAACAAATCAAACTATTTACAGTAGTAATATCAGAGTGGTAAGACTATGGGAGATAGTCGTCTATCTTCTACTTTGCTGTATTTTCCATAATTTTCTAAATTATTATTATTTTATAATAAAAATACATGTTTTTTTTTTTTTTTCCCATTACGCGGGCCTCTCACTGCCGCGGCCTCTCCCATTGCGGAGCACAGGCGCCGGACGCCCAGGCCCAGCGGCCATGGCCCACGGGCCCAGCCGCTCCGCGGCATGTGGGATTTTCCCGGACCAGGGCACGAACCCGTGTCCCCTGCATCGGCAGGCGGACTCTCAACCACTGCGCCACCAGGGAAGCCCAATACATGTATATTTTTAGTGACAGTTCTAAAATTAGATTGTGATGATCGTTGCACAACTCTGAATATATAAAAACAATGAAATGTACATTTTAATTGGGTGGATTTTATAGCATGTGAATTATATGTATCTTAATAAAGCTGATAAAAATGTATGTACCTACTTAAATCTTTATTGCAAGAGCACAACAATAAAAAAAAGAAATAAAATGCAAAGGAACTGGAAAGAACCTAAGAAATCATACAGGCCAGTTCTCTCATTTTGCATATTAGAGAAACGTTTTGGCCAAAGCCGCCAGTTCATTAGTGGCCAAAGCTAGACTGGGATTCAGGCCTCCTCCCAATCCAGTGCTTTATAATACCACTGCTGCTTATATTTCGACAAAAGGAAATATGTTAGTTTAATAAATCTAGATCTGATTAGGTGTTTTTGGTCCCAAGTTCATTTAAAAGAAGTGCTGCCCCAAAATAAAATTTTCTGAAAACAGATAGTCCCTGAGAATAAGAATGAAATCAATGGGATTTATATAATACCCGATTTCAGCTCAATATATTTGATGGGAAGCCTTAATAACTACAATTCAATGAAGGAACAGGCATGTTTGTGTTCACTAAAACTACTGTAATTCAAGAACATGGACAAGGCTGGACACTTTGACTTCCAAGCTGCCCTCCTAACCAGGATTTTTTTATTCTAAATGAAAGGTCAATACCACAAGAATACTACAGCTGCAATCTGTAAATGTCTCATTTCAGTACTGAAATATTCTCAGACAGAGCCTGATACAGATCCATATTACAATGAATTTCTCCCCCAAAGGTGTTGAAAGCAGCATGGATTCAAGGTCTCCATAGGCTATGAGAAATTATGTTACTAATGGCTGTATATTTAAAACTCTAAATATTAAAATTTATCTAATGAGACTGGCAACTACACAGTCACCGTTCATCCCCCCGATTTAAATATTTAATACATTAACTTTAAAATTCCTTACCATAAGGAACAGACTGGATGAATGTGCGCACTAATTATTTTAGCAATGCCTCTTGTCAAGAAATCCCAGATGACAATTCGGCCGTCATTACAGCCAACTGCAAGCAGTGTGCCCCACCTGTTAAAGGTGCAAGTCAGGGCCATGCTGATACAATCCAAAGTTCCATCAGCTTCCTAAAGATTAAAATGAACATAAGAATATAGACAATAATACCCAGGTATCCAAATAATTTCTTAAAGTTTCTCTAACATCTATGATAATTCTCTTGAATTTAAATTATGATGTATACCAAAATAATCTCTATGTGTGTTCTCATATCTATTAAACTAGCCCAAATAGAGAAATATTTATAAAAGCTAACAGAGAATTTTTAGAAACAGATGTGACCAATCCCTTGCATTACAACTATAACTTCGTACAAATTCTCCGGAAGGCAATTAGGCAAAATAAAACAGGATTCACTAAAAGAGTCATCTTACTGATCAAGTAATCATAGTTCTTGAAATTTATTCCAAGAAAAATAAAACAAAACCCCTGTGTAACATTAGGAAAATCAAATAAATTTATATTAATATCAAGCCATTTAAAATAATCACGACTACATTAAACACACTCTAAGTGTTACAAAATATTTTTACATGTAAAGCACACTTATACCATACGTGTTATTACTATGCAAAAACACTGATCAAAACTATAAAAGCACACAGAAAAAAAATTTACATGAAGGTGATAGTACTGTTTCTGAAAAATGCTTCAATCAAAAGTATTTTTTTAATTTAAAGGGAAATGAACTGTAAGATTTACATTATGTTGAAATTTCCAGCCAACATTGCCTATCTACCTCCCCTGCTGCTCAAAATTAAACATTTAGTTCCCTTTTATAGCAAAAGATCATCATATTTAATGCTTCTATTGTCAAGAAAAAAAAAAAAGATGAAAACGTAGTTTCCACTCAAACATAAAAGCTAGGGAGTTACCGTTTTCTAAAATCACAATACAATACTCTTACCTCTGGATAATTCTGCCCAAAGGACTCTGCAACAAAGCAAAGGAAGAAAGTTGATGGAACATGTGCAACATACCAGGAATCCTACAGCTCACAACTACCGCTCACAAACAGTGTACAGCAGTGGCTTGCAAAGTGTGGATGGAGAACTGGCGCCCTTTCAGGGACTCCATGAGGTCACACCTATTTTCAATATCACACCAAGATGGTATGTGCCTTTTTACTCTCATTATTTCACAAGTTTACAGATGAGTTCTGAGGCTATACGAGCTGTGATACTGAAACAGTATGAATGCAGAATCCAGCCAACTTCTATTGATATTTAGGCAAACATTAAAGAGATTTGTAAAAATGCAAAACAATGCCACTCTTCTCACTAAATAAGTTTTGTTTTAGAAAAGTTATTTTTCATAAAAACGTTATTAATGTAAACATGTAATGGGGTGTTTTTACGGTTATTTTTATGTAACAAACTTTAAAAAATCAAATCAGTCAACTTATCTTAAATCCCAACTACTCTCTTAAAACCTTTATTAAGAGCAGCCAACCAACAGGGTTCCCTTCCTAATAATAGTACTAAGGCTATAACACAATCTGGTAGTTGGTTAAACACACAATTCTCTGTATTAATTTCTTAAGCAAATAACATTTTGGTACAGACATCCCTGAATACTTTTCCTATATTAAATTTGGCGTTTATACATTAGTGATAAACATTTTGAGCTATAGTACGATACTGCCTGTTTGTCAGAAGTTTAAGGTTTAGAAGTTTAATGCAGTAGCAACATCTTTATCAGTATTTACTTATGTTATTACCTAAACATTTTATTAGCATGATATTTAAACTATACTCTGAGAACTACAGATCCAAGGAAGCTGTTTTACATTTAGGACATTCAAATAAGATTTCATCTAAAAAATAAGTTTACTATTTTTAGTTTTTTACCATATGATCCAGCAATTCCACTCCTAAGTATATATTCGAAGAAAATGAAAATACTAACTCAAACAGATACATGCACCTTAACGTTCACAGCAACATTATTTACAAGAGCCAAGATATGGAAGCAACCTAAGTGTCCATCAACAGATGAATGGGTAAAGAAGATATAGAGTATGTGTATATATATGAATATTTATATATCTATGAATATTTATATAGATAATAAAATAGTTCTCAGCCATAAAAAAGAATAAAATTTTGCCATTTGTAACAACATGGATCAATCTGGAGGGTATTATACTTAGCGAAATAAGTCAGAGAAAGACAAATATTATATGTCACCACTTACATGTGGAATCTAAAAAATAAAACAAATGAA
Source organism: Stenella coeruleoalba (assembly GCF_951394435.1). Lineage (NCBI taxonomy): Eukaryota > Metazoa > Chordata > Mammalia > Artiodactyla > Delphinidae > Stenella > Stenella coeruleoalba. Next base: position 161,144,097 of record NC_137169.1, read on the forward strand.
AGAATGTAACAAAACTGAAATAGGTTCACAGATATAGAGAACAAACTCATGGTTACCAGTGGAGAAAGGGGAGGGGGAGGGGCAATATAGGGATAGAGGATTAAGAGGTACAAACTACTATGTATAAAGTAAATAAGCTATAAGGATATACTGTACAGCATGGGGAATATAGCCAATACTTTATACTAACTTTAAATGGAGTATAATCTACAAAAATACTGAATCACTATGTCATACACCTGAAACTAACATAATACTGTAAATCAACTGTACTTCCATTTTTTTAAAAAAAGTCTGAAAACCAGTTTTATTACATTTTGTCCTTTATAAAAATTAATAGAAATCAAAACAGTGAAAACATTAAAACTAATCAGAATACAGGCCCTAAAGTTAAGAAAACTAAAAGAAAGATGAAAATAAAGATGAATAATTGCCCCCCAACAAAAGGCAATTATTTTGATTTCTCTAATGTGCACCAGACTTCAGTGTCTGATTGCATTCAAATACTAAAGACAGGAATGAAATGAAAAGCTGAAACCAGATTAAGATAGGTTATTCTGAAAGAACCTTTTTAAAATTACTAAAGTCATACATGTAGGTAATACAGATATGTGTAATTAAAAAATGATATAGTTTCCTCCCTGCAACCCACTTACTAAGGTAAAAGCTTCCATATATTTCTATATGCTTAAACAAACATTAACATATTTAAGGTTTGTTCTTTAAACAAAATACTACACATATTATATGTATTATATGTAATATATGTATTATAATATGTATTAACAAAATATATATATTTCCAAAGCAATAATATAAATCTATATTCACATGATTGAGAGAAAAAAGGAGTATTCATTGAAAAATTAAAAACAAAACAAAAAAACACAACCTAAAAATATGAAGTACTCAGGAAGGAGTAGAGTATGACTTCTGTGTTCAGAGATGGGAAAGCCATATTTAAAATTCTGAGAGAAACTCCCTGGCAGTCCAGTGGTTAGGACTCCGAGCTTCCACTGAAGAGGGCACAGTTTCTTCCACTGAAGAGGGCAGTGTGGCCAAAAAAGCAACAACAACAAAAAGATTCTGAGAGAATCCAGAATCCTGGGACCATTTTAATGTATGATTACCCTTCAACACAGATTACCCCTGATTTTGTATTTTTGTTTTATGTTTTAGGTGTTGTGGGTTTTTTTCCCCTTTTTTGGAGGGTCATCCTAGTTAACAGGATTATAACAAGGAGTTTAAAGGAACACAAAGAAAAAGTGTGTATAAAAAAGACTAAGCTCGTCTGGGCCACTTTGGTTGAAGAGCCTGAGCAAGAATGCTGTCAAGTAGGGTTATGGTAGCACAAGGCCACTGCCCCTAGATGCTCAAGGCCACTTTTATATTCTCTATCCTCCCACCATCTAACCACCCATCATCTAACATTTAACATTTTGTTACAATTAGATTCTTAGGCTTGGTTCTAAAGACCATGAAAGGGGGTAAAAAAGATGCCCAAATGTAGCTGCCAAAGAGAAATAAACGCTGGTCAGATTTAACTTCACAGTACACTTGATAATTCAAAAAACATGAATGACACATTTCCAAAACTGATTACAGAAGAAAAGTCCTTGACTGGGTCAATGAGGAAAAAACACATTGAGAGGTTGTTAAAGACCTACCATTAAATTTTTTTTAAATGTTTAATTATAAAAAAACGGACAGCAGGCCCATATGGTTTTATGAGCAATTTCTCCTAAATCTCAAGGTGCAGGTAATTACTATGTTATTCAAGCTATTTCTGAGCAGAAAAAAATATGTATTCGTGTTTTATAAAGCCAACATAGCTGATACCAAAACCTGATAAGATGATACAAAAAGAAAACAAGAGTCTCTTTCACTTAAGAACATAAATAGTGGGACTTCCCTAGTGGCACAGTGGTTAAGAATCTGCCTGCCAATGCAGGGGACATGGGTTAGATCCCTGGTCCAGGAAGATCCCACATGCTGTGGAGCAACTACGCCTGTGTGCCACAACTACGAGCCTGTGCTCAAGAGCTCATGAGCCACAACTACTGAGCCTGCGTGCCACAACTACTGAAGCCTGCACGCCTGGAGCCCGTGCTCTGCAACAAGAGAAGCCACAGCAATGAGAAGCCCATGCACCGCAACAAAGAGTAGCCCCCTGCTCTCCGCAACTAGAGAAAGCCCGCGTGCAGCAACCAAGACCCAATGCAACAAAAAATAAATAAAATTAAATTGATTCTTTAAAAAAACCCCAAAAAACAGGGCTTCCCTGGTGGCGAAGTGATTGAGAGTCCGCCTGCCAATGCAGGGGACACGGGTTCGTGCCCCCGTCCGGGAAGATCCCACATGCTGCGGATTGGCTGGGCCCGTGAGCCATGGCCCCTAAGCCTGCGCGTCCGGAGCCTGTGCTCCGCAACGGGAGAGGCCACGGCAGTGAGAGGCCCACGTACCGCAAAAAAAAAAAAAAAAAAAAAGAACACAAACAGTACAGGGTATTTCACCTCTAGATTCTGCAGAAATGAAAAGTAATTTCTAGCAGTGTATATAAGTATAACCGAATTCTAAACACAAAAAATCTAGAGTTTATTATTCTACCATGTAAGAAGGCATAATGGAATAGCAAGGGGAAAAAAAAAATAGGCCTACTCCAAACTCACTCCAAAGGAACAAACAATAGCACAATGCACTCTAATGTATTCAATATATCCTTGGACGAGAATGTTTAAGAGCCATACAATCCTATGAGTAGATGCTGAAAAAAAAATTTTGCTAAAACTCAATAGCTCATTCTAATAACAGCCACATCTAACAGAAGACTACAATAAATGATAAAAACTATTAACCAAAAACACAACAATTATCATTCTAAAAGGTGAAATATTAAAACCATTCCAATTAGTATCAGCAACTAGAAAGGGATATATCACCATTATTAGTTAATATTCCTCTTAGAGGTTCCAGCCAATGGAATAAGAAAATGAAATAACTGGTTTAAACATTGACTATAAGAGATAAAACTATTTCTTTTGCTGATAACACTGAATACCTAGAAAACACAGAAATTCTAATTTTAAAAACCACCCAAATTAATAAGAAAATAAGGCAAGGGTGGTTTGATACAAGAAAAACATTCAAACATTAACAGCTTTTCTTTAGGTTAGCAATTAATATCCAGAAATGAAAATGAAGGGGAAAATTCCACTCACAATGGCTAAATATTTAAGGAAAAAATGTAATAAGAAAGACATGACATGTATGAAGAAGAAAACTATAAAATCTTAGTTAAGGCCGTAAAATATGAATAAGTGAAAAGACAAACTACATTCTGGGGTGGGAAAGCTTAATGGCTTTCTCCAAAAACTAGTAAATTTTATGCAGTTCCAGATGGATTAAAGACAAATGTTAAAAAAAAATCTACATGTACTGTAAGGTTGCTGATATATGATAAAGATAACATTTAAATTTAGTGGGAATTTATTTAATATATAGGGATGGACAACTGACTATCCATCTGAAAGAAAAAACAGCTCCAGTTCCTCTCTTATACCACATATAAAAATAAATTTCAGGTAAATTAATGATTTTTTAAAATCAAAAATCTTAGAAGAAAACCTAGGAGATCCCATGTATAATCTAGGGTGGGGAAGACCTTAACCAAGTTAGGAAAACCGAAAGAAAAGAGAAATACATTAGATTATATAAAAACTGGAACATTTTGCATGGCACAAGTTCCCATAAACAGTCAAAAGATTTAGAAAAAATTGGCAATGCAGATGACGGACAGGAGTTGACATCTACACTATAAAGCAAGTCTATACACCAATAAGGAAAAATGATCAAAAAGAAAAGATAAAGAATGTGAATAAACAAGTCACAGAAGAACAAAATGAGATGGCCTCTAAACAAAGGAAAACATCAAATTCAGAGAAATGTAAACCAAATGAAAAATGAGATGCCATTTTCATCCATCAGACAGGAAAATTTAGAGAGAGAACACCTGCTGGGGGGGAAGGGATATTGCCTATAAAAATGGGAACTGTTATAGCCGTTTGGAAAAGGAATCTGACAGCATCTATTAAAAGCAAAAATATACATAGTCCTCATCTCAGTAATCCTACAATTGGAAACCTAATCTCCATAGATGTAAACACAACAATGGGACGTAAGAACAAGGGTACTTAAACTATTGTTCTTGGTGGCAAAAAAAAAAAAAAAAAAAAGACACCCCCCCCCCCCACCGCATTGGAAACAAGGTAAATACTCATTATTAGTGTAATGGATGAAAAAATTGTGGTATTCAAATATGGATAAATTACACTAATTCTCTTCAAAATTTTTATTGGTGTTACTTAAGTGAAAAAAAGCAAAACACAAAGTGTATATCTCATTTTTTTTGTTAACATTATGTATATACACACACACACATATAGGCATAGAGAAAAATATGGAAGGAGATACACGGGATTATCAACAAAGAATGGAGGAGGCAAGGGAAAAAAAGAACACTTTTTAAAAAAAAGCATTTATAGGGAATTCCCTGGCAGTCCAGCGGTTAAGACTCCATGCTTCCACGCAGAGGGCACAGGTTCAATCCCTGATCAGAGAACTAAGATCCCACAAGCTGCACGGCACAGCCAAAAAATATAAAAAATAAAAAAGCATTTACAGTTAAGTTAAAATTTGATATCGTGAGTGTGTATCTACACGAACGTATTAAAAATCCTTAGTTCTATTATCTCCTAATGTGTAGGAATAGTATCTCGTAAAATTAAGTGAAGAAAGCAAGTTGCAAAAAATGTGTATAAAAAGTTCTATTTCTGTAAAAAAGCAAAAACAAAGCCCTTACAAATTGTATTTAATTATACTCATATGAGCAAGGAAAAGGTATAAAAGGATAAATTCCAGACAGTTACCATTTGGAAAGGAGGAAAAAGGCAATTTTTTCTGTATGCATATTTGTATTGTGTCCACTGTTATGATAAATATCTACTGTATATGTTAATTTGAAAAGCATGAATTTAAAGAACTTTAATGAGTTTTCTAGACTTAAACTCATGCTGGCTTATCATTTCTTTGAAGTGCTCAAGCCTGCATTTATCATTAGCAGCTACGGCTTACTGAATGCTTATGTGTCAGACTCCGTACTAAGGTCTTCTACATACTGTCTCATTTGATCCTCTCAATTCACTATTGAGTACTATCATACTCCATTTCACAGATAAAGAAAGTTAGGATTAAAGGTTATCCCCAAACTGACAGTTAAAAAGTGGCAAAACTGGAACCTGACCAAGAAACCCTACTCTTAACTATAACTGCACTAAAAAGCCTCTATAATCTTGCCCAAATTTGACCTCAAGGTTACTAGTCTATGATTTGCAAAACACATCTGCCCTTTATTGAAAATAGTCAAAATTCTGCCCATCTTCTTTCTTTCAGCATGTCTTCTTTCCTCTCCCCAACTCTCAAAGATCACCGACATTATTTCACATGCCAAGTTCCTTCACGGCCAAGGAATATAATTCGACCAAGAGAAGTGAACTAAGTGACCCATCTAAAATCTCTACCTATTGAGGACTCTTCTTGGCCATAACCAATGATCACTTTATTTGTTCAAAAACAAACAAAAATCCTTTTCCCCAGAGAAGGCAAAAGAAAAATAAGAAGTTAAGGATTCCTCATGGAAACAACCTAAATGCCCATCAACAGACAAATGGATAAAGAAGATATGGTACATATATACAATGGAATATTACTCAGCCATAAAAAGAAATGAAATTGAGTCATTTGTAGAGACGTGAATGGACCTAGAGACTGTCATACAGAGTGAAGTAAGTCAGAAAGAGAAGAACAAATATTAACACATATATGTGGAACCTAGAAAAATGGTACAGATGAACCGGTTTGCAGGGCAGAAATAGAGACACAGATGTAGAGAACAAACGTATGGACACCACGTGGGGAAAGCGGCGGGGGTGGGGGTGGGGGCGGGGTGGTGGTGTGATGAATTGGGAGATTGGGATTGACATGTATACACTAGTATGTATAAAATGGACAACTAATAAGAACCCGCTGTATAAAAAACATTATAAAATAAAATTCAAAATAAAAGAAGTATTCCACTTCCCTTTTGCCTATAAACTATAAAAGCCCAGAGTAGGCGCATGAAAGATATTTGTTGAGTGTTGAATGAATAATTTTGGTATTACACCATCCAGCCCAACCAAGCAGGAAACTTCTTTGCTCTTAGCACTCCACATAATGTTAAAAACCCTTTCTAGTTGCCTCATTTTTACAATCTTTGCCTTCAGTCACATTAGCTTTCCTGACACTATTCTTAACAGCTAGTGCCACCCTCATATATTCACCTTCAGCAACGTGCCCTTCTTTTGTACATGCCTCTTTGGAATCTGAGTTTAGACTGCTTTCAGTGCAAGCACACCAGTTCCCTCAGGTGCCTCCTCCTTTTTTCCCAGTTAGGACCCTTCCTCCAAACTACCTTTTAGCTTTCTAGGTCTTGGAATAATATCTATTCTCTAAATTGCTCAACATCCACCTCCTTAAAAACTCGGTTACCATGAACTCTAAAATTTCGTGGTCCTTTTCTCCCAGTGAAAGTATTTTCAACTTGCCAACCAATTCCTCCCTACCGTAAGTTAGGTCCAGAGTAGCAGTTTCCATTCCACTTCCTCAGTCTAACAGGTGACGACACAATCCGCAGCATTTCTTTTTAGAGAAATGCAACTTGCAGGTGGCTAAATAACTGATCTTACCACACCCCAATCTGATGCCATCGCTACCATAACTACTATATTTCCTTGGCTCCAGTCTGGCCTCCCTCATCAATCCTTAAGAAAGCTGCTACAGCCAACTTTCTAAGCCCCAAATCTCATCATGTCACTTACCTGCTCAAAAATCTCCCTTGTTAAACAATATGCTGAACTCCTAAGTATAATTTTAAAAAGCAATAATCTGGCCCCAACCAGTATTTTCCATTTTATCTTTGACTAACTCCGCATTAGCACCTGGGACAGAACCTTGCATAATCCACCCTAAGCACCAGCTGGAAACTGCTAACCATTTCCAGAATATGTATCACATGTTCATGCCTCAGAATGTTCGCCCCTACTGTTCTCTGCACTGGTAATTACCTTCTCCATTTGTCCCTCTGGAAAAATCCTCCTCCATGTTTACTGTCTGCGTTAAATGGCACTTCCTCTATAAAGTCATCCCCAAATTCTACCGCCAACCCCAACGAGGCAGAATTAATTGCTCTTTCAGCTGGATTCCCATAATGGGGTTCCCACTATTTACTGTGGTTCCATTTCATAGTTATTTGTTTATGCCCCTATCCTCCTAGTTTTATGTATTTATCCAGGGCAAAAGCTGTATCTTATTTCAGTGTTTATCAAACATTAGGAGCCAATCCACCACAAATGGATAAATCATTCAGTGAGCCATACCATAAAAGTTTTTTAATAGATCAGAAGATATCAGAGGACACTGAGCATAACAATTAGTATCATTTTCAGAAACAGTTATATGTGTATGTATGTATAATGGACTGTGATAGAAAATACATTTCTTACGATGAGCTGTAGTAAAAGTAAGTTTGAGAAACTCTTATTTAACTTTTACCTCCAGTGCCTACTGCCTAATACACAGCAAGGGCTCAGAAGTGGTTGCAGAGGTAAAAGCATTTGAGAGTCCACGTTAAGAATACATTATCATTCCTTTCCTTTATCTGGCCAGCTACGGTTTGGTATGCTCCCACAATCACATTACTCCTGTTCCTTTCTCCTTTATATCTGTAATAATTAACTTTCTTGCTATAAAACTCAAGTCATTCCCATAGAGATTTATATCTTTTGAATCCAGTCAGCCTTCTTTTAAATTGTCTAACCTTCCAATGCTAAATATTCCTTCCTAAGTTTTACCCACATGAATCTTCTGTATCATACAAGAAAAATCTTTCCCATCTGCTCTTTCTTTCAAGGTATGAGCCTATCTATCACCTTTCCTCCATAGCTAAGTTTTTAAAAATAAACATCAACCCTTTGCCTCCAGTCCATGTCACTCATCTTCCTAAAATCATTGTAACTCAGCTTCTGTTCAAGTTGCTAAGGAGCCCAAAGTTGCCCAAGAACTAAGTAGAGTAGCCCTTTCTCAGCTCTTAGCCTCAACTGCTCTACAACTGCTTCTACGGAAGACACCACACCAACCTGCATTCTCTTCTACCTCTACATGAATAAATATATGAAAAGCACTTGAAAATAGGCCTAGCTCATAGTAAGTACTATGTAACTGTTAGTTGATATATTATCATTTATTCCTCCTCTTATTCCCTAAATATAGATGATTGTCCAAGATTCTGTCCTCAGCAGTTTTCTTTTCTTCCCCTCCCACTTTCTCCCTGGGTCTTATCATCTCCTCACAAGGTTTTGTCTAGCCCACCTGTAGGAAGGTTACAAATCTCTCTCATAAATCCAAACCCATCTTCTGAACCACAGGCCCACACTCAACATACCCAATGCTAACTGTCTTTTCCAAATGTCCTTAAATGTTTATGAATAGCACCATCACAGTTCCCATCATTTTTCACTTCACTCCCTTCCTCACCACCAGCACCGCCACCAGTGCCACTACCACCATGATATGTAGTCAGTTTTCAAATTGTCAACTCTACCTTCTCAATGTCTTTTCTTTCCATTTTCTAGTTCAGACCTTCTTTATCCCTCATCTACTCTAGCCCTCCAAATTGGCAGACTCAACTACACACTGTTGTCAGATAAATCTTTTTTAAAAAAAAATCACAGCTCTGATTGAGTCACTTACCAGGTCAAAACCCTTCAATGGATCTGCCCTACTTTCCTTAAAAAGCACAGCTTTTCAGCTGGGTATTCAAACGCCTCCAAGGAGTAGATGGTACTAATCCCATCTCTTGGCCTTCTCCTTATTCACAGTACCCACAACCTGGCCAAGCCGGAAAATACCTTTAGGACTCACCTCACTGATGTCTTAGCTCAAACGTATTCCTAATAAACACTCCTTCCAATATCTTCATACTTCAGTCTCTCAAAATTTTACCAATCTTAAATATCCACTCAAAACTCCAAATCCTCCACAGGTTTGGTTTTTTGGTTGTTTGTTTTTGTTCTTTCTTGATTACCTTTCTTCCCCTGCCCCAAAGATATTCACTCCCTCTTCCAAATGTTCTTAGCCCTTAGTAAAGACTCTTTAAGGCTGGCCATATATACACTAATATGTATAAAACAGATAGCTAATAAGAACTTACTGTATAAAAAGTAAATTTTTTAAAAAAGGATGACCTATATTCTGCAATATAGTATAGCTATTTACATAAACACCTTATTCTCCACACTTAACAAAAAGCTCCTTAAAAGCAAAGACCATTCCTTAAATAGCTTTACAGTCTTTAAGACTGCCAGTATATCTCATGAATTTAACTTTTTTAAAGAGAAACACAACCACTGAAAATAGCAAGTCGCTTAGTTCTTGAAAACCTCAGACATCCTTAGGCTACGATGCTAAATATTACCTAATGAAAACCCAGAAGAACCTACTGTTTATAAACAACTTGGGTAAAGGGTAAGGAGGAAATGAATCAGAGAGGGTGACAAAAGTAAACTGCCTTGTAGTTCACCCCTCAGTGTTTTACACACCGTCCCTGATAAAGACCTTAAACAGAAAGTCAAGGTAACTGGATTCCAGTGCCACCTATATGCCAACTATACCATTTACTTTCTGAGTGCCTTCAAGTCAGTACCCTCTGAGCCTTTTTAATTTATTCAATGAGGAACTTGTACTAGAAGATAAACACGTTCCCCTCCTTAGGCACCCCATGTTTCTTCAAAACCCCATGCTTCACCCAAAACCCTGACAAGTGTTCAAAGCTTTACCTCAAGCCTCACTTCCTCAGATTCCTTCCCTCAGTAACTCTGGTCCTGCCTGCTCTGGGCTACTTCAGCACCTGTGATCCTTGTAATCGAAACTAAGTCACAAACTATCTTTCCCTAACGCTTCACAATTGAACTGCAAAGTAGCCCCGGGAGAAGCAATGCATTCCGCTCAGGCAGAAGCTCGGCTTCCTCTCCCTGTTGCTGCTCCATATCAAGGCGCCCAAAAAGATGCATCTAGAACTGTATCCCTAATGTTGCAGCCTGAGTCCCCTCCGCCTGGGTTCCCTCCTTTCCAGGACCAAAAGGTTCTCTAAGAAGCAGCCATAGTCCTCCTCACCCAGTAACTCGAGGTTCATCCCTGAGGACTCTGGCCGTCTGGTCTCAGCTCCAGCAACGACACCTTCTCTTCCAACCGCTTCCAAAACCTGCGTCTAACTGGGTGACGCCGCAAAGAGCCTGGCACAAGCTCCGGAGACTTTCTGGTTTAGAAGACCCCACGGCTTCCGCTTTCTTCCCTCGCCTTCCTTGTTCTTTCAAGTGGGCTGTCCATATATATGCCTAACCAAAAAGAAAAAAAAACTCTCTCGGAATCACTTGATTATGATATTTTTTAATGGATAAAAATGCTATCGTCACTCAGGTTTTTTTTAAAAGTGCAAGAATTTGGGGCTGTTTTCCCTCGGATCATGTAAGTGAGCTAGAGAATTTAGGCACATAGTTAGACTACTAATCCTTCCCGTGTTGTGCGTTCAGCGGCGTTGTCCCGGCGGGCTGCCTCAGCTGCCGCCGGAAGGGTTCCGGCCGAGTCCCTGAAGTAGCGCAGCAGGAACGGTTGGCCCCAGAGCTCGAGTGTGGAGCGCAGCTGTACGCGACAAGGCGGTACTCGCCCTGTATGTAGCCTAGTTATCGTGTATCTGTCTCAGTCTCGTGAGAATTGTTTCACATTTGTAAAGGTATGACATCGATCCCATAGAAACGTCCGATAGAATTTATCTAAGGATTTACCGTGTACCCAGCGTTGACCCGGACCCTGGAAGTGAATTGGAATGGGAGGTGGCTGAGTTCCCTGGAACTCAATCAGACAGAACTGTGACGAGATACCCAAAGCTACTAGAGGCTAGTTGATGAAACTAGCGAATGGGCAAATTCTGTATAAACAGGTTTTGACTATGGACGCTGTGGGCTATGACAAAAAGGAAAGATGGGCGTAGGTTGGCTGCAAAAAACGTAGGACTGGAGCTAGATCCTCTTATGTAGATTATGTGGCCTCTTATGTAGCCAGTAATCCCAGCTCCTTTCTTAGTACTAACTTCACCCCTTGGGCAGTATTTTATCTTCTGTGTCTCAGTTTTCTTATACGTAAAACGGGGGTAGTTCTTACAGGGTTATTGTGAAGGTTAAATGAGTAAACACATATGAAATACTTAGAACAGCAAGTGCCCAGTAAATGTTAGCTATTACTACTTTCCCCTAGATTATCTCACTTCCAGACTTCCCTGGTGGTACAGTGGTTAACAGTCTGCCTGCCAATGCAAGGGACACAGGTTCAAGTCCTGGTCCGGGAAGATCCCACGTGCTGCAGAGCTACTAAGCCCGTGTGCCACAACTACTGAGCCTGCATGCCACAACTACTGAGGCTGCGTGCCACAACTACTGAAGCCCACGCACCTAGAGCCCGTGCTCCACAACAAGAGAAGCCACCGCAATGAGAAGCCAGCGCACCGCAAGGAAGAGTAGCCCCCGCTCGCTGCAACTAGAGAAAGCCCACGCACAGCAACAAAGACCCAATGCAGCCAAAGATAAATAAATAAATTTATAAAAAAAAGAAAAAAATTATCTCATTTCCTTGAGAACATTAGAGTAGCTACTGGCCCCATTTGACCAAGTGCAGTAATTGAGGCTCAGAGAAATTAGATATGTTAAAGAGAAAACCACAGTACCCCAAACGGACCTGATCGAAATGCAGTTTCAAACCTTCACCAGAAATGTAATCTTTATTGGCTAGTCTGGTATTTTCAGCACCAATGAGGTAATGTCTCCTGGGCCCTCTCCACCTCTGCTTACCACCCAATACCCCCCAGAAGGAGCAATCTGCATGATAAAACCCTTGCCATTCCCTTCCTCCCAGAAAGAAGGTCTCTTGACCTAAAAATAATCCTTTCTTTTCTTTTGCTAATAACTCCCTTACCCTACCCTTCTTCCTATAAAAAGCTTCCATTTTGTACATCCCTCAGAGTGCCCTTCTGTTTACTAGATGGGATGCTGCCCATCTAGTTTAATAATGCCAATTAGATCTTCAAACTTACTTGGTTGAATTTTGGTTTTTAACAGGCAGTTTGCATTCCTTCACATATCCAAAACGTGGCCAAAATGCATCTCAAATACTGTACTACCAACAATGGTATGTAGGAGTATTTCTGCACACCTTTGTAATCATTCATTATTATCAGTTCTCTCAAACGCTGCCAACTGGGTGGGTGAAAAAATGTCATTGTTACATTTATTTCCTAATAAGGATGATCAGCTTTTCACATGTATAAGTGTGTATTTTTCTCTTCTGTGAGGTGACCGGTTCATATCCTCTGTCTATTTTTTGGATGGAGTATTCATCTTGTTTGATTTTTTTTTTTTTTTGCGGTACGCGGGCCTCTCACTGTTGTGGCCTCTCCCATTGCGGAGCACAGGCTCCGGATGCGCAGGCTCAGCGGCCATGGCTCACGGGCCCAGCCACTCTGCGGCATGTGGGATCTTCCCGGACCGGGGCACGAACCCACGTCCCCTGCATCGGCAGGCGGACTCCCAACCACTGCGCCACCAGGGAAGCCCTTGTTCGATTTTTAAGCAAGGAATAATATGATCAGATTGATGCTTAAAGAAAGAAAACAAGGACAGTGTGGAGCAGGGCTTGATTAGAGGGGTGGAAAGCAGTTAGGAGATTACTACAGTAATCTTGTAGAGATGAGGAAGACCTAGGTAATGCATTCGAGAGCGGTACGAGACAGAACTGACTGAATGGGAAAGACCTTTTGCATGTGGAAAGTAGAAGGTCAGGAGGCTGGTGTGACTCCCATGTTTCTAGTTTGGTGGTTCCATTTGCCCAAGTAGAGAATGCAGGAAAAGGAATAGCTTTGGCAATGTAGATGAAGAGTACCCCACTGGGACAAGTTGAGTTTAAGGAGCCTGTGAGAAACTGAAGTGATCCTACAAGCATGGAGTTCAAAGAAGTCTAGGCTAAAGATCTACTGTATTTCATCAATTCTAATATGTACACTTTTCCACATTTAAAAATCTCTGAAATAGGGATATATCTTACATTTGATTATATCTCATATTTACCAGTGGGTTTGTTAGTGCTAAGAATCACTAAGATAAGATAATCATGTGTCTTATAACTTGTGGCATCTTTGATTTGATGATAAACAGTGTTATTGGTCGACTTTTGCTTTACAAAGTCTTTTTTTTTTTTTTGGCTGCACCATGCGACATGCAGGATCCTAGTTCCCCATCCAGGGATCGAACCCATGCACCCTGCAGTGGAAGTGTGAAGTCCCAACCACTGGACCACCAGGGAATTCCCTACAAAGTCTTATTAATACTACCAACTACAAAGGAAGGTACCCATATTTGTGTGTTGAAGGGAAGAAAGGGAAATTTAATATTCTTCCTTCTCGCCCTGAAGCAACTTGTACCTGTCATTCAGATTCTATGTGAGAAAGAACTTTTTTAGCTAGGCTGAACTTCTGTTTCATTAAAGACTTTTACAGATCCTCCTGAAATTAGGCCAGCAGGTATTTACCTCTTCTCCAGGTAAAAATGAGGAATTCTCTGAGTGGAGCACCTCCTAATCATCTAGGATACACTCCTGCAGCTGGCTCAAATCACAGGCAGTATGGTGAAGGCCAGGAGATTATTGTAACATTTCAAGGATATAACCAGTGGTTCTCAAGTTTAGCCACATGTTGGAATTTCTGGGGGCACTTCAAAATAATATAGGTGCCTGGGTCCCAGAGATCCTGCATTAATTGCAGAATCTACCTAGAGCATTCCTAGGCATGGTATTTTAAAAGCTCCTAGGTGATTCTAATGTTCAGACAAGGTTGAAAACCACTACTGTAGTACAAGGCTGGGGGTGCCACCCAAATTATTGGCTGAGACAGGGAGTGAAGGCTTTCTCAGAAAGTGTACACTTGACCACAATCTGTGCTTATTGTCAGAGATTACAGACTTCAAACGTAGAGCTAAGAAAGAAAACATTATATGGGCAATAACATCAGCACAGCTCTTGGTTCCCTGGAGGAAAGAAGGATTGGAGGGGAAGAAAGATCTGTGCTATTCACTTGAATATACACCTCCAACAATGGAAAAATACATATGCACAGGTTATTCATTGCAGTACTGTTTGTAATTGCAAAATATTGGAAACAACCTAAGTGTTCATACATTTATGGTATATAATACAATGGCATACTCAGCAGCTATTTTAAAAAATGAGGAAGAACTCTGTGAAATGATATAAAGTGGTTGCCAAGACATACTGCTAAAAGAAAAATGCAAACCACAAAAGATTTATCTATACAATGCTGGGCTAAGAAAGAAAGGAATATAAGAAAACATTCTGCTTTTGCCCGTATGTGCAAAAGAAATACAGAAAAGATAAATCAGAAACTAAGGAGACTGGTTACCTATAGGGAACAGGTGTGAAAAGAATGGAAAAAAAGGGGGGTAAACGAGAATGGGGTAACAGGGATGAGGAGGTAGTGATACTGTATATATTTTTTAACATCTTTATTGGAGTATAATTGCTTTACAATGTTGTGTTAGTTTCAGCTGTATAACAAAGTGAATCAGCTATATGCATACGTATATCCCCATATCCCCTTCCTCTTGCGTCCCCCTCCCACCCTCCTTATCCCACCCCTCTAGGTGCTCGCAAAGCACCAAGCTGATTTCCCTATGCTATACAGCTGCTTCCCACTAGCTATCTATTTTACATTTGGTAGTATATATATGTCCATGCCACTCTCTCACTTTGTCCCAGTTTACCCTTCCCCCACCATGTGTCCACAAGTCCATTCTATACGTCTGTGTCTTTATTCCTGTCCTGCCCCTAGTTTCATGAGAACCTTTTTTTTTTAGATTCAATAAATATGTTTAGCATACAGTATTTGTTTTTCTCTGTCTGACTTACTTCACTCTGTATGACAGACTCTAGGTCTGTCCACCTCACTACAAATAACTCAGTTTCCTTTCTTTTTATGGCGGAATAATATTCCATTGTATAAATGTGCAACATCTTCTTTATCCATTCATCTGTCGATGGACACTTAGGTTGCCTCCATGTCCTGGCTACTGTAAATAGTGCTGCGTTGAACATTGTGGTACATGACTCTTTTTGACTTATGGTTTTCTCAGGGTATATGCCCAGTAGTGGGATTGCTGGGTCATATGGTAGTTCTAGTTGTAGCTTTTTAAGGACCCTCCATACTGTTCTCCATAGTGGCTGTATTAATTTACATTCCCACCAACAGTGCAAGAGGGTTCCCTTTTCTCCACACCCTCTCCAGCATTTATTGCTTGTAGATTTTTTGATGATGGCCATTCTGACTGGTGTGAGGTGATACCTCATTGTAGTTTTGATTTGTATTTCTCTAATGATTAGTGATGTTGAGCATCTTGTCATGTGTTTGTTGGCAATCTGTATATCTTCTTTGGAGAAATGTCTATTTAGGTCTTCTGCCCATTTTGGGATTGGGTTTTTTGTTTTTTTGATATTGAGCTGCATGAGCTGCTTGTATATTTTGGAGATTAATCCTTTGTCAGTTGCTTCGTTTGCAAGTATTTTCTCCCATTCTGAGGGTTCTCTTGTTGTCTTTTTTATGGTTTTCTTTGCTATGCAAAAGCTTTGAAGTTTCATTAGATCCCATTTGTTCATTTTGTTTTTCTTTCCATTTCTCTAGGAGGTGGGTCAAAAAAGGATCTTGCTGTGATTTATGTCATAGAGTGTTCTGCCTACGTTTTCCTCTAAGAGTTTTATAGTGTCTGGCCTTACATTTAGGTCTTTAATCCATGTTGAGTTTATTTTTGTGTATGGTGGTAGGAAGTGTTCTAATTTCATTCTTTTACATGTAGCTGTCCAGTTTTCCCAGCACCACTTATTGAAGAGGCTGTCTTTTCTCCACGGTGTATTCTTGCCTCCTTTATCAAAGATAAGGTGACCATATGTGCGTGGATTTATCTCTGGGCTTTCTATCCTGTTCCATTGATCTATCTTTCTGTTTTTGTGCCAGTACCATACTGTCTTGATTACTGTAGCTTTGTAGTATAGTCTGAAATCAGGGAGCCTGATTCCTCCAGCTCCATTTTTCTTTCTCAATATTGCTTTGGCTATTCGGGTTCTTTTGTGTTTCCATACAAATTGTGAAATTTTTTGTTCTAGTTCTGTGAAAAATGCCAGTGGTAGTTTGATAGGGTTTGCATTGAATCTGTAGATTGCTTTGGGTAGTATAGTCATTTTCACAATGTTGATTCTTCCAATCCAAGAATATGGTATATCTCTCCATCTGTTTGTATCATCTTTAATTTCTTTCATCAGTGTCTTATAGTTTTCTGCATACAGCTTTTGTCTCCTTAGGTAGGTTTATTTCTAGGTATTTTATTCTTTTTGTTGCAGTGGTAAATGGGAGTGTTTCCTTAATTTCTCTTTCAGATTTTTCATCATTAGTGTATAGGAATGTAAGAGATTTCTGTGCATTAATTTTGTATCCTGCTACTCTACCAAATTCACTGATTAGCTCTAGTAGTTTTCTGGTGGCATCTTTAGGATTCTCTATGTACAGTGTCATGTTATCTGCAAACTGTGGCAGTTATACTTCTTCTTTTCCGATTTAGATTCCTTTTATTTCTTTTTCTTCTCTGATTTTTGTGGCTAAAACTTCCAAAACTATGTTGAATAATATAGTGGTGAGAGTGGACAACCTTATCTTGGTCCTGATCTTAGAGTAAATGCTTTCAGTTTTTCATCTTTGAGAATGATGTTGGCTGTGGATTTGTCATGTATGGCCTTCATTATGTTGAGGTAGGTTCCGTCTATGCCTGATTTCTGGAGAGGTTTTTTCATAAATGGGAGTTGAATTTTGTCCAAAGCTTTTTCTAAAAAAAAAAAAAAAAAAAAAAAGCTTTTTCTGCATCTACTGAGATGATCATATGGTTTTTCTCCTTCAATTTGTTAATATGGTGTATCACATTGATTGATTTGCACATATTGAAAAATCCTTGCATTCCTGGGATAAACCCCACTTGATCATGGTGTATGATCCTTTTAAGGTGCTGTTGGTTTCTGTTTGCTCATATTTTGTTGAGGATTTTTGCATCTATGTTCATCAGAAATATTGGCCTGTAGTTTTCTTTTTCGGTGACATCTTTGTCTTGTTTTGGTATCAGGGTGCTGGTGGCCTTGCAGAATGAGTTTGGGAGTGTTACTTCCTCTGCTATATTTTGGAAGGATAGGTATTAGCTCTTCTCTAAATGTTTGATAGAATTCGCCTGTGAGGACATCTGGTCCTGGACTTTTGCTTGCTGGAAGATTTTTAATCACAGTCTCAATTTCAGTGCTTGTGATTGGTCTGTTTATATTTTCTGTTTCTTCCTGGTTCACTCTCAGAAGGTTTTGCTTTTCTAAAAATTTGTCCATTTTTTCCAGGTTGTCCATTTTATTGGCATATAGTTGCTTGTAGTAATCTCTCATGATCCTTTGTATTTCTGCAGTGTCAGTTGTTACTTCTCCTTTTTTATTTCTAATTCTATTGATTTGCGTCTTCTCCCTTTTTTTCTTGATGTGTCTGGCTAATGGTTTATCAATTTTAATTATCTTCTCAAAGAACCAGCTTTTAGTTTTATTGATTTTTGCTATTGTTTCCTTCATTTCATTTTCATTTATTTCTGATCTAATCTTTATGATTTCTTTCCTTCTGCTAACTTTGGGTTTTTTTGGTTCTTCTTTCTCTAATTGCTTTAGGTGTAAGGTTAGGTTGCTTATTTGAGATTTTTCTTGTTTCTTGAAGTAGGATTGTATTGCTGTAAACTTCCCTCTTAGACCTGCTTTTGCTGCATCCCATAGGTTTTGGGTCGTCGTGTTTTCATTGTCATTTGTTTCTAGGTATTTTTTCATTTCCTCTTTGATTTCTTCAGTGATCTATTGGTTATTTAGTAGCGTATTGTTTAGCCTCCATGTGTTTGTATTTTTTACATTTTTTTTACTGTAATTGATATCTAGTCTCATAGTGTTGTTGTCGGAAAAGATACTTGATATGATTTCAATTTTCTTAAATTTACCAAGGCTTGCTTTGTGACCCAGGATATGGTCTATCCTGTAGAATGTTCCATGAGCACTTGAGAAGAAAGTGTATTCTGTTGTTTTTGGATGGAATGTCCTATAAATATCAATTAATTCCATCTTGTTTAATGTGTCATTTAAAGCTTGTGTTTTATTTATTTTCATTTTGGATGATCTGTCCATTGGTGAAAATGGAGTGTTAAAGTCTCCTACTATTATTGTGTTACTGTCGATTTCCCCTTTTATGGCTGTTAGCATTTGCCTTATGTATTGAGGTGTTCCTATGTTGGCTGCATAAAGATTTACAATTGTTATATCTTCTTCTTGGATTGATCCCTTGATCATTTTGTAGTGTCCTTCTTTGTCTCTTGTAATAGTCTTTATTTTAAAGTCTTTTTTGTCTGATATGAGAATTGCTACTCCAGCTTTCTTTTGATTTCCATTTGCATGGAATATCTTTTTCCATCCCCTCACTTTCAGTCTGTATGTGTCCCTAGGTCTGAAGTGGGTCTCTTGTAGACAGCATATGTATGGGCCTTGTTTTTGTATCCATTCAACCTGTCTATGTCTTTTGGTTGGAGCATTTAATCCATTTACATTTAAGGTAATTATCGATATGTATGTTCCTATTACCATTTTCTTAATTGTTTTCGGTTTGTTTTTGTAGGTCTTTTCCTTCTCTCGTGTTTCCTGCCCAGAGAAGTTCCTTTAGCGTTTGTTGTAAAGGTGGTTTTGTGGTGCTGAATTCTCTTAACTTTTGCTTATCTGTAAAGGTTTTAATTTCTCCATCGAATCTGAATGAGATCCTTGCTGGGTAGAGTAATCTTGGTTGTAGGTTTTTCCCTTTTATCACTTTAAGTATGTCCTGCCACTCCCTTCTGGCTTGCAGAGTTTCTGCTGAAAAATCAGTTGTTAACCTTATGGGGATTCCCTTGTATGTTATTTGTTGCTTTACCCTTGCTGCCTTTAATATTTTTTTTGTATTTAATTTTTGATAGTTTGATTAATATGTGTCTTGGCGTATTTCTTCTTGGATTTATCCTGTATGGTACTCTCTATGCTTCCTGGACTTGATTGACTATTTCCTTTCCCATGTAGGGGAAGTTTTTGACTATAATGTCTTCAAATATTTTCTCAGACCCTTTCTTTTTCTCTTCTTCTCTTCTTCTTCTGAACCACTATAGTTCGAATGTTGGGGTGTTTAATGTTGTCCCAGAGGTCTCTGAGACTGTCCTCAATTCTTTTCATTCCTTTTTCTTTATTCTGCTCCCTGGCAGTTACTCCCACCATTTTATCTTCCAGGTCACTTATCCATTCTTCTGCCTCAGTTATTCTGCTATTGATTCTTTCTGGAGTATTTTTAATTTCAGTAATTGTGTTGTTCATCACTGGTTGTTTGCTCTTTAGTTCTTCTAGATCCTTGTTAAATGTTTCTTGTATTTTCTCCATTCTTTTTCCTAGATCTTGGATCATCTTTACTATGATTACTCTGAATTCTTTTTCAGGTAGGTTGCCTATTTTCTCTTCATTTATTTAGTCTTGTAGGTTTTTACCTTGCTTCTTCATCTGTAACATATTTTTTTGTCGTTTCTTTCTTCTTTTTTTTTTTTTTTGTTGGGTGGTGCTGTATTCCTATCTTACTGGTTGTTTGGCTTGAGGCATCCAGCACTGGAGTTTGCAGGCAGTTGGATAGAGCTAGGTCTTGGTGCTGAGATGAGGACCTCTGGGAAGACTCAGAGCTCCCACCACAGGAGCTCGGGACTGACCTTCTGGCCTGGGAACCAAGATCCCGCAAGCTTTGTAGTGCAGTAAAAAAAAAAGAAAAAAAAAAAGAAAGAAAAAAAGGAGCAGTACAATCTCAAAGAATAAAAAACAAAATTAAATTAGAAAGATAAAGTATATATTAGGAAAAATAAAACTATAATTGAAACAACTGCAACAAGGTAAAATAAAACCACAACAGAAAAAGAAAAAAAGGGGGGGGTGGTGGAACAAGCCAAAAGGAGAGAACAATAACAAAGTATAAAGAATAAAATAAAATTAGAAAAATAAATATTTATTAGGAAAAATAAAAATATAAAAGAATCAACATCAATGAATCAACAAAGTAAAACAGAACCCCAATCTAAAAGGAAAAAAAAAAAGAAAAATGAAAAACCTTGGCTATGGGGGCGGAGTTTAGGCGGGGGTGGAATTTAGGCGGGGGTGGGGTTTATGATGGGGCAGGACCTAGGCGTGTGGGGGGTGATGTTTGCGCATGGGGCGGGGCCTAGGCCGGGCGACATTCAAGCATGGGGCGGTGCTTCTGCTTAGTACCTGCGGCGGAAGGGGAGAGGCAGCCCGTCGAAAGCAGGGCGTCTGGAGTGAGGAGTTCTGGAGTTTGGAGGTAGGGCCTTGAGTGAGGATGTGTCGGTGGGGTTTAGGCCCAGTGAGTTGGGGGTTTCCAAGTGTAGAGGTAGGGCCCTGGGTGCGGGTGTAGGGGCGGGGCTTAGGTTCTGAGTGGCAAGAGGGAGACTCTGAGGGCAGGGGAATAGGCCTGGGAGCCCAACAGGCTCCCCAGTGCCTAAGTGGACAGGGAAAGCGCTGTCTGCGTTCCCTTCCATTCCTTCATGCCTCTCCCCCACCGTCTCCCCCAGGGTCTCCCCCGTCACCGCTGGACCCCTAACCGTGGGGTGGGGGACGCACTTGGTGTCAGAACACCTCCCCATCCCCAACCACCGCTCAGGGATGCTGGTCCTGGAGGTCCGGCCTTTACTTTTGCTCCCCCTTCTCCCCCTGCCATTCCCTCAGGAGCTGTGCATCTGGAGGGGGCCTTGGTGAGCAGAGGATCAGGCCTGGGATCTCAGCAGAGGTTCCTGGGGGCCCAAGTGGGTAGGGGAAACCTGGCCATGCTCCCTGTTGATCCTCTGCCCTCCCAGTTGTTCCCCAATTTTCCCCTTAGGGCGTGGGATCCCTTGCCCTCCCCCAGCTGCCCCTCAGGGGCGCCAGTCCCGTCCTGCCTCCACTTCTCCTCCCCCTTCACTCCCCCCATGCCCCACGTCCTACCTGATGGCTGGGGGTTCCTCCTGTCCCCTTAGGTGTCCGTGGTCCCCCACTGGTGCCTGGTAGGTGCCCTAGTTGTGAAGAGACGCGAATTCTGCATCCTCCTAGTACGCCATCTTGGATAGTGTATATTTTTGTATTGCTTTGACCCTTAGAACCATAGTGGTGTATCACATACCCCCAAAATAAACAAACAACTAAAACCAGCTAGGATGTGGAGAGAACCCAAATGGAATAAAAATGCTAACAAATGAACCTATTCTAAAGCAATAACATAACTACACTAAAAAGGATGGGAGGAAAAGAACTAAGATGAATTCTGGGAAACAGCATCTTGATGGGATACTATAAGCCTAAAGACAAAAAGAACTATAGAAAATATCACCATTAGGTAAACACTAGTAATTGTTGCAGACAAGTTCCTTTAATGAGTGCTAAAATTAGTGGGCAGAAGTTTGAGAAGAAACAGAGTTTGCATAGTCTCAAAATATCTCCCACAAGATATTTATTAACTATAAAGGAAAAGATAGTAATTTTACAGGGAGAAACCTAGTGTAAACCACCTTAAGTGATAAATGTCAATATCACCAGTAATAAGATACATAACATCATGAACCTGTGATAGAATTCACTGAGGACACACATCATACCTGTAATATTCAGTCTAGCTATTCTAAAACATCAGACAAACTCAAATTGAGGGACATTTGACAAAGTAACTGACCAGTACTCTTCAAAAAAGTCAGTCATGAAAGACAAGGAAAGACTAAGGAGCTTTTACAGACTGCACAAGGCTGAGGAGAAATAACTAAATGCAATGTGGGATCCTGGACAGGATCCTAGAAAAAGAAAAAGCCATTAGTAGAAAAACTGGTAAAATTCAAAAAAGGCCTTTAGTTAGTAGTATTGCACCAATGTTAATTTTTTGGGTTCTGATAATTGTACTGTAGTTATGTAAGATGGTAACATTAGGGGAAGACGGAGGAGAGGTATATGGAAACTCTTAAGCCTATCTTTGCAACTTTTCTGTAAGTCTAAAATTAGTTCAAGATAAAAAGTTAAAAAGAAAAAGGACAGGGACTTCCCTGGCCGTCCAGTGGTTAAGACTCACGCTTCCACTGCAGGGGACACGGGTTTGATCCCTGGTCGGGGAACTAAGATCCCGCATGCTGGGCAGCACAGCCGAAAAAAGAAGAAAAAAGAAAGAAAAAGGACATTATCTTCTCCTACGACTCTTCTCATGAAGGTGGTTAACCCGAATCAAATTTTGCACAACCTTCCAGAAGATCATTGCCTAACAATAAAAGGAAAGGACGAAAGACTTTTAAAAATACAACTAACTTACATTCAAGCAATTCCACATAAAGTTCTGAAGATCTGGATCTGAAGAGGCGATAAGGAACTAGAAAAATGGTGGAAAACATAAGTCAATCTAAAGTTACGATCTCCAAAAAACAGGAAACACTGGTTCTATTTCCAACATATGGAGTCTAAAAACTCCTTTTGGAGGCTCTTCCTCCAGGACCAGAGCATGGAGCAGCTTCAGGGCATGAGACTTGTGCAGTCACATAGGACCCCACACTTAGAAGGGCCCCACACTTGGTTTAATGTCCTGCTGTTGCCATCTTGAAAGTCTTAATTTTTGAACAAGGGAGCCCTGCATTTTCATTTTGCACAGGGCCCCACAAATTACACAGCTAGTCCAGTTTGCCTCTACTCGTCAACCACAAGTTTGCAGAAAGAGAACCCCATGCACGTGGTGCACCCTGTCCCCCTGCCACAGTTGATTGCTCTATATGTCCTGATCCAAACTGAACCCAATTAGACTCCTTTCCTAAGAATTTGAAGTAGGAATTAATTGGCCTCCATAGTCTGATACATCTATTGACGAGAATAGACGTGTATTACAGGGCCATTGTCTCCTAAACCATGGTAGTTGGCTGCAGATTGAATAATAAAAAAGAGGTTCAGAAACAAGTCAAAGATAATGCTCTCTGCATCCAACTTGTTTCCAGAACATGTTGCATTAAATTCCTCTCATTCTGTTAAATAGCCTTGGACCTTTATAGAAGACAACCTTTTTTTTTTGGCCACGTGGCATGTGGGATCTTAGTTCCCCTACCAGGGATCAAACCCGCGTCCCCTGCATTGGAAGCACGGAGTCTTAACCACTGGACCACCAGTAAAGTCCCAAAGACAGCCCTTTTGCTTGTGCTATCCCAAAACATTTTTGTTGATTACAAGGGTCCTAACTAATTCCACTCCTTAACAGCAGAGAATGTTCAAACCCCATTTGTGTTGGAAGGGGTTAGGGAAGGAAGTATCATTTCAAACTGAAAAGACTTACAAAACTATTTCTAAAACCAAACCCAGCCATTCAAAATCACTTTGATAAAGAAAATCCACAGTTGCTTCTCTTCAAAAACAGGAAAACATTGCATAAAGGAAAAAGCAACAAAGAAAAACCATATGAAAAGAACAGGTTGGTTTCTTCTCAATTCTCTGACTTTCCAATTCTAATTATTTTGATCATCTTTTGTGGGCTGGATGCTAATATTCTTGATGAAGTTCAAATTAAAGCCCTTTAAGAACATTAGACAAAAACCTGATGGGATTTTCAATGCAGTTTTTTCCCTGTTTACCGTCTCTACCCCCTAGTCCAACAGGACCTTTTTTTTTTTAAGGGAAGTTAGATAACTTGTTATAGAAGTCAGAGTTCAAGCTATGGGTGCTTCCAAAAAGAGAACAACTGTTCTGTTTGGCAATAAATCTTTATAGGAGGAAGAAGAAAAGTTTATTCCCCAATATCTCCACCCTCAGTGCTCTGTAAATGGAATCTGAAGTCCACCTCATGCCAGGCCAGAACCCAGTTTCTTTTTAAGTCAGAAGTGAATATCTTTATTAATTTTAATACACTCTTTAAAAAATGTATTAAAATTTTTTTAGGTTTTTTTAGGTTCACAGCAATATTGAACGAAAGGTACAGGAATTTCCCACATACCCCCCTGCCCCCCCACAGGCATAGCCTCCTCCATTATCAACATCCCCACCAGAGTGGTACTTTTGTTAAAATTGGTAAACATACAATGACACATCATTATCACTGAAAGTCCATAGTTTACCTTAGGGTTCACTCCTATGTTGTATATTCTATGGATTTTGACAAATATATAATGTCATGTATCCATCATTATAGTATCAGAATAGCTTCATTGCTTTAAAAATCCTCTGTGCTCCATTCATCCTGCCCTTCCCCCAACCCCTGGCAAACACTGATCTTTGCACTGTCTCCACTGTTTTGCCTTTTCCAGAATGTCATAAAGTTGGAATCATACAGTGAGTAGTCTCTTCATGTTGGCTTCTTTTACCTAGTAATAAGTGTTTAGTTTCCCTCCATGTCTTTTCATGGCTTGATAGCTCATTTCATTTTAGCGCTAAATAGTATTCCATTGTTTGGATGTATCAGACAATGTTTATTTATCAACTTACCTACTAAAGGACGTCTTGGTTGCTTCCAAGTTTTGGCAATTGTCAGTGAATCTTCTATAAACATCTGTGTGGAGGTTTTTGTGTGAACATAAGTTCTCAGTTCCTTTGGATAAATACCAAGGAGCATGATTACTGGTCTGTACCCTAAGAATATGTTTAGTTTTGTAAAAAACCACCAAACTGTCTTCCAAAGTGACTGGGACTGCACTGGGACTTCCCTGGTTGTCCAGTGGGTAAGACCTCACGCTCCCAATGTAGGGGGCCTGGGTTCAATCCCTGGTCGGGGAACTAGATTCCACATGCATGCTGCAACGAAGAAGTCCACATGCCGCAGCGAAGATCTGGCACAGCCTAAATAAATAAATATTAAAAAAAAAATGACTGTACCATTTTGCATTCCCACCAGCAATAGATGAGAGTTCCTGTTGCTTCATATCCTCATCAGCATTTTGTGGTGTCAGTTTTCTGGTGTGTAGTGGTATCTCTTATTGTTTTAATTTGCATTTCCCTGATGACATATGATGTAGTGCATCTTTTCATATGCTTATCTGCCATCTGTATATCTTCTTTGGTGAGGTGTCTGTTCAGATCTTTTGCCCATTTTTTTAAATATTTATTTTTTATTTATTATTTTATTTTATTATTTATTTTGGCTGCACCGTGTCTTAGTTGCGGCACACAGGATCTTCTTTTAGTTGCGGCACCGGCACGTGGACTTCTTAGTTGTGGCATGCGGGATCTTTTTTTAGTTGCGGCATGCGGGCTTCTTAGTAGCGACGTGAGTGTGTGATCTAGTTCCCTGACGAGGGATCGAACGTGGGCCTCCACATTGGGAGCACAGAGTCTTACCCACTGGACCACCAGGGAAATCCCCTGCCCATTTTTTAATCAGGTTGAGTTTTAAGAGTTCTTTTCTTTTTTTCATGGATCATGGCTTTGGTGTTGTATCCAAAAGTCATCACCATATCCAAGGTCATCTAAATTTTCTCCTAGGAAAATGTTATATTCCAGGAATTTTATAATTTTATATTTAGTTCTGTGATCCATTTTGAGTTAACTTTTGTGAAGGTATAAGGTCTGAGTCTAAATTCATTTTTTTGCATGTGGATGTCCAGCTGTTCTAGTACCGTTTGTTGAAAAGACTACCTTTTCTCCATTGTATTGCCTTTGCTCCTTTTTGGAGATCAGTTGACAAAATTCATGTGGGTCTATTTATCTATTCTTTCAGTAATATCGCACTGTCCTGATTAGTGTACATTTATAGTAAGTCTTGAGGTCAGGTAGTGTCAATCCTCTGACTTGGTTCTTTTCCTTCAGTATTGTGTTGGCTGTTCTGGGTCTTTTGCCTCTCCATATAAACTTTAGAATCAATTTGTCCATATCCACAAAATAACTTGCAGTTGATTGAATACATAGATACAGAACCCGTGGATACAGAGGATTGATTATGGGACTTGTGCAACCGAGGGTTTTTGTGCCTGTGGCAAGTCCTAGGACCAGTACCCCATGGATACTGAGGGATGATTTCACATTAATTGATTTTCAAATGTTGAACCAGCCTTGAATATGTGGGATAAATCCCACTAAATCATGGTATAATTCTATAATTAATTAATTAATTCTTTTTTTTTTTTTTTTTTGCGGTACGCGGGCCTCTCACTGTTGTGGCCTCTCCCGTTGTGGAGCACAGGCTCTGGACGCACAGGCTCAGCGGCCATGGCTCACGGGCCCAGCCGCTCCGCGGCATGTGGGATCTTCCTGGACTGGGGCACGAACCCGCGTCCCCTGTATCGGCAGGCAGACCCTCAACCACTGTGCCACCAGGGAAGCCCCAATTAATTAATTCTTTATAGACATTGTTGGTGCTAATATTTTGTTGACAATTTTTGCATCTATGTTCATGAGAAATATTGATCCATTGTCTTCTTTTCTTGTAATGTCTTTGTCTGGTTTTGGTATTAGGGAAATGCCCTGGTAGAATAAGTTGGGAAGCAGTCCCTCTGCTTCTGTCTCCTGGAAAAGATTGTAGAAAAATGATATAATTTCTTCCTTAAATGTTTAGCAGAATTCACCAGTGAACCAGTATGAGCATGGTGCTTGCTATTTTGAAAGGTTATTAATTATTGATTCAATTTCTTTAATAGACACAGACCTATCAGATTATCTGTTTCTTCTTGTGTGAGTTTTGGCAAAGTGTGTATTTCAAGGAATGGTCCATTTCATCAAGGTTATCAGATTTGTGGGCATGGAGTTGTTCATAATATTCCTTTATGATCCTTTTAATGTCTATGTGATCTGTAGTCATGTCCCCTCTTTCATTTCTGATATTAGTAATTTGTGTCTACTCCCTTCTTTTCTTAGTTAGCCTAGCTAGAAGCTTATCACTTTTACTGATTTTTTCAAAGAACCAGCTTTTGGTTTTGTTGATTTCCTGTTTTCAATGTAATTTATTTCTGATTCTATATTTTTATTATTTCTTTCCTTCTGCTTACTTTGGATTTAATTTGCTCTTCTTTTTCTAGCTTCTTAAGGTGGCTTAGATGACTGGTTTTAGATCCTTTTTCTTTTCTGATTATATACATTCAATGCTATGAATTTTCCTCTAAGCACTGCTGTACTAATCAGGGTTCTCCAGAAAAACAGAACATATATTTTTAGAGAGATTTATTATAGGAATGGGCTCACGTGATTATGGAGACCAAGAAGTCCCACAGTCTTCCATCTGCAAGCTAGAGAACCAGGAAAGCTGGTGGTATAATTCAGCCAGAGTCCAAAGGCCTGAGGACCAGGTAGGGGCCATGGCATAAGCCCTGGTCTGAGCCTGAAGGCCTAAGAACGAGGAGCTCCAATGTCTGAGGGCAGGAGAAGATGGATATCCCAGCTTAAACAGAGAATGAATTCACTCTTCTTCTGCCTTTTTTTTCTGTTCAGGCCCTCAGTAGATTGGATGATGCTCACCCACTTTGGGGAGGTCCATCTACTTTACTCAGTTCACCAATTCAAATGCTACTCTATTCCAGAAACACCCTCACAGACACAGCCAGAAATAGTGTTTCACCGGCTATCTGGGCATCCCTTAACCCAGTCAAGCTGACATATTATAAAATTAACCATGACAGTTGTTTTGCTGTATCCCACAAATTTTGATAAATGATATTTTTTCAGTTCAAAATATTTTAAAATTTCCCTTGAGGTTTCTTCTTTGACCCATGTGTTATTTAGAAGTGTGTTGTTTAATCTCTAAGTATTTGAGGATTTTCCTGCTACCTTTCTGTTATTGATTCCTGCTTTAAGTCTATCATGGTCTAAGAGCAAGCATATGATTTCTATTCTTTTCAATATGTTAAGGTGTGTTTTATGGCCCAGAAAGTGGTCTATCTTGGCGAATGTTCCCTGTGGGCTTGAGAAGAATATAATATGTATTCTGCTGTTGTTGAATGAAGTAGTCTACAGATGTCAATTATATCTAGTTGATTGATATGCTGTTGAGTTCAACTGTGTTCTTACTGATTTTCTGCCTGTTGGATCTGTCCATTTCTGATAGAGGGGTGTTGAAGTTTCCAACTATAATAGCAGATTCATCTATTTCTCCTTGAAGTTCTATCTGGTTTTGCCTTGTGTATTTTTACACTCCGTTGTTGGGCAGATACACATTAAAAATTATTATGTCTTCTTGGAGAATTGACCCTATTGTCATTATGGAATGCCCCTCTTTATATATATATATATATATATATTTTTTTTTTTTGCGGTACACGGGCCTCTCACTGTTGCGGCCTCTCCCGTCGCGGAGCACAGGCTCCGGATGCGCAGGCTCAGCGGCCATGGCTCACGGGCCCAGCCGCTCCGCGTCACGCGGGATCCTCCCGGACCGGGTCACGAACCCGTGTCCTCTGCATCGGCAGGCAGACTCTCAACCACTGCGCCACCAGGGAAGCCCCCCTCTTTATATTTGATAACTTCCTTTGCTCTGAAATCTGCTCATCTGAAATTAAAATAGCTACTCTTGCTTTCTTTAATTAGTATTAGCATGGTATATCTTTGTCTATCCACGTACTTTAAACTATATGTGTCTTTGTACTTAAAGTGGGTTTCTTGTATACAACATATAGTTGGGTTCTTTTTTTGATCCATTTTGACAATATCTGTCTTTTAATTGGTATATTTAGATAATTGATATTTAAGTGATTATGGGTATAGTTGGATTAGTATCTACCCTATTTGTTACAGTTTTCTATTGGGTGCCCTGTTCTTTGTTCCTATTTTTGTCTTCCACTCTTTTTCTGCCTTTTGTGGTTTTAAATGAACATTTTATATTATTCCATTTTCTTTCCTACACATGATCTTAGCCAAAAGGCCGAGGAGCGATTCCATTTTCTTTCCTTTTTTATCATATCAGTTGTATTTCTTAAAAAACATTTTTTTAGTGTTTTTTCTAGAGTTTGCAATATATGTTTATAAATAATCTAAGTCCACCTTCAAATAACACTATACAGTTGACCTTTGAACAACATGGGTCGGGACTGCACTGGTCCATTTATATGTGGATTTTTTTTCAATAAATACATACTACAGTATTACATGATCCACAGTAGTTGAATCCGTGGATGCAGATCTGCATACATATGGAGGGAGGACTGTAAAGTTATATGCAGATTTTCAACTGCATGGAGGATCGTCATCCCTAACCCTTGGGTCAACTGTACTGCTTCATGGGTAATACAAGTACCTTATAATAGCAAAATAATCCTTATTCCTTCCTCTCGTTCCTTATATCATTGCTGTCATTTATTTCAATTATACATAAACATATAAATTATATATACATATATTTATACATATGTAAGAATACATAGTTGAACAAATGATTGCTATTATTATTTTGAAGAAACTATTATTGTGAGATCAATTAAAAATAAGATAAATAAAACTCTTTATTTAACTTCACTATTCCTTCTCTGGTGCTCTTTTTTTTTCATACTGTAAGTCTGAATGTCTGACCTATATCATTTTCCTTCTCTCTGAAGAACTTTTTTTTTTAACATTTCTTTAAAGGCAGGTCTACTGGCAACAGATTCCCTCAATTTTTGTCTGATGAAGACATGATATACTGGGTAAAGGGAACTATGGTAAATAGGCCTTTAGTAGTGTGATGATGTGGTGTGGGGAGAGGAACTGTTCTGTAGTCCTGTGATTAGGTGTCAGTCTTTTAATGAGCCTGTGCCTCTGGACTGTGAAATTCGCAAGTGCTTCTCAGTCCTCCCCTAGCCACCCCTTAGGTGGCACAGGATGGCCAGAGTGGGCTGGAGTTGGGTGTTTCCCTTCCCCCAGGTTAGTTGGTCTCTAAAAAACAAACCCCAATAGTTTAGACTCTGGTAAAATAACTTCTCTTTAGGGCAAGCCTTGTTAAGAAGAACAGAATGTTCTGGCATAGTTCAAAATGGTTCCTT
The DNA here is from genome assembly GCF_951394435.1 of Stenella coeruleoalba. NCBI lineage: Eukaryota > Metazoa > Chordata > Mammalia > Artiodactyla > Delphinidae > Stenella > Stenella coeruleoalba. The sequence goes on from NC_137169.1 coordinate 161,174,339, forward strand.
TTCCCCCACCCCTACTGGAAGCAAGAGGGGATTTTTCTTCAATATTTACTGTGAGAAATGGCCAAGCTACTGGAGGTAAAACTCATAAAAGTGTGGGGGTCCCCTATGACTGGGTACCCCTGGAGTTTCTAGCCCTCAAACTTGTCCACACTGAGCCTCCAGCAGTTCATCAGTTACAGTTCAGGTTTTCATACCCTGGCAATGGCTCCTGCAGGTTTCTGCTCTGTATTGGCCTATCTCTCTCTCCAATTTTAGGGGCAGTAGTTTGCTCTGTGACCTCACTTCTCTGATGGATCTGTTTATTTTTCAGTCTGTTCAGTGTTTTACTTGTTGTTAGGATGGAGTGGCAACTTCCAAGCTTCTTACAAACCAGAAGTCTTACAAACCAGACTGGAAACCAGAAGTCTTGAGTTCTTTGTCAAACTTGTTCTTTTCCCATCCCTCATCTCAGTAAAGTCCCCTCATCAGGGACTCAGCTGCCCAAGCCAAAACCTAGGAATCATTCTCAATGCTCCCTTCCTCAGCACACCCATATCCAAATTACAAGCAAATTGTATTAGTTCAATCTACAAAATCTAACCTGATTCCATCTATTCTGCTCCATCTCTGCTGTATCACTACAGTTCTTCAGTACATCTCTCTGCTTCTTCTGTGGCTCCTTTATGACCCATTGTCTACCCAGCAGGCAGTGACCTTTTCATAACATAAGTTAAATATATTATTCCTCTGCTCCAGTGTTTTCTCACTGCACTAATAATAAAATCTAAAATCCTTACCCTGGCCTTCACAGCCCATAAACTGATCCTAACTTCTTTTCCTACCTCACCTTCGAACTCTCTCCCTTGCTTTCTGGGCTTCAGCCACCTTTACTTTCTTGTTTCATAAACATGCCAAGTTTGTTCCCATTTAGAGCTTTTGCTGCTCCTACTGCCTAGAACATCCAATCTCCCTTGCCCTCTCTGTAGCTCTCCAACTTTGTATAGTTGATTAAATTTTATTATTCATTTTTCTGCTCAAATGTCATAGAGTTATTCCTCATAGAGTTATTTCCTTACAACCTAATTTAAAATGACACCTTTCATTTTATTGTCTTCCATCTTGTTTTCCATGCACTTACCTCTTTCTGGTATTAATTTATTCTCTTGTGTTTTTATATGTTATTTTATATCAACTGCCATTGGAAAATAAGTTCTAAGAGGGACTTTCTTTTTTTAAATATTTATTTATTTGGCTGTGCCAGGTCTTAGTTGCGGCACAGGATCTTCGTTACCGCTTGCGGGATCTTCATTGCGGCATGCGGGATCTTTAGCTGTGGCCTATGGGATCTTTAGTTGCGGCATGTGGGATCTAGTTCCCTGACCGGGGATTGAACCCAGGCCCCCTGCACTGGGAGTGTGGAGTCTTAGCCACCAGATCAGGGGTCCCCAAACCCCGGGCCACGGACCAGGACTGGTCGGTGGCCTGTTAGGAACTGGGCCGCACAGCAGGAGGTCAGCGGCAGGCAAGCGAGCGAAGCTTCACTTGCTACTACTCCCCATCACTCCCCATCACTTGCATTACCGCCTGAACCATCCCCCAGCCCCATCCGTGGAAAAATTGTCTTCCACAAAACCCGTCCCTGGTGCCAAAAAGTTTGGGGACTGCTGCCCAAGAGGACTGGACTGGTGATATAATCTGTGATATATACATTATTGTGATATAACCTCACAATAACTCTGCAAAACATAGCCACTGACATCACTATTTTCACATGAGGTGCTGAGGTTTTAAGAAGAAAAATGACCTGCCCCGACACATAGCCTGGCTAAGGGGCAGAGTCTGAATTTTAATTCAGCTGTGTCTGGCCCCAAGACCATGCTCTTCCTATAAATTAGAGACTGATAAGGGCTGCAGTTTACTCCACTGTGCCCCAAGCACTGTGGCGAACATTAGACCTCTTTCAGCTGAATCAGCACTTCACCCCAAGGAGATGGGTGTATTCTCCCAATTCTAGAATGTGGGTGGGCAGCTGGGGGCTCCTCACCAGGAACTGCACGTTTCCTGGACAGTAAGATACTTAAGGACAAGCTGGGGCACGTGGGCCACTAGGCCTGAGTGCAGCCCTCTTGCTCGAGTCCCTTGTTGTGTGTGGCCAGGGAGGGATAAGACACAGGGATGAGCATCTCTCGGAAAGCCTCCACCTTACTGTCCCACTGAACCTGCTGAGAATGAGCGGCTTGAGCTCCCTGCTAGACACCACACCTTCCCTGCCCATCTGCCTACTCCTGCCCTGCAGTGTCAGCGCTCTGTCACCCATGCTCTTGTCCTCCCACTGTGTTGGCAGTCTGCCCTTTCTGCCTACCAGGTTCACAGTCTAGGGAAGGGAAAGAGGTAGTGACCACTCAGACTCACCACTTAATCACAGCAGTACACCAGTCACTCTCCCTCCCCCCATCTCGTCCTTGAGCATGAGGATCAGGGGCTCCTGGTTCCAAAGGACACAATGGTAGGTCCCACAGTCAGGCCCTGCAAGTCTGGACATAGTACAGATTCAAGAGGGAGAGAAGGAAAGGCAGTCACAGGCTTGACCTATAGGTTCACATCTACCCCAGTCTCTTTTCCCCCAGGGTTCCAGCATCAGGGAAAGCATCCACCTAGCCTCTGCCACATTTTTCCTCTATCCAAATGCTGACATGAAAACCTTTGTCCCTCTCGTCCAGTGGCTTGGCCCACGGAACAGGCCTATGACTTACAGATTCTTCTGCATTACTCAGAAACATCTGTTAGGACCACACACACCAGAGACAGCACACAGAGCTCTCCTGAACACAAGCTCTCCTGAATACAATCTCAAGAAGTACAGGACCTGCAGCCAACAGCTGACAATTGAAAGCCACAAATGGCACAAATCTTCCACCTCCTTGGGCCAGCCTGACCTTCTGAGATTGTCTCCAACCTCACTCAGCTCTCCAGGCCCACCAAAGACAGATACCTTCTCTAGATGCCCAAAGCCCTCATTCTCTGCTCTGCCACACCCTTCTCTTCCTGCTGCAGTTGGCTCTTCTGGATCCAGCTTGCAGTGTTGTCCAGCGAAAGGTCCTCCTCCCCTGTGTCTGGGGAGGGAAAAGTTACCCCACAGGGAAACCCTGGCCCAGCTGGTGCCCCGTCCCCCAACCCTCAATTTGTGAGCACTTGGTAGCATCCTCAGGCTGCCTCTCCCCTTACCTGCCCTGGCCGGCATCCCTCAGCTTAGCTTCTGGTTCAGCAAGCTGTGCTTCTTAAGCTATTCTCACATCCTAGCATCCCAGGACCATGGGATTGATGACATGAGCTGCCACAGACTCCTTTCTAGTGCCTGACATTGGATGGGGGTTCCATACATGAGGCTATGCCAGACCCCATGGCTGGAAGAGATGAAGGAGCCCATCTGCCAGCCTCCTTTCAGCTCAGAGGGCCAAAGGGAATAATTAAGAAAGGAAAACTGGCCTGGGGATCAGGAACATGGGTGTTAGTCTTGTCCTGGCCTCTAACTAGCTGTGTGGCCACCTTTCCTCTCTGGATCACAGTGTCCTCTGCTGAAAGAGAGGGGCTTAAACGGGGTGCTTTAAAAAGTCTTTCCAACTCCAAGTCTGTCTCTAAAAGCCTGAGCTGCTGCCCAGGGATCACCTCTCTTAGGAAAGAAAAGAGGAAGCAGCAGAGATCTTTTTCCCAGCTTCTCATTCCACTTTCTAGGTCTTCATGATGCTAAATGATGAAGCATATCCAGAATTGGTTCTGGCACCAGAAGGTGAAGGAGAAAAAAGTAACTCTCTGCTGAAGAACGCAGGCTCCAAGGTCTTCCAGCTCCGGCTCCAGCCTTGGGGCCGAGGACATGGGCTGTGCCCTCTCCTGAGTACTGTGTGACATTTAAAGTGGCAGAGACCATGAACTTCTACCCTGTAGCCTCAAGGGAGGACATGGGCTGTGCCCTCTCCTGAGTACTGTGTGACATTTAAAGTGGCAGAGACCGTGGACTTCTACCCTGCAGCCTCAAGGTAGGACAGTTTTGTAGTATTCTTAAAGGTCCACAGCTCCCCATGGAATGGCTCGGGCCTCCTTTGCAGCTTCATTGCACTTCAGATTCTCCTCTGCTTGTTCTCGCTTCCTTTGCGTCTCGAAGGTGTTGATCCTAAGTGGTCTAGAGATCTCCCCAATAACTTCCTGCATATAAATATCGATCTCAGAGTCTGTTTCTCAGGGAACTAGACCTATAGGAACATAACTCATGGCCTACAGGGTCCTTCATGATCTGGTCCCTGCCATCTCTCTCGTCTTATTTCTCTCTAGTGCCCCCTCGCACTCTACTCTTCAGCATCACTCAACCTGAGCATCACTCAAACACCAAGTTCTGTCTTGTTCTGTGAAAATTTGTGTGTGATGGTTTCACATAATTCATTCTACAAATATTCATTATGCTACTGTATCAATCATGATGCTATCAGAAAAGAGATGGCATACTCAAAAGGAGGAACTGAAGGAAGTTTAATGAAGGGACTATTTAAAAGATGTAAGCAGGGTTATGGGAAATCAGCAAAGCATCCTAAGACTAATAGCAGTGGGAAGCTCCTAGGCTTGATGGGGTAAAGGGAAGAGTGGTTAGTGGAAGCTACACTGCCAGAGCTGTAGCTACAGGCAAAAGCCATCTGACAGGAGCTGTGACCTTCAGGAAGCAGGCAGCCATTGCCAATCCAGCCCAGCTGGAAGTGAGCTCGGGTGAAAAATACCCCAATCTCTCTCTCCCGCCACCCTCCAAACTCCCACGGGTATAGCTGAACCCAACTGGAAACCCCAGAAAAAAAGATGTGGTCCACAGAGCTGGGTGGAGAGGTGGAAGAGTAGATTTGGAGGGGCGAGGAGAAATCATTCAGCATAATCCCTGTTGTGTGCCAGACACTGAACAGCACAGAATAGCAGTGCCCTTGTCTCATTTAGTCTCAAAGGGCAAAATGGACTCCCATCAATGAACCATTAAAAAGTAATGAAAATACTGATTATTTTCATGTTCACATAAAACTCTCATTAAAAATTCACCATGAGGCCCCGCCCCGCCTGCTGCTAAGTTCTGCGGAGTTGGCCAGGCCGTGCTCCTAGGTTCCCGTGCCGCGCGCTCCCTTCCGCGTTCCGCCGTCTGCCTCACCTGCGCCCCAGCCCGGCCGCTGGGGCCCCGCGCCATGGCCCGAGCGTCCGGGGCGCGGCGCTGACGGCAGCTTGCAGAGGGCGCCATGTCTAGCAGGACCGGCCGCAAGATGGACAGGAGCGGCGGCCGCGGACACCTGAAGGCGCACTACAGCGGGGACATCCTGATCACCAGCCTGGACTCCACCACCACCTTTGACAAGCTCTGTGAGGAGGTGCGGGAGATGTGCCACCTCCACCAGGGCCACCCGCTCACCCTCAAGTGGGTGGACAGTGAAGGTGACCCCTGCACTGTGTCCTCCCAGATGGAGGCCTTCCGCCTGTCCTGTCAGCGCAAAGACGAAGGGCTATCCTTCACGTTTTCCCCAGCATCCCCGAGGAGCCAGCATGCCCTGTCCTGGAGAAGACAGTGAGTACCGCCTCTCCCACGACGTGTGTCACGGTGATGGGTTGACATGTCTGCTCTGCGAGGCGGGGAACGATGGAGCTTGGTGGCCCGAGGCTTAGGTGCTCCTCGCGAAGAGTCTGAAAGCAGAGTGGGCAGCGGGTGTGGCCTCGTGTGGGGTTTTCACTGGTGTCCTCGCCCTTGGCTAGGGGTGTGTCCACCATCAGGGCACCGGCTTGGTCAGTGGTGCCGTGAGGTAAAGCCCAGGAGAAGCCCTGATGCCCCCCGGCGGGAAGGGCCCTGGCTGGGATGGCTGGACACTGCTCCCGTGTGTCTGTCCCAGCTGCAGCCACCCCCAGACCTGGTCATCGGCCCCTCCCAGTCCCTACCGGGCCCCCCAGGGAGGCATCCGTTCCTCCTCCACGGCAGGTCTGTTGGTTGAATATAGAGTCCCAGGGGCTGTGGGTCAGAGGAGAGCTTCTGACCATGACCCGGAGGCCCCGACCCTGAACAGCGTGCCCTGCCTCGTCTTCCAGGGCAGGGCCCCCACTGGGCATAGAGAAACTTTACACCAATCACCAGACCCTCCTCGGGCCCTGGCCTGGTGCTGAGGGGCTCTGGACCACGGTGGCCGCTTGTTCAGTTAGGGGAACTTGGCTCAGCCTCCTGCCAGCAGGGGTCCCAGGGTGGGCTCCGGATCAGGTCCCTGGGCCCAGCTTCTGGGTGCCAGCAGCGTCCTGTGTGGGGTGGGCGCAGATTTGAGCAGAGGCCGGACTCAGTCTGTGGTCCGTCAGACCCAGTGAAGCTGTTCAGTGGGCACTTGGGTGCGTGAGTCTTGCATTTTGGGGAGCAATCGGGGCTGAAGAGAGATTTGGGAGCCCTTAGCATAGAGGAGGTTGTTGAGGCCACGGAGGGTGTGGCCAGTGATGAGGGCCAGGCCCTGGGGTCTCCCAAAGAGAACAGTGGACCCTGGAGGAGCAGTCAGCAAGACCATGGAGACATCCCGATGGTGGAGTCCTGGTGGGAGTGGAGCAGGCAGTCTGAAAAGGCCGGAGCAGCCCAGGGGCCGGCGGGAGGTGCTGCCCCAGCAGGTGGTTGTGGGGGCAGACGTGCGGGCAGGTCTGGGAAGGCTGGGGGGAGAGTGAGGAGTCCCAGTGCGTCCTGGCTGGGAGGCAGATGTCCGCCGGTAGCAGATAAAGCTAGAGGTGGGGGGTGAACCTGGAGCTTCTGAGGCCTGGAAGTCGCCCTGAGAAGGTGGGCGGGGGGGGGGGGGAGTCAGTCCCATGGGTAAGACTTTCTGGCCGCCGCCCGCCCCGTCCAGGACAGCAGGCTCCTGTGTGCATGTGTGGTTTCGCTGCGAGCGGCCCTTGGACCTGCCAGGACGTGGCTCAAGGCAGGACACTGAGGGGGTGGAGAGTGCAGCCCGCTGGGAGCAGACCCCATGAGCAGAAGCCCACCCGCAGGAGCCCCAGGTGGCCAGAGAGGAGCTCGTCGGTGGGGGGCTCGGAGGCGGGTGGGCCTCCCAGGGGGTCCTCATCCCCCGCGGGGTGCCCCTCCTCATGACCCCCCCGCCCTGGGGTACCCACGTATCACAGAAGGGGCGCACTTTTGATAGTTCACGTTGTCTTTTCAGACACATAAAAGGATAAAATAAGGTAGACCTTCCTGCTGGAAGGAGGGTCCCCTCCATTGTGCTCTGTACGAGGGGTCCCCCAGCTCGTTTCTTTGCCCCCTTGATGGCTCTCAACCACAGTGACAGGCTGTCTGTCTACCCAGAGCCGTCGCCAGCAGCCCGTGCTGGCCCGCGGCACAGGGGTTGCCCAAGCATCTCTGCATCTCGGTCTCCGGCTGCCCGACCATCAGCTCAGGCCAGGGCCCTGGCAGTGCCGCCCCGAGGGGCTCGGGCTTGTCCGTTCTGTCCCCGACTCGGTTCCCTCCTGGCTTCATCCCCGCGTGGACGCCTGTCTGGGGCCTCACGTAGGGGATGGTGATGGGGGTCGGCACAGCCGATGCGGTGCCCTCCTGGGGTCGTGGGGGTCACGGGGTCTCTGCTGGAGGGTGATGTGGGGTGACGCGTGGGCAGGGGCTGCATCACCGAGGTGGAATGCGGAGAATGTGGGGCCATCCCCACTCGCAAGCAGGTCCTTGAGATGCTCACCAGGGGCGGCTCCGAGCTCCGGGCCACTCGCTTTTGTTGGAACATTCCAGTAGCCTCTCGGCGGCCAGTGGGGGGTGGGGTGGACGGAGGGTGGGGGTGGCGTCCTCTCCCGGGCTCTGCTCGTCCAGCTCGATCGTGACAATGACCTTGGGCAGTTAGGACGGCCCTGCGCTGGTCCCCTGATGGTCCGGGTGCAGGCGTGATCCTGGCACCTGCGTGGGCATTGGTGTTCACTGCCAAGGCCGGGCGAGTGAGAAGGGTCAGGCTGGTGGGACAAATGGCACCCTTGACCCGGGTCAGGACCGCATGCAGATGCCGGCGGGTCTGACGGGCGGTAGCCAGACAGGGACACACGGCAGAGATGCAGCCTCGAGGTCATGCCTGGGCATGTCTGGCCGGGCCTGTGTTCGTGGCAGCAGAGCCCCTTCCAGCACCTTCTGTGCAGGTTGTCAGCCTGAATTTAATCGGTTCTATAGGGTTTTTAAAAAATGGTGTAAAGTACACCTAACATAAAGTGTGCTATTTTGACCACTTAAAAAAAATAAACTGAAGAATTCAGTGGCATTTTGTAGGTTCACCACCTCTGCCATTTCTGAAACACGTTCAGGAAATAAACCTCGTGCCCACGAGCAGTCGCAGCTCCTCCGCTAAGCACCCGACAGCCACCAAACTGCACCGTCTCTACGGAGTTACCTGGTGTAGACATTTCATGTAAATGGAATATATGATGTGTGGTCTTTTGTAACTGGCTTCTTAGCGTGATGTTTTTGAACTTCATCCATGTTGTAACGTGTATCAGAACTTCAATCCCTTTTTTTCCCCCAATTTTTTTATCACGGTGAAATACACATAAAATAAATTTATCATCTTAACCATTAAAAAAATAAAATTCACCATGAGCTAGTTCATAAAGCAAGTTCCCACAAATTTTTAAAAACTGGCATCATACAGACCATGCTGTCTGCCCACAAAAACATAAAGGAATTTATCCTCACACTTAGAAATTTTAAAACATGCCTATGTAAAACTCAGGGCAAAGAAGAAATCACAATGGCAATGAGAAAACACTTAAAACTGAATAATAACAAAAAATGTTACATATTAAAAGTTATGGGATGCAGCAGTAGTTGTATTTAAAGGGAAATTCTGAACGTAAATGTTTACATTAGAAAGATTGAAAGAAAGATTAGAAAGATTGAAAGATTATAAAATGTTTACATTAGAAAGATTGAAAATCCTTAAGCTAAGCATCCAACTCAAGAAATGGGGGGAGGGGCTTCCCTGGTGGCGCAGTGGTTAAGAATCCGCCTGCCAGGTTCGAGCCCTGGTCCGGGAAGATCCCACATGCCATGGAGCAACTAAGCCCGCAAGCCACAACTACTGAGCCTGAGCCCACGTGCCACAACTACTGATGCCCGCACGCCTAGAGCCCGTGCTCCGCAACAAGAGAAGCCACCACAATAAGAAGCCTGCGCACCACGACGAAGAGTAGCCCCCACTCGCGGCAACTAGAGAAAGCCCACACACAGCAACAAAGACCCAAGGGAGCCAAAAATAAATAAATTTATTAAAAAAAAAAAAAGAAGGTCCTGGGAAAATGGACAATGGAATAACCCTAAAAAGAAGAACAAAGATAACTAAGACAAGAGCAGAAATTAATGAAATAGAAAACAAGAGATACAATGGGAAAACAACCAAACCAAAAGTTGGTTCCCTGAGAAAAAGCAAATGGCTCGACTGCAGTACATGTGCACATTGGAATAATACACTGCAGTGAAGTGTATTATACTACAGTGACAACAAATTAGCTTGGATAAAAATCAGAGACATGGGAGTGAAAATAAAGTTACAGAAGGTTAAATACAGGTAACAGCATTTTTGTAAAGCTCAAGAACATACAAAACCAAATTATGTATTGTTTAGGGTACATGTGTATTTGGGGAAAAAAATTTTTTTTTAAGCAAGAGAATGATAAGCACAATAGTAACCTTGAGGTGGGGGAGAGAGGCAGGGGACTGGCATCTGGGAAGAGCACAGAGGGCCTTCAAGACCATGGTAATGTCCTGGTCCACAGATTTACAAGGATGTTACACATGCTTTTTTGCAGGTAGCAAATAGTAAGTAATAATTTTTTTTTTTTTTGCGATACACGGGACTTTCACTGTTGTGGCCTCTCCCGTTGCAGAGCACAGGCTCCGGGCGCGCAGGCTCAGCGGCCATGGCTCACAGGCCCAGCTGCTCCGCGGCACGTGGGATCTTCCTGGACGGGGGCACGAACCCGTGTCCCCTGCATCGGCAGGCGGACTCAACCATTGCGCCACCAGGGAAGCCCATAAGTAATAATTTTTAAAAATTGTAAGCAAATCCTGCTCAGTAGAATGTCTCAGACTAATTCTGTGTTGTTTCTCTACGTTGCCAGCTTGGAACCAGGAGCAGCTCCCTTAATTTTCGGAGCCTGTGGCTTCACATTGAGCCTGGCAATCGCCTCATCCTTTTAGCTTCCCAGTTCCTGGAATCCATACATAGAAAGCCTCTGAGCAGATACAAACTACTATGTACAAAATAGATAAACAACAAGGTCCTAGTGTATAACACAGGGAACTATATTCAATATCTTGTAATAAACTATAATGGAAAAGAATATATATATGTGTATATATATATATATATGTATAACTGAATCACTTTACTGTACACCAGAAGCTAACACAACATTGTAAATCAACTACACTTTGATTTAAAAAAAAAAAAAAAGGCCTCTGATTTAGCACATTGCTAGGTGCTTGAGTGACTTTGTGATTAATCTTGTTGGGAAGCCATGCTAAGAAAACAAGGAAGGCGGAAGAAAGGAAACAGAAGCTAAGGGGGTCTTCTTACAATGAAAAAAAGTCCAGAGATTTATAAATGAACTTACCAGAGACCCAGCTGTTTCCCCTCCATGCACAGGTTCCAATCTATAAATCTCCTTCCACGACCTGGCCTCCCAGTAGTGCCAGAAGACTGGAGCAGCCCAAGAGGTGAACTGTAGTGGACATCTGTCAACCTGGAGCCTGTCCTGAATCTAGGTCCCTTTTCTAAATGTTCTTTGATTACCTTTCAGGAATTACTTCTCCACTGAATGCGGTTTTAGTGAGCAGGCAAATCTAGGCGCTTGTCTCCCACCGTGGAATCTGGAGGGGAGAGAGCCTTCCAGTTCAGAACCAGTACAGGTAGGAGATAGGCCTGGGGCCCATACTGGGCCAGTTGAGAAAATCCTCCCTGGCTGTGGACGCATCAGGAGTGAAGATGGTTCTTCACAGCCACAATGAAGAAGAGTTGCTCTGGTTCCAACCCACTGATTCTATCTATGAGCCTGAACTTATAGTTTCCTGTTGATTTTGTGAGCCCTAATGTCTTTCCAATACATATTTCCTTTCTCCTAAATTAGCCATTTCATTCATTTTCTTAAATTACAAAAAAAAAAATAGATGTTCATAGCAGATGAACAATACAATAACAGAAAATCAATACACTAAAAGTTGGAAGTTCTCTCCCTAGGAAAACCACTGTTATCATTTTGATATATATTCTTACAGACTTTTTTCTATGCATGTATATAAAGAGATGGACTAGATCTCCAGATAATTTGGTGTTATGGAAGAATGGAAGGGATTTTTATCAAAAAAGGGGTCATACTAAATATATCCTTTTTTTTTTTTTTTTTTTTTTTGCGGCACGTGGGCCTCTCACTGTTGTGGCCTCTCCCGTTGCGGAGCACAGGCTCCGGACGCGCAGGCTCAGCGGCCATGGCTCACGGGCCCAGCCGCTCTGCGGCATGTGGGATCTTCCCGGACCGGGGCATGAACCCGTGTCCCCTGCATAGGCAGGCGGACTCTCAACCACTGCGCCACCAGGGAAGCCCTGCCTCCAACTTTTTAGTATTACAAATAATGATGCAATAAACACCCTTGTACTTACATAGCTTTGCACACATGTGCAAATATTTCTGTAGGTAGGGACTCCCTGGAAGTCATTTCTGGCGCAAAGGATATATACATTAACATTTTTTGTAATATTTACTGCCAAATTGCCTTTTGCGGCTGTATCCACTCCCCGACAACATAGGTAGTGCTCATCCTCCACACTTATGAATAGGTTTTTCATATTTATTTTTAGTAATTTGACAGATGAAATATCATCTTGGTTTTCCCCGATTGTTAGTATAGATGAACATCATTTTTCAAATATTTATTAATCAGTTTGCCTTTAGATTTTTTTGATTGATTTCTTCATATTATTAGGAATATGAACTTTTTATCAGTTATATATTGCAATTGTTCTCTCTAAACTAGTGATTAGTCTTAATTTTGGTTTTGGTGTCTTTGGCTCTTACATATGTTCTTTATATAATTTCTATCACTTTTTTCCTTATGGCTTCTGGGTTCCTGATCATATTCAAGAAAGTTCTTCCTCAGAAATCTCTGGCATTCCTATACACTAATGATGAAAAATTCGAAAATGAAATCAAGAAAACACTCCCATTTACCACTGCAACAAAAAGAATAAAACATCTAGGAATAAACCTACCTAAGGAGACAAAAGACCTGTATGCAGAAAATTATAAGACACTGATGAAAGAAATCAAAGATGATACAAACAGATGGAGAGATATACCATGTTCTTGGATTGGAAGAATCAACATTGTGAAAATGACTATACTACCCAAAGCAATCTACAGATTCAATGCAATCCCTATCAAACTACCACTGGCATTTTTCACAGAACTAGAACAAAAAATTTCACAATTTGTATGGAAACACAAAAGACCCCGAATAGCCAAATCAATCTTGAGAACGAAAAACGGAGCTGGAGGAATCAGGCTCCCTGACTTCAGACTATACTACAAAGCTACAGTAATCAAGACAGTATGGTACTGGCACAAAAACAGAAAGATAGATCAATGGAACAGGATAGAAAGCCCAGAGATAAACCCACACACATATGGTCACCTTATCTTTGATAAAGGAGGCAGGAATGTACAGTGGAGAAAGGACAGCCTCTTCAATAAGTGGTGCTGGGAAAACTGGACAGGTACATGTAAAAGTACGAGATTAGATCACTCCCTAACACCATATACAAAAGTAAGTTCAAAATGGATTAAAAACCTAAATGTAAGGCCAGAAACTATCAAACTCTTAGAGGAAAACATAGGCAGAACACTCTATGACATAAATCACAGCAAGATCCTTTTTGACCCACCTCCTAGAGAAATGGAAATAAAAACAACAATAAACAAATGGGACCTAATGAAACTTCAAAGCTTTTGCACAGCAAAGGAAACCATAAACAAGACCAAAAGACAACCCTCAGAATGGGAGAAAATCTTTGCAAATGAAGCAACTGACAAAGGATTAATTTCCAAAATTTACAAGCAGCTCCTGCAGTTCAATAACAAAAAAATAAACAACCCAATCCAAAAGTGGGCAGAAGACCTAAATAGACATTTCTCCAAAGAAGATATACAGACTGCCAACAAACACATGAAAGAATGCTCAACATCACTAATCATTAGAGAAATGCAAATCAAAACTACAATGAGATATCACCTCACACCAGTCAGAATGGCCATCATCAAAAAATCTAGGAACAGGGGCTTCCCTGGTGGCGCAATGGTTGAGAGTCCACCTGCCTATGCAGGGGACGCGGGTTCGTGCCCCAGTCTGGGAAGATCCCACATGCCGCGGAGCTGCTGGGCCCGTGAGCCATGGCCGCTGAGCCTGCGCGTCCGGAGCCTGTGCTCCGCAACGGGAGAGGCCACAAAGGTGAGAGGCCCGCGTACCGTGAAAAAAAAAAAAATCTAGAAACAATAAATGCTGGAGAGGGTGTGGAGAAAAGGGAACACTCTTGCACTGCTGGTGGGAATGTGAATTGGTACAGCCACTATGGAGAACAGTATGGAGGTTCCTTAAAAAACTACAAATAGAACTACCATATGACCCAGCAATCCCACTACTGGGCATATACCCTGAGGAAACCATAATTCAAAAAGAGTCATGTACCAAAATGTTCATTGCAGCTCTATTTACAATAGCCCGGAGATGGAAACAACCTAAGTGTCCATCATCGGATGAATGGATAAAGAAGATGTGGCACATATATACAATGGAATATTACTCAGCCATAAAAAGAAACGAAATTGAACTATTTGTAATGAGGTGGATGGACCTAGAGTCTGTCATACAGAGTGAAGTAAGTCAGAAAGAGAAAGACAAATACTGTATGCTAACACATATATATGGAATTTAAGGGAAAAAAAAAAATGTCATGGGCTTCCGTGGTGGCGCAGTGGTTGAGAGTCCACCTGCCGATGCAGGGGACGTGGGTTCGTGCCCCGGTCCGGGAAGATCCCACATGCCGCGGAGCGGCTGGGCCCGTGAGCCATGGCCGCTGAGCCTGCGCGTCCGGAGCCTGTGCTCCGCAACGGGAGAGGCCACAACAGTGAGAGGCCCGCGTAACAAAAAAAAAAAAAAAAAAAAAAAATGTCATGAAGAACCTAGGGTTGAGACAGGAATAAAGACACAGACCTACTAGAAAATCGACCGCAGGATATGGGGGGCGGGGAAGGGTAAGCTGTGACAAAGTGAGAGAGTGGCATGGACATATATACACTACCAAACGTAAAATAGATAGCTAGTGGGAAGCAGCCGTATAGCACAAGGAGATCAGCTCAGTGCTGTGTGACCACCTAGAGGGGTGGGACAGGGAGGGTGGGAGGGAGGGAGACGCAAGAGGGAAGAGATATGGGAACATATGTATATGTATAACTGATTCACTTTGTTATAAAGCAGAAACTAACACACCATTGTAAAGCAATTATACTCCAATAAAGATGTAAAAAAAAAAAAAGTTCTTCCTGCCCCCCAACTATAAGTATACATAGTTACATACATTTTCTCCTAGAGGCAGCACAGTGCAGTGGTCCTCTGTAGAAGCAGAGTTTCTGGTGCCGGACTCCTTAGTTTCACATCCCAGTTCTGGCACGTATCAGTTGCATGACCCTTAATCTCTCTATGCCTTAGTTTTCTCATCAGTAAAATGGGGTTGTGGTGAGGATTAAGTTAGTGAGTACAGGTAAAGCATTTAGAATAGTGCCGAGCATATGGTAAATAATGTGTGTGCTATTATCTAGTTCCTTTACAGCCTTTTTTCACATTTAGATCTTTGGTATACCTTTTTTTGCATGATGATTTGAGTCTATTTTTTTCTCAGATGGATAGCCAGTTTTGTTAAATAGTCGATTTTCCCACTGATCTGAAATGCTACCTTTAGAATATGCTAAGGAACAGGCCATCCCTAGAAGTGCCCTAAGAGGTCTCAACCAGTACATAGCCACCTGTGATAACTACACTTGAAAGCAGGCTATTCAATTAGCACTTTGTG
The DNA here is from genome assembly GCF_951394435.1 of Stenella coeruleoalba. Taxonomy (NCBI): domain Eukaryota; kingdom Metazoa; phylum Chordata; class Mammalia; order Artiodactyla; family Delphinidae; genus Stenella; species Stenella coeruleoalba. The sequence goes on from NC_137169.1 coordinate 161,189,455, forward strand.
GACTCCTTGGGGACCTGTTAAAGACAGAAATTCTGAAGTTGAATTTAATAATGTTCAGAAACTAGGCCTCTCCCCTCTGAGCCCCACCCAAACGGGTTTGGAAGGCCAGGAAGGCCACCCCAGTTGCTCTGCTTAAAGAACAAGGCCGCTGAGGACTGTGTTCTTGGAAAAGCATATGCAATCTAAAAATGTATATACCACAAACTATTTTCTCCAAAATAATAATGATGAGAAAGAGAACTCAGTCATTCTGAACTTTATAGTAGGAGAATATACGATATATGCATAAAGATGGGATATATTTAGCTGTGAAAGATGGCTGGAGTTAGTGGAGAGTTTCACAAGTGTAACAGGCTTATCTACATTAGATGACTACTGTGTAGGGGAGGCTGAGAACCAGAGATTCAACCTTAGCTTTTTCTTTAAGACTTAATCACAAACACATCAACTGTTTAAGGTGTGCTGCCATCTCCTGGCCAAACTTGTGTTGCAGTCAGATCACAGCAGTTACAGCAAAAAGTGAAGCAGCTATGAGTATGATGTGGTAATCCAAAACAAAACAAACACGCACACCCTCTGGGAGAAGGCATGCTGCGTGCTGACGGACAGTCCCTGGTGGCTACAGATAGTGCTGCTCTGCTGGTAGAGGCCTATGATGGTGTCCATCAGGCACTGCCGAGCAAGCAAATCTGAAGAGCAGGCTGAGGCAAAAAAGGAAATTCACATATTCCAAATGCAGATAGGCCCATATATAGATTCCATGCCCAGATTCTCTCACAGTGTAATGAAGAGTACATAGGCTTGTGCACAAGTTCAGAATGTTGCAAGTTCGTGCTGAAAAGAGGCTGGTGGAAAGGGTGTGAACCCAGGAGAGGCTCTGAAAAATAAATTGCTATCACTCCACTTTGCCCCCGTCTTGGCTCTCCTGCCTCCCATTCCCGGGCCTTACCCTCTGGTAGTGGTTATGTCAAGTGCCCAGAGACCGAGAGCAATCCATGGGGGAGAGTAACATGTTCCATCGATCTCCAAGGCAAACTAAAAGACCTCTAGGGTCCCAGTGGAAATGGAATGGAATAGAGAGCATTCTGTAGACACAGTGAGGTTAAGGGAAAACAAAAGCCAAACAGATATGAACCTAAAACGTTAATGTGATCTTTATTATACAGCACATCTGGTGTTTGTGCACCCCAGAAGTATACACAATACTCTATAAAACCAAACCCAGCCATTCAAAATTACACTAAATGAAGACTTAACCCATAGTTGCATCTCTTAAAAATATACACAATTAACACTGTCCCGCTGTAACAATATCATGGAAAGAGACAGGTAGCACAAGGAGGGAGAGCGTGTAAGAACTGAAGTTTGTGCCAAAGTAATTTTCTCTTGTTATTGCACTTTTATTCTACACACTTAGTATATTACACTTTTTATTTAACACTGTAATAATAAACATTAGTCCTTTGAAACAAACAAAAACATTACATAAAGACAAAAGACAACAAGCTGTCCAGGCCAATTTCCTTTCCAACCCTCTGAGTAAGGTGTCCCCCCAGTGTCAGGTGTTCACACACAGTCTCTTCAGTCAGCTCTGTGGACTGGATGTTAGTTAACAAAGCAGATAAAGTTAAAAATAAAACCCTTTTCAGAACAGTAGTGTACTTAAAACCCCCCAAGGGAGTTTGCCATACAGGTTTCTCAAGTTGACTCCCTCCTAACCCACTTAAACATCACACTAGCCCTAACCCACCCCACCCCCACATTTAGAAGGATAAACCCTCTTTTTTTTTCTTTTAAAGAAAAAGTGGGTTATTTGATCCAGCAAATCCAAAAATCAAGCTTTGAAAACTCAAAGAAAGCAACTACTCTTTCGGCAATGGACTCTTCGAGGGCCATTTATTCCACTCTGATGCAGTATGAACTTAGGAGGTTCCCTGATTAGTCAGATGGAATACCACGCATGCCGTCTCTCCAAAGCAAGGCCAGAGGGAGTCTGTTCCCCAAAGTGCTGTTATAATCACCAATCCCTTTTGGCTTCTCAGTGCTAAATAATAAGCCAAAAAATAAAGTGTCATTCAGTGCAGTTATCACTTTGCAGCCCCGCTACCCCAAACCACTTTGCTGATCAGGAAAAAGCTTTGTCAACACCTCTTTGGCAGCTCAAGTGAAAATGCAAAAAAAACGCATTGGAGAGCTGACAGGTACTGCTTGAGAGTTCTACCAGTCCCCTGTTTCTATCCGTGGTAGTAATATATCCCTCCCTTCACTCTTTCCTTGAATTTTAGTGTTAAAAATTAGGAGAAGCTGCTGCCTAGGCTCTGTCCCCTTGAAACTGATGGAGTCACAAATGACTTCTTTGGTCTGGGAAGAACCAGCACAGTCCTCCTTCCCAGAGAAGTGAAAGGCTTTTGCTCAATCAATGAGCCACTCGCTGCAGAGGATCCAGGGAACTAGGGCATGCCTGTGGAAACCTCACCCCGACGTGCATTCCGCAACGCCCCCAGACTGACCTTGCCACTGGCTCCCTAGGCACTAAGGCAGCTACTCTGGAGCCCCAGGCTCCACCGCGTCTTCTGATTGCTCTGCAGGAAGGTCCGTCACTCAATTCTGAAGCAACAGAAGCGACCAGACCTCAAGCACATTAAAAATGGCCAGGTAATCATTTTCAGGCTGGGGTAAATTGCCCTAATTAAGTTGGTAAGAAGGATGGAACACAGTGAGGGTAACTCTTTCATCCCATCCTTCTTCCTCCCCCTGCCACAATCTCACCTCACCACGTGGGAGCACAGACAACCAAAGCTAGGAGGTAAAATCTTCAGGACTTCGGCCTTGTTGAGCCCTCTACGGCCCAAGTGCTGCCAGGCCTCTTTGAATATCTAGTGTCTTCCCAAGTAATATACAATACAGTACATTTCATGGCATTGCATCACCTAAATAATGGATGCCAAGCAACAGAAGAACCCCAAATTAGCAGACACTGTTATTCAACAAAAGCAAAGTATACACACGTGTTATACATATGTATTCCTGTACTCAGCCTGCTGAGCGTTTAAATAACACTTCCAAATATCTACATGTGGACTCTGGCTGACCTGCACCTTTTCTCAGAATACTTTTTAAAAAATGAACTGCAACCACTCATCTCCTTACTAAGCGTTAGCCCCTCCCTTGCTTCTCCCTACTCAGGCAAAATATGTGCGCAATCTGCTAGAAAACTGGTATCTGAGAGCAGACTAAGCCACGGGGGATAAACTGAAAAGGGACTCTGGGTGGAGAAAAACCTAACCTCCCATGTGTAAACGGAGCTATGAACTAAGACTTCCAAAGAATGTTAGGAATGTGGGCTCCACTATGGGAGCACAGAGTCCCGATTATGGCTGGAGTTAAAAGACAGTCTGGAAAAGGGAACTAGGTAAGACTTTTCTTGAAATTTCATACAGAAGAGATTTATACTGACTTTTTGGCTAAAGAAACAGCTTGGGCATCAGTGAACTGCTGGATATGCTCAAAGCCATCCAACTCTTCCCTATCCAGGAGTCATCTCTGCCTGGAAAGGTCTCAAGTTGCCCCCGCAAGCATCAGTCCCCTTGGGAGCTCTCTGTAATGAATGTCAAATTCTTCCCATAGCCAAAAGGTGAGGGGAAGGAAAGAAAGAAAGAGCGAAAGAGAAAAGTCTCTGCTTTCAAGTAGAATCATCGAGTCCTCTGCTTGGCCTCTCAGAATGTGACTTGCATAGCCGGTCCATGATGCCCTGGAGCATGGGCTGGACAATGCCCAAGAGAGGTCTCTGCGAGGGGTCACCATCCCAGCAGGCTTCCATCAGCTGCCAGCACTCCTCGTCAAACACAGGGAGGCGTTCTGGACGGGCCCCTAGAGAGAGGAGCATGGAAATAAGACCCGAGGTGGCGAGAAGGGAACCGACACAATGAAGAGGCATGATCAGCTCACAGGCTCTGTCCCCTTGAAACTGATGGAGTCACAAATGACTTCTTTGGTCTGGGAAGAACCAGCACAGTCCTCCTTCCCAGAGAAGTGAAAGGCTTTTGCTCTATCAGTGAGCCACTCTCTGCAGAGGATCCAGGGAACTAGGGCCCCAGTTGGGGCTCAGGATGCTACACAATGCAGTGAGCTTTGGCTTCAGCTGCAGGTATCTAGGTTAGAACCTAATAGTAGCTGTGATGAAAAACTGGAATACACTGGCAAGAGGATGTTGAAGAATTAGAAATTTTAAAGATAAAAACCTGTCTGAGAGTTCAGAACCACGCTGCCTGGAAGCAGAGGTTTGACTTAAATGTCCTTTCTGGATTCCATGATGGTTTAAATGTGTATGAGGTCCTGCTGTGGAGTGGCCAGAGAGGAGGACAGGAGGCCGCTGCGGCAGTGCCTGGTCTCAGTCTGCTCTCTTCTGGGGAGTCAGGGCAAAGCAAGGCTCGTGGTTCTTACCTCTCCGCACATTGTTCCAGAGATGGTCTTTGCTGGCACACCTCTCAAATGCCTCAGGGAGCTTGACAGAGCCTGAGCAGATATACCAGAAAAGAATGCCAAAAGCGTAGACATCCACAGAATTATCATACTTCCCTATAGCAAGAAAGGGTGACAAGTAGTGAGCCAGGGAGGGAATCAACAGCATCACCACTAACTTGCATCTGCAGAGGCCTTTACACATTCTTTCCTAAAGCCTTTAATGCCCATTATCTCTTATAACAACCCTGTTAGGCAGGACACATTTATAATGCCCATTTTATAATACGAAAAACTATGGCACTGGGAGGGCTAAAGATTGAAAGAGCCAAGACTAGAACTTGACAAAGGGGAAGGAAAACAGGCCTTTTACTTTATTTTATTTATTTTATATTTCACTGATAGTCATTATATTTTGTATTTGATTATTGTTTGTGTGAAGTACTTTTTTATTTTTAAAATAAATAAATTAATTTATTTATTCTTTCATTCATTCATTTTTGGCTGTGTTGGGCCTTGGTTGCTGCACACGGGTCCTCTCCAGTTGCAGCAAGCAGGGGCCACTCTTCGCTGCGGTGCACGGGCTTCTCATTGCGGTGGTTCCTCCTGTCACGGGCTGGAGCACCGGTGCCTGGAGCACCGGCTCCAGGCACGCGGGCATCAGTAGCTGTAGCACTCGGGCTCAGTTGTTGTGGCTCACAGGTTCTAGAGCACAGGCTCAGTAGTTGTGGCTCACGGGCTTAGTTGCTCTGCGGCATGTGGGATCTTCCCGGACCAGGGATTGAACCCGTGTCCCCTGCATTGGCAGGCGGATTCTTAACTACTGTGCCACCAGGGGAGTCCGGGCCTTCATTTTAATGGGACAATCAAAAAGATTAATCCTGAAAGGTCATGTTAGGGAAATAAAGTTGGGAAATACAGGTGGGTAGATAGGTTGGAACCATAACATAAAGATTTTTAAAGTCGGACAGAAGAGTCTGGATTTGATGGGCAGCAGGAGTAATTTATCCTTTAGAGCAGGAGGTGACATGAAGAAAATATTTTAGAAAGATTATTTTTACAGCAGTAGGATGAACTGCAGTAGAAATAATCAAATGAATTTAAATATGAAGTAGCCAAGATAAAATAATAAAAGTGGGAATAGAAATTTTTTTAAAAGTCAGGGAAAGAAAAATGATGACTGTCTATTTCTTTTCAATGTGCGTAGGACTACAGCTATCCAACTAACTCCTAATCCTTATATGTATCACTCAATGAAGGGTTGGGGGAAGACTTGTGGCTAATGAGAGAAATCCAAATATTACAAATTGCTAATTTTAAGTCTTACCAATACTAACAAGTGACCTGCCATTCCCTTTCCACCTTCCCCGGCGATGACGCAACCTTCCTCATCCATTCAGCCTCAAAACCTCGGAGTCATCTTTTAGTCATTCATTCCTGTTCATCACCCATATCAAGTTAATTACAAAATCTTGCCCATCCTTCCTCTGAATTGATCTCAAATCTGTAACATTTTTTGTTTCAGCACTACTACCAACTTAATCCTAGGTCTGGTCTCCACCACTGGTCTCCCTACATGGCTCTTGCCACTCAATCTGCCTTACCTACTGCTACTAAACATTTCCATGAACATCTCTTTTCATCCGTCACCTGTTCAAAAGCCCAATAGCTCCTTACTTCTTTCACATCAAGCCTTCACTCCACTGCATAAATTTCAAGCTCAAATATATCTTATCTCCAACTTGTTTGCTATTACTTCCCACACTGATTTCTTTCCTGTCATGCTTATTTCTAATCGGCAATTTTGCTCCTATTTCCTCTCCCCCAGCCTCCAGAATTTTCTCTCCTACCTAACATGGTTGGACTCTAGAGACAGAAAGACCTAAATTCCAATCCCAGCCTCATTATGTCTAGCTCAGTGTTTTGGGGTTGGTTTCTTCATCAATCTGGCCTCAACTTAATCCATGACATGGACATAAAAATGCATCAATATCACCACAGAATTGTCATGAGGATTAAATGGAACAAAATATATGATATAACATACCCACAGTGCCTAGCTCAAAGAATATATTAATAAATATATTGACTTCCCTTCCCACCTACCAAATTTTCCAGATCTCATTCAGTTTCTATCCAGAATGTCCCCTCTACCACAAAACCATCTAACATTTCTTCTCTGAACACCAACATTATGTAGCACTTAATCACATGTTGTCTTATACTGCTTCTTAATTATTTTACCTCTCAATATATCTCTGTCAACTGTAAGTTCTTTAATGATAGAGGACAACTCTTATTATATAGGAGTTATTCAATCAGTACTTTAGGATTAAATAATTGGTTGACTATGGCAATGATGGCACTGACAGCCCAGAGAGACATCCAAAACAACAGTTGGTGACTCCCATTTACACTTTTCTTTCTTGCCCCTTTACCTCTTCACTTGTCCCCCTACTTGTCTTAGGTTTCCCCTGTTCTGGTTTCTCCCCTGCCTGTGCCAGAACTGCCAGTAGTACTTGTGGATACTACTTAGCCCAAAGGGTAGCACTTGGTTAAAACACGGAGCCCTGCCCAAACCCACTCCCTGCCCTCCAGCTTACCTGTGAAAAGTTCAGGGGCCATATGAATTGGTGTCCCCACAATGCTGCCTGACATCATGGCCTCTGGCTTGCAGAATCCTAAGTCAGTGATCTTGGCACGGTTCTGCTTGTCCAACTGCCAACAAAGCAGGGTGAGAGTCATCCTATGCCTGGTCCTGCACGTAGCGCTCAGCTGCATACCCAAGCTCAAAAGTAGGCATCTACCTCACAGCAGTACTTAATCAACTCTGCCTCTATTCTCCCTGTCTCTAGATTCACTCCCATTACTGTCTTCTCCCCATACTGTAAACAACCTGATGGCAAGGACTGCCTTTTTCATCTTTGTACCCCCAGCACTTAGCATAGTGCCTAGCACATATCAGGAGCTTAGCAAATCTTGGAAGAATGAATAAATGAAGGGCACTGAGGAAAGTATTATTAGTTCCTGATTATTCTCCTCTGACCTCCAGAACCCAGGGCAGGAAGTTGCTAAATAAGAAGGTTGAGTCCTCTAGTCAGCTGAGGAGGGTTTTTTAATTCCCTCTAGTTTCCTTTCCTGAGGTCCAAGACAATAAATCTGTCCCAGGTGAACGGATAAAGAAGATGTGTGTGTGTATATATATATATATATATATATATATATATAGGAATACTACTCAGCCATAAAAAAGAATGAAATAGTACAGTAACATGGATGGAACTAGAGATTATCAAAAGAAGTGAAGTGAGTCAGACAGAAAAAGACAAATATCATGTGGTATCAATTCTATGTGGAACCTAAAATATGATACAAATGAACTTATTTACAAAACAGAAGCAGACTCACAGATATAGAAAACAAACTTATGGTTACCAAAGGGGAAAGGGGGTAGGGGAGGGATAAATTAGGGGTTTGGGATTAGCGTATAACAACTTCTATATATAAAACAGATAAACAACAAGATCCTATTGTATAACACAGGGAACTACATTCAATATCTTGTAATAACATAAAATGGAAAAGAATATGAAAAGGAATATATATGTAGAACTGAATCATTTTGTTGTACACCAGAAACTAACATATTATAAATCAACTATACTTCAATAAAAATAAAAATTAAAAAAAAAATCTGTCTCATTTGGCTATTGACAAGCCTCTTAGGTTTCAGCCTAGAACTTTAGGAAGATATTTCCCTCCCCCCAAAACTGCTATCATCTTTATATATCATTTTTTAAAATTTATTTATTTATTTTTTGGCTGTGTTGGGTCTTTGTTGCTGTGCGCGGGCTTTCTCTAGTTGCGGCGAGCGGGGGCTACTCTTCGTTATGGTGTGTGGGCTTCTCATTGTGGTGGCTTCTCTTGTTTCGGAGCACGGGCTCTAGGTGCACAGACTTCAGTAGTTGTGGCACGTGGGCTCAGTAGTTGTGGCTCACAGGCTTAGTTGCTCCACGGCATGTGGGATCTTCCCAGACCAGGGCTCGAACCTGTGTCCCCTGCATTGGCAGGCGGATTCTCAACCACTGCGCCACCAGGGAAGCCCTCTTTATATATCATTTAACTGTTGCCAGAGACACTTCAGTGATAATCCAATATATTTTCAAAAGGAGTATGTCAAAAGATTCTTTATAATTTAGATAACAGGACTGGTAGGTTCATGACTATCTTACCTTTTAAGGTGTGTTTACCCATCTCAGTCCTCATCTACCATCTCAAACCCTAAGCAATAACAAGACCTGGAATCCTCAAAAATATCAATGTCACAAAAGCAAAAAAAGGCAGGACTATTCTAGATTAAGAGGCTAAAGAAACATGACAAAATGCACTGTATGATCCTTGGATTGGATCTTGGGCCAAACAAACAAATAGACCATATTTGGGATAGTTGAACATATTTGGGACAACTGGAAAATGTTAATATAGACTGTGTATTACCTAATAATATTGTATCAATTTAAACTTCTTGGGTGTGAATAATGGCATTTTAATTAAGTGGAAGAATGTCCTTTTCCTTAGAAGATACAAGCTGAAGTATATAGGAGTAAAGTTTTATCTGCAAGTTACTCTCATAGTTCAGTAAAAAATGTGTGTGTGTGTGTATGTGTGTGTGTGAAGAAAGAGAGAGAGAGAAACAAAGAGAGACTACAATAGGAAAGAGAATATGAATCTGGGTGAACAGTATGTGGGTCTTCATTGTACCACTCTTTTAGCTTTTCTGTAAGTTTAAATTTTCTCAACAGTGTTGGGAGAAAAAACCTTAAGCAATATAAGCTAGGCCTATGATGCAACTCCCCCCTAAGCTTCAGGTCCAAGATACCATCCATCCACTCTGCTGTTAACTGGTCACAGTCTTTTCCTGTGACCGAATTTACATTCATGTGTACCTCCCTCCACAGGTCACTTACACATAGAGACAGGGAGTTATCTTGGGGAAACAGCTCTTACTTACCAGCACATTCTTCAGTTTGATATCACGGTGGACAAGTCCCTGGCTGTGCAGGAAGCGGATTCCTTCCACCACATCTAGGGCTATCTGCAAACGGGTCTCCAGGGTCAGCCCAGCCTTGGGGAGACAAAAGGGTTTACCTGTCACTAAGAAGACAACTCCTCAATCCAACTTGCTTATACCAACGAAGAGTTCCTTCTGTGAGATACTGAAAGACTGACCACGCTAGGGTACACAAGGGCAGAAAAGTGGATGAGAATAAGGGAAGAAGAAGGCAGTCAGGAGAGGAAAATAAAGGAAAAGCAAGGAAGGGCAAGCCATAAAGGCCAGGTCAGATCCCTTGGAGGCAGCACTTAGGCCAGCCGGATGATCCCCAAATGTGACTAGGAGAGCCACAACCAAACGCCTGAAGGCATGAGTGCATCTCTAACCCTGAACAAACTCTAGAACTGCCTTAGAGGCTCAAAGTGAGTATTTCTAGGACTCTCAGGCAGATTTACTTCCATTGCTTTGTAGGACTGGTTAGCCTTTGGTTTTATGGATTCAAATACCAAAGTCCCCCATCTTACTTCTACCAAGCCTCCAATTTAGGGTCTCTTGAATTCTGGAGAATGTTATATCACTCATCCAAAAGCCCATATATGGTTGTCTAACCCACTTATGGAAAAGAATCACACGGTACTTAGCTTAACTCCCCTGAAATGAAGAAGGAAAGCCGCTTGCAGAGTCCTTTTATTCACCATATTGATTTCTCATGGCTCCTGCAAGCATTTCTAAGGATTCTTCTGTCTTATTCCATATAAACCGGTACAAGAGGCACCTGTGAGAAGGGACCTACCAGATACTCTGGGGTTAGCTTTTCCAGCTCCAATGTAGAGGACAGACAAAAGAAACCTCTCTATTTCCCTGCTGGTGGCTGTTTTAGATGAGGGGAACTCAACATCCAACTGAGGGTATTTCACCTTCATCCAAAATCTTTCACTTCTCACTGTCTACGGCAGAATTTGAATGCTATGGAACTTTTAACGTTTTTGGTCTTCTATAATTTGTTCCCAACATTTCTTTGCATATTATCTCCCCTCTATTCCCCAAATGAACCAGCTCCTCCAACACAGTCAGTGTCCTTCAAATGTTCTGGGCACTAAGCTATTCCTTCCCCCGGTATGACCTCTTCTTTCCATCTGCCCAACTTTTACCCATCAGGGTTCATTTATCCAACTCAAATGCCACCTGTTCATGAAATATTCACTGACTACAATTATTTTATTTTATTTTTAAAAAATTTTTTTGAATTTATTTTTGGCTGTGTTGGGTCTTCATTGCTACGTGCGGGCTTTCTCTAGTTGTGGTGAGCAGGGGCTACTCTTCATTGTGGTGCGCGGGCTTCTCATCGCGCTGGCTTCTCTTGTTGCAGAGCACGGGCTCTAGGCACGTGGGCTTCAGTAGTTGCAGCACACGGGCTCAGTAGTTGTGGCGTGGGGGTTAGTTGCTCCGCGGAATGTGGGATCTTCCCAGACCGGGGATCGAATCCGTGTCCCCTGCACTGACAGGTGGATTCTTAACCATTGCACCACCTGGGAAGTCCCTACAATTCTTTTAAAAGCCCCTGGCCAATTATACTTTTTGACATCCCCTCATGTTGCTTAATACAGGGCCTTGTACAAAGTAGTCACTAATAAATATTTGTTGACAATAAAAACTAGCTTAATTCACTGAGAACGAAAAAAGAGAAAGAATAGCAGAGTTATAGAAAGCTTTTCTGCTCTTCTGTGTAGTCTAGATTTTTACACTACCACGAGAGGTAAAAGTGGTGAACTGCAGTATTCTGGATATAAACTGGGCAAAAAAACATGTTCTGAGACATTTTTAAGGTTTTTTGGAAATGAAGGTAATAAAGCTTGATTACTCCAACATTGTCTTATGAGAGCTAGAGGCTCTGAATAAAGAAGAAAGGAGGAAAGGCCAGAAAGGAACCTGTGGATCTGGCTGCCAGCTGGGCCTCACTCCCTCCTTGCCCTGCCTCACCTTCAGCCCACTGTAGAGGTCCCGGTGCAGCCGCTCCATAATGAGCAGCACAGCGATGCTGGAACCACCACCATAGTTGTAGTCGATGACGGAGCCGTGCAGATCCACCAATCGCTCATGCTTCGGCAGAGACCTGGTGAGGAGCGGAAAGGTCTGGGCTAGAGCTAACCTTGCATAGCATGTCACTACAGTGGAAGAAATAACCCTGAGACCGTGCAGAGTCCAGGCCCAGAGGTAATAGCCCTCAGTACAGCGAGAGGGCAAAGAGAATGGCCTCTCTAACGAGGACAGAGAATTATGGAATCTAAAAACTGACAGGCCTTAAGGACTAAGGAAGAAAGTCAAATGGAAGGATGGGTCTGAAAAATTAGGACGGTGGGGAAAGGGCAGGTAGAGGCAGGAAAGGCCTTGAAGAGAGCACATTTCTGGGCCAGACACTGGAATACTGGTCTATAACATTTTGAGACATAGGAATGGAGAGACAAGGTTTACTATAGCTCTTGGTACAAAATTTATACCAGGCTTCTAAGCTTCTTCTCTGGATCGTTCCCCACGAAGATGAATGAGACCAGAACCCACCTCATGTAGTGGAACTCCAAAGCTAGGTCATTCCAGTGCTTCTCATCTGGAGGGACAACTGACTTGAGGGCACAAGGGAAGTGTCCCCCCCAGTTGTCACACAGGTACACCACACCATACTGGCCCCGGCCCAGTTCCTGTCCCAGTTTAGGTTTACCTGTAAGGTACAGAGACAGAGATAAGGCAGGAAGGATGGGAACTTGCTGGGCAACCTCCCTAAGATTCTTAGACATGGACCTGCCTAGAAGCAGGAAGTCATAATTATGCCAGGGGAAGAAATTTGGATGTTTTCTAAACCAGTAGTAACCTAACTGGTTTAATTTGAATAAACTTTGGTTGTGTTATTTGAACTATATAAATAGCAGGACCAAACAGACTTCATCAGAAATTCAAAAATACATCAATGGGTGTTTAGGCAGCTTCACAAGGAAGCAGCTTTAGACACTGGGGTTCTCCAGGGTTGGACATGAGGATGTCAGGTATCCAGAACCTTCCTCCTCCAATTTACTAGGGAAAAAAATAAGGACTCACGATGCAGCAAGACATCCTGTAAAGAACGGCTTTCCAGCGAAAGGCGGGCCAGGCGGGGAGCATGATCTTTCCGAACCTTCAGCCATAGATCTTCAGTTTTCTCCAACCGGCCTGAGTGGCCAGCTTCCAGCTGGGAAGGAAAAAGAAGAAAGAAATATGACTTATCAGGTCCCCAGCTTTGGCTTCTTCACCTATTATATGGGGATAATAATATCTACCTCATGAGGATACCTGTGAGAATTAAATGAGATATATGTAACATAGCTCAGAGATTGGCAGACCGTGAGCATTCATTAAGTAATACTTTTTCTTCCTGGATGCATAATCACGTCTACCCACCCTCCCCTCCACACACATGTACACATGCACACGCGCACACCCCAAAGGGATAAGCAGATGTCACATAACTGCAAACTACTATGGAAGTTGGAATGTCATCCCTTTCTGTCACTCATCCCTAAAATACTATATAAACTCATATAAAATTCCTACCCCTCGATTTTCATTCCTCACTCAGTGAAGTGGGGAGACATTAATTGAGTTCCCTCCATTCTCTCTAAAGTTAGAGAAATATCCACATGAAAAAGTTACTGATGAAACAACCTGTAACTTAGTATTATCCTTTAACAGAATAGAAAGGAAATATACTGATGACTTTTTAAAAATTATGTAGACAGCAGTAGATGAAACATTCCACAGTGGATGAGGTTCCTCTCCGATTGATCCAGCTGTATGTCCTTTCCTATATACCCACCTGCCGCAAGGAGGCTGCAAAGGCCTCATGAGAACTGTTGAGCCGAGTCCGGAATTGGCTGCAAATGCTCTTGGCCAGCTTGGAGGCGCTGAGGCTCTCGATGGCTTCCTGGGCCACCTTTCTCTTCCACTCTAATGTGATGGCAGGTGGGCTCACCCATGTGATGCGCTGGATGATCTGTCAGGGTGAGGACAGTGAGAACACTGAGGGATGGGAGACAGGAACCACCAGGAAGAACCAGCACCCCTCCCTCTCTGGGTTACCCACTCGTTAGGCCAGGATCTTAAGACAAGAGCTGTATGAAGTCCAGCACTCCTCTGCAATTCCATCTACCTCAAAATCGGGGCTCAGCCCAGCGGAAAGCATCAAAGAACACTAGGCCTAGTCTGCGTGCTCACAAATCAATACGTTACACTCAGTACTGGGGGTGCCTGATAAACCCCTTTCTAAACACAGCAAATAGCTCTACGGAAGAGTCAGATGGAACATCAGAAAGGAAACCGCACTCATGGCCTCTGGCAACAAAGCCTGCTTCTGAGAAAACACTTAGGTTGGGAAAAAGAAATATGAAGAAGATAATGAAGCAGGGTTTTATGGCTCCATAAAATATCATTTAGACACATCACTTTTAAGAGTTAAAGGGGGCACTGTTAATAATTATGAACAGGCATAAACCAGGATTCTCCCAGGCAGGCAAACCACGACAAATGGCCACCTGCCCTGACAGACATCAGTTTGTTTAGGACAGACACCCTAGACATCAGTTTCTGTTGGAGCGACCAGATTCACCTAAGCCAACTAGGGGCTGAAAAACACTTCCCTAAACAACCTCTACCTGTTTGATTTGCTCCCACAGCATCCTTGTAACTGAGGACCCTGAGTGAAATGTGACTTCAACATGATAGGCAGCATTTAAGATCTGAAAGAGAGTACACAAACGAAAGTCAATATTCCCTGAGTAGAGTGGCTAATTAAAAATGCAATAAATGGGGCTTCCCTGGTGGCGCAGTGGTCGGGAGTCCGCCTGCCGATGCAGGGGACACGGGTTCGTGCCCCGGTCCGGGAAGATCCCACGTGCCACGGAGCGGCTGGGCCCGTGAGCCATGGCCGCTGAGCCTGTGCGTCCGGAGCCTGTGCTCCGCAACGGGAGAGGCCACAGCAGTGAGAGGCCCGCGTACCGCAAAAAAAAAAAAAAAAAAAAAAAAAAAAATGCAATAAATGATATTTATTTCAAGAACATGGTGCAGTTTCAAGGTTCCCAAATCTATCCCTCAGTGTATGTGCAGAGTCAATGCAGGCTGATCATCTATCTGGTGACTATTTGGGCTCCTTTACTTCATCTTCATCTTCTTGCTCATTGACTTAACCGCAATTTGACCGTTCACAAGCACCTCCCACGGACAGCGGTCATGAGATAGGAAAATAAAATAGAATTCAAACTGGACTGGCAAAAAGTTGAAAGGGAAATTCTTGACCAACTTGAAGCTGGGTTCGTGGGTGGATTCTGTTTCATGTGTTATCTGTGACACGCTCTTAACTACCCTTTGAGTACCTGTTTGAGATAATTACTGGTGATGTGAACCGAGACATCCTGAGACTTCTCCAGGCTCTGCAGACACCGTTCCAGCGTTCCGACGAAGCTCTCACGTAGGTAATCCACAGAGCTGATCAGCTTGTTAGCCACTGCTTGATTAAGCCGGGAGATGATGAGTTCCTGGATCTGTCGGATGCAGCATTTGATCTCTCTGGTGCCCACTGGTTCTCCATTCTCAGGGACAATGACATCTATGGAGGCAGAGCAAAAAGCTAGTTGGCTGTGAGGGGAAGGGGCAGGCACACTGAATAAAGGCAGCTCCCAAGTCAGACCCAAGGAGCTACCATGAACAACAGCTACTAAACGCATATGGCTGACAAACTGACTCTCAGTATGACCATGGGCCATGCAATCCTCAACTACTTAAGGCATCTAAGAATCGTGAGAAGGAGCAACTGTGTACAGAATGAACCTATTGATTTTGTCAGCTCTTATATCACATTTATAGAAGAGGAGAAACAACATTCATTGACTGCAGACTATTTGAAATGCACAGTAAGTATTTTTCATATGTAATCTAATTTAACCCCAACAACAACACTGTCAGGGGTATATTACTGGTTATATTTTATATGTCAGGAAAAAGCCTCAAAGAGAGAATAAAGTGGGTACTGGGAAGGGATGGTACAGTTAGGAAGTAATATAGCTAGCATTTGAATCCAAAGCTCATGGATTCCAAAGCCTCTTATCTTTGTAATAATTCACACTTCCTAGCATATTAATGAGAAAAATCCAAGAGTCAAGAATTCAATTTTAATCAACTACTAGAGAAATAAAAAGTAAAACTGGAACGTTGTCCCCACTATGCTACTAGCTCTCAGGATTAGAAAAGTCTGTTTTGCAAACCAGAGGACAGAAGAACTTAAGAGAAGACAAATCACCTATAAAAATTCCACTCCTAAAAAGGCCCTCTCTAATGTTAGAAACTTATATTGGTACTACCTCTTTGGAAGATATCTGGCAATATCTATCAAAAATTTAAGCTAACCAACCAATAAACAAAAGAAATCTATACACCCTTTGACCCAACTACTCTTTCTGCTTCTAGGAATTATTTTTCTAGAAATATACCCTTACAAGTCTCAAATACATGCATGCACAATGATGATCAATGCAGTATACTCTGAGAGAGAAAGAGAGAAAGAAAGGAAAGGAAAGGAAAGGAAAAGAAAGGAAAGGAAAGGAACAAAAGAAAGAAAGGAAGGAAGAAAGAAAGGGAGGAAGGAAGAGAAAGAAGGAAGGAAGGAAGGAAGGAAGGAAGGGAAGGAGGGAGGGAGGGAGGAAAGGAAGAAAGGAAGGAAGAAAGGGGCTTCCCTGTTGGTGCAGTGGATAAGAATCCGCCTGCCAATGCAGGGGACCCAGGTTCGAGCCCTGGCCTGGGACGATCCCACATGGCTGTGGAGCAGCTGGGCCCGTGAACCACAACTACTGAGCCTGCACTCTGGAGCCAACGAGCCACAACTACTGAGCCCGTGTGCTACAACTGCTGAGGTCTGTGCACCTGGAGCCCATGCTCCACAATAGGAGAGGCCATCGCAATGAGAGGCCCGTGCACCACAACGAAGAGTGGCCCCCACTCGCCGCAACTGGAGAGAGCCCGCGTGCAGCAACAAAGACACAATGCAGCCAAAAATAAATAAATAAAATAAATAAATTTATTAAAAAAAATAAAAGAAAGCAAGAAACAGCCTACATATCCAGCAGTAGGGGAACAGTTAAATAAATTAAGGTATATCCATTAGAAGAAGACAAATTCCTCTGCACATTTATGGAAAGATCTCTAAGATATGGGGTAAGTGAAAAAGCAAGGGCAGAAGAACATATAGAGGAAAACTAGATGACTAGGAGACAGTACCTTTTTATCTTTGAGTAAAGTACCACGTTTATAGGTACTATCTTTTCAAAACATAAATAATTTATAAAGTATGTATGTCATGATACCTAGTATGCATGCATTACCTTTATTTTAAAACAAACAAAAATCAGTAATAAAAATCTGGCTCCGGGGCTTCCCTGGTGGCGCAGTGGTTGAGAATCTGCCTGCTAATGCAGGGGACACGGGTTCGAGCCCTGGTCTGGGAAGATCCCACATGCCGCGGAGCAACTAGGCCCGTGAGCCACAACTACTGAGCCTGCGCGTCTGGAGCCTGTGCTCCGCAACAAGAGTGGCCGCGATAGTGAGAGGCCCGCGCACCACGATGAAGAGTGGCCCCCGCTTGCCACAACTAGAGAAAGCCCTCACACAGAAACGAAGATCCAACACAGCCAAAAAATAAATTAAAAAAAAAAAAATCTGGCTCCATAGGATATGTGGCAGCTGTCTTCTAAATCTACTTGTCATTGCCTGAAGGATACCCAGAATGTATTAGAACAAGGTAAGAAGCAGCACGTAAGTCCTGTCTAAGATGTAGCCAACTAGGTAAGTAGAACCACAAGTCCATGATGTAGTTAACAGAGCCAGACATTTGATGTACTTGTTCCCAGTTACTCCACATCTGAACTAACCACTGTGCCCCAGGTACCAAACATGATTACCTGGTACATGATAGACAATCAAATGTTTTCACTGACTGCTCAACCTACCTGCCCTGACAACCCTTTATCATGTCTACTCTGATGCTGGCATTGATGCTCCGGTGTCTTTTATTCAGGCACTGAATTAAATTAAACATTCAGAAGATTTCCTAGGATTTCCACTGCAAGTGAGCACTTCTCAGCAACTCCTCCCTACAATGGGAATTCGCCAAAGAGGTATCTTCGTTCATCTTTAGAAAGACCTATAAGAAATCAAGCATGCTATGCTTGCTAAAGTATATTTCCTTTGTATCTATAAGTGTGACAAACATATACCATCACTCACACACTCATTCATTCTCCAAAGATATACTATACACAGACTCTGTTATTTGCTGCAAGGGATATAGTGATGAATAAAGACCCAGATCCTGTTCTTCATTTCTAGGATTTTAGAAAATAGAGGAACATAAACAACTATAATAATAAGATAAAAAGTGAAATATACCAGAAATTTCAGTTCCAGATGAAATTCTATGGGAGTTCAGATGAACTGCAATCATTATTAGCTAAGAAAATTAAAGACAACTTCATGAAAAATGTTATTTGGAAGAGGCCTTGAAGGGTAGGTAGGATTTGAAAATTCACAAATAAAAGAGATTCAGGTTTAGGGCAGGGCATAAGCAAAAAATAAAATAAAATAAAATAAAATAAAGGAAGCATACAGAGGACAGGAAGCAGTTGAAACCAACCAAAAAAGAAATTACAGGAAGGTGCATAGTGGGAAATAAGACTGAGAAAGTTGGAAAGGGTTAGGCTTTGGAAGATCTTGAATACTAGGCTAAAGGAGTCTTAACTCAGTCTGCAGAAATAGAGCCAATAAAGATGAACTGGGGAAAGGAGAGAAAGATCTCAGTGAGATCAGTCAGGTAACAGTAGTTCAGTTAGACTAAAGAGGAAGGAATAGAGAAGCAAAGGTATATATGAAATAGGGAAGAAGACTCAGCAGGACTTGGCAACTGACTGGATACGGGGACAAGAGAAAGAAAACAGTTAAAGACCATGCTGAGGTTTTTGTTTGAGACTTTTTTTTTACTTTTTAAAATATTTTTATTTTTTTTATTTGGCCGAGCCGCGCAGCACGTGGGATCTTAGCTCCCCGACCAGGGATCAAACCCGTGCCCCCTGCATTGGAAGCGCAGAGTCTTAACCACTGGACCACCAGGGAAGTCCCCATGCTGAGGTTTTGAAGCTGGTTCCCAGGAAGATGGTAGCATCGGTCACTGGGAATAGATTAAGAAGCAGTAAAGCATGGAAATTAAGAGTATGGGCTCAGGAATCAGACTGTCTAGATTCAAATTCTGCCTCTACTATTTAGTAGCTGTGTGACCTTGAGCAAAGTACTTAACCTGTCTAAGCCTGAGTTTCCTCATCTAGAAAATGGCAATAAGCAGAATCCACCTAGGGAGGTTGTTTTAGAGAAAAACAAAGACAAAAAACTGAGGCTAGGTCCCATGTCAGAAATGCTGATTAGGTCTGGAGTGGTCTTTAATGGTCTCAAGCATCTACATTTTCAAAAAGCCTCCCAGGTTATTTGGATGCATAGCCATGACTGAGAACCTCAAGGGTAACTTGCAAACCACGTACTTTAATTAATAGGTAGTAGAGCTAATGTTCATACAGAAGTCAGTATACAAAGTCAGTAGCATCTAAACCTCAGACACCAAAAGACCAGACTAAGCATTTGGCCCAGTTTTGTTAACAGTCATTCATGAAGAATGGGAACGCCAGAAAAGCCAAAACCGCTACTTTGGGAAATCCTTCTGAGTTAGGTCTCAGGAGCAGCCTGAAAAGAAAATGAGACCATGACACACAAAAAAGAACAGACAAAGAAGCATGGGCCATGCCAAAGGAGCCAGGGTTGAAGCATGACTCAGTGACATTCTTCAAGCAGCTCTTCTCCAGTTTTATCAAGGCCAAGGGGATACAGATATAAACGGGAGACTAAAGAGCACTATTGGGATGAATTTACCAAAAGCTGGACTAACAGTCCTAGGAAGGAATGATGGTGGAATCTTCCAGGAAGGTCTCTCAGAACAAAAGATGCCACCTTGGCTAAATGATTTAAGGTGGGCTCCTGCTAATGACAGTGGGGGTAGGTGAGATGATCCTGAGGTTCCTTTGGGCTTCAGAATTAATGAACTCAACTTCCAGCTGGAAAAGAGTTAGAGGATGCTGTAGTCCCCACGCCCTACCAAGTTCTCTAGGACCTACCTTTAAACTCCATGTTGGCAGCATCATCCAGAAGCTCCTCCTTCATGGTGTTAAGCGTCTCAACGATCATGTCCTTCATTTCCTCCTGCTTTCGGTTGGCAATATTCATCAGTGATTCGTACAACTCATTCTCCTTTTTTCGTGTATATTCTAGACGTTTGGGAGTAATCTGCAGGTCCCGCTGCATGTCAAAGGCCTGGTTAATAAAGATGTCGAGGCAGCGGCAGTGCACCAGGTTCAGGGCCTTGGCTGCGTCCACCAGGTGAGTCTGTAGCACCTGGTGAGAAAATGTGTTCAAGTGTCTCAGCTTCTCACTTTGCTCCACCAACACGCTCTGAGCTTTGGTGTCCTGGCTGGGGTTCCCACAGTTACAGTGACTGCTGCTCAGATAGCCCAGGTCAGTTAGCTGGCGATGGAGTGGTGATCTTTCATTCTCCATTCTTCTGGTGGAGGAGCTGATTATCTCCGAGCCCAGCTTCGGCACTTTGAAAAAGAATACGGGAAAGGAGAAATACTTTCGGATTTCCTGAAGCTCTTGCTCATCCCTTTCAGAGAGTTCATCTTTGTGGAGTGCATAGGTTATCACAGGCAAGAAATCATTCACCAAGTCACCCAGAACATCCACTGTGGGCCGGAGGCCTTGGCACGGTGCTACCACAATGTCCACTTCCTAGAAGGGGAAGGGGGTCATATCAGCACTTCAGGGTCAGAACCAATCCTTGCCTCCCCAAAGTCCCACACTGAGGCCAAAATCCAGATCTATGATGGGGCAACTGAACTTCGGTATGCCCCAGTCATTTGTCCACCTCCTTCCTTGGTTACCAACACTCCCTGGTGCAGCCTATGCAGGCAGGCACTCGTCCAGAGAGAGTGAAAAAACAAGTAAGTAGAAAGGATGGCAGTCCTTTTAGCCATTTTATTTATTTTTATTTATTTATTTTTTCTTTTAGCCATTTTAGATAAAAGAGACTATTTAGTCCCTTTTGTTGCTTTGGAAACTCCCATTAATTCCCTCTGATAAAGAAATAAGACAAATAGTAGATGAAGAAAGAACTCTTAACAGACTGGGAGTGAATCTGCCTAGAACATTCCTCCCCCTCTTTCTAACCTGACTAACTCATCCCTATCTTTCTAACACAGCTAATTCCCAAGGTCCTTTAAATCTCAATGTATACATCGTGTCATACCCCTCGGGAGTCTTTCCTATTACACAATCCCGAGCACTCTCTACTTCTCCTTTTCTTAATGTTCAACACATTTAAAATTTATTTATTTAAAACCTAATTCTTTCCCATTAGGCTATAAACTCTTTGAGGACAGGGACCATGTCTATCTTGTTCACTACTATAACTCCAGTGCCTAGTACAGAGTAAGTCCTTAACTTTGTTGAATCAATCAATCAAGCAGCAAACCAAAGGCTAGATCTGCCAAACATTACGGTCCTATTCTAGGAGTTGGCAGGCATCCCAAAGTCTTAGCCACCTAAGTCTTAGTAATACCTTTACGCTCATGTTCACTTGGTCTGGCAGAGATTAAGATTTGCCTATCCAATATTTAACCTCTGCATTATTGGGAAGGCAATGTCTTTTATAGACGGGGTAGCCAATAATAGGTGGGGCAACAGGAAAGCTCTTTAAAGGGTTGATTCTACTAGTAAGTACACCCTTTGGACTTGCCCTTCTTGCTTGGAGCACAGATGTGACAGACAGAGCAGCAGTGATCATCCTGCAGTCCTCGGGCAAACGTGAGAGTAGAAGCCAGCCTTGAGGATGATGAAGCAAAAAGAAATAGGGGGACTTCTCTGTGGCGCAGTGGTTGGGAATCCGCCTGCCAATGCAGGGGACACGGGTTCAAGCCCTGGTCCAGGAAGATCCCACATGCCGCGGAGCAACTAAGCCCATGCACCACTACTACTGAGCCTGCGCTCTAGAGCCCATGAGCCACAAATACTGAGCCCGCGTGCCACAGCTACTGAGGTCTGCGCGCCTAGAGCCTGTGCTCCGCAACAAGAAAGGCCGCTGCAATGAGAGGCCCATGCACCACAGCGAGGAGGGGACCCCGCTAGCCGCAACTAGGGAAAGCCTGCATGCAGTAACGAGGACCCAATGCAGCCAAAAATAAATAAATTAATTAATTAATTAATTTTAAAAAAAAGCAATAGGGAGCTTGGATCTCTGATGACTACAGAGCTGCCACACCAGCCCTCAACTGCCTAGCTTTAGACTTCTTTTATGTGAGGGAAAAAAACTAACCTCTGTCTTGCTTAAGCAAGCCCCTACTTTTCTGATTGTTTTGTACGATGAATCCAATCATAACTGATAAACCCAACGCCTGAAGTGAGTTTCAAGAATGATCTTTGGTTTAGAAACAACTTTCCACAGGTCCTTTCCCTAGCTAGTAGTTTCTTTTTATTGTTCTACTTCTTTCCTAAGGATCTTGAAGCACTTAAGAGCATGTATTTCCATCCATGCATAGGTTCCTCCAAATCTCTGAAATTGCCTACTTTGCCTGGCACTCCAGACCTAAGTGTTGACCTGGAGACTTGTGCCTATATCACCATTGCAGGCACACCAACTCCAAAGTCTGCAGACTCAAAATCAATCCTTTGCAAAATTCTAGTACATTTTAAAGAGTTATGAAAGAACTCAACACAAATCTGCTCAAGTCTGTGTCCTTAACAGTTATCAGATGTAGCCCATTTACTTTATTTGAAATCTAAGCTATGCAATTTGTTTATTTTCTTTCAGACTAATACTCTGTTTTTATTCCTTTTTTGAGCAATAGGTATCATTGATGAAAGATTTTTAAAAATCAAAACCTGGGATCTTTTCCTTTTTGATCTCGGCTGGGAAATGCCAGCCTATTGTTTCTTGTAGTGTGTGTGTGTGTGTGTGTGTGTGTGTGTGTGTGTGTGTGTGTGTGTGTGTGTGTGTGTGTGTGTGTGTGTTGTGTGTATGTGTTGTTTCTTGTAGTGTGTGTGTGTGTGTGTGTGTGTGTGTTGAAGGACAGAGAGACAGAGAGACAGAGAGACAGAGAGAGAGAGAGAGAGAGAGAGCGCTCTCCTATTTCCAGCAAAGCACAAAGGTCTCACCTTCTTCCTCAACAAAGAACTCATAAATTTTATTTGCAGGTAGGTCACAGAACTTTCATTTGGCTGGCCACTTTGAACTCCCTAAAGCTAAAAGTGCTTTTACCATCTCAGCATTTGTAATTTGAGCAAACACTGTATAAATCCTCGTGCTTTCTACCCAAGCCTAGGCCAAGAAGAAATCTGCTGTTTCATGTGTGCCTCGAATTGCATGGAATGTTTTCTGATTGGAAGACTAGTGTGACACTCACCCTGCTATTCAAAACAAGCCCCTTCACTACACTGAGTCACACGGCTGGAGTACCAGTCACTTCATGAGGCACATTCAAAAAGTGGGTAAGCAAGAACTTTTAGGGTTTAGAGTACCACATGCAATTGCCTAAGTGCCAAAACTTTAAAGACATATAATAATTAGATAGGCTAGAAGAGAACCCCAAGAACTGAAAATTTATAACAAGATAATTACAGATGACAGTGGTTTTTTAAAATATTTTAAAAATTGCTTCTGACTTAAGTAAATATCTTTTTAAAGGTATAAATCAATCAAACTTATTATAGAAATATTAAGGGAAGAAAGCCTAAATATTCAAAACCTAAGTTAAGTGTTGTTTAGAAAGTTTTCAGGAAGAATTTTGTTGGCTTGTTTATTTGATGGATTTTCTTAAAATTCTAAAATAAGCTTCCAGGTTTTCCTCAAAGGACCATTTTGTGTGTGTAACACAACCATCAGCCAAAGCTGCCACGTCCATTTGTAGAACCAACATCCTTTGTAAGGGACAGTTGACTTTATTTGCTCATAGTTGCAAATTCATTTTTTAAAAAATGGATTCAGTGGATAAAGAAGATATGGCATATATATATATATATATATATATATATATATATATATATATACACACACACACACACACAGTGGAATACTACTCAGCCATAAAAAGAATAAAATTTGGCCGTTTGCAGTAACATGGATGGACTTGGACAGCATTATGCTAAGTGAAATTAGTCAGAGAAAGACAAATACTGTATGGTATCACTTACATGTGCAATCTAAAAAATAAAACAAACTAGTGACTATAACAAAAAAGAAACAGACTCACAGATACAGAGAACAAACTAGTGGTTACCAGTGGGGAGAGGGAAGGAGTGAGGGGCAAGATAGGGGTTATGAGGTACAAACTACTATGTATAAAATAAATAAGCTACATGGATATATTGTACAATACAGGGAATATAGCCCATATTTTATAATAACTATAATGGAATACAACCTTTAAAAATTATGAATCACTATGTTTTACACCTGTAACATATAATATTATATATCAACTATACTTCAATTTTTTTAAATTCCCCCAAAATGAATTCTGATGGTAGGTACTGCCTGGTAACATTGGCACCTAGAAAGAAGTTGTCTACTCCTAAATACATCTTGTACTAAACAAAAATGGATAGAAAACAAGTACCATGCTCTCCTCCGTTCCCCAGTTAATTAACTTGTGCAGTCAGTCTCACTGTTCTGACTACCGAGACTGTTGGAAGACAGGCAAAAAGAGCTGCTGGCTGAGACCCTGGCAGCAGTACAAATTAGACTGGAATGTGATATGTGATTCTGCAATACTCACGGCAAAGGGATGACTCATGCCTGACGGTTATAAACAAAAAGGGAAGCCATCACTGTCTCCTGGAGACAGGGAGTGAAAAAAATTCACAGAGAGGATGAGCCCTGTTCTGGGTCCTATT
Organism: Stenella coeruleoalba; assembly: GCF_951394435.1. Taxonomy (NCBI): domain Eukaryota; kingdom Metazoa; phylum Chordata; class Mammalia; order Artiodactyla; family Delphinidae; genus Stenella; species Stenella coeruleoalba. Next base: position 161,214,023 of record NC_137169.1, read on the forward strand.
ATGGCCACCTGAGAGGGAAGACTGACCTCAGACTGTTTCATGGAAGGCTGTGTTCCTTCCTGGCACTTAGAACAGTGTCTGGCACTTAATGAGCATCCAATAAATAAATGTGCAGTTGGACTTCCCTGGTGGTCCAGTGGTTAAGACTCTGTGCTTCCACTGCAGCGGGTGTGGGTTCGATCCCTGGTCGGGGAACTAAGATCCCACCTGCTGCTTGGCATGACCAAAAAAATAGTAATAGTAAATAAATAAATAAATGTGCAATTCCTGGATGAATAAATGATGCCTTTACTACTTGCTCAAAACCACTTTCAATCATCCTATATAAAATTTTCTATTTTTAGCCCATATCCCACACATTTATCTGGAACTGCTATTTGCATCTACTCCAAGAATGAAGCAGTGAGTAAGCATTTTGCTCCTAACTCAATCAAGGAAGAAGAATCCCAGGGAATCATGAGAGTACGCCATAATTCCCATTTTGAGTCACAGCAAATTCCTAAAGAGATTTCTCTTTTAGAATACATCTGCACAAATCTGTCGAATCTACATAAGTTGATATGTTACCATCAATTTTCTTGGCAAGATTAAGAGAATGTAATAGAAAGGAGATTGCTACTCTGCAAACACCAGAATTTACCTCTCTGGTTTTGCTTTTTATGTAAAAGCTTTTTATGTAAAATGACACTACCTTAAGTGCCAAGAAGAAATGCCTCAATCACTGAAGCCTGACCACTTCCTAAGAATATTGGCTCTTACTGGTGAGGACTCCTTACTCTATGGCTCATGGCACATTACTGAAACTCAGTGATAGCTAAGGATGATTATCTTAACTGATGGTTCAAACAGAAGATGATCACGTACTCAGGTAGGTCATAAATATCTTTGTTTTCCCTATAGTTCTGAAGCCTCATTACATCACACAGAAGAGAAGTACATAACTATATAAGAGTCCTGCCCTTGCCCAGCAACTGACACAGCCTCGACTCCAATCCCTGCCTCTGTATTCTACCTATCGTCACTATCAATTCTCCTCCCATGCCCACTCTCACAGGGCAATGGGAGGTTTTTCCCATCTGTTTTTACACAGGATTGATTTTTCCTCATTTTTATACAGTTCCCTGAACTATCACTCTTAAATATCAATTACATATAAAGGCAAATACCTCCCTCTTCTTGTTACACTGTAGAAAATCCCTTTACTCTTGGTACAAACACTCTCCATTGGGGAGCTGCTTTCTAGAATATAACAGGCCACAAGCAGCTGTGTCAACCCAGAGCTTCACCCCAGCAGTCAGCATAGAACAGATACAAGCTCACCTCCCTACCTAGTAAAAAGTAGGGAGTGGTAACTCAGAGGCCATAACAAGACTTGGGAAAAACCATAATCCCAACCAAAGCCCTGAACTAGCCACAGAAAACATGAGGCCATCATGCTAAAAGTGGAAGTATGTTTACAATCCCAAACACCCCAAAGTAAAGGCTTTAGGTCTGCGTCTCAACTCATAAGCATGAAGCCCTTAAGGATCAGAACTATCTGATTTCATACTGTGATGAATGAGATAACAGACAAGTTGACAAGAATGTACTGAATAGCCTCTGTGTGGTCTGTTGGGTTGGCCAAAAAGTTCGTTCGGTGAGGGAATACATTGTTTCATAAAATTCTTGGTGAAAATGAAAAACGTGTCTTTTATTTTTACTTAAAACCAAACGAACTTTTTGGACAACTCAATACCTTGTGGATATTCAAACATCCAGGTACCCACATATACAGATAAAAGCAGGAAAGTGAAGCTTTATTCTCTTATCACTTACTAGACCCAATCAAGAGAGACCATAGTAGAATGGAGAAGAAGGAAGAAGGGGAAACTTTACCTTTTAACTTTATAACTTTAACTTTTGTGTTTTTTACCTTTTTATAACATCTCTCATTTTATTACAAAAGTACTTCATAATAATTATGAAGAACTTTGCTTCTAACTAGAGCAGAATAACTCTAAGTAAGCTGGAACCAGAAGGACTTAAGTTTGACAAAAGGAAGGAGTCCCACGGTGGATGGCTGTCAGGGAAGGGACAGGTGACTGAGAGAATAGGAAATCCTCTTCTCAAGGACACTGATTAATTCATTCAAAGGGAGACTTGCTAAGTGCCTGACACTGTTCTAGATGCTTTACACTTAGTCTCTTATTTAAGCCTCACACCAGTCCTAAAAGATACAGATTACTACTTCTATTTTACAAATGGGGGACACCCCAGCACCACAGTCACACAGTTAGTTAAGTAACCAAGCCAGGATGTAAGTCCAGGCCCACCTAACTACAAAGACAGTGTTTAAACAGTAACTGAAGGTCCACTGTGTCAGGAACTGTCTGGGCTGGTGTTAGGAAAGTTCTGAAAGAAGAATAAAGGATGGACAAGATGATTTCAGGGACCCTAACAGTCCTACTGTCTATATTAAAAAGTATACGCTGGCTATAAGTAAAAGCCCTGCTCTGCTATGAAACAATGCTGCAAAAGAAGTCAAAAAGAAAATATTTTTTAATTGCCCGAATAACAGAATTTCTGCCTGCTGACAGTACTTTCAACCTTTGCATCTCTGAATCAGGGAGGATTCCCTACCGCCACCATCCATTACCGAAAGGGAAACACAAACAGATCTTTGAGATAGTGAAGATAGAAAGAGATGCCATTTGGTGCAGGAAAGAGGTAGATAGGATCCTTAAAAAAGGGAGAAAACATGAGAGGAAGATTAAGACCATAATCTCTTGCCAGATTTTCCCCCAAAGAGCTAATCTTAGAAGGCCAAAAATGAATCAGTGGTGGTGAATTGAGAAAATATAGCCTCAGCTTTAAGCTGTTCTTTTTAAGAGGGATCAAGGCTACTACAGTGAGCATAGGGATTTTAAAAAGAATCTTGCCTCTAAACCACATATATCCTTAATAGGTAAAATTAACCTATTAAAAGTATTACCAGGTTTCTTGGCAAAGAGCAATGTATCGGTTATATTTCACTATGTATGTTAGTGTGTGTTAGGGGAAAGGCAAGAGCGATGTTAAATTCAAAGAACATAGAATTACTGCCTAGAAGGAACTTATAATTTAGCATTTGCCTGAACTTCCCATATCCTTTTTTAACACATCACTTTAGTTCCCCTTTCTTTTTGCCCCATAAAATCAGGGTTTCTTTAATTATGTTTCTAGAATAGCATTATTTCTCTTATACATATTACCCCAACTTTGTTTCTTTTCCCTTAGAAACGGCCATCTTTGACCTAATTCCATACACTCTCTCCTCCCAAAAGTATCTGCTTACCTTGAAGATAGTCACCCAAGCTTCTTTCCAACTTTTTACCAGTCAACTGTTATCTTTCAATCTAGATACATTCAAGAGAAGACACGGTATCTAACTAAAAGTAAGCAACACATAAATTTAGTTTCATAAGGCACCAAAACAAATACTAAAAACTAGACAAAAATTGAGAGAAGCTAGTTTTCTAGCCACAAACAATGTTTAGTAAATTTGGGGGTTAAAATTTTGCATAAATTTGTGATTTTTTAGTAAGATACTTTGATTTGGGGTTATGAAAGTATTAACTGCTGATAAATTAAAACTAACAGTGCCTGTATGGATCAACAGAACAGAATAGAGAGCCCAGAAATAAACCCACACACCTACGGGCAATTAATTTCCGACAAAGGAGGCAAGAGTATACAATGGAGAAAAGACAGTCTCTTCAGCAAGTAGTGTTGGGAAAGCTGGTAGGTCAGTCACCCAAGGCAATAGAAATAAAAGCAAAAATAAACAAATGGGACCTAATCAAACTTATAAGATTTTGCACAGCAAAGGAAAGGATAAACAAGATGAAAAGACAACCTACAGACTGAGAGAAAATATTTGCGAATGATGTGACTGACAAGGGCTTAATTTCCAAAATATACAAACAGCTTGTATAACTCAATAACAAAAAAACAAACAACCCAGTCAAAAAATGGGCAGAGGGCTTCCCTGGTGGTGCAGTGGTTGAGAGTCCGCCTGCTGATGCAGGGGACACGGGTTCATGCCCTGGTCCGGGAAGATCCCACGTGCTGCGGAGAGGCTGGGCCCATGAGCCATGGCCGCTGAGCCTGCGCGTCTGGAGCCTGTGCTCCGCAACGGGAGAGGCCACAACAGTGAGAGGCCTGCGTACCGCAAAAAAAAATAAAAATAAAAATAAAAATAAGGGCAGAAAATCTAAATAGATATTTTTCCAAAGAAGACATACAGGTGGCCAACAGGCACATGAAAAGATGCTCAACGTCACTAATTATTAGAGAAATGCAAATCAAAACTATAAGGAGGCGACAGAGAAATGGATAAAGAAGATATGGTACATATATATAATGGAATATTACTCGGCCATAAAAAAGAACAAAATAATGCCATTTGCAGCAACATGGATAGTCCTAGAGATTGTCATACTGAGTGAAGTAAGTCAGACAGAGAAAGACAAGTATCACATGATATCACTTATATGTGGAATCTAAAAAAATGGTACAATTGAACTTATTTACAAAACAGAAATAGAGTCACAGATATAGAAAACAAACTTATAGTTACCAGTGGGGGAAAAAGGGGGGAGAGATAAGTTGGGAGACTGGGATTGACATATATACACTACTATATATAAAATAGATAACTAATAAGGACCTACTATATAGCACAGGGAACTCTACTCATTACTCTGTAATGACCTATATGGGAAAAGAATCTAAAAAAGAGTGGAGATATATATGTATAACTGATTCACTTTGCTGTACACCTGAAAGTAACACAACATTGTAAATCAACTATACTCCAATAAAAATTTTTAAAAATAAATGAATAAAATAGATCACAACAGCAAAACAAAACTGTAATGAGGTACCACCTCATACCAGTCAGAATGGCCATCATTAAAAAGTCCACAAATAACAAATGCTGGAGAGAGTGTGGAAAAAAAAGAACCCTCCTACACTGTTGGTGGGAATGTAAATTAGTACAGCCACTATGGAGAACAGTATGGAGGTTCCTTAAAAAACTAAAAAGAGAGTTGCCATATGATCCAGCAATCCCACTCCTGGGTATATATCCAAAGAAAACTATAATTTGAAAAGATACATGCACCCCAATGTTCATAGCAGCACTATTTACAATAGCCAAGACATGGAAGCAACCTAAGTGTCCATTAACAGATGAATAGATAAAGAAGATGTGGTATATATACACAAGGGACTACTACTCAGCCATAAAAAAGAACTAAATAATGCCATTTGCAGCAACATAGATGGACCTAGAGATTATCATACTAAGTGAAGTAAGTTAGAAAGATAAATACCATATGATATCACTTACATGTGGAATCTAAAATATGACACAGATGAACTTATTTATGAAACATAAACAGACTCACAGACAAAGAAAACAAATTTCTGGTCACCAAGGGGGAAAGAGGGTGGGGGAGGGATAAATTAGGAGTTTGGGATTAGCAGATACAAACAACTATATATAACACAGATAAGTAACAAGCTCCTACTGTATAGCACAGAGAACTATATTCAATATCCTGTAGTAAACCATAATGGAAAAGAATTTGAAAAAATATACATATATGACTGAATCACTGCTGTACAACACTGTAAATAACTAAAAAATTATAAATCAAATTTAAAACTTTTAATTTTTAAAAATTAAAAACTAAAAATATCAATGTCTGTATGAAATTACAAACAGCTTATTTCCATTGATGGCTACTGACTGAGGGTTATAAAGAGAAAATTTTACTACCCCAAATGGTTAAGAGTTCAAAGTAGTAAAAAAGAAAAAGTTTATTTGCAAGTCATTAGACCTTTCCTGGAAACATCAGTCTACTTTAGTTCCCTGAAATACACCCTACCAGACATCACCATGAGCCAGTAACCATGACAGTGTGTGGCAGCCTGGCTGTCAGGTGACATGTACATTTGTCCAGAGGGCCAGAAAACACCTGGTAGGGATAAACAGGCTATTGATTAGAGCAGAAAACTGAGAGCTATGAAACTGCCACAGAAAATGAAACGCCACTGCTAGGCTGCAGGAATCCCATCTTAGGCTGAGGACGTTTAATCATCTCTGCTCCTTTTTATTCCTTTTCTTAGAGGTGTTCATAGGGAAAAACATATACACACTCACACATCAGATTGAGGCAACTCTAAGGCAGACAGCTGTGTTCCACTGGACTTGTAAAAGGAACAAAAAAGAAAAGGAGGTGATGTATGTACCAGAAAGGGGGTGAAGGTTAGGAAGGGGAAGTATGTAAATGAAGACAGAACTAGTGAATATGGTGAATGGCAAAATGTGTTGCCAGCTGGAAAATGACTATGTTTTATTTATTTTTTATTTATTTTTTGCGGTACACGGGCCTCTCACTGTTGTGGCCTCTCCCGTCGCGGAGCACAGGCTCCAGACGCGCAGGCCCAGCGGCCACGGCTCACAGGCCCAGCCGCTCCGCAGCATGTGGGATCTTCCTGGACTGGGGCACGAACCCGCGTCCCCTGCATCGGCAGGCGGACCCTCAACCACTGCGCCACCAGGGAAGCCCGAAAATGACTATGTTTTAACACTACATGAGGTTTCAGAAACTAACAGCTTGATAGTATTCCTCTATTATTGAATTATGAACTGAGAATCTCAGGGGACCCAGAGCTAAAAAGCTGGGAATACTGTGGTATTCCATGCGGGTACCATGTGAGTTGGCCTATTCCAGAACAAACTGAAAATGGCTAATTTATGAGGCCTTTAAAGTAACGTATTAGAAGAATGACCATTGTATAAGAGGGTAAGGGGAAATTCTGTTTTAATAATTTGACAGTTAAAAATGAACATCTCACTTCCCCTATTTCAATCTTGGTTTCCTTTAGCTAAATGTTTCCTTTCTTTACCACTCCCTTTACAAACCAAATGGAAGGGCTGTTTAGAGCTAACTCCCTGGCCACAGCCCTGGCTGTTTAGACCTAATATAACGGGAGCTAAAAAAAAAAAAATCTTTCTCACTGGCACAAAGAATCTTCAAGGTACTTAGGAAATGCTCCCAGCAGTAAGCTGAGCATCCCTGATACACTAAATGGAGACAGGAGCCTGACTACAGTGACTGAGCAGGGCCTGAGGGCCCCAAAGGCTGCTAAGGCCCCTCTGAGGCTCAGCATCAAGGGATTCTAAAGTTAGAAATGCTGTTTCCACATCAAAACCAGTGGAGAATAAAGCAGATCCGGAGAAACACTAGCTAAGGAAGCCTCACAAACCACATGAAACAGAACAATGAGAGGCTGGAGAATTCCACAAGAAAAGAGAAGAATATTTCTCAAGAAAGAGAATATATATTTCAACTGTGCAGACAGAAAGTTAATTAGGGGTCTCAACTTCCCTCCCCGCCAAGTAGCCTCCTCAACTGTTAACTCAGTTTGAGTGCTTACTTACTACATATACCTGGAACAGCGATGGGAACTCTCACCAGTAAGATACGTGCTCAGGTATGCACTTGGGAAATGGCTCTCACTTTCTTTTCTGTGACTTTACTTTATCGCCTCAATTCATGCGACCAAAGTAAATGAGCATTAAAAATTAAAACCAATAAAGTGAAGGGACACAGAAAAATCAATCAGATAATGTGCCTGTCCTGCAGATGGCTTTGTTCACATTCCAAGACTCTTTACAAAAGGCAAGAACAGGAAAAATCACCACCCAACCAATAGCAGTCATTTCAGCTATTTAACAGTGTTTTTTAAGTTGCAGGTCACAATACATTAAGTCAGATCATCAATTTAGTGGGCTGCTACCATCATTTTTTTTAAAAAAGAAGTCAAATAGAATAGAGAAGAAAATATCAGTGTGTTTTGCAAGAAGTAAAAGTATTGTCTTATGAAACTTTATTTCAAATGTATGCGTGTATATATGTACTGGGTCCTGATAATAAAATGTTATTTCTTAGAGTGAATTAAAATCTAAAAAAGTTTGAAAACCACCACGCTATTGGACACTGAAGGAACTAGACCAGAGCAGAATACTATAGAGATTGTGTATGCATCAAATACTTAGGAATTGTGAAGAAGTTGGCGGGTCAACTGAGCAGGCTCAGTCAATAAACAAAGATCACCGTCAGAGCTACTGTCAGAGTTATCCAAGAACTCTAACATGGTCCTGGAGCTAAGCAGTGCACGCTGCCAGTCTGAACACAGAGGAAAGCCACCACTGAAACTGAGCTGAGAGGAAATGCTGGCTGGTATACAGAGCCCCCTCTAGCGTTTATCAAGATAAAGGAAATCTGGACTCTGGAAGGAAATGAGATGGCAGTCTCTACTTCTAGAGGATCATAGGCCGAGGCCACAATCAAAGGACTCACTCACTGACTGAGATCAAGCCTTCTAGAACAGGGGTAGGTGAAGAGAAGAAGAAACCGTTCTCCTAGTCCTGCCAAACTAGCCCTTCCTTCCTGGCACAGCTAACCAAGGTGATGGACGCTCTGTTTTGAGCACATCTGCATTCTTTTATTCCTACCAGCTCCTGATCCCTGACATAGTCACCTTCCCTGCCCATTCCCCCCATTCTCCTGACCCCCAACATAGTCACCTCCTCTGCTCAACCCCATTTGGCCTAATCAAATAGCCCAGTCCTAGCTATACAGAGACGAGTCCTTCCTAAATGGAGATCTGAATACCAGATAGACAATATGATCTTTTAGGAGATGCCGCAAGACCTATGTTCTGTTTGGGAGTTGGAAGAATATCTTTGAGAAAAGCAAAGATATTCTTCAGATGACGGGATCTCCATATCTCCTTACATTGAGCCAGACCTGTCCTCAAGTTCTGAAGTCCCTTAGAAAGTAGGAGACATGATCTGTCTCACTTAGTAAATAATGGCAGGTCTAAGGAAAACTTCAAAAGTTCTTCACTTGTTCTCAACTTAAATAAGAACATTAATCATCTTATTTGCACCTTTCAGAAAGGGATGGCTAGAGACAATTCTAGCGACACCTTCCTGCTAAAAAATGAAAAAAGGATTTCTAACCCTGATCCTAATTCTGTCAAAGCACACTTGAGATGCAAGTAACACATTCCTTCAATTTTAGACAGGAATTAAGCAAATTGCCCAGGGCCTTGCAGCATGGTAGTAGAGGCAGCGATGGGCACTGCTACAGCCTTGTCTGGCTTTCAACTTCCTAGATCATGTTCCTTTGACTCTGAGCATCAGCTGATGCTCAGAGCCCAGAGTACATATTGCCAAATTATTTTCTGAGAAAGCTCAAATACAAGGAAAGCTGGTATATATCTGTGCAACTATGTAAGTATGAGTTTGGTACCTGTAAGAGAGCATGGTGCATCGTCACCTCCAGTTCGGCTAAAACATGGGCAGCATCCTCACTGTCCTCTTGGACCTCCAGGTCCTCCTCAGGGATGGTGTCCCAGTTGCCCTGGTGAGCAACCAGCGTGTGCACTAGTTCATACTGGCCAGGGAGTGCCAGGCTGACCCGAGTCTGAGTCCCATAGGTGAAGCGGAGGCGCCGAAGCTTACAGTTCTCCTCACTGCCCAGCTTGGTGGTGGGAAGCACCTGCACCCCCAAGAGCAGGTTCAACAGCTGGCACTTGACACTACAGTCCTGGCCGAGGATCAAGATGCAGGGGAGGCAGTCCACAATCTGCTGGAGGTGCTTCTCTTCCTTAGGCGGGAAGGAAATGCAGCTCAGCTGGCCTGGTTGGGGAAGGGGAGGGTGGAGAAGGAGAAAGGAGTACAGAGAGAAGAGTGAGGAGGGGTAGGGAGAGACTTCCAGGGACATCCCATTAGGATGTCAGGCTCCTAGAAAAGACATTTCTAGGAAGCTCTTGGCTGAAGGAGGTACCAGGAAAACATCCCAGTCAGAAAAGGTTCCTCAAATATCAAACAGGATTCCCCTCTCTGGCTCATTCCCAGAACAGTTGTTTCTATCCAGAAAGGTGGCAGTGACCTGATCTACCCTCCCCTCTCGTTTTTCAACCAGTGGAGGGACAGCCTAAGGAGTTTACAAGGACTCAAGTATAAGATCATTAAATTGACAAAGCCAGAAAAGACTACGCTAACTGGGATGTGAATCCAAGAACCGAATATATCAAAATGAAAACCTTCCTTGTGACACAAGACCTAATACTTGAACATATAAAGGCCCTTTAAAATGACTCTACCACATGCAGTTTTAGCTTATTTTCCTCATTTATAACATATTTGATAACTAAATGTATCAGCCAGTCTTTAAATACACATGTATTGAAATAAAATGTTATTCAGGTGTGTATAAGCTTTAGAATCTTTTCTGGTTCATTTCACTGATGGCTGGTGACAGCATCCCAGCTGCCAAGTCATCTGTTTTCTTAAAACACTGGGTGCTCAATTAAGATCAATATCTCCTAATCAAATCATATTCTTTCAGTTTATGGAGGACGAGACCCTGAATAAGACAAAGGGAAAGAACTACCTGTTAGGATAAAATCCCGGCAAATCTAGGAAGAGATGTGATCCATCTCAGAAATATCCTTTCAGGGCACCACACTCATCTAAACAGATCAAATAATACTCAAGGGAAAACAAGGGACTTCCCTGGTGGCACAGTGATTAAGAATCTGCCTGCCAATGCACGGGACACGGGTTCGAGCCCTGGTCTGGGAAGATCCCACATGCCTCAGAGCAACTAACCCCGTGCGCCACAACTACTGAGACTGTGCTCTAGAGCCCGCGAGCCACAACTACTGAGCCTGCGTGCCACAACTACTGAAGCCCGCGTGCGTAGAGCCCATGCTCCGCAACAAGAGAAGCCACCACAATGAGAAGCCCGTGCACCGCAATGAAGAGTAGCCCCCGCTAACTGCAGCTAGAGAAAGCCCACGTGCAGCAACGAAGACCCAATGCAGCCAAAAATAAATAAATGAAAATAAAAAATAAATTAATTTTTTTTAAAAAAGAGAGAAAACAAAAGTCTTCCTAAAGTATGAGAACATCTTTTTGGGAAAAAGAACCAGAAATTAGTTGACTAGAACTCTCATATTCTGAACTCGATCACTCCCCAGCTTGTTCAGTGCCAGTGCCTGCCCAAGTCTAAGATTCAGGCAACTTTGTGTTTGTCCAGAAAGGCACAGACACACGGTTCTTAGGCTGTTAGAAGTCCAATCTCCGAGCCAAATACATACATCTTAATTGAAATTTAGGGTGGCACCAAGTGAAACAGTGTTTGCTTTAGTCACTTAACCATGAGCTATTCATTTTGTTTATGTAATTGAAGCAAGAGAGACCTGATTCACTTAAGAGGTTGTCCTACTTCAGACTCTACCTATCCTGCTTCAAACTCAGTATTTCAAATCCTCAAATCTTTTTCTCTCCCACAAGTGGCACCACCAAAAGATTTAAGGAAGTTGGCTTTCACCCAGCCCCCTTTATGAATTTCATTAAGCCCTTCCTTTCACATCGGCCTATAAGTACATCACCTGGCCAGCACATGTAAACCAGTAATACGAGACACTGAAACAGGAAATCTGTTCTCCTGGGACAGAGATGAGAAAGCAAAGTGTTAACTGAGTGCCCAATTCTGTGCAAGGTATTTACTAAGCTCGAGAGTAAAACACCAGACCACTGGTCTAATTTTTGACCCACTGATACAATCTAAAAGCAAGGGGACACAGCCAATTGCTGTGCTACCACTTAGCAAGTAGTGAGTCCTGAGTCCCTTCATATCTTATTGACAACTAAACAACACTTACCACAGTTGTCAGGGAGGAAAAACAATTTTCCTCTACCCTTTTAGTTTCCTCTGGCTGGGTCTAAGAATTAAATTGACATGAGACAGATTACCAGGAGAAAATGAAATTTAATTAGGTACACATGGGGAATCCGAACATGCGATTCCAAAGACGGGTTAAATGAGATACATATGTCATCCTGGACTAAGGAGAGGGGGTAGGGGGCTCAGTCTTCAAAGGGAAACAAGGCAATCCACAGTAAGAATGAAGAGTAAATGTTTGGTAAAATGTTTGCTGGGTCATCCAGAAACAATGGGACATAGAGAGGACTTTGACCAAACAGGCCTTGCTAGGTTCCTCCCCTGACTACTACACCTGGTTCATATTACACTGTAGCTAGCCCTGGTGATAGCTCTCTTTCTAGGATAGGCCCTCTATCTAAATTCTTTTAGGCAGTTAAGGCAGAGGAGATAAAAGCTCTTCCTGAGCCTTTTGTTTCTTTAAAACAACCAAGCCTAAAGTAATCCTCATACCACAGAGACACATTTTGAGATGGCAGATTTTGCTCCCCTATACAGACTATTCTAGTTGTATGTTTATAATTACCAAAAGCAGGAAGAACCATCATATTTCCCTCTGTATCCTCAACACCCAACACAATGACTAAAAAATAGTTAGTGCTTTGTTATAAGCTTTCTTGCTTTGTGTAAGAATCCATTTACCATGGAGAATTGTCTACAGAAAGCCAGAAGTGGTTCTACTAAGTACTCAGAAAAGTCCAGTAGCATGATGAACAGTCCGGTACCATGAATAGCATAGGAGCAACTGTCATTCCTAAAAACCTCCTTCATCTCAACATGGAGAGTAGAGGTGGACAACAGAATAGTACCTCCCCATTCACCTGCAGACCACAGTCTCAGCCTGAGCAGTGAGAAGTCCAGTTAGATTCACTCTTATCTACCCTTCCTGTACTTTCTCTTTTCCCAGTCTTCCTCAGATCTCAGATGGGTGTCCAAACTCCTATAACAAAAGTTATAAAAATAAGTCTAAATAAAAACCATAATAAAAATAAGCTTAAATGAGTTTTGTGACTGGTGCTGCTGGGAGAGCAGGTAACAGAGAACAAAAACCAACTAACCATTTTTCAGGACCAGAGGGAGAGATCTTAACACCTCTGAGACCTCAGGGTCAACTACAGGAAAGCCAGTAAACCATGCTGCGTTGGCCAAAACCACAGCGGACATACCCCATTACTCATCCGGTCCAAATTATCACACCCCCATCTCTGTACTGACAAAAATAGTCACTATAAATAAACCCGCTAGAGTCTAACAACCATAGGCCAGTGCAATGGGAGAGGGGGCTGACAGCGAAACCGGTTCTAATTTTCGTTTCCACGCACTCTGCTAGCGTTCTGCGTGCAACCCACTGGACTGAGAAAAGGTCTTCAAAATGGATATCGCCATCTGTTTTTCGAAACGTCATTATCCAAGGCTTTTGCTTCTCCCACCAATCTTTAGCTTTTTCATTGCTCTTCAACGTGTCTACAAGATTTGAACAAGAGCATGGAGAGAAATGAAGCTGAAACGAGATCGTTTCACTCCTTGCTACTCTCGGCAAATGCGTTGGTGAGGGAGGAGCGCAGCGAGGGAGTGGGCAGAGCACCAGCCGAGGGCAGATGCTCTGATCCCGGGCTTCACCACTGACTGGCAATCTACTTGCTTCTCTCAGCCTTGGATTTCTCATCGGTGAACTAAGGGACTTGGATTAGATCATCTTTAACACCCCTTCCAGTTCTGAAATTCCAGGATTCCATCAGGTTTTAACTGTTGAAAGAAAAATAACTGAGGGGGATGGGCAGTTGGTCTGATTGTTTTTATTTTAAACTGTACGTGAATTTAATTACTCGAGCTCTCCCTGGACTACTATAAGGGCAGATCAAAAGCTGACTGAACTAGCCAGGGGCTCTGAGGACCTACCAGGCAGTTTTAGCCGTTTTCTTAAGAAGAGATTAAAAACTGTAGACTGAAGGTAGGAGGGAGGAAGAAAATCTGTTTCAGATTTGAGCAGCTGCCTCACTGACAGTTAAAGGACTTTCGAGTTAATCAGGTTTTCTTTTGTAATTAATATAACAGCATCTGCATATGGGGCTGCCGGAAGGTAACAGCACGGCCTCTCGGCTGGAGCGCTTTAACCCTGCCAACTCTGGCTGCAGGAAAATTCAGATTGTCTTCAATGCAAGCCAAGACTTCTTCTTTTCTTGATGATTCTTAAAAACAGATTATCTTGATTTGGGTTACTTCTAAACAAACGTTTCAAACTACAAGGAGGAGAGCAGCTAAAGCAGCAACGCATTTTGTTTATCTGTTTTAGATAATGAAGGGGAACGAAATATATCATCCCAAAATATGCCTCTTTGACATATTATTTTGAACAGGTTATTTTTACGAAACAGACACAGGTGAAGCTCTGGAAACGGAGAAGTTACCCTTTCGTAAGAGACATATTTAAAAGAGAAATCTCCATTTGTAAGGGGGTCTTCCTCCAGTACCAGGAAGAGGAGGGCTCAAAATCTCTAGAAACTCTTATCAATGCAGAAAGCAACCACTTAAAACTGCACAACCACCTTACCCTTCTTTACTGTGCTTTTCCTGATAAACGCCCATAAATGACTCCCCCCACCTCACCCCACCCCAGTAGTGTTTTATCTTTAGCTGGAAATCGTATTTAAGGTAGTGGCTCGGGCCATTTTGGAGTCACGCAGTTTTTCCAGGGTATCTCCCACGTGTACAGGAGGTACACATGTTATTAAATTTCTGGTTGTTTCTCTCCCATTAATCTTTTTATAACAGGGGTGTCTCGGCCAAGAACCTAGAAGGGTAAAGGGAAAATTATTTTTCCTCACCCACAATAATGTTTACTGAGCCCTTTCTAAGTACATCACTTTATTTGCCCCATTTCATTTAATGCTCACAATTCTACCAGACATAAACTATTATTATCCCCATTTGTAGATGAGGAAGCAGTAGCTTAAAAGGCAACACAGAACAAAAAAGAAGCCATGTTTCTCCATTTCTCTAAGCAGATAAAAAGTGGAACACAGGGCAGAGCAGGAACTGTTCTTAAGTCTCAGGGGGCCAGGTGAATACTTAATGGTAAACAATGTCCCTGAAGGGTGGCAGAATATGCCATCCCCCAGAATGCCACTTTGGCATAAGGATTATTTTGAGCTAAAGGCACTCGACAAACAGCAGGTATAAGAAGGGCACTCTGACCTCCCCTTTATCTTCCTGAAAGCAAGATAAAACCCCCATTGGGAAGATGTCCTCCCTATAACAGAAGGAAAGCAAAATTCGTTATCACCAGAGACTGGGAGTCGAGATCAAGAAAAATCTGTACAAATAAGCCTTGTTAAACTAGCCAGTACCTTCCTAGTTACTTTCCCACCGTTAACTTCCCTAGCTCAAGCCCCTCTGTCTTGTCACGCTTTCATAATTTACTTCTTTGTCCACTTCAACTCTGTTTCTTTGGGTCTTCATTCTTTTGTGAGGACTCCCATGTACATGTAAAATTTAACAAAGTGCTTATGCTTTTCTCCTGTTTATCTGTCTTATGTCAGTTTAATTCTTAGGCCCAGCTGGAGATAGTAAGAAGATAGAGGAGAAATTCTTCCTCCTCCACCTGCCCTACCACACTTTCTCCCAATGTGGGGACAAACACAACTCAGTAGTTGTAGGACCCCAATTTAAAGCAGACTGACAGAGTCCTTACAAAAACTGCCCAAGACGATGAGGCCTGGGAGAAAAAAACAGCATTACCACTATCGAGTGAACACTTTTTAAAAATGTTATTGCTATTCTACCCAACAGCTCTAGAGTCCCTTTTCTAAAAGAAACAGTAGGTACTTTTCAGAGAAACTTTTAATGTTCCCCTCATCAGTTAGTCTGTATTACCCTTTGGGTTGAGGTTAAGATTATTCTAAAGAGGAAGAATTGGCGGGAAGTAATGTTAATGACTTTTTATTTATTTATTGAATTCTTGAATTTTATTTTTTTATACAGTAGGTTCTTATTAGTCATCAATTTTATACAATGTTTATAATGACATTTTATACATGTCACTCCCAATCGCCCAATTCATCCCACCACCACCCCCACCCCCGCCGCTTTCCCCGCTTGGTGCCCATTCTTTTGTTCTCTACATCTGTCTCTCAATTTCTGTCCTGCAAATTGATTCATCTGTACCATTTTCCTAGGTTCCACATATATGGGCTAATATACGATATTTGTTTTTCTCTTTCTGACTTACTTCACTCTGTATGACAGTCTCTAGATCCATCCACGTCTCTACAAATGACCCAATTTCGTTCCTTTTTATGGCTGAGTAATATTCCATTTTATATATGTACCACATCTTCTTTATCCATTCGTCTGTCGATGGGCATTTAGATTGCTTCCATGACCTGGCTATTGTAAATAGTGCTGCAATGAACATTGGGGTGCATGTGTCTTTCTGAATTATGGTTTTCTCTGGGTATATGCCCAGTAGCAGGATTGCTGGATCATATGGTAATTCTGTTTTTAGTTTTTTAAGGGACCTCCATACTGTTCTCCATAGTGGCTGTATCTATTTACATTCCCACCAACAGTGCAAGAGGGCTCCCTTTTCTCCACACCCTCTCCAGCATTTGTTGTTTGTAGATTTTCTGATGATGCCCATTCTAACTGGTGTGAGGTGACACCTCATTGTAGTTTTGATTTGCATTTCTCTAATAATTAGTGATGTTGAGCAGCTTTTCATTTGCTTCTTGGCCATCTGTATGTCTTCTTTGGAGAAATGTCTATTTAGGTCTTCTGCCCATTTTTGGATTGGGTTGTTTGTTTTTTTAATATTGAGCTGCAAGAGCTGTTTATATACCTTAGGGATTAATCCTTTGTCCATTGATTCATTTGCAAATATTTTCTCCCATTCTGAAGGCTGTCTTTTCATCTTGTTTATGGTTCCCTTTGCTGTGCAAAAGCTTTTACGTTTCATTAGGTCCCATTTGCTTATTTTTGTTTTTATTTCCATTACCCTAGGAGGTGGATCAAAAAAGATCTTGCATGATTTATGTCAAAGAGTGTTCTTCCTATATTTTCCTCTAAGAGTTTTATAGTGTCCAGTCTTACTTTTAGGTCTCTAATCCATTTTGAGTTTATTTTTGTGTATGGTGTTAGGCAGTGTTCTAATTTCATTCTTTTACATGTAGCTGTCCAGTTTTCACAGCACCACTTATTGAAGACACTGTCTTTTCTCCATTGTATATCCTTGCCTCCTTTGCATTGACTAGTTGACCATAGGTGAATGGGTTTATCTCTGGGCTTTCTATCTTGTTCCATTGATCTATGTTTCTGTTTTTGTGCCAGTACCATATTGTCTTGATTACTGTAGCTTTGTAGTATAGTCTGAAGTCAGGGAGTCTGATTCCTCCAGCTCTGTTTTTTTCCCTCAAGACTGCTTTGGCTATTCGGGGTCTTTTGTGTCACCATACAAATGTTAAGATTTTTTGTTCTAGTTCTGTAAAAAATGCCATTGGTAATTTGATAGGGATTGCATTCAATCTGTAGATTGCTTTGGATAGTATAGTCATTTTCACAATGTTAATTCTTCCAATCCAAGAACATGGTATACCTCTCCATCTGTTGGTATCATCTTTAATTTCTTTCATCAGTGTCTTATAGTTTTCTGCATACAGGTCTTTTGTCTCCCTAGGTAGGTTTATTCCTAGGTATTTTATTCTTTTTGTTGCAATGGTAAATGGGAGTGTTTCCTTTATTTCTCTTTCAGATTTTTCATCATTAGTGTATAGGAATGCATTAATTTTGTATCCTGCAACTTTACCAAATTCATTGATTAGCTCTAGTAGTTTTCTGTTGGCATCTTAAGGATTCTCTATGTATATTATCATGTCATCTGCAAACAGTGACAGTTTTACTTCTTCTTTTCCAATTTGTATTCCTTTTATTTCTTTTTCTTCTCTGATTGCCTTGGCTAGGACTTCCAAAACTATGTTGAATAATAGTCGTGAGAGTGGACATCCTTGTCTTGTTCCTGATCCTAGAGGAAATGCTTTCAGTTTTTCACCATTGAGACTGATGTTTCCTGTGGGTTTGTCGTATATGGCCTTTATTATGTTGAGGTAGGTTCCCTCTGTGCCCACTTTCTGGGGAGTTTTTATCATAAATGGGTGTTGAATTTTGTCAAAAGCTTTTTCTGCATCTATTGAGATGATCATATGGTTTTTATTCTTCAATTTGTTAATATGCTCTATCACATTGATTGATTTGCGTATATTGAAGAATGCTTGCATCCCTGGGATAAATCCCACTTGATCATGGTATAAGATCCTTTTAATGTGTTGTTGGATTCTGTTTGCTAGTATTTAATTGAGCATTTTTGCATCTATATTCATCAGTGATATTGGTCTGTAACTTTCTTTTTTTGTAGTATCTTTGTCTGGTTTTGGTATCAGGTTGATGGTGGCCTCATAGTATGAGTTTGGGAGGGTTCCTTCCTCTGCAGTTTTTTGGAAGAGTTTGAGAAGGATGGGTGTTAGCTCTTCTCTAAATGTTTGACAGAATTTACCTGTGAAGCCATCTGGTCCTGGACTTTTGTTTGTTGGAAGATTCTTAATCACAGTTTTGATTTCATTACTTGTGATTGGTCTGTTCATATTTTCTATTTCTCCTGGTTCAGTTTTGGAAGGTTATACCTTTCTAAGAATTTGTCCATTTCTTCCAGGTTGTCCATTTTACTGGCATAGAGTTGCCTGTAGTAGTATCTTAGGATGCTTTGTATTTCTGCGGTGTCTGTGTAACTTCTCCTTTTGCATTTCTAATTTTAGTGATTTGAGTCCTCTCCCTCTGTTTCTTGATGAGTCTGGCTAACGGTTTATCAATTTTGTTTATCTTCTCAAAGAACCAGCTTTTAGTTTTACTGATCTTTGCTATTGTTTTCTTTGTTTCTATTTCATTTATTTCTGCTCTGATCTTTATGATTTCTTTCCTTCTGCTAACTTTGGGTTTTGTTTGTTCTTCTTTCTCTAGTTCCTTTAGGTTTAAGGTTAGATTGTTTATTTGAGATGTTTCTTGAGGTAGGCTTGTATAGCTATAAACTTCCCTCATAGAACTGCTTTTGCTGCATCCCATAGGTTTTGGATCATCGTGTTTTCATTGTCATTTGTCTCTAGGTATTTTTTGATTGCCTCTTTGATTTCTTCAGTGATCTCTTGGTTATTTAGTAATGTATTGTTTAGCCTCCATATGTTTGTGTTTTTTATGGTTTTTTCCCTGTAATTCATTTCTAATCTCATAACGTTGTGGTCAGAAAACATGCTTGATATGATTTCAATTTTCTTAAATTTTGAGTCTTGATTTGTGACCCAAGATGTGATCTATCCTGGAGAATGTTCCATGCGCAGTTGAGAAGAAAGTGTAATCTGCTGTATTTGGATGGAATGTCCTATAAATACCAATTAAATCTATCTTGTCTATTGTGTCATTTAAAGCTTGTGTTTCCTTATTAATTTTGTTTGGAAGATCTGTCCATTGTTGTGAGGTGTTAAAGTCCCACACTATTATTGTGTTACTGTTGATTTCCTCCTTTATAGCTGTTAGCAGTTGCCTTATGTATTGAGGTGCTCCTACGTTGGGTGCATATATAATTGTTATATCTTCTTCTTGGATTGATCCTTTGATCATTAGGTAGTGTCCTTCCTTGTCTCTTGTAACATTCTTAATTTTAAAGTCTATTTTATCTGGTGTGAGTATTGCTACTCCAGCTTTCTTTTGATTTCCATTTGCATGGAATATCTTTTTCCATCCCCTCACTTTCAGTCTGTATGTGTCCCTAGGTCTGAAGTGGGTCTCTTGTAGACAGCATATAGATGGATCTTGTTTTTGTATCCATTCAGCAAGCCTGTGTCTTTTGGTTGGAGCATTTAATCCATTCACGTTTAAGGTAATTATCGATACATATGTTCCTATGACCATTTTCTGAATTATTTTGGGTTTGTTTTCGTAGGTCCTTTTCTTCTCTTGGGTTTCCCACTTAGAGAAGTTCCCTTAGCATTTGCTGTAGAGCTGGTTTGGTGGTGCTGAATTCTCTTAGCTTTTGCTTGTCTGTAAAGCTTTTGATTTCTCCATCGAATCTGAATGAGATCCTTGCCAGGGAGAGTAATCTTGGTTGTAGGTTCTTCCCTTTCATCACTTTAAGTAAATCATGCCACTCCCTTCTGGCTTGTAGAGTTTCTGCTGAGAAGTAAGCTGTTAACCTTATGGGAGTTCCCTTTATGTTATTTGTCGTTTTTCCCTTGCTGCTTTCAATAATTTTTCTTTGTCTTTAATTTTTGCCAGTTTGATTACTATGTGTCTTGGCGTGTTTCTCCTTGGGTTTATCCTGTATGGAACTCTCTGTGCTTCCTGCACTTGGGTGGCTATTTCCTTCCCCATGTTAGGGAAGTTTTCGACTATAATCTCTTCAAATATTTTCTCTGGTCCTTTCTCTCTCTCTTCTCCTTCTGGGACCCCTACAATGCGAATGTTGTTGTGTTTAATGTTGTCCCACAGGTCTCTTAGGCTGTCTTCATTTCTTTTCATTCTTTTTTCTTTATTCTGTTCCGTAGCAGTGAATTCCACCATTCTGTCTTCCAGGTCACTTATCTGTTCTTCTGCCTCAGTTATTCTGCTATTGATTCCTTCTAGTGTAGTTTTCATTTCAGTTATTGTATTGTTCATCTCTGTTTGTTTGTTCTTTAATTCTTCTCGGTCTTTGTTTTCGTTTTTGTTTTTTTTTGCGGTATGCAGGCCTCTCACCACTGTGGCCTCTCCTGTTGCGGAGCACAGACTCCAGATGCACAGGCTCAGCGGCCATGGCTCACAGGCCCAGCTGCTCTGCAGCATGTGGGATCCTCCCAGACCGGGGCACGAACCCGTGTCCCCTGCATTGGCAGGTGGACTCTCAACCACTGTGCCACCAGGGAAGCCCTCTCAGTCTTTGTTAAACATTTCTTGCATCTTCTTGATCTTTGCCTCCATTCTTTTTCTGAGGTCCTGAATCATCTTCACTATCATTATTCTGAATTCTTTTTTTGAAAGGCTGCCTATCTCCACTTCAGTTGTTTTTCAGGGGTTTTATCTTGTTCCTTCATCTGGTACATAGCCCTCTGCCTTTTCATCTTGTCTGTCTTTCTGTGAATGTGGTTTTAGTTCCACAGGCTGCAAGACTGTAGTTCTTCTTGCTTCTGCTGTCTGCCCTCTGGTGGATGAGGCTATCTAAAAGGCTTGTGCAAGTTTCCTGATGGGAGGGACTGGTGGTGGGTAGAGCTGGCTGTTGCTCTGGTGGGCAGAGCTCAGTAAAACTTTAATCCACTTGACTGCTGATGGGTGGGGCTGGGTTCCCTTCCTGTTGGTTCTTTGGCCTGAGGCAACCCAACACTGGAGCCTACCTGGGCTCTTTGGTGGGGCTAATGGCAGACTCTGGGAGGGCTCACGGCAAGGAGTACTTCCCAGAACTTCTGCTGCCAGTGTCCTTGTCCTCACGGTGAGACAGAGCCACCCCCCGCCTCTGCAGGAGACCCTCCAACACTAGCCGGTAGGTGTGGTTCAGTCTCCCCTGGGGTCACTGCTCCTTCCCCTGGGTCCCGATGCACACACTACTTTGTGTGTGCCCCCCAAGAGTGGAGTCTCTGTTTCCCCCAGTCCTGTCGAAGTCCTGCAGTCAAATCCCACTAGGCTTCAAAGTCTGATTCTCTAGGAATTCCTCCTCCCGTTGGCAGACCCCCAGGTTCGGAAGCCTGACGTGGGGCTCAGAACCTTCACTCCAGTGGGTGGACTTCTGTGGTATAAGTGTTCTCCAGTTTGTGAGTCACCCACCCAGCAGTTATGGGATTTGATTTTATTGTGATTGCTCCCCTCCTACCATCTCATTGTGGCTTCTCCTTTGTCTTTGGATGCGGGGTATCTTTTTTGGTGAGTTCCCGTGTCTTCCTGTCAATGATTGTTCAGCAATTAGTTGTGATTCTGGTGTTCTCGCAAGAGGGCGTGAGAGCACGTCCTTCTACTCCACCATCTTGAACCAATCTCTCGTTAATGACCTTTTGATGTCTCTAGTGACCCATTAGGTTAGATACATTGCTTAAATTGTTTTTGGAGTAATGGATTTATATCATCACACTCTCCTTCTTGCCTGTTTTCCATCCCAGTCAATAATATGAGTGAAAGCCGGGTAAGGTATAGTCCATGGCCAAGGAGGGAAGGCACTATATGGAATAAGTGAAGTGGAACGCTATCTTTGCCTTATCCTATTCTTGAAACTCATAAGGTTGATGGGGCTTCAGAGTCAATTCAGGTCTCAACAGAGTTACTACTGCAATACTTGTTCCTGATACCCAAGGATCTCCCTCCTTCGGTAAAATTTTTTACCTCACCTTTAACACTGAACTTGAAGTCCTCTCTGAAAGTGAGTTAAATACAAAGGATTTTATATAAGTCACTGAAGTAATCAGTGACACAAATATGCATTTCCACAAATAAGTAGTGATGTTTTATTTGTTATTAACTACATGTGCCAAGAGTACAGAACAAATCCTAAATTGAGAAATGAACATTATACAGTCTTTCTACTACAATCAATTCTACTACAAGCTTCAAAGTATTGAGCTACAAAAACCCCAGGAGCTGAGAGAGAAATAATTCTGCCAAGAAGCATTTATTTATCATTCCCAAACAAGCTCTCTGACCTTCAGCTAAATTTAAAGGATTCTGAATTTTAGAAGGGGCATGCCCATTTAAGGAAAACATATGCTTAGGGAGTCTGGGTTTCAGAATCTTCAGGACCAAATAATATAAGGTATTTTGGTTGAAGGGGATGGTTTTTGGAGATTAGAGATGGAAATGTACTCAAGCAGCTAAAGCTCTTGTTGGAAGCTGAAAGTCAAGCTGGCAGAAATGTCACTCAAGTTATCCTACCTGGTGGTCGTGTTAAGATCTTGAACAGCTTTTGAAAAGCAGACTGTACTGGTACCTGGGAAGGGGGACATAACCTCCCCCCCCCTTTCCCCTGCCCATACCGCCCCCCCCCCCCCCCCCCCCCCGCCGCAGGGCTTATATGTCCTGGGAGCCATGTGACATGAAGAGACCATACTCAGCAGCCTGCTGACAAGTTCTCTTCTGGGAGAAACTGCTCCTGAGGCTGGTCGAGCTGCAGAGGGAATAGAAAGGCAGCTGGCAGCTGAAGCTGTAATTTACGGGATGCAGAGATGGAAGCACTTCTTCGAAGAAGCCGACCCCATGCTTCACTCAGGGCTTAGTTTCTGTCATTTGGAAGGCAGCTTCTTTCAGCTAGTTACCATTAAGAATGATCCAATGGTGGGAATGTGTTAAAAATGGCACAGGAACCACCTAAAAGGGGGGCTTACTCACCGGACTGGGGACAATTTAAGCATAAAATTTTTTTTAAATGATAATAAGAAATTATAATCCATTGAAAAAATTCAGAAGTCCCACACTGATATAAATAAATAATAAACAAACAATGGAAAAGGAATGCTCTAACTTTGCAAATACCAACTAAGAAATATAGAAGAAATAGTGGATAGAAAAACCACCACTGAGGCAGGTGGGCGTTGTCAATGGATGCTAGGTCTAGTGGAGGGAGGCATTTTCAGGAACAAGATCATCCGTGAAACCTTAGAACACCTTCCCACAAAAGACTAATCAATTGCAAAAGGAAAAAGTGTGACTTTAAGGTGGAGAAATCTAAAGGACACCAACATGACCAGAGATCAAGCTTAACATCTCCAAGGGTGGGTGGGCCGACAACATGTACCCCTGATGTGACTGCATATCACGTCATTTCTGTGCCTAGTCCTGCTGAGAGCTCATGACCTGAGTCTAGTCATGAGGAAGCAGCTAGATCCAGGCTGAGGGTCATCCCATAGAATGTAAAGCCTTCTCTTTAAACCTGCCAAAGATATAAATGCCAGGGAAAGGCCGAGAGACTGTCCACATTCAGCGAGTCTGAAGACACATGATAACTAAATGCAACATGTGCTTCTGGACAGGATCCTGGATCAAAAGAAAAAGACACGACTGGGACAGTTGGCAAAACTTAAATGGGGTCCATGGACTGGATGGTAATACTGACTCAATGTTGATTTCCTGATTTGGGAAGTTGCATGCTGATAGCATGTCCTTGTTTGGGAGAAATGCACACTGGAAGTGTTTAGAAGAGATAAGACAACCTATCTAGAGCTCACTTTCACAAGGTTCCGAAAAATATATACATATATTATAATAGAAAGAGAGAGATTAGGTGATGGGGCAAATGCAATAAAATCTTAACAACTGGAGAACCTGTGTGGAGTGGGTATGAGAACTCTTTGTACTGTTCTGGTGACATTTACATAAATTTGAAATTATTTCAAAATAATTTTTAAAATATTGGCCAAAAAGATAACCAGCAAAATGTATCCAGGTCTGAATCTCAGAGAAAAGAGATTAAGAGATAGAATTTTATTCATCAAAAAAACTGGGCTTCCCTGGTGGCGCAGTGGTTGAGAGTCCACCTGCCGACGCAGGGGACACGGGTTCATGCCCCGGTCTGGGAAGATCCCACATGCCGCGGAGCGGCTGGGCCCGTGAGCCATGGCCGCTGAGCCTGCGCGTCCAGAGCCTGTGCTCAGCAATGGGAGAGGCCACAACAGTGAGAGGCCCGTGTACCGCAAAAAAAAAAAAAAAAAACCCAGCAGGTAAAAAATACATCATATACAGTAATAATACAATTTAAACAATAAGTTTCTTCACTGTCGCCACTTCTGCCCTGCACATTACCTTCTTTCTCCTCAATCTTCCTGTGATCATTTTCTGATGCCAGTTCTGAGTCTGGGGAGTCCAAGGCACTCATCTAAACAAGTAGTTCAGGATCAGATTTAGAACCCAAGTCCTCAAGACTAAGCAGTATAGACAAACACCCACTCCAGGACAGGACACTTTGATGAAAGTTACCTATAACCATCCAGTGCATTGAACAAGAAGCCACCAGAAGAAGCTTGACCTTGCACTGCCTGCAGCGGCCTCCTGATGCGCAGCAGTAGGGAACACACCTCCACTTCTTCTGCAGCTCAGGCCTCTTTATCACAGGCCAACTACTTTTATCCTCGACTAACCAACCACGTTTCCAAGTTGCAACAGCAGAACTTCTCCACTTTTCTCCATGGAATATGAGCCAGCAGAGCAGGCCAATTGTTCAATCAGGAGAAACTGAGATAGGTTTCCCCAGAGGACTTCTTATATGCCAAAAGAATAAGAATGACTTCTCCTACTAGCTGTTTTCCCCCAAGTTCTTCATTCCTTTTTGCCCCTACATATCTCCATAATATTAAAAGTTCAGGCTACAGTATATTGCACAGAATATTCCTAAAAAGTAAGCTCCATATTGGTTCAGTCACTGTCCCTCTAATTTGAATAAAAACAGAGCTTTTATTCAAATTAGTCTTGTTATCCAGTTGCTTTTATGATACGGCCTTACTTAATCTTTAGTCTGGAAAGCTTGGCTTAACCAAGAAAATCCTGGGAAATATAATTCTCTCCCATTATATAAACTAGAAAGGGTAAAATCTGTCTGGCATAAATAACACACTGAAGTCTTAATCTGATGAAGCTAAAATTAGACCTTTTTTTATATCTGAGTAAAATAAAAGTGATAAAAGCATTTTTTTAAAAAGAAGTATGAGGGTTTTTTTTTTTAATAGTCAAGGGCTTTTATGAATACATAAGCTATTACTATTCTTTGGGATAGTTTTGATGTCTTATTAAACAAGTGAAAAGCAAAACAATCCTCAAGTTCTACTTCCCATCTTCCTGCCCAGAGAACACCACCCCAGGGAACGGAAGCACATTATAAAGCCCAACTCCAAAGACTTGCGGTCAAAAGGTTCCCGCAGCCACATGGCACCCCACAGGCTGGGGACACGTCCAAACCACTCACACTGCACACTGCCTACTAAATACGACAGAGAAGGCACCGCATGTGATGGGCAATTCAACCAGGGTCCCACAGGGGATTCTGATGAGTCCCCATGCTCTGACCAACTTTCCTTCAGAGAGTTTTGGTTTGGACTTCGGAGGAATACTATCTATAAGGAGACTTTCTCAGAGAGGCTGATTTATAGCTTTAAGCAAGGGGGCACATAACCACTGCTACATCTGTTCTCCTCTGTTAAAGTGTCAAGTTCCAGGATCCCCAAGATTACCAGACTCCCCATTTGGCAAAGAATGGAATCAATTTTCAAGCATGGGGTGGCCTATACTTAGACTGAAAATCCTACAGGGGACTCCAGTCAGACCTCTGAGAGTCATGAAAGAGAAGCTGCATCTTTCACAGGGACTCTACACTCTTGTTATGAATGACACCATTCAGATTCCCTGGACCACGCAGGAAGCAAAACCCACTATCCCTAGAGGTGAACTATTTTCCTACAAAAAGTAAAGAGCAAATTCACCTTAGGTCTTAAAACAGTTAGGGAAAAAACCGCATCCACCCACACTCCTCACACGCTTCATATTGGCATCCCTGTGAGTAACCTCTGATGAAGATAAAAGATACCCTAACAACAATCTTCATGAATGCATTCTGCTCTTGAACCATGCAAACAAGACAATTATAGTTATTCCATCCCAGAGACAGACTGGGGCTAGTTTTCCTGTACTGTCAGAAAGTTAGTAAAGCATCTCAACTACTGTTTTTATCAATGCCATTTAATCTTAGAATTTCTCATATGCCTTATCCTCCTGTCCTCAAAGACTAATGGTTAAGCAGGAAACCAATGTGTAGGAAATCCTCTAGAGGGAACATGATGAAATACTAATCCTTCTTTCTTTCATTCTAACATTCTAGCATCTAACATCTAACAACATTCTAACGTGTTAGAACTCTAACAATTCTAACATCAGCTTAGAATTTAAAATATCAATTAGTTGGACAATGTTTCACCATTGTGTGTCCTGTACCCAGTACAAAGTTAGGCATTAATAAAGATTTGTTGAGTGAATGAATATTTACTTCCCATATCATGGTGAAGCTCCGGTGTTGCATGCGACTCATTCTCTGGGACATGAAAATCATTCTTTGGGATACTAGCAGCTCCAGCCTAATGAGTCATCTATCAAATGCTTATCATTGTTCTATTTTAGGGGCCCAGAGAGGAAAATCTTGGCAAAGATACAAAATCCCATATCTTTCATGGGGGAAAAATTGCCCTTCTGGAGTGGAAAAAAACATTATTCCAATATCTACCAGATATGTAAACGATCTAACAGATACTTGCCTGTTATGTACAAAGCACTATGGTAGGTCACTCTTTACCCTTAGGAGTTCACGATCTAGTAAGCGAGATAAGACAAATCTATCCATAGCTATCATATGAATAAATAAATAAAAACATGACCTGTATGTCCAGAGCCTATAGGAATTGAGCAATAGGTTTAAGGTGAAATTCATATTTCCCTTTACTTCAGTAACATATTTTTTGAGGTTCTAGTTTCAAAAGATTGCTTTTGAGAAGTGCATTTATTGCAGGAAGATTCTTTGTTGACTTAACATAGTGAGACAGAGAAGCATGGAGAAATAAATGCTGATGACTGGAAAGTGGACAGAGCATAACAAAATCTAAAGACCAGATGGATTTTTATTTAAATCCATGCTTTCTTTAAATGCTACTTGCAAGGCTGAAGAACTAACCATATTGAAATCAGTAATGCCTTTTAAGACTAAACTAAACATATTAAAAATTATAATAATCTTAAAGGTAATAATGTCTTTTCTTTCAAGAGCAGGCAGAATTATCCAAGCCTTTTTAGTAGTGCGCTGCCCCGTGCCATGGGAAATAGATTATCCTAGCAAAGGAAGATTAGGAAGGGGAAAGGAAAGGGACTGGAAATTGGTATA
Source organism: Stenella coeruleoalba (assembly GCF_951394435.1). Lineage (NCBI taxonomy): Eukaryota > Metazoa > Chordata > Mammalia > Artiodactyla > Delphinidae > Stenella > Stenella coeruleoalba. The sequence continues at coordinate 161,241,758 of NC_137169.1, forward strand.
AAAGGCTTGAGTAGGTAGTGTCACATTATACTCACTCAATCAGATAAAATCTCCCACTGAAGTAGATTATGGTTCCATGTCAAGCTATGGAGCCTGGGTTATGACTCACTTGTAACGTAATCTCTCCATTGCCAGGGTGCATTTTCTATTCCCATGGCCAGATCAGGAAAGAACAAGGGAGGAGTCACAGAAGCAGAACGGGACTGGGAGCTTAGAGACCTGGGCCTAAATCTGGCTTCAGCTCAAAACTGTTCTGTTCCTCATTCCATTCATCACTCCTCTTATTCTTCCCCCGACACCCCTGTTCCAGCCTCCTAATCTAATGTTCACCAAGTACATACACACACACATTCAAATGTCACGTATGTTTAGTACTAACTATATGCCTGTGCTAAGTGCTTTAATGTATATTATCTCTAAATATCACAACAACTTTGTGAGGTGACATTATCACTCCCATTCTATTTATTTATTTAGATATAATTCACATATCATAAAACTCACACTTTAAAACCACACAATGTAGTGGTTTCTAGCCTATTCACAAAGTTGTACAACCATGACCACTATCTAATTCTAGAACATTTTTATTGCCCAGGAAGAAATCCCATACCCATTAGCAGTTATTCCTCATTTTCCTCTCCTCCCATCCCCTGGCAATCACTAATCTACTTTCTGTCTTTATGAATTTGCCTGTTCTGGACATTTCAAATAGATGCATTCATATAATATGTGGCATTCTGTATCACTCCCATTTTACATATGAAGAAACCAAGACTCCAATAGGTTAAGTAACTTGCCCCAAGTCCCACGGTTAATAAAAGGCTGAACTAGAAGAGGAACTCAGGTCTGATTCAAGTGCTTGTGCTTGCTTTTGACTACTTTTTTTTTTTCCACTTGTTACACCAGAAAACAATGGTGGTTAAAACTTTTGACTACTGTATGCTGCTTCCATACAGGAAGAAAATTGAGAGAAAGTGAAAGTTTTAGATATAATTGGGGAAATGGGGTTTTGTTCATCTAAGGTAATACAAGTAACAAATAAGAATCACAGTTATAGCACCATCTCTGCTAAGCTTCTGTTGAAATGCTGAGGCAGCTCTTCTAAACAGATCATGGCAAATTACTAGAAAGCACACCCTTCCCAGTCTCTGGCTGATTTACCCCACAACCGACTCCCCTCCACCCCTCAGCCCCATGAAGATGGCAACTATAAGAAACCAGGCTGTAAAGAAAATCCTCTCTCCCAACTTTCCATCCCTTGCCCAGATGCCACTCTGCCACTTAAACTGTATTATCCATACAAATTTCTGTCTAACAAGTCCAAGAAAAATGTGCACTAGGGCTTTTCTTAAATAAATAAGTACACTAGTGCTTTTCTTCTCCCTTTTAATTCTGGCAACCAAAAGAGGGTGAAGGATGTTGGAGAAACGAAGTTGTTAGCAAACCAATGGCAAAGAGCTATAAAAACCTAAGAACTGTAACTCACATAAAATGCCTATAATCTACCTTTAGCTTTTTCCAATTTTTCTACTTTATATGTTGCGTATGCATATGGCTGAGATTAGATTACCCCTTTCTAGAGGGCCAGGTTCAGATCTTCGATAGTCCTTTTCCTCCCTCATCCAAATAAACAAACAGGTGCACTGTAATGACAATTATATTTTTTTTTCTTTCTTAGCAGAAAACTATAGAAGGGGAAGACTGATCTCCACTAACCCAAGGCCAAGACCAACGTTTGTTTTTACTTTTTAACCCCATTACCAGGGGCTCAAATGTTTATTGACTAGTAATAGCTAATACTTACACAGCACCTTACCAGGCACTGTTCTAAACACATATACTAACTCCCAACAACCCTAGAGGCAACTACTATGATTATAATCCTCATTTCCAGATGAGAAAACCGTGGCACAGCGCCGTTGTGATCTGCCCAAGGTCACTCAGTTAGTAAGGAGCGGAACCAGGAAGAAAGGAATGTGGCACAGATTAAAGCATTCCAACTAAATACATTTAAGTCATTCCAATTTCTTAAAATTGAGAGGTTTATGATACACTGCAACAGCTTGGAACTCTACTAGATCATAAAACAAGAAAAATACTTCTCCCTCTGCTACTCTGTAGTACTCCACTCTGCCTGTCTTCAGAAGTGGTCGAAGCCTTTATCTCATTACTTCTGAACCCTCTGACAGAGGAAAATCAACAGATAGACGGGGTCTCATCCCCTATAGTTAAGTGAAAAGAAGGCCAGTGCTTTGGGAAGAAAAGGAGGAACTGAATCAAGGCGGTTTCATTATAATTCAGTTTTCCCTGTACAGGCCAAGCTACTCTCATTTTAGATTCCACCTACTTTTTAACTTCTAAAACATCATGTACATTATATACTCACTATACTGCCCTCAGTGAATTGAAAACTGTGAAAAATAAGAAGGAAGCATTATTTGGGGGGTTGTTCCCATCTCTTTTGTGGTTAAAAGTGAAATAATAAAAATTTACAGTTAATCCATGATCTTCAATTGCTCAAATACCATACTACATCCAACCTAGAAGACACTTCCATTCTGAAATGATAATTAAAACCTTCAAAAGAGGTTTTAAGAATTGAGGTTAAGAATTGAGTGTTCCTTCGCTTAAAATTTCAAGTTCCTATTAATCAGAAACCAACATTCACGGAAGAAAGTTGAGACAGTCTCTGAATGAACTTGACCTTCTAAAGATAGTCTGTAAAGGGAGAGAACAAGAGCTAGTTGTCTTTTTTTTTTTTTTTTTGAGCTAGGTGTCTTTTAAGGAATGGTTTCTACTTTCTAACACAATCACCTAAACAGCTGGGAAAATGGCATCCCCAAAATATACACAGTAAGTGCCACCTCACTAATTTCTCCTGATGCTCCTTTTCACCTCCAAAAATAAAACTGTCCACACTAAAGGAATGGAAGCATTTCATGGAACAAAATCAAATGGCTCCCAGTCCTGTCATCTGTACCCTCTCCTGGTTTTTATTTCAGATGGACAGACTCCAGAGGGTGAAGAGAGTTAAATACGAAAAGATTAGTTCGTGATGCAGTCAACTAGAAAAGCCAATGAGGCAAAATACAAAGGTGCATTTGTATTTCTTAAGTTGGCTTTTAAAGAATAAAAACAAGAGCCAGCCAAGGTGCCTTGAAAACCTCCATCTCTCTGAGGTGAATCTACTCTCTGATTTTTTATCAGTAGTAATTCTAAAATAGTTGTTAAAAAATTACAGCAACAGAGGGCTTTTTAAGATAAGCTATAAGAAAAACTTGTGAGCAGCAGGGAAAGCCGCTGGAAAGCATTGCTGAGGGAGAGGGTGAAAGTACACGTTCTGGGGCTCATCCCTGAAAACATCTGCCCTTCTCACCAATTGTTTTTGATAGCCTCACAGAAATTAGTTCCCTCTATGGGTCCATTTTAAGAATAACAAATCTCTGGGCAGAAGATGGCAAAACCACAACTTCAGAAAAGCTAGTCATACCCCCTTGTCCCACTTATCCCATGAGGTAAAATAAAAGCTTTTTTATTTACATCCAGGCCAACTAAGTGGAATATCATCAATCAGAATCTTATTTTTATCACCATTTCTGGAGTCTCAGACAAATTTAGGATATTAAACAAGCAACTTTGGAAATATAGGGCCCAACACACAAACTCTGAAGAGTTTAAGAATTCACTGTATTCTACGCCTCATGTTCAAATTTGCTGTCAGCATCTAAATTAGTGTTTCTGAAAGTGTGCTTGCTGGCCCACTTGCGTCAGAATCCCTACCCATGGCTTGCGTTTAGATTCTTAGGACCCACCCACTAGACATAATCAATCTGTGGGATAGAGCCTGAGATATTTTCAACATTAATCTTAATACACACTTTAGTTAGAGAATCACTCAATGAAACCCACTGACTGCTATACTGTCCCAAGGTATCTGTCTGCATGGGATGCCAGTCCCTTCTTCCATCCAATCTGTTATTTCCTAATTAGACCAAGTTATCAAACCCTCCAGTTCCCCACCAACAGCAGTTTAAGAGGAAGCAAGAAATTAGGAAAGGTCAAAAACGCTGCACGATTTTAAATGCTTTAGGGCCTCTAACACATCCCAGAGAGAATCAAGTCAAGTTTCAGGACCAAAAAACGATCCTTTCCCTGTCTAACTTCTTCACCCTAAACACAATCCGCATCTCTGGCAATTCCCTGGCACCCATCAGACATCCTTTCCTTTAGCGACCCCAGCCCCATTCCCCAGTACATTCCTTTCACAGAGTTGCCAAATGATTGATGCAAGCCTATTTCACATACATAGTCAAACACACAGACGCGCGCGCGCGCACACACACACACACACACACACACACACACATCGGACACACAAAATCCACTACAGTTCCCTGGCCTCCTAGGGCTCCCTGCCTACCGCCCGTCCTCCATCCCTCCATTCCACCATCCCTAACTGGGACTCTGACCACAACTGCTCATCCCCGAACTCAGAGCAACTTTCCTCACTCCGAGGCTTAACCTCCGCCCTCTCAAACTGGGGCCCTCCGCCCTCCCGCCCGTGCACAGCCCGGTCCCCTGGATCCTGCTCCTGGCACTCCTGCCTTCGGGCGCCCCTTGCCCTCTGGTCCCCGCGGCCGAGTCCTTGGAGCCCCTCCCCTCCCCCACCCCGAGAGATGCCCTCCCACGGCATCTCGGATCCGGCCAGCTCAGGCCCGGGGGCCTCGCCACGCGGCCCTTCTTCCACTTTCCGCCTCTTCCCGGGGTTGTTTGCAGGGGCAGGGGTGTGGCCCACCCTCAGTTTGCCTCTCCAGCCCTGTCTTCCTCACGGCTACCCTCCTTACCCGCCTGCAGCCCGATCTCGGCGACATCGCCGGCAGGGCCGCGCTCAGCCCCGCCGCCTTCCGTGGGGGAGGAGGGACAGCTGTGGTTGTGGGAGCCCTTGATGTCGCGGAAGAACTTCTGCGTTTCGCGCAGGTTCTGCCTCAGCCGTCCCAGGTAGCGGCGGTAGCGGCCAAAGCCCCGGCACAGCTCGCGGATCATTCCGCCGCCTCCCGGGCCGGGACCCGAGACCGGCTCGCTCCCCCACGGCACCCCGTCGCCCTCCATCGCCTCAGCCTGCTCTGCCTTCGCGGCTTGGTGCCCGGCCCTCTGGTCCGGCTCCCCTCCTCCCGCCCCCCAGTGCTTAGAGCAGGAGGAATCCGCCTCCTGACGCCCCCGCCTGCAGTCGGCCGGGTTCCCAACCTCCGTCACCGCCGTTGAAAACAAACCAAACCGCAGTGCGCTGCGAACGGAACCTTTATCTCCACTATCCAGAGGAATGAGGGAACGATCACCGGAGCACCCCGTCACTGCGGGGTCTCCTGGGACTTGTAGTCTGGGCCGGGGCCGAGCTCCAAAACCTGGAGACTGTGGATGCGACCGACCGTCCTTTGGTATACATCTCCCCCGTTTTCACACAGAGCTCACACGCTCTTCCCGACTTAAAAACGTGTTCCTGCTCCCTACAGAAGTGTCCCTGAGGAGAGAGAGCACCTGCAGAACCCGGACTCCTGCAGAAGGAGGGGTGCCTTACTGAAATCAGAGCGAAAGATTTTAATAGCAAAGAAAAGTAAGGAAACAAGACTGAGGCTAGTACTGTCTCCATGGCTACCCTAAATGACTCTCACTTTCCAATACAGTAGATACTGGGGAAGCGGCTGAAAATACCACGGAAATAGGGAAACCCCTCATGTCTGCATTGCATTCTCCTTTTCAGACTTTCCTTCTCCAGGTGTGGAAGGGGGGTTGTAGAAGGGTCGTTAAAGAGCTGTAAGCTGAAGTTTAGTTGGTTTCTTGAAGTAGAGAGACCGAGCTGGGTAAGGGGAAGTTGAGGTTAGTAGCCTTCCAAACCAGTTCTGATTATCTTAATTTGGCTTCTGATAATATGGAAGACTTCTAGTGACATGGATTGTGACGGAGCCTGGGACACAATTAGGAATAAAACAAAACTTGACAACCACTCCTTTTTCACTTCCTGCTTTCTTTCTCCTCTTCTCCAGGCACAGAGCCCTCCTGTCTTTCTTGCCGTGGAAAGACCCCATCTTCTACCCAGGCCAGATGTCTTTTCCCACAGGCTGGATAGTGTAGTCCCCCAACAGAATTTAAGAGGAGACTTGAGTTTGAGTCTGAACTTCTCCAATGCCTTGCCTTGAGACCTGTGAAGTAAGGGTTTGGGCTAGTTGATCTTTATGCCCCCTAAAATTTTGTGAGTTTTGCTTCAAAATGTTTGCTTTAGTCTTCCAACCTCTCATTCCTTGAGTGCAAGTGCTCTTAGCTTATTGATGTTGTGATAATTGGGTTAATTCCATGTAAAATGGGAAGGTTTTACCTGTCCAGGGGCTTTTAGTATTGTATAAAAAGGGGTCACTGGCTCACATGAATCTCTACTTGGTAAATGCGTGTGAAGTCTGCCCCTAAGGAGGAACTTCAAATTCCTTCTCATGTTCTCCTTCCCTTTTACTTGCTCACGTATTCTCCATTTGTCATTCTTTATCTTTGAAGACCCCTTCAAAGTCCATTGCAACCCCTAAAAGGCTCAGTGAAACAAATGAAAATACAAAATGAAAAGTTTAATGCAAGATGGTTTATACTACTTTTTAGAAGTGGTGTAACAAAGCAATGTGTGATGATTTGCCACACACAGTAATTTCTAGCAAAGGAGATCAGAAGAGAGAGTAGTTGAGCTGGAGTTGTCCAAAAAAGGAATTGGGAATTAACATCTTGAAGAAGGGGTGAAACATGGCTAGGTGGAAGTAATCAGGGAGAGCATTCTGTAAGGTAAAGTTCATGGAGCTCATCCTTTTAAAAACTATTCATTAGTTCTTTATTTCTAAAGTAAGTACAGTAAGTCCCCTACATACCAACAAGTTCCATTCTGAGAGCACGTTCATAAGTCCAATTTGTTTGCAAGTCCAACAAAGTTAGCCTAGGTACCCAACTAACACAATCGGCTATATAGTACTGTACTGTAATAGGTTTATAGTACTTTTCACACAAATAATACATAAAAAACAAACAAAGAAAAAATAAAACATTTTTAATCTTACAGTACAGTACCTTGAAAAGTACAGTAGTACAGTTCAATAGCTGGCATACAGGGGCTGGCATCGAGTGAACAGGCAAGAATTATTGACTGGAGGAGGGAGAGGAGGTGGGAGGTGGGAGATGGTAGAGCTGAAAGATCATCAGCCATAGGAGACGGAGGGCAAGCTGCAATTTCACTCACGCCTGACATTGATGGAATGTCACATTCGCATCTTTGAAAGTTCGCAACTTGAAGGTTCGTATGTAGGGGACTTACTGTAATATAGGACTGTGATATAAAATTCAAATGGTGCAAAAGGTATGCAGGGGAAAACTAAGTCTTCCTATTACTCCCTGTCTCCCAGCCACTTAGTTCCCCTCCCAGGAGGTAACTACTGTTGCAGATGTAGATACTATATAAATATATTTTTTAAAACACAAATATAGCATACTATACTTACTCTATTCTGCCCTTACAGACTCTTCCACAGCAAAACATAAAGATCTGCCTCATCCTTTTTGACTGTATATTATACTACCATATGGATTGGGATGTTTTAATTAACAGGTCCTCTGTTGATGGACCGTTAGGTTTTGTGCGGTCTTCTGGTATTATGAACAATGCTGCAGTAACTAACCTTTTACACACATGATTTTTAATATGTGTATGTCTCATCTCCATTTTTGATCTGCTGGGGAAAGTGATCAATTTTTTCCTGCTACTTAAAACTTTAAAGGGTGTGAATGACGGTGAACTCTTCCTAAATTACAATCAGCTACAAGTAAAAATACATGTTTCATTCCGATATCTAATTCTAAGGACAAATGTGGGAGAATAAGGGTTTGAATGATAACGAGAGAGGATTTAAGTTAGTGTAGGAAAGTGTTTCCTGCAAATGATGATGTTAAACACACAGAACTACTTTTGTTCCCTCCTAGGACACCACTAAAATGACAGTAATGGAATTTTTTTAAAAGCATAAGCACCCAATAATGAGAGGAGCCAGTAGCAAAAACAAAAAAACAAAGTAGAAGCTGGGAAGCAAATGGACAAGTGTTAACTAAGTTACTAGCCTGGAAAAACCTGAATCCGAAACCCCAAGTGGGAAAAGCTGAGACCCAACCTGATGTAAACTGCAGAATCCCTCAAGTCTCAGGAATTGGTAACAGTAGTTCCCCTCCTAGCTACTGTGTATAGGACAACAGGGCTGCCATGTACATCTTGAACCATGGGCAGGGATTAAAACAAGGATTTTGAAATCTGTTTAAGAGCAGTTAGATCTCCAAATCACCTTCCCCTTCTTCAACTGTCCCCCTGACCCCACTCCTCCAAAAGAAGACTGAAGTATTTATTCTCCAGAGAGGGCTGAATCAGAGGTCTCTGTATAAAATGGGAGATTAAATGAACTAATGGATGCTGGATGTGAAGATTCCCAACCCTCCTCCTCCATTCAATTCCTAGATCTCTAGCTACAAGACGTTTACTCTCCAGAGAGGAAACTTGCAGTGTCTTCTTCAAGGAATCTGACCAGCCCAAGAGGAAAGGCCCAAAAATACTGACATCAGAACCAAGATTTTGGGTTTTATTAAGGTATAATTAACATACATTACATTAGTTTCAGGTATACAACATAATGATGTGATATTTGTACATATTGCAAAATGATCACAACAGTGAGCCTAGTTAACATATGTCACCATCCACAGTTAAAAAAATTTTTTTCTTATGATGAGAACTTTTAAGATTTACTCTCTTGGCAACTTTCAAATGTGCAGTACAGTATTATTAACTCTAGTAGCCATGCTGTACATTACATCCCAGGACTTATTTATTTTATAACTGTAAGTTGGTACATTTTGACTCCCTTCATCCGTTTTGCCCCTGACCCTCATCCTCACCCTCACCTCAGCCTCTGGCAACCACCAATCCAGAAGAGAAATTTTTGTCTGGCTTGTTCATTGCTGTGTCTCCAGCACCTAAAAGAGTGTCTGTCATTTAGTAAGTGTTCATTAGATATTTGTTGGATGTTCACTCTAGATATTTTTGAATATTGAGAAAAACACAAAGGAGAACATGGCTTAAAAACCACTCATACTTCTATTCAGAAAGAACCAGTAGGTTATATTTGTATCTATTAATGTTGATCCTCAATGCCAATTATAAATCTCAAAGTATTTAGAAGGAAGAGGAATAGGTGAGACATACGTTATCCTTTCTAACTTTACTTTCCTATGGCAAGTTCCTCTAGGTTAGATGATTTCTAGAGAGATTCTGAAGACTTGATAGTCATGTTCATATAGGTGGGAATCAGGTGCTTTTTGTGGAACACCAAAAGACATTAACATTGAATTCTGTAATGTGAGTTAGGAACAAGTTTATTATGAGAAAATATGACTATTCTCTGTTATGCACCATAAAATCACAATCACAAGTCCAAGAATTAAAAAACCCACAAATTAAAGAAAAAAATACAACAAACAATTAAACAACATTTCTGAGCTTTCCATAGGTATTTCTTTACTACTGTTCAATTGTCATCATCTAAACTTACTAACAGGCAAGTGATATTCAACTCCAAAGAAGAGAGGAAAAATTATGGAAGATGAGAAAATATAATTCATTAACTTAATTTTATTTATGAATTGGAAAAGATCACCATTACCAAGTTAAGCAGCAGAACATACCTCTTTCCAGCTCAAATTGATTTCCAAGGGAACTTGTTTGAGAAGCCCTGTTCTAGACAACCTTGCTCCCTTCTAGGCTTATTCTGTATATTGCTGGTGTGTTGCAGAGCAGTGCCTCTCAAACTTTAATGTGCACAAGACTCACGTGGGCATCTTGTTAAAATACACATGTGACTCAGTAGGTCTGGGGTAGGGCTTGGGATTCCACATTTATGACAAGCTCTCAGGTGATGCCAATGCTGCTGGTCTGTGGACCACACTTTGGGTAGAAAAAGTGTACAGAGACGGAACAGGAATCAGCAAAGTCTGAGGATTAAGGAAATAGGATTGGAGTCAAAGAGACCTGTGTTCAAATCCTAGTTCTACCCCTTCCCTTTTGTATGCCCTTGGAGACACTACTCATTATCTATAAGTCTTAGTTCCTCATCTGTAGGAGGGGAATAATAGTACCTTCTTCATAGGGTTATTATGAGCATTTAAAACAACAATGCCGGGACTTCCCGGGTGGGCCAGTGGGTAAGAGTCCACACTCCCAATGCAGGGGGCCTGGGTTCGATCCCTGGTCAGGGAACTAGATCCTGCATGCCTGCCGCAACTAAGAGTCCAGACCCGGTGCAGCCTAAATAAATAAATATTTTAAAAAATCAATGCCAATTATAAATCTCAAAGTATTTAGAAATAAAAAATCTTTTTAAGAAGCAGTATCTGAAAAAAAAAAAAAAAAAAAAGAAGCAGTATCTGACACATGATGTGTTTAATAAATGACAACTGCTTTTATCAATTGTGGTATCATTTTTACAAACCCGATTTCTAGTCCTGACTTGCTACTGTATAGTCTTGGGCAAGTCATTCGCCCCTCGGAGTCTTGGTTTTCTCATCCATCAAATGGGATAATAATTATGACCACCTCATAAGGTTATTATGAGAATTGAAACAGGGAAAAAAGTATTAAAAATGCTTAGTACAGAGGCTTGCACATAGAAAGCATTCAATAAAAGATAACTGAGATGCTGATGATTGCTACAAGCTTACGTTCTTATCCTGGCTCTGTGACTTGCTAAAAGGGAGAATTCTATAATTGTGTTTAATCTCACTGTGTTTTGGGGAGGATGGAATGAGCCATAGGAAGAGAAAGTGCTTTGGAAATGAAATCCTGTAAAAATTTAGGAAAAAGCACGGGAGTCAGAATCTGACCTGAGTTCTGGTCTGAGCTGTGATGCTACTTACTTTGTGATCCTGGGCAAATCACTTAACTTTTTGGAGCCTCAGTTACTTCATCTGTATAGTGAAGCTAATGCCTACCTCACAGGGTTGGGAAGACTAAATGACATAATGTGTAAGGCAGTTAGTAACTCTCCTGGCACATAAGAGTGTTTAATAAATGTTTTCTTTCCTCCCTGTACTAAATACATTCAGGATTATGTATTTTTCCAAGGAAATTATGTATTTCCAAGAACGTTTTGGTTTTGTTTATGAGATTCTCTACATGTAGGTTTATTAACTTGAAGATTAAAGGTCTATAAAACAGAATTGCTAAATGTATTCTATTTAATTATACATCAAGTATCATTCCAATGCTGAATATTTCATCAGTGGCATCCCTGGCTGTTAGGATACAGAGCATGGGAAGGAAAAACAATCAAAAGAAATTTAGTATAACCCCAAACAGAGGTAATCTTTGTTTTACTGCCAAGAAAAAGAACAACTAGAAGAACAAAGTAGAAGAAGAAAGTAGAAGAACAAAGTTTCCAGAAATTTTTTAGAGTAACTGACCCAAAGCTTTCCAGAAGAAGCGCTGAACATTGCTTTGCTACAATTCATTTCTCATCAGTAAGATTGGAAGACTAGTAATGCTTTTCCAAGTCTAAATGTTTTTGATCCTTTTTCCACTATGTTGCCTGGCATTTTGGTGGAACTCATTTTTGGTTAATTTCTTTACCTGCCACAAGACCTTGTAACACACGTTTTTATCTTTCTGGGCTGATCCTGGAAGGAGAAAGATGGATAGCTGAAAACCTATCAACACCCTTTTCTTTGTCTATATTATCTTTTTATTTTTTTAATTTGTTTTTTAATTTTTGTTTATTTATTTTTTGCAGTACGCGGGCCTCTCACTGCTGTGGCCTCTCCCGTTGCGGAGCACAGGCTCCGGACGCGCAGGCTCAGCGGCCATGGCTCACGGGCCCAGCCGCTCCGCAGCACGTGGGATCTTCTCGGACCGGGGCACGAACCCGTGTCCCCTGCATCGGCAGGCGAACTCTCAACCACTGCGCCACCAGGGAAGCCCTATTTATTTTTTAAAGCATTTTTTAAAAATTATTTATTTATTTTTGGCTGCTTTGGGTCTTTGTCACTGTGCGCGGGCTTTCTCTAGTTGCAGCGAGCGGGGCTACTCTTCACTGTGGTGCACGGGCTTCTCAATGCAGTGGCTTCTCTTGTTGCAGAGCATAGGTTCTAAGTGCGTGGCCTTCAGTAGTTGTGGTACACGGGCTCAGTAGTTGTGGCTTGCGGGCTCTAGAGTGCAGGCTCAGTAGTTGTGGCGCACGGACTTAGTTGCTCCGCTGCATGTGGGATCTTCCCGGACCAGGGATGGAGCCCGTGGCCCCTGAATTGGCAGGCAGATTCTTAAACCACTGTGCCATCAGGGAAGTCCCTGTCTATTTTATTTTGGTAGAGGTTTTCTGGAAAATTCTGAAACCTGAGTTCCAAAACATTTTCCAGCTGGCTTAGTATGTATCTATCCACATGTGCCAAACACAATGCCTGACACAGAGTAAGCTCAATATATTTTAGCCAAAAGAAAATATTTCATATCATCCTCCTGCCTATCCCCTTTCTCAGGAATCAAGCTCTGCAAGATGGAGGTTTAATGCAGGTGAGGGTTAGGATTCTGAAGCAAAGGTGGATGGAAGGCATTCTGGTCGTGAGAACATTCCCCGTCCCCAAACTGTAGAGGAGAGAGGGAGCACTACCCAACAAGCTTCACGTGCGAAAAGGGAACCCTCTTACACTGTTGGTGGGAATGTAAATTGATGGAGTATGGAGGTTCCTTAAAAAACTAAAAATAGAATTACCATATGACCCAGCAATCCCACTACTGGGCATATACCCTGAGAAAACCATAATTCAAAAAGAGTCATGTACCACAATGTTCATTGCAGCTCTGTTTACAATAGCCAGGACATGGAAGCAACCTAAGTGTCCATCAACAGATGAATGGATAAAGAAGATGTGGCTCATATATACAATGAAATATTACTCAGCCATAAAAAGGAATGAAACTGAGTTATTTGTAGTGAGGTGGATGGACCTAGAGACTGTCATTCAGAGTGAAGTAAGTCAGAAAGAGAAAAACAAATACCGTATGCTAAAACATATATATGGAATCTAAAAAAAAAAAAAAGGTTCTGAAGAACCTAGGGGCAAGATGGGAATAAAGATGCAGACCTACTAGAGAATGGACACTTCAGGATACAGGGAGGGGGAAGGGTAAGCTGGGACGAGGTGAGAGAGTGGCATGGACATATATACACTACCAAATGTAAAATAGGTAACTAGTGGGAAGCAACCGTATAGCACAGGGAGATCAGCTCTGTGCTTTGTGACCACCTAGAGGGATGGGATAGGGAGGGTGGGAGGGAGGGAGATGCAAGAGGGAAGAGATATGGGGACATATGTATATGTATAACTGATTCACTTTGTTATACAGCAGAAACTAACACACCATTGTAAAGCAATTATACTCCAAGAGAGATGTTAAAAAAAAAAAAAATCTCTAAGTGCCTGGAAAGCAGGCCTTGAACCTAGCTGAGTGACCTTCCTGTGTGTCAGTGTTTAGGGTTCCTGTCATTTTCCTGGAGCTGATTTCAGAAGCACTGATCTAGAACTTTCTCAAAATAGAGCTTAGTGATCCATTAGCAGGTTTCCAGATGACACGAACACACATATCCTGTGCAGGGAGTATGACCGTTTTTTAAGGGTGAGGAGGAATAAAGGAAAAAAAATTGTATTAAATTTAAAATATCATAAAAATAATTCATTTCAAATAAAATTTTCAATAGTCCCATATCTTGGCTTAAAATTTATGATTATTTCTTAGCACTCCCCTCCCATCTTTATCCAGGCTTTATCCAAAATTTTATCATTTCGTTTATATCATCTTTAATTCTTACAGCAACACTGGAAAGATATATATTTCTATCCCTATTTTATAGATGAGGAAATTGAGACTCAGGTTAAGTGACTTGTCTAAGTTCATCCAGCTAGTAACGCAGGTTCATCCAACCCCAAAGCCCTTATTCTAGCTCAACACAACTTTGCCTTCTAATGCTTTCCTTTTATATTAGTTAAAGAAGGCTTTTCGTGTCTCTAAATACTCTTCATATTTCTCTCTGTTAACAGCAGCTTGATATTCCATTACACTGCTGTGCCACTGTTAGTCATTCACTCCCTATCCTTGGGCATTTAGGTTGCTTCAGGTTTTTCACTGTTATAAACATTTTTTGGTGTGTTGTTGCCTGTTTTCTTCTTTTGAATTATTTCCCAGGATAATTCCCAGGAGGGTTTTACTGGGTGAAAGGGTACAGACATTTATATGGCTCTAGCTATATATTACTGAATTGTGCTATGTCATTGTATCTTGAAAGAGAGTACTGTCTTCTTTCACCAGCACCCTGTGAGAGGTTTAAGGCACGCCTGGAAGATCCACCAATGAAAACAGCCCTTTGTCCCTCTATCTGCTTGGATATGCCCCAAGGCCATATGAGACTCCCTGAAAATGATTTATAACACAAGCATGCATGCTCCAGAATAAGATCTCATATGGGATAGTGTGATTCCCGCTTCCCAGGAAAGATTTCCTGGATTAAGTTGTCTTTTTCTCTTTGCAGTCACAAGATCAGCAGACGGTTTTTCAAGCAACTGACATTTCCCTCTTGATTCAGAGAGACTGAAGCTCTCCATTCCTGTGTCGGGAAGAGGTGTGGTAGCTATTAAAAATGAAGCATATGGGCTTCCCTGGTGGTGCAGTGGTTGAGAGTCCGCCTGCCGATGCAGGGGACACGGGTTCGTGCCCCGGTCCGGGAAGATCCCACATGCCGCGGAGCGGCCGACCAGTGAGCCGTGGCCGCTGAGCCTGCGCGTCCGGAGCCTGTGCTCCGCAACGGGAGAGGCCACAGCAGTGAGAGGCCCGTGTACCGCAAAAGAAAAAAATGAAGCATAGACTTCAACTTATGGTTTGCTATTCCGAACTAGGTGCGAAGGGTCAGGATAAATAACAACAAGGAAAGGAAGCCCCAATAGTCAAAGCTGAAAAGGGTTTTAGGAACTGTCAGGAGGAAGTAAAATTGAGGAAAAGTCATACTAGAATAAGAAGCTCTGTTCCAACTGGTGGAAGGTAATTTTGAGCTATATATTAATATCTCTGAATCTTAGTTATCTTACAATGCAAGAGTACCGTTGGATGGTATTGAAAGGTTTAGACTGAAATTATATGACATATAATAGGCACTCAATCCCAAAGTAACAGTGCAGTAGGCATTGTGGGAAAAGTACAGACATTGAAGTCAAAAAAAACTGGTTTGGCTAGCTCTTTCTAGCCAGGTGACATGGGGCAAATTTTTAATCCTCTTTGAGCCTCAGTTTCCTTTACTGTAAAATGGAGATTGATACTTAACTACAAAGTTTGTTTTACAGACTAAGTAGGAGTGTGTTCCAAACATATAGTAAGTGCTTGATAAAAAAGGAGCTATTACTAATTGACAAATCTATCAATAAATGTGATCAACCAAGTCTTCCCCTACATCTGTGGTTCTCAAACTTAGTGAGCATAAGAACCACCTAGGATACTTGTTTCAAGGGCAGATTTTCAAGCTCCACCCCTGGAAATTCTGTTTCCATTAGTTTGGGGTGAGCCCAGGAATCAGCATTTGTAACTAAATTCCACGGTGATTTATGTCGCTGATAGTCCATGAACCATACTTTGAGAAACACTGCTCTATGGTCTCAGGGAATAAAAAGAAAAAAGGGGCTTCCCTGGTGGCGCAGTGGTTGGGAGTCCGCCTGCTGATGCAGGAGACACAGGTTCGTGCCCCGGTCCGCGAAGATCCCACATGCCGCGGAGCGGCTGGGCCCGTGAGCCGTGGCCGCTGAGCCTGCGCGTCCGGAGCCTGTGCTCCGCAACGGGAGAGGCCACAACAGCGAGAGGCCCGCGTACCGCAAAAAAAAAAAAAAGAAAAAAGAAGTTTTTCCCACCACTAACGTGCCATAAAAGTTCTGTAACATGCAGATGTAAAATTAAAGAGATTCAGATATTGAGTGATTCTATATTCAAGATGATTTATATAGTTCTTACCTACTTAAAGGCTTCAGAATCATTCTAAAGTGACATTTGATCCTTTTAACACTCGTGATGTGGATGAATGTGCATAACACTCTTCCTTGGAGTCGTCTTAATCCCTCACAGAGATCGCTCTCTCTCTGGACTGTGGTACTTATCTCCCCCTTGGAGTATTGACAGACATTACCACTTCAATCTTATGTTGTTGTTTTACATTTCCTTTGTGTCTCATTTCCCCAGCTGGACTTTAAGTCCAAAGGCAGGGACCAATGTCTTTTTTTGTTCTCTATCTTCCACAAGCATGTTGTAAAGCCTTTGTAAATGATATTTATTTCATGAATATATTTGAATGAATGGAGATACATCTAACTATAGCCTAATACTCACTGATAAATTCTTTACCACAAGAGTGGCTCAAAATTACAGTTGTGAAAGGACTATTAGGCTATTAGGCTTTTAGCTTTAGAGTCAGACAGAGCAGTGTGTAGCTCTCAGGCCTATGAAAGTGCTATAATCTCTCTGAGCCTGTTTGCTCAGTTGTAGAGTGAATAACCCTTACCTTGCAGATTTGACATGGGGATTAAGAGAGAGTTCACAGGGTTCCTAGCAAAATGCCTAACACGTATGGTTCTCTTTAAACACCTATAGTTCTCTGTGCTTGCTCTTATTATTATATTTAAAAGTACCGCATAGAATAATAGATGGAACTGCCATAGATATTTATCTTCAGATGTAAAATAATAAAAACTGATTCTCTCCGAGCAAAGCAGATACCTTCTCTTCTCTTTTTCTGACTTTTTAAGGTCTAGCATTTTCAGCTTTAAGTAACAGACTGTCCAGAGGTTTGTATGGGTTCCCTATGGAGATGGAGAAGGACACAAAGCAGCCATTTTACCAGTCCCAGGCTCTCACAGAGAGCAGTACAATCAGTATTTAAGTTCATGCTTCACAAACCTCCTCTGTTCATGGCCGTGATGCTTGTGACTTTTCTCCCATTACTGAGAAGCGACCAGCACCCAGAATGAAGAATATGCATCCTACCTGAAATGAGAAGCAGGAACTTCCCCTTTTTTGTATTACAGATAGGAGATTCACCGCTCCAAGGAAAGAGTCAAACTTTGGATCTCCCATGCAAGTCTTAGGAAAGCTGCTAGAAAGATGTGGACAAAAGTGGCGATCTGGGTTCATTTACTCCTTTATAGCGTTGCTAGTTAGGTGTCAGAGAGTCTATGCTATGGAGGAAATAATATATATTATTTCTCGATAAAAATAGTAACTACAGTTTTATACCTGAAGGCAAAAAATTGAAACAAATAGCTAAGAATAAAGTGGATAGTGGTCAAATAAACCATGATACATTCACTTGATAGGATGGTAAACAATCATTTACAATGTTTACCAAGACATATGGAAATATGTCTAAGTAACAGCATATGGAATAACATGGAAAAATATAATAACATATTGGAAAATGCTTCTGAATACACTTTAAGTAAAAAACAGGGTAAAATTTAGTTTAGACTCAAGAGCTTTCTCCAACTCACGAGTGATGCAGAGCCTTCCCAGTCCTGCCTGCCTCTTACAATAGCCAATAAAAAGCCTGTACTTAGGTGGTGGGATTGTGACATCAGCAACAATCCAGCCAATCTCCCTGACGATTATTTGCGTAGTTTACACCTCCTAATCCAACGGAACCCAGTTTCTTTTAGGGAGAGCATTGAGTGGAAGTGGAAATCTCCAAAAGAAAGGGAAGAAAATTACATTAACAAAGGAATACTTGTAATGATGTTGGTATCAAAACACAGTGATCAAAATTATGATAACTGGTTTCTCAAGAGAGTACTTTTACCTTCTAAGCAAAGCACTCTAGTTAGTATGTTAAATCCTAAAATAGCTCTCTGACAACCCATTTGATGTTTAAATTTTTTTAAAGAATTTTTGCAGAATAGGATAATTAATTATCCTTGGATAATCTACAAGACTCTTGCTATTGGAAAAAGAGAAGCCTTTTATTTCTTAGAGTTAATTGATCTTACAAAAGAAAAAAAAATCTACTTTATGCTTACCTGTTGATCTTGGCACCTTATCTTCCACAATTAAAGCTGCATCAGTTTTTCAAGGTAAATGAAGTGGCTGTCGACAAGGATAACAGGATTCCATAACCCTAATCTTTATCCTCCTTGTTTACACACTTATTGGTTTAGCAAATTTGATATTAGCAGGATTGCCCCCTTCCATTAGCCTAACTGGGATTTCCTTTCACAAAAAGCATTAAATTTAGTGGGATAATTCCGCCTTTCTCATGTGGCAGACAGTGGGCTTGGACAAGTTTGTTAATTATTTTTGTTTCATTCAGGTTTACTGAGCACATACCATGTGTCAAGTGTTTTCACAAGCATTGTCTAATTTAATCCTTAAAATAACCATGTGAAGATAGATATTATTAGCCCCTGTTTACAGATGAGAAACCCAAGGATGAGAGAGGTTAAGTGATTTGGTTGCCCAAGAACACACAGGGAGTAACAGAACCAGAATTCTTACATGTATTTTCTAACACCAAGACCAGTGTCCTTCCCACTACACCATGTTATTTAATTATAATTAACCAGTGGTGCCAAAGCAAAATGGAAAATGCTACTCCTACATATTGAATATAATCTCTTGTATTGTAAACCTGTAAATGTTTGTCTTATCTTGAACGTCAAAAGATCGTATGTGCCTATATTTTCCCGAGAAACGTAGAATGATAGAATGATTTAATCCTTTAAACAAAATTTCAGTCAAAGTATTTTCAAGTTCTCTTTATTTTAGGTGCTCAAGAATCGACTATGACTAATGAAAATTTGTCATCAGCTTCAAACTGGTGGTTGCAGGTCACACAGCTCTCTACACAACTTCTCACCCAAACTTCTTTGGCAGTAGCATATTTTTTCTATAATATGACACTCAGTGAAAGTCAGAAATGGGTGAGACACATTTGAACTCCCAAGGATAGAACCACTGGAGTGGAATGTTCAATGTTTTGAAGCTGGATGACATCTCTGTTTAAAACCAGGGAGCTCACTCTGTGCCAGGCAATGTCTAAGTGCTTTACATATATTACCCAACACCCTATAAGGTTGGTATCCCCACTTCTCAAAGAGGAAACTGGGGCTTCAAGAGGTTAGACAACTTGCCTCCAATCACATGGTCAGTGGAGAGCAGAGCCAGGATTTGTCCCCAAGCAGTCTGGCCACAGAGTCTGAGCTCTTAAGCTCTGCACAATGCTGCCTCTCCAAAATGGAATGTAAAGCATTGGCTGATTTCATGAAACCCACCACTTTTTTGTTGACCTGCTAAATATGGCCACAAACAGGAAATCTGTCCATCAGGCTATGGGTACAGGAAAATATTATAAACATCAAATTCAAGGTCAACTTCAACCTAGTATGGAAATGAGACATAATTCAAAATGATTATGGTCTCTGCTCCCTTAAAGCTTCACACCAACTGCCTCCACTTTTTCTTCAGTCAGGTCATGAACATGTGTCCACATGTGCTCACCATTTGCCACCCAGGGTCTGTAGGGCCCCTGCACTTCACTGGGGCGAGTCAGGCAGGGGGCAGTAGACTCTGACATCTTGCACTGAGGTCATCTGCCCCCACTGGTTCTATCTACTCCTGCCACCGACTTCAAAGGCACATTCTGCCTTTCCCTCACCATTGAAAATGCTAAAGGCTTGTGGCCTTGTGTTTCCACATTGTGCCTGATACTGTGTAGTGGAGGTGGGGGTGGTTCTACATTTCCAGCCCATCCTAAATTCCTGTTTTCTAGAAATGGAGCTGCCTTGTTTAGAAAGTAGCTGCTAGACTGAAGTAAATTCTTAACAACTTAGGCTCTTCTAGGACACACATTAAAATGAGTGGGAAAAAGACAGAACAGAGTCAGGAGACTTGCAGACTAGTAGGACTGAAGTGAGGCCAGAATGGTATGATGGGTGTGAAAGAGACTGGGAAACTGTGAAACACTTTAGAGATCACTGTGACTCACTGCCTGAGTGGCCCCTTCACTACAGTCTAGGCCAGTGCTTCTCAAATGTTAGCTTACATCAGAATTACCTGGAGGACTTGTTAAAACAGATTTTGGGGCCCACTATTTTTGATTCAGTAGGTCTGGATGGTGTCCAATAATCTGCATTTCTATCAAGTTTCCAGGTGATGCGATGCTGATGCTGCTGGTCCCAGGACCTTACTTTGAGAACTGTTCGTCTAGGCTGCTGGGTGGACAAAAACCATGGTATCCACAGTTAGCACAGGGTAGGCACTCATATGGGGTTGTTACTATTACTAGGCTGAATATTTTGGTAACCCCAGTATTTGCTCTCTTGTGCCTCCAGATTAGTCGGCGCAGTTTGGCTGAGGTTTATGGGAAAAAGAGATTGCATTCCTTTCCTCTCTTCCATGTCTCAACCTCCTGCCATAAATACCCCTTCTTATTTAAAAGCTGCTTCACAGTTTGCAAAAAACTCTCACATACATTATTGTGTTCAAAAATGAAATACATTCTCATTTCTGAGCATAAAGCTGAGACTCATAAGATAGTTTACCTAAAGTGGGGGGAAGGGAAGGGGCGATGGGGCAGAACACCCGCTTTCTTCTGCTTGCATTCGCAGCTCTGAATGTAGGCATTGGTAGGTGTTTCAGGTCAAGCGTCAGAGGGGATCCGCGTCTTCCTCATTGAAGAGATGTCATAATGTGCAAAGTTAGAGCAAAAAAGCAGCGATGATAAGCATCCCAATTCGTCTCCTCCCCGCCAAATAAAATGAGTGGGTGGGGGGAACCCCGACAGAGTCCTTCCTGGAAGACTCACGCATCTGAGTGAGTTTTAGCAGATCCTCACGCATCTGCTAAAACCGCGTTCCATTGGCCAGCCGCCCCTAGTCTCTACTCCGCAGCCCGCTCTCTGCAATGCTAAAACACAGCAGCCTTGCCCTCCAGACCTCTCCTGGGGGATTGCACGATGCAACCAACCCTAAAAACGTGGCCGCGCGACGCCCCCCTCAGCCCTCCGGGCTTCCCATTGGCCCGTTGCCGTTGTCACTCCCTCCTTGCCTCGCCTTCCCCCTCCCGGGCCGAGGCACTGGGCGGGGTAGGTTGCGCGCTTGCCGCTGGCTCTGGCGGCGGTCGAGGCTTTGCAGCAGGCGGCGCGGAGGGCGGGGAGTGGGTCTAGAGCGCGCGCGCGGGGGAGGGGCGGGGCGCGGCGAGCTGCGGGCTGCGCTGCCGGCCAGTGTGGGGCGGGGGCTCGCGGCAGGGCTGGGGGCCGCAGTCGGCGCCGAGGGCTGCCGACGAGGACCTGCCCGGCCGGCCGCGCCATGCCTGCCGCGCCCAGCAGCCCGGCCCGCCGGGAGGGATGCGCTGTGCCGCCCAGCTCCCCTCCGCCCGGCCCTTGCCCTGAAGCAGAAAGTTTGGGGGCTGGGGGCTATCTCCTCCCGCTCCAATGACTGCCCAAGGACTCCTGCTGCCCAGCCTCGATTGTGATCTGTCTCCGCTCCCCAGGTCGTAATGAACTATTCCAAGCTGTAACCAAGGCTCCCCTCCTCTCCCCTCTCTCACCCTCCTTTAAAAAGGTTTATTTTTTTAATTCAAGAAATTGTGATCCGCCGACTCCCCTCCTCGTTAATCATTTAGACCCCGAGCCTCGTTTCTGAGTGTAAGAGGGGGTGCGGTCTCCCCCAAGAAGGCGCGCTGGAAGGACAGATTCCCCTTGCCGACCCACATACACCATGAAGAGGTGCAAATCGGACGAGCTGCAGCAACAACAGGGTGAGGAGGATGGAGCTGGGCTGGAAGATGCAGCTTGCCACCTGCCGGGCGCGGACCTCCGGCCTGGGGAGGCCACGGGTGCTAACTCCGCTGGCGGGCCAACTTTGGATGCGGGCGCTGCCACGGCGCCCAACCCGGGTCCCCGAAGCAAGCCTCCCGATTTAAAGGTGAGCGCAGACCCTCCCCTTACGAGTCCAGCCGGCGACTTAGCTTTCCCCGCCCCACGCAGAAGTGCTTTAACAGGATAAAAGTGATGGGGAAGCCAGACAAAGGTCAGAGAGAATGAGCAGATGTTGGGCCAGACCCTGTGCTGGACGTCAGGTACCATTTGTGCCTCTTTCTTTCAGCTTATTTCGGGCCTCTGTGTTTGTTCCTCATTATTCAGCAGACGTTCTAGTGACTTACGCATCCGAGATTGTTTGAATAATGTGTGTGAAGTGCTATTCGCAGACAAAGGGCTGGAGAAATCCAAGATGCTAACTAAAAAGTTGACATCACTTTCCCTCCTGTAAAATGGCAGGGGAAGACAATGACAGCGTGGGAGCCCAAGCAAAAGACCGTTAGTTTCCTTTGCTGAATTGGTTTCCTCCTTTGGGGACCTTCCTGGAGTGAAGCTCAGTTTGTCCATCTGTGAAAGGGGAGTGTGGGTTTCTTGCCGTTAGGTGGAGCCAGAGGTTAAGCTAGTGCTTGGAGATCCCTGCCCGCTTGCTAAACCAACCCCAGCGTGGAGAACTGACAGGTGGCCGCTTAGTGCTTAGGCTGGCTTGGGGCCTCGGTTCAAGTTGCACACACGCAGAGCCGGCATTTAGAACCAGGATCCGAAAGAGGAGATTGCATGCAGCTGGGAGTCCTTTATTTTCCAGCCTGAGGTTGCCGAGACAATTATTGAGCTGTATTGGATGTCTCTATATTAATTAAAACAGCAGCTGTGATAAATAATGCACCTTTGCTGGAGCTGCCACAGGGACTGCAGGCTCAGGCTTCTCAAGCCAGCTCACCACAGTGGTGAGAGAGATGTCAGCCCAAGGAAGGAACTTAGATGCATCGGAGATTGATGCCTGGGGTCATTTTCTCCAGAGAGGGTGCAAGGTCTTAGCTAGGGGAGCAAAAGGACTCCGTCCGTTATGTTAAATAAAGCCTGTATCCTATGGCAGCAGCCACTAAGGAGCTCACCAGAATAAACCAATGACATTCCTCGTTTGGCCTGAGCGGCACAGAGTCAGGAAGTTTAGAGCGCAGGTGAGTGTGCTCTTACCTGTGTGTTACCTGTCTGTGTTTCTTGGGGAGGGGTGAGAACGTAACTGCTACCTCCATGTATGTACTTTAAAAATTTGTGGTAGTTATTGGAATGTGACCTCTGGTTTTGCTGCTGTCCTTTTCAGAGTTTTGGGGCTAGCCTTATGTCTAAGATGAGCTCCACTGGGTAGGCTGTGCGCAGGAAGTCCTTGGTACCTGGCACACCTCTCACTTCTGAGCCCACCCTGTGTGGTCAGGAGGTGTGGTTCCTGTTTTAACTGAGATGGTGAAGGAAAAGAGCTGCTCTTAATGCTGATGTGGGGAGGGGGCCAGCCTTCTGCTGCAGACTTCATCTTCATTCTGTGCCGATGCAGATGGGTCTGGCCAGCAAACCCTGATTCCTTGACCAGGTGGGATTCTCATGCTGAGTCCACGAGCAGCAGCCTTGGAAACTCCCCGACTCTTCAGCTCAGGCAGCACTGGAAACGGCCAGCTCCATTCATTCCCCCAGCTGCCTTCGTGAGGGAAGGTGGACTGGTTGTGGTATGGGGCTGCAGTGTCTTTGTCTCTGTAGATAAAGCTGCTTAAAGAAGCTCGTTCATCTCCACCCTCTTATACTCCCTCTCTTTTTCTCTCTTTTTTTTTTTTTTGTGACACTCTCATTCTGGTTGGGGCAGACATAGCAACAACTCTACATTTGATGTTAAATGCTGACTTTCCCCGAACCAAAATTGTGATCAGGTGTGAGAAAAGATGTTGTCCTTCCAAGTTATCCTCCACCCCCACCAGAAAGCGTATCACCGAGGTGACCACTGCCATGTGGACCCAGGCTGGCAGCCCAGAGAAAACCTAGCTGCTGCCTGCTCAGTGGGAGCACAGGGAGACAATCAGGGCCTTTTCCTGTTTATCTCTGTCTGCTTTATCACGTGTTTACAGCGTAGGGACTTCAGAACCAGGCATGAACTTGGGGGCTGTCGCAATTTGATTTGCTCTGTGATCTCAGGCACATCACTCAACTTTTCTGAGCCTTTTTTCTGGGGGAAAGGGACCAGGAATATTGAAGTGTGTCCAAACTCGTTTACCAGTGCTGGCACAGTTTTCCAATGATGGAAAAATTCCATCTTCGGCTCTAGCACTGGGTAGAAGCTAACTTGTTTTAGATTTGATGGTGGTACCAAAACGGGGTAAGTTTGATTTTTAACACCCCCCCTGTCTCATACCTGTGTTTGGCCTGGAGCAACCAGCAGTTCTGGCTTGCTTTTGTTTTCATTTTAAACTTTGGAGATAGGAACTTTTGGTCCCTTAAGTCCCACTTCTGTTTTCTTGTGACAGCTCCAGGCATTGTGATGGATTAGGTGCAATGGAGGAAATCATCTTGAGAAAGGGGGAAAAAAAAAAAAAGGCTTTGTGTGAAGCACCTCCGAGGAAGTTGTGCAGAGGGAGAGGAGAGAATTTTGGTCTGAATGTGCGCTAGCTAGTGGCAGCCAGAGCTTTCAGGGACTCCCGTGGTCTCCCTCCATGGTCCTTCAGTGTTGTGGAGAACCGCACTGTAGATTTCTCCTATGGTGGCCCGGGATCTGTGATTATGGGGTGGGGAGGACCAGTGAAAAGAAGGAAAAATAATTAAGCAGCAATCTTAAAGGAGCACTCATAAAACTGTAACTGTATGCAGGTACTTTGGGGGCCTTCTCAGCTACTCCACACATTTGATGTGACCTTCAGGGGTGATCTCAGCAGACGCTCCTGCAACAGGAGCCCAACAATTCGGAGTCACATCCCCTGCCCGCTGTGGCTTGGATTCCTGTTGAACCACTTGAGTTCATGTCTTGATTCATTTGTGATCATTATCCAGTCCTTTGCTGCTGCCAGGTTCCTTGCTAGTTGGGAGGAGATGCTAGATTGCTGGTCACAGAGAGTGTCGGCTGACCAAAAGTACACCAAGATTTTCCGGCAAGTAAATGCAGTACCAGTGAGAGTGGGAGTGGGAGGGGCTCAGGGAAAAACTGCAGAAAGGGACACGAAGCACACGTTCCTGTTAAAAATACAGCATGTGGTAGATGTTGCTGAGGCCTGGGATGAGTGGCTCAGCACGAGAGTCAGCTGGCTCTGTCCTGATGCCTCTTAGAATCCCGAGGGCAGGGGAGGAAATCGCAGACCTCTCCATCTCTCCCCAGCCTTTCCTGAAAGGAAGGCTCTGGGTTTGCTGGCTGGAGGCCTTCCCCTAGACTTCCCCTGAGGTTCTCTTTCCCCTCACAAAAGCCCCTGCAAACAATTTCTCCAGGGATTTCTGAACCATACTAATATTTTTTCCTGGAAGAAGGGGGTGCTCTGAGTTGCACCATTCCAATCCTGGTTCGAAGTGCTTTTTATTTTTAATTTTTATGTATTTATTTTTGGCTGTGTTGGGTCTTTTTGCTGCACGCGGGCTTTCTCCAGTTGTGGTGAGCGGGGGCTACTCTTCGTTGCGGTGCGCGGGCTTCTCATTGAGGTGGCTCCTCTTGTTGCAGAGCACGGGCTCTAGTCACGTGGGCTTCAGTAGTTGTGGCACACAGGCTCAGTAGTTGTGGCTCTGGGGCTCTAGAGCGCAGGCTCAGTAGTTGTGGCGCACGGGCTTAGTTGCTCCGCGGCACGTGGGATCTTCCCGGACCAGGGCTCGAACCTGTGTTACCTGCATTGGCAGGCGGATTCTTAACTACTGCACCACCCAGGGAAGCCCCTTGAAGTGCTTTTGACTCAGGACTCATTTGGGTTCTTTCATCCACACCATTCACTGGTCTTCCTGTCTGCTCAGAGTGAAGAGCGATTAGAAACCAAAGAGCTGAGGGAAAGTCGCAACTGAATCCTATATGATTCTCCTTGCTGGCTCGCAGCCTGTGCTGCTCACAGATGCGTCACCTGCGCCTGATGCCCCTTGTTTGTTCAGCGGTCCAATAGAGAGCCTGCCGGCAAGGGGTTCATGGGTTAACAGATACTGATGCCTTCAGCGGGGAAGGCATGTTTTAAATTGTAAAACACGACATCCATATAAAAGTGTCTGAAAACATATGTACCCCTTAAATAACAACAGCAAAACAGACACCCCGTCTACCTACCACCCAAATTAAGAGAGAGAACATTGACATTCCCAAGAAGCCTCTGCTTATTTTTATCTTCTTTTATTTATTTATTTTTAAGGCCCAGGGTTTTAGTAAAATTAATGGGCCTCAGCTTCTCCACTTTTTCAATGGAGAAGACAGGCGACTTCATGGGAATGCGGGCGGGATGGAGGGTTGTGTGTGCTCTGGGACCCTGAGGAAGGGTTCTGCTGGTAGGGCAGGGCTCTATGTGGTCTTGCTGCATCATGAGGCCCCCAGCTCTCCTTCAGAAGTGATATGTTCAGGTGTGAAGATTCCCACAGCCTCAGGTGGGAGCAGGACCCCTGGGAGAGGTTTCATCAGGGGAGGTAGGATTGCGGTAGACCTAAGCACAAGGAAATGGGAAATCAGTCCTTTGGCAGCAGGCACTGCCTCTGCCTCCAGGCAAACAGGGTAAAGCACTTGCAAGAAAGTCATCCGTTGAAGCACATGTAAGTTTGAGGGTGCTTCGAGCATCACTGATGGAATCAGAAACATATGGGGTTCTTCAGAAGAGGTGCACTTAGAGCAAGTTGTAAAGGGTGGAGACGTTAATTACCAAAGAAGAGGAGAGCACTTTCTAAGTGGGGGAAGTGAAAGGGCACGTGCCAGGTCCCTTGTGAAGTCAGTGCCCTTTTTTGACTGGACAGCAGTTCCCCAGCCCTGTAAATAGTCAGGGACAGTGGAGGGTGGTGAAGAATGCAGAGGGTGCCTGTTTTTGTCCCACCTGGACCTAATGTGAGGCGGGCAGAGGGTCCTAAGGCCTGGGGTTGTCCCTCTCCTACCCCCTCTGCCATCAGGAATTTTCAGAGCAGCGCTGGATATGGGCTTGGGAGGAGGAATTGGTGGCCGACGGGAAAGCATGTGGTGAACGAAGCTGTCTGTTCTCCTGCCACATGTTGGGTTCTAGATGAATTCCCAGCTGCCCTTGTTCCAGTGGGAACTGTCGTGCAGCCTTGGCATTTACAGAATGTGCTGCTTTTCGTGTATTTAATTGTCTTAACTGCCAATCCCATTAACAAGAATCTCTCCGTCAACAGGAATTGAAACATTTGATAGGACCTGAATTTGGGGTTGAAGTTTTAAAAAAGTGTGGGTGTCAGGAGCTGGGGGAAAAATATCTCAGGTGGCTTCTCAGTGGTGGTCTTGGAGGCCAACTCAAAATTCATGCCTATTTTCATCTCTCCTCTAAGAAAGACATCTCGCTTTGAAATGCTCATGGATGAGGAGGGTGCATTCTTAGAATGAGGCCATACTAGACAGGGTCCACCTTTATCAGCCAAACACTTAAGCCTCTCTGCATGTTGAAAAGTTAAAACAAAACTGTTGAGGGATTGCAGTTATGTTTTGTGATTGTGTGAGAAAGACAATATTTGACTTTTCAAACCAAATGGCTAAAAGCTTCCTTATTCCAGCCAAGCTGGCTGAATGATGTCCACCTGGAAAACAAAGCTGGCTGTGAGAACATTAAGCCTTGACCTAAGCCATTTGTGAGGACAGTAAACACATTCAGGCTCCTGGGTCTGTGTTCATCTTTTTTTTTTTTTTTTTTTTTTTTGCGGTACGCGGGCCTCTCACTGTTGTGGCCTCTCCCGTTGCGGAGCACAGGCTCCGGACGCGCAGGCTCAGCGGCCATGGCTCACTGGCCCAGCCGCTCCGCGGCATGTGGGATCTTCCCGGACCGGGGCACGGACCCGTGTGCCCTGCATCAGCAGGCGGACTCTCAACCACTGCGCCACCAGGGAAGCCCTGTGTTCATCTTTTTCCAGGCAATTACTAAGATGATAGACTGAGACGAGGTTTTAACTGCAGCAGGAGGGATCTGGGTTACACACAAAAAACTGTGTGAATGAGCATTTTAAATCTTTG
Organism: Stenella coeruleoalba; assembly: GCF_951394435.1. NCBI lineage: Eukaryota > Metazoa > Chordata > Mammalia > Artiodactyla > Delphinidae > Stenella > Stenella coeruleoalba. The sequence continues at coordinate 161,269,868 of NC_137169.1, forward strand.
GAAAAGATAGTTGTCTAAGGATTAAATCGCCTTTTTAAGATGGTCTTGTAGATGCACACAGTTTCCACTCAGAAAATAATTAAGTAGCAATGGCCATGTTTGTGTTAAGGTCTCTCCCCCTACTATTGGGGGCACAAAGATAATAGATGTTATAGCTCCTGCCCTCCATTTGCTCATGGAGGATTCCATCCAGAAGCAGGTGAAAAGTTGGATAACAGTTTGACAGAGCCGTGTCACAAGGCAGAACATGATTAATTGCGAGATGTGTGGTGCAGATGACGAGTTCAGAGCAGGAGTTCAGAGCAGGGTGGTGAGGTCACTTTAGACCAGCATGGTCAGACAGGGCTGTATGGGACGGGAGGCAGTGAACGGGGTGTAGGATAAGAGGCAGAGAGAGGGCACACCGCGAAGATACCTTTAATCAGAATCTTTTAGGACTTCCCTGGCGGTCCAGTGGTTAAGACTTCACCTTCCAGTGAGGTGGGTGTGGGTTCAATTCCTGGTTGGGGAGCTAAGATTCCCACATGCCTCGCGGCCAAAAAACCAAAACATAAAACGAAGCAAGGGCTTCCCTGGTGGTGCAGTGGTTGAGAGTCCGCCTGCCGATGCAGGGGACACGGGTCCGTGCCCTGGTCCGGGAAGATCCCACATGCCGCGGAGCGGCTGGGCCCGTGAGCCATGGCCGCTGAGCCTGCGCGTCCGGAGCCTGTGCTCTGCAACGGGAGAGCCCACAGCAGTGAGAGGCCCGCGTACCGCAAAAAAAAACAAAAAAAAACGGAAGCAATACTGTAACAAATTCAATAAAGATTTAAAAAATGGTCCACATCAAAAAAAAATCTTTTATGCTGATAAAAGTTGAGCCGATTCTGCCTTAAGATCTGCTGCATGAGGTCACCTTGCCTGACTTGCACTGGCTCAGGCAGAATTCTCTGAGCCTAAAGGAATGAGGAATTAAAATAAAATTGAGAATGGGGAAATCACTTGCCCCTGAGTTGAGATCTGTTTGTTTCATGTCAGCTGGGATGCTGGGGAAGAAAAAAATGCTTCCAAAAATCTTTCATCACTGTGTTTCTAAGAGAAACAGTTGCAGCCGCTCACTCTTCATCATTGTGGCCATCAGCGCCAAACCTGGGGTGGCAGTTCCTCTCCTGCTCCAACCCCAGGCTCCCCACCCAAGGCCTCCTAAGGGCAATTGAAGACTTCTGCAATCCACTTTGTATCTCCAGAGTAGGACTCTGTGGGTTTTTTTTACAGCGATTAGCTCTCTAATGCTGGCCCTGTTTCCATAGAGACCCTATAAATAGAGGAACGTTGGCGACCTAGGCTTGCTAAGGCTCACGGTAACCCAATCACCCCCTGAACCCTCCCAGCCGGACCTGTGGTGGGGCAGAGGGAGTTTCAAACCCAGGCAGGAGGAGGGGATGTGCAGTCAGCGCTGCGGTCAGCTGCCAGGTGGGATAATTAACTCTAGGTTAGTGTCACTTTTAAAGATCCTTTCAGCTCTAATGGGAGTTGTTAAGAATACAGGGACTTGGAGGAATTAGAAGCTGCTTCTGGCTATTTTAAACCAGATGGTGCCAAAGTCACTGCACCCCGAAGCATTTTACTTTTGACCTCATGCAGCTGTGTTTGCAGCTTTTGGAGCAGACTTCCCCTTTGGGGGACCCACACCCAGGGAGGAAAGGGGATGAAGCCTAACTGTTCAGAGACCACAGCCTTCTCAGGAAGGATCTTTCGGAAACCATCTAGCCTACGCTTTCTTCCTGAGACGATGCTAGCACTCCAAGGAGATGGCGTCCTTTCTGCCCTTTAAGATAGTTCAGGGAAAGACAGCAAGCTTCTGTCATTTACCTGCCCAGGTACAGGCACCTGGCCTCAGGATGCTCTCCATTCTGCCTTGCTTCTGGCCTCTGGGCAGTTCTGGGACAGCCCTTGCTTGTTCTCATGGATCAGGAGAGCTGTTTGTGTCTCATCTCTAGCTCTGAAACGTCTCAGTTCTCTTTTCCTAATAAATACATGGCTTCATTTGGCCACCAAAATGGTTTCTGGCAGCTGGGGAAAAGCAATAGTCAATGTGGAGAAGCAAGTGACATTTAGTAGCTGGAACCTGTTAGTCAGAGCAGGTGGTGCTTTCTGCCGCGTTGGTGGCTGAGTTCCCTCAAGCTAGTCACCATGGTTTTCCTCATTTCCAAAACTTGTGGCTGGTTATGTGTATGTGCTGGTTTCTTTTTCTTTCTTTCTTTCTTTTTTTTTTTTTTGAACACTTACTCACCGCGTTATGTCAAAACTCCTTAACTCTCTCCTCCCTGACACCCACATGCAGAAACAGCCCAGCCCATGTCTTATAAGTGAGGAAAAACCCCTGCATTTGGTGCCATCTCTCTCCCCCCATTATTCTTTGTCTTCTTTTTTGTTCTTTTCCCTCATCTCTACCATAGACTTTAGCAGACTCCTCAGCGCTGCTGGGGCAAAGGTCCTGGGGTCACCCTGGCTTTCCTTTACCTGCAGAACAGATGGGAAGGTGGGAAAGGAAAACCCACACTGGTTACAGGTCTTGCCCCAGTCCTACAATGTGGCACGGGAAGATTCACCGCTGCAGTTCAGGGGGCGGAACCCCCCATGGCCCAAGCATGTTTGTTTTGTTTTGATCCTGCCTGTGATGCTGTTCTGGGACACATGTAAATACTGTATCTGCTTTAGTCTCGGAATCAGTGTGTGAGCCAGTGAAGGTAGCTTAGACTAGAAGTTGGAGATTCTTCCGTGTGACTGGGATGAGCCCCTTAACTGTGCTGTGCTGCAGTTTCTTCATCTGCAAAATGAAGACACTGATGCTCTGTGACATCCTGCCTCCTGGGCTTAGGCTAGCGTCAGGTTAGAGTGACAGCACACATTGGAAAGCACTTTGAAAAATGCTGTTGTATGATAGTAAAAGTCATTTGACCAAGGATTTTAGGATTCAAAGCAGTATAGCAGACAGTGGTGGCTGCTGTCCCCAGCGCCTGCCCCCTTCTCCTGGGGCTCAGAGAGAGGAAATGCCTTGGGACTCCGGTGCCGTCTTTTGAAGGGAACCCTGTATCTGAGTGGATGTGGAAGAGGGGCCTCAGTGTTGGAGAAGCTAGGCTAGGAGTGGTGGGGAGAGGAGAAAGAGGCTTGGAATAGAATATGCTAGAAAGACAATTTGGAATATGTAATGTGACCATTTAGCAGAAGTTGCTGGGCAAATGCCAGAGCCAGCTGGCCCCATCTACAGTGCCTGCAGGATGGTCTGCTATCAGCTTGGGCCCAACGAGGAGGAGGGTGTCCTGGCCTGTCCCTGGTCCAGAGGCGGCAGGATCCGGCCATTTCCGAGTCCGGCGGAGTGCACGGCTCAGTCCGGCCTGCCTTGGACGGGGTGGTTTTACCCTGAGCAGACTCTGCCTCAGGCTGGCCCCGAGGAGATGGTAGCTCCCGTCGGGAGACCTGGCACTGTGAAACCTAGCATCTGCGGGGCTGCCCCGGGATTAACTTCTTGAGAAGGAGTAATGGTCACCTTAATTTCCTCACCTAAAAATGGAAATGTTGCTGCTGTTGCCTTTATTAGTTTCTGGGAAAATCAAGTGAGAGAATGCAGGAGAAAGAGCATATTGAAAACTGTAAACCGTTAGTTCACGGTGAGCTGTGATGATATAACTTATCTGGCCTGTAAAATGGGTTGTACAAGGGCCCCACCTACTTTGAGGATTGTGGGGCTACTCAAACGAGGTGAAAACGGAAAATCCTGCACTTTGACGTAATCCGCAATAGTGTGCATTGTTACTGACATCAGATGTAAGTGCAGCTTACATCGTAACAGTAGTGTCTGCACAAACCACGCTGAGGTGTAAAGTTAACAGTGAGAGTGGGGTCAGCTAATTCAGAAGAGCTGAGGATGGTTTTCTCCTTGGCGTCTGCATGGTTCAAGTTTTCTGCTCTGTAAGTTTGTTTCTAGAAAAAAAAGAAAAGCCAGTACTTGTAATTCTTTGCAAGGTTTCGTAGATGACCGAGGCTGCCTCCTGAGGTGATGAGTTGTTCCTTACAGATGAAGACATTGAACCCCATGTGGCTGGGTTCTGAGCTTCCCTCTCAGGAGTTACAGAGTGGGCGTTCTCACCTGGTCCTCAGAGTCCCACCCCTCCTCCTGTTGGCTCTGAGGCTTTCTGCCGAGGGTTCGGCTCCACCACATGAGCCGACCCCCTGACAGAAGCAGCTGTCTGGAGTTATCCCACACGCTGCCTCACCCTGGCCGGGTGGTTGGGCCGCCTCTCACTGAGCAGTGCTGCCTGGGGAGCAGGTGGAACATCTCAGCGGCAGAGCTAAGAGGGAAGGCTGGGGCCAGTGCAGCACTGGGCTCCAGAGCCCCTTTGGTTTGTTCCAGTCTGAGTGGAAAGACACTAAGACTATATTCTGATTGTCTTCTAAAGAAGTGGTCACGTTACCGACCGCACTACAAGGTATGCCCATTGAGGTAGTTTATTTACTTTTTTAACATTTACCAGTTTATTATACAGGATACAGATGAACAGCCAGAGGAAGAGGCACATACGGTGAGGTTTGGAAGGTCTTGAGTACAGGAGTTTCTCGGGCCCTTGGACTGCGATGTGTCACCCTCCTGGCATGTGGAAGTATTCACCAACTCAGAAGCTTCAGTAAAATTTATTTTACGGCTATGTCAGGAATGAGATTGGCTATAAATAAGAGGAAATTATTCTAGAGTTGTACAGATAAAGATAGACTTGTTTATTTCATGAACCAAGAATCCCAGCGTAGTCATTCACAGCTGGGTTGGTGATTCCATAAGACCTTCAAGTTCCCAGGCCTGTTGTTGGGGACTTTACCATCTGTGTGTAGGTCTTCATCGTCGTGCCAGTTACTTGCAGTTGCAAGACGGCTGCTGCATCTCCAGGCATTGCCTCCACGTTCCAGATGGGAAAAGTAAAAAGGGCTAGTACCTTTATTAGGTAAGCAAAAGTTTCCCCAGAAACGCTCACCTTGCTTTTCATTGGCCCAAACTATGTCACGTGTCTACTCGTAGCTGCAAGGGGGTCTGATGAAGCAAGAATTTTTAGCATGGCACAATAAGGCCATGCAATTTGGTAAGAAAGAAAGGAGAATAGTTATTGGTAGGTCATTAGCAATATCTGCTACAATTGTATAACCTGATTGTATGACCCTGATTTTCCCAGTGAGTGTTGCAATGAGGCGTCTTTGGAAATGGATGCTTGGTGGGCCAAAAGAGCATCTGGAGGAAGGACCTAATTGGAAGGAGAAAGGGACTAGGGGATGGAGGGAGAATCAGTCCAGAGGGATAAGCCTCATGAGCCAAGTGCTGCCCGCATGTGCCACTGAGCCCCAGACTATAGGCACAGGATATCATGACCAGTAATCCTGAACCGTGTGTGGATTTGGAATGTCCTGTGGGAAGCCATACAGGTACATTTCTTTGTGAATGAGAGGAATTGGTCTGGGTTGCCACCTTTCTGCAAGGTGACCTTTAAGGCATGACAGGACATTCATGGGGATCTTCCAGATTCACATGGCTGTAGGAGCTACACTCATATCCCAGGAAGGGACCCCTCACCTCTGCCCGCAACCGACTAGGCGTTCGAGAGCTTTCCACTCACCAGATTCTTCATCTTTCCTCCTTAAGAAAATCCAGCAGCTCTCAGAGGGCTCCATGTTTGGCCACGGCTTCAAGCACCTGTTCCACGGCCGCCGCCGGTCACGGGAGAGGGAACACCCGACGTCTCAGGATTCCCAGCAGCAGCATCAGCAGGGCATGTCCGACCATGACTCCCCGGACGAGAAGGAGCGCTCCCCGGAGATGCACCGCGTCTCCTATGCCATGTCCCTGCACGACCTGCCCGCCAGGCCCACTGCCTTCAACCGCGTGCTGCAGCAGATCCGCTCCCGGCCCTCCATCAAGCGGGGTGCTAGCCTGCACAGCAGCAGTGGGGGTGGCGGCAGCGGGGGCAGTAGCCGGCGCACCAAGAGCAGCTCCCTGGAGCCTCAGCGTGGCAGCCCCCACCTGCTGCGCAAGGCCCCCCAGGACAGCAGCCTGGCCGCCATCCTGCACCAGCACCAGTGCCGCCCCCGGTCTTCTTCCACCACTGACACGTCCCTGCTGCTGGCTGATGGTGGCAACCTCTTGGCCGAGGAGGCCGAGGGTCTCAGCGACAAGGTGAGGCGGGGCAAGAGGAGGGCCTTCCGGGTCGGGGCTACTCAGAGGCAGGAGCCACCTGCGCAGGGGCCTCTGGTCTTGAGGACCTGAGCTGGGGCCTGGCCTGGTGGGTGTGGACACACTGCCATCTGCAGAGCTGTGTGTCTCATTGAAGGAGCCAGAGATAGGACAAGCCAAAAGCAAGAGATGATCCCCAAAAGGCTGATTTTTGTTTGTTTGGGGATTTGTTTTTGAAAATTATCTTTTGCTCAGGCTGATAGTAATTTTGGTTTGTTTTCCTTAAACATGCTCTCAAGAGGTAATACATGCAGTGGTTGAGAGCACAGTCTAGCATCAACCCTGGCTCTGCCACTTACTGCCTGAGTCACTTAATTTTTTTGTACTTCAGTTTTCCCAGTTGGAGATGGGGATAATAATAGTAGAATTGCTCTAGGATTAAATGGGTTCATATATGTCAAATACTTGGAATGGAGCCTGGCGCAGTATGGTTTTTAATATTGTTACCAACCAAAGAAGTTAGAGGAGGAATCCATGAAGGGCTGTTTGGTAAGAAGAAAGTCTAGTTTGGTACTTTCTGAATCTCTATATTCATTCTTTTATTCATATAATAAGTATTGATATTTCTTGCCTACTTGTTATGTGCTATAAGAACGAATAAGCCGGAGGTACTGTTCTCACTGAATAGAGGGGAGACAGACTGGTGAATGGACAAGATAGGGTGATGAGGCTGTGTTGAGGATACGGGAGCTTGTTGGAAAAGACCTTCTAGAGGAAGCTATCGAGCTGAATCTTGAAGAAGGAGTATAATTTAGCCAGAGAATTGGGAGGAAGGGTGGGGGGAGGAACGGTGTAGTGTGTACAAAGGCAAGCGAGCTGATGCCAGGGACTACCCGGGGTTCATTGTCGTTGGAGCGTTCAGCACTTTTGGGGGCTGGCAGGTAGGTAGAGGTTAGGTCACAAAAGGCCTTGCCATGTTGAGTCTGGGGTAGTGTGAAGTTATCAAAGGGTGTTAGGCAGGAAAATGGCAGGAGGAGGTCCCTTTGGGTCTTAGTGTACACAGTAGGTTAGGAAGGGGGACAGGAATGGAGTCAAATAAACCGTTATTGGAGCTATTGCCGGAGTCTAGGCTTCAGCAGTGAGGATGGAAAGTCAGAGATAAATTCAGAAGACCTTTGGCAGTTCTCATCGATAGTATAGGCGAGAAAGTGGACATGGAAGACGAAGGAAGAGTAGAGGAGGACTCTAGTTTCCTGGCTTAGCAGCTTTAGGAATGGGGCATTCTTTAGTTGAGGAAACACAGAAGGAGCATGTTTTGGGAGCCAAGTGATGCATTCACTTTTGGACACGTTGAGTTGTAGGTGCCTTTGGGAGCTGTCCATCTAAAGAGCACCACCTGGCAGTGCCTTGGGGGAGAGGTCTGGGCTGGGGCGAGCACCCTGGGAGCCAGTACTGAGCTTGAAATCCTGGGTGCGATGAGACGGTCGAAGGACATGTGTCGAGGGGGCTGAGACCAAGGACAGAGACGACGTATAAGGGACAGAGTAGCCAGGTCTGCAGGAGTGAACCTGGAGAGAAATGATGCCGAAGTATAAGGAGAAAGGAGTTTAAAGAGGGAGGAAGTAAGTATTCAACAGAGTGAAATGTAGCAGGAGTGACAGGTCAGATCTGGATTGGGAAATGTACGTAGATAGTATCAAGCAGTGGGGGTCATTGATAACTGTGGCAAGTAACTAGTTTTAGTAGATTGAGGAGATGGCGGAAGTGGAGGGTCAGCTCTTCCGGGGAGGAGAAAGGAGGCCAATATTCGTTGAGGCAGTCTGGTTTTTGTTAGTTTTTAAAAGATGCGCAGGGAGGGCTACAGATCACTAGTAGGCCAGGAAAAGGGCTTTTGACTTTTTTCTCTAGTGAGATGAGAAGTCATTAGGTTTTGTACAGATGAGTGACACCCTTGAAGAAGACCGCTCGGGCTGCTGTTTGGAGACAAGGCTATGAGCCACAGCGTGAGCAGGGAGTCTGGCTAGAAGCTGCTGGAAGCCTCCAGGGGTGAGGTGGCAGTGGTTTGCTGCAGGGTGAGAGTGGGGGAAGTGGCTGGATTCTGGATTTGCTTCAGAGATCAAGCTACAAAGGTTCCTGATGGATGTGGGGCACAACAGAAGGGGAGCGGGCAGCGATGGCTCACAGGTTTTTGGCCTGTCAGCTGGAAAGAAGGAATTGCCGTTAACTGAGTTGGGGAAGACAGCACATGGACCAGATATCTGGAGGGGCTGTGGGGCAGCAATAAGAGCTAGTCTTTGGACACGTTACGTTTGAGTTGGTTGTTGAACATCCACACGGGGAGGCCAAATAAGCAGTCAGATGTTGGAGTCTGGAGTCTTGGGAAGAAACCCAGGCTGGAGGCAGACACTTGGGGGTTGTCAGCATGTAGAGAGTATTTAAAACGATGGCACTGGACCATCTGCAAGCTTAGTTTTAACTACAGAGAAGTCTGTGCCAAGAGTGAGATCTGGATGTGTCGGCTAAAAGGGAAACGTGGCCTTGTGGAGGGAAGGGAGACCCAGAGGGACCCACAGGGTGAGCCAGTTGTTCAGCCCTTAATGAGCAAGTTTTTTTTTTTTTTGGCCGCATAGCCTGGCTTGTGGGGTGTTAGTTCCTCGACCAGGGATTGAATCCGGGCCACGGCAGTGAAAGGTGCCGAGCCCTAACCACTGGACTGCAGGGGATTCTCAGTGAGCAAGTATTTTGTTTGCAGCAGCTGCCACGCCCACCTCTCACTGCTGAGTCAGCGGATACATTTTTAAAGTCAAATTTGTACAGTCCTGTCAAGCCAGGGTCTCTGGTCCTAGAGCTGTTTAGCGAGGAGGGAGAACGGGAACCTTGTAGTCCTGAGGCTGTGCGAGCGGGTGCGGGGTGGGCACTTTCGGAGGCTGGTGAGGGGTTGTTGATGTTTGCTGACTGGGAATGCAGGGGGGAGGGGGTGGGGAGCCCATCAGCTGGGGAGCTTCTCTGCAGGCTCCCGTTTGGTCTTTACGCCGCCCCCACGGTATCCAGGAGGTGACAGTGGCAGGGTTCTGTTCTTGTTGCTGGTGGAAGACAGGCCAGGAGACTTGGGTGAGCACACTGGGGGAAGGGTCCCTGGGTTCAGGCTGGGAATGGGGAAAATGGTTATTCCTATGACTGTTTTATATCCTTATTGAGAAATTTCATCTTTCCGAAGCTTTGTCATACATATACTCCCTGGTTACTCCTCATAACATCCCTGTGAAGTTGTCAGAGCAGGTACTGTTATCTCCATGTTACACATGAGCAGACTGAGGCCTATAGGAATCAGGAAGCTGCTTGCCTAAGGGCACCCAGCCAGTTCATGGCAGAGAGGAGACGAGACCCCATGTTTCTAGCATGTCCACAAGACCAGACTGAGATCTGAAGTCACTAAAACCGCCAGGGACCATTTTGTGCAATTTCCATCATGAGCGGGTTGCCTCAGCCCAAGGACGGTGGCTTTATCTCTTGGTTGCAATTTCCCCTTCAGTTATACATCCTTTCTGATCTGGCGCTGTCCCCCCAGGGATGGCCGTGGCCCTGGGGGATGCTGAGAAGAGGGGGTGCCTCCATGTCCTGAGGAAGGGGGTCTTCCAGCCATCAGTAAACCTGCATGGTCAGCTGACTCCCCCAAACCCAGAGGCCGTTGGCTGGTGTGATAAGCTGGTGGTGGTTCCACCCTGGTCTCTGGGCATGAATAGAAGGGATTCTTCTCTCTCTAGTAAACATAGCCCCACATGCTCTCTGCAAGCTCCCTGGTGATTACTAACATCTATTTTTAATTCATAAGCCTCCCCCACTACCCACACCCCTTGCCATTGTTTAGAGCTTAGCAGCTGACTTTCAGACCAGAGCCGGCCCTATCAGGGGTTGAATTACTGAAACACCCGGGAGGCAGCTAAAGTTCCTTAGCTGTCCTGTGAGGCTCACCCCGGCCCCTCCCTAAGAAAGTAGGGGGCCTGGAGCCCCACGGAGAGCAGGGGTGCGGCAGAGGCACAGAGAAGCGTTCACAGTCCCAGGAAGCAGCTCAGTCTTAGTGATGTTGTTCGCCTGTCATTCGTTCCCTCCAGATCTACTTGGTTGTCTTCAAGGTTGTGTCTTAAATGATTCCCCTTTCAGAACAAAAACATTGTCATCTCAACCTCGCCATTCTGCTTTCTATTATTTGTGTGACACTGAGCAAGGTAACCACTCTCTGTCTTATGTCTATAAAGTGGAAAAATTAAGTCATCATTATTGGTGCCCTGGGGCATCGGCAGGTAAATAGAGAATGCAGGTGACATCTGGGTTCCCCATCTGTGTGTGGCCTTAAGCTCTGGAAATCTGGGCCCTGGAGTTTTCAGCAGGGACCACTGGTTATATGTACAGTGGCAGAGGAATTGGACCTCCTGGTTCCTCAGCAGATGAGTCTCACCCCCCTTCCCGGTCTCTCTTTTACTGAGCAGCAGTTCCTAGAAGACGTAGTGTACACTCAGGAAAATCTAGCAACTCTTCTGTCCTGCCTTGATAACCTGCTCCCAGACTTTCAGAGAGTGGATTAGCCCTTGCAGGGGTCAGAGGCTTGTTTTCCCTTTCTCCCACATTTGGCTTGGTCATTGATGCGCTCTCGGCCTTGTTCAAAAGCTCTCTCCAGCTGTCGCCGCGTTCAGAAGGCTTGTGCAAGGTGTTCCAGCTGGAGGGTCTTGGGAGAGGAAGAGTGCAGGAGTGCTGAGTTCACAGCCAGCTCTACCTGCCCGGCCCCTGACCTCGCCCTGGTCATCCTTCCCCGTCTGTGCAGTGTGGCTGGTCCCCAGGGGATGAGGAGCAGCGTGGGTTGGGGTGTTGGGACCCTGAAGCTCACAGAGGATGTCCAGAGCCTTAGGAGACCAGCACGGAATGCTCAGTGGCAGGAGGACTTTACCGACAGGCCAGCCTGCTGCCCCCTGGCTTCGAGGGTAGGCAGGGCCGGAGAGAGGACCAGGTGCTGAGGGGTGAGGGGGAGAGTGTGGAGATGATGCCACGATGGTCGCTTCCCCGTGGCCTCATGGAGGTGTTATCTCCAGGCCCCAGACGGGGAGACCAGGGACGTTCCGCTCATCACGTAAACCAGAGCAGACTCTGGACAGCCTGTCCTGTACACTCCCCCACCGGATTTCTCCAACAACAAGATTTCTCCTCTGCCCTAATAAATAAGGGGCATAAATAAGCACCCCTGTTTACTCTGAGGAATGGCAGGTGAGGGGCTGCCCTTAGCCCTAGGCTCTTGCCAAGAAGACAGGTCTTGGCAGGTGTCGAGGAGCCTGGTTTTTTTAATGTCTGGAAGCCTGCCGGTTCAGAGGTGGGTGGGGCCAGCTCTGCTGAGAGAGGTTTCCAAACAGGTTCCCTCGGCGGCTGGGGGAGGCTGGACCGTCCATCTGTGAGGCCTCCTGATGTGTCTGAGCTTGTTGCCCAGGTTCCGTGGGAGGCCGACGGGGCCCTGTCCGGCTGGCCCATTGGCCTGTCCACACAAACGCATCCACCTTTAGAGCTGCGTTACACTCTTTCCGTTCAGTCGCTCGTGTACATGCGCCGGTCCGTGCCAGCCTGGACTCACACCCAGTGGCTGGGGAGGACAGCTGCCTTCTCTGTACCCCTCTTCCACCCTCTCTCATCCCCTCTTCCCTTCTCTCTTCCTCTGTGTGGAAAGCCTCCTTAGGCAGAGGGGCAGCCAGCCCAGCGGCCTCAGGAGGGCCTCCTAAGGCAGTGCCCACGCTGCCAGCCGCCCACCAGGCCAAGGCAGGGCAGCTCTGTGCTTCGCCATGAGCTGCTGCTCCCTGTCTCAGTGATTAAAAGCCCCTGTTGCCCAGTATATCTGAGGTACCTGGTGAGTTAAGTTCTTCCTTTAGTCCGATTTGAGTTCCTCATGTTCAGGTGAAGCCCCGTTGCTTTTTAGGGGTCCTGTCCAATCAGGAGAGGGGCCGAAGAAATGACTCTGCCCCTTACCTAAAGCTCTGACACCAGAGATCATGAACAGCAGAAGCCTCTTGACTTTAGAGCAGGGTTTTGGACTCAGTTGCCCCAGCAGGCAGCTGGCCTCTGGAACTAGCCTTTATTCGTCTTTTCCCTACTGACATCCATGACTTTCTTTCTAGATAGAAAGTACCCAGTGCTCTCCGGATTAGCTCTGGCTTCTGGGAGTACAAAATTCCCCTAGGTACAGGGGGTGAAGTTAGATACCGTCCAAGTTACCTATCAAGACCTGATGTCATGCCTTCTCTACCCACCTGACTCTAAGCACAACCCCGGGGGTGGGGGGTGTGTGTGAGATGCTACCAGCCCAGACACGGGTGGGAGACGCCAGTCAGGCCCCCAGCCTTCCCGCCAGGAGCCTCAGCCCCCTCAGACACGCCCCGGTGGAAGGTGTGCTCAAGGTTTGGGTGAAAACAGAGCTGATAAAAGCAGCAAGACGAGCTGTCTGTCATCCGTTCCAGATGACAAGGAGCCAGCGCTGGTGATGTGGGCATGGGTCCTGGCAGCTAGCACAGGTCTCCCCAGCCACCGGGCACATTCCTCCCTGGATTCACCACATCCCTGAGATGTGAAACGTGACCCTGGTCTCTTCTGGTGCCAGATGAGGCAATGGAAATACAGTATCACTTACCTGATCCCTGCTCTGCTTCTTCTTTCTTTTCACAGGCACAGTTTGGGCTTTCTCTATGCACCACAGGGCAGAGGACTCTGAAACAGGAGCAGTGATGAGTGCACACACCCCATTGCATTCCTTCTAGGCTCCCAGGGAACCGAGGGCTCCCCTGAACTGCAGTGAGGGCTGGAGGCAGTGAGCAAAGTTCCTGGGAACAGAAGCCTTCTCTGACCTCCCTTCTCTCTCCAGTGGCAGGCGCTGGGGTGTTGCAGGCAGCTTGTCTGACTGTTCTTTGCCTCCAGCCATCCCGCCGCCCCAGCTCCTGCGCCCACATCCTCCGCATCCTGAGTCTGGTGCCCCTGATTCTTTTGTCCCTTTGACCTTCCTCCAAGTCTGGATTTGGGGAGTGTGCTCACTTCAGGTACCCCACCACCGGGACCCCAGAGCTGGGCCAGTATCCATAGCTAGTGAATAATTCAGCATGATCCGCAGAAGCTAAATCAGATCCTAAGTGATACTGTGACCGGGAGGCCTCCTTTGGGTGGCCGGAAAGGCGAACCCTGCCCTGGAAAGAAAAGTGCTCTGTAATATTAACTTCATTATATAAGGTTTCTTTGCTGCCTGAGAAGGCTGCTTCAGACCCAAATATTATCTGGGTGCCATGCCTGTCTACTGGCTCCTCAAGGGTTCAGGGCATTGTGGACACCCCCAGGCCATGCCAACCATGGCCTTTGACGTGTCCCTTTGAGCCCACTGGCCAGCATGCTGCAGTTTGCAGACCGCTTTGCTTTCACATATATTTCTCATTGAATCACGTCAGCTCATGATGACCTCTGAGCCCTGAGTCAGCAGGACGCCCCAAGAGTTCTATGTTTCAGTCCTCTGCTTTTAGAAGGGAGTCATTCTAAATTATTCTTGCCAAATAGGGTGGGGCGGAGGGCGCTTTGCTTCCTAAAAACTGCCCAAAAAGGAGACACTCCTTCCTCTCTGGGTCACTTTCTCCCAGGCCTGTTCCCAGTGTCGCCTCCCCCAGGGAAATAGAGTGGCTATAGAAGGCATGGAAATTGTCCCTCTTTCCTACCCAGCTGGCACCAGATTTGATTTTCCTAAAAGGGACCTGGGTGTGGTCCTCTCCACTGCCCGGCGTCTGGCTCATGACCATGAACTCTGTAACAGGAGTGTCCATGGCATTAGACAGGGCGAGGACCCATGGGCGAAAGAGATGGCCTCCTCCCTCCCTGGAAGCAGCTGCAAGGTGGTGTGGTGTGTGCACGCCCCGCAGCGCTCTCTACTCTGGCCTTTCCTGTCTGCTTTTCCAGCTCATGTGGCCGAGCCTCTCCACATGCTCCTAGGAAATGCGCCCACCTTAGTTGCTCTAGTTCACCCTGAAGAAGGTGGCCCTTCCTCCTGTGTGTCCCCAGAGGGAAGCCGGGCTCTTTGGTGACATGAGTTTCTAAGAAAATGCACCAACTGGCTGGCTCTAAGAGTGAGTGTTAGGGGAGGGACCTCTGAGTACTGACCAGTTCCCAAACCCCCATTTCCAAGAGGTGAGCGTTGGGGCAGCTGCCAGCCTTTCATGGAGGAATCCTAACCGGGAGATTTTCACAGCACATTTGGAGCCTGAAATGTTTTGAAGACATCACCTTGTATTTGAAGCTACTAAATTTAGCTGCTCTTCAGCATTAGTCTTTGCTCCTGAAGCCTATGACTTCTCAGGTTTCCCACCCTTCTGTGTGTGTGTGTGTGTGTGTGTGTGTGTGTGTGTGTGTGTGCTTCCCCCCACCCCGCCCCGCAGGAGAAAGAAAAATAAGAAGATTTTTTTAAAGAATGTGTGTTGTGGGGGGTGGGTGTGGGGACCTGAAGAGTAATAACAATGGCAAAGGAAGAGACAAGAAAAAACTTAATATTTAAGAGTATTAAAGAAAGAAGGGGCACTGCATGAAAACGAGGGGAAGAGGAAGAAAAAACTAAATTAAGGGGAACCCGGGGAAACAGAGGGCTGAAACCTGCTGGGCATGCAGAGGAGAGCCTGGCATACAGGACCTGGGCTTCCTTCAGGGTCCAGGCTTCCTTCCAGGGTCCCCTTCCAGGATGACGGGAGCCCGTCTGTCGCCCTGGACTCAGGGTAACTTGTGAGAGCGGAAAGAGTGTGGCTGGAGACGCCTGCCTTGGCTCAGCTGCCTGAGCCTGCGAAGGGCCAGCAACTGCCCTGTCCCCCTGCTCAGATGGAGCCTGTCTCTGCCAGGCCAAAGAGGAGGTGGCAGGGCAGCCAGGACTTGCCAGGAAGCACACTTGGTGGCGGTTACCCAGCAGCACTTCTCTTTGCACAAGGCCAGTTGCTCGGTGGCTAATGTCTTTCCATAGCCTGTCGCTTTAGTGCAGCTGCAGCTCTTCCTGTGTCCACTGCCACTCTCAACTTTGCTCCGTATGTAGCTACTTTTTGGCTTTTTCTGTCCCAGGCGGAGTCTTCCAGGCACCTCCTAGAATAACTGTGGGTGTGTGTGTGTGTGTGTGTGTGTGTGTGTGTGTGTGTGTGTACATACGCATGTGAAGGAGCCTCAGGACTAGTCATTTCTTTCTCTTTTTAACATCTTTATTGGAGTATAAATGCTCTACAATGGTGTGTTAGTTTCTGCTTTATAACCAAGTGAATCAGCCATACATATACATATGTCCCCATATCTCCTCCCTCTTGCATCTCCCTCCCACCCTCCCTATCCCATCCCTCTAGGTTGTCAGAAAGCACCGAGCTGATCTCCCTGTGCTATGCGGCTGCTTCCCACTAGCTATCTATTTTACATTTGGTAGTGTATATATGGACATGCCACTCTCTCACCTCGTCCCAGCTTACCCTTCCCCCTCCCCGTGTCCTCAAGTCCATTCTCTATGTCTGCGTCTTTATTCCTGTCCTGCCCCTAGGTTCTTCAGAACCTTTTTTTTTTTTTTTAGATTCCATATATATGTGTTAGCATACGGTATTTGTTTTTCTCTTTCTGTCTTACTTCACTCTTTATGACAGACTCTAGGTCCATCCACCTCACTACAAATAACTCAATTTCGTTTCTTTTTGTGGCTGAGTAATATTCCACTGTATATATGTACCACATCTTCTTTATCCATTCATCTGTCGATGGACACTTAGGTTGCTTCCATGTCCTGGCTATTGTAAATAGAACTGCAATGAACATAGGGATGCGTGTGTCTTTTTGAATTATGGTTTTCTCAGGGTATATGCCCAGGAGTGGGATTGCTAGGTCTTTAGTCATTTATTTCAATAAAACCTGTGATGTGTCAGGCATTTTTACTCATGTTCCCGTTTGATCCTCCCCTCCCTGCAGCCCTGGGAGATAAGGATCATATGTATGATTTTGCAGCTGAGCTGCAGAGAATCTCCAGGGCTCAGCTCACCCACCCTCTCCTCCAGCTCCGGATGCCACCGGTCTCATCCCTGAGGCCTTTTTCTCCAGACTGCTGCTTTGTGGGTGCTGCCGCCTCCTCTTGCAGTTGTGAAGAGGCGTGTACAGGGCCTGTGGAGGCTGCATTGCTAGCGAGTGGCGGGATGGGGAGTCACAGCAGGCCTTCTGACCCGAGCCCTCTGCCGTGTGCCGAAAGGTGTAACCTGCCCCCAGGGAGCGAGGTGTCTTCCTGCAACACACTCCTCTCCTGCCGGGGCTTTCCAAGCCCCCCCCCCCCCTTCACGCACTCCTCCCAGTGCAGTGGTAGACACTGAGTCACAGAGCCTGTGCTCGCTCGACCAAGCTCCCATAGCAGGTATGGAGCTGAGACCCACACCCTGGTCATCATCTTTTCCACCACGTCATGGCACCTCGGGCTCCTGCTTCCCACCCCCAGGGCAGGAAACTCTGCATCCCTGGCAGATTTGGGAACGTTTCAGACATGTTAAGATGAGAACATACTCTGGAGGCAAAGGGACCTCTCTGCTGCTGGTTTGCCTGGCAGACATCACCCCGGTTCCTGTTCGTCCCTTTTCTCTCAGCAGACTAATGGTTCACCCTGAGCGCCACCCCACTTTTTCCTGCTCTTCGGTTATTGTGCTGATGGGTGAGTTGTCCCTGGAGGTGAGCTGAACCCTCCCATTAGGGAGACGCCAGATGCCACCTCAGGGTCATCTTGGTGGTGCAGTGAGGCCTCGAAGGAACCTCTTCGTGGTGCTTCTGAGCCTTCATGATCCTGGGCAGCTGGGGAGTGAGACCTTGTGAGGTGTCATGAGAGCCCCAGGGCTCGGCTTACTCAGCCGCCTCCTTGCCTCTGGGCTTCTGCTGCTACTGCCTTCTCCTTTTTCTCCTCCCCGCCCCCCGTTTTGCTTGTAAGAAAAGGTTACATATGTTAGCTTGGCGGAGCCTAGAAGGCGGTGGGGGGCAGAGGAAGGATGTCTTGAGTGTGAGAAGACCAGGCTGCCTCCGTGGCTACCCAGGACAGACTGCAGTAGCTGGACTGCCTTCCATCTCAGCTCCGTGGGATAGATCAGGCAGTCATCTACAGACGTCAATACCAGGAAGGGTCAGTCTTACGCTAGACACAGCGAAGGGCCAGGATATAGTTAAGATCTGATCCCTGCCTTCCTGGGATCATTAAGACTTAAGACTTGTTTATGCAAGAGGAACAGTGCACATGCCCAAAGCATGAAGAAAAAACTCAAGTGCCGTAGGCGGGAGGTCATCTACAGGTGTGGGAAGCTGCTGGAAGCGTCCCTGACCCCGCATGGCCCTGACTGCTTATGCTCGAGCCGGCCCCACAACTTGGGACCTCAGTGTTGTGCCCTTGCTAGGCCCCTGTCCTCACAGACCCCAAGTCATTGCCACCACAAATGTTTGTAAGGTTTCCATGAGCCTAGGGTGTGGGGACTTCTGCTCTTGGTGTTCTGGCTGAGGGCCCTGGCATTGGGCCCTAGAGATAGCACTGGGCCCTTATCTCCGTGCACCTTCTTGAATTTGGGCCGCCCCGTCAGCGTGATCCATGCCGATCCTTAATATTTAAGCCCCGAGTCTCTCACCAGGCTCAAGTGGGTGCAGAATCTGCGTCGTCTTTGGTGATTCTGCTGTGGGAAGCTGCCCTTAGAGAGGCCCAGCAGATCCCTGAACTCTGCTGGCCACCCCGGCACCCTCCTTACAGCTTGCTCTCCGCAACTGTGGGTCTCTCGCCCCCTCTGCTGGCCGCTCACGGGATTTCTTGCTGGGACTGTCAAGATGAAGTCCAAGGAGGAAGAGACGGCTGTGAGTTTGCCATCCATGTTTTATCTTGGGTGTTTTTGCTGGGGTGGGGTGGAGGGGGGGGGGTGTGACGAATGGGAAGTAGAAGCTAGCGGGGAAGTAGCTGGCAGCGGTGTCCAGAGCAGAAAGTCGATTTCTAGGATCTCAGAGAAGAGGAAATCCCCTGGTGAGGCTGGCTACTGCCTGCTTCCTCCAGGCAGTTATTGGAGTAGGGAGGAAGCCTTGGGAGTGATGGTGCCTTCAGCCTGTGGGCAGGGCAGCGGGGAAAGAGGCAGAAGACTGCAGGCTGAGCTGGCTGTGTTAGCATCTGCCAGAGAGTTCCCTCCAGGCTCCAGCCTTTTTGGCTTTGAAGAGCTTGCCTCCATCCTGGAAGCCTGGCTAGGAGGTCCACTTCTGTTCTGAGGCTGAAGAAGGGAGTTGATGGGACTGTGCCTGTTTGTGAGAGGGGCTTCTGACGGTGAGAGGCATTTGTGCGTGCATGAGGGGAGGGGAGAGGAGGAGAGGGGAGAGGAGGGGAGGGGCGGAGCATCCATCCGGTTGGGTGAAAGATGCAGGTGCACGTGTTACCATGTGCTTCCCCAACCTGCCCCCAGGCAGGAGTTGCTATCTGTCACACCTGGATGTCCTCATGAACACTGGACTCATAGTGGCAACAGCTGGACTTGGGGATGGGCAGGGTGGAGGAGGGCACCCGCTTGGTGATCCTCCCTGTCTCCTCCCAGATGGGAAGGAGCAGCCGTGAGCCCCAGGGAGGGAGAAATCTCCCAGCGCAATCCGCCCCTAATCCCCAGGCTGGGCCTCAGACTGGAGATGGCGGCTGCAGAGCCTGGGAGCTCCGGCACACCTGCTCGCAGACCCCGGCTTTCCTTGGCAAGCCCAGCGCTGCCCAGGGACTGTGATCCCGGGGGCCTGGCACAGCCTGCAGAAAGCTGGGGCCTCAGGGCCCCTGGTACCCCAACACCAGCACGGCTTTGGGAAACGGTACCTACACAGGTGAGGCCCTGGTAGGGATGGGGGTGGGGTTGGGGGATGGAAGAAAGCCATTTCTGGAGTTTGGCAGGTGGGCTGTGCTCCCCTCCAGTCTCTTGGGTTGTGGCCCCCTTTCCTCTTCTCTCTCCATTATAGAGATGGGAGAAGGGAGGAGGGGTGAACACCAGGCCTCCAGGCTTAGGCTGACGGGTGCTGGCAGGGCCCTTGGGGTTGGGTGAGGGAGCCCTGGCACAGAAACCTACAGACGTCACAACGCGTGGGGCCAGAGGAGCTGACATGAAATTAAGCGGAAGGGGTGTTCCCCCTTGTGGCTGCCTCTGTCTACAGAGAAACAGTGACCGGGAGGGAGGAATGTGAAGGGCCAGTGAGCACCATCCCAGTAGGAGGGTCCAGAAGGAGCAAAGTGCTGGGTGCTTGGAGCTTTGGGAGAATTTGGAGGATTGAGAATACAGGAGGCGCCAAGGTGGGAGGGCAGCTCCGGGGTTCCAGCCAGGGTGTGGGTATGAGGAGGCAGAGGGAACAGCACAGCAGGGCATTTGTGTGGACAAAAGGGCATTGTTCTCAGCAGGGCAGGGAATGAGGCAGCTGAGCTGAGGATGTAGTTTTGACCAGAACCAAGGGGTGGACCTATCAGAAAGGACTGGAATCCGAGGGCTAGATGAGAGGAGTGTCGCTCTGCCAGGAAGAGTCACCCTTAGGCTCAGGGCGGGAGGAAGCACTTGCTGGCTGCAGGAGGAGGCTGATTGAAGCCTCCACCCAGTGCCCGGCTGCCTGGAGATCGTAGGTGCTGCATGAAAGGATGCAAGAGTGAGTTTCCTCATCTGTATGGACTCTGCACCCTGCAGTCCCTCGTAGCAGCGTAAAATTCCTTGTAAAGCCGCTGAGGGCACTCATGCAACGAGGAAGGGGCACTGCAGGAAGAGCCAGGTCCCTCACGCACCTGCCCTTGAATCCCTCGTGTGGCAGCTGGGGTCTCACTGCAGGAGTTTTTCACCTTACTCTTACCCAGTGAACAGCCCCAGGTGTATATATGTAATATATCCTCCTCCACGTGTACCCCTTTATCTAAGCATTTGCCTCCCTGCCCTCTGGAGAAAAGCCACGTGGGCTCCCAGGCACCAATGGAACCACTGGATGGGCTGGTGCCTTCCCCTCCCCCACCCCCTGCCCCTCCCCGCCCCTCCCCGCCCCTCCCGCACCTGGCTTGGGTTAGCTGTGATGATGCCTCAGAGCCAGGGTTGAGCGGCTTCATAGCACCTGCATTATCTGGGAGAATGGGAGCAGCCCCTGGCTGAGGACCAAGGGTTGGCGTAACCTTCCCAGTCTGCCCTGGCTGGAGCATCAGGTTGGTGTGGGAGATGTCAGGTTGCCTCCCTCCCAGCTTCATTGTAGGGTCACACTGCCTCTTTGAGCAGGGGGTGGGGTGTTTGCTGGCCATGGCTGTCCCTCTCCATCCTGGCCTGGGTTACCTCCCTTTCCCTCGAGGAAGGAGGGGAATCTGTGTGTTCTCCATCCTGAGAAGGGTGCTCAAATCAGAGTCACAGGGCGAGAAGTCAGCAGATGGAAGCATCTCTGCTGAGTCACCCGGGCTGACAGGCCTGTCACACTCACCTGCGGGGCTCTTAGTCACTGCAGCCCAGGAGCAGCACCCTGCGTGGACCTCAGCCCATCTGGTCAGACCCACAGACAAAGCAGGGTTGACACCCGACTCCATTGCTCTCCACCCTGGGAGGGGGCACACAGGCCACCTGACCCGGGATGACAGGGCCACCCTGCTCTCCTAAAGGGGGGCATAGGAGCCCCAAAGCTCTTTTCTTTGCTCTTTTTTTTTTTTTCCAAGAGTGACCTTAGTGTTGGCTTTCCAACCCCTGAGCAGGTAGCTAGGACAGGAATCATCTTCTATGCGGCTTGCTCTGGGGACCCTAACAGGAGAGCACTTTGTAAATGTAGGAGGAGGCTGCCTGTCCCTGGGGGAGGGGAGTCACAGGCTGGGGGCCATCTCCGGTCTCCTGGGAACCTGGGAGCGCAGGTGTGGAGCATGCATTCCTTGCAAGTGTAATTGTTGATATGGTCCATCTTGAAGCATGTTTATAATGTGTTTGTACTGTTGCTAGAGAAATAGACCCATGATTCACATCTCACAGTTTACATGGCTAGCGTCCTTCCCCTTTGCACTGAGGAGCTTCATGTAAGCTTGGATGCTTCTGTCCCAACAGTGTCTGCCTCAGGGACCCAGGCTGCCGGGCCAGTGTGTGAGAGGAAGACCCATGGCCCGTGTCTGGCCGGGTTAACATGGAGATGTGAGCTCAGGCCCCGGAGGAGGTGGGAGCCCTGTAACCTGGCAGAGCGCCTAATCCGGCTTCGCTCAGCTCTGCTGGAAGCGGGCAGGGAGAAGAGTCTGAGGGGCTGTGAAGCCTCGTGGAGGGGGTGCTCCCAGGGGTGTGTCTCTCCAGAGCAGGGAGACGAATAGGGAAGGTTGTGCCCCGGACACTTCTGACAGCGTCCCAGCTCTGGCTCTTCCAGAACATTCATCAGCACTTCTCGAACATCACTGTCTGTGTAGAACAGTGTCAGTGACCTCAGCCCTGGCTGGTGGGCACCCTGAGCAGGGAGCGTGACCTGGCCTCTGGGTTGCCTTGTGTGGATAGGGGTCATGGAAGAAGCATGGGCCACTCTCCACGGTTCTCCTCTTCTTAGAACTTGCCCCCCTGTGCACAGGGATTCTTCCTGGGGTCAGGTGCCTGCGGAGTGTCTGGCCCCTCTTAGGCAGGAGAGTGGGGTGAGGAGGCCATGGTGTTGGTGGCTAGGCATGGACAGAGGGCTGGGTGGCCTGGGCCATGTGAGGCTCTGTGACAGTTTCGAGAGAGGAACAGCAGTGCCTGTGTAGGCCACCCACTGCCGTGCTCCAGGCTGGGGCACCCTGGGAGTTCTCACCTGCTAGTGACCGGGAGTTCAGTGATCTGTATTGCTCCTCTTTTTAGTGAGTGAGTTAGAGCTGCTTCTTCCTTTTTTTTTGGGGGGGGGGGCGCTGTGCTGAGCAGCGTGTGGGATCTTAGTTCCCCGATCAGGGATTGAACCTGTGCCCCATGCCTGCAGTGGAAGCACAGAGTCTTAACCACTGGACCGCCAGGGAAGTCTCAGCTAGAGCTTCTGCTGTATTAAAAATGTGCCCATAAGATGAAGGACTCAGATACCCTCCCGCAGACCCACTCTGTAATAGGACATGGGCTGGCCCTGCAACCTAGGCCAGCAGATTGAGGGCCCTGGCCTTCCACACCCAGGTTGTGCAACCATCACCTCTTTCTAGTTCCAGAACATCTTCATTATCCCTAAAGGAAACCTGTACCCATTAAGCAGTCACTCCCCATTGCTCCCTTCCCCAGCCCCTGGCAACCGCTAGTCTGCCTTCTGTCTCTATGAATTTAAGTATCCTGGACATTTCATATAAATGGAATTGTACAGTATGTGGCCTTTAGTATCTGTTTTCTTTTACTTAGTGTAGTGCTCTTGAGATTCATCCACATTGTAGCCTCTATCAGTACTTTATTCATTTTATAATCAAGTAAGATTCCATTGTGTGACTCTACCAATTTTGCTTACCCATTACCCAACGATCAGTGGACATTTGAGTTGTGTCCACCCTTTGGCTATTGTAAATAGTGTTGCTGTGAACATATGTGTACAAGTACTTGTTTAATACCCGCTTTCAATTCCTTGGGGCTGCACCTAGGGGTGAAATTGCTGGGTCATAAAGTAAATCCATGTTTAATTTTTTAAGGACCCTCCAAACTGTTTTCCACAGCAGCTGTGCCATCTTGCATTCCTGCCAGCAAAGGTGTGAAGCTTCTGATTTCCCCACATCCTCGTCAACACTTGTTATTTTCCTTTTTAAATTTTAGCCGTCCTAGTGGACGTGAAGTGTCGGTTGATTGTGATTTGTTTTTGAGCACCTGCCGTGTGCCCTGAGATTGTACTGTGACCGTTGCCTTCATGGTCTCATTTTATCCTCCTGACAATCCGTTGAGGTGGGTAGAAATACCCCCTTTTTCTAGATGAGAAAGCTGAGTCCCAGAAACGTTAATGACATATCTAAGGGCACACAGCTGGTAAGTGACAGAGCCAGGATTCTAAACCGGTGTTTGCTTCCACACTTAGTGCCCTTTCCATTGTCCTGCATGGGCCGTGTATCCTGTCTCATTGCGATTCTTCTTCTTCTCTTATTTTTTGTGAGCAAATCTCATTCTCCTCGTGCTCTGCTAGATTCATCCCTCTTAACAGCTTTCTCATCTTTTTTCTTCTAATGCTCTAATTTTCCTTCCTTTGTTAAAGCATAATCCCTCTTTGTACTTCTGCCTGTCTGTCTGCAGCCTCCTTGGCTCTTTTTTCCTGGTCACCCTGTCTCCCTTTCGTCCTGAAAGGGCGCTGCAGCCTTGGGGGGGGGGGGTGAGCTTGGGGAGAGGAGGGAGCGGAGAACTCCCTGGGGGCAGGGACAAAGAGGCATGTTCTGTGACTGGAGCCAGCCAGAGGCTCCAGGCATTGTAGACCCAGTGGAGGGGCAGGAAGGAGCTGAGGTCCTGCCGCAGGAACCCCAGGCTTGAGTCTGGGCCCCAGGGCAGAGAAGAGGGGCGGGCGGTGGGGAAACGGGTGGGACCGCAGCCCACTTCAGCTCACCACCAGGCCCTGCTGATTTTCCTGGAGTGCCTGTTCTCTCATTCATGGGGATTTCACAGCCAGCTTCAGCTCTGCTTTTCTATTTGTAAGCCAGACAGCCACCAAATTGAGGGGTAAAAGGCTCTGAGCTGCCAGACTGGAGCCCGGACGGGCAGGGAATTTGCTCTTTCACACTCCCTTGTAGTCCAAAGCACTTTTGCTTTTCACAGCGAGTCCATGTCTCATTAGGTCCTCCGACACTCCTCCAAGTAGGTGGGACCGATGCTCTCCTCTTTATAAAGATGAGCCCGCGACCTAGCTGAGCATCAGGCAGTGAGGCCGCCAGATCCCAACTCATTTTCTGAATATTCTTTCTCCCACGCAGCGAGTGGAAGAGAGGGAAAGTGTTGAGTCTCTTTGGAAAGCACAGCGGCCTTATAAAGGGGTCAAGTTCTTTCATCTTAAAAGCTGTGTGTTGCATATAGAATTAAATTTTGCCTCATAGTATCAATGTTGAGCAAATTTTTTGGTATAACCTTTTAAATAAACTTCATTTCCTCCGCCACACACACAAAATGTTGTGCTGGCAGATGCAGACGGCACCGATGAGTGCCTCTGCCTGTGCTGTGCCGACGGCTCGCTGCACATCATCTTGTGTTACCCTCACCAAAGGCCTGAGAGGAGGTATGATGATCCCCATTTTACAGGGGGGAATACTGAGGGTCAGGAAAATCGAGAGATGGGGTGTTTGCCGTCACTGCAGGAACAGCACAGGAAGAAGGGGTTTCACTGCACGATGCAGTTTGAAGTCAGATTGCTGCAACGAGTAGACCTTGGGACGGGTCATTAAGGGAGACTGTGGAATTGGCTCCTCTGATATACAAGGTCCTGAAGGTATCGGCACCCGGCAGAGGGCAAAGGGACATGCGGGGAGACCCAAAGCACATGTCAGAGGAAAGTCCTGACTTCAGGAGGTATGGGAAGGGATGGGTTTTGTACCCAGCGTCCCCAGTGGAACGGGGACCTGAAAAGGCTGAAGAGGAAGCCCACAGAGGAGACACCCTCCTCTGGCTCCTGAGTTTGGCAGGGCTGTTGTTTTTAACAGCGTTTGCCAATCATTTTGCACCTCTGCAGAGATGGAGCCCAGTGGCTTCTGCCTGCAGTTGGCACGGGCTGCTTCCGGTGCGTGAGCTGCGAGCTGGGGTCACTTTCTTTGTGTTTAACCCCTTCCCCCATGTGCACCTCACCCTGCCCCCACCCCCACATACACAAAAATAGCGAATATCTGACCGGCCCAGGGTGTGCTGTGTGTAAAAATACAGGGGGTTGAGCCATTTCCTGCTGCTTCCGTTGTTGCGTGGAGATAAGACACTGGGACTCGGCTGTGGACAGCGGTCCTCCAACAGGCTGAGGCAGGTCTGGCCCTGGGAGAGTGGGGCTCCAGGCCCGCCTGCTTTCATCCGACCTTGCTTCCCATCTTTCCTATCTTCTGTGACCTTTCCTTCCCCTCTCTCCCTGCCCCCATCCTCTCTCAGTCTCTCTGCTCCATTCTTTGTGCCACCCTGATGCACTCAGGAAGCCTGCCTGCCTGCGAGGAAAAGGCGCTGTCCTCTCCCTCCTGCACATTCACCTCCTTCCATGCTGGATGGCTGGTACCCCCAGGCCCCCAGCCTGGGCCCTGCTTCCCTGTGGGTTACTTCTGGGACTCGAGCCCTTGGGGACCCAGCCAGCAGGCAGGTGGGGGTGTGCTCCTCTCCCTGGCCTGGGAGACCGGGCAGGGCTGGGCGCTCCCGCCATCATGAAGCGGAAGAGGTTGCTGACGACCCCAGGGAGCTGGAAGGTAAGGGCAGGGCTGTGAGAGGTGTCCGCTGAGGCAGGTGGCCCGCTGAGCTGCACTGGGGAAGCCCAGGTGGGGAGGGTGCAGGGAAGTGCTTCCTGTGCCTGCATGGGGCCCAAGTGTAGGCTCTGGTCAGCTCTGAGGGAGAGGCCTGCTCCAGGCAGGAGCCTTATGGAGGGCTGAGTCCAGAGGGACAGCGTGTCTCATCCCCGAGAAATAACCCCGTGACTGCAGTGAAGCCTCAGACCTGCTTGATCCATGTGATGGGGCAAAAAGAGTTCTGGGCTGCCAGTTCTGTCTTCCTGAAGCTGTTTGTCCCTGAGCAACTTGCTTGAACTCTCTGGGCCAAAGGAGGAGCAGGTCTGCCTAGACTGCATTTTAGGGTTGTTGTGGGGATTGGGTAAATAGCAGATGTGCAAGCCCTTCCTAAATGGCAGCTGTGAGGGAATACTGTTGTCATTGCCATTATCCTTTCGGACTCTTTCCTTAAAGTTTCCTGTTCATCCCGCATCTGTTTTCCAGGCAGTGAAAACCAAGTCCAGAGTTGTCCAGGGACACACGAGAGACCCCTGTGGGCCCCCTCCCTTGGTTTCCTGATTGACTTACGCTTCTTCTGCTTGCCTTCTTCCCCAGGTCGACAAGGGGGACCTCGCGGCCCTGAGCCTCCCTGGCGGCCCTGGCCACGGTGACGCCGATGGCCCCATCAGCCTGGACGTGCCGGACGGGGCCCCGGACCCCCAGCGGACCAAGGCCGCCATCGACCACCTGCACCAGAAGATCCTGAAGATCACAGAGCAGATCAAGATCGAGCAGGAGGCGCGGGACGACAACGTGGCAGAGTACCTGAAGCTGGCCAACAACGCTGACAAGCAGCAGGTGTCCCGCATCAAGCAGGTGTTCGAGAAGAAGAACCAGAAGTCGGCCCAGACCATCGCCCAGCTGCACAAGAAGCTGGAGCACTACCGCCGGCGCCTGAAGGAGATCGAGCAGAACGGGCCGTCGCGGCAGCCCAAGGATGTGCTGCGGGACATGCAGCAGGGCCTGAAGGACGTGGGCGCCAACATGCGCGCCGGCATCAGCGGCTTTGGGGGTGGCGTGGTGGAGGGCGTGAAGGGCAGCCTCTCCGGCCTCTCACAGGCCACCCACACCGCCGTGGTGTCCAAGCCCCGGGAGTTCGCCAGCCTCATCCGGAACAAGTTTGGCAGCGCTGACAACATCGCCCACCTGAAGGACCCTCTGGACGACGGGCCCCCCGAGGAGGCGGCCCGGGCGCTGAGCGGCAGTGCCACGCTCGTGTCCAGCCCCAAGTACGGCAGCGACGATGAGTGCTCCAGCGCTAGCGCCAGCTCGGCTGGGGCGGGCAGCAACTCGGGGGCCGGGCCCGCTGCGGCGCTGGGGAGCCCCAAGTCGAACATGCTGTACGGCGCCCCCGGAAACATGGATGCCGTGCTGGAAGAGCTGCGGGAGATCAAGGAGGGCCAGTCCCACCTGGAGGACTCGATGGAGGACCTGAAGGCTCAGCTGCAGAGGGACTACACCTACATGACCCAGTGCCTGCAGGAGGAGCGCTACAGGTGTGTGCCGCCCGGCCCGGCCCTGGGGAGAGGGGCCGAGCACCGGCTTGCAGACTTGGTGGTAGCAGCAGACGGGGGAGCATCTAGAAGGCTCCTGGGCTGCTGGAAGGGGCCAGGAAGAGGCTCCGAGGCCCCTTCCACCAGCTTCCAGGGCAGCTGGAAGTTAGGATTACGGGGCCTGTGGAAGGAAGGCTCTGCCCGTCTCAGGAGCTTTGAGCGTCCCTCCTTGATGATTACATGGTTGTTGTACAAAAGGAGAAACCGAGGCAGGAGCCAGCTACATGGCCTTTTATCTGGAGAGAGTCTGGCTAAGAGCGCTGACTCTGGAGCCAGGTTACCTGGGTTCAGATCCCAGCTCTACTCTTTACCCTTTACCTTGAACAAAGTTCTTAATACTCTTCGTACCCGGTGTCCTCATCTGTGAAGCGGGAATAACGTGAAGCCCTGTTCACAGGGTTTGTGAGGGTTGAGTCCAAACCTGTAAAGTCACCGTATGTAGGTGTCTGGCGTGGTCCATGTGATCGTTCAGCTGGGGCTCCCGAGTCAGCCTGTCCCCTCCTTCCCTTCTGTCGGCTCTGCTTTTGCTCTGCGCCTCTCGTGTGCCATTTGGCACCTGCTCCTTGGGAGTCTTCGGGATCTTTTCTTTAGTTAGCACCTTTTCTTCTTTATATATGGGAAGAAGGTTTGGAAAATTGAGGGGGAAACCTGCCTGAAAGCTAACTCCCCCCCCCGCCGCCCGCCATAGTAGTCATCTTCTATATTTTGTGCCTTCAGAGCAGGGATTGTGTCTCTATATCCCTGGGTCCCTGGTACCCAGGAGAGCCTGTTAGCCCAGGGCTTAAGGGTTGAGGTTGTTGAAGTTAGTCAATCCCTGACTCCTCCATTCATGAGCTCTGTGATCTCAGGCAAGTTCCTCAACCTCTCTATGCCTCAGTCTTCTCGTCTGTAAAATGGGGATGACACTAGGACTTATCTTGAAGGTTTGTGGAGGAGGATCCTATGGGATAATGTGGCGAAAGTGCCTAGCCCAGGGCCTGCATATAAGAAGTGCTGTGTACGTAGTAGCTTTCATTGTGGTTGCTGTTAAAATTGGACAGGGCTGGACACCTGGGGTGGGTTGAGTCATTGTTGAGAATGAGTGAAATTGATCCTGGGGAGAGACAAGGGGCTTGGGGAGCTGGGACTGGTGTCATACCTTCTCCCTTCACCAGGTATGAGCGGCTGGAGGAGCAGCTCAACGACCTGACCGAGCTTCACCAGAATGAGATGACCAACCTGAAGCAGGAGCTGGCCAGCATGGAGGAGAAGGTGGCCTACCAGTCCTACGAAAGGGCCCGGGACATCCAGGTACAGCAGCCTCAAGAGGAATCCGGAGTGGGCTGGTTCCGCCACTTCCCCTTAATCAAGACTTCCACTTCCCACTGTCCTCCCCAGATAGTCATCATTAAAGGACTCGGGCCCCTAGCTGCAGCTGATCACTCTCTACCCTGCCTGGCCTTCGGAGGGGGCACCCTGTGCATTGTCACCTCCTCGGAGGGGCAGGTAGGGTTTAGGCTGGGGGTCTGCCCGCCCCGAGCTCCAATGCACCCACCCCTGTGTCCCTGCAGGAGGCTGTGGAGTCTTGCCTGACCCGGGTCACCAAGCTGGAGCTGCAGCAGCAACAGCAGCAGGTGGTGCAGCTGGAGGGCGTGGAGAACGCCAACGCACGGGCGCTGCTGGGCAAGTTCATCAACGTGATCCTGGCGCTCATGGCCGTGCTGCTGGTGTTCGTGTCCACTCTCGCCAACTTCATCACACCACTCATGAAGACCCGCCTGCGCATCACCAGCACTGCCCTCCTGGTCCTCGTCCTCTTCCTCCTCTGGAAGCACTGGGACTCCCTCACCTACCTCCTGCAGCACGTGCTACTGCCCAGCTGAGCGGCCGGCCTGTCCCGACCCCGTGCTCTCCCCAGCCCCCAGCTGGCCATGCTTCTCCGGGGGAACCCTGGGACTCCCGAGTCCTTGGACTTCATCATGTGTCCAGTTTGGCCTCCTGCCCAAACTGTCCATTCCGGCAACTTCTGCCCCCTTCTCTGTCCTTGCTTCTTCTGTCCAGTGCCTCCTCCCTGTTGGCCTGAAGGGAGCCGTCAGTGTAGCCCTGGCTGGAGGCGGTGGGGGCGTCGGTGGCCAAATGGAGCAGAGGACACCCGGATGGACTGTTCTGATTATTTACAGTCACACAAGTGCTCCTCCCAGCTGACGCAGATGCCATGGGTCAGGAAGGCCAATGAGAAGAGGGGCGGGAGAGGGCCATGCCTCGGCTTTCCTGGGGAAGAGCCCATGCTTCAGGCAGCTCCGGCTCCCTCTTTGTGGAGATGGTCAGAATGAAGGCAAGAGTTTCAGGAAGGAAGCTCCCCAGCTCACCCCTCCCTCCTCCAGAGCTGGGTTGAGGCTGGGTTCTGGGTTGGGCCCTTCTGGGATCTGAAGGATGCAGGCTCTGGAGGCCAGTTAGGTGTGGCTTTGGATTTGTGTGTTCCCTGTTATCCTTTCTGCCTGTCCCTGGATCTGCTCTTTTCAGGGAAAGAGGCCCCAGGGGTCCCAAGCTCTTAGGGTTCTGTTTATTTATTTATTTATTGGTTCCTTTGTCCCTTATTCCCCTGAGCTCCAGGGAGAGGTCCCACCCCCGCCCCCCTCTCCGGTCCTCTCTCTGAAGCCAGGGCTGCTGCTTGGCTGTCGGGCACTTCCATGCCATTTAGATCTGGAGCCTCCTGGCTGGGGGAAGTGGGGCAGAGCCGCCCAGCCCCACTCTCCCAAGCGGCGCCTCAGCCTCTTTTATATGTCTGTTTATTCCGTATGTGTGTATCTGTGTGGGGGAGGTTGTCTGTTGCTTTCTTTTTTTTAAGGCTCTGGAGTGTTGTGTATGGTTTCTCTTCACATCCCAGCCTCCCCAAGGGCACTTCCAAGAAGAGAGGGGATTTCTCAGAAAAGGAGAGAGAAATCCCCTGGAACAGGGGAGGGCAGTGCCTGCCAGCTGTTGTGGACCTTCCCGAGAAATAAATATCCTCTAAATTTTCAAACCATCCCGTCTAGCGTTGGTTGATTAGGCTGTTTCCATGGAAACCACCGAGTCTCTCCCAACACTCAAGCATTCTGGGTAACACAGACTGGGCCTCACCTATTGGCCTGTGGCCTTCATCCTCCAGGATCTGACATTGAACAAAGTGTCATCCACCCTTCCCATTTGCTTTCCACAGCCAAAGCTCTGGCCTGGGTGATAGGGAGGTGAGATGATGTCCACCCCATCCAGCCTCCCTGGAGTGCTTTCTAGGAGGAGGGAAATTGGGAGAGATTTCCTTAGTTTGGAGAACATAAGCAGCTGGAGGCCTCGATGACAGCAGTCATGCCCAGGTATGGCCACAGGAGGGCAGCAGAGTCCTTATTCAGCACTTTCTTAGGGTTCAGCTCCAAAGACTAGCATCTGTTGGCGTTAGCTTGGCCTTTCAATTCTGTCCAGCCAGAGCAGAGATCACCTGCCTTGAGCATAGAGGCCCTCAGTGTCTGCTCTGTGACTGTATTTCCCACCTCTGACAGTTAAGGGCACCCACAGAAGGCACTGGATTCCCAGCAGGAACCCCGTGGGAGCTCAGTTGGCCCACCTGAGTCTCCCTACTGCGAGGAGATGCCCCCAGTTCGTGAAAGCAGGAGGGCTGTAGGGAAAGCACCTACCCCAGAGCCCTGGCCCATAATTAGCGCACCTGTGGCCAATTCCCATCTTTCTGGGCCTCAGTTTCTACATCTGTAATATGGATGGATGCAGTAGCTGCTAATTTCAAAGGGCTCTGACATTCTGTGGTTCTGTAGGTCTGAGAAGTCAATACACAGATACACAGATGTATCCGTGACCTTGGGCTTTAGGGGACTTAGGCGTCGGGGACTGTGCCCTTAACTGGATCAGAGAGGGTGCTGCGCTGGCGCTGGCAGGAGGGCAGCACTGATGGTTCATCTTCACCCTCTATAACCGGGTAGGAGTTTCACCAGGTGACCTTACAGGGCCTTCCAACAATGTCACTCCTGGGCCCTGCATCCCCCATTTCTTCCAACCACATGCACACCTCCCTTGGGGGCCATGGGCTCTGGGCCAGGAGCCCACATTCCTGGGCCCCAGGTGGGGGTGGCTGCTCCAGGCTGCAGACATTTCCCACATTCCTCCCCAAGGTCAGGTGCCTTCCCTGCATTGGTTCTTAAATGTCACTGCCAGCCACAGTCCACACTGAAAGGGAGGAGGGAAGAGGGAGGCTGGGGCGTGACATTCTCAGCTGATCCTGAGGCTGCAAAGTAAACAGCCCTAGGAGAGGGGAACATCAGCCCCACCTCCACCCCCACCCCCGGCTACAGAGCCATCTTCTGCAAAAAAGGACGGAACAGGCAGACCCTATATTTGCCTCTTTGTGACAAGGGGCTTCTCGCTAAGCCCAGGCCCCGACTAGGAGTTGGGTTTCATTCCTCTGACAGTCACTGCCCTTCCTTGTTCATGTCTGAGCCTCTCTCCACTCTGTAAAAATGGGACAAATTGCTCCAATCTGGACCTGCCTGCCTCTCCCGCCAGGGGTCACAGGGTGAGACATTGAGTCAGGGTGGCCTCTGCAGGGGACCACTCTCCTTTAGACTGCAGGACCAACGGGCAGGCTTTCTCCCCGGGGGTCCGTCCTGCAGGTCCCAGCCCCACACCTGGGGTTCACAGGGCCCGGCCAGGCCAGCACCCTCCCGCAGCCTCAGTGGCCCAGGCTGGGGGCAGCTGAGAACTCATCTCTGCTTGGACTTGGTGCGGTAGTGCTCCAGCAGCACTTCGCGGGCAGCTGGCTGGCCTGGAGACGGCATATTTGCTGTGCCGTGTTTGCTGTGCCCGTGCAGAGCTGGTGCTCCCTGCCAGCCTCGTGGAAACGGTGGCGCTGCAGCAGGTGCAGCCTGGGCCCACACCAAAGCCTTCTGACGGCACGGGGCAGAGGGCAGTGACCTGACCCCCGCCACTCCAGGTGACTCAAGGTGATTCTGGGGGGAAGGGGAGGGAAAGGAGGAAAGACCTGGGGCCACAGGGTGGGAGAGGAGGGGAGCTTTAGCCGGGACGCCTGGATGGATCCATGTGGCAGGCCCCCCGTCAGTGACGGCGCCCTTAAGTGAGGTCAAGTTTCCAATGTAAGAGCCTGGGCTTTGGAGCCTGCAGCTCTGGGCTCCAGTCCCAGCACTGTCACCCACTTCAGACAAGGTTCCAGTCTCAGATTAGCCTCCTCCTCTGCCCATAGGAAAGCAAATGGCATCTGGCTCACAGGTTTGGGGTGCAGGAGAGAGGACATTCTGCGTGTCACACCTTAGCCTGGCGCCTAGAACCTAATAAGGGACTAACCAAGGCAAGTTATGACTCCTCCCCCTTCCTGAAGCCAAGGGGATGTTCAAGTGCAGAACTGCTCAGAGACGTCTAAGGCAGACCCTACAGAAACAAGCAAGGCTGAGGGCGACTGAGGAGGTCTTGGCCTCCAACTCCTGACGGCTCAGTAGAGGCCCTCACAGCTCCCCTTCCCTGTGAGCTGAGAGCCTGCTTATTCCAGACACCTTTCCTCTAGGACTTGCAGACAAAGCCGGCCCAGTCCCAGGGAGTCAGGCCCCAGCTTGAGACAGGACTGGATGAGGCCTGCCTGGCCCAGGCTGGCTGCCTCCACCTGGGTCCTGTGAGTATATCAGTGCTTGGGGCCCAGCCTCCTCCAGACCACGGGCCCAGGTGTGTGCTCAGGAATCGGCATCAGGAGGCCCAGGTTTGGGTGGAGGCTCAGCCACTCAGCGCTGGCTGTGGGGTTGCAGGCTCGCGTCTCCTCGTCGAGATAAGGATGCCTGGGCTGCCCAAGTGGCAGGGCATTCGTGAGGCTCAGAGGAGATGTCAGATATGGGTGCCTGCACCCCAGGTTCCCAGATCTCTCTCCCTAAGGGAGACAACTGTCAGGCTGCTGCTGGGCCATCTGGGGTCCCCACAGAGGGCTCTGAGCTGCTCGGGGCCAAGCCTGGGGCAGGGCTTGAGAGAGTGGCTGGCAGTGGCCCCTCAGGCTGAACGGTTGTAGCCAACCCCCCAGTGGAGCTGGAAGGAGGAGGCTCGGCCTCCACCAGACGTGCTGGGACAGAGGTGGAGAGGGAGGGAAGGCTGGGACTTGCCCCAGCACATCCAGACCTGTCAGCAGGACCTGAGTCACCCAGCTAGAAGGACAGTCTAGGTTGGTGACGGCGGTACTGCTTCCCACACTCGGGTCCTCCCAGAAGAGCCCTCCCTCCCCGGTAGCCGATCCAAAGTCTAGCTCAAGATGAGGGGCCCAGGGGTGCTCGATAGACCACCTTGGCCATGCCCCTGCCCCCAGGCAGCCACCCACCAAGTTGGCTCTGCTTCCAAAAGCACCCGGAGGAGATTCCACAAGCTCTGGGTGCCTGGACCCTGCTGCCCGCCCACCTCCCAGCCTAAAGGTCCTTTGGTTGCCTTACTCTGGTTGTTCTTGTAGGGATTTCAGCTCACTGAAGAGAAGACTAAAGTAAACCCTTTAGAAGGATCTGGGTCTCCAGCTGGTTTGGGCGCTCTGATCTCTGGGCTCCTGCAGGAAGGCTGAGTTCTCTCCGTACCACTCTCTTGGGTCCCTTTGTTCTTTTTCTACTTGAGCCCAGCCCCAAGCACCCAGAGTTGAGGTGGAGGTGAGGAGGAGAAGATTTCCCACGAAACTGGGCATTAAATAAACTCATGCAAGAGACAAGTCACCAGCACGGACCTGTTATATGTCTCTGGCTGGTCCCTTCTCCATCTTCTCAGTCAGGCAGGGCCACGCCAGGCCAAGGATGGGAAGACCTGAGCGACAGCAGCGTGGATGCCGAGGAAGAAGGGGCTGACCAGGGGTCCCGTTCCTTCCTCTCCATTTCCTTCTCTGCTGGTCTTGGAGCTCTCATCAAAGGTGGGCAGCCTGTGGTCCAGGTAGCCTGTAGCCCAAACCACTAGGCTTAGGTTCAATGAAATTCAAGAAATGCAGTTTTGAACACCTGCTCTGTGCCAGGCACGTAGACACAAAGAAAAGTAAGACATGGTCCGTGCCCTCATGGAGCTCACAGCCTAGCGGGGACACACACACACACACACACAGACCTCTAACAGAGGCAGGAAGAGATAAGTGCTGCAGCAGGGGACGGGGTGGGAAGTCCAGGGAGGAGAGCTCCACTCTGATAGGGACCTTTGGGGAGGCTTCTCAGAGCACTGAAGGACGGGCAACAGGCAAGAACGGAGAGTGTCCCAAGCAGATGGTTTTGGTCAGGTTCTGGGCGTGCAGGTGAGACAGAGGCATCGTTACATGGTTTGAAGGGATATGCGGTGTTTCAGGCATCAGTACTGCCCAGCCTACACCCCAGAGGGCAGGATACCTGGGGAAGGGGCTTCTAAGGCCACTCCAGTGAGAAGGAGAGGGAAGAGGGGAAGGGAACCCCCACTCCAGAACTTATGGGACTTGGGGGTTTCAGAGGGGTTGTTTGTGCTTGAAAGAGAAAGGGAAGGTGAGGGGAGTTTGGGGAGAGAAGGGAAAGGGTGAGCATTCTCCTCAGGAAGACCTGGGACCATCCGGAAGTCTAGGGACTTGGGGGCTAACACTCAACTACGCTGTGTGATACTGAGAAGGTCATGCAACCTCTCTGGGCCTTAGGGTCCCCACCTTCACACAAATGCAGAATTTAAGATGGAGAGATTGACGAGGCTAGTGAGTTTCTGGGAAATCCAGAAAGTATCTCTGTGAAGCGGACTCAAGTGCAGGCTCCCAGTGTGGTGGAGAGGCGGCTTGGTTTGGTGAGGTCTGTGAGCAGGAACGCACGCAGACAGAGGAGTCGGGACCGGTGTTCTAACCGTGGGGAGTCCTCCCTGCTGGATGCCCAGGTTGCAAGGAGGGCATCTGGAGGTGAGTCGGAGAGCAAGGTTGGCTCCAAAGGCTCTCCTGGCCTCCCTCTCACCTTCCCCCAGAAGCAGGGCAAAAGATGAGGGAATGCCAGGGTTCTCTTCTCCACTTGGCAGCGGTGAGATTAAAAGGGTGGTGGCTTCCAGGCACAGCTGTCATCTGCTCAGGTATGATTTTGAGGGTGTGGGGAGGCCCCTCCTCCCTGGCCCAAAGTCATGGCAATATCAATCCCTTTTCCTATCCAAGACCTCACAGCTAACAATGCTTTTTGTGTACATGGATTCATTTTATCTCCACCATAACCCTAGTGGGTGGCTAGAGAGGTGACATAAGACTCCGCTTACAGATAGCAAACCGAGTCTCAGAAAGATGAGGGGAACTTACTCATGGACACAGCCGGTGAATGGCTGCCCCAGGACAAACCCAGGCTTGCTGACAACGCCGGCGCAGCTGTAGCTGAAGCCTGACACCCACAGGTAGGCTAAGTGTTGCTTGTTACATGTACAAATGCAGGTGACCCTACGAGGGGTAAACCTTGAGCCATTCACACCTTAGTATGAATTCGTTTTTCCCATTGAACACTTTCTTTACTCTGCCAGAGAAAGAGAAGGTTACGGTTTGAGAGGTTGAAGAAGAAACATTTTCAAGGAGGCAGAAAGGGAAAAACAATTTTCTACAAATTCCATTGACTTTCTATTTTTTCCCAAGGCTGAGTCCTTTGAGCCACAGAGCTTAATACCAACCCCAGAGGGAAAAGCCTAGGGAGGATCCAAAGGAGCAATTTATTCATCTGTTCATCAAACCTACATGAACATCTGTTTTATGTAAGAGATGGAGGATACTGAGGTGAACTAGACAAACTCTCTCTCTTCGAACATCTCAAAATCTATCCAGGAAGACAGACATAAAAAAATGACAATGGAGCTTGGTAACTGCTAAAACGAAGTTATGATCTAAGAAAGAGAAGCTAGCTGCTGGAGGGGAGCTGGATTAGCAAAGTTCTCTTCCCTCCATGACACATCTTTCATCACACATTTTTCGCCCGTCCCAGCACCTCATAAGCCTGACAGCCAGACAGTCCTTTCTGTCACCTCACTTAAGTACCTCTTGCTCAGCAGTGCCCAGTACCCCTGGCCATGCCCAGTGATCCCAGCCTGTGACCCCAGCAGCTAGGTAAAGGGCCGTGAGGTCTTTATGGAATCTCTGGCCAAGACTCCCATTATACATATGAGGAAACTGAGGCCCAGATAGAGGCGGTGACTTTCTCGAGATTGCTACAGGGAGGCGGTGCTGAGCCTGGGCTCTCACCTGCAGATGTGCACATCACAACAAGCACACCTGGAGGGGTTTGACCGAGGAACCCCTGTGCTCTGTACAGGGTTGGAGAAGGAAGGTAAGGTGGCTGAGGGGGAGGCAGTAGAGGAAGGTAGAGGAAGCTCTGAAGCCGGGGAGGAAAGAGAGGGCAGGGAAGAGGGCACTCATCAGGAAGGGTTCAGATGGTGACAGGGCAGCACACTTTCTTCTAGAGGCCAGCATCAGGAGTTCCCTGGTGGCCTAGTGGTTAGGATTCCAGGCTTTCACTGCCGCAGCCCGGGTTCAGTCAATCCCTAGTCGGGGAACTGAGATCCTGAAAGCCACGTGACGCGGCCAAAATAAATAAATAAAGCCCGCACCATCATGCACGGTCTGTCTTATTGAACCCTCAAAGGCCAGGCCTACTTAAAATTAAATGTAAGTTAATTAAAATTCAATAAAATTAAAAATTCATTTCCTCGGCTGCACTAGCTACATTTCAGGAGCTACGTGTGGCTGGTGTCTGCTGTACTGGACGGCACAGACGGAACGCGTTTCCATCATGGCAGAAGTGCTGTTCTAGACACTTTACATGTATAATTTCATTTAAATAATATTTTCTGAGAGTGATTAATACATGTTTGTCGTAGAAAATTTGAGGGAACTTCAGTCACAGATGATACCCTCCACCCACTAGTAGCATTTGACGTACATCTTTCTAGCCTTTATTTTTCCTTTACAAGAAAATTCAAATAATGCACAGTCGGTGTAAAAAATGCAAACAATATGGGGGCTGGAGAGTAAAAATGTTGTCCCTCCACAGGGGAAAGCGCTGTCAGCAGCTTGGCACGTGTTCCTCCTGAGTCTGAGTTTCCCTCAGCCCCACGGTCTCAGGAACACTGAGGGGCTGCTTTAACCACAGAATCTCTATTTCGCTGGCTCTGCCCTCATCCACCTTCGAGAAGACTTCCGGTCCCTCCCCTTCCACTAACCCAAAGTGCCACAGGCCCGGGACCCTCGCAGTGGCCTCTACTTTGGACCCAGAAGCCCCTCTCTCCTCTTCCCTCACCCAGCCCTGCTCCCTCATCAGGGCCTGGGGAAGGGGCGCTATATCCTGTTACTTCACCCCCGTCATTTCTCCCAGCCATCCTCCAAGGCCACGGCAGAATGGCAGAGTGGTCCAGAGCACGGGCCCTGGGATCAGACAGTCACAGGTTATGTCCCAGCTCTACCACTCATCAGGATTCCCGAGATCCTGCACGATGTATCTGAGCCTCAGTTTTCTCATCTGAACGTTGGAGATAATATCTGCCTCAAACTGTTTGCTGTGAGAGTTAAATGAGATAATAGATGTAACACATTCTGCATTTCTAGATAATAATTATTGTCATTTTGCAGATGAGAAAACTGAGGCTCAGCGAGACCTAGGTACTTCTCAAGGTCCTGCTGGCAGGAGGTGGCAGGAACCAGGGTTCTAACCTATGCCTGTCTGGCTCCAAAGCCCACGTTGCTGACCCCACAGGGCCATCCCGTTCCTAACCTCGCTCCTACGCTCCAGAACACCTTCATATGGGTCGAAAAAAGCAAAGAAGCAAGGGAGGCAGCAGGAGAACTGTCAGGTGGCTCTAAACCTCAGACTTTTCCCAAGTCAGAGGCCTGCCGGGGCCAGGAGGGCAGCAGTCGCCTGCCACGCAGTCCCCCAGCTTCCCACTGCAGACTGGGCGTCCTGCTGCTTGTGTCTGCTCTCTGCAGGCCTCAGTTTCCCCATGTATATAACAACCCTGACAGTCTGTCATTTTGCACTTCTGTGACCTCCAACCCCGGAAGTCATCAGGGACCCAGAATTGACTGGAGGCAGGAGGCCAGCCCCGCCCCTCAGACCAGACCAGGCCCTGGTGAGGGGCTGACCCACAGTTACCTCACTCTCCCCAGGCTCCCCTGGGGCCCTGAGATGGGGCGCGGTGCTCGACAGGCCTGCTGGGTGAGGGCAGGTTTGGAAGGAGGTTTAGGAAGGGTGTGGCAGGGAGGGTGCGCCTGGCAGGCTCAGGTGAGGTCACTAGAGAGGGGGCACGCCTGCCAGCCTCCTCAGCTGTGCCAGACAGGGCCGGGCAGCTTCCGCCTCAGACCACGTCTCTGGGCTCCTCTGTGGGACCCCCATCCATCGTGAAGTGTGAGTGGAGGTGGACAAACTCCCCTCAACATCCATCCAAGGCCAGCTCACGGGACCTGCCCTGCTGGGTGGTGGGCCAGGAGGGCCCTGAGAGCTGTGAGGACAGGAGTGGGAAACCTGTGTGCAAGCTGTGTGCAAGACAGCAGGGGCCATGGAGGAAGGGGTTTGACCACAGTTGATCCAGGCAGTCAGAGAAGACTCCTTTGTGAAAGCAGGCAGAGGCCACAGGGGCCCAGATCTGGCTTGCTGTTCCCTGCCCTGCCCCTTTTCCCCTCTACAAGACGACACCCATTCTCCCTGAGTCCCAGGGGAGGAATGGTCATTGTCTCTTCTTCCTCTTCTTCTGGGATAGAGCTTAGAAGCTGCAATTTATTCCCTTCCAAAAGACCAAATATGTGGGGTAGTGGGGAGTTCCAGTCCATCCACTCCATGAAGCTCACTGTTAGAAAGTATTTCCTTTTACTAAGTTACTATCTGCCTCCCTATAAAATCCACTAGAGAGCATGTCAAGAATTTAATGTCCACTCCCAGTCTCCATCTACTCTGTAATTCTTTGCTCTGAGCCAAATACCCTCAGTTCTTTTAGTCATTCCTCCTAAGACTGGTTTCAAGACATTTTGACATCTTGGCCTGTGTCCCCTGGAAATATTTCCATTTATCTGCATTCTTATAGTAACATGGTATCTAGAATGGGACTTGGCCTTCCAGTCCAAATCAGGCCAACATAGAGAATAGTACAGAGCAATCGCCTCCTAGACTTTGGCATGATATAGATCCCACGAGCTCTATTGTCTTGCTGGCCTGCATAGAACTTGGGCTCAGCAAACACCTCCTTGGCGATTTTGGACTCATGTGGCTGTTTAGACATGTCCTTGTTGGGTGGGTACACATAGGTCACTCAGCCTGCATGACTGTTGCCTCCAACGATTCGGAGCCCCCTCGGCCTTCCTGGGTCGGGGTTCCCTGGCAGATGACCCCCAGGGACGAAGCCCAAGGCTCAGGCAGTGGCTCTCAACAGGTCTTCACTTGTCCACTCTCTTGAGGGTCTGATGAAAAGCTCTGCATCATCTTCCCAGAAAATGTACCTTCTCAAAAAACCTACAAATGCCACCAGGACTCCCTGCAGAACATTGGGACCCCAGGTTAGGAATCCCCATGTGGAAGATGATGCCTGAAAAGTAAACTCTGAGACAGCCTCCCTGTTCTAACCATGGGGGGCTCTGGACTCCCACAAAGTAACAGCCTTTCACACCAGTGCTGTGCTTTACAGCTCACAATGTGTGTTCACACATATTGCCTCGGACAGACCCTAGAGTACAGATTATACTTGAACAACTAGGAGGTCAACGTCCACTGACTTGCCCAAGGTCACACAGCCAATCTGGGCAGAGCCAGCACTCTCCTTCTCACATGGGGCCTCAGAGGAACCAACACAGTCTGTCTGACGGTGGGGAAGGCACAACAGAGAAACGGCTGCACTTGGCTGCAGGGGAAATTGGTCCTGACCGCTCCTGACCGTGCCCAGCGGGCTCCTGCTGCAGCTCCAGAGAGACACACCCAGCCTGCCCCCGTGCTGAGCTGTGCTTCTAACAGCCTCCCTCCTGGCACAGCAGTGAGGGGCCAAGCTACCAGGCTGCAGCTTGTGAGAGAGGAGAGACAAGGGCAGAAACCAGGCCTGGATCCTGAACCCCAGGAACCCGGGGGACAGAGAAAGAGCCCCTGGACCTGCCTGTCCCTACAGAGCAGACACCTTACTTGGCAGGAGCATATCCGAGGATAAGATGGGGCTGGAGAGGGGTGGCGGTTGGGAAATGGAGCACAGCTGAGCGAAGGAGGTTTACATACAAGCACCAGACTTGACTGTCTGAAGTCAGTGTTTAAGTTTTCAAGGAATTCTTGCTCCTTAAAAACCCCTCTACTTGACCCAGAAAACTCAGCCTGCAACACGCAGCTCACTCCCTCCATGAAGCTTTCCCCAGTGTCTTGTGTAATGACGGTGCCCCTAGCAGGCTGGAGCTCTGGACTCGACATCCCACCCTGGTCCCTGGCAATAGGGGCTCAATCCATGTTTGTTCAGTAAGCGCTAGACACCAGAAATGAGACTGTCTTTTGTCTCTACCTGTTCTGTTACTTCGAACCGGGTCCCAAACCTCCATGGTCAACGAAGGCCAGCCTGCCTCGTACACACACTCGCCCACTTTAACTGGAAGCCAATAATGGCCTTTAGGAACCCTCTCAAGAAGCATCTAACAGGTTTTCCCAGGCTGGGATGGGCTGAGGGAGAAGGTTCAAGACAGAAAACTGTCATTTTTACGTCTTTCCCCAAACTGGGTTATTTTCCTTTGCTCCAAACAGCTGGCGGAGATGTGTGGGCAGAGAAAGGGTCTGGAACTTGGAGTGTCGCTCTGCAGGCATCTGGGTGGTTCTCCACCCTCAGCTGGTTTGCAGCCTGGGCTGGGGCTGGGGGTTGCTAAAGGGAGGGGCCTGGCTTGCAGTGGGTGGGTTGCTGCTCGGGCCTTTGATCATTAACCCTTATCAAAAAGAATTCATGAATTTGTGTTGGTTTTATGCCTCTGTCTCCTCCACCGGACTCTGGAGGGTGGGAACCACATTTATTCAATTCAGAGTCCTCAGGGATGGGTACAATGCCAAGTATAGAGTAATGCTAAATACATGTTGAAGGCAAAAAAATAAAATAATTTTTTAAAAAAGCACCAAAACCTCCCTGCTAGTCTTATTTCTGGGGCACCCCTGC
This sequence comes from Stenella coeruleoalba, assembly GCF_951394435.1. Lineage (NCBI taxonomy): Eukaryota > Metazoa > Chordata > Mammalia > Artiodactyla > Delphinidae > Stenella > Stenella coeruleoalba. The sequence continues at coordinate 161,311,143 of NC_137169.1, forward strand.
CTCTCTTAAAGGAAAGAGCTTCTTAGAGCTTCCCTGTGCTGATGGGAGGAGGGGCCTGTCACTGGCCTCCATTCTAGCTGGAGGTGTGGGCCCTTCTCCCCTGGGCTGCTCCTAAGACTAATTCTTTGTCTCTGTTATTTCTAGCCCCAAACGTGTGTCTTAGGTTTCCTGCCACCTGGCCTGACGGCCCAACCGCCCCAGCTATATCTCTGCACAGCCCCAACCAGACATGGAGATTCACCCTGGCTTTCTGATAGCTCTCACCCCTATGGCAACCACAACTATTTTTAGCAGAGCTCAGGGGCAGCCGGATGACCTCACTGCCTCATGTTTTTGACATCCTTCAGAGACCTCAGCCCTCCCAACGTTGGGTTTCACTCTCCACTGCTTTTGCTAATCCTCCAGCTGCCTGGGTTTCTTGGAGTGAGTCTTGGGCCCAGCTCAGGGAAGACCCTTTGTCCCCTCCCCACCTCCTGGCTGTAACCCCTAGCCCTAAGCATTTAGGGCCCTCAGAACCATTCGTTTTTCTCAAAGCTGTCAGAAATTCTCCATCCTTTCCTGGGTCAGAATCCCAACATCTGACTCAAGTTCTCAGTCTAACCTAAATCTTTCCCGCTGTCAGGGTTGCCAGATTCAGCAAATAAAAATACAGAATACCCAGTTAAATTTGAATTTCACATAAACAACAAATAATTTTTTAGTTCAGCATGTTTTAGGTAATATTACACTAAAAAATTATTCGTTGTATATGTGAAATTCAAATTTAACTGGGAATCCTGCATTTTATCTGGCAACCCTACCTGCTATATTCCTTCTCAGTAGAGCAGCAGTTATTAAACGTTTTGGTCTCAGGAGCCCTTTATACTCTAAAAACTTATTGAGGACACTCAAAGAGCATTTATGTGGGTGAACTGGCGTTTATCATATTAGAAATTAAAGCATAAATTAAAAAATATTTATTAATTTATTTTAAAATAAGTTTTAAAAAGTGACAGTAATAACTCATTACACATTTACATATATAAAACATTTTTACAAAAACTTGCTATATTTTCCAAAACAAACAAACAAAAAATAGTGAGAAGAGTGGCATTGTTCTACATGTTTTGCAAATGTTTTTAATATTTGGCTTAATGAAAAAGAGACAGATTCTTTTCTTTAAAATTAAAAAATTTAATGGTGGTAACAAAATACATAACATAAAATTTACCATCCGAACTGTTTTAAGTGTGCAGTTTGATTGTATTAAGTATGTTCACATTGCCGTGCAGAGTTGGATTCTTATGTCTCCTTCAGCATCCGGTCTGTTATAATATCACACACCATGAAGCTTCTGGAAAATTCCACTGTGCACTCATGAGAGAATGAAAGTAAAAAGGCAAATGATGTTTTCATATTATGATGAAAACAGTGTTGACCTTGTTTTGGTCTGAAAGGACTTGGGGAACCCCCAGGGGTCCCTGACCACGCTTTGAGAGCTGGTGCTCTAGAGCAACACCAGAGACTTCAGTGCTGACCGGTAGCAGCAGCCTTGCCCCTGACATTGATTTGGGGTGGGTGTATGACACACTGCACACATAATCTAATGTGACTCCAAGCTGGTTCTTATTTCCGAGATAGGTAGTGGGGGTGGGAGGAGGCTGAGGCCGGATCTCGTCTAGTGCCTTAGCAGGGATGGAAAAAATGGGTCTAGAAAGACTCGGACCCAAGGGCCCTAGGGGTGGCACACAAGTTATGAAGTGGACCAAGCTGACTCAGAGAGAGAGTTACAATTCTGCCTCATCTTGAGGCTCTGAGAGTCTCTAAAGAAGGTAAACTCCTCCAGGCAGCGAGAAAAGAATGGATGGGCTGCTGGGGACAGGGTCAAAGAACCGGTGTGCTCGCTGCCCCAACCGGCCCCAGCCATAGCTGGCAAGGAGGGAGCTAACCACCTTACTCCCCCGTCCCTCCCTGGTGTTCATCTGCTCGTTCTGACCCTCTCTCTCATTTCCTGCCACGGCTAGTGGTTGTGAGGAAGGACAGCTGGGCCCTCGCATTTCAACTGAGTGGACGCAAGTGAGACCCTGCCTTGGGGCCTAGACACCTGGAGACTTTAGTTAGTGGGGGGCTTATTCATTTACTGACCAATCTAGTGACAAAAGAGTGGGGACCCAAAACAGCCAGTGGTCCATCTCTCATCCACACAAGTGGTCCCATTACTACCAAGTCCAATAGAACATGAGCAGACTACACATGTTTTGTACCAGACATACGCCCTGAGCACACTCACCTCTGGGCTGTTCACGATCATCCTGTAGATGTTATTTTATAGCTTCAACTTTATTATATACAAATTCCTTGAGGGAGGGAACCATGCCTTTATTGCTTCCGTATTTTCCACAGCACCTAGAACAAAGTAAGGTCTCCATACACATTGATGGGTTTACTAGGGGATGGCTTTTCACTGATTCAACTATCAGATTCCCATTTCTAAGGCGCTGGGGCCAGGAGAGCAGGTGGAGGCCCTTTATTAAACACTTATTGAGTACCTTCTCCCACTCCTTAGTTTCTTCGGGGAGGTGTTGCTTACAAAGCACATTGATGAGTCATCCAGTTTAATCCTTGGGGAAACAGGACTGGTGTGAGTGTACTGTGAAAGGGGCTCTCTAAGTGACTGCCCTGTGTTCTGCCTAAAGGAGGAATGTGCTAAGCCAGGAGCTTGTCTCTGGGGCAACAAATACATGTGTGGGATGTCCTCCAGAGCTGTACGGGGGAAGCGCGTCCTGAGCACGGCCACCTGGTGCGTCCTGGCTGAGAGGCTGGTACTCCACGAAGACCCTTCATGGCCACAGCGTTCCCTGCCCAGCTCCTGTGCTGCCCGAGTAACCGTCCCACTGAGTCTCGGCTTCCCCTCGTGTGAAATGGCCAACAGACGGCGAACGTGCTCATCAGCAAACCCGAGTGTCTGGTGGGTTTCACAGCAGTTCTATTTTTCATTATAAATCAGCAAATTGGCATTCTGGCTGTGTCTGTTCGTCTCCTGGAGGTTTGTGAGTCTGCCCCCTAGTCTCCTGGGCCTGTTGCAAGCAAGGTTTCTGAGGAGCCACGGGAGGCCCAGACCCTGAATTGTGAAAGGATCTCAAGGGAGACCTGGCCACTGTGTGAGGTTCTGAGGAGGAGACAGCCAGCTCTCCCCAGGTGCCACCTGGTCGATGGCTTTTCCATTCACAGAGAACTGAGCACTGGGCTGGGAGGCAGAGCAAGCCAGGGGTCCCTTAATAGAGGGGGGGCTCCATGCCAGCGGCTGGTCTGCTACCAACCAGGGGCCCACCTGCTTGATGGGCACAGCCAAGGATCAGGAAGACACTGCAGGCCAGGCTGGAGGGTGATTCAGAATGCAGCCAGGGAACTTTAAAAGGTCACAGCACCCTTTCCCCGGGGTCTGGGTGAGGCATGTGGTCAGCCCTGCTGGGATAGCTGAGAGCCTGTGCTGTCCAGAGCCCGGGTCAGCACCGCCTGGAACTGCATTCTCCTAGGAGGGGAAAGCAGTGAGGAGTAGGGAGGGGGTGGTGTTGGCTGGGCCCTCGTTTCCGCCCGGAAATGGGATTTTGGCCTCTTGGGCTGGGAAAATCCTGGCCGGCCGGCACTGTCTGTTTATCAGGGAAGCTGAGTCAGTCTCCTATCTCCTAAAAAACTGCTGTTTCTAGAATTTCATTGGTCAGTACCTCTCCCAACGCCTTCCTTTTCTCTGGGGAATTCCTTTGGGGGCGGGGGACAGTGGGGAGAAATTGGCTCTTTCCTAGAGACTGAGACCTGAAATCAGAGTTTTTGCCCATTTATGGACTTAAAGCCCCCCTCCCCAACCCTAGGATGACTCATTCTCCCAACATGACCTAAATGCCCCCAGAGGGGAAAAGGTGAAATTGAGAAGGTGGGATTAGCTGGGGGAGAGGACTGGTGCCTGGAGTGAGGAGGGAAGGGCCTGAAAAGCATGGGGAATTCTTCCGAGAAACAATCAGTGATGGGAGCATTTTAGAGCCAAAAGGAGGCAGAATAAGAGTAAGAGAGGGAGAAAGAGAAAGAGGTTTGTATCCCAGAGAGAAGCTGTGTGCCCAGTGGCATAAAATTCCTCTAAAGGCAGCAGCTCTGTAGAGGCAAGTTAAGGCTCTCACCTGGAGTCAGTTCTCAAACTTCGGTGTCATCAGAACCAATCACCAGGCCTGTTAAAAATGCAGATCCCCAGGCCCCCTGTGGGCTGCGCTCAAGCTCCCCAGCGATCTGAAGCAGGAAGCTCTGAAACACAGGAAGAGAACTGGGAATCCAGGAGCCGGCTTCTTCTCTGGGGCCTGGGATGTACAAGGCAACTCCCATCCCCTCTGCCAGTGTCAGAGGCAGAGCCCTGGCCCAAGAGTGACATTTCCCATGTTCTTATAAAACCTGTAAAAGCCTTAGAAGATGCACAGCCGTAAAGTTTCAGAGCGGGAGGGTCTTGAGAAGTCTTTTAGTACAGCCCTCTCGTACAGGAAGACTCAGTTCTACAACGGACCGTTCCTCCCCAACCCGCCCCCCAGCCTTCTCCCAAGGATGGGAGAAGCCCCGTTGTCTTCCTCAGGAGGAGAAAGCCAGTGGCAAACAGGCAGAACTCCCTCCCCAGCTCAGCAACACCCACCTCCCCCGCTGTCAAGGCTGTCAAGCTTTCACCAACAACTGATCAGCTATACAAATAACTGCTTTCCTATTCAATAAAATCCTAGAACCTTTAGAACTCAGGGACTTCAGAGATCAACTAAGGTGATTTTCCACCCAAAGCAGAAATTCTTTCCTAGCAACAACTCCTAAATCTCTATCTCCAACTCACATCTCTTTCCCAAATTCCAGACTCCTTATACCTCTTATCGCCGCTGGAGGTCGAAGTGCTCCCTAGCTTCCCCCACCCCCCTCCACCTGCCACCTTTCCCACTCGAATAGTGGACGCAACATCCCTCCAGTCCTGCAGGCCACCCCCACCCCCTGGCTATTCTCAACAAGCAGCCAGAGGAATTAACAAAAAACATCCTTCGTCCGATTACACCATTCCTTTTGCTCAAAACCTCCCACTGGCTCCCCATTTCACTCAGAAAAAAACCATAACCTGTGTAATGGTTCACAAGGCCCTAGGTGCTCTACTGCTCGACCCCTGCTTCCTATCTTGACCCTCTCTCTGTTACTTTCTCCTTCACTCACTCTGTTCCAGCCTCAATGGCTCTTTTGTTTTAAAGTGCTATACAAAGGCAATTTTAATTTGCTGAAACAAACAAACAAAAAACCAAACAGAACGAACTTTTTCTTACTGCTACATCTACCATCTTAAAAGAGCGATACCCAGAATTTAAATAACCTATTTTCAGGTGTTACTTAAACAAAAGCATTTGTGTAAGTATTCTTGTAAGCAAAACCAGTGGCAAACAAAACCAGAGCCCAGACGCATAATTCTGGCTATGAATTTTAAATTAGGTTTTATTTTTCTGTCCTGAAAATTCTGTGTACTAAAACTTCATAGTATAATAGAAACAGACACATAAATCCATTGAGCCTCTGCATAAACGAACATTTTCAGACTTTACTCCTGATGCATTCTTCAAATTACCCGCAAAAAAACTAACTGCTTATAGAGAATGCTTTAGGCTATGCTGATGATTTAAAAACAAGCACACAACCAACATAAAAACAAAGCATCTTCCTCTTTTTCAGGAGAAACGTCTTATGTGAAGTTATCCTCTCGAAACATGTTTGGTGTCAATTCTGGGTGAACCAGGATGGCCACTTCCGTTCTCTCTCAATGATCCTCTTACCCTGATCTTGCTCGGAGGGTGTCTCCCCCAAGTACAGCACCATGATCTCCATGGTAGGAGCCTTGAAAGGGGCTCCCTCTTGCTTCCCTATCTGTCCTCTGATTTCCGCTGTCTCTTTACACACCTTCTCATAGCAATAGCCACAGAGGACGTGTTTCTGTTTCAGGTGACCGCATTCAGGACAAGCGTCTATATTGTTCTTAACTTTAATAAGCTTATGAGGGTTTCTTCTCCTACACCTGTTAACTTCAATGCTGCGTCTGTCTTTGGGAGCTGCCATCCAAAAGATGCTCTCCAAAAAACTGGAAATCTCCTTCCTTCCATTGGTATCATTTGCTGGTTCTGTAAATATAGCTGGACCTTGGACCGCTAATGCTGGTCCCCATTGAGGACTGGGAAAGCCTGGCCGGCTCTGCCGCAGTTTCCGCTGCAGTTGCTCCCAACAGTTCCGGAGGAGTCCCTGGGCTGCGGGGCCACGGCGGAACCATTAGCATAGGCATGGCAGGTGCCGTGTTGCTCGCCCTAAAGCCTCAATGGCTGTTTTAGAACTAGCCTGACCTGCTCCCACTTAAGGCATTTCTATTGTCTGTTCCCTCCACCTGGAGCACTGTTGCCTCAAATATCTATGTGGTTAGCACCTCCCTCCTTCAGGTCTTTGCACAAATGCCACCTTCTCGATGAGCCCTTCTCTGATCACCCCAATTTAAAACGTTATTCCCTGTCCCCTTCCCATTCTCCTCATATGCTTATGACCTGTTAATATACTATATAATTCACCATTTATTATATCTATTGCGTTGTCTATCTTCCTCCACTAGAATGGAAACCCCGTAAGGGTAGAGATTTTTGTCCGTTTTGTATACAAATGTATCCCCCCAACCCCAGTCTCCTCTTAAAAACGCCCAGGCTCCTCAGCTCGCCCTTTGTCCTGGCTTCATCACAGTCCAGACATGCTCTGGCTGTCAGTGAGTCTCTGGATTCTGGCTTGCAGAGCTGAGCAGAAGCTCTAGTGGGATGTGGGCGCTGTGCCATGCAGGGGACTGTTGCATCGCCATTTCCCCTTCCCACCAGCCCATCAGAAGGTCCAAGGCAGCCTGACTGGGATGGGGTCTGGGGAGAAGGGAAGGGCTCCTCCTGACATGCCTGCTGTGGGGGTCTCCCCGCTCTGCGCAGAGGAGCCTCGGTACTACCCAGTGAGGGGGTTTCCACTCAGGGACAGCCTGGATGGACTTGCCCCAGGAAAGGGCTGAGGCTAAGGTGAGAATTCTGACCAAGACTTTCTTGCCTTGGTCTCTGAAGGCCCTTTCCTGTCTCCCCAAGTTGCCCCCGGTGGTTGTCTGGGTTATTCACATTCCAGAAGCACTGATGTGGCACTAAATATTCCTAGGGCTGCAGCCTTCCCCCCTGGGGCCCAGAGTCATCTCTTTGAGCCTGCTTTCTGGAATGCTTTTGGTATGAAACATCCTGGCAAGTGAGGGGAAGCATCCTGGCAAGTGAGGGGAAGGAAACTCCGTGCAAATGGAATCCCCGAGCCTGGGTCTCTAGGGGCTGGAGTAATAGACATTCTCTTCCCACCCAGAGTCTCTTTCCCCAGCGGGCTTCTGCCACATCCATCCCCTCTCCTGCCCACCCCTCCCAGCCCCTGGCTTGGAAGAGGTTAAGCAAACAGACCTCAAAGAGGACAAAGATCTCAGGACCAAGTACCTTTGTGTCCCCTCCTCTTCCTAGAAATCCGCCCCGCCAGCAGTGTTAGTAGGATGGGCTGCAGGGGCTTGGCGTCCCTTCTCTCCTCCTGTCCTGTCTCCCCACTCTAGCTTCTCCGTGTTCTCACTCACCCTCTATTTCCCAGCTCCCTTTTGGGGCTTTGGAGGTAAGGGGAAGGCATCTGGGGCAGAAGGAATTGCCATACTCCTTGTGCCTGGACACGAGTGTGGCATGTAATAGTGTCTCAATAAGTATTTGTAGTTCCATTCACTGATATTCTCCCAACTCTCCAACCCAATCTAGTTTAAATGAGCCCCCCCCCACGTCGCCCACTCCGCTAAGATTTGGCATCCCTCAGACCTGGATTTGAGTTGAGTTTTCCCACCTGCTAACTAGGCAAGTTACTTTATGTTTTTGAGTCTCAATTTCTTCCTCTGTGACCCGAGAATGATAAAAATTGTGCCGAACTAACAAGGCTTTCCTGGGCATTACATAACATATCAAGTGTTTGATACATAAGCACTTAAAAAATGGTAGCCCTGTTACCTCCTAAGTTGCAATTCTTCTCTCTCATCATCCCAACTCCCCTTCTACATTCTCTGAACTAAAAATTTTTCTGTTGAATTTTACTTATTTTTATGCATGCTGGCTTGCTGTTCAGTGTGCAACCTCTCTGAGGTTAGGATCTTATGCGTTGCACCAGAAACAGAGCAACTACCTGTATCTTCCACGGAGCTAGCTTAGCACACAATAGGGCTTGATTCCTGAGTCAATGAATAAATGAACACAGTTAACTCCACATCTGAACTCTATGCTTCTTGGGTAAAGACCCTCCCTTATATTTCTCCTGTGTCTACCCACAGTCTAGCCCAGAGCTCCAGCACTCAGTTGGACCTGCCTTGTTTTCAAGTGGTGGAGCCTCGGGGCTGGAAGAGCTTTGAAAAGTCTCCATGAAAAGGCTGGAGGTGGGAACCCCATCACCAGGAGACGTGGAGCCTTTTCAAAATTATCAGACTGAAATACCCCATCTGTAGCCTAAACGGTTTCTTGTTTACTCTCCCATCCTGATCCCATAGTTGCCTGGCCTCCCCACTTCTTCCCCAGACTCAGCAACTTTGCCAGCTCCCCAGATGCAGGGAGGGGGAGGGCAGTGCAGATGCTCCAAAGCGGCAGGCACCGAAGGCCGGCAGGAGGGCAGGTGTACGGGGAGCAGACTGTTTGGGGGCCTGCGAACACCAGAGCCGGGGGAGGTATGGGGGAGGGAGCCTGCTTGAAGCTGGAGCCAGCCGGCTGCCTGCCTGCACTTTGTCCTTATCCTCCCTTTCATCCTAGCCCTCAGAGCCTGGGAGTTTCTCAATGGAGCGGGAGTCCGGGGAATGCTCTGCAGGGGGTGGAGAGGGACGGCCAACGAGGGGGGCATTCCAAGCATTCTTTACTTCCTCTAAGAGTCAGGCGGTTGGGGGGTGGAGTGGGGAGCAGCTGCCTGCACTGGAGGGAAAGGGATTTCTTTGGAGGGAGAGAATAAAGGCGGTGGAGGTGCCTACAAGCAGCAGGGGACGGAGCTAGATGGGAGAGGGATGGGAGAGGAGGGGGAAGGGTGGGGGCAGGGCTGTATAATCTGCCAAACCCAGTTCTTTAGTGCTAAATGCAGGAGGAGCGAATTGGGACCCTTAGCCCAGGGCACCCTCCCCGCTGGGTGTTTACAAGGGCAGAACCGCTGATGGAGGTGTGACAGGGAGTCCTTTGGAGCTAAGAGCTCGGTTTTTGGTGTTTTGTTTTTATGAAGCAGGTTCTCTTTTTTCCATCTCTGAGAGTCCAAGGGAGTGTGTGTTAAGAGAAAACTCGAAGACCTGTGCCCCCACTTCCCCAAAGAGAACCACAGAAGCTATTTTCCAATCATCGTTCTGGTTTTTAATGGGGTGGCTCTTTCTAGCCACCACAGAAGGGAGGAGGGACCATCAGGTAGATAGAATCAGGGCGTGGAGTGAGGGAGCCAGAGACCCCTTCCAGACAGAGCGATGGGACATGTAGATTTATAAAAGGCCCCCGGCTTCCCCTTGATCAGTAGGGAATCATTGCAAAAATATCTCCCTGTACACAAAACTTAGATATCATAGTGCATTTCCCCAGAACATAGTATTCACATTATTGAAAACAGTAAGATTCACTATTTTAAAAATGCAGAGCTGAAAACATAAAAATAAATAAGAACATTCTAGGCCCTGAAAGCCCAGAGAAACAGACACATCCATTCTCAGTAGCAGGAGCAGCTTGGAGGCTAGAGAAGTTCAGAGTCTTTGAGGTCCAAGGTGGGGTCCAGGGGAATCCGGGCCCCTTGAGATGATGTCCAGTAGCAGCCCGAGCCTTTTCAAGTCTTTTAGATTCATAGCAGCGACTCCAGGAGGCTTGGGCCAGGTTTGGAGGATGCGAAAGGGGAGAGAACCTTTGAGGAAACAGAGGCTGTGTTCTCTTACTGCTCAGATAAATAAGGAAGGGCACACTCTAGAAGACCACTCCCAGGACACCCCAGGCACATTAGGGGGGTGCCACACTCCAGTTTGAGTGGTTGGTGGAGATGGGAATGTGTATGTGAACTTCAAGAGTTTCCATCCCCACCTTGGCAGGAGGGCACCATGCACAAAACTTACTCTTTATAGGAGCTGGGCGCTGGGAGCACTCTTTCCAGCTCTCTGCGGCCCTACTATGTGTACAAGAAACAGGCAACCTGGACTCAGCCTTGGGCCTTCCTCTCTACTTCTCTACTCATTTCCCTTCTACTACCTTCTTGGTTCCATGCGGCTGAAGACATTGAACCCTCAGTACACTTCACTTGCCCACTTCCCACATCCAGCCCTCCCCAGGGCTCAATTGCAAACCATCCCAGCCTTCTGGGCTGGGATGCTGGTCCTGGGAGGCAGGGAAGAAGGCAGTTTCCCCTCAGGGTGCAGCCAGCTGCGTCTTAGAGCCAGCCGGGATGGGGCAACGCCCCCCACCTTCAGCTGAGCTTTGAGCAGACCCCCAGTGACTGTTGGTAGGCCTCTGTCACCTCCTGGCAGTCCATCAGGGAAAAGCAGCTGTCCCCCAGGGGGTCCTGCCGCCAGCACCTCAGGGACCTGCTTCCAGGGCCCTCTGAGGGGGGCTCCTCAAGCCCCACGAGGTTGTCCACAGACACACAGCCCCGCAGTGGGGGCTCAGGGAGCCGTTCGGGCAAGTCCAGCTGGTCAAAGGACTCAGAGGACAGGATGCTGTCCTCACTCACTGCCCCCGTGGGGCGGCTGGCCCGGGCTGGAGGGTGAGGTGGGGCCAGTTCATCCAAAGAACCAAAAGCGGTGTGGGCTGTGAGCTCCAGGGCTGCGTGGGAGAACTTGCTGTTGTGTTTGAGGATGCCCTTGCGATGGAGCAGCAGCCCTGAGGTTTGGGGGGGCGTGTGCCCCATGGCATCCCCACTTACAAACACGTCCCCTGCATCCAAGAGCTCCCCAGACTCACTGGGTTCAGGAGAGGAGTAGTAGCCGGATTCCCGCTGGCGAGACTTCTTGAGGATGCCCTTCTTGGGGAGCGGGGGGGCAGCCTGTCCTGGGCTCACAGGGACGGGGCCAAGCTCAGGGCCCTCCCTTGCCCCTTCCGAGGAGGTCGATGCCTTCTTCTTGAGAATGCTTTTCGGCAGCTTGAGGTTGCCCTTGCCAGGGCGAGGGGAGGCGTCAGCAGCTGGGTCCCCCTGGAGAGTCTGGGCCATGTCATTCTCTCTGCGGGACTTCTTGAGCGAATGCTGGCGCTCCAGGCCAGGGGCGAGACTCCCGCCTCCAGGCGCGTGCTGCTTGAAGAAGCTGCAGACCTTGGCCCCGTTCTCCAGGAGGGGGCGGGAGGACCGCCGGAGCCAGTCAGCCACGGAGGCCCGGCCAGAGTCGCCGCCGGTGCGCCTTCCCTCGTGCACAGCTTCCTGCTCCCCGACACGGGTGGCATAACCCCAGTTTACCCACCAATGACTGGCCACATCCTCCAGGGTGGCCCGGCGGGTAGGGTTCACCATTAATAGCCACCGGATCAGACCACAGGCATCTAAAAGAAGAAGGAGAAGGGTTTCAGATCCATAGGCATGAGCATGGGCACCCACAGTCCCCCTCACTGGCTTACCCCCATTTGTGCTAAGACACTGCTCACTCCTGTGTCAGATATGCCACTCCCATCTAGGGCTCCATACACGCTGCAGCCCGGGCCGGCCCCCCAGTCTCCAGCTTCCCTGGATTGACTGTCGGGTTTCCTCCTGCATCCCACCACCCCTCAGGACCACAGCCATGTTTATGTGTTAGTGTGTATCCTCCTTTGCTCCACTGACATGCAACCCTCTGAGGGTAGGGACTGTTCAAGAGTAAACCAAGGTCCTCACACCTTTCTTCTTGCCTTACACATCGTACGTGAAAGGACAAAAAGATTTCTAAGGACAAGGACAAAAGCAGTAGGAAATGAGACAATTGTAGCAAAGAGGATCTAAGCTAGACCTTAGGAAGCACTTTCCAAATATGATAAAGCTTGCCCATAAAGGAAGGAAGGAGCTATCCCTTCCTTCCTCAGAGGTCACAGACACAGGAGGCAAAGAGATGACAGCAGGAGTTGAGGTGGAAGGTACACTCCATCTACAGTGGGCTGCCCTCTTCACTTTACTGTCACTGTTTAATTGCTGCCTCAGGAATGAGCAAAGGACACCCAACACCTAGATGAGAACACCTACACCTCTCACTCACCAGAGGGTTTAGGCGGCTGCCGGTAGGCCCCATTGCTGATCTGTTTCACCAGCGTCTTATGGTCCTGCCCATCAAAGGGCATGGAGCCATGCACCAGGATGTACAGAAGAACACCAAGGGACCAGCTGTCCACCTGAGGGAGAGAGAGGATCAAGGACCTCCTCATGCCACAGGCTAGAGGGCTTCCAGCCTCACCTTCATTCAGTACCATGGGGAAAAGGGAGCCCATGTTGGAGAACCCAGAGCCCAGTGTATCTGAGGACCACCTCCTTCTAGTACCCAGGGGCAGAGAGGGTGACGCTGCAGAAGGGACTGAGGTTCATGGAGAGCTGCTGTCATCTGCCTCCCCTTGGGAGGAGCAGCCACAAACATAAGATCAGTGATGAGGTCATCCCTTCTGGGCCAGGAGTGCTGGCTGTGACAGACACCATCCCTCCAGGGAGGCTGGCTGGGGGCTGGGAAAGGAAATGGGAATGTGGAAGGTGAGGGGCACAGAACCAGACTGGGGGGCAGAAGACTCTTGTTCCAGTTTTGCCACTCCCGCTAGAGACCCGGCCATACACTACTTTGGTGGGGAAGTGAGTTTTGTGAGCTGAGAAAGGGAATAACTAGAAAAGTAGCACATCCCTCTCTCAGGATCTAAGCTGAGGCAGGCTGGCGGAGGAGTCCAGACACTTACCTCTGGGCCCGTGTAGGGCTTCCCGTTGACGATTTCGGGCGAGGCATAGAGGGGGCTCCCACAGAATGTCTGCAGGAACTTGCCTTGGTGGTAGAGGTTGGAGAGGCCAAAGTCAGCGATCTGCAGAATTGGGTCAAACACAGGCAGGGGTCACACCAAGGCCTGTGTTGTTCTATAGCTCCTGGTCTGCCCCCCGCCAGACCCCGGGGAAACCCAGGCCCTAGCGGCAGGAAAGGGTGCCCATGACCCCTACCCCATACCGGGCACCACCAACACAGCTCAGGCCCTGGAAGAAAGAGCCCTTTGGAGGTTGTGTCAATGAGGAAAGCGTAGGCAGAGGTGTCGGGGAGCTCCAGGGTCCTCACTGTTCCCCAGGCCCCTTTGCTCACGCTGTACTCTACTCCAGGGATGCTCTCTCTGCCTACACACATCCTCCTGACCCAGCAAGCACACCTCCTCCTGGAAGCCTTCCATTGCCCTGAGATCTCCTCCTCCCATGAAGCCCTACAATTTGCAGTGGCTCACGGTAGCCCCTGCTTGTCAGTTCCGTCTCCTCATACTGCCACATCAATATGCTTCCCATGCTGACCTCCTGCCCCCACCCCTCCTGCAACTCCTAGCACAGCTGTGACCCATGGGTGGGACTAATGGCCACTTACTGACTAAAGGAAGGGTCTACCAGTTGGAGGGGGACAGACAATGTCTTATGCCAATGCCATGAACCTCAGAAGCAAGCTACCCCATGACCTGGGCTTGGGCTGCCCTTCCCAGCAAAGAATGCATCTCTCTGCCCACACCCGGGCAGGAACGTGGTGGCGGGACTGGGGTCAGCCCAGTATAGCTGAGAATCAGTACTGAAGGAAGAACAAAGATTACGGTCATGGCTATAGCCCAGTAGAAGGGATCTTCTTACAGGACTTCCTGAGCCCTCTGATATTGAGGGTTTGAGGGGCCCCAAGCCCATCTTCTCATTCCTCAGAAAGACCCTTCCGCCAGCTATCCTCAGACAAAGGCTGAGGCCAATGCCCTTTTGCTCCCAACCTCTTCATCCCCAGCAGATGGTCACGTGTGCCCAGGGTGGGGAGAAGTTGTTTATGAACTCTGGCTCCTTCATTTATGGGTTTTATCGGCCTCCTATCAGGCAGTTACCAGTTGAAGCCTATAATGAGGCAGATGATTGGTGCAGATGGGAAAGTTCGTGCCTGCCTGGGTTGTGTGGATTTATTGGCTCTGGCTTCCCCCTTCCTGGTCAGCATCAAAGAGAGCCCCACCTACTCCGGGAACTGGTAAGGAAAATGAACTCAGTGCCAGGGCGCCTCAGGGCACAGGTCAGGGGCCACTGGGGAAAGGACTATGATCTGGGTTCGGGAAGATTCTGAGGAGGGTCCGACTGCAGAGTCAGAGCCCTTCCAGGTATCTGCAGGGGCCAGCCCTTGCCGTCTCCCCTTCCAGCCCCAAGACCCGAGTTTATCACATCGACCTGAACTTCTCAGGCCTAAATTTAACTACTTAGACACGGGAATTCAGCAGCTGCAGAAAGCAGGAAGCTGGCTCTGGAGTGCTTGCTGTGGTGAAAGGTGCTAAAGGGCTACCTAACTGCGGCAGATTAAAGTGCGCATGCGTGCGTGCATGTGCATGCGTGCAGGTGGGGAGAACTCAGGCCATGGCCTCTCCGTGCCAGTCCCAAGGCTGTGAGCAGAAGCCAACCTTAGATCTAGACTCCTTCAGCCTTGTGACGTCAAGAGCACTGGTCAGGGAGTCAGAAGACTCTGGTTCTAGCTGAGGCTCAGCCACTTGCTAGCCATGGGACCTCATGCAAATCACTGCTTATCATAAGGCCTCAGCTTTCAATCCATAGAATGAGGTACTGAAACGGATGATGGCTAAGGTCCTTATCAGCACCCACATAAGAGTCTGAGCTTTGCTCAGCTCCTTCTGGAACCCCCTAAGGGCTTAGAGGTGCTTGGCAAGGGACAGTGCAGACAGGCTGGGGAGGGGTAGGGAAGCAGCTTTAGACAAGAAGTGAGGCTCACCTTGATATTTTCATTGGCATCTAAGAGGATGTTCTCCAGCTTGAGATCCCGGTGGACAACCCTGTTCTGAAAGAGGGAGGGAGGAGGGTCAGGGGAAGGCCACCAGGGAGGGAAGGACATGAGGACCTGGTCTGGACAGTGAGGGAAACACAAAGGGGGCCGCGTGGGGGTGAGCACAGGTAGGCTGGGAGGCCCATCTTTACTGGTACGTACTACAACAAATCATGGTCCTTCCAATCCCAGCCAAGAGACTTGAAGCCAGAGACACCAACATTCCCCAGGCTGAGTCCAGAATTGAGTCTTGCCTCTTTCGATCTCCCTGTGTGATCCTGGACCAGTCATGGAATCTCTCTGGTGAAACCAGCCCCCGAGCACCAGGGACCACCCCCTCAGCACAGGGCTGAGGCAGGTGCCGCTCACCTGGTGGCAGTAGTGCACGGCGGAGACAATCTGCCGGAAGAAATGCCGGGCTTCGCGCTCGCTGAGCCGCTGCCGTTCACTGACGTAGTCATATAGGTCGCCCCGGCTGGCGTACTCCATGACGATCACGATCTTGCTGCTGTTCTCAAACACTGGGGCAGAGCAAGGCAGGAATGTCAGGCCCCTCCAGAGTGCACTGCTCCCCACTAGGGAACACGGATCACTCCCAGGCCCCCAAACCAGACAGGACCTCCCACCAGAGACATCTGCTAATGAGGCAGGACAGTGCCCTTTGATGCTCCCAACACCTTCCAGTAGCAACGAATTAAGGCCAAGGGAACTGGCTCACCCTCCCTTTCCTTGGAAGTTCAGGCTTCGGAGGATTCTTAACACTACCCTGCAAATTCTGAGACATCACTGGATGAGAATGAAAAACCAGGCTCTCTGGTTCAGTACTTTTTTGCCTCGTGACCCTGGGCAAATCTCTTCTAGATACATCAGTAAGAATGTAGGTTTGGGATTTGAATCCTGCCCCCATCATTTACTAGCTGGGTGACCACGGCAAGTTATTCAATCAGTGTGCCTCAGTTTCCTCATTTGAAGAGGGATAATGATAGCAACGTCACAGAGCTGGGGCGAGGAATAGATAAAAGTTAGTCACAGCTCTCAGGCTGGCGGAGCAAGCTGGTGTGGGCTCTGACATACAAGCAAGCACTCAACAGACTGTACCTACTGTTATATTTATTATCAGCATCCTCACGCATAAACTTGAAAAATAATGCCCATAATAATGCCTGACTTGAGGATCAGAAGAGGAATAAAGTATGAAAGTGCTTTGTAGACTGTAAAGTACCATGGAGAGCTGAGATATTGATCACCCTTAACATCTTTGACTTCCCGTCCAGAATATCCAGGCTGGGGCTTTGTACATAGAAATGATCAATAAATATTTGGTAATTAATTGACTGGCTGGGCTCCTGGCAGCCAGCCTACTCCAGCTGGCTCATCTCCATGTGAGGAAGGGGCCCTATTGCCACCTCAGGCCTTGTCTTGCCTCCTGGAAAAGTAGGGAATGGCTGGTTCACCAAACTGGCCCTTCAGCAGGGTGTGTGTCAAAACATGTGTCTGTGATATTGCATCTTTGTGTCAAACGAGTCCTATGAGTTTGGCTTGCTCAGCCAGCCCCAGAGAGATTACTGTCTAGCCTGTGAGAAGGAGCTAAGAGAGGAGGCATCTCCCAAGAAGAGTCCCAGCTCCCAGGCAGTTGGATATATGGTCAGGAGGACTGTGCTTTTTCCTAGGGGAGCACAGTGGTCCAGAATGCTGGGGGGTGCCTAGCTGAGGCTCCACCCCTGTGGTTCTCCACATCTCTGCAGGATGTGTGCAAACTTTGTGCCGTAAAATTGGGGGTCAGGAGCCAGCCAGGGCACATTCTGGAGAGCAGCTATGTTAGAAGTCAGTTCCCAGGACTGCAGCCTTCCCCCCAGTCCATATCTCTTGAAGTCTGTGGATGGGGATGGATCTGGGGGAGGTCTACCAGATACACAGTAACTATGACATCCCAACATTTGCTGAATCTGAAGGTGCAGTATGTAGCAGCTACATCCTAAGCTTCAGAGCTCAGTTCCCAGACCTAGCTGTAGATAATGGGTGTGGGGAAGAATTCTCACACACACACACACACAGCCCAATCACCAAGCTTAGCCTGGCTTAACCCACTCCTCCCTGGGGGAAATAAACAGAGAAACAATTAGCCTTCCAGCCACCTGCTAGGGCTCATGGGAAAGGCTCAGGCCACAGGGCCATGTCAGTGGCTCTGCCCTAAGTTTTCCTCTAAACAGAACTTAAGAGAGGAGACCTCTCTTTCTTCCTATCAGGAATATTCAGACTGAGGGCAAAGCCACAGGCTCCCTTTCCTCCTTCCTGCTGTTCCTGCCATTCCTCGCTTCCTGTCTAACTGATATTAGGTAAAGGCTGGAAGCAGACAGGTGTGTGTGGGATGCTGCTCCCCCTCTTTCCCTCATCACCCTCTCTTGCTCACTTTGTTGTCTGGGTCACAGGGAACAGGGCAGCTGGAGTGGAAAGCCAGCACCGATGTCAGAGCAAGAGGAGGCTTCAAGAGACGAGGAGAAGTAGAAGCCAGCCCCATGGCAGGAATGATTCAGAGGACAGGAGGTCTGGCTCCTGTATATGAAGAAAAACAGCACCCACACACCTGAGACGCGTGCAGGTCCCCGTATGTTTCAGCCTCCCCCAGATTGCTAAGGATCTCATTGGTCTGGGGAGACAGTGTTCCAGTACGGAAAACCTAAGAACAAAAATGCCTACAATCTGTGGAGTTCCTCCCATGAGAGGAGCACTTGGTGACATTTAATTTGAATTTTTTTTTTCGGCAGTGCCACAGGGCATGCGGGATCTTAGTTCCCTGACCAGGGATCAAACCCGTGCCCTCTGAGGTGGAAGCACAGAGTCCTAACCACTGGACCACCAGGGAATTCCCTGGTGACATTTAATTTGATCTTTGCAACAACCCTGTGATGTAGGTGGGATTATCCCATTTTACAAATGAGGAACTGAGGCCCAGAGACAAAATTAAATTAGTTGCCCAAAGTCATATAGCGGGGTTTCAAATCCAGCCTGTGTCTTTTTTACCTCTGTGTCATCTGTTCCAACTGGACACACACACACACACACACACACAGCTTCAAATGCTCCACCTCTGTACCTTCGTGGATGGCAATGACGTGGGGGTGGTTGAGTGATGACATGATCTCAATCTCTCGCCGAATGTGCATCAGATCTTGCTCGTCTTTGATTTTGTCTTTCTGGATCAACTTGATGGCCACCTGGGAGCAGAGAATGCAGGAGAGTGAGGAGAAAGGTCTGGCAGGTAAAGGCATCCCTGAGGACACTCTGGGAGCCCTGACCCTGGTGATCTGCCTACAGCCGCTGCAAAGGCCACAGCGCGCACCCAGAGAAGCCTCTCCACCCTTCACTGGGGCGGGCGGCAGAGAGGCTGGAGGGAACCTTTTATGTTACGTATGCTTTACCACACACACAAAAATCACCCAAAAAAGTTATGAAAAAAATGCTAGTCTCTTCGGTCTAGGTAAGTAATGTCTCTCCCCCAGCAACAAACAAACAACTAGACAGTTAAACAGAGTCCTCTGGGCTTTGCTATCTTGTCCGTAAAGGTGAAAATGCCATTTAAGGATTAAACTCTCTGGCTGGTACATGTGGTGGGTTCAGGAAGGGTGGAAGGAGGCAAGAGGAAGTGGAGAATGAACCGCCAAGAAGCAGCTTAAGCAAAGCTCTTAGAGACTGAGGCATCTCGCCCCCTTCTCTGTTCCACCGCACTGAGCAGCGATGGTGACAGAGTACCAACAGCGCATGCAGTGTGTGGGGAAGACACCGCGTGGTGAGTCAGGGGACCTGGGCCCTCCAGGCTCTGTTGCTGTGCTCATGGGCAAGGCCCATGCCCTCTCCCAGCCTCGTTTTCTGTGAAATAAACAGGCTGGACTAAGATGTCTGGGGTGCTTTCCTGCTTTGACTCTGTGAAGTGACCATATAAATGCCCCGGGGCCCTCGGAGGCTACAACTCTGGCATCAGGCGCTGGGCGGGTATGGGGTGGGGTGTCACAGGGCTGGTCAGTTCCTGACAAGTCCTGTCCAAGGACACAAATGGTAAATATAAGACTTCCCCTTCACAGGAGCGGGGCAAGTTATGAGAAATCCCGAGGCACAGGCTGAGGAAAACAGCTCCTCGTTCATTTCCCAGGAGGGTTCGCCTCCCCTCAAGGTTCAAAAGGAGTTGGAAAAAAGGGAACCCAGAGCCCAAGGGGCGGGGCCTCTAATCCCCCTTTCACAGGGCTCTGGAGGCAGACAAAGGCTTCCGGCTCCGCTGCGGACCGCGGGCTCGGGCCTATGTCCCCCTCAGACAAGAATGCGGAACAGCCGTAATCCTGTAAGAGGAGCAGCTCACAATGCCCTGGGCCTGGTCACCCCGGCAACAGGCCAGGGATGGCGTGCCCTCCGCCCCGCTCCTCCCCTGGAGCTGCATCCATGAAAGAGGGGAGGCCCGGCTCTCTCGCCCTCCCAGAGCAGGGCAGGGAGGACAATGGCAGCAGGAGGGACGGTCACCATGGAGTCTCCTGCCCAAGCCCCTGGAGGGGCCCAGGCTGCAGCTGCAGGGGCCGGGCTGCACCTCAGGCGCTCTCTTCACGCCCCCCACCCCTTCTGCTCCAAACCACCCCAATGAGCTAAGCAGAAAAATCCCCGGCTTAGAATTGCCCAGGGGGTGGGGATGGGGGGAAGGGGCTTAAATCCTCCTCCAACCGGCCTGGAGCTTGGTTCCTGAACACCTCTCCAGACCCTTTTTCTCTCCCTGAAGGGGAGATTTTATGGACTAGTTCTTTTCTCTCTGAATTCTTTGTTTTAAAAATCAGACAATACAGTGAAGCTTCAAGACAACTCTTGTTGCTCCTAATTCCAACCCACTAGAGCCATTAAAGTCTCTCCTACATAGAAACTCCAGAGCTGCAACCGTCTTGATATATCAGATAATGTTCTAATAATTTTTCAGTTATGAATTATCACTGCAGAAAAGAATTATGGTCTTATAACTGCAAAAAATGAACTCTAGGTACAAATGAAAGAGTTGTCACTTGTACATGAGGACACACCAATCCAGTGGCAACTAAACATGTTTGCCGAGACTTTAAAGGTTATGGTGATTATAAATATGAACACAAATGCCTGCACTGAAACGTAATTGCATTACTTGGTGGTGGGGCTCAGGGCAGCCTACCCCAGACTGTCACTTTGGCATGTGGATGATTTTGAGCTGAAGACAATGAAGGCTCAGCTGACTCAAGAAGAGCTTTCTATCCCTCCCTTAACTGCATTAAAGAATTTAGATAGGAGGTTTGTACCAGAGAGAGCGCTATTAGCAGAGATAACTTTTTTCATCAGGAAGACTTATCTGCATGGCCCAGCAAACATTTATCTACCAAGCATTCGCTCTTCCCATCTTTCTGTGAATTGCCTTCCTCCCCTTTCCAATGGCAGACCCCTGCCCCCTTCTCCTTAGCTCGGGATGGCAGGTAAGCCTCAATTGCCTGACTGTTGGGGAGCCACATAATTGGGGGGGTTCCTGTACATGTGAAATTAAATTTGTTTTTCTCCTGTTAAAAAGAAAAAAATCAGACAATAGATAAAATGCCATGAGCTCTTCAGATAAAGGCCCATAAAACTGAATTAATAGAGAGCAAAAAAAAAAAAATCACATATAAATCACATACCTAGATAATGAAACAAATATCTGAGAGCTTAAGGTACACACATATGCAAAAACTAGGCATATCTTGGATGTACAATTGTACACACACAAACATGTACAATGAGATAAATCATCGTGGGCTAGGAGGCAGAGCTCTAAAGAAGACAAGGCCTAAAAGAAATGAGGTTTCAAAAAAATAAAGGGCTCTGAGGGGTGCTAGAAGGAGTCCCTGCGTGGGTAGAGGGTGTACAAGTTGAATCCTGAGATCTATTTCTTTCAAATCTGGAAGTCTACTGTTTAAAATCAGAATTGTTGATCCTTAGTGGACAGTTCCGTCCTCCTGCAAGCTCATGCTCTGGCCTCGGGGGGTGAGGTCAAGACACGCCCCCCCCCGCCCCCGCATTGTCTATGTTAGGTCTTAGGAGACCACAGCTTGGCTGGTACTTCCCAGGAAAGAAACAACTTAGGTCCTCATGCCTCCACCAGTCCCCAAGCAGGTGACAGACAAGAAGAGCCATGTATCACTGCCCTGGTGGGGCTGGGCCACTGTTCCCCCATCTATCCTAGTCCCACTGGACAGACCTCAACTGTTTCCTGGTGAACACAAATCACAAATAAATATTTATTGGTTAAGTCATTGGGCTGATCCCTGACTGATGGCACCAGTGCCCAGATAAGACTTTCTGCCCTTTTTCCAAGGCATGGGTGGAGAGTCAGCCATGTTTGTGAGAACTCATTTTGAGGGACCTTTGTTCTCATCTGCAATATAGTTGAGCAACCATTCAAATATAGTGACTAGAGGAAAGGAAGAGAAAAACAGTCGCTGAATGGATCACCCAGAGGTAGGAAGGCCACCTCCCTGGGGACAATCCTGGGTCATCCCGTATAATTATTAACAGTGCCCCTTTTACTCCGCAAAGTATTCGGGTTGAGATGTTATATTATACGGCCACCCTACTCAGAGGGGGCAGGAAACAGAGGCACAACAATGACAATATAAATGTGAACACCAGATCGGTGGAGGGGTGTCAAGAGCCCAGGTATCTAGTCTTTATTTGCCCCTTTGGAGCTACATAACTAGAGAGAAGTCACTTAAATGATCCTGTTAACTGGCCTGGCTAGTTTTAATGTCCTCATCTGAAAAATAAAAGGACATTTATCCTCCAAACATTTGCTGAATGCCTACTACGTGCCTGGCGCTATGGTAGGTGCCTGGAGCTATGGTAGGTGTTGGATAGCCCCTGCGCCAAGGCCCTTGGTCCAGTCTAGTGTGATGAACATGACGGTTGAGATCCCTGGCTGCCCAGGGGCTCCAGGAGCACTGGAGAGCTTCCTTCGCCTGGAGGAGCAGGGCAAATCACCCCTGGGGGAAAACTCTGTTTTAGATCTTGAAGGAAGAGTGGGGTTTGCCAAGCCGAGGTGGGCAGGCCTTTGAGGGGGGCAGTGCAACAAGGGTATTCCAGGCAGAGAGAAAGGTTTGAGCACAGGCCAGAAAGAAAGGAAAGGAACTATACACGAATTTGCACATTAGGATCTCTAAGCTCCCTTCCAAACTCTAGCATTCTCCGCTGAGCTTCTTCAAAAATGGGTCACGTGCTACTACGCCAGGAAGGTGCTAACCAAGGATTGTTATAATAGGTTTATTCAGAGGCCCCACGCTATATCTATGTTTACCTGCCTGAGCAAAATTCCTACTGATACCAGCCCAGTGATTTTCTTGCCGCTGTGGCCCTGCATGCTGGAAAGGCAGCAGAGCTAACTCCTTATCCCATTTTGTAAATGGCAAACACAAAAGTCCAGAAAGGTGACTCTTCCGAGGTTCCTCAACATATCAAGGCTGTCAGGACCCAAGATGGAGGGGTGTTGCCTGGAGAAACCACCACTTCAGAAGACAAAAGTTCCTTGCAGATGCTCTGCCCTGCCTCCAGCTTCCTGCCTCCTACCCCTGTAGAAGGGAATGCCCCACACCCTACCATGGGCCAGGCTGTGCAGTACCACCAGCCACCCTCATCCCACTTACAGATATACAAAGACGTTGGAGAGATGGGCGCTGGGGCTCAATTGGTTAAACACTGCCTTCTCTCCTCCCTGTCCCCACAGGAACTCAGATCAAGAATAATCTGGAGCTTCCCTGGTGGCGCAGTGGTTGAGAGTCCACCTGCCAATGCAGGGGACACGGGTTCATGCCCCGGTCCAGGAAGATCCCACATGCCGCGGAGCGGCTGGGCCCGTGAGCCATGGCCACTGAGCCTGCGCATCCAGAGCCTGTGCTCCGCAACGGGAGAGGCCACAACAGTGAGAGGCCCGCATACGGCAAAAAAAAAAAAAAAAAGAATAATCTGGATTCAGGAGAGGATGGCAGAAAGGTCTTAGAAAAAGAAGATCTAGAGGTGCTGGTTTCAGGTGCCGGGAGAGAGGGTACAAGCTGGGCATCTCTGGTCATAGCTATCACCCAGAGTTGGAGCCAAGATCCTTGACTCCTTTTTGGCCTTTCACGGAGCAGCTGCCTCTGGGAGGTGGGGCAAGGAGCTGGAGGATGACCCATTTAGATAATGCAGGAGAGGTTGGGCTGGGCTGGCCAGGGCTGGCAGAGTGGGGATGGCTCACCATCCCACCCAGCCTGCCAGAGAACCAGGCTGGGAGCAGGCATGGGCTCTGAGGGGAGGCTGAGCTGCTTCCCCTAAACCCCATGCTGTGCCCACCCTTTCTTTGCCCACTCTGCCAGGCTGCCAGGCAAGGTGCTTCCCTGCCCAGCCCTCTTGTGTGGTTTGGCCAGAGTCCAAGGACAAGAGTCACCTGCAGCTGGAGTCTCCCTCCCTGCTGCTGAGCAGGCAGATGCAGGAGGAGCTGGGAGGGCAGCACCGCACAGAAGAGGCCTCTGGCAGCTGGCCAGGCGGGAGCCCTTCTCTGGATCAGGGGCTAAAGGAGAGGCTGGGACTTTGAACGACGTAGAGACCAAAGGGCTTAGGGAAGCTGAGCACGAGCCATTCTCTTGCTCAGGGCAGGACAGACCCAGGGTGGGGTGGACTCTCCCTCCCCCAAGAGAGGGAGGGTAGGACCTCAACAAAGCCAGCCTTGCTGGGATAGTAACACTGTGTGTGTCAGCTACTGTGCTGAGCACTTCACATATATTATCTTATTTAATCCTATGAGGACCCCACGAGGTAGGAATTATTATAATCCCCACTTTACAGATGAGGAAACTGAGATACACAGAGGTCACACAGCCGGTAAGCAGTAGAGCCAGGATTCTGAATGCTTGCACTCTGATGCTGAGCTGAGCAGTCTTCCTGACTAAGTAAAATGTAGTGGAGCTCACCTACTCGGGATCTCTCGACACTGTCAGTATGTATGGGGGTGGGGGTTGTTCCCAGTGACTCCTCCCACCCTCAGCGCGCCTGGAGCTCTGGGAAAGGCAGTCGGAGCTAGCTGTTGGAATGACAAAGCACACTGAGGCAAGCCTGGGCTCAGCCCAAAGCCAACTCCCAGTGCAAGACTCAGTATTGGTCATCTAGCACCTGGGGTGGTCAAGTCAGGAGCCTATGTTGCAGGCATGCCACTAACCAGCCACAGGACATGTCCCCTTCCCTCTCTGGGCCTCAGTGTCCCCATCTGTCAGTGAAGGAATCAGACCATCTCAGTCATTTTCAAACATTTTGAAATCCCATGCAACAATCCAATATATGAGACAGAAGCACCCCTGCCCCAGATCACTGTCCCCTTGGACTCCCCTGTGCTCCTCATGGAGTAAAAATTCCATGCAGATCAACCTAAAGGCTTTGGGGGACGCCACCGTTCCAGGGACCCTAGCAGGTGTTTTTGTTTTTAGGGGAGGGGTGGTCAGGAGAGCTGTGAGAGTCAAAGGAGGAAATGCCAAGTGGCTACCAGGAGTGTAGTCAGAGCTAGGAGATCCAGAGCAAATATTGGTTTTTCCTTTAATGCCCTCCTGGAGGAGCCATTAGTCCTGCTCACCTGCCCCTCCCTCTGGACAATCCCATCTGGCCCCTGAGAATCCTATCCAGGCAGGGTGGGAATGCGAAATGTGGAGAGAAATTGAGATGGAAGTCACCCAGCGGGCTTTCCTCTGAACCCTCAGTTCACTTTGAGGGGAGGTTGTGGGCTGCTCCCACACCCCTCTCCCCCACTGAAGATCCTGAGGCACCAGGTTGGTCTCTCTTCAGGGAGAAGAGTGAAGAGACAGGAATGGGGGTGCGGTGGGGGGAGGATTCCTCTCCAGAATTTTGAGAAACAATTAGCAGCGCGTAGAGCTGCTCTCCAAGGAGGAGGGAGACCCTGAGCAAGAAGTACAGGGTGGTCTATGGATCAGGGAGCTTTAGGGCAGGTCCCACTCCTCCTGATGTGGGCTCCCTGTATACAAGAGACGTGAAGCCAGGGAGCACCTTCTGAATTCTCTCTGTTCTGATGTAATAAGAGCTGGAATCCCTGCCTACAGCCACTGAGGTTTGAAAACTGAAAGTTGGTTTATCTCATTCCAGAATCAATGATCTCTCCTTTTCTCTCTTTCACACACACACAGAGACACACATGCGGTGACCCAGGTCAAGAGCTTAATGGGATTTCTGAACTTCAATCTCAGTTTCCAGGCCACCCCAGTGCCCCCAATCCAGTCTGCCCCCCAAAAGAGGCACGAGCCACAAGCAGCTATTTTCCAGCTGAGCCCCTGACAAAGCCTGGGCCCAGCTGTCTCCAGCCTGGAGCCTCACCCGGCCCTCACACTTTATAGAAAGAGAAAGAAAAGGAAAGCCAGGAAGTACATGATTGCCCAATAGCTGTAACCTGGCAGCAGGCAACTGGGGACTGTGCCAGGTGTTAGCAGGAAAAACATACTCGGTCCTATTGATGAGGCCATAATCCATTCCCTTTCCCCAGCATCCACTCTCCTTCACCAATGAAATGACTTCTTGAATTTGAAACCATCTACTGGCTGCAAAAGCAAACAGTCTGGGGAGGTAACTCCTGCCACAGCTGATAGGGCAGACCATGGCCACCCATGCAGGCACACACACATACATGCACATCTCATAACCAGCACCCAACTGGATTTGGCAAAACAATCCCTAAACCACCTGCCCTAAAAGGCCTGTCAAAATACAGAGTACTTAGGGCCTTCCCTGGCGGTCCAGTGATTAAGGTTCTGCGATTCCACTGCAGGGGGCACAGGTTTGATCTGCGTCCTGATCCCACATGCCAAGCCTGCAGGGCGCAGCCGTCCCCCCAAATACAGGTTATTTGGCCCCATCCTACACCTTCAGAATAAAATCCTCTGGGTGATGAACTAGAGAAGGAATGAAGAAGTATTTTAAACAAGCACCCAGGTGATTCCTATGCACATTAAACTCAAGTTTGGGGACCATTGTTAACTTTTGGCAAAACTGCTATCCCTTCGGGGCCAGCCTTTTCAAATATAAATACCAGTTCTCATGGCGGGTTCTATTGTCAGTAACAATTTAAATTCATATTTGTATCTCATTCAATCCTCATAGCAGCTGTGAGGGAGGCTCTGTTTTCTTCATTTTTGCAGAAGGGGAAACAGAGTACAGAGATAAAGTAAATTACACAAGGTCCCACAGATTACTACTACTATACACACACACACATCCCAAATTAACAGGACACATACCTGAAAAGGCCCCAAACCCAAAGGTATCTTGGGGCACAGTGGATCTTTCACGAGAGCCTAGTTTCACATTTACCAGAATTAAAAACCCATCACAATGAAACTCTGACTCAATCTTAGACCTGGAAAGGACCTAAATGTCAAACCCACCCGCGCCCCCCGGGAGGGGGTGATATCTCCACAGTATGCTGGGCTGCCAGACTATTAGAACTGAATTGAGGAACTGGACACTTCATTCACTTTTTCATTCAACTACACACATTTACTAACCCCTTGCTAAGATCAGGTGCCTTCTACTTCCTCTCCCCATCCCACTCTATTGGATAGTCTGTTACAAGCAAAATTCCACTTAAGTCTCATCGTCTTTAGGAAGCCTTCTCATCTCTGGACACCTTTCGTCCTCTATGCACCCCGCCTCACTTATTTGGCAATCATCACTTGCTGACCGGAGTTGGTGGGGTTCTCAGGTCCACTACCATTGTCCCTACAGCCATGGCCAATTTCTACAGTGAACACTACCAGCACCCAATACACATACGCAACCTCAGCGCGGTAAAGACTGAATGCGGGCAAGTCCACCAAGCAAGGCACTAGCTCCCGGCCCACCCTCCATCACCCGCCGCCTGCGGCTAACTCCCGAGCCTGGCCGGCTGGCGCCGCGAGAGGGAGCCGCACTCACCAGGCGCCCAGAGCTCTCCCGCGCCTTCTTCACCTTCCCGTAGGTCCCCTTGCCCAGGGTCTCCAGGAACTCGTAGCGGTGTCGCAGGTTGTGCTTGTGGTGGTGCCGCTTCACTGCCTGCTTCTTCATTAGGGGCTTGGGCGACTTGAGGAGCCCGTCGGCCAAAGGCCGAACGAGCTCCGCGGCCAGGGCAGCGGTGGCCGAGGGAGCCGGGCCGAGGCGCCGGGGGAAAGCCAAGGACTCCATGGCGAGCAGGTGAGCGAGGGCAGAGGAGGAATCGGCTGGGCAGAGAGACCTAGAGCCCAGGTCGCCTGCCCACTCGCGGCGCGAGAATCCACAGCCGTACCAAGGCGCGCGACCAGGCGCCGAATTCCAAGTTGTTATAAACGCCCTGAACTAGAGGCTCTGGCCACACCCCCCGGCACCCATTGGCCTGATCGCCGGCTGCGCGTGACCAGGACCGCCAGCATTGGCTTGCCGGGTCCCTGGCTCCGCCTCCTCCCAGAGAGGCTGGGAAAGGTGTCAATGGAGCCCCGCCCACCTGGGCCCCCGAGGGTCAGGCAAGGGGAATACCTTACGCCGGGGTCGGCTACGCGGGGCGGGGCGGAGATGTTGTGGGGGTGTTGAGGGGTGTTGGGTGAGTGGCGGCGGGGGTTGATACCACTGGGGTCCAGAAATTTTCAGGGGCTCTGGAACAGCGCTTACCCCTGAGAGGCTCTTGGTCCTGGTTAGAGGCACCTGTTGTCTTTCCATTGTGCTGTTCTCATTTAGCAAGGGGCAACCTGACAGTACTAGAGGTCCCCAAAGTATTTCCCCATCCTGAGTAATTTGCTTCTCTCAAATCAAAATCTGTAAAGGCACTTGACCACTTCTTTAAGACCGTAAGGAGGAAGGAGGGATGGAATGGGATGGAGGCAGACTCTCAAGTTGGAGGGCTAGGGGAGAGCTGTTTCAGGGTTCTGAATTCAACTGTCTTCAGTTGGATCAACCTTAATTGTATCCCAGAAATGCAGTTCTGGAAAGTTCTTACTTCTTCAGCAAATAAGGCTTCTAAATTTGAGTGGGTCCCTCAAGATGTGGTGGAATTTACAAAGCATTGGGAGGAGGTGGAGAGAAACAAAGGGAAACATTCATTCATTAAAAAATGTATTACACTCCTGCTATATAACTTGTGTCCCTAAACCTGTAAATAGCTGCCCACTCAAGTTTTCCTTTCTGTGATTTTGGAGCCAGGTAGGTCATGACATATGGCTTCACTTTTAAGGCCTGGAGCAGAATCCCCAGGTCCAGAATCCCCATACTGAGTGTCATTTAGAGTGAAATGAGAATATCCACAGGCTCTCCTGCTTCATCTAGATGTGGAGTGTAATGGGGAGAAAGGAACATTTCCCCTTGAGTCTTCATGGTAGCTCAATCCTGTGCCCAAGGCCACACAACTGGTGAGAAACTGGCAGAGCTGGGATTCAGAGGCCTCAGGAGGATGGTGCCGCCAGCTGTGTATTCAGGACATGCTGAAGATCAAGAAGGACGTGATCCCCAGTGACTGAAATTTATATTTAGTGTCTGCCCACTTTCCCACTTCCACTGATCCTTTCTATTGTGAGTTAGGGGTGGAGAATGGGGCCGCTGGCTTCCTTTGTAGCTGGAGAGGATCCACTTATGCAGGAAACCAACACTGCTTCCCCAAATCTGCAGGATCACAGGAGGTGGTAGCCAGTTTGGCATTCTTCTCTCTGCCGGCCTCCCCTGGGTTATCTGTGAAAATAGAATGAGGCCCAGGTGAAAGTTCCCCCCCCCACTTCCTTTCCCCAATGAGATCTGCATCCATTCCTGGGGCCAGGTAGCTGGGGCCATCTAGATAGATTAGGGCTCTCAAGAGGAAGCATGGGTAATATAAGATCAAGCACAGGGCTGAGTGTTAGGAGCCCTGAGTTCTAGTTCTGACTGACACCAACCATGTCTGTGGCCTTTTACCCCATCACTTAGTCATTCTACAAATACTGGTGCCCACTAGGTGCTGACCTATGGATATGATGGTGCCAGGGTGGACATGGTCTCTGAGAGTTCTCAGTCTAGTGAGAAATAAGCAAATCCTAGACAGAGGAAGATGTGTACACAATGGGGGAAGAACAGAATGCCCTTGGGGTATATAACAGGAGGGAGCCCCTAGCGCAGAGAGGAGGAGGTTGGTCTGGGGCAGTTTCCTAAAGACAGAGCCTTTTAAGCTGAGACCTGAAGGATCTGAGACAGTTAGCCAGATGAATCAATATTTTATCATAAGTAAGATGAAAGAATCATACAGATGAGCCTAAAATTCCCTTTCAAGCTTAATCAAGACTTCTATGAAATCTAGATTAGTCTAGACCTAATCTAGATTCCAGGTATCCCTAACACTTAGCCCACTGCTAGGCACAAAAAAGGCACTCAATAGATGCTTATGAACTAAAGGAATGCGTGTGCAGTGGAATTCAAAGGCTAAAGTGATTTCCCTCTGTTCCCAGCTAAACTGACTATTGCAGGGGTGGGGGGGTGGGGAGTTGGGGTAGATCTCCCGTACCTCTTGGACCTTCCCCGCCCTCACTTCAGATTCCTTTGATCAGAATGTGAATCCCCATTTAGGGGGCAAGTCATGATAGCCAAAGTCTGCAGAGAAAAGAGATCTCGGTTCCAGTCAAGACGCAGCCTGCTGGCCTCTAAGGAACTACAAGAGAGGGCTTTAGTGATGAATGGACCTGGCCGCTGTCTGCCTACAGCAGACAGGCCAGGGAGGCAGACAAACAGACACAGAGCCGGAACAGCATACAACTCGGAAATGATCTTAACTGCTAAAACTCAATGCTCAGATTCCTTCAAGGGAGACCTGGTCTGTCTCAGAGTGAGAATGCCTGACAGGGAATCTGATTACGTCAGGGGACTTGGCTGCCGGCAGGTATTGGGGAATTCCTGGGTCATGTGCTCGGATGTGCCCAGGAATCTGGGCTGAGCTGAGCCATCTCAATCCTGCCTGCCCCACCAGCCAGTTGCGGGGTGTTGGGGGGAAGCCTACTGTTGGTGATCACTGTGTGAGGGGCTCTGGGATTAACCATTTATTGAGCCTACTAGGTGCCTCGCTGGGGAGACAGTTAGGAACAAATATCTGTGCCAGTCCTTGCACACTTCACAATCTGTGTGTGTCTGTGTGTGTCCAGACCAGCAGAAGAGGATGTTAATGTGGCTCAGAGTAAGGACTGCTGTGATGTGTGAAGTGCAGGGTGCTCGTGGGAGGGCAGGTGAGGGATACCAAGGCCACGCTTTGGGGTATTTCTACTGAAAAAGAAATACATCTAAGATGACTCTTGAGGGGCAACTAAGAATTAGCTCCCTGCTCTCAGGAAGTTTACAGTTTAGTAAGGGAAATAAGATAAATAAAGTACCATGTAATCCAAAGCAGGAAGTGGGAAGGCTGGGGCTTCCCTGGTGGCTCAGTGGTTGGGGGTCCGCCTGCCGACGCAGGGGACACGGGTTCGTACCCCGGTCTGGGGGAATCCCACGTGCCACGGAGCGGCTGGGCCCGTGAGCCATGGCCGCTGGGCCTGCGCGTCTGGAGCCTGTGCTCCGCAACGGGGGAGGCCGCGACGGGGAGAGGCCCGCGTACACAACACTGTAAGTCAACTATACTCCAATAAAAATTTTAAAAAAGTAAAATAAAAGCTAAGAAGAAGGTTACATAGGTGGTTTGGTCAGTAGCACAAATTTAAGGCACAAGAGACGCACTTAAATTCTTGAAGGAACTTCCCTGGTGGCGCAGTGGTTAAGAATCCTCCTGCCAGTGTAAAGGACACAGGTTTGAGCCCTGGTCCGGGAAGATCCCACATGCCGCGGAGCAACTAAGCCCGTGAGCCACAACTACTGAGCCTGCACTCTAGAGCCCGTGAGCCACAACTACTGAATCCCGCACAATGAGAAGCCCGCACACCGCAACGAAGAGTAGCTCCCCCCAACCCCCAGCTCGCCCCAACTAGAGAAAGTCTGTGCACAGCAACGAAGACCCAATACAGCCAAAATTAAATAAATAAATAAATTTATTTTTTAAAATGCTTGAAGAAAATATGAAGGAAAAAATTTTATGAGTGTTAACCAAAAAATAAGCAGCTTC
Source organism: Stenella coeruleoalba (assembly GCF_951394435.1). Classification (NCBI taxonomy): domain Eukaryota; kingdom Metazoa; phylum Chordata; class Mammalia; order Artiodactyla; family Delphinidae; genus Stenella; species Stenella coeruleoalba. The sequence continues at coordinate 161,342,261 of NC_137169.1, forward strand.
TTGCAACTACCCTATGTCTGGTCTCATACCATAAATTTCACATCCCCATATCTACACTGTTAATCCAGTCATTCCCTTGGAGAGGTGAAAACAAACTATAATAAATTTAAACTATGTATGTATTAAAAAAAAAAAGACAGGTACAAAATGCCACGTGGGGCTGAAAGGATGGGTCTTATTCTGGCTCAGGGGTTTGAGGGAGGGCCTCACAGGAGGCCAGTTGGACCTTGAAGGGAGGGCGTAAACTGTGACGAAAGACCTTCTGGGATGGGGTGGGGGTGGGGTAGGAGTGAGGGGAGATGCTGAAAGAGTAGTGGGGGCAGGAAAGTAGAGGGCCAGCTAAGCACTTTCTGGATCTGATGATCTGCAGGGGAGCTCCCAGGCCCTAGAGCATCTCCTGCCTTGGGATTTATCTCAGTATAGATGCCTGGGCCCCTCTTTCCTTTTCTCTGGAAAAAGGGCTGCTGCAGGCTAAAGGGCTCAGCTTACCACCTCTTTGCCTGAGACCTCAACCATTATATTTCCCTTTCTCAGAGCTCTGAGCTACAGCCCTCAGTAACTGACACTCTCGGGTGGTGGACAATATGGCCTTGAAGGTGCTGACCTTTCTTTCTCAGGGGCTGGTGGAACTGCTTGGTTAGGAACCTACACGTTAGAAGTGGCCCTCCAAGGTTGGGAGCTGGGCATCCGAAAACAGGATTGTGAATTCTGCAAGTCTCTGGCAAATTGAGATGCTCGACTCAATGCTGCCCTCTGATGACCGAACTAAGCCTAGCAAGTTTTATGGGATGCCCGATGCTGTGACCACAAGTGGAGGTCTGCTTAGGCAATTTGTTCATTTAATGAGCAATTTGTTCATTTCATTCATTCATTAATTCATTCATTCAACAAATATATGCTGAGAAACTACAATAATGGGTATAATGTTATCCGACATTTATTGAGCCAGTCCTGGTTCTAAGCATCTTAGATATAGTGTCATGTCCAAGACCACTCAGTCCTAGCTACAAGTAACACAGCTGGGAGGCAAACCCTGTCAGTCTTACATCACAACTCAAGTCCTTAAGAATCACATTGTCTTGTGGTGCCCACATGGGCTTCGGAAACACAAGATGGAACTGGTGAGCCGCTTACAATATAAATTTAGTAAGCCTTACCAGGAGTTTGGGGAATTTTGTGCTGCAGACGCTGAAAACAGTCCCCAAGCTCTCAGTTACAATGGGAAATTGAATGTTATTCACAGGCCAGGCCTGAGAGGGATGTGACCAAGGAGAAGCTAGCTCTTCTCCCCAAGCCAGAGAGTTTGCACTGTCTCCCACCTGGAGCAGCAGGGAAATTACACACAGACGGACAGGAGTCACGAGTCCTGGGTTCCAGGGAATTCCCTGGTGGTCCAATGGTTAAGAGTCCTTGCTTTCACTGCCGAGGGCCCGGGTTCAGTCCCTGGTCGGGGAACCCCGCAAGTTGTATGGTACAGCCAAAAAAAAAAAAAGGAGTCCTGGGTTCCACCTCCTCTTTCACCACTACCCACATTGTTGGTCATGGCCAAGGACTTTCTCTTTGGGGTGCAGTTTCCTCGTCTATAGAAAGGGATTTGGATAAATCAACTCTGAGTTGCATTTCAACTCTGCTGTGACTTCTCTGCAATGTTTAAGTAGGGACAAATTAGAAATCTCAGTCATGCCTGTTCTTTTGCCCACCTGACAACCGATTCCCTCACTACAGGACACTCAGGAGCCCCATTCCTGCTCCCACCCCTGGCATGATGTTTTGGCTCAGGAGTTTGACACCCTGGGCTCCAGGCTCTGCTCCGCCACTAACTGACTATGACTATCCCTGATCTCTCGGCAACTCTCTGGATAAGAATTATTCTCTTTTGCACAGCTAACACACTGTGTGCTAGTCACTGTATGAATGAATTCAGTCCTCACCACAATTCTATGAAATAGGTTCTAACATATGATTATCCCCATTGCACAGATGAGGAAACTGGGACACAGAGAAATTAAATACCTGCCCATGTGGGGTTACAGAGCTGGCAAGTGGTGGAGCCAGATTGGAGCCTAGGCAATCTGGCTCCAGAAATAGCATTCTCAACCATCATACTGTGGCTTGGAGACGATCCTTGATTTACCCAAGTCTCAAGTAGACTAAGCTCTCTAAGTCATAGTTCACTCAACCTGAAGCGTGCCTCAGGACCCCTCCTGGGCTTGCTGTGGGACGAAACAAGATGTGAAGCCGTCAGACTGATGGTTTCTTCTCAGTCTGCTTGGGGTTTTGCTGGGCTCTGGTCCTCCCAAGCCTGCTCCCCCCAACCCCCATTCTGGCTGAGACTGAAGTGTGTGTTTGTGTGGATGGGAGCTATGACAGCAAGGGGCTGTCCCCCTGAGCTACAGCTGATCTGATCTGGGACAAAGGACTGTTAAGATAAGTTCAGTGCTAGGAAGTGGTCATTGAAACCGCCCAAGGCTGGAGCTCTGTGCTGGGGGAGGGAGGGAGCAGCCTCACTTGGGGGAGAAAAGGAAGGGCCTTTGAATTACTCTCACTGCTTGTTTTTTAATGCCAGACGAGGGTTCTTGCTGAGAGTTGGGAGGTGGGGTGGGTGGATATTTGTGTAGCTTTAAAGTCTAGGGCTTCTAGTCAGTACTTTGGAAAGGGGTCTCCTTACCCCACCGTTAACGGCAAAACAAAAAGAGCTCCTTTCTGCCCCTCACTTGTATGTTCATTCTCAATCTCTGAGGTTGTGTAACTCCCATTGCTGTGGGGTGGGGATGTAGAGGGGGGGCCCCTATGCTTATGACTGGGACAAAAGCTTTCATGGGATTCCTCCACTGGGTACCCAGTCACCGAGTACTGTCCACCAGCTAACCCTGGTGTGTTGTTGCCATTGGTCATCTGAGATCCTTGATGGACTGAGATGCAGAAGACGTAAATAAAAATAAACCCCTATCATTACAGTGGTCAATACCTTCATACCCACTGATCCTTCACTGACCCTGTGAGGTCAGGGCCTTGGGTTAGATTCTGGGGTACAAAGGCTGTTGCTATAGATGAAGAAGGGGGTACATGAGCCTCAGAATGGCAGTCAGATAATGGGTTTCCATACCGAGCTCTGCCCCTTGCTGGCCACATGACCTGGGGTGGGTGACTCAGTCCCTTCAGGCCTCAGTTCCTATTGGCCAAAGGAGATCCTGAATGTGGAGCCTCTTTGTAAACTGGAAAAGGCTCTCCAGCAGCTGGGGACTTATGGCTGTGGGTACTGTGGCTTAGAACTCAGTACTTTATACTCCATTTAAATGCTGCTCCCTTGAGGGGGCTGAGGTCTTCCTCCTCCTGGTCCACAGCCGCCACCCTGCACTCAGGGAGGTCCAAAGAGGTCCAGGCAGGACCAGAAAGGGCAGGGCATGGGAGGTATGCCCAGGAGGGACGAGGGAGGAAGGTCTGCCCAGTGCCGCCTCCCTGCCCATGCTTGGCTCCCACTGGCAACCTAAGCCCTTTGCCTCCCAAACTGATCCTGGAATGTAAACCCCTAGCCAAGCACATTCTTTAGCCAGGTCACCAGCTCCTGGCCTTTGGGAAGGGAAGCCAGCATTTCTCTTGACCCTGAATGACGCTAGCGCAGTCTTGTGCTGGGGCTGCTACCACCAGCCTGGATTAATAGGCTGGCTGTCACCCAAAGTTTATGAAAAGCCCAATTCTGACCTTATATCACTCCTGTCAGAGCCCGGGGAGAAGGGGAGAGAGAACCCACCCCATAAGCAGGGGGATTTGAAATACTGCCGATTTCCTGGCTCTGGTTCCTCATACCAGCCAGATGCGCTCAGAGGAAGGGGGGCTTTGTAAAGGTTCCTCTCGAAGCTGGTGCCCTCTGGGCCCTTGGTTGCCTGACTTTCCTTCCGTTTGGTTGTTGGCTACGTATTTGTTCCATTCAGCCACTTATTCCACATTTAGGCTCTGGTGCCCAGCGCAGTGATGCTCTGGGCATGAAGGTTGACGATCTCACCGTGTCCTGAGGAGCCCTGTGTGTAGGGGGGTGAGGTGGGGGTACACAAGGAGGGGGTATTCTGAGTTCTGCAAGGAGGGATGGGCTGGGGCGTGGGGGGGGGAGCAGCAGGGACAGGTTAGGGAACTGCCTGCTCCAGTGGCCTCCCACAAGCCACACTTGGCAGAGGTAAGGAGGGGAGGCTGGAAGGGCAGGACTTTCGTGAAGGGTCTTAGAAGTCAAGACGGAGGCTGGGAATCACCTGGAGGAACGGGGGAGCTGAGGGAGGGTGTTTCAGCTCTGTGAGGGTGTAGGCAGGTTTGCAGATGAGAACGGTTTCTGAAAGGGCAGAGGAATCCAGCCGCCATGTGGAGGGGGCCGGAGGTGTGGGACGAGGCGGTCGTTTTCCACCCACGGTTGAGCTGCCTTCCCCGAGGTGCTGGGACTTGAGTCTGAGGCAGAGTAAGACCAGTTTGGAAGGGCAGCTCCAATCCAGTCCCTTCTCCTACAGATGGGGTTGCTGTATCTGGAGTGGGGAGCCTGGGAAAGGGATTTGTAAATTATTATTGCCTTATAAATGTTTGTTTTTAAGAATGTGAATTGCTAAACTGAGATTAGGACCAAGGCCCATTGTCTGTTGAATGGGAGGCCAGTCGCCCCAAAGTCCTCCTTCTGGTCCTCCAGATAAGGCAGGCAAGGTGGGCCACCTTCTAGAGACAGTGAATGGGGCCTCAGGGGTCCCTCACCTCCTGGCACATCCACACCCCCCCTTCCGAGGCTGACCGAGGCTGGAGCCTGGACAGCCCGGTTAGTGCCCAAGAGGGTCAGAAGGCCACCAACCGCAAGCCCGGAGTTCCTCGCCCGCCCGGTCTCCACACTGCAGCAACGTGGAGGGTGCGGGGAGGGGGAGGCGGACCCCACGAGCCTGGGGGAGACAGAGTTCTCCCTGAACCACCTACAAAAGCCACCACTTCTAAAGTGTCACCTCAGGCATCAAGTCTTCAGACACTTCCGGGCCTCCAGCCCCTCCCCCCATTGACCTTCTGAGTCATCTGCCAGATATTTCCTCTTCAGAGGAGGCAGGCGGCTGGGAGGTTTTGCATGAAAAAAAGAAAAGAAAAGTCTCAAGAGCCAGGAGAATTCAGTCTGGCTAAATTAGGAATGGGACTGGGGCACCAGGATCTTTTCCCCTGTCCTTTCCCTTCACCCATTCACTGTCTCAGTCCAGGTTTACCAAGTGCTGGCTGCGGGCAGGGCATGGACGAGGTGCTGAGCGCGTGAAGGTAAGCAGGGAAGCCGCAAACGGTTCCCCCTGCCCGCCCCGCCCCGTTTACGGAACTCGTGACAGCTTGGGGAAGCCACAGGACTCCTTTGGGTCTCAGTGTCCTCCCCTGTAAAATAGATGGATCCCAGTCTTTCCTAGGGTCCTAGGGAAGTGAGGGTGCAAAGGTCCCCCTGGCTGTTACAGCAAACTGTGCACGAGGTTCTGGAGGGGCCGGCAGTGTGGGTGTCAAAGCAGTGGAGGCTCCTGAGCTGGCAACTCACCGTCCACACTGAAGGGGTTCTGAGCCCGGGCACCTGCTCCCAGTGTGTGTACCAGAGTGTAAGTGTGAGGGGTATATGTGTGAGTGCGAGGCGTGCGCAAGAGTGTAAACATGTGCGTGAACGGGTGTGCACATGCGTGTGAAGTGCGTGCCAATGTGTAAAAGTGTGGGGTGTATTTGAAGTGTGTGGGTATAAGAGTTTAAGGCACGTGTGAGTGTGAGCTATATTGTAAGGGTGTGAGGCAAGTGTGAAGCATAAGAGTGAGGTGTGTGAGTTGTGTATGTGAACACGAGTGATTATGTGAGTGTAAATCTGCGCGTGTACATGTAAGGTCTGTGTAAGAGTGAGGGGTATGTGGGTGCGTGAGGTGAGGTGTGTGTGTGAGCATGAAAGAGAGAGGAGAGGGGAAAGGGAGAGAGGTGAGTGTGTGTGTGTGAGCGTGTGTATGTTTGTGAGTGTGCTCATGTGCAGGGGTCAGGCTGGCCCAGAGCATGCTGGGTGGAGTCGCAGGAAGTTTGTCTGCTATGAAATACCAACTGCACATAACCTGTAAAGGGGTCCATCACTCTTGGAAAGAAGGACACTTTGGCCTCTGGGCTGCGGACGGTGGTTTCTTGGTGCTCTGCTTCACACCGTCAGGAACACGTGGGCTCTGGGGGTTCTTTGAACCAGGCACACACCTGCCTGGGGAGCTCAAATGAACTGGATATTTGGGAAAACACCCCAAAGTTTAAATTATTAAAGGGTCACATCCTGAGGGAGAATGCAGACTCTACAAGAACGTAACACAGGGTACTCTAGAGACATTGCACTTGCAGCCAGCTGGCTCACCACCCTTTCCCAGAGATGGGTTCCTCCCCCCTACTCTCCACCCCCTCCCCCATCACTCCTGGCACCGCCAATGGAGAGGGGTGTGCTTGGAGAGGTGGCCACAACCATCATATCACACTGATGCTGACCTTCCTCAAACCCTTCTTCTCGAGGCATCAACCCACTATTCACGGTCGGCACAGGCTCCAACTTGCCTTCTAATCATTTTTCACATCACTCCCCACTCCTGTGTGCATTTTGGCACCCAAATCTCCCTTCCCTTGAGGCCCAGTTATAACAGCAGTCTCCTCCAGGAAGCCTTCCCAGATCAGCTCAGTCCTCAGAGCCAGGAAGAGGCAAGGAAGGTTCCCCCTCCCTCTTGATTTCAGACTTCTAGAATTGTGAGGCAATACATTTCTGTTGTTTTTGAAGCCACCAGTCTGCAGTATTTTGTTATGGCAGCCCTAGGAAACTAATAAAATGGAAGCTTATCTGCCCAACCTGTCTGGGTCGTTTTATGTGCCCGTCTCTTCAGCTCTTGCCTGTGCTCTGCCTCATGCCTTCACTTCTGCAGTTGTCTAATGACAACAAGAAGCGCCTGCCCACGCAACTCTTTGATCTCACCAAGCCTGGCCTGAGGCTTTGGTCCTGTTCTGCCGCCACCTAGGGGCGGGCATGCCATCTCTTACTGCAGAGCTCAGAATGGTGGGCGGTGGGGGTGTGCACTACTCTCCACCCCAGCAGCTGGATTAGAGTCTCCGTTCCATCACTTGTTAGCTGTGCCGCTTGGGTTAGTCATAGGGTTCCCCGTTCTGTTTCTTCTTCTACAAGATGGGGGTTGGAAAAGGCTGATGGTACCCCACCTCCTGTTCAGTGTATCTGTGGGCCAGAAAGCTCAACGCAAATGCAAGAGATCATTAGAAATTCTGGAGGAAAAGAAGCCATGGAAGGGAGGGACTTGTCCACTTTCTGTGGTTCTAAACCCTCCTGGCACTTTAATCGCCCAGCAGATGGACCTTCCTCCAGAGGAGGCCTGACAAGCTTGGCCCACGTGTTTTTCTGAGGATTCCAAACCCAACTGGGGTTTTTCTTTAAAAAAAAAAAACGTTTACTTATTTATTTATTGGCTGTGTTGGGTCTTCATCGTTGCACGTGGGCTTTCTCTAGTTGCCATGAGCGGGGGCTACCCTTTGCTGCGGCGCGTGGGCTTCTCACTGCGGTGGCTTCCCTTGTTGCGGAGCGCAGGCTCTAGGCGCACGGGCTTCAGTAGTTGTGGCGCACGGGTTTAATTGCTCCGCTGCATGTGGGATCTTCTTGGACCCGGGTCCCCTGCATTGGCAGGCGGGTTCTTAACCACTATGCCACCAGGGAAGTCCCTGGGGTTCTTTCTCATCTTAGATGGTGCCTTGGTGATTTTACTTCGTTTTCCTCAGAAGAGGAACTTGGCTGATCCTATGTTCCAATGGCACAAATCTGGTCACGATGCTTCTCCACTTAAAATCCTTAACTTGCTCCCAGTTTCCCATACGGATAAAGTCCAGACTCCTCAGCAAGGCACGTGAGGCCTCTTGATCTGCCCTGCCTGTACTTCCAGCCCATCTCCCTAGATTCTCTGCAATGCGCATGTTGTCCCTCAGTGGACTTGAGAACACCTCTGTCTCTCCCTCAACAACAAAAAATAATAGTGCAGCTACTCACCCTATATATGCAAATCATTTTGTGTATAGTAGGTAGCTCTTAACCTCAGTCAGGTCTTATTTTGTTCATTTTACAATTAAGGAAACTGAGATTCAGGGGTTAACAACGTACCCAGGTTCAATCCGCACATGACAATTATGATTTGAACTCACATTTCTTGCTTCAAAGCCTGGGGTCATCCTCCTCTGCCTGGCTGTTCTCCCTCTTCTTTCAAAGTGCAGTTTGAGATTTGTTTTCTGGAAACCTCTCTGATCCCCTCAGTTCCTCTCAGTTCTCTGTAGCCAGTAAGGATGGGGCACCTCTGGGTTACACTAGCAAAGGCTGACACTCGTCTCATCAAATACTAACTGCAGATTTAGTCCCCGGCTCCCTTCCAAGGCTGCAGCTACTGGAGGGCAGGAATCCCAAGTCCAGGACCACGCCAGACACATAACTGGAGTTCAGTGTCAAACAATGCTTTGCAGTAGCTGACACAGTCAAAGAGCCAGAAGGGAACTTTCCTGGGATGTAAATTTAGGAATATTCTATGCTCATTGCACGTTAGGGAGCCCTTCCCAATCTTTCCTTGCTAATTCTCATACTCATTCCTTGGGAAACAAAAGGAATGTTTGGAGCCCTCCATCTTTCCAGGTTTGACATTCTGAACCCCTACACAGTACAGAGCAGCTGATTTTCTCCCCTTTCCTATGTGCTGTTCCATTTGAGGCAAGGCAGTACTGTGGTCACAGGTTTTAGAATCAGATTTGGTTCAGTCACTTACTAGCTTGTGCCCTTGGACAAGTTATATAACCTCTTGGAGGCTTAGTTGTTTCATGTGCAAAATACGAGGATACTGCCTTCTCCACAGAGTTGATCTGAGGATTGAAGCAGGTGCTTTGCCAACTTGTGAGATGGCATTGTCATTGCTTTTGTTTTACAGATTGGGAAATGAAGACAAGAGAGGGGAGGGGCCTTCCGGAGACGGACGGGGATGAGAAGGCCTATGGCAGGCAGGGAGGGGGTTGAGGCCCGGAGCCAGGCCATCGGACCCCAGATCCTGAGCGACCTCTGCAGCACCATGAGGTACAGCCATGAGGTGTGCCGCTGACACCCCCTATTTCCCTCGCTCCTCTGTGAGCCACACCCAAAGTCTTCCCAGCATGGACCTCCAAGAGGTGAGTCCTCAGCAGATACCAGCTTGAGCCCTGAGCGGCCCTCACGGGTTGCAGCAGTCAGTCCCCCATTCTTATAATGGGAAGAACCTTTAGGGCTGGCTACAGCCCTAAGGTACCCCAACTATTTAAAATGCTTCAGTCCCATCCACACGTCTGCTGCCATTTTGTGTGCTTGGAGAGCCTCCTACACACAAAGCTAGGCTTCCTGTTAGAAGGGGTGGAGGCAGCCCATTCGTAAATGCCTTTCTTGGGGAGGGGTTGGGGAGCGTGGGAGCAGGCAGTGCAGAGACAGAAGTGGAATGGAGGGCTGGGCTTCGCGATGCTTCCCCTAACATGCTGCCCCAGCCTCTCTTTCTAACAGTCACTTCAGGGGGCTCAACGGAAATGGGCTGGGGGTGGGGGTCTGGAAGCAGTAGGGAAGGCCTCTCTGCAGTCTGCTCCGTAGGGGGCACCCGTGGTCACAGGATGCCAAGGTGGGAGGGAAAGGCTGGGTCAGCAGGTGGCAGTGTCCTTCCAGTGCCCAGGTAAAGAAAAAGATCAGGTACGAGAGAAAGGGAGGCAAAATGACTGTCCCGTAAAGACCCTGGTTCCACTTGTCTGTGAAGGTCCAGTGGAGGTGTTACCTCCTCCAGGAGGCTCCGTGTGACCCCTCAGACGGGTGTTCCTGCTTCAGGAGAAATAATCGTACCAGCACGTGGTACGTGCTCCCTGACCTCCCCCACCGCCCCTCCAGGGCATGTATTTTTTTCATCTTTGTATCCCCCGTGTTAGCACAGCTTTTAAAAATAACTTGGAATCAGAAAGCAGTGCTATACCAGCTAAAAGGAGGCACGTCCTTCACGTTTTTACATTAGTGAGCAATTCCCTTTCTACTGTGGGCAAGACAGAAATGAGCTTGAGCTGAATGAACTGAGGCCAGTCACAAGACGTAACCCAACGAAGAAGTCAGTTAACGAGTGCAGCCTTTTCCCAACACGCCTGTGGGGCGTCAACGCGCAGGAGACAGAAAGTGGGCTATTTTCCTAGGAGTGAGGTGACTGGTCAGGGCAGGGTGGTTTGAAGGTGGAACCTCCTCAGAAGGAACAGCCAAGAACAAGTGGTCCCTTGGGGCCCCGTTTAGCCTGAGAATGTCAGAGGGACTGTTTCATGCGGTCCCCTCCGCATATCAAGACACCGTCCACCCCACCCCTGCATCAGGGTGCCAGAGAAGATAGGAATATAGATTTTAATCATTGTGCTGCTGCTGTTAACCAGAGTGCAAGTAATCCACCCTTTGTGGATTTTGATGCCACAGTGTAAATAAGAAGGTTTCACACAGAAACACTCTGGGGCTGTCGGTGATAAAGGGGAGGAGTGCCTCTGTTGGGGAGGGGTGACCGAAGCAGAAATGAAGTGAGGAGAAGAGTGGGGAGCAGACCCTGGGCTGGGAGTCTGCTCCATTCCCATCATTACATTCCCATCAGGACCCCGAGAGGCATGGGTCCTTCCTGGCCAGGGCTTCTGACCTGGACCAGTGCACGTGAACCCGACTCCCCTTCCGAATCAGCCGCCTCCAGCTTCAGGGCCAATTCTTGCTGAGTAGATGAGGTCCAGGGCAGGCCCACAGTTGGCCACCAAAGGGGGAAGAGATGTAGACCAATGGAGAGAAGAGGGGTTGGGACCCCGCAACCCTTCTCCATCTTCCATCCCAAGAGACCTTCAGACTAGCGCAGATCCAGGGAAAGGATACCTACAAGTAGCTATCCTCTGGGTCAGAACTGCCCTGCGTACCCCCTATCCTGGAGATGGGAGAGGTAAACCCACAGGAAGGGAGGGAGCATATACTCCTGCTACCTACCTTGCTCTGCCTGAGCAGTAAGTGAGAACTCTCCCCAGAAGTCACCTGAGCCCCAACAGGGGAAGGGGGATGGCAGAGTCATCGAGACTTCTTACAGTTTTCTCGGATTGGTAGGGTTTGGAGGTGGAGAGGTCACCTAGAGCCCTATGGCCTAACCCCACTGGCTGCTGACAGGAGCTGGCGTCCGGGGAAGCAGCCCAAACTACTTTGATGAGATCATTCCTCTTGTCCAGAGTGGGGCGATCCGGTCCAGGACACGGTGGCTGGGCCCAGAGCCAGCTAGGAGTCAGAGACACACAGGGCTTCCACCGCATCGCTCAGACCCTGGTTGACGCCCCCCACGGCCAGGAGGCAGTTCTTGACAACGATGCTGGAGCAGGCACAGCGGGGTGTGGGCATGGCGGGGAGGACCTCCCACTTGTTCTTCCCCGGGTGGAACGCCTCTGCCGTCTCCAGGACAGTGGGTTGGTTCCCTGAAAGTGCCAAGGGAACCGGACCTTACAAAGGAGTCCAGTCACCAATCTGCCCCGGGAAAGTCCCCCCATCTTGCTCCCCGCCCCCCTCTGGAACCACAAGCAGAAGCCAATCAACCTCAACTTCCTTGGCTACAGAATTGCTCCTTCCCCACCCTTTTGTCAAACAGCTGCTTTGTCCTTCCTGCCTTCTCTGTCTTTTCATCTCAAGAGTAACTTTCTTTCCCCACCGCTGCTTTCACCAGAAGTTTCTAGACACTACTGCCTCTCTTCTGCCCTTTACTGAGAAAGCTGCTCACATGGTCTAGCTTACATCAAGCTGCTTTCCTGTGTGGGTAAACAGGGTGTCTGTCCACGCTGAGTAAACTCTGGGTTCCTGGAAGCTCTGCTGCCCATCTGTCTCTCCCCTGTTGATGTTGGGGTCCCGCCTTCAAAATACCCTAATCTCTGGGAGGTCTTATACAGCAAATCCTGAATTCATTAGAATAACTGATTTGATCAGACTGCTTTTCTACTCCATGACAGAGCTGGGTATCCAGCGAGAAGAGAAAGAGGACCAAGGCCAATCCCTGCCACACTTTCACCTCCAGTCATTCCTGGACAGGGGCCCAGGGACCTGTGCTTGGCAAGCCTGTGTCACATGGTTATCAGTATGTCCCTTATGCTCTCTGGGCCTCAGTTTCTCCTCTGTAAGAGGACAGATAGACCACAACTGAGGCCCGTCCATGGAGACACGACATCTAGGCTGGGAGGAGGGGAGTGCTTTGAAATTCTTTGGGCTAAAGCAGTAGGCAGGTGGTGTGCAAGGAGCCAGCACCCTCTCCTGCTCATGCAGAGTACCTAGAATCCACCAAGCACCAGACCACAGTGCCAGCCCGGAAGATCTATCCTTACCAAGTCCTCCAGCCACTATGACCCGTCCACTCAGAGAGCCGGCCACAAAGTCTGCCCGCCGCTTCTTAAGGAAGAATGAGCGCTCCATCTTCAGCCATCCCCCTACAGGCCATGGGTGATGGCAGGAGATACACAGAGAGAATTAGATGCTGACCACCCGCCCCTCCAAATACACATGAGTCCCAAACTGCTCTCACCCTAGGCAGCATCTCCACTCCATCTACCCTGTGTGCTCAGCGCATATACAATGTCTCCTGCTGTTTGAAATGATACTCTACCCTCTCCCATGCTTGCTGTAATCCAAGGAACCATAATCTCTTATGACAAATCACCTTGTTCCACCTCTGTTCTCAGGGGCTTTAAGCTGGAAAGGAGGCTGACTAGAGGCAGAGAGCGTCAGAGTCAGGATCCTTCTGTTTCTCCACGAGTAAAAAACAGGAAAAAGCCCTTCCTCACCTGGCCCTGGCTGGACGTTGTAAGAATGGACAATAGGTGGAAAAGGCTTTGATAAAAACAACTAACCAATCAAAGGGAACCCTGTACAGATGAAAGAACTTGATCCCAAGAGTAGCCCTGAATGGAGAAGGGTGTTCAGACTCTGAAAGGCTCACCCAGCTGGGTAAGTGAGCCTGGGTGGATGGTGGGGGATTCAGCCAGAAGGGAGGTGCGCAGCCGGGGACTGGCGCCCAGCTTACCCTGTTCCATGTCGAACACGTCCATCGTCCGGAGGAACTTGGGCTGCTGGTAGAGCCGACCCTGCCGCAGGCCACCCAGGCTGTACAAGCGGTCGTCTAGGGTCACAAAGCTGGAGAAGGCCCGCTTGCAGGGAATGTTGGGGAACTTGGTCCAGGAGCGAGTCTCGATGTCAAAGACCTCGAAGGCGTTGACCGCGTACTTGGACTGTCGTCCCCCTGGAGGCCAGAGTAGGGCGAAGGTTGGGCAGAAGAGTAAGTCTCTGAGGACTGGGGCTGGGTTTCCCCTTCTGACTGTTATCAGATCATATAGGAAGCTCCCTGAGGGGTGGGGCAGCGTGATTAACCCCCAGTGCCCCGGAGATGCTCAGCACACAGGCACTGCTTCCAATAGGAACTGACCCGGGGGAGGGAAGAAGGGCCAGACATGGGCCAACAACCATGGGTCCTTACCCAGCACATAGATCTTGGAACCTCGGAGGAATGAGGTGGCAGCATATCTCGGGGTGGGCATGGGTGCTAGAGACACCCACACGTCCTTGAGCATGTCATAGTGTTGGAGGTGGTTGTGTGGACGGAGGTCCAGGCCCATCCCGCCTGCCGCGTACACTCGGTAATCTAGGGAGAAAGGCCATACAGCAGACACTATGAGACAGGCCCATCGTACTCAGCTCCTACCATGGCCAGGCTCTGTTAACCCCTGGAATACAAGCACTGAAGCCCGGCTAGGTCCCAACCACCGCTCTGCCCGAGAATGGGCTGGTGGCACCATTAAAAGTTCCTGCCACAGTCGAGCCTGGGTCTTCTTGAAGCCGTGTCAGGCCTACATGCCTTAGCCTTCCTTGGTGGCTGGCCCTCGGTTAAACCCGAAATACTAAGACTTTCACAGAGGTATACTGCAGTGGAGTCTAGGCCTGGACACCCCTTTGCAGGTCTTATCCCCTCCATTCTCCTCCTTCCTGGGCAGCCAGAGGGATGCCAAAGAGAAGGGGTATTCCTCTGATACCCTCCTCTGATACCCTCCTCTGATAGCCTCTTCCTCAGGAACTCCCAGATCAGAACTCTCTAGACCTAGCAGGAGCCTTTGGAAATGAGGTCAGCCCTGCTGTCATTGGCCTCGTGGGACACTGGCTTGCTGCCATCTCTTTCTTGTCCGGATAGGGGAAGGCTATCCTCCTTCATGCACAGGAAAGCTCTGGGCTCCAGGAGGCACCCTGCACTGAATGCGCTAGGGGTGAATGAGGGAGAGGCTTTGGAGGAGAGAAAACTGGCCCCTATAAGAAGCCCTGCCCAGAGAAGTGAGTCCCCCCCACTCTCTACTGCTTTTGGCTGCAGGTGACAAAGTGCAGCAGAGAGGATGGGCAACGCCTCCATGTCTCCCTGGGCCTCACCCCAGTACCTCACGCAGCCTGTTAAGGACACAGCACTACCCCCAGGGCCCTCTTTTTCCCAGGGACTCACCCCTACCCGGGATTCTGTCTCCTAGTAGCCAGTCCTCACTGCTTCTGGCTCTATGAGACTTTCATTCTTCAAGGGGATTGCAGGGATGAGTACTACTTCTTTCTACTTTTCAATTTTACTAAAAAGAGGGAAAACAAATCCCAACCCTAGCCTGTGGCTGGGAGATGGGGCCTGCTAGTGAGAAATTTACCTTACACAAACTCCACCTCTTCTATTCCTGTTTTCACCCACACACCTCCAGCTGAGAACCCTCACATCCAGTCCACACTACCATTCCTGCACCCAATTCTTACTTATCCTTTCAGAGTCACCTGGGTGTCCCTGGACTGCAAGGCTGGGCTGAGAGCGGCGGCTCAGGACCTCCTGTGGCACCTGCATCACCCTACTTGCCACACGTTACTGAAATAACCTTTGTATGCTTCTTTCAATAGATTGTTAGGTTCTTGAGATTTGTTCATCTGTGGCCCCAGCATCTGCTAGAAAGCGTGGCACACAGGCGTGTAAATTCTTAGTAAACTAACTGTTGAACCCATTCAATGCCATAGTTAAGAGCACAGATTCGACCATCACCTGCTGGCTGCGTAACCTTGGGCAAGTTACTTAACCTCTCTGGGCCTCACATTGCTTCTCTCTAAAATGAAGATAGTAATAGCACTTAACTCATCAGACAGGTTGTGAGGGTCAAAGGGGTTCATACCTATAAGGCACCTATGGTAAGGACTCAATAAATGTTGGTTCTTAATCTTTCAGCCCCACTTATTGAGATCTGCGGATAAAGGACTACCCTTTCTCTCTCTATTTCCCCATGGGCCTCCACGCCTTCCATCTTTCTTACTGGGAGTTCAGGAGGCCCCATTGGCTACTCTGCCGTCAGGGATTTTGAGTTAGAGTTTCTCTCTCTGACCTTCATTGGTAAGACCTGGGCTCCTAAAGGCAGGGATCAGATCTTCTGCCTCTTTCCCTCCTCCCTGGGACCTAGAACTGTGCCAGGGACAGAGCAGGTACTCAAGAAACACTGGTTTCTGATCTACAGGAGACCTGACAGGCAGCTGAAATGGTTTTGCAAGAGAAGGAGAGAAGGTTGCATCCCACTAAGCCAGTATGATCTGAACTTGGGGTCTCCTAACTCCTGCTGGGCCATTTTCCATAAAACCCTGTGTGTTTTAGCAAAAGAGCTTTCAGAGCCCCCTCTGTGCTCTGGGCTGTACCAGGCCTGAAAAGAAAGAAATGATGGGCTTGGAAAAAGCGAAATGAGAATCAAAGCTACGTGATCAGCACACGCATGCCCTGAGAACCTAGTGAACCTGGGCAAGATGCCCCAGAAGCACGACCCTCAGGAACATTATGGTGTCCACTCATCAGTGTCTCTGAGATTAGGAAGCAGATGGTGGTGAGAAGGTCCTGGAATCAGGTCCCAAAGCCCTCCCAGTGGGGCCTAGTGATGGTACGAGGATGGTATGAACATCCCCAGGGCCCCAAATATGTGTCTGGAGGTCGTGGCACTTGCAAGGAAGATTTCAGGGGATTTGGTGCTGTGGGTGGAAGGCCCAATCACTCCGCTGAATGAAGGGATGTACAGGGACATTGCACTAGCCCCCTTTGGCTCTCCCCTCTGGCCCGGCCTGCCCAGTTTGCTGGGAGGAACCTGGTGGGGTGGAGTGGAGCTCTGGCATCATATTGATTTACTAGACACTTCACTTGCTGAGCCTCAATTTTCCCATCTGTGAAATAAGGCCAGCGGGTCTCTAGTTTCAGTGTCCATTGTAAAGATCAACTGGGGATCAGGAATGTGACAGTGGCCTCCAACTCAGGGTTGGCTTCCATCCCTTTCCCCGTGGCGCCCCACTCCCTTCTCTCTGCCCGCCCTCAGCCTTGGCCCCACTCGCCTTTGGCCGTGACAGAAATGCCCATGGCGGCCTCACGCAGCATGCTCCTCTTCTTCCACTTGCCTTCATCGATGTTGTACATCTCCACGACCTTCAGAGGCAGCTGACTGGTGCCCACACCCCCGATCACCATGATCCGCTTCCCCAGGGCGGTGACAG
Source organism: Stenella coeruleoalba (assembly GCF_951394435.1). NCBI lineage: Eukaryota > Metazoa > Chordata > Mammalia > Artiodactyla > Delphinidae > Stenella > Stenella coeruleoalba. The sequence continues at coordinate 161,358,852 of NC_137169.1, forward strand.
CCACCCCGGCCCGGGCTGTGGGCAGGGGCCGCAGGTCGGTCCACTGGTCAGCCTCGGGGGAGTAGACCTCAAAGCAGTCCACGGGGACGCCGTTGTCGTCACATCCCCCGATGGCATAGACCTGCCCCCCGGTTTCCAGCAGGGAGCAGTAGACCCGGCGGCTGGGCAGTGGCGCCAGGCGCTTCCATTGGAAGTCCTTGACGTTGGGCACCTCCATGGCAGCCCCGGGGACCCCGCCCGCCGCGCCCCCGCGGAGCGCCGTGGGAAGTGCGAGCCCGGGGGTCCGCCGGCTACTCCGCGCCCCCTCTCGCCGCCTCCATCTCGCTCCGGTTCGCCTGCTCCCGCCCGACCCCCAGCAAGGGCCCCGACGCCGGCCAGCGCTTCACCGTCCCTCGAGACTCAGCTGTCCGGAGGCGTCCGAGCCCGGCCCTGCGAGAGGAATGGGGCGAATCAAGGGCAGCCGGGCCCGGCGCCCTGGCCTCCTGGCGTGGGCGGGCGAGCGGGCTCCCAGCCCCCCGCCAACTTTCAAGGGAAGACGCGGCGGCGAGGGCGCCACCCCGCGGCGGCATCAAACCCGCACCGCTTTGTCCCCCGCCGCTCCCAGCCAGCTGGTCGGAAACCCGCGGAACGCGTAGGGGGCCGGGGGCGTTCCGGGGTTCATTGTGCCAGGCTGCCTCCCGGCGAAGCAAGGAGTTAACACCTTTCGGCGCCGCCGCCTGCCTCCCCCGGCTCTCCCTCCCCGCCAACTCCCGTCCCTGCCCCCGCGCCACTTACACAGTGCGGCGGCGAGGCGCAGGCAGCGCATTACCCGAGAGCGGCGCGGGGAGCAGGGGAGAGGGCGCTCTGTCCTTCCTCGGTCCGCACACCGCTGTCACACACCCAGAAGAGGAGAATAAATGAGCAGCAGGAAGGAGAAGCGGAGCCGCCGCCGGAGGGTGGGGTTGGGGGGAGGCCGGCGAGCCGGCTCCACGCACATCCCCACCATCAGCCGCCACACCTGTGCAGGAACCCGCGTGCGCCCCGCGGCGAAGCGAGCCCTGACCTCTTTACAGAAGCCCTGGCTGCGCCCGGCCTGCGGGGGAGGGAAAGGGCCCGGCGGGAGACGCTCACCTTGCCCACTGTTCAGGGAAAGCGGGGCACTAGAGCCAAGTACCCAGATGACGGGGACTAGACTCCCTCCAGTGTGGGGGTGGGCGGTTTGTGAGTGTTTGTTTTGGATGAGGAGGCAGAGAGTCCAATTACCCAGTTTATCTACAGTACACAGACCCAGTTCGCGACAGCCTGGCTCAATAGTCGACTTTGCTTTGGGGGAGATATTATCAAATGGTTTAACCTAATAGAAACAAGTTATGTGGGTGTGACACACGCAGACCTGACACGGGTGCATCCAATGTACACACCGACCTGCGCACATGTGCATAATTTACACATCACCTCACCCTCCGCCCGGAAATGCTCATATCTACGGAGAAACTGACAGAAAATGCACAGTTATGCGGACACACAGCCACAGACAAAAGTGGAAAGGCAAACACGTGAATGGTCCCTCCCACATCACACCTTAGGAAGGGAAAACCTGGTTATCAAATCTTGGCCCTCAGCACCAACCCACAGGTCTTGCCAGATAATTCTTTCAAGCCATTCTGTCATGGCCTTATCAGGACAGTAGTCCCCAGTGACAAAAGTGCCCATGACACCAGTGAGCCACCTGGTGTGATGAACTGCAGGCTTGTGGGGTCCTTCCACATGGTTCCCTTGAATAGAGCCAAGTGTTGAAACGCTCAGGCTTGGGAGTCTGACAGAGCTGGGTTTGAATTCTGGCTCTGAAATTATTTAACTACTCCGAGGCTCAGTTTCTTTATTTTATTTAGATTAAACTTTGTATTTTGAGATAAATTGTGGATTCACATGCAGTTGTAAGAAATAACACCTTTTACCCAATTTCTCTCAATGGTAACATCTTGCAAAACATGTAGTACAATAATATCATAGCCAGGATATGGAAATTGATCAGTCAAGATTTAGAATATTTCCGTCACCACAAGAACCCTTCATGTTGCCTTTTTTTTAAATTGAAGTATAGTTGATTTACAACACTGTGTTAGTTTCAGGTGTACATATTGCCTTTTTACACCCATACCTTCTTCCCTCTCACCCCTCTCTCTCCAACTCCTGGCAACCACCAATCTGTTCTCCATTTCCATAATTTTGTCATTTCAAGAATGTTATATAAATAGAAACTTACAGTATGTAATCTTCGGGTATTGGCTTTCTTTGCTCCCAGCATGATCCTGTGGAGATTCATCCAAGTTGTTGCATGTATCACTAGTTTATTCCTTTGTATTTCTGAGTAGCATTCCATGGTATAGATATATCCTTGTAGATTTTTGTGAAGATTAAATGAGATGATATTTTTGGGACTTCCCTGGTGGTGCAGTAGTTAAGAATCTGCCTGCCAATGCAGGTGACACCAGTTCGAGCCCTGGTCCGGGAAGATCCCACATGCCGCGGAGCAACTAAGCATGTGCGCCACAACTACTGAGCCTGAGCTCTAGAGCCCGTGAGCCACAACTACTGAAGCCCGCATGCCCAGAGCCCGTGCTCTGCAACAAAGGAAGCCACCGCAGTGAGAGGCCCGAGCACCACAACGAAGAGTAGCCCCTGCTCGCCGCAACGAGAGAAAGCCCTCGTGCAGCAACGAAGACCCAATGCAGCCAAAAATAAATAAATTTATTTTTTAAAAAAATGAGATGATATTTGTAAAGTGTTCAGTTCAGCTTCTGACACACAGCAAGGGGCTGGTAAATCACTATGAAGACCATTGCTACTACAACTACTATCAACAAAACCAAGAAAAAGAAAAACTGAGAACAAGCACAAACATTTTGCCCCTCACTTAGAAATGACTTCCTGTGAGAAACAGAGGTCACAGTACCTCTTAACAGCTCATAGGCCCACCGTAACATCTTGAGTTCTTGGCTTAGAAATTCCACTGCTTTTTAGTTTGAATTCTCTGTACTTACATAGTAAGTACCTCTAAGAACCTTCACAGAGGACAGTTGTGTTGGGGCTCAGAGCAGGCCACCCCAAGGTATACCACAATGGCATATTGATTATTTTAAGTTAAAGTTACTTGAGAAACAGCCGTTGGGAAAAAACATTTGATATTAAAAAAACACTCTGTACCCCTTCTTTCCCCCGAAAGTGGGAAATAAATCTCCCATGTGAAAGTATCCTCCCCATATCAGGAGAGAGAAAGCATCCTTACTTATCACCACAGTTAGGGAATTCAAGGCTAAGAAAACTGTATAAACAGATTTTGTTACTTCATTAGTCTGTACCTGAAGTGCAAGCCCCTTTGGTAAGTCTTCACAAATAATTGTTTGTCTAAAAATGACCTATAGGGCTTCCCTGGTGGCGCAGTGGTTGAGAGTCCGCCTGCCGATGCAGGGGACACGGGTTCGTGCCCTGGTCCGGGAAGATCCCACATGATGCACAGCGTCTGGGCCCGTGAGCCATGGCCGCTGAGCCTGCGCGTCTGGAGCATGTGCTCCGCAAAGAGAGAGGCCACAACGGTGAGAGGCCCGCGTACCGCAAAAAATAAAAAATAAATTAAAATGACACATAAACAGCCTGCTATGGCACTGCGGGGGTCCCATTTCTATGGGACCTCTGTGCATGTGAATGAAATTGGTTTGTTTTCCCCTCCTGATAATCTTGTCAATTTAACTATTAGACCAGCCAAAAGAACTCAAGAGTTACGAGTAAGGGAGGAAATTTCCCCCTCCCTGAAATTTGTGTTCTGTTTATTCAATAAGAACACAAATTCCAAAAAATGTGGTCTGAAGTAATGAAGTTGCACAGGAAACATCAAACATTTCTCTTCTTCCTGGAGATCACAGTCTGCCCAGAGGAATAGGGAACAAACCCTCAACCATCAATTTAAACTGTCTTCACAAAACCACGGCAGGGTGATCAGGAGGATTAAAAGCCATACGCATTCCTCAGAGGGGCTTGTTGAGGGTCCACCTTCAGCCTCTCTTGCCCATGGAGCCTTCTCCCAAAGCAGTGAGGCAAGGCTTCTTGTGCCTCCACCCACCCCAGCTGGGACAGCTCAGTGAGCAGGTATATAAAGTTCATACTACTTTATGTTTGCGTAACTCGAGCTAAACTAAGCCCTCGCACATCCGCTTTCTCGTAATCTTAAAAACCCTAGGAAAGGTTGTCAGGCAGGTATTAGCACTCTTTTTTACGGATGAGGACTCTGAGACTTAGTGACATGAAGTAACTGACTTATGACCGTGTGAGCCGTTCAGGGTGGGTCTAGTTTGTGAATTCCAAATCCAGTGCTCTTTCGCTTTATCATAATTAAATCACAAATGAAAGAATTGTGCATTATTAAGGACATCAGACTTCACTACTCTCACCTGGCTTTCTGTCCAATTACAGTGAAGGAAGGGGCCCAGACCTCAAAGGTTTCAGTGACTGTCCTCTCCCCGTTGCCATACTGTCTGTGCCAGGCAGCATAGCTGGGAAAAGACTAGAATCCAGGCCCAGAATAGGCCCCATTCTAACCTAATGTTCATGTCCTGCAAGCAACACCCTCTGTGAGGACTATGGGACTCAGACCCTTGGAAAAGTACTAAGAACAGGATGCCTTCCAGGCCATGGCCTAATTCCTTGTTTTGGAAGTCCTGGCTTTTCTCCATTTCCCCCACTCCTTCCCCCATAGCTCTTCCTCCCAGCCAGGTGACATCCTTTAGTCTTTACACTGAATGCACGTTGAGGAAGCTTGTAACCTAGCAACCACCACTTAAGATTCCCTGAGTCACCTGCGGTTTCCATGCCTGGGCTGAGTGCACCAAGCTGGGGACTTGTGGAGTGCCGAGCAGAGGTGGGGAGTCCAGTGACCCCCTTTAATTCTTCACCAGCTCGTTCCTGTGGGTAACCACTTTCCCCATCAGGAAGTTCTTCCTCATGTCAAGCCTAAATCCTTCTGCGTTAAAACCTTGTGTTGCATCGGGTCTGGGTTTCTCTGCTCTCTAAGAAAGTGTTTGAGTTTTTGCCTTGGTTACAAGGTGGTACTGGGAAGGTAGGAAAGTGGGGAGAGGAAAGTTCATGAAAGCCTCTAAAGATGAAGCCTTTGGTACTTTGGAGTCTTAATTATTGTGATATTAATGCATCAGTCAAATCGGTTGAGGGGTGCTCAGCCCCAGAAATACTTATTATTATTATTATTTTTTTTGCGGTACGCGGGCCTCTCACTGTTGTGGCCTCTCCCGTTGCGGAGCACAGGCTCCGGACGCGCAGGCTCAGCGGCCATGGCTCACGGGCCCAGCCGCTCCGCGGCATGTGGGATCTTCCCGGACCGGGGCACAAACCCATGTGCCCCGCATCGGCAGGCGGACTGTCAACCACTGTGCCACCAGGGAAGCCCCTATTATTATTATTTTTTAAGTCTCAATTTGGGTTTATTAAGGCCTAATTTACATACATGAAAATGCACAGTCTGACTCAGCATCGATTGAGTTTATTAGCTATTCAGGGGCCGGCCTTCCTGAACTCTGTGGTAGGTTTTGGGGAAGCTGAGGGTGTAGTGAGGTGACAGTCTCTTCCCAGTAAACTAGGCAGATTCCCAGTGTGGCAGACTATGGATGTAGTATCTGTGTGTAGGGCCTCAAGACACTGGTGGGATTCCAAATGTAGAGCACACAGGGGTGGGGGTGGGGAAAGAGGGGCTGTTTAGCTATTAAATTCTACAGTAGCTCCTTTCTCCCTCCTCAGAAATACAGTTTACCCTTCTGTCAGTGGATACCATGGAACTCCCTCTGTGGGTACCACTCTGGGGGAGGGGCGCACCTGGAGCCCCCTGAGGCTGGGTCACCTCCCCTGTGTAGTTCTCTCTGCAGTGCCCCACAGTCACAGGGCAGTGGGAAGGTGTGTGGAATCTGGAATCAGACAGATGCTTGAATCCTGGCTCAGCCGTCCCCTGGCTGTGTGACTATGAATAAATCACTTACATCCTGAATCTCAGTTCCTCATCTGTGAAAAAGGGAAGAAGAAAATCTACTTTCTAGCATTATGGGGGCAACGAGATGCCAGGCATGGCTCCTGGGCAGGCAGTAGGTCCTCTGTAGAGTACAGCTCTCCTCCCTTTGTGGCGGCAGGTTTCCATACCTCTGACTCTCTGTGCACTCCAGGCAGTGTGTCCAACAGCACGTGCCAATCTCACGCGGTAGCACCTCACCAGGGCCCACACCCTCCTGTATCCAACCATTTCTGGGCCTATGTCTTGGACAGGATATTTCCTCCTAGCTAACTGGAATTCCTTCCACTGCAGCCTAAACAGCACTGTGATCTGGAGAACAGCTGGTGCCCCTCCTTTAGATAAGCACATTCTTATTCCTCACCAGAAGCTTGGGCTTCTGGTATTCAGGGGCTGGGGAGGGAAGGTGACTCATCCAGTTAGGACTGAGGCTGCCAGCAGACCAAGGGAAGGGTAGATTCCTCCCCCAACATTGAAAAGCCTCATTAGAGCCCGCCCTGCCCAGTCCTGACATCAGCCCAGAGGAAGGATTTAGGGCTCAAGAGGACTTGATTGGAGCTGGTGCAACACAGGTGCCAGCAGTCACAACCATAATCTGCATCTGTTCATATGGCACTGCACCCTTAGGGTGTCAGTCTGAGGTCCCACGGCATGGCCTCAGACAACAGGGCTTCCCCTCCTGACCATGCAGCCTTGATTAGAGAGCTGAGTTAGCCACACTCCTTCCAGTACCCACCTTGCTCCCTCCTCCTACTCCAAAGTGTAGCACAGAGCACAGAGCACAGAGCACAGAGCACAGAGCACAGAGCACAGAGCACACAGCACAGAGCACACAGCACAGAGCATACAGCATAGAGCCTAGAGGGACTTACTGGGTATCAGTGTTAAATGCATCTGTCCACCCACGAGCAACTTCTGCCTATTTAGGTAAAATCGGGACATTTTACCTAAGTGTAAAATGGATCACAGGTAAGGGATTGGCAGGGCGGGGTGGGGGGTGGTCATCTTGATTTTCAGACTCACAAAATGCACGATTTAGAAGAAAGAATTGGGAAGCGCGTACTCTTCCGTTTAATGCATAAGATGACAATGACAGCAGGAAGAGAAACCTTCTTTGAAAGACCTTGACGACTTCCCTGTGTTTATTGAGGAAATTGTAAGAGGAAATGGGGCTTATAATAAAGCCTGAGGATCTGGGTTATAAAAAAGGAAGAATTTCCTGCCCGGGAGCATCAGAAAATTAAAACACCAGCAGGAGGTGAGGTGAGAGACCATGGTGTCACATCCCCTGGGAGGTACTGGAAACAGGAAAGACACGGGACTGAGAGTCGGGAAACCTTTGTTCCAGCCCATTGTCTTATCGTAACCGGGCTGTGCACCTCTGGGCGAGTCATATCCATTCTGGGGTCTGTAAAATTAGAAAGCAGAGGAAGCAGACGGCAGCCTGAGGTGTCTCCCAGCCGGAGTGTTCTTCCACAGCGGGCGTGCAGGGTGGCAAGCCCTAGAGAAATAATCGTTTAACCATAGTGACAAAGCAGCAGTTTCCAGAATGGACATCCTCACATTCTTCCAAGACGTGCAAACACACAGAGGTCTGGCGTCACCGACTCTCGTAGGCACTGCCCACTACCCAAGGTTCTGTCACCGGAAGGGACTTTACTGGGGGCCTTCCCCTGGCGCTGTTGTTGCCACCACCTGCATTTTCCCCCAGCTCAGCTGGGGACACAGGGACCTGTGATAGCTGCAGCTATGGCTAATGGGCTGCCTTTTTGTAGACCTTGGGCACCCACCTGGAAGCCTAATCATGCTTCCTGCTGGGTCCTGACATTTCTGGGGTGCCTGTTGCCCTCCCACAAGCTGCAAGAACAGGAGGCAGAGGACTCAGGGCTCAAGTCATCCCAGTTCTGGCCCTTCCTCTAAAAGCAAAAAATGGGCCCGTTTGTCCCAGGTCACAAGGCCAGGGCCTGACTGGGCACTGCGGGGGGCTTATCCCCTACCCCTTCTAATGTAGAGGATAGCAGAGCCTTGATGGGGGTCTGGGTGGCTCTGCAGAGGAGCAAGAGGCTGTAGGCTAGGGAAGGCAGGAGCAGGGCTCTCAAACACAGCTCTTTAAATGCCCATTAGTAAGTTAATAGCGCCATCTCCAGAGCCAACATCACCCTCCATTCTTCTTAATTAAAAAGAGCTCCATGTCCTGGCAGAGCTGAGAGAGGGCCCTGAATGATTTACACACCAGCCCCACTGCTCCAGCTGGGAAATCGGCAAGGAAGATTGATTGGCAGATGGGCCAGCCCGCCTGTCATGGATGGTGCCTGCGTGTGTGCACTTAGGGGGCAAGGTCTGGGGGGGCTGGCTCTCCTGCTGGCAGGCTCTGAGGGAGCAGGGTGGTGGACACACAGCCCAGTCCACAGAGCTCTGAGGCCCAGGAATAAGGCCTTCCTCAGACAAAAGCCTCACCTGCTCACCTCCTGCACGGGCCCCCACTTCCCGGCAAAGCTGTCTCATCCGGAGGACAAAAGCTCAGGCTGCAAGGCTGCCGTCTCATCCTCGTCCTGGCAACTCCCTGGAGAGCCCCCTTGTTTCCAGGTGGGTACTGCTCACCCGGTACATCACACTTGCTGGGTTCCTATTGATCATCACTGCTTACATTAGGAGGAGGGCTTCTCAGGGCCTGCCTCTCCTTCCCTGCCTCCCTGTTAGCAGCAGATACTGGCTGAACCTGATGTGCCGTGGGATGATGCAAGGCTCCAGGCCCTTTTACGGGGCTGGGAGGAGCAGGAGGGGGACCCGCAAGTTGGACTGGCGTGAGATGACACTCAGCCCGGGGCCTCTAGAGAGCCAGGAGCTGAGAGCAGTTACCCTCAGGGGTCCCAGCCCTCTGCCTCTGTCTTCCTGCCAGGCCTCGGGCAGCTTCTAACAGAGCAGCCTCATTCTCCAGCCTGTGGCTCTGCTCACCTCCACCTCCGGGAGCCCACGATCCTCCATGGGTGCCAGAGAAGCAGGTCTGGCTCATCCTCCAGCTGGAAAGAGGTGTCTGTCCACCCTGGTTGGGACCTTTATAGACGTACAGGGTGGTTCTCCCTCTGGCACTGTCTCTCCTCACCTCTCCCCCTTGTCCTCTGGTGCGTCACATCTCACACACACTCACACACACACACACACACACACACACACACACACACACGCACCCTCCTCCCCAGAGGTTCTGGAGAAGGGACCAGGCAGAGGCACATTATTAAAGAGAAAGGGGTGGGGACTGCGGAGCTGGCGTCATCCATTCCCCTGCTTTAACCCTTCCTCCCACGGGAGTCCGGCAGTCTGCCTCAGCAGCAAAGTTGCCATCTGGTGTAGTGACCTGTGTTCTCTCTGTGCTAGAGACAGAGAAGGGGGAGAGGCATGACAGGCTGGCTGCAAGTGGGCTCTGTGTGTGTGTGTGTGTGTGTGTGTGTGTGTGTGTGTGTATGTGTGTGTGTGTGTGTGTGTGTGTGTGTGTTTAACAATAGATGTAAGAGAGCCCAGGAAAGGGGAGAAACAGGCCGAGCCTTGGGTGAATCAGAGGTCCGGCCTGTCCTCAGCAGGTGTGCCCCTGGGAGGTCTGGGGAGCCCAAGGAGCTTGCACTGCTTTCCCAGTTGAGGGTACAGCCCTTGAGCACCCACCCCTAGCCTGTCACCAGGAGATGGCTGCCTGCTCAGTGCCCACGAGCCCTCAGTCCTTCCTGGACATCACTAGGCAAGAAGTAGAATGACCCTTCTATTCACGCCTTGACACAACGGCTGCCACCCCAGCAGAGACCGTCACCAGGGATCCTTGGAAGTCCTGGCCCAAAGGGCTATTTTCTTCCTTGGGTGACATCCCTCCCCTGTGGTCCCAGCCTCAGGAGTTATGTTCTGAGAGGTTCCTTGGTGCAGAGTCTCCCAAATCTTAGGTGAAGGCCTCTGTAATACTTTAGGGCAGGGGTGAGCAAACATGACTCGTGGGCCAAATCCAGCCCTCCACCTGTTTTTGTATGGCATGTGATCTAAGAACGGTTTGTACATTTTTAAATCGTTGGAAAAAAATCCAAAGAAAAATACTTTGTGATATGTGAACATTATGTGGAATTCACATTTCATCATCTATAAATAAGGTTATATTGGAACACAGCCACGCTCATTCACTCAGTCATTTATGTGTTGTCTGTGGCTGCCTTCCCACTACAATGGTGGAGTGGAATAGTTGCAACAGAGAGAGTATGGCCCGAAAAGTGTGAAATATTTCCTACCTGGCCCTTTATAGAAAAAGTTTGTGTCCGCCCCCGCCCCCTGCCCACTTACGTTACTTTAAAGGGAAATAGAGGTATACCACCTTTTCCTTGACAGCCTGCTTCTCGCTTACCTTGACGTGTTAAGTTTGCATAGCAATATCTTATGACAATGGAAGGAAACTAACATTTGCTGGGCACCTACTGTATACCTGACACATTTTCTCTGTTTCTCACATAATCTTGACAGCAATCTTGAGAGGAACAAGCACTAACGGCTGCTTACATTATGAAAGCATGGAGGTCAGAGGAATTCAGACACTCGCCCAAGCTCTTATGGCTAATCGGAAGAGGATTCTGGATTCAAACCCAGTTCTGTCTGAAAATATCTTCTTCCAAAGCCAATATCTTCTCCAGGCCACCATGATGCTAAGATGACTTCCAGCAGCCCAGTGAGGACCCGCCCAAATGGCTGCTGATTTGGGCATCCCCACAAACAGTAGACTTGAGACTCAGGCTCCAGCAACCCAAACCCCAGCTCAGGCTCCCTTAGCCTCGGGGCCTGGTCTATGGGTGTGGGCATTGTGGGCCGCAGGCAGCAGGTCAACAACACAACGTCAGCACCACCTCCCTCCTCCTGCTGCCTCATCTCTTGCTATCTACTTTCATCACGTATTAGCTTTCCTTCAGGAAGATTCAATTTGCATTTAAATAGAAAACCTCCGGAATGGCTCAGATATAACAGTTAAGGTGCTAATTACAAATTCATTCCTCTTTAAATATTAAAGCATTTCAGTTCATCTCAGGGGTGATGGAAGGCAGCAGGGAATGCACGGTATTTATAAGTAATGAACATTGAGCTGTTTATTGCGAAGCCCTTACAACTCCCCACCAGCAGAGGGCAGAGAGGAGGTGTTCTCAAGACCCATGGAGGGGTGTGTGTCTTAGGAACCTAAAATTAATGAAAAAGAAACATCAGCGGGCTTCCCTTGTGGCGCAGTGGTTGAGAATCTTCCTGCCAATGCAGGATAAGACACGCGTTCGAGCCCTCGTCCAGAAAGATCTCACATACTGCGGAACAACTAAGTCTGTGTGCCACAACTACTGAGCCTGTGTAACACAACTACTGAAGCTTGCGTGCCCTAGAACCCATGCTCTGCAACAAAAAAAGCCACTGCAATGCGAAGCCTGCGCACCACAATGAAGGGTAGGCTCTGCTCACCGCAAAAAGAGAAACCCCCCCCGCAGCAACAAAGATCCAAGGCAGCCAAAAATAAATAAATTAATTTTTTTTAAAAAAGAACACTGATTTAAAAATAAATGTCCAATAGCAATAATCCTTGAAAGAAACTAGAAGATGGCCAGCAGGATGGAAGCTGCTAGTATGGGGCAGAGGGACGTCCTCAGGTTGCCAGTTCCCTGAATTGCTTATAAGGGTCTCAGGGCAGGGTCTATGCCTCTCTTATATACCACTCTCTCCTATCACCAAGCCTAAAGCCTGACATGCAGTGGCGACTCCAGGAATACTTGTTGAATTAATGAATGAATAAGTTAACCAATCAGTCAGTTATGGGAGAGATCATTTATTCAACTACTGTTATGAGTCAGGTGTTATGCTAGATGATTTTCATGTCTCCTTGTTAAATGATTTATTCCTCTGCATTTCCCCCAGAGCTGTGCAGATGATATACTATTTGTTCTTTATCTTGAAGAATAGTACTTTGCATTTTACATATTGATTTATACTTTCACATTCATATGACATGGTTAATAATTATAACAAAATTGAGAGGTGTACCAAGTTTTATTATTCCCATTTCACAGGTGAGAAAACAAACCCAGAGGGGGAGAAGACATGAGCCTCAGAGCACCCAGCTCAACTGGGAGCTCAGCCAGGACCTGAACCTTTGTCTTGGGGTTCCCAGCCTGGATGTCTTTCAAGTGTCACACTCTCCCTCCTCCCAGGGCTGGGCTAGTTACTCCGGTATTCACAGTGTCACACCCCAAACTTGGCCCTTGTCCTCAAGATGCTGGGGCCCAAAGTCCAGCTCAGCCTCTCGGCCAGGCTCAGTGCCTGGTCTCCAGCCAAAGTGCTCTAGAGCTGACACCCAATAGAACTCTCATTTCTTAGTGCCGCACCGTGGCTTGGTGCTCTCTGCTACATTTATGCATCCCTGCTTGTTGAAATCCTATTCCCTCTTCAGTGCTCAAACTCAATGCCACCTCCTCCAGGAGCCTTGCATGATCCTGGCAGGCAAGAGCGATCTTCTCATGTTTCCTAGAACTTTATCTGTAACTGTGTGAGCACGTACGACTGCCTCCCATGATAATAACCACCACTGATATTCAGAGAACTATTCCAAATTCTTTACATATTTTATATAATTTAAATTTCATATGAGTTTAATAATTATAGTTAACAAAGATGTGGTGATTATTAATGTCATGAACGGATCTAAGTTTTATATATATATGTGTGTATAATTTAGCCTATAAGGTAGGCACTACTATCCCCGTTTTGCAGATGAGGAAACTGAGACTTAGAGAGGTTAAGTGACCTGCTCAAGGTCACAGAGCCAGAATAGGGTGTGAAATCAAGATTGTCTGACTCCGGAGTCCACATACCATTTGTGTAGAGGTTCTACTTGTCTTACCAGGTGGTAAGCATTTTGAAGGTGGGAACTGCTGTAGTGTGTCATTCTTGCAATTCCTTTGAAGCCAAGCACAGCAATTTGTACATAGTTCATATTCAATACGTTGAGCTTAATTCAGACCAGAACTAGAAGTTCTGGATGTTGGCTGTATGTTGGTCAGTCTGTGCCCAACACAGCGATCTTGGAAGATAATTAGGTTAGAACCAGCTGGGAAGGAAACTTTAACTGCAAAGCCAGAGTGGCCAAGCTGAGGAAGAAAGGCACTTAGAGACCCTCACCCTTCCCAATCCCATGCCAGTCTGTCTCTAACAAACACTGCTACCTGTCTCCCCAGCAGCAGGCACTGGGGAATGCCAAGGTGACACTCTGCACACATGGATTGAAATAAAACTTACCTGACCAGGGGAAAAGGACATCAAGTGATCATCTGCCAGAGACAAAGGAGGAGAGGGGGCTGGAGAGGACCCGGTAGGGGTCGGCTCGAGGTTCCTCCTCGGAGCAGGCTGGGGGCAGGGACTACAGTGTCCCCAGGATCCCAAGGGCTTTCTCCAGGATTACGAGTCCCCTGCTGCTGCCTCTGGCTGATGAACTGGGATGCAGCCAGGCCCTACGCAGGGGGCCCCATCCTGAATGCACGGAAGCTTGGGGGTCTCTGAGCTCAGGAGGCGTGATCCCCCCACCAAGAGGAGCTCACCCTGCTTGCAGAGCCCTGGCGGCTTTGCCTGCCTCTCTCTCTACCGAGCCTCAGCTGTGAGGGCCTGCTCTGTAGGGAGAAAGGGTGAGGGGGTGGACATGTTCACACACACAGACAATAACTGTCATGGAAACTAACCAACAAAAAGATTTAGGGAGCCAGACTCCTCTGCCAGATGGGAGAGAAAGGAGGGAAGAGAGAAAGGGGCCGTCCTTAGCCTCACTGCCAGGGCTTTTATGCAGAGAACAAATGTCTACCTCAGCCCTTAGCCAAACATTGCCGGTTTCCCTGTTCTGGAGTGCTGGGACTGTGAGTAAAAGGCAGAGGCGTGGGTGGACCTTTTGGTATTAGAGTCCCAGATAGCCACCCCACACCTTTGTCCTTCTGTGCATAGAGTGGGCATCAGCGTTCAGAGAGGGAGAGCAGCTCCCTCGAAAAGGTCAGCACTGCTAGCAAAGCTAGACACATTCTACCAGTTCACGCCCAACATTTTAGGGCAATTTGGATCACTTTGCTTGAGGAGATGGCTCACAGAAATTTCTTAGATGAAAAGCGCAGGGTTTCAAGGGGTAACCGAACAAGGCTGCATTTTAAGACCCATCTCCTCTGTCCATGAGGTTAGAGCAGACAGTCGGGAGCTTAAAGAAAGCCAATGGGGGGAATGGCAGAGATGTGGTACATGTGGCTTCTCCATTCTATGACTCTGAGTTCTGTTTTGGGGGGATTGTCTCTCTGGAGTAAAATAAAATCTAACTAGGGGAACATTTTTTTATTCTCTGAGGTAAGAACGTCAACTGAGCACCAGAAATCCCACTCCAATTATTCAGCTGTGAGACTTTGGACAAGTTTCTTCATCTGTAACATGGGACTAATAGGATTGTGGAGAGGATTAAGTGAGGTAATATGTGTGTAAAGTACATAGAACAGTGCCCAGCCCTTGGTGTTTACCATTCTTATTGCTACTGTTATTAATCTTTCTGGTCCTCTGTTTCTGCAGCTATAAAAGTGAGCCAAGGGGCTTCCCTGGTGGCGCAGTGGTTGAGAGTCCGCCTGCCGATGCAGGGAACACGGGTTCGTGCCCTGGTCTGGGAAGATCCCACATGCCGCGGAGCGGCTGGGCCCGTGAGCCATGGCCGCTGAGCCTGCGCGTCCGGAGCCTGTGCTCCGCAACGCGAGAGGCCGCAGCAGTGAGAGGCCCGCGTACCGCCAAAAAAAAAAAAAAAAAAAAGTGAGCCAATAACACCAATCTATCTCATGGGGATTAAATGTGAGTGTTATGAGATTATACTTAATGGTGTGGTGGTTATCAGGGTATACGCATTTGTCAAAACCCATCAAACTGTGGATTTTATTGTATGTAAATGACACTGATTTTTATATGTTTATATAAACAAGTATATCAGTAATAAGTGTCTAGAACATAGGAGATATTCTTATTCCCTGACCTCTCCCCACAAAGACAGGAAAGAGAGAGTGAAAGCTAGAAGTAAAAGAGGGGGATTGCATAGGGAGGAGGTGTTCGTACACAGGCCACATTGATTTTGCAGGTAGCGGGTCACCTGTGAAGATTCAGCTATTCTCGATATTTCCTGAGGCTTGAACGTCAATCTCTCCGTTACAGTGGCAACACCTGGGTAACCGAGTTTCCTTTATTAACCCAGCTCCTAATTTCATAACCTGATGTAAGAAAGTGAACTGCACTCCAGTTTGCTTTCTACATCTGCTCCAGGGGCCATCCCACCACCACTGCCTCTGCCCTTTGTCTCCCAAACTCCCTCCTGAGCTGCACCTGAGCCCCCGAGCAGAGTGGCATGGTGACTATTGGCTGCAGGCTGTCACACCTAATGAAGCATTGGCCCGGGGAGACAGCTGTCCATTAGGGTAGCCCAAGAATGAACGGTCTGCCGCATTAGAAGCGCCTGAGAGGGATTGCTGCAGCCCAATTAAAGAGGAATCGTGTGTGTATATGTATGTGTGAGCACACGGGCACATGTAGAAAGGGACTGGAGGGGGTGGAAAGTAGAATATAATTAAGAATCAAGTAAAACTGGTCCCTGGGGACAGATGATAGACCGCGAGCAAAGAGCCTGCCTGAACGATAGCTGCTCGGGGGATGCTGGAGATGGAAGCCCTGCTGCCAAACGGCCCCAGACCAAAGGGGAGCTTCCTTGTTTGTTTGTCCTATGGAGTGATGCCTATAAATAAATACATCCCATAACCCATAATCTGAGAATAATTTTCAACTCAATCTGTGGCTATCCATTCTGAGCAAATGTTCGGGGATACTGGCTCTTCTTCCTTCTCTGTATTGTTTGGGGATACAAGACTGAGTGAGAGACAAATGCAAAGATGATGATACGGTGAAGATGTTTCAAATGTGAAATCCTTTCAGGATTACTTCCCTCATCTCTCCAAAGCTGCTCACATCTAGGGACAGGGAAGAGAAGGGGATGAGTTGGGACTGTGACAACTAAGATAGCCATTAAGAAGATCATAGCTCTAAACTGCAGTTCTGAATGTGAAATCCTAGTGACGAGAGGGTCTAATGTTCACCCCGGAACCTTTCCAATGATGAAAATGAGCAACGGCTCTTTTGGCAGTGGTCTGATGTTAGGTGATGAACTAAAGAAAGAGTGTTCCAGTTGAAATTAACAGGCTGGGGTCCAGGTTAAAGAGCAAATGAAGGAAGGTAGCCCATGGGACAGCTGGGGTTCTGGGATACAGATAAGTCACAAAGCTGGGTTTATCTGCAGGTGTCAGGATTGATCAGCCCAGGGTCTATTTCCCAGGCTCTTCTCAACTTAGCCACCCTCCTCTTCCCAAAAAAGGAGGCCCAAACTGGAGTATAAAAAGGTGCTGGATCTGAAATCCTGCCTGATTTAAGCTCTGCTCACAAAGGAGGCCAGAGAGGACAGGGAGGGGTGGAAATCAAGTAAGTAAATGTCAGCTCTGCAGCTGGGAAGAAGCCATTAGCCAGGCAGAACCTCCAATAAGAAGCCATTGAATTAGAGCAGTAAAAGAGGGGGCCTGACATCAGAGGGCACTGCAGGGAAGGACAGTCTAAGTGGGCAGGAAGGAGCGCCAGGCGGCTGTATACAGAGGATTACTTAAGATTTGCAAATGGCAAGAGCAGATGCCTTCCCAATGACAGGCCCCCAATCCAGACACCCTTCACAAAATACCCACACGATTCCTTTGTCCTTCCCCAAATCCTGTCTCAGGGAGCCCAGCCATCTCATGGGCTATTTTGAAAAATATTTCTCCCTTCTGCCTGAACCCAGAGACAAAATGGGCAGCTCTCAGCCACTCTGGGATTAGTCAGAACAGACAAAGAAGGGGAGCAAATCCCTTGGCAAACAGTGCCCCGGGGATTTCATTTTTCCTCTTTTCAGTGCAAACCTACTCAGACAGATGCTGGAATACATCTGTCTGCCTGTGTACGCAAGAAAAGGGAACTTTGTTCACATGGAGACGTTTTCCTTTAACGCTGTAATTATTTTATTTTGTAACCAGTGGTTTGCCAATTCTGTCTTTTTGTTTTTTTTCTTTTTCATGAACTCTCATTTCCTTGTCCAGAGAAGAAAAAGATTAACATTCCTCCCCTTTATCCTAAATTGGAAAATTTCAGTAAAGTCTCTTAAAAGCCCCATGTGCCAGTGATACCCAGATTCCAGGATTTAAAAGGGGAAATCTACTCTGAAAATGAAGATAGAAAGTAGCTCTGATTTAGGACAATCGAGTCTCATTTTTTTCATTTAACAAATAGCTATGGGGCACCTTTGAGTGTAAAGCATGAGATGGCATACCAGGTCTGGTTTGTGGGCTCAGGCAACTTCCAGGCTCCAGGGGGAATAAGGCACAGGACATACATGTCCAGAGTAGGAGGAAGCGTGTAAGGGACACATGATCAGTGTGCTCTTTGCACTTTGGGAGTGGAGAGGAAGAAGAAAGCATAGTTCTCTAAGGGTGCCAGAAAAGACTTCTGGAACGAGGAGGTGTTGGAGCCAGTCCTGCAAATGGGTGGCAGATTTTGGCAAAGTAGAGAGGAGGGCATTCAAGCAGAGACACAGTAGATCCGCGTTTGCAGACTGGGGTGTGGTTGAAAAACCACACATCGGGGGTGGATGGATAAGATACAGAAAGCCCAGTTAAATTGGAATATTTAGGATTACTTATTCTAGAAAATTTTGGTCATTTATCTGAAATTCTGATTTAACTGGGTATCCTGTATTTTTATTTGCTAAATCTGGTAATCTTATGACAGAAGCAAATGACCACTCTCATATGTTAAGTCCCTGCAATATTCCAGATGCTTAAATGTATTATTTGTAACCCACTGCAACTACCTCCGTAAAGTGAGTGTCAGCACTCCCCCTTCAAAGGTGAGAAAACTAAGGCTTCTAGGGTTTAAGCAACTTGTGGCTCTAGTCAAGCAGTTAACACGTGGCAGTGACAGGATTTCACTCTAGGTCTGACTAGCTCCAAAGATGCCTTGGAGTACTGAAAGGTCAGGTGAAGGGAAGACTGGTAGAGCCAGAGACAGACCTTGCTTGAATGCCAGGCTAAGGAGCTAGGCTTCTCAGAAGGCAATGGAGAGTCCTTGAAGGTTTTTGAGCCAGGGGTGAAATGATCAGAGCAGTGTTTAGAATATTAACTTGGCAGCAGACTGTAAAACTGGTTTGGTCCAGCTGAAGTGTTTAGAGATGAGGAACCCATGCAGCCTTCCTTTCCACAGGGATGTGTGGAGCCCATAACAGGTGCCAGGCACTATGCTAGGCACCGAGGGCACGACGGTGAAAAGGAAAGACACAGTCCCTGTCTTATAGCCTAACAAATTAACATGCAACTGATTTCAATAAAGGGTAATGGGTTTTATAGGAGAGGAACTTGCTCTACGTAGAAGATTATCAACACAGTCTTGGGAGGGATGAGGACTTAGGGTCATGGAAATAGGAATGTTTAGTGCTTTTTGTAAACAAGATTTAAAAATATACTGAGGACATGACCAAGTGATTTAATTCTTAATTATAAGCATAGTTGGCGTGGGACAAATGCAGATCATTAAAATCCAGAGATAACTTTACCTTCCAATTACTCAGTTGCCTCATTCTTTCTACCCCCTCCTCCATGGGTTGTAGACACATTTTTGTCTATTCACACACAAAACAGTGAAGTGTAGTGGCTAAGAGTAAAAGCTTTGGACCTAAATATAAGAACTAAAACTATTCAATAAAAAACAAGTTTAATAAAAGAAAAGAAACTCTTAGAAGAAAGCACAGGCACAAATCTTCTTGGCTACGGTTTCTTTCTTTTTTTTTCAACTTTGTTGAGATATAGTTGATATATAACATACGTAAGTTTAAGGTGTACAGGTGATTTAATACATGTATAAATTGCAAAATGATTACCGGAATAAGGTTAATTAAGACTTCCATCACGTCACGTTATCTTTCCTTTTGTGTGTGTGTGTGTGTGGATAATATTTAAAATCTACTCTTTTACCAACTATCGAGGGATTGTTAACTATGGTCAGACAATGGTTTCTTAGATATGAGACCAAAAGCAGAATCAAAAAAAAAATCTTTTATATCAGAACTTCATTTCTTTTTTTTCCCCTAATAACATTCTGTTGTATGGATATGACACACATTTTTTAAAAAATTTAATTAATTAATTAATGTATTTATTTTTGGCTGCATTGGGTCTTCGTGGCTGTGCACGGGCTTTCTCTAGTTGTGGCGAGCGGGGGCTACTCTTAGTTGCAGTGCGCGGGCTTCTCATTGCGGTGGCTTCTCTCGTTGCGGAGCACAGGCTCTAGGCGCGTGAGCTCAGTAGTTGTGGCTCACAGGCTCTAGAGCGCAGGCTCGGTAGTTGTGGTGCACTGGAGTTGCTCCGCGGCATGTGGGATCTCCCCAGGCCAGGGATCGAACTGTGTCCCCTGCACTGGCAGGCGGATTCTTAACCACTGCGCCACCAGGGAAGCCCCTGACACACATTTTTTATCCATTCATTAATTGATAGAGTTTCTTTTTGGATTGATGAGAATGTTCTAAAATTGATTGTTGTGAGGATTACACACTCTGGTAAAAGCCATTGAACTGTATGCTTTAAGTGGTTGGATTGTATGGTATGTTAATCATATCTCAATAAAGCTTTTTTTTTTTTAAAGTAAAGTCTTTAGCATCAGATGGATATGGGTTTGTATCCCAGTTCTCCACTTGATCTTGAATAAATCAACTTTCTGGGTCGCAATGTCTTTAGCTATAAAATCAGTACTGTTATAATAATATATATATAGTTATAATAATATAATATATATTTATTATTATATTATTATTTCATAGGGTTGCTGAAAGAATTAAATGAGATAATGCATGTAAAATACTTAGCACAGTTCCAGGCATATAATAAGATTTTAGTTAATGTTACTTATGCCACTAAGTTTAGATGAGTACCAAATTTTGTGTGTGACCACAGACCATGCTTAATTCTAGCATCTTAATTTATACAAAAGTGTCCTCTGAAAGCTTCATGGGACTGTGTATACATCTGAGGAAGTTACAACTGTGCAATTCCATATAGCGTTTCAAAATTAGGAAATATACCTCTCAATTGTTGAAACACAATCCTCAGAATTAAAAACAACAAACCCAGAAGACACCCTGAGTTAAACTAATTTTGGTTAAAGGTTTCACAGCAAACTTAGCAGGCGATATTTATATTAACTTCACATCCTTTGAGTGGAACGCTATGAAGGTATGTTTGGTGGGTATGTGATTGACTAAAAGAGGGTATAACCAGGACCAGAAAAGCAAGGAAAAGTCCAACCACAATTTCTGTAGCCTCCACATAGGTTTATTTTTCTGTCATTTAAATGAACTGTGAAAATTAATTACCTGTCATGCCATGAAAGAATAACTGCCTATGAACATATGAAAAGATGTTGTTAACTAGTTCGATTGGAAAATAATGTAAAAAAGTATATAGCAAAAAAGAAGTCATCTAGAATAGCAATTTTAACAATTTAAATTTCTTCTAATCTTCCTTCCCAACTTAAATGGGGAAAGGCTTGCAAGTGGAGAAAAGACAACAAAGAAAAGCGTTCTCATCTGGCTAAGGAAGCACTGCCTGTGTTAATAATAACTACTACTTTTTAAAAAATATATATCCTCTTATTGTCTCCTTTTATTTTCTTAATTCAATTTTTATTTTATATTGGAGTATAGTTGATTTACAATGTTGTGTTAGTTTCAAATGTACAGCAAAGTGATTCACATATATATACACATATATATATCCATTCCTTTTCAGATTCTTTTCCCATATAGGTTATTACAGAATATTGAGTAGAGTTCCCTATGCTATACAGTAAGTCCTTGTTGATTATCTATTTTATATATAGTAGTATGTATATGTTAATCCCAAACTTCTAATTTATGGTCCCCCCACCGTCTTTCCCCTTTGGTAACCATAAGTTTGTTTTCTAAGTCTGTGAGTCTAGTAACTGCTACTTTTTGAATACCTGTTATGTACAGGTATTTTCTGTGTATTATCTACCGCACAAAACCCATTTTATAGGTGAGAAAATGGAAGCCCAGAGTTAGTTTCCCAAGATCTAGAGGTAGTAGGTGGCAGCACCAGAGCCCAAGCCCCGTGAGTTGATACCATGTAGAAGTTTCTTCTACTACATCACTGGGGCCTTCACGAATCTTAAGGTCACACTCTTTCCTCTTCTCTGAGCTCAATCATTTGAAATCTTTTAACCTTCTCTGCAGTGGTCTTCACCCAAGGCAGTTCATTTCCAACCTTGGCTGTACTGGTGCCTGTGTCCCTCCCCCAGAGATTCTGAGGTTGCTGGTCTGGGGGACAGCCTGGGCACCAGACGGCACTTAAAAGGTCCCCGGATGATTCTGATGGGCTGCCAGGTTGAGGACCACTGGATTTGGGGAATCTGTGTGGTAATGATTCTGAGAGGAGATGCTCCAATTTCCACTGAGCTATGGCCAGGTGAGTTTTGCACAGAAGCTGCTGGGCCTTTAAGATAAGGAAGAAATATACCTCCTTACTAGGCCTAAAGGCAGCCCAGAAGGACTCTTGCTTTGTAGGCTCCTGTTAGACAGATAAGAAGACCAAACCCGGGCCCCCAGCCAGCAATCCCAGGGTCAGGCAGTGTTTAACCAGTTTAATTGTTGTGTGAACAAAATGTACCACTGCAGCACTTTGTAGAATTTGATCTCAGAGGAGCCGTCTCTCCTCCCATCCCTGCCTGATGGCCTGAGCAGTAAAGAGAGCTGATTAAGCATCCTAGCTCTCTCTCATCTGGCTCCCGTCCGACTCTCCAAGAGCAAGAAACAACTCTGCCCAGAAACAGGCCGGGAGTATCTGTGTCATTTAGGCAAACAGACAAGGAAGACATCAAAGGAGAATGACAGGAGGATGATTAGGAGCTACAGGGGACAAACACCATGTGGCTTTTCCCTTGAGTTTCACTATTGTTTGCAAAACCCATAGTATTAAGACACTGTGCCCATCATGGGGATTGTGGAAAAGAAAAGCAGAATTTTAACATTCAGAATTTTAGTCCTCCTATTAACATTAATTGGAAGATAAAATTCACCCTCTCCTTTCCCCTTACATTGTCCACTTATGTAATAAAACCTTTTTCAATCTCAAAATCTTTTACCTAGAAATCTCAGCTATCCAGAACAAAAATGTATGGCCTTGACTTTGTAGCAGAGGTTTAGGCCCTCACTTTGACCCTCTTTACTTACATTTTATTTTCAATCCTTATTAAGAGTGTATTCCCACTTGAATTTATTAGATCCCATTTATTGGTTCTGCTGGCACTAGACTAGGTGTTAGAGACTGATGATTAAGACATCGTCCTCGAGCTCTAAGAGGCCACAGTCTAGTTGAAAGCTGCCCATCTACAACTTACCATGAGACGAGTAGACAGGCCAAGAAATTTAATAAAATAATAATAATAATAATAATAACCCAGTCAATTCTAATAAGTCTGGTTAGAGGTTTTCTCCAATCTATAGCAGATTAGTCAGAAAATTCAAATGCAGGAAAGAATTGTTCAAGATAGTTGACAGCCTGGGGCAGAGGAAAAACAGACAAAGCCAACGACTCAGAGAGCACAGCAGTCTGGGACCATGTAGTGTGGGGCAAGCTGTCTTATAGGCCTATTAAGTGTCCCTATTTTACTAGAGAAGTAAAATATTAGTAGTAATAACAGTATGATTTACTGCTAGGTGCTGCACCATGTGCTTCAGCATAGATTATTTCATTAGTCCTCACAACAATGCTGAGATAGATATCACTTCCCATTCAGCAGATGAAGGAAGGCTCAGCAAGGCCAAGCAGCTTGCAAGGACCCTCAGCTGTTAGGTGTGGGGTCAGAATTTGAACCCAGGTCTCTCTCTTTCCACTTCATCCCCAAAGTGATGCTTGTGGTTACAAAGTCAAAGACACATAAGATTTCGCAGAGAGAGCATCTCATTCAATGTCCTCATTTTACTGAGGAAACATAAGGGGAAGTCATTCCAAAATATGCAAAATTATACTTATATATATTTTACCGAGGCATAATTTAACCTATATTAATTTCAGGTGTACAGCATAATGATCAATATTTGTGTATATTGTGAAATGACCACCACAGTAAGTCTGTTCCTATATAGTTATAAAAAAATGTTTTTTCCTGTGATAAGTGCTTTTAAAAACTACTCTCTTAACAACTTTCAAATATGCGATATAGTATTATTAACTAGAGTCACCATGCCCATGACATTTATTTTATAACTGGAAGTTGTACCTTTTGACCCTCTTCACCCATTTTGCCCACCATGCACCCCCCTACACACACACAACTCTGGTAATGACCAATCGGTTCTCCATATTTATGAACTTGGTTTTTTGTTTTGTTTTTAAAATTCTACATAAAAGTGAGATAATACTGTATTTGTCTTTCTCTGTCTGACTTATTTCACTTAGCATAATGCCTTCTAGGTCCATCCATGTTGTTGCAGATGGCAAGATGTCATTCTTTATTACGGGTGAACAGTACTCCATTGTATATATATACCACATTTTCTTTATCCAGTCATCTACCAATGGAGATGTAGGCTGTTTCCATATCTTGGCTATTGTAAATAATGCTGCAATGAACATAGGGGTGCATGTATCTTTCCAAATTAGTGTTTTTGTTTCTTCAGATAAATACTTAGAGGTGGTTTCCTGGATCATATGGTAGCTCTATTTTTAATATTTTGAGGAATCTCCACACTGTTTTCCATAGTCACTGCACTTATTTACATTCCCACCAATAGTGCACAAGGATTCCCTTTTCTCCACATACTTGTCAACACTTGTTATTGCTTGTCTTTTTGATAATAACCATTTTAACAGGTGTGAAGTTATATTTTGGTGTGGTTTTGGTTTGCATTTCCCTGATGGTTAGTGATGTTGAGCATCTTTTCATGTTCTTCTTGGCCATCTGTGTGTCTTCTTTGGAAAAATATCTATTCAGATGCTCTGCCTATTTTTTAGTCATATTGATTTTGTTTTTTTGCTGTTGGGTTCTATTAGCTCTTTATATATTTTAGATATTAACCCCTTATCAGATATGTGATTCACAAATATTTTCTCCTGAAAAATTGTATACTCAGATTCTTTGCTTCAAAAGCAAAGAAAGGTATAACATTTCATGAAGATTCCTATAAAATATCGTCTTCATAACCCTGTCACAGGTTGGGTTTCCTAGAAGCAGAGTCTGAGGCCTGTAACTTATTGCAGAAGTGCTCTTCAGAAAACCTGTAAGGGTCTGAAGCAGGATAAGGGGAAAGAGCCACGTGGAACTTAAGCTCTTGTGGTCTCAGGTACCATCAAGCCCTGGCCTGATCCAAGGTGGATGGGTGGGAAGTGGAGCGCTCTGGAACACAATTAACATCACAGAGGTGTCTTCTCCCCACCTTGATGCCACAGGGCTGGCCTTTTGTTTTTCCCAATCAGTTAGTCTTTGGCTGTGGGCTACCCTGGGTGGGTGTGACTGGTCAGGAGAAGCAGCCCCCATCAGCTGAGGACAACGCTTAGGAGGAGAGTGGTACCCATGAGCCTTTGGCAGCCAACCCACACAGCAGGCGTGGGTACACTGGGCAAGGGAAGGGGACCCGGGCAGAGCACCAAAGCAGCATCCATTCACACAGACTCCGGACAAGTTATAATCCTCTGTTTATGACTCTGCTTCTCCCACTAGATCGTCCTTATAGCCCAGCTCCTAGTACAGGGCCTGGGACATAGTAAACCCTTCATAAATGTCAACAAAAAGACACACCATTAGGAAGGAAATTGCCACCGCTCTCAAAGAGGCAAACTGAAGTTATCTGGAAAAAGTTGCAGCTGAATGAGGAATCACTGGGCATAAGGCCATGCTGGACCACAGGAGTAGACAGGCAGAAAGACTCACTGAGTACAGAGCCCCAACCTTCCCATCACCAGCAGGATTTGCTGAGAATGCAGATCTGTTCATCTAAGCAATACTTCTGCTTCCCCACTTTGGGAGAGCACATCACATCAAAAAGAACCTTCTGATGGCTTTTCACAAGCGGGAGACATCTGTGCTGTCACTGAGAATTAATTGTAGAAAACCTTGCCTAAGGAAATGCCCAGACTTCTCCTTTTTTTTGCTACCAGTTTTGGTATAAGCGAGAAATAGACTGGCAGGTGATTAGCGATGTATTCCCTACACCTCTCCAAATGGCCTACTTTTGCAAGCAATGTCCCACCTTTAAATAAAGCTGCTAGCAAATGCGGAAAACTGCCTATGTTCTTCTGCCAAGTTGCAATATCGGGCTTATAAGTGAAATACAGTACAGGAAACCTCTAGCATCTACATGGCTGTTACTACTCTGATAACATAAAATCCCTTTACCCTGAGGTCTCACGTACTGGGATGTATCGATATTTTCCACAGTCGTCAAAAATCAAGAAATATGCATGATATCATCTGACTTCTGAATATGCTAAGGAGAACGGACACCAGATATAGCGAGGAAGTTGATCAGTTTCAAAACAGAAATGAAGAGTTGGAAGGCATCAAGTGTGATGGGAGAGTCAGGGACTATTTCACTATGTCTCCATTAAGGAAAGTAAACAAAAAAAGGATAGAGTTAGTGGAGTTTGGAGCTAGAATATGTACATAAGTGCCCCCCACATCTCTGATGGACCCTGTTAGGACCACCACAATGTTGACGCCGGCATACACGCCTGTTACAGGTGGAGTATATCCTGCCTGTTCTGGCATATTCTGGTTGGGTTTCCATGGGCACACAGTGGAAAGTCAAGGGACTTATCCAGATACAGCTTGTCTTGGCCACAATGTGTTATTGAGGGAGAAGCGGGGAATGGGATGCAAAGAAGAAAGGAAACCAGATGATGCAGATGGGCTATCCACATGGAGGGAGAACATTAGAGGCCTGCAAGCAGAAGAGAATTTGTCTGGCCCACAGTTTCGTGGGTTTAAAAACTTTTTTTAGATTAGTTGCCAATTTGAAGAATTCAGAGATTTCACCTAAGTATCCAGAATTTTCACTCTTCTTGAAAAATCTACCCACATTCCTACACGGCCAGTCTCGGCTGGGCTGGGGAGCTGCTGCCGCCTCCAGCGTGATGTGCATCCTGCAAGTCACAGGGCTCGCTCACTCATTTACACAATTTGCCTGGGCCTGTGGATGTCTGAGTTTGAGAACCCCTGATATTGTGCACTAATGCTGCGAAAAATCGCCTCGTTTCTTTCTTATTCTTTTAAATTGTGGCAAAATATACATAACACAAAATGCACCACTTGAACCATGTTTAGCTGTGTGGCTCAGTGAACCTAAACACCCATACTGCTGTGCAACCGTCACCACCATCCAGCTCCGGAACTTCCTCCCAGACTGAAACTCTGTACGCATCCAACAGCAACTCTCCAGTCCGCCCCCCTCCAGACACTGGCAACCATCATTCTGCTTTCGGTCTCTATGAACCTGATTAGTCTAGGTAACTCATAGAAGTGGAATCGTACAGCATTCGCCCTTTTGTGACTGGATTATTTTACTTAGCACACTGTCTTTCAGGTTCATCCATGTAGTTTCTAACTTAGAATTCTCGTGCTCATTTTACAGGGGAGGAAACTGAGGTCCCAGGAAAGCCCTACGTGTCCACAGGTAGCTGGGGACAGAGGTGGGATTGGAACTCGGATCCCCTGAGTTCCTGGTCAGTCACCTTCCCCTGTGCTGTCCTCCTTAGACTATGTTTCAACTCTCCAGCACCATCAGTTAGAAAGACGTGCTCTTCGTGGCAGCCGAGCCATCCTTACCCGGGCAGGTTGCAAACTTGCCCTTCTTTTTCGCTTGACATCAGTCTTATGAAAAGCAAAAGAGCTGCCCTCTAATCAGGACAGTAGTGGACATTAGTAACCCATTTTCCACAAGAGGCCAAAAAACCCTAGTCGAAACAACAAGAACCAAAAGGCAAACTCATCCTGTCCCCTCAACATATTTTTAGCTAATCCCTCAACTCCAAAGAGGATTTTAACAGTGGCTCTCTAGGAACTGGAGTCGTCACAGCATTCTCCCGTTGCCAGGAAATGAGGAGACGCGTCCTCACCCACATCGGCAGTATACCTAGAATAGCCCCCTTCTGGCTCTCCAGAGAGTGATTCATTAGGCAGGGTTGTGTTTAGGTTACACCCCCACACGAGAACATTCACGGGAGTCATCATTCTTCAGTGAACATGGTCCTGTAACGCCGGAGGGCCCGTGAAAGCAATGCTGCTTGGTGCGTAGCTACAACACCTCTGCATGTTTTTTCCTGCTCTCCACTCACCTGCTTTGCCAGCAGGAAATGGACAGGAAGCTGTCTGTGTGCACCAGGCAGGAAGAAGCCTGGATGGCAGTTGTGCTTACTTTTGTGTACTTTCTTAATGGGTGCATTTCTTCTGGAGCGAAGCTAGTTCAAAGCTAGCATGGCTTCACACAAGCTAATTGGCTTCCCTTTCATTTTCTGCCATCCAAGTTTCTTGGGGGAATCTTCCTCAGAATCAAATGCTAAGTTGCTTTGCCACTTTCTTATTTTAGTCTTGAGATTATTTCTTGATTCGGGAAAGAGTAAAGTTTAATTTTACTTCAAAGATCAGCCTCTTCACTTTAATCAACAAGACTTTTCTTGGCTGGGGGGTACGGGTGGGGTTTGAGGACAGAAGGAAAAAAAAGCAAAAAAAGACAACCTCCCAAACATCAGTAATCCTTTTTCTTGCATGTAAGAATCATTATCAATATTCTAGATGTGAATAATGTGGTCTAGCACTTCTTTATTTATGACTGTGGCAATGAATATAACTTGGTGCTTAACCAATTATTTTTAAGAGGTGGTAGCACACTGTTTCTTTGAATGTTGAAAACCAGAAATAGAGACTTTAAGAATTTCTTCCATCTGCCAGCCTGAATTTTGGCTGGGTAGAGATTTCAACAGCACACGTGATAGAATAGGCCTCGTTGCCCCATATGCAGAACACATGCCCACAAAATCCAATGCCCCGCGGGACGTGCAATTAGCTGAATCCTGTTTCGCCAGCCAGCACTTCCCTTAACTGCTTGGCAATCAGAGGGAGAACATCCTCTCTGGGTGGCAGGTCTTAACCCGAGGTAAATAGTGACATTTACCCGCATGAACACTACCCATGCCCAGGAAGGACAGACTGTTAAGGGATAAACACGCATAATGAGGTTGACGGGGACGCCTTTCAGCAGCAGTTTGCTCATTTTAGGAACTTCTCCTCATAGGAATAAGTAGGAGGTGATATCTAGGTTATTGGTTTTGTGGTTTCAAATGTCTATTTGGGTTGGAAATGGCTTGAAAAGGAAGTGGGCTCATTCTGGATGGAGTTAAGACTTTGAGAAGAGATTCAGAGATGATTAAGATACAGTCCCCAACCCAAGGAGCTCCAGAATTTGTAGGGAAGGCAGACAAGTAGTTAGAACTGGAAAAATAAACACCCTGATGGCTGGGAGTTTGCCCTTGACGAGAGAATAAATCACTATACCAATTCCCTTCCTATTGCTGAGACTAGTGGGGGAGGGAGCCCTGCCTGGGAATTTGATTTGGCCCAAAGTCAAGAAAATCTCAGGGCTTCCCTGATGGCGCAGTGGTTAATAATCCACGTGCCAATGCAGGGCACACGGGTTTGAGCCCTAGTCCGGGAAGATCCCACATGCCGCGGAGCAACTAAGCCTGTGCGCCACAACTACTGAGCCTGCGCTCCAGAGCCTGTGCTCTAGAGCCTGTGAGCCACAACTACTGAGGCCCTCTGCCACAACTACTGAAGCCCGTGTGCCTAGAGTCCGTGCTCCACAACAAGAGAGGCCACTGCAATGAGAAGGCTGTGCACTGCAATGAAGACTAGCCCCCGCTCGCCACAACTAGAGAAAACCTGCCTGCAGCAATGAAGACCCAACGCAGCCAAAAATAAAATAACTTAATTAATTTTTTTTAAAAAAAGAAAATCTCAGTGTCATGGCTTCTGCTTCATCAGTGGGTAGCTGAAGGTGGAGTGGGGGTGGGTAGATGACTATGTGTTGGGAAAGGCACCAAAGTAGGCCCAGTTCTTTCCTCCCCACATTTCAGTTTCCTCATTATGTCTAAAATTTCAGAAAAGCCTGTTACACACCCAGCTTCCCTGCACCAACCCTCTGCTGAGGTCAGCTTGGTAGCAGCAGCTTCTGAGAGATGGAGGACAGTGGTCCTGGGAGGACAGTAGCCCCACTCCCCATACACACTTTCCCCAGATTACCAGGGAAAAGTGAGCCTTGAAGAAAGGGTCAAGAAATACTTGCATCACATCATGAATATTCACAAGACATGGCAGTGCAGTTTTAGAGTTCTCTATGCAGAGGGGTTTCAACAGCTCGCCTTCACTCCCCCCCACAACCCTATTTGCACGGGGCAGTTGCAGCTACTCCTTCCTTCCCTCTCCGGGAGTCCCATAAATGTGCTTCATGTCTGCTCACCAACACCGGGGAGCATGTCCCGACTTCCCCTCTGCTGCCTTTGCTCCTGTAGCATTGCTACATTTGCTGCCCTTGTCAAGGGCACACATGTTGAAGAGCATGTCAGAGTGTGCTCCCTCCCTCCCACGGATGCTGAGCTACCCACTCCTGTTGCTGCCAGGGCCCAACACAGAGAACCGCCCTGCGCGCCCAAGGTCCCTCAGGGGGCTGGGCCACCAGCTCCTTAGGTTTGGTACCTCTTCAGAAGCCCTCTCTCCCCAGCTCTCGGGGGAAGCTGTGAAAACTGATGCGGAAGACAATCAGTGAGGCAGGGACGGTTAGTTCTTAGGAGAGTTCCTCTTCTGCATTAGCCTCGGAATTAAAGTTAGGACTCTTTAATATGGCCCCCAAGACCTGCCATGATTTGAACCCTGCCTTCATTTCCAGCCCTATCCCTCACCACCACCTTCATTTTCCCTAGTGGTTCCAAACTCGCCTGTTCTCTTTCACATACCAACCTCTGTAAACACTGTGCCCTTGGCCTGGAGACAGTCCCTTCACCTTTAGCCTCACCCACCTTCCTCCCCCTTCTGTTGACTGAACGCTACTCATTCTGCTGGATTCAGCTATGATATCACTTGCTCTAGGAAGCCACCCATGTCCACTCCCAACATCTGAGAAAGTTGCCCTCTTTTGCTCCCAGGGCCCCCTGTCCTACCATCAAGGAGATCACTTAACACTGCAATGTCTGTTGGCATCTCCATCTACCCTACCAGTTCTTTAAGAGCAGGGATTGTATCTTATATTGATTTTATTTGCCATTCTATTGAGGGTATACAGGAGACAAATTATTGGATGGATGAATAGTGAAACATTTACTGTTTACAAACAAACTTGTATGCCTGAGTGTCTTCCTTTAAGACACACTTTTCTCAAAGAGGGAAGCAGTCCCCAGTGTGCATAGACCCCTGATTGACCTACCCTACTGGTCCTCTGGCCTGACACTCCTAAGTGGACTCCAGGTCCTCAGGCTGGCTTAGGCTTGAGCTAGGATTCCTCCTACATAAGCATCTGATGGGCAGGGACCACAGCAGTGCTTCTCAAGCTTTTATACATATAGGGATCCTGGGATCCTGTTAAAATGTAGACTCCAGCTTGGTAGGTTGGGGTAGGGCCCGAAATGTTAATACTACCGGTTGGGGGACCCACACATTGAGTGGTAAGGCACTAACTAGAAGTCTTGTGCAGTCTCTTTAAACTGATTCCAGGATTCTGATTTAAAAGAACTAATTGGCAAAAATTCAAAGTACTGAAGAACCCTGTCTAGGAGGTTTATTTATTTTTTATAATGCTTGATCTTATTAACAACTGAACATGTGGCTGTCACTATAGGTTGCTTTCTCCTATTCTTATGCCCAGTCCTCTTCTCCCTTGTCTGAAACAGATGCTGCAAAAGCTCAAGTGCCCACTCTTCCAGCCTCTCACTGTTCTGGATGAAATACGTAACACAGAGCTGGTGATGGGATGTGGTGAGCCCTTAAGTTCTGCCTTAAATGCTAATGCAATGGTCTGAGTTGCAGAACTAATTTCAGGAGTTCAAAGATAGCAGGCCAGGGAATTCCCTGGTGGCCCAGTGGTTGCGATTCCATGCTTTCATTGCCGAGCGCCTAGGTTCAATCCCTGGTCAGGGAACTAGGATCCCACAAGCCTCGCGGCATGGCCAAAAACAAAAAACAGAACAAAGATAGCAGGCCAATGTCTTTGTGATTCTCTTTGCCTTCCTCTTATGCTTTTTAACTCATGGTCACAGAATAGCTGCTGATGCTCAATGAGATCCAACATCTCTAAATATCACCAAATATCTAGTCAGTTTCAAATTTTCTTGAACATAATTTTTCTACAGTTCGTTTATTTGAATCAGGCTCATATTACATTTAGTTATTTTTAACAATATTATATGCTTAAACCTCAAATTTCTTTTTATGAGATAAAAATAAATCCCTGTCTGTTTAAGCCAGTTTTCCCTGCAGCCAAACTGTAATACGGTATACAATTTGTTAAAATTAAAATTTCCTCACATTAGCAAATTAACACACCCTGCTTATAGAAATCTTTAAAAACATGGAAACGTAGAAATAAGGAAAAGAAAATCAGAGTCCCATCATTGAAGTATTGTTAACATCTTGACATATTTTCTTCCAGTGTTGTTTGTATAGTTGCGATAATACAGTAGTAACAAATTTCTGTCCTTTTTTGCTTACCATTAAAAAAAAGCGTTTTAGGTGTGATGAAAATATTCTAAAATTGATTGTGGTGGTGGTTGTACAACACTACGAATATTCGAAAAATCATTGAATTGTACACTTTAGATGAACTGTATGTAAATTGTATGTAAATATGAGATGTAAATTACATCTCAATAAAGTTGCTATAAAATTTTTATATAAGCATTTTCTGTCATGATAAACTAATATTTTTAATTCTTGCATAGTCATCTATCAAGAGGCTATACTTCAACTTATTAAAGCATTCCCCTATTGTTGGATATTTGGGTTGGTTCTACATTTTGGCTGCCATGAAAATTGCTACAGTCAACTTCCTGGTACCTAAGACTTCTCTGTATCTAGAATTAGCTCCTCCCAGAAGCCAAAATATTATGCCAAAGTGTAACATTGCTTAAGCATTTATTGAGCATTTATTGAGGGTTTACTACCAGTCAGGTGTGGACCAAACTAAGTACTTTATATGCATATCATTTCTTCTAATTCTTCATCACCCTAAGAGGTCTATTTTATCCCTATTTTCAGAAGTTGAACTGAAGCTCAGAGAAGAATCTAATTCACCCAAGGTCACAAAGCCAATAAACAGAGGAGCTCAGGTGCCTACTCAGCTCTACCTGCCCCCAGGGGCCATGATCATTACACTCCCTCATCAGGCCTCAATTTTTTCAAACCTTGCTGAGTTTCAAAGGCAAATATTTGATCTGGTTCTAAGTGGTTTTCCTTTCATTACTGGTGATGTTGGCTAGTTCTTTGTGTTTGCCAAACCAGACAATTCCTTTTTTGTTAATTACCTGTTGTGGCCTTTCCCATAATTGACTACACAATTTGATGAGTGAATAAAATGTGATCCACGGCTTATTGCCATGGTTAAAGAGAAAAACTCCAGGCACAGTGTCCTTTCTAGAGGTCTGCACAAACATGAAAGTACCTTTAATGGTAGCCAACCTGACTCGGGGAATTTCCTACTATCAAGCCCTTTGACACAAGTGCCTTGTTCTCTCCCTCATTGCTTCTACCTGTCTGAGCCTGGCTACAGATCCTTGAGAGCAACACAGTGCAAGGGAAGACTACCTGGCTATGGGGCTGGGCCCACCCCGTTAAGAGTAGCCTCTCTTCTTTCCTGAAGCAAGAGGGCTTGGAGCAGTTCTCAGGCACGCGCTCATCACTCTGCTTCTAAAGCACTTAACCAAAGAGTGGCTTCCCTTCCACAGTTATGTAGACAAATATCACAGTGATGAAGATGCCAAACACAGCAAGTTTCAAGCCTGCTGGAAACATTTCTATATTCCTGCTCCCAGCGCTCCTGTTCACTATGCAGCAGGCGTTCTCTCTGATGTTATTCCATGCTTTGAATCTGACGTTTGATGCTCTCGCAGCACACCTGTGAAAACAGTAGTGGCTCTTAGGATTGTGTACAACTGCTACTTGAGCACCCCTTAAAATCTGTGGGCCTTTGGGCCTAAGGGAGTAACCACGGTGGGGCTTTTGGGAAGAGTGCCACTCATTTAAAACCTGCGCTAATTTCAATGAGTAATGTTAACAGGGTATCACCAGGATGTGAGATCTCTAAAATCCCACAGAGCATTTATTTATCACCTGCTGTGTAACGTCTTTCAATGCTGGTGCAAGGCCAGCTTAGGGACTTACAGATCCCCTGGTCCCCAGTGGGGATGGGTACAAGCTGATGGGGGGCATCAGTTCACTGGCCCTCTTCCTTCTCTCTCCACAGGTATAAGCACTGCCTTTCAGGGTGGAGATGGGAACTATTTTTGAAATCTGTTTATTTTGCATTTAAAAGGGCAAGGGGGTACTTTCTGATCTGCTAGTCAAATCCTGGAAATTGGCCCAAGTTTATTCAGAAGTAAGGGAACTTTCCAGAAGGCTTTACTCTCTGAACCATAAAATGTCCTGTCTTGAGCATTTATTTCAACTACTTGCTCTTTTGTTTTTTCTTCTCTTTTCCCTTTACCACAAATAGGAATAAATGACTCTAAATGACTACAAATCAAGAAACTTGGGATGGTCTCAGCTCACCGTGATTTATGGCATCCTCCTCAGCCTCTCTGGCTTGTTTGCTTATCTCTAAACATGGGTGGTGAACTGGACAGTAAGTAAGGCCCCTTCGGCTTCGAAATTGTGAGATATCACCAATCTTTCTTCTTTCTCAACACGTTCTTTACAGACTCAAACCCTTCACAGAAATCTGAATAATGAATTTTTTCCCCGGAGTTACATAAGACAATAATATCTCCTCATATGTTAAGAAAAGTATTACCTTCTTCCCTCAGAACGCTTAGAATCCAGGCAGAAGCCTTCTAGGGATTTTGGTTTACTGGTGGGAGCCTTGGGTCTCTAATGAATCAAAAATATATATATATATATATCAAGAAGAATTTATTGTTTCCAATGTCTTGTACAAAGAATCTTTTTTTTTTCTAGAAAAAGTCATATACTCTGAGAACTGATAAGTTTTTGGTATATCAGGTTGTTTAGTACTTCATAGCACAGACTTTCACTTTGCCTTCTTTTATTCAGTAATTAGTAAAACATCCAAGTTCCGCAGAGTAATATTTTACCTCAGTGATTCACACACAATAGACATGCCAGTGACGAAGGTCACATATTGCCAGCAGCATTCTGTTCTTAAATAACTCTTTCTTTTGCTCTCTTATTTGTACTTTTTTATTGCTTGGAACTTATTTTTTGAGCCTGCGCCATTCTTATATAAAGAATAAAGTTATTTTAAAAAACAAGTTGGCCAAAAAAAACAAAAAACAAGTTGGCAATGAACAAGGACTAGAAAATAATTTAGGAAAGTGAAAATGTTCTGTACAAGGGGTAGAAAGAGAGACAATCGTGGCTTTTTTCTTTTTTCCTTTTCCCCCAAATTTCTTTCATGATGGTATTTTTTTCAGTAAAGTGAAAAGGTATAGCTCTTTAAGCCTTTGTTTCCTCCCTGTGAAATACAGTTGCAAAGATTAAATGATTTAATATATGCAAAGTGATGAAAACATCTCCTGGCACATAGTAAGCATTCAATAAACATTAGTCATAATGATTGTAATAATGATAATTGTTATTAATTTCATGTTGCTGTTTCTCCTCATATGTCTAGTTTTCCTTGACAGTCCATTCATATTTCAGATTCAGACCTTATCATCCTCAAATGTCTGCAGTGTCCAGGGTGACCCCTAAGAATGTAAAGATGTGGTATCAGATGATGTTGCTGACCGCTGTTTATCAGGTTCCAGGTCCCATTTCCCATGAATTCACTGAGCCTCCTAGACCACCCTGCCCCCAACTGGTAGGCACTCTCATTGCTCCATTTTGAAGATGATGTTTGAGGCACAGAAAGGTTAAGTAACTTGTCTAAGGTCATACAGTATTATCAATGGAACTCTACACTAGACTCCTCTCTACCCTTCAGTTTCTAAAAATAATTTCCCTCCTACAAGAAGTCTTCTTTATTACTCTACCCACTCAGATCACTCATCTGGTCTATATTTCTTTGGCACTCATATACATGTTCTGTACCTGACTTTATTGACCTGAAGTTTTATTTATTCATTCAACAAACATTTGTACCGTGCTGCTGAGTACCAGTCCCCACGCTGGCAGTGAGGATTTCTGAAGGGACCACCACACCGTCCCTGTCCTAAACAGCTGACCATTGAGATTTTGTTAAGTATTCTGCACTGACTTCCTTCTCCCCAATCAGACCATCTGTTGGATCTCACAGAGCTGTTTTCTATTTCTCTTTTTCCCCTGTTTTATTGAAGTAATTGACACACGTCACTGTATAAATTTAAAGTGTACAACATGATGGTTTGATTTTCCATTTCTCTTTAATCAACCCATAATATCTACCACTGTGTGCAGATATTTGCGCCCCTCCCAGGGGCTCAGGACCCCTAAACACAACAGGAGCCTCTGACACCTGCCGTGCTGCTGTAGATAATGCCAGAGGCTGAGGGCAAAGGAGACAGGCACCAAGAACTCTCTGATATACAGGAGCAGGATGGGACTTGCCTCAGACAGGGAAAGGACGGACCGACACCAGCATAGAACAAGAACCAGAAGGAAAATCAAAAGGAGACATTCTTTTTTTTTTTTTTTAATGTAATTTAAAAATATATTTTTATTTATTTATTTTTGGCTGCGTTGGATCTTAGTTGCAGCACGTGGGATCTTTCGTTGCAGTGCAAGGGGTTCTCTCTAGTTGTGGTGTGTGGGCTCCAGAGGGCCTGGGCTCAGTAGTTGCAGCACACGGGCTTAGTTGCCCATCAGCATGTGGGATCTTAGTTCCCTGACCAGGGATTGAACCCACATCCCCTGCGTTGTAAGGCGGATTCTTAACCACTGGACCACCAGGGAAGTCCCAAAAGGAGATGTTCTGACAGCAATATTGAGAAAGACTGACTAGGGTGTGATGGAGGGTAAGACAGGACGGGGGGCACCTGGGCATTCACGTGAGTCACAGAGTTACCAGGAGAAAGGAGAGCCCTGGTCTTAGCAAGTGTGTCGTCAGGACACCCCAAAAGAGCATGTAACTCTAATGAGTCTGGACAATCACCTCCAGGGTGTGTTGTATCAGCAGGTGTGATGGTCTCAGCCCAAGGTGGGGTAGAGAGGGCATGGCCTGCTCTACAACCATTTACTACCGGTCACCCCTTCCCAGCCTAGGCCAGCAATGATGAGTCAGCTACTGCCTCCACCCCTTCCCCTCTACTCTCTGCCCCACCCTCTTAAAGATGTTCTCAACGGTGGTTTAGTGATACCCGGGCAGGGTCTCTGCAGATGGTGGGAGCTGTGCCAGGCACAAGAGTGCCACATCTGAGGGAGCACTGTTCCCAGCATGGACATCTCTGCACATACACTATATCAATCTCCTGGAAGAAGGAAGCAAAGACTCTTGAGGTAGAGAGACTTTGAAAATTCCCACGTGTGTGGGCTGTGGGGATCTGCTCACCAAGAGACACCTCAAATGATTTCCAAGAGTGTCGGAAAAATCCTTTATAAGCACATTCTTTTCTTTAAACCTTGTTAATTACAGAAAGTGTCAAACATATACAAAAGTAGACAGTAGTAAAATGAACCTCCACGTACCTGTCACATGCAGCTTCTTT
Organism: Stenella coeruleoalba; assembly: GCF_951394435.1. Taxonomy (NCBI): domain Eukaryota; kingdom Metazoa; phylum Chordata; class Mammalia; order Artiodactyla; family Delphinidae; genus Stenella; species Stenella coeruleoalba. The sequence goes on from NC_137169.1 coordinate 161,395,926, forward strand.
TTAATTCTCTTAAATTTAAAAATAGATATGTTAAGTAAGGCATTAGGGTAGAAATCTGTTGCAAAATCAAATTATAGGATTTCACAGCTCTTAGGCAATCAGATACTCCCTCCCTCTCTTTCCTCCTGCCATAAGGAGGTATAGGTCTTTGATTTCCTTTTCTTCTATAATTTATTGCCCTTACTAACATTCCTAGAGTTCTCCTACAGTATGTAAAAGGTAGACATTTTGATTTTCAAAAAAAGAGTAATTATGGCCTATCAACACGACTCTGCAGCCATCAATAATAATAATAATTATAGGGGCTTCCCTGGTGGCGCAGTGGTTAAGAATCCGCCTGCCAATGCAGGGGACACGGGTTTGAGCCCTGGTCTGGGAAGATCCCACATGCCGCGGAGCAACTAAGCCCGTGTGCCACAACTACTGAGCCTGGGCTCTAGAGCCTGCGAGCCACAACTACTGAAGCCCGTGTGCCACAACTACTGAAGCCCATGCGCCTAGAGCCTGTGCTCTGCAACAAAAGAAACCATCACAATGAGAAGCCTGCGCCCCGCAACAAAGAGTAGCCCCTGCTCACTGCAACTAGAGAAAGCCCGCGTGCAGCAGCGAAGACCCAATGCAGCCAAAAATTAAATAAATGAATAAACAAATAAATTTATATAAAAAATAATAATTATAATGACTATTTAACAGGGAAAAGGTTATCGATTAATGTTAAACACAGTAAACAGTATAAAATTGTATGTACACAGTGATGGCAACTGTGTAAATACATACTGCATATGCACATAAACAAAACCTAGAGAGAAAAAAATTAAATCAGAAAAAATTAAATCAGTTTTTGCGTCAGGTGGCATATTTGTAGCTGATTTATTTTTCATCTTTAAACAATTCCTTTAATGTTGTTGTAATATGATTTTCACTATAAACACCATTTACAATGGCACTAAAAAATATTGGCGTTCATTAAAGTAATGGCTTAGTGAGAGTAAATGGCACCCATGGGGAAATGGAATACTTCTGCTCCTTTCTCCCCATGCTGAGAGCTAGATTCTGCAAACATAGCTGGGGTTTTTTTGTTGTTTTTGGTTTTTTGTGGTACGCGGGCCTCTCACTGTTGTGGCCTCTCCCATTGCGGAGCACAGGCTCCGGACGCGCAGGCCCAGCGGCTATGGCTCATGGGCCCAACTGCTCCGCGGCACGTGGGATCCTCCCGGACCGGGGCACGAACCCGCGTCCCCTGCATCGGCAGGCAGACTCTCAACCACTGCGCCACCAGGGAAGCCCTCCAATCTGAACTTTTTATGGAACTTGATAAACATTCTAAAATTTATATGGAAGAACAAAGGGACAAGTAAAATAAAGACACCATTTAAAAACAACGACAAGGTGGGGGAAGGGGTGCTATGGGAATTAAGACATTCTGCTCTCAGCACAGGCTAGATGAATTAATCAGAGACCCCATTGTATTAATCATAGTTTTTATTTTCTGTATTTTATGCTTTGACATCTTGGGGCCTTGCTAATCCTTGAGAGACTGCCTCTCAAAGGGCTAGCTAGGGCCTCCCTGGTGGCGCAGTGGTTGAGAGTCCGCCTGCCGATGCAGGGGACGCGGGTTCGTGCCCCAGTCCGGGAGGATCCCACATGCCGCGGAGCGGCTGGGCCCGTGAGCCATGGCTGCTGAGCCTGCGCGTCCGGAGCCTGTGCTCCCCAACGGGAGAGGCCACAACAGTGAGAGGCCCGCATACTGCAAAAAAAAAAAAAGGGCTAGCTAATTCCTAGAGATAGTAAAGCAAGCCTTTCATATGCAAACCAAACAATCCAAAACGCATACCCCAAACACCTTCCTACCTGACTCTCACACACCAAGCCATTATTTCTCCTAGTTGGCCAGATATTGGACAACTAGGGACCACACTTATAGCCCAGAGCCCACTAAAATTATTCAAACTAGCTAATCCTAAAATGTTTGCCTTGCTTGACCCACTCCTTCCTGCAAACATCACACTAAAGGCGTGAGCCCATGCTTTCTTTCACTCCTACCTCCTGCCTGACCCTGATACTTCCCCACGTGGCCCTGCGTGGCATGATGTGCGGGTTCCTCTTGGGAGCTGTAGGTAATAAACTCTTCTTTCAAAGGCAGTTGTCTCCATGTCTATCACCTTACCATACTTGATTTAAACAAATCCTAGGTACGTATTAAAACACCCATGTATGTATAGAAATTCGATATATGACAAGAGTTAACACTGCAGATAAGAAGAGAAAGGACAGACTGCTCAGAAATGGATTTGGGAACAAGATGGCTTAGATGTGCTTCTCCCAGTTTCTTTTGCTAAGTACAGCCAAAAACCTGGATGTTATATACAAAGCAAACATAAAAAGACTCTGAAAGATGGAGAGAAGCAGATGGGCTAGGGACCTTGGGACCCGAGGGATGACATGTGGTGAGTGCTCTGAGCTTTCTTTTTACCTCACAAATCCTGGACTGGGTGCTGGAGAAGCCGTAACCTGGAAACATCAATGGGTTCAGACAAAAAAGCCCCCCAAAAAGCCAAAGGACAAAGAAAGGGAAAAGGAGCAGCCTAGCAAGACAGAAAACTTTTTGACAGTAACTGCTCGACTTCAGCCAAATGGCACACTCCACCCCCAACATAAAGGCACATGGGAAGCTTGGATTTCCACTTCCATGTGTCAGAAGCCCCCTCCCCAGCTGGGTGGTGTCAGTGGAGGCCACGTGGGAGCCCCTGCAGCAGCCCAGCAATAATAAGGCACACATACACACACCAGGGCATCAGTGGAGGCCCAGTGGGGGAACTGGACTTCTACCCCCACGTGAGAGCAAAGAGTTGGCACCCCTCTTCCCCACCAGTGTGGAGTATGAGGAGGTCAGCTAAAGCAAAAGATTTAAGTAAGATCTAGAGTCTCATAACTCAAGTGAGAAAAAACAATAACAGATGCCAACACCACGATGACAAAAATATTAAAATCATCTGACCAGGATTTTAGAGCAACCACCATAAAATGTTTCAAGGAACAATATGAGACATGTTTGAAACAAACGAAAAATATTAATTCTCTGCAGATAGTACAATATATACAGAAAAACCAAATGTAAATGTTAGAATTGAAAAAAATTCAACAACCAAAACAAAAAATTTATTTAGATGGGTTTGACAGTAGAATGTAGAAAACAGAGGAAAGAATCAATGTCCTTGGAGATAGACGTATATAAATCATCCAAACCAAACAAGAGAGAGAAAATAGACTAAAAACAAAACAAAAACAGAGTCTCAGAGTCTTAAGGGATTAGAAGATCTAACGTATGTAATCAGAGTCCCTAAAGCAGACGAAGATGGTCAGGCTAAAAATGGTATTTGGAGGGCTTCCCTGGTGGCGCAGTGGTTGAGAGTCCGCCTGCCGATGCAGGGGACGCGGGTTCGTGCCCCAGTCCAGGAAGATCCCACATGCTGCGGAGCGGCTGCGCCCTTGAGCCATGGCCGCTGAGCCTGCGTGTCCGGAGCCTGGGATCCGCAACGGGAGAGGCCACAACAGTGAGAGGTCCGTGTACCGCAAAAAAAAAACCCAAACAAACAACAACAACAAAAAAAGGTATTTGGAGAAATAATGGCTGACAACGTTCCAAATTTGGCAAAAAGCAGTAATCTACAGATTCAAGAAGCTGAATGAATTCCAAACAGGATAAACCTAAAGAAATCTATGCCAAGACTTGTCATAGACAAACTTCTGAAAACTTTTGTGATCTCAACGGACATCATGAAGAAAGGCAACATACAGAATGGGAAAAAAAATATTGGTAAATCATATAGCTGATAACAGTCTAGTATTCAGAATATATAAAGAACTCTTACAAGTCAACAACAAAAAGACAAGCTAACTTGTTAAAATATAGGCATATGGCTTGAATAAACGTTTCTGCAAAGAAGATACACAAAAGGGGAATAAGCACATGAAAAGATGTTCAATATCATTAATCATTAAGGAAATGCAAAGCAAAACCACAATGAGATACTACTTTACACCCACCAGGCTGACTTTTAAAAAAAAGTTGGAGTGGAATAAGAAGTGTTGGCAAGGATATGAGAAATTAGAATCCTCATATATAGGTAGTAGGAATGTAAAATGCTGTAGCCACTGTGGAAAACAACTAGCCATTACTAAAAAAGTTAAACATAGAATTACCATAAGACCTAGCAATTCCACTCCTAAGTATATATCCAAAAGAACTGAAAACACGTACTCAAATATTTGTATGTGAATGTTCAAGGTAGCACTATTCCCAATATCCAAGAGGTGGAAAGAATCCACATGTCCATCAATGAATGAATGAATAGCAAATTGTGGTATATCCATACAATGAACTGTTAGTCATAAAAAGATACAGATACATGATGCAACATGGATGAACCTTGAAAACCTTAAGCTAAGTGAAAGAAGTCAGTCATAAAACATCACATACTGAATGATTCCATTCAAATGAAAAATCCAAAAGTAAATTGACTGAAATAGAAAGTAGATTAATAGTTGCCAGAAGGGAATTGGGGAATAACTGCTTAATGGGTACTGAGTTTTATTTTGGGGTGATGAAAATGTTTTGAAACTAGATAGAGGTAGTAGTTTCACAGCATTATGAATGTCCTAAATGCCGCTAAAGTGTTCGTTTTAAAATAGTAAATTTTATGTTATGTGAATTTAATCTCAATTAAATTTTTTTCTGATTCCTGTCATTGTACTGTGAAGGTCCTTATGTCTTTAGTCTAAGGAAATACATAATAAAGTTTTGGGGAGGGAGTAAAAGGTCATGATGTCTACAATTTAGTTTGAGAAAAAAATAATAGATAAAATTACAAAAAAAATGTGGTAAAAAGTTAAGACTTGGTAAACCTAGGTTAAGGCCACACAGGAACATTTTGTTGGAATCTTTCTGTAAGTTTGAAATCATTTTTTTAAATTACATTAAAAAAAAAAAAAAGACACCAAGGGGGAGTTCCCTGGTTGCCTAGTGGTTAGGATTCTGGGCTCTCAATGCAAAAAAAAAAAAAGTCACCAAGAAAAGAGTGAAAAGATAAGCCCACTGGTGAGGGTTGTTAGTAATGGGAGAGACTCTGCATGTGTGGGGGGCAGGGGTTATATGGGAAATCTCTGTACCTTCCTCTCCATTTTGCTATGAACCTAAGACTACTGCAAAAAAATCTTTTTCTCAAAAAAAAAAAAAAATCCCAAGCTACTAGAAGATATGTTCTATACTTAATGACTAACAAAGGATTAGTATCCAAAATATATAGAGCTCTTATAAATTAACAAGAAAAGGGTAAACAATAGAAAAATGGGCAAGAGAAATGAACAGGCATTTCACAGATGAGAAAACACAAATGACCAACAAACATGTGAAAAGATGCTCAACTTATTAATAATAAGAAAAATACAAATTATAATCATAATGAACTACCGTCCTCCAACCACTACATTGACAAAAATGAAATCTGGCAATACTAAATTTTGAAGAAGATTTAGAACAATGGAGCTCTTAATGTATTGCTGGTAGGAACATAAAATGCTGCAGCTTCTTTTCAGAGCAATTTAGCATGCTATGTTAAGTTGAAGAGAGATATATCCTTTGATTCTACTACTAGTGCAGCAGTTCCACTCCTAGATCATTCATTCAATCAGAAGAAGATTTCTTGTACATTTACACAATGGATCATTTGTCACAATGTTTGTAGCAGCATTGCTTGTATTAGAAAAACTTGGAAATGATCCAGATGTCCAATAAATAAAGAATGGATAGATATATTTTCATAATAAGTATATAGCAATAAAAATGAATGAACTAGAGCTACAAATATGGGATGAAGCTCACAACATAATACTGAATGATAAAGGAAAGTTACAGAAGAATACTTACATTACATTATAATTTAAATAAAGTCCCAAATCATGAGAAACTAATGTCTGTGGATACTGTAAAGAAAAGGAAAAGAATGAAAACTAGAAAATTGAGATCAGTGGTTACCTTGGGGGAAAGGAAGGAAGGGAATATGATCAGGGAGGGATACATTGGGATCTTCAACTGAATTAGCAATGATTTTTTTTAAATCTCTGGAGTGGGACTCTACTCATTCTGTGATTCTTTATAAATTTTTGGATGCGTAAGATATGTTATAATAAAATGTCAAAAAAAGTTTTTCAGGTTTGAGATTTTTTTTTGTCCACTTGGGAGAATTCCAGGTACCCATATGCATATGTGTCAGCCCATTTTAACTCTCATTATTTCTGTAGCATGGTTTAATGTGTGAATGGAAGAGTCACCAACGAGTGCCTCGCAAGGACTTTCTTTGCAAAGCAATCATCAGAAAGAAAGTCTTTGCTTCCATGGGTGAACAGATGTTCTGGAGTCCTTCTGCGATATAAAAAAAAGGGACACTGGGGGGAGCTGTTTCACTACTCAGGTGCCTGGTTGTTTTTCCGCCCCTCTGGCAGCTTGATATACTGGAAAGGGCAATAGAATGGAAACTGGGAGACTGGAATTCGATTCCAATTTTTCTTCTAACTCTCTGTGCTTTGGGCAAGTCATATGCCCTCTCTGCTTGTTTCCTCATCTATAAGATGAACCATATAGCCTCCTCCAAGAAGGCTTTCAGATAGTAAATTCCATAATCAATAATTATCTATAGTAAATCATGCCTGGACCCATGAATTGCGACGAATAGTGCCTGGTGCTCACAAAGCCCTAACAAGTCCCAAGAGATTAAAATAACTCAGGGGTCCTCATGTGAGAGGTACAACAGGAAATTCCTCTCCCTAAAATGGATACATGTGTCTATACTCATAATGCAAATTATAAATTAGCTAAAGTCAGTAATGGTTATATTAGATGAAAGGGAAAGGAAAGCTGTGTTTCCTAAACAAATTAATATTTTTCCTACAGAAAAAGACCACCACTGCTCATAATTCAGTTTTATGAAAATAAATAAGTTTACCTTTATTATCATCTTAGAATCATTGTAATCAGAATTTGGTTTCACTATCTCTTCCTGCTGCTCTTGTATTTCAAAGCTGGGTTCTACTACACAGAAAGAATCAGCATGTAATCAATAAGATAAAGGTATATTGATCATTAGGCATATTTAAGCATATCTACCAGGAGGTCAGTATTTTTACAAGAAGAATGTTAAATTACATTCCTTGTAAGGATGGCATTTAGCTCCCATTAGCACATGTCATAGGTAAGAACAAAGGGCTTATTAAGTAGTTATAGAATATGTAATTTACTCTTCACTTTGATCCAACTGTAATATATAACTACTGTTGGGAATAAAGATGCTTTTCAATTAATTAAGAAACTATTGTAGAGATGTTTAACCTGATCAGGTCTCCTAAAATCTTGACATGCAACTCAAACCACACATTTAATGGTAGTCTTAATGGTAGTATATTCCCTTGGTACATTGGGCCTTCTGATTGCACCACTTGAGGTAGGCCCTGCACATGATAATTATAGGCCTACAAGGTATATTATCAGCAACAATAGCAACTGAGACACAGAGAGTAAAAATCCTATTAAAGTCCTGGCACAAAGACAATGAAACAGACCTCAGAACTGGAAACGAAAAAGAGACATGAAGCTTTCTTTCTCTTCCTTTTCCTTCCCTGGAATGTCAGTGTGTCCTGCACTGGAAGTGTGGCAGAGGGGACATGGACTCAGAGTGTCAGCATGCCTGCAGGACAATGAAATGGGGTAGGGAGCTATGGATATGGAGGGGACTTTGGGGCGCCTGGTGGTTGAAGAACAAGAGCAGTAGGGGAGGGGACCGCATGGAGGCTTTAGTGTGCCCTTTGTCCAAGGAGGACAGTAAGGGGAGGGCCACATAGAGGTGCTGGCATGTCCAGGGGTCAAGGAAGTGATGATGGGGACCATGCAGAGGAGAAGCAGGCTACTATGATTGTGAGATTGGTTACACTGAGAAAATTAGAAAATTGAGCAAAAATGTAAACATATTGAGGCTAATGGAAGGCAGGTTTCTCACTGTCAGAGAAGTGACTTACAAACACAGAAAGGGGAAAGGTTAGAAAGAACACTGCAACGCTGGATTGTAATTGGAGGTCAATATGGACTCATGGTTTAAAAATACATAGAGAGAGAGATATAAAAATAGTGATAGATGCATATGTGTATGTGTACATATACACAAACATTTATTTTCTAGCTCTGTCCACTGAGAGGGCCTAGAAGCAACAACTCTCCAGCAACCAGGAGCTCACTGAAGGCCTAGATCTTGGTTTCTGAATTGATATCCTGCAGTAAAAGGAACCAGCGTTCCTGCGGCAGAAAAAGCCCAAGATGGGTCTGAAACATCTTGTTGGGCCAGAAATTAAGGAAATGCTCAAGGAATGATGAGGACACGTCAAAAGGACACAGTATCCATCTTTTTTTTTTTCTTTTTTTTGCCACATGGCATGTGGCATCTTAGTTCCCTGGCCAGGGATTGAACCCACTCCCCCTTCAGTGGAAGCGTGGAGTCTTCACCACTGGACTGCCAGGGCTCCCACTAGCCAAATCTGGGACAAATTGAGCATTAGGATAAATAATCATATCAACAGATACAACCACTGAAATGAAGAGTCAATGAACTCATACTAGTATGAATGAATGAATGAATGAACAGACATATGAACAAACCAACCAACCAATCAACCAACAAATAAATAAATAAATGAGGGTGAAGGGAAAGTCTTCCTCACAATAGAATACCAACTAATAAACTTAGAAGAAATAATAGAAATAGAAACTTCCAATGGGCCATCATGATGATGGAAGTTGAATTAGGCAGTCACTTATCGGTACTGGGCTAATGGATAAGGTTTGATGAGGTGTCATTTCAGAATATCTCCCCACAAAATACTGTTCCGTTCCAAAGGGGAAAATGATGACTTTATGGAGGAATCTGAGAGACACCAACTTTTCCAGGTGATTAAGGCTGGCATTACCAGCAGTGAAACAGAATGAGAAGAGCACAGCATCATTTCTGAGGAATTCCTGCCTGGATGCATGGCCTCTATGAATAGTCAAAAGAAAAATCAGAAAAATCACCTGCAGAATGAAGGGCCTATGCTCTTTAAAACAGTCAAGGGCATTTGACAGGGAAAGACTGAGGCACTGTTGTTCCAGACTGAAGGAGGCTGAAAAGACCTGACAATTAAAGGCAACACATGTTCCTGGATTGGCCTTGGACCAGAAAGCAAAAGATATTATTGGAACAGTTGATGAAATCTGAATGGGGTCTGAATATCGGATGTTAGCATTGAATCAATGTAAATTTCATTATTTGGAGTGTTATACGGTGGTTATGTGGGAAAGTATCCTTTGGGGGTAGCAGAATACATGCTGGAAGGCTGAGGGGCTTCATGTCTACAGTTTGCTCTCAGTGGTTCAGAAAGACATAATGGTAGGGTACCTGCATGCGTGCACACACACACAAACACACACACACTAGGGACCTACTGTATAGCACAGGGAACTATACTCAATATTTTGTAATAACCTATAAGGGAAAAGAAGCTGAAAAAGAATATATATATATATATATATATATATATATATGTATAACTGAATCACTGTGCTGTACACCTGAAACTAACACAACATTGTAAATCAACTGTAGTCCAATAAAAAAAAAAGTGTGGTGAAAGGTAACAATTAGATTATCTGGGATATGGGAATTCTATGTACTATTCTGGCAACTTTCCCTAAGTTTGAACTTATCTCAAAATAAATTGTTCAAAAAAGTGTTTAAAGGGGCACAGGATGGATTTAAACCTAAGATTGAGAAGAAGGAATCCTATATACTGGGAGGGCACATATGACTTTTTTTAAATGCTTGGTCTGCCTCATTCAACACACGGCGCCCACAGAGAACAATCTTTAGTTACATCTGTATATTTAACTATATAAACGTATTTGTAGGCACCTGTAAATCACATTCTATGGCACTTGGGAGTTCAGTACTAAAGATTCAGTTTCCATTATATTATTTTTCACTAATTATATTGCTTTGTATTGCAGATAATTAAAGATCATGCTTTTTATATAATAATAATATTAATGATAGAATAATACTTATTGCACTTATACAACTCTTATTATATGTCATCACTACTCTATTTTACATATTTCTACTGAATCCTCACAACACTCTATGCAGTTGAGACTATTATTATCCGTATTTATAGATGACGAAACTAAGACACAGAGAGGCCAAGTGTCTTGTCAAAGTTAGTGGCAGAACTGGGATTTGAACCCAGGCAGTCAGACTCTAGAGTCCATATTTTTGGTACACATATTCTTTGTTTCCAGAGCTCTATTTAAATTTCTTCAGGACAGAAACTACGGCCCCTTTTGCTCCTATTTTCTTCCTCAAGAAGGTCTAGCACAATGCCCTGTACACAATAAATAGTTGTTAACTCACAGGCTGAGATCCAGGAGTGGAAGCTCTGCTACAACCATTCCCTGGATGGTCATCAATTTGTGATGACCTAAGCATTGTCTCTCAAGAGAATACATCAAGGTATGTCCAGGAGATGCCACAGACTAGGAAGTCAGAAAGCGAGCTCTTCAACATCAGTGTAGGGTAAAGTTTCCTTTCAGTTTGGCCAACAGGGACTGAGTAACTCCCTCTCCCCCCATATGTTGAATTAAACATAGAGGATTCAGACATAGGTTTTTACCCTCAAAAGTTTACAGCCTAGAGCAGAAGCTCCTGGGCAGAGGGTGGAAGTAGGGGTTGATTGAAAAGGCAGATTCCTAGAACCAGACCCACAGAATCCATTTTGAGAAACTCCTAGTGGAATGTAGTATAGGACAGGTGGCAAGATGAGAAGAAGGCATTCCAGGATGGGAGAACAGAATGAACAGAGGTTCTGGCAGGAAACAGCATGCTCTGTCTGGGAGAGAATAAGGAAACACCCAGATGGGACCAGGAGCACACACCTGCCCGGGTCAGCTGCCCTCTGGATATTGCCTGCATCAGTCCTCCGCAACCAGCATGCACGTCCAAACACTTCACCCTTTGGAACCACTCCCAAACCCGGGGTGACAATATGCCCTGTTTCGCCAGGACAGTGCTGCTTTACTTCTGTTATTCCAGAGTCCCTTCTGGTTAGTCTCCCCTTTCATTCTCAAAAGTATCCTGTTTGGGATGATAAATTATATGGTCCCTACTGCCCCCAAACCCTATTTTTTTTCCTCTTTAGGGGAAGGGGACTTAGAGCCTGAGTTATACACATTGGCTTAACTCCCTCCTCCATCAGTGGAAACATAAGCTGTGTTTAGAGTCTATCTGATGAAAAAAAAAAAACAATTAAAAAAAATAATGACCTGGCTTTCCGGTGGTCTTAATCACCAAATCAAATGGGCCATATATGTGATTTGATAAAGCACACAGACTATGAAAAAGTGTCCACAAATCGACTTAATCCAAATCTCAAAGTGGTTTGTATTCCACTAGAAACCTACTGAAATGAGAGGAAAATGTGTGTTCATTGGTGTTTCAAAGAAATGCAAATACTACCTTTGCAGGTACTTAGAGGACTGTTAGGTACAGACCACTGCTTTTAAGTAATTAAGGTCTATGGTGTTCGACAAGTGTCTCAATAAACACATGTTCTACCACCTTTTACATGGAAATTTAAGTGCTTATTTACATTTACTTTCAGATTTAAAGTTGAACAGATGTCTTGGGGTCCTTCTGAGAATCAAAATGGCTTATGTAAATCCTTCAGATCAAAACATTTTATGCCATCACAAACTTTCTATTAAATTCTATTGCCAATTCAAAATATTGATGTGGTTTTATTTCGGGTTTATGTAAAGCAAAGACTGAAGGGCACTGGTCCCACCTGATGCGTTTTTAAATACTCAGGCTGCTGTTTCTCCTGTAAATGTCTTTGCAGGAACTATACAAAAGGGTTTTCTGTGGAAACGAGGTTTAATGAATGGAAAGGATTCCTTTAATGAGCCATTTAGAAGATTTTTAAAAACCTTTTAGAAAATTTATAAGATATCTGAATTCCTTCATCTAATTTGAATTGTGTTTAAACGGGAAGTTAAAGCTAGAGCGTACTGCAGGAGTGTTTACTTGGGGGCTCCTTTTCATTTGGTATTTAAGCTCAGCAGGTAGTTTAAATACTAGATCACATTTGTAAACTTAACCTGTTTGTCACTAGAGTGTTTGATGAGGTGAGCTTTGGGATCCTACTATGTGCAAGAGCCCGTGACAGCCAATGAAGGGAATAAAAGGCAACTGTAAAGGGATGCACAGGATTGGCCTTTGAGACGTTCCTTAAATGATCACAATATTTTAACAGGAAGAAAAATGGGGAGGGGGTGGGAAAATGAAAGGAATTCCAGGCATAAAGAACAGTTGAGGCAAAGGCACGTGGGAAGAAAGTGTGAGAGATGCAGAAACAAGTAATTATGGTTTGGATCCGACGATGAGGGAGATAAAGTTACAGGAAACATTGGTGTCTCCTCATGGTGCATAATAAGTTTGCCTCTTGTTGTAAAGTCTCCAGGCAAATTAATAATGTGATTCAATCTCTGCTGATAGATTTGGACCTGAATTGGGAAAAGCTGGAGGAAGAGAGGCCAGTTAGGAGGATTTTGCAATTGTTAAAAAAAAAAAATTGTTTTTAAGTAGCTGAATGCAAGCTAAGATAGCGGCAGTGGGAAGAGAAGGGGGGATAATTTTTTAAAAACTCATAATTCTAATCCATGGGACTTGGCAATTGTTTATACCTAAGGAGCTGAGGGGAGGCTTTGAGCCTGGACAGTGGGAAGGCAGTAAAGCCATCAGGATAAACAGAGGCCACAAATGCAGGTTGGGATGAGTGAAAATGAGCTTGATCCTGGATACCCTGAATGTGAGGTGCTGGAATGTAACCACAGGGGGAAGTATAAATACATATATACATATATCTAATCTTTGAAATGTTCATGATGACAAACATTTGTTGGGTGAATGCGGGAAGGAGGGAAAGCAGGAGGGGAAGAGAAGGAGAAGGAAGGAGTTCTCCAGGACAGAAAGCAGCTGGATATGCAGGCCTAAGCCTAGGAGGGGTGTCCTGTGTGGAGGTTCTATGTGGAGTCACGACATAGAGGCGGGAAGTGAGGAGACAGCAAGGGAAACGATGCAGAGCGGAAGGGAAGAGGGCTGAAGACAGACCTCAGGCACAAGCTTCTTTAGGGGCCAAAAGACAAAGACTCAGCACAGCTGAGTAGAGGGTAGAACCAAGAACCAAGAGAGCACAGAGCTGCCCAAACCGAAGAAAGCAGGTGTCTCTAAATAAGGAGGGACAGTGGTCAGAAGACTGAGAAAGGCTCCCCAGAGTTGACGACCTGGAGTTCATTATGTGAGCTAATGATGTGCCAGGTCCAGGGCTAAGAGCGTTACTGGCCTTTCCCTTCCCAGCCACCCTGTAAGCGGACGCTGCTGTTAAGCGCTGCACTAGGGGAGGCTTAGATCTGTTAAGGTCGCACAACTAGCAAGTGGAAGGGCAGGGTCTCTAAGCCAGCTGGGCTTACCCAAACCTGTTACTCTCACACACCTGGTCTTGTGCTTCAATGACCGCAGTGTCCGAGAGAGAGAGAGAGAGAGAGAGAGAGAGAGAGAGAGAGAGAGAGAGAGAGAGAGAGAGAGAGAGAGAGAGAGGGAGAGAGAGACACGGGAACAGGAACTCACAGTTATTCCATGCTCACTGTGGGTCTATACGAGACCACGGGCGGCAAAAGGAGAGAGAGGGGACAACAGCTGGAGGGGAGAGAGGGTGGCTATCTCAGGGTGAGGAGATGGCGCAGGGGGACACTGTGACTCTGGGTCCTATGCTAGAACGTGGAAATAGTTTCAGAAAACAGAAACCTTCATTAAAATGAGCTGTTTTAAACCAGGATTTTACCATTGTAACAGAATGTAGTGACTCTCTATTTCCCTTCTTAATACACATGAAAAGTGCTATTTTCTATATTTAATATATGTGTAAAAGTATTCATGCATTCGAATTGTACATACTTTTTTGGGTCCCTTGTTTTTTTCTGATGAGAATATGATATTTCCTTTCGAAATGATAGTGGCATTAAGCTCTGGATCATGGGAAACAAAAGGAAAATAGGCCATGAGAACATATGAGCTAGCAAAGGGAATACACACCAATGGTAGGAGTGAATTCTCTCAACTGTAGGGCAAAGATTTTTGTGAGGGGAAGAAAATTCACTTTGCCTTTCTGAGGGAAAAGAACATTTCTGCAGTGGCCTTTGTGGAACACACAGGCCTTCCCCTGGGAGCACAGGGAGGGCTTCTACCAGGGAGGCTGTCACATTTGTACGCCTCTGCGAGAAATACATTGCAGAGCCTGAGCTGGCTGCTCATCTGGGCGCGTTTTTAGTCTAGTCATTGCCCCTTCAAAGCAGCTGTAAGCCTCATGCATCCCTGATTGTCAAGATAGGGAAGGAGGATTTCTTCTGTATCCCAAGAAGCATGCAGGGGAGGGCAGGCCAAACCTGTGCAAAAAGGCTTTAAAAGCAGGGGAACCGCCAGGAGCAGAAAAGGTTGTTGATCAACCCTCGGCTTCAGTCTGTGAAGAAGCATTTTGATAAACTTGGAGCAGTTGTGTGCTGTTGGACATTCAGCAGAGGTTTTAATGCAGGGGATTTTATTAATTTATTTATTTTTATTTTTTGCTGCATTGGGTCCTCTTTGCTGCGCACAGGCTTTCTCCAGTTGTGGTGAGCAGGGGCCACTGTTCCTTGCGGTGCACAGGCCTCTCATTGCGGTGGCTTCTCCTGAAGCATGGGCTTCAGTTATTGTGGTACGCGTGCTCAGTAATTGTGGCAGGTGGGCTCTGGAGCGCAGGCTCAGCAGTTGTGGCGCACGGGCCTAGCTGCTCCGCAGCATGTGGGATCCTCCTGGACCAGGGCTCGAACCCATGTCTCCTGCATTGGCAGGCGGATTCCCAACCACTGCGCCACCAGAGAAGCCCTAATGCAGGGGATTTTAAATGAGTTCTCCATGTCACAGATATTTGGGAAGTTTGAAAAGAGGTGAGATCATTAACGCTATGTCCACCTAGTGACAAAACAATGAGTGAAAATGAGAAAAATCGAATCCACCCATTGTTTGGATGACCTAATGCTCAGCCTCAGGTCTGGAACTGCCCTGCCCCTCCACCACAACCCCACCCCAGGCCAGGATGTCTCTGTGAAATGCCCAAGGCTGAATTCCACAAGATCCCATGAGTTCCATGACAACCCCTCCACTCTAATGGCACTAGGGTCTTATTGAGGGTCCTCAACGGGCAGATTCAAACATCCAATTCAGACCTGACCTTGAGAAGCAGGTTTTCTGTTTGTATTAACCACCGGCCATTGACATTGCAGAATAGCATTACAAGAGTAGGACTGAACCAGAGCTTCCCCCTCTGACCTGACTGCCCGCAGTTGGCTAGCATCAGGTAGACAGTCTAAAGCAAACCGAAGGACCAGCTTTCTCCTAGCCCTCGCATAAATGCACCTCTTCGGAGGGCTACATGCTGGGAACCGGGATGGCTTGAGACCACAACAGCTTGCTTGTGCAGGTCTGACCTGCAGTCCTGGGCAGTCGTGAGCAGTGAGTGTACAAGCCTTCCTCTCTGGAATCTTCTAGTCTGACACTGCTTTTCATCAGAGGGCTGGTCTAGTCCCCTCAGCTCGTATCTTTGGCAGGGAACAGAGGCAGCCCCAGGTCTGGGTCAAGACTTTGAAGGCATCTCACATCCAGAAAGGGTCTGGGGTCGTCACTTGCCTTGAGGTACCCCCATGCCAGCTGTTCTGCTCAGGGGCCAGTGGGGTCTGTCCCCAAACTTTGCTGCCATTTCCAAATGAGGCCATGCCAGACTCTCGGGGAAAGCTCCCAGTGCCTGCGCCACCACCAATACCAGGCGTTACAGGGGACTTTTCAGAGGGCCCCAGGCACTTACATTGTTTGTTGAGCTCTTAATTTGAACTATATGAAACTGCCATTTTTTGTCCAGACATGGACAAAAATGTCATCTGTTCATCCTCATAATAGAAATTGTGAGAAAAGTGTAGAGTATGTGGTTGAAAGAGCACAATTATGACAGCCAGACCCGGGTTCAAATCTCAGTTCTGTCACAGTATATTCAATATACGCAAATTCCTGCTGTGTGCCTAGTACTGTTCTAGGACCTGGACACGTGATGGTAATGAAGACGGACGGACCTCACTCTTCATGGCACATTCTAATGGAAGCTTATCTTTGGGGGCTACTTCCTAGCTATATGATGTTGGGCCAGTCACCTGGCCTGTCTGAACTTCACCTAAGTATTGTGAAGGTTAAATGAGATAATGCCTGTTAGGCCAGAAATGCACTGATGGCCTTCAATAAGTGATAGTTTCTGTTATTTACTGCGGCTCACATAGGACTCCTAATAAATATTTATTGGATGAAAGAGCCTCGGAATGCATTGTGGGAATCTTCAAGCCCACCCTTAAGAGCCCAAACTGGACACCCCTGCAGGAGAACGGTGCACCTGGGGCAGGGGCCACTAGAAGGGAAACCCACGGATCCCAGAGTTCACCACTCCCGCCCTCCCTGGGACCTGGAAGAGACCAGCTGTGGTCAGCCCAGATTAAATCAGGAAGGCAGTAGGCACAGGAGGAGTTTGGGGAGGTGCAACCTAGTTCATATTTCATTTTTTTTTTAATTTTTAAAAAAATTTATTTATATTTTATTTTTGGCTGTGTTGGGTCTTTGTCGCTGTGTGCGAGCTTTCTCTAGTTGCGGCGAGCGGGGGCTGCTCTTCGTTGCGGTGTGCGGGCTACTCAGTGCGGTGGCTTCTCTTGTTGCGGAGCATGGGCTTTAGGCGCGCAGGCTTCAGTAGTTGTGGTACGTGGGCTCAGTAGTTGCGGCTCGCGGGCTCTAGAGCGCAGGCTCATTAGTTGTGGCGCACAGGCTTAGTTGCTCTGTGGCATGTGGGATCTTCCCGGACCAGGGCTCAAACCCTTGTCCCCTGCATTGGCAGACGGATTCTTAACCACTGCGCCACCAGGGAAGTCCCTAGTTCATATTTCTTAATGGATGTGCAATCGTTTAATCTGAAGAAAATCATTGTCAAATTTATTGATTGAGGCAAAGCAGAGGTTGAGACCTCAAAAGAGACCTGGAAATCACCTGTAGGAACTTCCGGTTTTAGAAATCAAACACAGAGTTGGCTCTGTTTAGTAAGAGAACGTGCAGAATGACCAGTCCTTCCCCTGACAGTCTGCCCCACTGAGGCACTGGCATGAATGTAGACATGGAGTCAACAGATTCCTTTTGCAGCCCAAGGGCCTATTTTCCAGGCTCTGTGTGCAAAGAGCCCGTAGGGATATTTCACAGGTCACCCTGCCTACCATTTAAAGCTGCATAAATCATGCCGGACAAGGTATGAGTAAGCGCACAGCTGCTATCTACAGTACAGCTTCTGATGGTACCTTCACTGTCATCATAGTCCTGAGCCCTGTCCAGTTCTCTGGGTCCGTTCATCTCGGGTGATGCACAGGGAGTTGAGACCAACAATTGCACTAACTTCTTTTCCTTCACTTTTCTGGTGGAAGCTGAGAAGGAACGTGGAGAGCAGTTAAGTTGCTCTGTTTGTGTATGTGATCTCACTGGATTCAAAATATTTCACAGTTCAGGTCCTTATTCTTGTATCTTACATTATTGGCTAATTATGGCTTTTACAATAAGGTAGACCCCACAACTACTCAACTCACTCCTTTCCTTCCACCATCCCTTAAGGTGGGGCCCCTGTGGATTGGCCACGGAGTCAGGCATTGGGTACGTTGGGGAACAAGACAGAAGAAGTTGTACATCCTATGTGCGGGAAATATGGACAGTAAGTACATAAACAGTGAACACAGTGCACATACTAGAAATGCATAAAGAGCCCAGGGTGATATAATCAAGAGTAAGTGGTGTTTCACTCCTGTAAAAAAACAATCCTTCCTCTTTGGCACCAAATTTACTAATCTGTGAGTAAGAGCTGGGTTTTAAATTTTTTTCCTCTTTCTATTTTAATGGTTTTTATTGCATAGGTTCCTTCCACTGTAAATAATTCTCAATCTTTGGAGGTAGCTTATAGGTAATCATTGGCTAGTCTCTAATACTTGCTGCATACATACATAGTATTGGGCCAGGTGAAAATCCAAACTTGTCAAGTTCGTTCTGTAATTCGTCGTCACTCAGACACTTCACATCCACCATGGTGATAAAAGTTTGGTCTCTTTTCTGACAGTGGAATCCTTGAAATAGCAAAACATTAAGTTCCTTAAGACAGACTTACAAATGAGAACTAAAACTTGACCGGTCCACAGAAGTGTTTACGACCCCAGCTCCCCAGTCTTGGAGGCACACAAGCAGTAAAGCAAAAATCACCATTTTCTGCCATTTTTCTGTCATAAATCTCTTCTGGATTTAGTGGCCTCAGTGAAAATCTTTGGATGGGTGTCACTTTTCCCAGCATCTTTGGGGTTCAATTATATCTAACTTTTCTACTCAACTAATGGAAGAAAAATCTTCTGCACAAAATGAACAAATATTTCCATTACTGTTTAGGAACTCTAAGTTAAGACCCAAGCTCTGGGAAGAAGTTAATTAAACATGAAAGAGCTGAGAGAGATTTTTCAGTGAGTTAAATAAAAGTTATTTATCCCTGCCCTCCTTTTGATGAGAGCACAGAGAGTACAGAGCATTCAGTTATTGCAAACAGTAGTCTTTTCACACTTGTAATTTAACTCTGAACATAATGAGATGGTAGTTTTTAATTAACCACCAGCAGACTTTGTAATTGCTGAATTGGCATTTGAAAAAAGTCAGCTCTTCATTCTCTGGCACACAAATTGATTTATATAGATTTAGGCAAGTCTTGATATGGCTTTCCAAATCTGCACAGCCTCAAGTTCAATCAGTTTTATTCCGTTGATCCCTTTATCCCCTAAAAGTGACCCCTCCACCTACTTAACAAGATCCTAAAAAGACAGACGCATTTGTCCAACCTTTTAACAAACCTTTTAATTCAGGAGTTTATTTATTGTACCTCGTTTCTATTACGTTTCCAGTCTTTTAATATTGCAGTGAAAATGACTGCAAGACAACTACTCAGCATAGGAGGATCTGGACCAATTTTAAGTGCTGACTTTGCCTTTATTGGTGGTCAGTCAATGTCTGATTAGGAAGAACATTGTATACAAGCTGGAAAAAGCTGCGAATTGTCGTGTGTAACAGGGTTGTTCAAGAACACCTAGCTTACCAGTTCTCCACCTTAAAGCTATACTTTGACCAGAGTCACATCCTGGCACACAGTAGGTTCTTAGTAAATGTAAGTTACCTTCTTTCCTAGGTGTTTGGGAAGCTGAACTGACACTTTCAGGCCACTAGTAAACAACCTAATGTTATGAAGGAAAGGACAATGCACCTCAGACTTTTTTTTAACTGGAAGCTAGCTTAGGCAGATCCTATGACACTTGTTCCCAAGAACAGCTGTCTGTTGTTTCACCACCTTCCCAAAAATAACCTCCAAAAGAGCCCTCATCAGTTTCAAGTGACACTAGACGATTGCTTAAAGGGAACACACATATGGAAGAAAAATATTCACATGGCATCCAACTGAATAATTAATGATTAATCCACTTACCCATGGTTGTCTAAAGTCTATGCAGTTGGGTTGGTTACTAAAACTGTGTGAGTTTCACCCAAGGGTTTCCACTAGCAACCAATCCCTTTTTGCCTGTCAGGTATTATGGTAATCATAATACTGACAGTGTGACATCAGAAGCCCCATGGCAACAGACTGATGTGAAAGTCAGATGATTCATTTAACCTGAGTTCAAACAGAAGGAGGCACTGGTCGACTTCACAGGCAGACTGCCATGGTAAAATGTCAAGAGACACAGAGAAGTTATCATTATGCACAGGGAGTAAGAAGGAGCTGCTACCAGACCAAATGGTGCCAAGAAACTGGGAAGATAAAGGAGAAATCAAACAGACTCAAGTGACTAGGCCATTATCAAAAGACTTACAGTAGTAGTTGGGTAATTTGGCCGTATTACTCTAGGGGACAAAAGAAAGTGGCAGAAACCCGTATTGACTTGTTAAGGAACTGCTCATGTAGGAATAAGAATCAGTATAGACTATAGATAAATAATAATATGTCACAGAATTTTGATGGCTTTGGTCTTTTCAAAGCACTCTCATATCTTCTCATTTCATCCTCTGCACACTCCTGTAAGACCTCCAGCACAGATATTATTGTCCATATTGCAGAGGCTAGTTTCTGTTATTGTTGCTTTATTTTGTTTAAGGAAAATCCCTCAGACAATTAGCTTGGGTATTTCAAAAAAGACTGCTAAGACTTTAAAAACAATTATGCAAGACAATATAACTTTGTGAAAACACAATGCTTTCATTAAATATCAGAGATAGGAGGAAATCACGGGAAGGGGTTAAGGGGACAGTGGAGCCAGCCTGGCTAGAGTCAAATCCCAGCTCTGTCTCTTACCGGCTGGGTGACATTGGGTGGGGTAAGTTACTAACCTCACTGTGTCTCCTTTACTTCGTCTGTAATGGGGATGAAAACTGTACCTATCTCACAGGGCTGTTATGTGGATTCACTGAGTTATAATACACATAAAGTGCTTGGCACATAGTAAGTACCATATAGATGTTTTCCGCTGTTCTAATTTTTCATGAGCCCTACCCTCAGAAAAATTCTACATCCAGTCTCTTTCTTAGGAGGCTCCATCCCATTTACACTTGCCCATGGGAGTCTATCATTTCAACACTTTCCAGATACTGGGAAAGGACGGACCATCTTTGCATGCATAGTCAGGGAGGCTCATTGGGTGATCCCAGGCTGTGGTTCCAAGGGCTATGGCTCTAGAGTTTCTGAATAGAGCATCAGTTTCCAAACAAACATGCAACTCGAACATTTGCCAACATCTGAACACTGGATTTACCAAACAAAGACTTTGAAAATTGACACATTTGTTTCAATCAAAGCAAACAAATGATAGGCTTGGGTTATTAGGATGCACAAGCGTTTTATCCACATTTCCCAGAACTGCTTTCAACAAAAAAGCAGCCAGCAGGTGGGACTGCTTCCATTTCAACAGACTATTGGGATTAAACTGGCATTTCTAAAATATTTTCTTGGTCAGGCCTGTGGGGTTTAATACCAAGCTAGGTTGACAAAGGATTCAATCAGATGATCTGATTGGGTGGAGCCCCCTATTATTTGCAAACCATTCTATCTGAAGTTATTCTCTTGAGGATCCCACTGGCATATCCATGATTCTATTCTCAGTGTTATTCTGTTTAAGAATTCCTGTACTCTGCAGTATTCTGAAATACTTGGTTTTGATGTTTATAGCACCCGTTTCCCTTGGTTTTATCTGTGAAGTCCTGGTCATTAGCTTGTTTTTTGTTTTATCCTCTCCACTGCTGCAAAGATGTTTTATTCCATTTCTCCAGGGAAACAAGTTTTAATTGCCAATTGACTAGGTATTCAACATGATAAGGTATCTAAACCCTGAGAGCTTCCTCCTTTCATTAAAATGTAGATCCAATTTCTTTTCCCTTAATGCCACATGCTGTTATTAAACTGAAATAACGGAAATAGTAAAAGCCAGATGTCACTTCAGTCTCAGGTTTGACATGGGGCACAATTTCCTCTCCTCAAGTTTAATCTGCTGTTATTTACTAACCCCATCCTTTGGAAGAATGAACAATTTAAATGTAAATGCAATTTACATAGGGGAGCAGATAGTAGATTTGCAGTTTCAATTGCCAATAACCATTTGCAAAGGGGGAAATTAACTAAAGCAAAGACCAGCAGCTGTCAGGCTGAAGTCTGCATGGCTTGCAGAGTCTCCTGCAACTTTCCTCCCGAATCCACCGGGACCTCTGAACCTCAGCTGGGCAGGTACAAGGAAATGGAGAACTGAGGCATTTCCCCAGATATTTCAAGCTGGACTTACTATTGACTGGGGGAGAAAGAAGGAAGTTTGAGTTTCGGTGAGCTAATCCAGTTGGCATCATTGTTGAAACCATCAACTGACCAATTTATTTCAACAAATATTTATTGATCATCTCCTATGGGACAGACTTTATGCTTGGCCTAACTTAGGGGAGAAAGAAGAGAATACAAAGATACAAAAGCTACAGTCCTTCTTTTAAGGAGCGCATTTCCTTAAAGAGAAAAGAAAGCAAATAACTACAAGAAAATAAGCTGTAGTGCTCCAGGAACCCAGAATTGGAAGGTTCTAAGGGTTGAAAGTTTCATTTGGGCTTAGACTTCTAGAATGAACAGTAGTTTGCCCTGTAACAAGGGGGCTGGGGACAGTCATTCTAGGATGTGGTGAGCGAGAGGGAAATCAACCAGGTGGACAGGTCTGGCCACTTTATGAAGAGCTCTGTGGGCCAGGCTAAGGACTTAATCACCTCTAGGCACATTTGGACGTTTGTAAGTGGCACATGGCATGACCAAATTTATGTTTGACACTAGGTAGAGGACGATGTGTTTATGCGTTTGATACAATTTCAGTTTGATTCTGAGTGGAGAATGAGTTGGTAGGGCAGAGTCTGGAGGCTACCTGGGGGAGTTATTGCAATAGTCCAGAAAAGAGTTGACTCCGACCTGGACCAGGCCAGTCTGTGGGAGGACAAGAGAGGAAGACACATGATTTGTGAATGATTTGGGAGCCGGAACAGTCCAGACAGGATGTCTGATTGGAGGTTTCCTCTTTGTCTCACTTGCACAGGCACCACCTCCGTCTAAATCTTTTGTCTCAGCCATGAGCCCGCTTCAAGGAACTATCTGGAGTTTAGTCGACACAGCACTGACACTTAAAAAATTATTCTGTGCTCATTTAGTCAGCCCTTGATTCTCCACACTCCTTTAAGGCAGCGGCAATGCAGATAAGCTGTAGCTCTCTTCTCTTCGGCTTTGGAATTAATTACACTTTTAAGAGCAAATTTGCCTTCCTAATTAATCTTTCTTAGGCTAATATTAAAATTAACTAATATTCTCAGAGCCCGTGACAGTCGGGCAGGGGAAGAGGGGAGCAGGGGAGGGGAGGGGAGTGTGGCTCAGCTCAGTCTCAGGCTGAGCAGCAGGAGAAAGCTACGCCACACTAAGATCCCACGTGGACCTTCCACGGAGGCCACAAGCTGGGCCTGGCTCATTGAGAGGTGGCTGTGTAGCTAGAGAGTCAGATCCCTTGGGAGTTCAGTGACTGAGCACCTACTACACAGCCGGCACCCTGCTAAGACTGAAGATGAGCAGTTGGATAAAGCGGAGTGTCTGCTTTCAAGGAGCAGCCTGTTTAATGGGGACAACAGAGGAGTGAACGGATTGTTTAATCAAATGCAGTGAGGGCTCTGGCAGAAGCATCTTCTCAAGAGAATAAGGCATGAACAAGGTTAATGGAAAAAAAACAAAACCAAATTTGTGTGAAACAAAGAGAAGAAAGTCGCTTAATTGCCATTTTATAAACACAACAGCAAATACGCTTTCAATAAGATTGAGTGCATACAGTTTCTTCTTTCAGCACCCAAATTAGTAAATGCTGCTTATGTGAAGTACAATAAGACATGATCTTCCCTAGTGGTTTTCAAGCTATGATACTCCAGCCCCAGGATTTCCTCTAACCTGCCATGGAGGGGTGGGGGGCACAGGACAGCCCCACTCCAGGGCAGCCGGAACTACTCCACCTGTGCCAGCTTTACATATTGGGCTCCTACGAGGATTGCCTTTAAAGGCAGAATTTCACTGCTACTCAAAGTTAGGAAGCTACCCATCTACCCTGTTCTCTGTGCTGCTTCTTAAAACCAAAATGGATCTATCTTCTAGTCCTGTTATGAAGACAAACCAACCCTTAGATGCTGACAAATTATTATCTCGAGGGCTCCCTTTCTGGTATCCTATAGGTCCTGTACAGGGAGATTTATTGTGCATAACCCAAGTGCGAGAAACTTTGGATAATCTGTGGACAATAGAAAGACATCTAAAATGTGGTTTTTGTTCTCAAAGAGATTACGTTCTAAGTGGAGAAACAAACAAAAAACACGTAAGATAAAAGGTAAGAAGTCAAAGTTCATAATCAGATACCAACACAGTACCCATAAACGCTGTAGAAGTTCAGAAGCAGAGAAAAAAAATCACCCCTGGTTAGGGGTGGGAGGTGTTCAGGGAGAGCTTCCTGGAGGAGGTGGAACTCGGAGTGGGACATACCGAACAAGTAAAGTCTGGATACGCAGAAGTAGGAGGATGGGCATTACCCGCAAGGACAGACACATCATGAACAAAGACCTGGAGTAGTGACGGGGATGAGAGCAGTCTAGCTTCAGCAAAGGATTCGCTTTACATAAGTGGATGGACACGCTTGGCCCAGATGAGGCCTAGGATTTCCTACGAGGGTGTAGGGCCTCAGGTCCCTTATGCCTCCAGGATCCTCCCATTCTGGGGCCCTCTGATGCCAATGATGGGTTGCCCCTAGAGGCCTCTGACAGGGTGCTCAGTGATGACAGCAGGGCCATCAGAAAAACTAATCTGACAGTGCAGGGCAAGGTGCACTGCAGGGGAAGAGAGGCCAGTAGGGAGCGAGACATGGGGGTCCTTCACCCTAGTCTCCCCATGGAATGATAATAAGCAGTAGTAGAAGGAATTCAGGGAGGCTGTGGACTGCCAGAGTCTCAACGAGGAGCTCAGGACCCTCCAGAGGACCTCAGAGGCAAATGCAGAGTGGTTCAGTGCAGACTCTGGGGCCAGACTGCCTCTGTCCCTATCCTGGACCTGCCACTTACTATAAGCTCTGTTACCCTGGGCCTTGGCTTTCACATCTGTGAAATGGAAATATAATAATAGTGTACTCTTCATAGAATGACTGAGGGCTGAGTTAATGCACCTCAAGTGCTTAATACACTATTTTCAGCAGTGCCCATAGTAAGGCCTCAAAAGTGCGGGCTGTGAGTAAAACCCCATTATTCTGCCGCGGCACCAGTGTCCTATCCCAGGGTTCTTGGTGGGGAGGGGACACAGGTGTGATAGGGCATCTCTCAACCTTATTTAGTATCATAGCCTACCTTTCCCTGTGAACTAGGGGAAGCTGAAAGTATATAGCTTGTCCTCCTATAAAGACCAGTCAGGGACCTGCTTTTCCTCTAAGGACATTTGAGAGAGAGAGAATGCACTGGAGGGAATGGGCTCACACCGCAGGAGGAGAACAACCCACAAAAGAACAGTCAAATTTAATAAAAGATGACAGGCCAAGATGGAGAGGGCATGGTGGGACATCCATTTCTGCCCTTAAAACCCAGGAGAAGTGAATTCCCACGGCTTAAAGGAGAGTCTGTACCAGCAAGGGTTTGAAGACAGGCACAGAAAGATCACCAAGGAGAAGCAGAAGAAGAAAGAACAAGCAGGAGCATAAAATGGAGCCAAGAACGAGGCTAAGAGAGACGGAGACTCCAATGGCCTAAATGTACATTTACTGTCCTTGCAGGAGGAGCTCCAAGCTGACCCAGCTTTCCAGCAGCCACATGCACACAAATCTACAATTCTATACTCATAAAATGAAAACAAAACTACCGTTCCAGAGAATTCTAACTGTTCCTGGTGCTAAGAAGTGTGGATGGGGACTTCCTTGGCGGTCCAGTGGTTAAGACTCCGCGCTTCCACTGCAGGGGGCGCGGGTTCGATCCCTGGTCGGGGAACAAGGATCCCACATGCCGTGGGGCATGGTCAAAAAAAAAAAAGAGAAGTGTGGATGTTTCACAGGGATCCTCTCAGTGTGCAAAGCAATGGGGTGACCGGCAAAGGGTGAGGCTGGAAGACTCAGGGGCTGGTGAGTGAAGGGCACGAGAAGAAGGACCTCCAAGGCTTTACCCTGAGGACAGTGGAAGCCACTGAAGGTTTTATGATGTGTTTTTGCTTCCACAGTTTTCAAATTCAATTTATTTTAAACGGTTTCCAGCAGGAATAAATTACAAGCAAGTAGAGCGAAAGTATAATGAAATCCACACATACCCTTCACTCTGCTTCAACAGTTGCCAACATTTTGCCTGTCACCGAAGGGCTTTGAGCCGGGGAGTGGCATGAGGACATCTGTTTGAGGAAGATGCCTCTAGATGCGATGGAGAGAATGACAGGAGTGGCGCAGGGACAGGGTACCATTAGGTTGTGGCAACCCATTCATTCATTTACTCGTTAATTCCTTCAACGAATATTTCCTGAGTCCTACCACGTGCCTGGCACAGCTCTTGGTGCTGTGGATTTAAGGGTAAATAAAGCAGAAGGGGTTCCTGCCCTGCTAGAGCTTATGCCTCTTAAGGGGAAAGCACACAGACAAGCAAATGAAGTGAACAAGAGAATTTCAGAGTGTGATAATGAGACTGACATGGGACAGAGAAGGACTTGGGAGGGAGGGGTCTAATTTTTAGAATGGGTGGTCAGGGAGGGTCATCTGTACCTGGAACAGCAAGAAAGTCAGGGTGGCTCGAGCAGCATCAGTGAGAGGGTGGTAGAGATGAGACCTGAGGGCAAGGTGAGAAGGGATGACAGCTTGGACTAAGGTGGTAGCCGTGGAGATGGAAGCAAGTAGATTTGAGGGAGATTTAGGAGGGAGAGCCAACAGGATGTGGTGATGGATCGAATGGGGGGTGGAGAGTGGGGGGGTGTCAAGATGACTCTCTGGCTTGAATTGAAGGATGATTTCTGGCTCGAATATCTAGGTGGTCAAGGGTGCTGTTCACTGAGTCAGGGAAGAGGAGTAATGGGAAGGGTCCAGACCCCCAGGTGGCCCCCTCACAGCCTTTCAAAATGAGGGCCTGGCAAAGTGAAGCCACTTCTACCACCAGCCCCAGTCAAGACACCAACTAGCTGTGTAACTTTTGGATGAGACAGTTCCTCGGGCAATTCTGAATGATCATCACCTCCACCCCTCACCCTCCAAAGCAGGACCAACCCACCTTCCCCTCCAACACACAGACAAGTACAGAAGGACGCTTGTGAGCCCAGCTTAACTTGCTTGGCCAGTAAAGGAGACGCCACAGCGATGATATAACACAGCCGCAGGGGAAGGGGGAGCACTGAGCCCACCCAGTGAAATACGGTACCCGTGGTGATGTTTCTATCACGAGAGCAGGGGTCCTCTGAAGCCATGTCAGTGTCTCATGCCATTCTGAGGCTTGGCTCATTTCAATGTCCCCTGTCTCAGGAGGATATTAGGGCTAAGGCTTAAAGGGAGCAGGATTTTGCTGGGAGGCAATATACAGGTCTGCCTAGAGGGAAGTCTGGAATTAGAACAGTGTTACACCCACACCCTGTGACTTTGCCTGGTGCATCGATTTACCAGGAGGGACATAAAAAGTGGCCTGTGAA
This sequence comes from Stenella coeruleoalba, assembly GCF_951394435.1. Taxonomy (NCBI): domain Eukaryota; kingdom Metazoa; phylum Chordata; class Mammalia; order Artiodactyla; family Delphinidae; genus Stenella; species Stenella coeruleoalba. The sequence goes on from NC_137169.1 coordinate 161,423,412, forward strand.
GACAGCTGGGTGGGGGAGGGGAAGACCCTAAAGTGCAATCTGGACAGGAGACCACGGGGGCTAGGGCAGGTGTCTGTTTCTGGAAATGACTCCTCCACTCTCTTTTGCCTGCTTTTTAGCTATTATCTATCCTTGCCGCACCTTGCCCTAGAAGGGCATTTTTCCCAGCTGTCTCTTGGGGGAGGGGGCCGGCAGGGACGGGCATTCGGGGTCATTGTCTGGGAACGAATCCTGGACAGCAGGAGGCCGCTGTTCTCACTCCTCATCCCGTCATCTGTCACCCAGCGAGGGCAGCCGGCCGCCAGGCTGCGGATTGCCTAATGAAGACAGAGAGGTGGCTCCGGCTGTGTGCAGGTGCCGCTTCCCCATTAACAGAGGTGACATTCCGAAACAGTACTCATTACAGAGCAGACATTGGACAGGGCTGGGACACATACTGATGGCAGCAGAGCCAGCCAGCGTCTGTCTCAAATCCCACTGCCCCTGAGAGAGCGAGCGAGAGCCAGAAAGAAGCGTCACAAGCGTCAAACCCACAGGCCCTTCACTTTGCAGAGAAAAATGAATTCTTGCCTTCCCTGACATTTAACGCTAAGTCATTCTCTCCACGGCTTGCAGACCCAGGGGGCCTTAGCTTCAGGCCCACCCAAACGTTGACCAGTCCTGATGAATGCCCCAGCCCCTTCCTTCCTGGGAAGGGCTCTGGTATGGATGGCTGTGTGTGGATGGGGGAACTGGTCCTCAAAATGATACCTAGATCCGGAGCCCGTGAGGTCTTGCTTTAGAGTTGGAATGGGCCCAAGGTGTAGCTAGGAGAGCTGATGGTAGGCTAGGGAGAAGAACTTCCAGGCTGAGGTTATCAGGGACTGGGGAGGGTGGACAAGCAAAGCCGTGGAATCTCCTTCCCACTGAACCGTAAGAACAGGACAGATCTCCATCCTGGCTACGATAGGTTGCGCGGTTTCCCTTGAGACTGGGGGAGCCTTCCCATCAGCTCCGGAGAGGCAGAAATGGCAGATTTGGGTTTCCGCGCCTACCAAAGCTCGGTGCAAAGTGGCGACAGGAAGAGGCTGCACCCACGCACGCACCGCCTCATGTACAAGCATCGTCAGGGAGCCCCAGCACCCCGAGCCGCTCTGCGCGAGCGCACTAGGCCCGCCGCGCCCGCCGCCCCCGCTCCCCAGCAGGGCGCCCCCGCCCCCGCCCTGCTTGATTTTAAACCCGCAGCAGACGGAACTCGACTTAAAATAACTATTTTGACAGTTCAGATGTAAATATGTGAGCGATGCGTGGGGCTGTTTTTCCTTCACACTTCCCCTCACCCCTCGCTCCCTACGGCAGCCCCAACTCTGTTGAGGCGGAAATGATGGGAGAGCGCCGCCTGCAGGATGCTCCCCAAAACGTGGCCAGGGAAGTGACTCGTCCTAGACCGCTCAGCCCTGGGGGGACGGGGAGAATCAGAAGTTAGAGGAACCCTTGCTGACTTTCACCACACCACACTACTGTGCTAGAGTCAGTACGATATGTGAGATATGCAAAATCCCCTGCCACTTTTAATTCTTTCAACTAACCCCTTCACTTAACTCACTGAACTCCTGCTTTGTGCCAGGCACTAAGTAAGCATTTTAGCACATGCTGTCTTATTTGATCCTCAAAAAACATGGGGCGAGCATTATTATCTGTAGTTTACATATGGAAAACAGAGGTTTGGGGAGATTGAGTTCTCTAGGCTGCCATAGCTAGCGAAGAGAATTGAGATCAGAACCCATGTCCTGTGCTCTTCCCCACCATAGCCAGTTGAGAGGAAGGAAGGTGGAGGCAGAGATCCACCCATTCTATAAGGAGGGAAACCAGAGTTTAGACAGTCGAAGTCACACGTCTTTCTGGCCACTAACAAGCATCTTAGCTGGGGCAGATCCAGGACAGAAACACAGCATCTTTAGGACAGCCAGCCCATGCCTCTCTCCCCAGTCTGGACCCAGGCAGTGTGCTGGGACATGATGGGACATCCTTTGGAAAGAGGGTAGGAGAAAAGGTACTTGGAGAAAGAGAAGAGGAGGAAGGGAAAAGGAGGGAGGAGGTCTAGAGAGTGAAGGAGCTTAAGTAGGCATAGACTGCATAGCCTGGCCAGGCAGAGCTGTGACGTAGGGGAAGTTCATTGTCAGAGCTCCCAGCTACCCCTTTCTTTGCCCCCTTTTCCCCACCAGGTGCCCTCTCCCCCCACCAACCCATGCCGCCCTGGGGCCAGATGCCCACTGATACTCCCATGCTTTTCTCCCATCCTAATGAAACCTGCTCCGGGAGGGAATCCAATGTATTCTTTGATGCTGTGGGGCAAATGCCTGATAACTGCCCAGTGTTCACCATCCTCCTGGATGACAAGCCCCAGGGAATCAAATCCTGAAGTAAAAGAAAGGAAGCACTACTGAAATGTCAGACTCCTGGAGAGAAAAGGAATTTGGGAGCAATAGGGCCCACCTGTGACAGGAGAGGCTATGTATAGCACCTGTTTGCAAGGTGATTGCTGGCTTTGCATGTGCATACAGCTATGGGCAAATGTCGTAGAGGTTAGCAAAGTGGAGAGAGGGGTCCTGGGATCTGTGCTTTGAACATGCCTTCTGCTCCATCCTTCAAGTCTCAGCTCAAATTCCACCTCACTGCGAAACCTTCCCTGATCCCTCCCCACTCTCCAAACACTTTGCTTGTACTCTACATCTTGCATGTCACATCCTTCAAGCCCTTGCATGTTGCTTTTTATTAAATCGTGAGTTCCTCAAGGGGCAGGAATGTCTGATTTCCCTGTGTTTCTCCTACAGCTCTTCCCAGAGGGCTTTGCACAGTCAGGACTCAATATTGATGGGACGGATTGAATTGACAGGCGTGCACAGCACACATTTCCCCACACAAGGGGTAAGGACTGGGATACTGACAGCAGAAGGGCCAGGGGCAGGCACCCCAGCTGACTCCTGGAGACTGAAAGGTGTGGGGCACTTATTTGTCCCAGACCATCAGCGACCACTATTGAGTGCTTATGTACTAGCACTGTGGTGGCTGCTCCGGGAGAAGGGGCAACCCCTCCCAGGAGCAGCCAATCCACCCTCTAAACTACGGAGCAGCATGTGACACTTCAGCCTCATCCTGCCCCGGCTACTCCATGCCTTACAGGATGCTGGCTCTGGGGTTAAACCCGATGGCTCTAGCTCTCTGGCCCCCTCAGAGCCTCTTGCTTCAGTGATAATTTGGATTTGCTGGCCCTCCAGTCAAAGTGGAGTTATGATATAATAATTCTTTTAAAAGATAGTTTTTAGGGGTAAGACAGGAATAAAGACACAGACCTACTGGAGAACGGACTTGAGGATATGGGGAGGGGGAAGGGAGAGCTGTGACAGGGCGAGAGAGAGTCATGGACATGTACACACTAACAAACGTAAGGTAGATAGCTAGTGGGAAGCAGCTGCATGGCACAGGGATATCAGCCCGGTGCTTTGTGACCGCCTGGAGGGGTGGGATAGGGAGGGTGGGAGGGAGGGAGATGCAAGAGGGAAGAGATATGGGAACATATGTATATGTATAACTGATTCACTTTGTTATAAAGCAGAAACTAACACACCATTGTAAAGCAATTATACTCCAATAAAGATGTAAAAAAAAATTTAAAAAAGATAGTTTTATTGATATATAATTCACATACTGTATGATATAATCATTCTTGTTCCTAATATTATGCCGTCTTACAGCATCTGTCTCTCCTTTAAGTCTGAAATTTCCCATTTGTTACATCACTAGTCTTGAGAAGTACAACTAAAGGTCTTTATTCTCCTGTAAAAAATAAAAGCATCTTTATATCTGTGTGATCATATTGTAGTCCTAAACCACCTTCCCTGTTCTCCACCTCATCTCCTCCAGCCAGCTTTATCCCACTATTTCTCTGAGGTGCTAGGAGGCAGGAGGCCAGCCTTCCCCCAGTTTCTAGATAGCACAAGTGAGGCTCACAGCCCCAGGGCTCAGCGTATCTCCTGAAGCCACCTCCTAGGCCCCATCACCTCACTTTATGTTCACACTCTGCTTCCTCCCAGTCTCCCTTCTCCACAACAGAGTTGGTGGAAATAAATGTTTAGCTTCTGCTGCTGCCGTGTATCACAGTGCAAAATAAACACGAGGGTAGAGGCCCCATCTACTCTGACAACATAATTCATTTACTGCAGAGGGATATAATAAAGTCTTTATTACAGCAATTAACAGAGCAGCATTTGCCAGCATGCTTTTCAGAGGCAACCAGAAAAGCGCTTACTCCAGGTGCATAGATTTCGGAAACCATGCATCTTGGGCCAAAATGAAACCGGTTAGAGGCTTGGTGAATGGGTCCCAGCCCCCCTAGAAAAATTAGCCATCCAGGAGTCAGTTCACCTCAATGCAGGAGCCCGACACAATATGATTGTACTTTACTGGGTGAAGACCTGGACCTGTCTCCAGGTTCATAGTCTTAAGGACATGCATGAAATGCTCCCTCCGAACCCACCCACCCCAGCTGTTGGGCTCAAATCTCACTGACCATCAAAGCATATAGGTGGGGAAGGTTAGCACCATTGGCTCTCAGGGGTACCTTGCCACTGAGGTGGGTGGTGCATAGGGAGAGGACCAGAGGCTGGGCCAGGGAGGGAGGCTAAGAAATCCTTTCATTAAACCCTGCTTCAAGAGCATCATCAAAGTTTAAGACCTCAAGCCTCTGGAAAGAAACGGCTGTTGGGGGGTGGGGGGAGGGAAGGAGAGAAACTCATGAGTCTGCTCTCCGGCCTGGAGAATATATGCTAACTGGCTTTGGGCATAAAAACTGGACAAAGGCATGAAGGAAGCCCAGTTGCCCCAGTTCTTTGGTGGAGGGGCAAAGGAAAGGGAGGTACCGGTTTAGGTTCCTTAGTGATGTTAAGTACATCTGATTACTAATAAACCAAACTTAGCTCTCCAGCCCCCTTCAAGGGGCCAGGGGTTGGCTTGTACCAACAGGACATTCTTCCAGAATGTCCTGTTGGTACAAAACCAGAACCAGCTCTGGTTTTCCCAAGAAGGGCAGCAGCCCCAGTGTCATAGCTTTGTGGGAAAAACTCATTGCAAGCAGCAGCTCTTCCTTTTTTCTCTGGAGCAGACTATCAGGAAGACGATGTGGAGTTTTGATCTCCTTAAAAACATAAAACTGAGCACCTAAGCCACTAGAAAACCAAAGGCTCAAAAGTGCAGAGGCAAACCGCTGTCAGACAGTTCCCCTGGTTGAGGGGTGACCCAGTGGGTTCCTGTCTCCTCCGTTACTCTTTTCCCCTCTCAGGCCTCTGGGAGAAGGTACTGCATTGAAGGATGAGGGCAGAAGCCAGCCTGGCCTCTCTGGAACAGAGAAAGTCAGACCTTTGAGCAACATGAACAATGGGATAAAAATAGCAGTGTTGCCATGGCAACGAAGGCTGGGAGAGTCCTGAGGATCTCTGGGTCCTGCCATCTTCCCCTTCAGCCTTCCTCCCGCCTCTCGGATGGAACACAGGAATAAGCTGAGGGAGAAGGGAAGACTGCCCAAGGGGAAGGAGACAGACCAGTAACCCACTAGGAAACCCTTAAACTCCAAAGCCTGAGGCTTCTGCCAGAGCCTGGGCTCCCAAGTCTCGGGACTCCTGGGTTTTAGAATTTCTTCCTCAGTATAACAAGTTCATCCAGGGATGTCCAGGGTACCCCCCACACTTCACCCTCCTGGTGGATGGTCCTGACATCCTGGGCTCCCCTGTGAACAGCCAAGGTCACTGTTTAGTCTTCATGGTCTGTGGTTCTGATCCCAGATAGGACTGGCCACAACAGCCCAGCACAGGGCGCACTGACTTGGGAGTATGGCCTGAGGGATAGAGGATTAACTCCCATGTCCCTCCATTGCTCACAACTTGGCCTTAGGGAGCAGTTTGTATTGGGAACAGGGTTATGGCGGGGACAGCTATCTCTTGCTCTTGCTTTTGTGTCCGGGGATGGAGCATTCACTCTTTGGGAACAGCTTCTGGTTCTTGGTTCTCGTGGTGTCAGCCCCATCACCAGCTGGACACAGCAGCCACCTTCAGGGTGAACACCACGCTTTCTGGGCCAGCGTGCAAGGAACCCACCAAACACAGCAGCCCGAGATTTTCTTCTCTGGTGCAATCGCATCTTCATGGTTGTGGAAGACACTTGTGTCTGTCTCCAAAAGTTCAAGCCACACCTGGGCACATCTGATCCAATGTACCCTTGCAATGTATGCCTTCCTGTGAGGTAGGGAGGAAATGGGTCTTGTCGCCACCTTTTACAGGGGCTGGGAGAGAGGAAGCAAGTTGCCGAGGTCAGGAGTCAGCCATGGGGGAGCTCTGGGAGACTGGGGGCTGCAGCTCTCTATCCAAAGACGGTCATCAGCCCATCCCACCCCCGGCACATCCCAGACCACCGGGCAAAACGCACATTCAGTCTGTAGATAGCAGATTGCAGCCTGAGGCACTTCCCCTTGCAGAAGGCAAGGTAATAAGGTGGGGTGGGTCAGTCAGCTTGGAGATGGGCTCACCAGCAGCTGTGCAAAAGGGTTACATAAACTGGGGCAGGGAGCGGGTCCTTGAGTTCCATCTGCTAGGTGTGTGTGTATGTGTGTGTATAAGAGAGACCGTGCACAAAAGTGGCACTTGGCATGGCCCCAACAGGGCCTGGAATTGGAGTCCTGGCTACAAGAAGGAGAGACAGAACTTCAGGGCATCCTGGTTCCCTGAGCGGGGAGTGCTGGGTAGGATTCTAGCAGGAGAGGCTCTGGGTTCCTTGGCTTTCCTTCTCACTCCTCCCACCCTTTCCTGGATCTACCATATCACTCCCATCCACCCTCCCCGCGCATTTGCTGCATGCACAAAGCACACCAGCTGGGGCACAGGAAACCTGCAACCCCTCTGGTTCCATAGCCTTGAGCCCCACTGAGGTTCAACTTTCCAGACCCACAGAGCCCTGGACTCTGGAGGGGACTTAGAGGACATTAGTGCAGTCCCTTCTTTATAGTTGAGGAAATTGAATCCCAGAAATAGGATATAATTAGCCTAAGGTTACGCCATCAGTGACGAAGCAGGGCTAGAACCCAGGAGAGCTGGTTCCCGGCTCAATGCTCTTTTCATCCCACTGTGCTACTTTGTGCATAGTTCGGTTAGTTAAATTATTGCTGTTGTTTTTTTTTTTCCAAAAATAACAATCTTCCTATATATTCCCATTGACCCATATGCTACATGCAGAAAGCCCTTCTCTGGGAATGGAGAAGGAAATGACATTCTAATAAAAAAAGACCTGAGACAAGCAGTTCCTCGGGACCCCTCCGGCCAGGGTCCCAGACAACACTCAAGTCGTAAGAGCCTCAAGCACCCTTCACGTCTCTTTATCCCGCCACACAACAGCCCACATAACTAGAGAGGAAATGAGCCGGCGGCGTTCTCCCTTTTATAGATGGGAAAGCGAAGCCGTCTCACCTGTCTGCGAGGAGGACTCAGTGCCACGCAGCAAGACCGGGAGGCCCGACCCCTCCTCGGAATCGTCTACTCATGTTGCCACCTGCCTCACCCCTGGAGCTCTTCGTCCCCACCTCAAGGCAGGGTCTGGGAGAGAACATTGGAGTGGAGGAAATTAGAAACAGGGAGGACAAAACAGTGCAACCTGACCTCTGGGAAGGCGTGAGACTCAGGGCAGGAAACAAGGCAGCCAGACCCCACCCCCAGCCCCTAAAAGGAACGGGAGGAAGAAAAGCCTGGGCTACAAGTCAGGTGCTTGGGGCACGTGGTCTGTGGATGCGGGGGCTGCTTCTGCCTTTTTGGGTTAAACTTCTCTCCTGGGCTCCCCCTTCGAGATGCTGAGAGGGGCCAAGTCCCCATTTCCCTGAAAAGGAAACTGAGGGACGATAGATTGTAGGGTGAGTTGGCTAGAAGCTGCTGCCGCCTCCTACTCAGCTGCAGTGTTGGCCTCAACCTTCGCCCTGGATGAAAAAAGGGGCCACAGCTTGGAGGCCAAGGGCAGCTGTCTGCAGATACAGCTGGGCCTTGACCTTGGGACCTCTCCATGTTCCCATAGCAGGGGCTCAAGATATCCAGTATCCCTCCGGAGCCAATGGAGTTCCCCTGGGGGAAGCAGCTCTCTGAGCTGGCTCACTGCCAAACCCCTGCAGCTGAAATGCCTGCCAAGCCTGAGAGCACAGGGGAAAGCTCTCGTTCGCCACCCCTCCCGCATATGTTTCCCACTCTCCTGACCTTTCCTCCAGGTGAGCCCATGTGGTCAGGACAGAACACCCAACACCTCTGTCTCCAGGGATACAATTTCATCCTCCACCACAGGAGTGACTTCGCTGGGGCTGCAGCCTCGCAGGCAACTGCTAGGGACGTACCTGGTCTCCAGGTGGGCTCTCCCGCCCATCAAGGAACCCTTGAAAGCGTTTCTGCCCATCTCTTTGCCTCACCGAGGCCTCTGCTGTCCAAGAGGCTGAAGAACCAGGGGGTTTTTCTTCTGTCCCTTGTGACCCCACTGGCCTTTACTGCTCCTTCCTCGAGGGAAGGACTTCTGTTTATAATTCTTTGGATATAAAAGGAAATAACAGATTGCAGAAGGTTGGGGCTGGGCAGTAAGGGCAAAGGAGGGGGTTGGAGGATGGGAGGAGAGAAATCTTAAGCTGTGCTCTAGCTTTGCAAAGAGGACCTGGATACCACCAAATCCGCCAAAAGCCCAGGAAATGCCCCTGCGTGTGGGGCTTGAGGGAGACAGGCAAAGGCTGCCAGGATAGAATGTGCCCTTGCTTCTGCATGAAACAGTGGAGGAGGTGTCCTGTCCTCCCTAACTACCCAGAGAGGTCCACATTCCAAGGAGAGGGGTACACAGCCCCTCCTGTCCTGGGGCCCTGACCTCCTCTACCCAGGTCACTTGTTATGTTTCAGAAAGGTTATTCTGTCCCTGGATGCCAGAGGGGCTGTGACTTTGTTCCTGGGCTGAATTGTTCCTGTGATGAAGTAGAGGACAGACTTGCTAAAGCTGCAGAATCTGCCTAAAGTGTCTCTGCCACTGGCGTGGCTGCGTGACCCTCTAGCACCTGAGAGGTCCAGGCACAGTGACAGAGGCCGAGTTTCATCGAAATGGGAGGCAAGGAAGGAAGCGAAGGAAGGAGATCGTTTTTTGTTTGCTTCCTACCTCCTGGAAATAGGCTGGGAGTGGAGACAGATTCTGACCCTGAAGGTTGCTGGAGGTAAGGAGATTAGGGGACAAGTCCAGGAAGGTCTTAGAGGGCCCCCTCCTCCCAGAGTGTCCCCTAAAGGCACCACATGCCAGCATTTCCCCCTCTAGGGCTTCTGAGAAGAGAAGGAAGGGGCAGGTGAGTGAGGCAGGAGATGGGAGAACAAAGGGAGGGCTCAGTTTAGTCCAGGAAAGAGATCACCCGGTCTGGCCCCGGAAGGCAGTCCCTGAGGAGGGGAGTCAGGGCCTGGGAAGGAGGCCGCCCACATCTGAGCTGCTGCCGAGGAGACATAGTGGAGATGAGTGGGCAGAGAGGCCGGGCTGGAGGGAAGGCTGCTTTCTGGAGTGTGGGAGAGAGCAGTGCAGAGGGAGACACAGAGCCTGCTGCGAGCTGGGGCAAGGTGAGGACAGACGTCTGCCCGGCCTCTCGCTGGCCCTGCACAGCCACGCTATTCACAGCCAGGTGGCCTCCCTCAGGCCTGGCCCAAAGGGACGCTGGGAGGGGACAGACGGTAAAGGACTCATCTCCTGGCCACATTCCTGTGGACTCGGCTCTGGGCTCTGGAGGCTCCCGCCTCGGGTCCTGGCATCCCAGGAGAGACTCCATCCTGGGCTTGGAGCAGGTCTGTCTCACACATCTACCTGCCTGAGGCCTCTCCCACGGTCAAGGCTGCTGGGAGTTTCTCTGGCAGAGCAGCCAGTTTCCCATTTAGCAACAGCTCCCCTGGCCCAAGGCAGCATGTCCCTCATGGGAGTGGTTACCCTGAGCAGAGTCCCAGAGCCCTCGGGACCTCAGGACAGAAAGAAGCTCCGTTCCTGGGGCCTCCCTGGGGCTTCTCAGTCTCTGGAAGGCACACGGCAGGTCCTGGGCTTCCCCTGGTGTGACTGGGGCCTCTCTTCAGGGAGGTCTCAGGATTGGAAACCCAGGGGCAGGAGGAGGCCAGGGCACACAGGAGGCTGATGCTCACAGGTTAGACGGGGTCAGGTGGTCGGGTCGCCTGAGAAGAGCCCTGGCCAGATGGAAACTTCCTGCTCCAAGCCTCAGACAGAAGCAGGCGCCTCAGGCCTAGGACCTGCTGGGGGCTGAAGAAGGGGCCCTGGCTCCGCTCACACCGCCGTTTCCCGCTCTCTGTGAACTTCCTCCTTCTTCCTCTTCATCTTGCAGAAACCGTGGAGGCCACAGAAGCAAGCGAAAGTGAACTGGGGCATGCCCTGGGCCAGGCTGGGGGCTGCTCACCAGAGAAGATCTGCAGGGAAAGGCAGAGGAGGAAGAGGGGGCAGGAGAAAGGCAGGAGAGAGAAGCAAGCTGGGGTTAACATCCTGGAGCCCTCCTGAGGCTGCCCAGGCCCCGCTAGACCTCTCACACCACTGGCGGACGGGGCGCGCCACCAAACAAAGGCCTCTTTGAAACCTCAGTGTTTCCCGGTCGGTGGAGTTGATGTCATTCCTCAAATTGGAGCCTGGGTGAGTCCAGGGTAGAGAAGAGAAGGCCCCGGCTGCAGCTACCTTTGTCCCCCTCCCGCCCTCTGCCTCCCCTCGTCACCACACACCTATGCTTGGGAACAGGAATCAAGCCAGCTCAAAATAACTGTCTTGTGCCACCTTGCACAGGTTAGAGGTGGGGGGGGGGGTTCCCACTGGATCCTTTAGATCACACAGTCCGATAATCCAAGTGTGGGACTTTGGGGACCTTGAAGGAAGTCCCTCATCCAGCACAGCCTCTACCCTGACACCTGGAACTGAGTCTCAGATTCCTCCCTTCCCTAACGGCCCCAATTTGTCTGAAACCCTTAGGGAAATCTATAGGGAACATAAGGCACTTGCTTTAACCACTCCGGGCAATACAAATCCCCATCCTCCTCAGTAGAGAACAGACAGCACAGAGTTCTTTTAGCCAACAGGCTATTTTATTGAGCACCTAGGCTGGGCAAAGGGCTTGGGAGGTAAGAATGTAAGGGTAAGGGTATGCTTTCTTCCCTGGCACAAAAGTCAGTCTGAGGTAGGGGCTGAGTCTGGATTTACCCCAGCTGGGCATGTTGTCCCCCACCTCTGGCTGACACGACCCTCATCACAGGCAGCAGGGGCCCCTCTGGTATCTGCGGCATGGGAGGGGGCTTCAGAAGACCAGCTCTCAATCTGTGAAAGTATCCCTTTCTCCAAACACTCACTGAGGTCTCCTTGGCCTCAGCCATCCGCAGATGCCTCCAGCTCACTTCTCTGCCCTTCCTCTGCCCCTGGGCCTGCCCTGGAGGGAGCAGAAATACATTCAAGTCAGCTCCAGCAGGGCAGCCGGGACAAAAGAAAGCACACTGCATTGAGGTCATGCTTGCACCCTGAGCCTGGTTTGATCACTTGTCTCTCTGGGAAGAACACCAGGGACAGCCCAGATGCTGAGAGGAAGGGGTTTGGAATAAGGAAGCATGAGCCGTATCCCGGGCCCAGCCCCTCCTACAATAGAGATTGCATAGAATGTCCAATGCCCCAGATGCTAGGCACACCTGCAAAGTGTTTCCATTGTCTTTGAGGAACTTGGCAGGGCCCGGCTGGTGGCTCTCTGAATAGTTCCACAGGCTTGGCCAACCTGGCTCCTTTGGACAAACTTCCTTCATGTTTCTCCAGGCAGAGCAGAGGGCCCAGCTGGTAGTCCCTCACCAAGCACAGTGCCCACAGTGGAGTGGGTCCTGTCAGGATTCTCCCCTCCCTCCCCCTCTCAGTGTCCTGGTAATCCAGCTAATGACTGTAATTAATAGGTGCAATGCATTTCCAATGGCCAGCTGGGTGGGCAGGAAGCCCAGCTTGAGTCAGCATGGGTAGGTAGACTGGTTATTTAAATACCCGCTTTCTAGCACCATCCACACACCCACTCTCCTGGAGTATATATAGAGAGCAGAGAGCAATCTCCGGGATATATATAGACAGAGCCAAGACACAACTACTATATTTCTAGATCTATCCACTGCAGCTGTCTCTGGATCCCTCCCGTGACAAACCCAGAGCAAGACCGGGATCTGAATGGGGGCTTAGGTGGCCTGGGTTCTATCCTTGGCTCTGACGCCGGCATGCTGTGTCACCCTAGGCAAGTGACTGTGCCTCTCTGGGCCTTCATTTCCTCATTTCAGTGTTCCAGGAGATTAATCAAGGTTTAACGCTTACACCCCAAAGCTAAGGCGCTGAAAGGGCACTAGGAATCCTAGCCTGATTAGGAAGAAGGGAGGGAGGGCTGTGGGTTTCCTTGTGATCAGTAATTGTTAATGCATACACTTCCTTTGCTGCAGGAGGTGGGGTATATCAAGGGTACTATCGACAAAGCATTCCCACAAGTACAGGAAAAGTATTTGGGGAGGAATCAGTAGGCACAGCACGTTTGATCTGGGGAAGGAATTCACAACTAAAACAAGTCCAGCAGGTAGCTGTGACCATCAGGCTCCCATCACCACCCTCACAGTCTCTGGTCCCAGGGTTCAGAGATCGTCTTCCGTCCCCACCCTACTTCCCATCCAATGCCTGCTTTCTTAAAAACAGCAAAACGTACACAAAAACACCCCCTACATTCCCCTCCCCCTTGCCAGGCCAGTGACTGTGCCTCCCAGGGATCCTTCGGGAAAGATGAGAACGTGCCGAGTTTTCTGTTCACTGTGACGACAGTGGGGGCTGGGAGAAGGAACCAGGACCTACACATCAGAGGAAAGGAGGGTCAAGTGAAGCCGCTCAAAGCTGGGCTAGGGGCTGCAACCTGGCTCCCGAGGTGTATCTGAGAGGTGTGTCTGAAAGCCAACTGCTCACTGGCAGCGCTGGGTCCCTGTTTCTAAGGGCAGAGAGTATACCCAGGGGAGCTCAGGTCTTTGACCTGAAGTGCCTGGCTATCCTCCCACTCTCTACCAGGGAGTGACGGGAGTGACAGGGTCTTCACTGCAAGGTGCACGACTCCAAGCCCTGGTGGCACACAGGTCCCCGGGTCAGCCCCTGCACTGGACAGACCTGGGGCAGAGAGCCCCACCCCACTTTCAGGCCTGCTGTGAGCCCCCTTCCTTCTCCCTCAGAATCCCTCTGCCCTACCAGCAGGAACCTGGGGACCCCCTTTGCCTGGGCTGTGGTCTCTGCTCCTCTCTCTGCTCTGGGCCCCCTGCCTTATGCTCTTCACACTAGCTGGGGGGGCTCCCTGGAGAAGTCAGATCCTGAAGAAACTCCTCTAACTGTTTCTACTTGAGGGGAAAGGGGTCTGAATGTCTGAAATGAACAGTCTGGGAGTCTCAGTGAAGCCAGTGGACTGACTGGGGGCACTCCCCACTCGCCCCCCCGCCCCCCGCTCATCCGTGGTCCATGCTCGCTATGGAAACTTCCCCTCCCACTCTGCAGCTTTCTCCTTTAACCTTAATTTCCATGCCCAGGAGGGCCTAAGGATTTGAAAAACAGCCCCCCAAAACCCAGAATAGGAAGGAAAGGGAGGTGAACACTGAACAAACGGCTGCTGTCCCACGGTTGGTTGCATCTGACTGCAAGCTGTTGGCCCTGGTTTCTTTCACATCCTCCTCTCTGGCCTGGCCCCAGCTCAGGTCCAGATGAGATGGTGTGGGGTACGGGGTCATTAAATACCCTCTGCCGGTCAGCTTTGTGGAGGCCAAGCAGAAGCGCTGTCAAGCCACAGAGGATCATCCCCAGCCTCCCCGCTGCCCCCTCCCCAAGCCTCTCACCCCCACTTCTCCTCTCTTAGAGGACCCTGCAGACACCCTCCAGGGTCCTCCGATTCTAGCCCCTTCAGCAAAAATGGGGCAGTGGGTCAGAGACTGCTTGAATGGTGGAAGAACCAAGAGGAAGAAGGGAGTCAGGGCTGGCTAGAAACTAAGGTAAGGAAGAAGCTGGGGCTCCAGGCTTGCAGACCACAAACTCCTAGGTGTCTCAAATTTTGGCAACGTCCTTCATCAGAGTGGGCGGCAGTAGGGGTTGGAAGGCTAGGGAGATATTTACAAGTGTTGGGACAAGGCTGGGATTCTCTGACAGACAAAAAAGGGACATACTCCTTCCCCTGCCCCCCACCCCGATCCCCTCACCTGCCGAAGCAGAGTAGCTTCCAGCAAGGCCCTCCCATCTTCACTCTGCCCCACCGCCACCTCAGGTAAAGGGCAAAAGAGAAGTGACCTAGAGAGGAGGGGTGCCCTCAGCCTCTAGGACAATGCTGAGCCCCCGCCCCCTCCCCAGCTCCCCTTAGCACCGCGCCTCAGTAATTAAAATATGAATTCACCTTCCCTCCCCGAGCCATTCATCACTGCGAAGGGAAGCAGCTGCGGCTTAGGAGACCGGATTTGGGGGATTAGCTCCGGCGGTGGAGCAGACACACCAGGAGAAAGAATTAAAAAGGGAGTGAATTGGGTTTTCTCTCCCCACCTCCTCCCCTCTCCCTCTCCCTCGGGCCTCCTCGGAGCCTCACACCCCACCCCTTTTCCCCAAAGCCTGGCCTCGTTAGGTTTCTGGGAACTGTAGTCTCCAGCACTGTGTTGATAAACAGGCAGGCCAGGGGTGGGTGGTGGCACAAACTACAGATCCCAGGCCTTCTTCCCAGGGTTGGCAGCAGCAAAACTGGGCACAGGCTTCCAGTCTGGGAGAAGCCCAGTTCTCCTTGGAGATTAACTCCTTCTTGGCCTGCTTGAGACTGAGTTCCAGCCTCTGGCTTACTGAGTGCCTGGAATCTGGAGCCAAGGTCCCCTCTGCATCTGATGGCTTGCCTAAGCCAATCCTCCCCGCTTTTCTCGCTTTGCCCACTTATGGAGAAAGAGGGAAACTGCCCCCACCTTTCAAAAGTACAAGGGCAGCCTCGCATTTACCAGTGGTTCTGGGGGACTTGGGGGCTTTGGGAGCTCAAGGGGTCAAAACACTAAAAGTCTTGAAATGTCTTTACCCTGGCTTCCAGGGTCTTCCAGGCCTGCTTGTCTGAGGCTGGCCCATCACAAGGGTCATCACAAGCATGACTGGGGTCATCAGCTTGACATGGTGACGTGGTGGTCCAGACCATCGGTGCTATAAGGGCCCCAGAAGCAAACGTTAGTGCCGTGCCCTTCTAAAGATGGGACAGAGATTTTTTCAATAGTCTCTGCATTTAGAAAGCAGAGTGTTAGCAGTCCAACTCCATTTCCATGGGACGAATACAACCAGAGAGATTCACTCGAATCACAGCCGTGTTAAACACGGGTCCACTCTCCCAAGGCAGGCCTTATGCTGGGTATCTCTGAAGACTGTGAAAAAGACTTAGATGGCTCAGAATATTTTAGGTTTCAGCTGTCCGCAGGCAGGTGACAGGATATACACAGCCCTCTGATCTGTGAATCCTCCGGGAGGGGGCATGAGGACAGCTTGCCTATTCAATTCAGTTCAACAATTATGTGACATATATAACTGCGTATCTCCTCTAGGCCTGTCCCAGCGGCAGTGGCCAAGAGTCAAAGAAGAGGAAGGAGCTGCAACTTTTTAACCCCAGAAGCACCCCAGGCCCAGGCGCAGCAAGGTAGGACCGTCTCAGGTGAGTTGTGGGCTTGGTCTTGTGCCCCTGCTTGCGGCAGCTGACCGCTTTTACCCCACCCACCTGTTCTCCCAGTTCACAATTTATTCAACAAACGTTTACCCAGCAACCCCTACTGAGAGCCTTGCCTCGCTGGAGCCTCACAGGACCATAATAATCCTTGAAGGGGTCATCTGTCCCCTCCTTCCCAGGCCCAGCCCAGTGCCGGGGCCTTCCTGGCAAACTGTGCAACAGGACTCCTGGGAGGGACTCAGCTGTAGGCAGGAAGGGGGCACTGCTTCAACCTGGCTTTTCAATTAGGACATGGGGAGCTAGGGGAGCAAATCAGGTGCCTGGGTGTCCTTGTAGGAATAGGATAGGCTCATTCTGAGCAGGGGTGGGCAGCGGGACAAGGAGGGAGGTGGGGGGAGGTACCAGCCACCTCTGATCTCTGGCCAAGAGAACCCAGAGGGAAAGTGGGAAACCCCGGCAAATTCTCATCCCTGTTCTTGTACCATCTAAGCTGGGGCAAGAGGGGAAATGGCTTGGATGAGCCCCAGCGAAAACCCAGCTGGCTCGGGCTCTTTGCTTCTCCTGTTGTTTTCATGTTCCCCCCTCTGCTCCTGCTGGAAAAGGAAAACCTGTGATGGACAAAGGGTGATTAGAGTTGGACCACAGAGCCATTTGTGGACATACATCAATAGAGACCTGGTGAGAAGAGGCCCTGGTGTGAGAACAGCACTTTCCCATGCATCTGCCTGTTGGCTCTCCCAACACCCAGCGTGATGTGGCAAGAGCAGGGATTCGAATTCCAGCCCTGCCTCTTTCTAACCCTGTGAACTTGGGCCAGTTTCTTAGCTCCCTTGTGCCTCAGATTTCCCATAAGTAAAATGGGATAATGATAGTATCCTTTTCATAGGGCTGTTTCCAGGATTAGATGAGTTAGTACAGGTGAGACAGATTGAATCATGCCTGGTAAATGTTGGCAGGGGAAATTAAGAGCTCTGAGACATTCTAAATCTGATTCTCAATACCAAATATAGTACCCTCTGATTCTTCAGTGGTCTTAGGCAGACCGGGGGCTGGAAGGAAAGGGGAGGCGAAGGTTGTTCCTCTGCTGCTCTAGCCAGACTGCCTTATTTGCATCTGCTAGGGTCTTCCAGGATGGCTGGGAAGGAGTTAGGCAGATTTAAACGTGAGAGCAGAAATAGGCATGGGGACCTCGGCCAGATGAGTGGCAGGCAGGCAGGAATAGGGAGAGCAGGTACCATTCACAGAGCCAGAAGGAGGGAGGCAAATGCCTGGACTGGGCAGCAGACCAGAGGCTGGGGACCCTGGGCTCCAACTTGCAGCCCATGGGGAGCAGCTGCCTTCCTAGTTTCACTCCGTTGCCTGAGCGCTTTCATTTCAGCCACTGAGAAGTCCCGAGGTCTCTCTCACACAGAAAAAGGTTGAGGATTCCGAGCTGACCACAGAGACGTGAGCAAGGCCGAGAAGCAGAGGCTGTCCGGGAGGCACCGAGCAAAGGCCTGAGTGCTGTGCTGTGTGGTCCAATGCCCCCGACTCCAGCCCCCAAAGCTCTGATACAAGACACGCCTCAGTAACTTGGCAAGGGGAAAGGAACCAACTCAGAAATCCCAGCACCCCCTGAATGTTTCCCTCCATCCTAAGGGAATTTCCCTCTGGAATCACTCATCCAGCCTCTTCATCTCAGAGTGAGAAGCCAAGTCCAGAGAGGGGAAGTGACTTGGCCAAGGTCACACAGCTAAGCCTCGATCCCGGGTTACCAGATCCCCTGCATGCACAGCCCCCAAGCGGAGCCCCCTTTGGTGCCCCCCTTTGTGGCTGCTTCCTAGCCTGGTCCTGGGGGGAGATGTAGGTGCTGCAGGAGTAGGAGTGCGCCCCTCACTGTAGCCCATGGCTTTTAGCCCTACATGAGTTTGGAACAGTAATCACATAGGAATGAAAAGCCATAGGCCACAGCAGAGCTGAGGGGGTCCAGCGGCAGGAATCTCAAAAGGATGCAGGGAGCTGGGGGTACCTGGGGAGCCCTCACTCACCTTCCCACCAGCCCCACCCACACACCCACACTGCCTCCCAGGAAGTACCGGGCCCCCCAGGTCACATTCTCTTACCATCCCCCACCACCTGCCGGGGCCCCTGAAGCATTAAAGCCACCGCAGTAATGAGTTTCCAGTTCTTGCCCTACAAAAGCCCCACACAATGGGCCTCACTCCGGGGTATGAGGAGGGGTGGCTTCCTGGCCATAAAGGACCTCCTCAAATTTCCTTAATTAGCCTCCAGCCCCCCGCCCAGGGTCCTTAACTACCTCCTCCTCTAGAGAATAAGGCCGGATCTTTTCAAAGCTACTGCTGCCAGTGCCCAAGACCAGCCCCATATTAGGCTCTCTCCTTACAAAGCTTAACCCTTTCTAGTCCAGCCACAGGAAGCAAAGAGGGCCGAGGAAGGCCTGGGCCTAGAGGGGTGAACGAGTGTCCTGAGCACCCCCAAGGCTGGGGGCTGGCCTGCACTTCCTAGACTAGTCCAGGTGGCTACCAACTGCACCCATTCTTGCGTGACACAACAAGGGCGGGAGTGGTCGGAAGGATCTCTGTCTTCAGACCTAAGTAGAGGCAGGAAAAGGGCCTGACCTTGAAATCCCCACCAGCTGAGGGCAGCAAGCTTTGGAGCCATCCC
This sequence comes from Stenella coeruleoalba, assembly GCF_951394435.1. Taxonomy (NCBI): domain Eukaryota; kingdom Metazoa; phylum Chordata; class Mammalia; order Artiodactyla; family Delphinidae; genus Stenella; species Stenella coeruleoalba. The sequence continues at coordinate 161,441,830 of NC_137169.1, forward strand.
TGGGCAATGCTGGGGGTGGGGGAGGGGGAGGGGTGGGGGAGGGTGGGGGAGGGGGAGGGGGCCTCTTGGCGCTCCACCTCCCTCATTGGCAGGATATGGTGGTTGGTACAGGCACCTCTAGGACTAGGGTGAAGAGCTGGGTCGAGGTGAACCAAGGTCTCAGGACCCTGGAAAAGATGTGCTCTAAGCACAAGTAGTCTCTTCACTCCCTCTCCTATGATGCGTCAGTTGTGGGCATGCATCAGCCTCGGAGAAAAGGAGTTCAGGGAAGCCCCAAGGGATTCAGATCCCTGCGCATGGCCTTGACCTCTCTCAGGGACCCCCAACAGAACGGTAAGAGGCCTTAGGACCAGATCAGGCCCCGGCTCTGCTAGGGAGCAGCTGCAGTCCCCACCTGAGCCCTCCCCCCACGGCTCAGAGGCCCTGGATCTCTCCCCCCACGGCTCAGAGGCCCTGGATCTCTGCAGGACCCTGGCTGGAGCAACCTCCTTCAACTGGGCCATGCACACTCCCCAGCAACAGCACACCCCAGTCTTGCCCAAACTTAGGGCCAAACTTCCCACCTGAACTTTGGGTCATCGGCCCCCAACCCCAGAAGCCTTTAGTTTTCCTTCCCTTCCTCTCCCATGGGTCCCCAAATCCCAGACTCAGGACTTGTAAAAAACCGTGGGCTCCAAGCAGGATGACCACAGTCCCCTCCCAAGGGACACTGGGCTCTGGGCGGGGGTCCAAGGGCCTGCTCACCTGGTGGGCCCAGCGAGGGCCCCTCTCCCTCGCGGTCTCCCTCACATTCCCGCAGAGCCACTTCCTGACTTCCAGGCAGCCACTCACTCCTCCACTTACCCCCAGAAGCTCCAGGCCCAGCCCTGAGAGGGCAGGCCTCCTCCCTCTTCCCGCCCACCACTGGCCTGGTCTGAGCTGTGCCCGACTCAACTTGACTCACTAGTGAAGACCTGGCCGCCCCTCCCCCAGCCGGTAGCCGGTGGGTGAGGGCAGGCCGGGCAGGCAGGGGAGGTCAGGTATTCCTTCAACCCTGACTTGGGCCTGGGTAACAAAGGTCTCATTGAGCCTGTGGCTGTCTGGTTGGTGAAGCACAAACCTCTTGTATCTACTCGCTTTTGATCTCACTCCCTCTGAACCAGCCATGTATTACTCACGTCCCCCTGCTGGGCTATTGGTGTGGAGGGGCTGTTTTGTCTCCTCCCTCCCTCCCCATCTCTTTTCTCTCCTTCCTTCCCCTGCTGCTCCCCTCCAGCGTTTTTATGGTTTAATTTTTGGCAGGAGACCTGAGGCGGCTCCCTGGAGGCCCCCTCTTCTGCCTGACTGCCCCTCCCCATCTCTGCAGGCCTAGCTCCTCTCCACGCTCCCCCCGCCCCCCACTCTGTGTCCGTCCACATCCTCTGCTCCCGCACTCGGCCCCGCCTTCTATTTCGAAGATCCTCAGACCGGTCTGGTCCTTCCCTCGGATTCCTGGCCGCAGCTGGGATCCAATCCTGGCTTCCTGGCCCCGAGCACAGGAAAGGCTCAGCCTGCCTGCCGGCCCCAGCCCACCTGACAAGCCCAGGGAAGCTCCAGAGCGGGGCAGCCTCTCTCCACCATGTTCCTGGGGCCAGAAGGACCGGAGGGTGAGGGGTGAGAACAGCTCTCAAGTCTCAGGTATTAGCCTGTCCGAGACCTCCTTGGAATGTGGAGTAAGGGAGAGAGGTCACCAGGCCTCACCTCCTTTTCTGCTTCCTCCAGTCTCGAGAATCTGGTTTCTAGTGAAAGGCCACCACTTGGTGAGAGCCCCAAGGATTCACCCTCTCAAGCTAGGACCAGCCCCCACCCCCCACCCGCAATTCCTGTCTCCTCCGTGGCTGCCTCTGAGCCTTCCGCAGCTCTGCTGAGGGTGAGGACCGAGTGGGGCTCAGGCAGCTCAAGGAGCAGTGCCTATAGGCCACCCCACAGGGTCACTGGTATGACGTCTCTCTGGCTTCCCTGGTCCTGTTCCCCAGGAGAGGCCACTCCAGGGAAAGAGACAGTCACCTCTGAGGTCTGAGCTCTCCCTGGAAAAGCCAACAGATGCTAAGAATTCCCATGCTAGTGACCCCAGAGAGCCCTGCCAGGTCCCCCATGCCTACCAGCTGTGGCCACCCCTCCACCTCTGGGAGTTTCCACCCCTCCCTGGCCCCCAGGTACTCCCATTCAGCTGAGCTGAGGATTCGGGAAACTTCTCCTGCCCTGACAGAGGCCCCATTCTTCCTGCTGCTGGCTCCCATCGTCCCTCATGACTCCACACATTCTTGGGCCTCTAATGAGAAGCCGAGACAGCCCTTCCAGCCCTGCTGTTGCTGTCAGCACAGCCTGGGCCCGGCCACCAGCCTGTGGCAGGAATTGGGGGGTGGGGGTGGAAATAGGAGGGAGTAAATGGAGGCTGGAGACGGAACAGAGGAGGGGAGGAGACACGTGGGAGAGAGAGAACAGAGACGCTGAGAGAAATTATGAAAGAGGAAAGGAAGTGATATAGGAGAAAAAGGGAAAGGAACTAATATGTTATTGAGTGGAAACTATGTGTCATGCACGTGCTAGGCCCCTGTTATTTATAATCACTAGGTGAATGCAAACACGATCATTATTATTCCCATTTGGTAGATGAGAAAACTGAGGCTTGCAGAGGTTCGGTGGGCATTTTGCTCTTAGAGAAGAGGGCAGGAGAAGGCTGAGAGAGAGAAAGGAGAGAGCTGGCAAAGGAAGAATGCTGACCATGAGGAAAGTGGAGGATTGCAGTGGAAAGCAGGCAGAACAGGAGGAAGCAGAGAGGGATGGGGGAGCCGGCTGATGGCTGATGGCTCGTGAAAGCAGACCTGAGGTATTCCTGACCTCCTGCCCTCCCCTCAGGGTTGTCTGCCTGACTGGAGAGCGGACATCCGGAGGCCCTGCAGGTGTGCTGTCCCCTCTCCACTAATAAGTTCCTTGATGCCCACATATGCCGGAGAACAGAAGTCCAGCCTGGAAACTGATGCCTGTTTCACTGGGGAGTAGGCTGCAGCAGCTCCCGTTCTGGAAGCCCCCGGTCCCACCATTCCCTTTGAGGGCACACAGTCACCCTGGATCTCAGCCTACATCAGGGCACTGGGGCTGGAGATGGTTCCAAGCTGAAGGTAAGCCAGCTGGGGGACGCACTCTTTTGCAAGGAGAGGAGTGGGGACGGGGCTGGTGAGCCACTCACTCTCCAGAGAGAAAGCCACAGAGGAAGGGGCGAGCGGTGCAGACTGGGCTCAGCCTGAGAAAGGAATGGAAAACTAGAACTGCTCCAGTGCGGCCCAGTGTGCTCCCTGCCACAGAAGGATGTCAAACACAGGGTGTACAACCACTTCTCAGACCAAGGCCAGGCACACAGCAGGTGCTCAGAAATAGAACACTAGCGTGGAAGGGATTTTTGCACCTGGAAGTAAGTTAGAGCAAAACTTACGTCCCGTCAACTCCAAGACAATGACTCTACATTGGAGCTGACTTCGCCTCTCAGAGCTTTTCATAGACTTCTGTACTTTTGGGGGGCAGCGTGGAGCCCAGCAGCCCTGCCTCTTTATCCATAGTGGCAACAAATCGGGATGTTAGGCAGGTACTGAAAAGGAGGCACTCACTCTCACCTGGAAGAGAGTAAACCGGAAGCATATTCACGATTATAAAGATGTTGGTTGAATGACATGGTTATGGATTTGTTGAATGAATGAATGATGAAGCTTGGAAACAAGGGCAAGAGATATCTAGGTTGCCCCATATTTCAGGCTTTGTGTGTGCCTGGAGTGCCCTCATGCCTGTACTCTCTGGGAGGAGGGTCCTTGTACCAGAGCAGGTTGTGGGTAGGAAACACACCCTGGCATCTGACTCTACGCACAGAGGATGGGGGGCGAAGTACTGTTGAAACTTCAGAGGAGCCTTAGGGGGTTTGATTCTGCTGCCTCTGTCCTAAATAGGCCTCCAGATTTGGAGTTGCGATTGGACTGTTGCAGTCCCTGGCGCAGAACTGACCCAGGAAAAGACTAGTTCCAGATGGACCTGGAAGTCTCCCATATATTGTCCTCCAGATCTGAGCCAGACGAGTGGTGTGATCGCCACCAAGAGCAGGATGACCATCCTATTTCTGGACCCTAGGTAGTAGCCTTCCCCATGGCTCAAATTTCCTGTTTCCCAGCTCCATCTCTACTTCAAAGTATGATCAGCTCAGGTTCCTGCTCAGTCACTGACTTAGGAGCCCTGGCCCCACTCCGGGAGGGGGGCGGGGCACAGGGGGTGCTGCTCTACTGAGCAAGAAAGCAGAGAGGTCAGGCAGGAATTCTCTTTTTCCCAAAGGCTTTTTCTAGTTGTCTCAGGAGCCTCAGTCCTGAGCCTTCTCAGGCAAACAGAGAGAGCTCCTTGCCTGGCGGCAGGGTCCCTGGGCTCTTAAGGAAGGAGAAGGGAGACCTGGTGATAGCCTCAGGCAATGAAGGCAGAGAGAGACTAGGGAAGGAGAGAGCCTGGGCAGAACCTGGGGTCAGGAGGTGGTCCCTACAGGCTTAACACCTCCAGCGTCTGCATCTGATCTCCACTAAGCTCCAGTGCTGGGCTGTGAGAGGGAGAACACAGGGAAGCGCTTGTGTCACCAGAATCCAGCCTCCCCAAGCACAGGACCCCCGCCACAGTTTTGCCTCTCAGAGCAGTCAAGCTGTTAAAGAAAAATACAATAACACGGGTCATTGGCAAACTCTCATTCATTTCAACCTGAGCCGTTTGTTAATGTCAAAAGGTTCCAGTGCCTTGCCCAGGCCCTATTCCTCCCTTGACCCCTTTTCTCCTATGCCCTCCTCAACTCACATAGGGCAACTGTGGTCCAGTCTAAAGAATTACACAGCTGGGCTTTTCCAAGCCCCAGTGGAGTACCTCTCAAAGGAGGAGGCAAGCAGAGATAAAGGGTGGGGAGAAGGTCTTTGGGCAGCCCCTCATTTAGCAAACATGCACTGAGCACATACAATGGGACAGGCACTGTGCTGGGCACTGGGAGACAGCACTCACTAAGGCACGGCCACCAAGCAGGCAGTCCTGTGGCAAGACAGGCCTAGATGTGGATGTACATGATTGCATTCAGAGCAGTCCTACCGCCCTGCCTCTGGTCTTCCCCACCAACCAGAACCTTCACAATGCCTTCTGGGGGTTAAACTGAACTTGACCCTCCCCCCTATTTGATGGTCAGTCCTTCCTCTTCATGCCTTTAGGAGAGTGGCCTCAGCTGGGTATTCTGCGTGTGTGTGTGTGTGTGTGTGTGTGTGTGTGTGTGTGTGTGTGTGAGGTAGATCTTTTTCTTTCTCCTGACAGTATCAGGCCCCATGGGGCGATGGGGAGTTGGAACTGAGTGACAGAGACAGAAGCGGTTCCCAGCCCCAAGCCCCAGCTGTGTCCTCCTGGAGGATGTAAGCAGGGTTTGCAGGCCACCAAAACTGCTCCCCAAGGGGGCTTCTTAGAGGACAATCAATTCAGAGCTTTCTGATCCTGGGGCTCCCATCTCGGCCTCAGAACAGCCGAATTTCTCTCCGAAGTCAGCTTAAGGGTTACTTAAGTTGGGCTAGGTTGTTCCCTGGCAGATGAAGGTACATTGAAAAACCACCAGGAAAAAGTATATTCAAACCTGAAGAAGAATTTGTCAATGAGGGTTGAGAGGAGAAGAGCAGGATACTAGTGCTTCCAAAAGAAGGCTGTGGAATGTCGGTCAGGAAGGGAGGGCTCTCCCTCCAGCCCCCAGGCGCCCTCTCCTGACCAGTTTGGTAGAGGCAGGGGCTGGTGGCCAGCCAGGTTCCCTAGGGGCACCCTGTCACGGACCCTTTCTCAGGAAAGGGAGCAGCCATCCTCTCCATAGCTGCCTCCCCCACCCCCACCCAGGCCAGCATTCCTGCTCCCTGGCTCGCCTCCAGCTCCAGCCCCTCTAAGGATGCCAGGGCCCTAGGTTGAGGAAGGAGGTGGGAGAAGGACTTAGGGCTAAGAGTTGATGGTTTTGCCCAAGGAAATGGCTTCTCCAGCCTCCCAAGCTGGTTCCTGAGGACTTCTGCCCCAGGGGTACCGGACACCTCTGCTTTTCCCGTCTTAGTGCCAAACAAATGCACAGGTGTCACAAAGTCCTGATCCCCGCCTCGTTTATAGCCCCTTCTCCGTCCCACCCCGTACCACGGGGTAAAGGAAAGCGGGGAGTCACCCAAAGCGGGTTTCTCCCAGCCGAGAGAGGGAGACTCGGCTCCCTCCTGAACCAGGGCTCTAGCTCCCTCTTACACTCCCCCCCTGAATCCCACCAGCAGCAAAAACCTTTAAAGCGAACAAAGACAATGGGGTCGGAGTGGGGGGCTTCCTTTCGGCGGACCTGGGGTGGCAGGTTGACGCAGGCTGAGGCTTGTCGGAGCTGGCTTTCAGGTGAGTGCCTGAACCCGCGTCCTGGGGTCCGCCCAAGGCTCAAGGACACCTCATCGCCCAGCCAAACCACCCCCGGCGAAAAGGAGGGTCCTCAGCCGCTCGGCCCTCAACCCGGCCCAGGGGTTTGCAGCACTCTCGGCCTATTTGTTTTCGCTCAGTACTCACAGTTCGGATGCTAAGCCGTCTCCTCTCTCGCACTCACTTCCTTTGTCTCTTTCTCTCTCTCTCTCTCCCTCTCCAATCTCTTTCTCTCTCTCTTCACTCCTTGTCTGATTCTCTGCTGTAGCTTCCAGTGGAGAAAAATAATTATTCTTCTCAATGGGTTCGCACGGGGCGCACGCACACACACGCGCGCGCGCACACACACACATACACACACCGCCGTGGTACCCAATCAATGCACAAATCTTCGGGGTCCCTTTAACCTCTGCGGATGCTCCGGGAGTTAATTATGAAGCCTGTTTCGGCGCAGCATAAATATGCATTAAGGTATGAAATGACAACCGATGCGCTGAACTTCAGGGAATTGGCATTTAGACAGACTTCGTCTCGCCGCCTCCCATTCCCTCCATAGCCCCACGAGCAACCTTCGCAGCCTCGCCCCTTCCCCGGGCTCGCAGTAGCCATCGCGAGCGCCCACCCCGGGGCCAGGGGGCAACGTAGCGGCGTCGGCGGCGCGCTCGGTGCCCGGAGACTCCCTGGTGCGCCCCCTGCGGTCGGGGCAGATCCTTTGCGGGAGGTTCCACTCCCCCAACATCCTCGGGCCCGGCCCAGGCCAGCGCGCCCCCCCCCCCCACCCCCGCACAGTGCCTGTCTAACAACAAACTCCGAGCTCAGTCCTTTGAGAAGCTGGCGAGAGCGGGACGGCTACCTGCTAGCTCGCCCGAGTTCCGGGCAGAGCGAGAAAGACCCGGGACGCGATTCAACTCCCCTTCGGGCAAAGCAGCCTGGCGCCCTCGGGTCCCGCCACCCCCGGCCGGTCCCGACCCGCACACGCAGGCATGCATTTGCACACGCGCGCGCACACAGGCACGCACACACAGATGCACACACTCGCGCACAGACACTCCCGCGCGCGCTCACGCCCGCACACACTCAGGGTTATAACAAAGGAAGAGGGGCAGCGCTGCCTTACTTTTTTCTTTCTCTTCTCCTCTCTTTGGCAGCCCCCCAGCCCCGGGGTCGGCGTGCTCGACCCCCCCACACCCCGCCCTCCGCGCCCCCCGACGGCAGCAGGCGGCCGGCATTCCGGAGCAGCGCGTCCGCAACTTCGCGCCCAGGCGCCCGCGCCTCGCAGCCCGGCGGGCGGGAGACAAAAGCTGCGGCGCCGCCAGAGGCCGCGCGGCCAAGGTGTGCTCGCTAATTGTCAGGAAATGTGTGTGTGCGCGCAGGGAGCCGGCAGGGGCGGGGAGGGGGCGGCCGGCGGGAGGGGAAGAGAAGAAGAGGAGACTCCCCCCTCCCCAGCCCCCGCCACTCGCCAGCGCCCGGCACCCGAACCGGGATTAGAGAATAAATTATCTGCTCTCTTCTCATTGGGCTGTGGCTGAGGACGCCGTCGGCGGCGCGGGGCTGGGAGCTCGCCCGGCTCTTTGCATTCACCGCACAGCTCCGGCTCGCCTCGCTTCGCGGGCGCCGAGAGCCCCAGGCCTCGGCTCCAGACGCCAGAGGACACCAGCCGGCTGGCCGCGCCGCCCCTCCCCCGCCGCCCGGCTCGGCCCGACCCCTCTCTCATCCCAGTTCTGGCTGGTGTCTTGGGGACGGGGAGACTGGGGAAAAGAAGCCCAGAGGGTGGCGATCTCCGAGTACCCTACCCCTTCGCTCGTTTCATCTCCTCCCCAAGGAGAAAGGCGAGGGCAGCTGCCGTCAGTCACCTGAGCCAAGCCCACCTCAATGAGAGAGGACTTTGAGAGCCCTTGGAGAGGATCCCTTCGATGACTAAGTCCTCTCCCTTGGGGCCATCTCCTGCCCTCCACACGGCAACAATAACACGGAGGAGCTGGCACTCAGGCTGTTTGCTTTCTCCTCTCTCCAGCCCCATCAGCTCCTGCCTAATCCTGCTCCCCGTTTCCTGGACCTTCTGTTGGCCAACCTGGGAAGACAGCTCATTAACTGACTGCAAAGGAAATGCCCTCTGGTTCAAAGCAGCTCCCTGTCAAGAATTCGTTCATTCATTCCTTCAGCAAGCAAGCAATGTTCAGGACCACCCCTGTGCCACAATGTGGGCTAGGCACCAGGAATATAAAGGGAAAAGATTCAGATGAGACAGTCATGTAAAAAAAATAGAACCACAACTGTGTGAGAGGGGCTGTAACAAGACAGAGGCAAGTTTTGAACCCAAAGGTAGGAGTGACTGACTTCAGACATTTATTCAACCAATACTTTAGCATGTCGTAAGTGCTAGGCTCTGTGCTGGGCATTGGGGATACACAGGCGAACGGATGGGCTTGGTGCCCACTTCCCTGGAGCTGACAGGCTGGTGGACAGGATGGGTACTGACTGGTGTGATGTGAGTTAATCAGGAGACACTGGGGGTAGGCTGGGGATGGTGAATAGCAAGGGCTCTTAATCTACTCTGGGGAGTCCAGAAAGTCTTCTCTGAGGAAATGAGATCTACGTGGAGGTCTGAAGGATGAAAAAGAGGTTAAGATGTGCTGGGAGGGGCACCGGAAGAATTCTGGGCAGAAGGAACTTGTAGAAAAGCCCTTGATCTGCTGGTAAGAGGCCCTGTAGAAGGCAGGTAAACGTCCACCGTGCAGAGAGGGAGGTGGGTCTGAAGACTCAGCCCCTACAGGCTAATGTTCTGGAAAAGGCTCACTTGTGTGTTGTTTCTCATTCTAGGCCAACCCCACACCCTACCCCCATTTTACTTCCAGTCACTGTCTGCTGCAACTGGACTAACTCTATGCCTGCTAAAGACAACGCTGAAATAAAGAACATAGTTGGTGATAACTCTGCTTCAGTCCATCACATCCCAGCCGCTTGTATCGGGTTGGCTAAAAAGTTCATTTGGCTTTTTCCGCACTATCTTATGGAAAACCCGAATGAACTGTTTGGTCAACCCAATTCCACACTGCCCATAGGAACCCCCTAAACTCCTTCCCGTATGCTGGGATTGTATGTTATGCTTTCTAAGAACTTCTGCATTTATTACCTCTAGATTCTCACAACAGCCCTTTGAGTTAAGTTTATTGGATGGTTAAGCTTATCCCCATCAGACAGATAGGGAAACTGAGAGTCAGAAAGGGAGAATGGCCTGCGTAAATGCCATATAGAAATTCCGTGGCCAAGCAGCATTTGTGAAATTTCCACTAGGCTTCAGGTAATTTGTCGGCCTCTTCAAGCTCCTCCGTGAGCCTGGTGAGGGGAGGGGCTAAAGTGATCCCCTGCCTCTACAAGAGCCTTCAGCACCTAGGACAGGGCCCTGCACACCCAGGCTCTCGAGCCAACCCTGCTGAGAGAATGGCTGTGGAAGGGAAGCGAAGGGAAGGGAAGGGTGAAACGGCAGACTGGGAACATGTTAGAACAGAAACCGTGTGGGCTTTGGACTCACACATACCTTGAGTGGAATTGCCACTGTTACTAACACACTCTGTGCACTTTACTTAGCCTTTCTGAGCCACAGAGCCCTCATCTTTCAAAGAGGATTCGCAGTACCCACCCGAGAAGGCTGTTGCGAAGATTAAGTGAAATTAGATATAGGTAGAATATCTATAGAAAAATACACAAGACATTGGTAACAGTAGTCACTTCTGGGAAGTGGATCTGCGTGGATGGGGCACAGGAATAAGTAGAGATACTCACATTTCATGGTTTACCCTCCAGTAGTTCTGATATCGCACCCTGTGTGTGTATTACCTGTCCAAAATGATTGATGAAATATCTTAATGAGATAATATGTGAAGCAACATAACAACAACAATCAAATAGGCACTCCGTACACATTTGTTGAACTGAATTGAGTTTTACAGTGTGAAACACCGGGATGTGTTATCAAGGAAAACCACAGAGTCACTTTCAAAAAGTGACTCTGGCCTGAAGGTTTGCACACTGTTCTGTCTACAGGCAAAGGCGAAGATGTCTAACTGGGTGAGATATTTTCCAGCCCAGAAATTCTGTAGTTCAAACTCTCAGTCACAGAGGGAAACAGCATCCCAGCAGGCTCATTGTTCTACTGGGAGACCAAATCCCTGCAAGAAACATGAGATGGATAGGGATGGAGCAGAGGTGATGAGGGGGAAAGGCCATGGAGTCTGAGCAGCCTCTCGGCAGGCCCCATTCCGTCCAGAGAGGACAGCGCAGGAAGGACTCCTGGACCTGCTTCCTAGCGTTGCTCATCTAAGGCTTAGCAAGCAAGCGAGCTACCTGCCCGGCCACCCTGTGGCCCCCGAGGAAAGCTGAGAGCAGCAGGTGCAGAGCCTAAGGAGGGGAGTGGGCTTTCTCCTGTTACCTTCCAGGTATTGAGGTCCCGGACAGGACAGGGCAGCCATTCATCAACCAACACAAAGAGACACTCTCTCAGCCACACAGAGACCAGGCCAGGTCACCTCAGACACTGGGGCATAACATCAGTGGGAACTGTAGAGGCCTCTTAGAAAAAGCTTTGGACTCATACCTAGTGGTATTGGGGGAGGGGTTGGGACAGGAGGGAAGCATTCTGTGGGATATTCTGGGGAAGAAAAGACAGAGACAGTGGCCCCAGACTCAATGAAACAAAGAGGAGGCAAATGAGATCAGAGAGGCTAGAAAAATAGGAGTAAAAAAATAGAAATCATTTATTCTGGAGGAAAAGCACCTAGAGGGAGAAAGAAGGAATGCCAAAAGCCCAGGGCTGGAATGGCCATCTTCACTCTAACGGAAGGATGTGGCTACTCTTTCTTCTGCGCTGAGTTTCCAGAGAAGGACCTGCAGTGATGGTGCTGGGTTTTAGTCTGGGACAGGGGCTAGGGGACAGGGATGTCCTGAATCTCCAACTTGGAACAGGTCACCATCCTATCCGCACCTCTGCCTCCTGTCCACACCTTGCTAATTAAGGCAGAACGCAACTACACTCCAGCCCCTGGTCAGTCTAAATACAGGAATGACTTTCATCAGAAGGGACAAAGTGCAAACTATTTCCATATTAAGCAATCAAAGGTACTTAGAGATGAGCATCACCCACAGGATTCAGAGCACCTACTGTGTGCAGTGCTCTGGATTCTGACTTGCTCCTATTACAGTCACCAGAGCATCAAATATATGCAGTTTTAATCAATGAATATGCCATGTGCCTGGCACAGCACTGGCCATCTCAAGGATACAAGAGTTCATTTCATTCATCTTTTTCTTCTTATACTTGCCAGCTAAATACTCTGGACTGTATGTAGCTTTGACTGACCGCCCATATTTCCTCAATGACAATGTCAGGACATGCCCCATCACGCCTCATATCACAAGTCCTAGGTTCCCATATCATCCATAATCCCATAGACCAGAATCCCCAAACCACTCTGCATAGCTACTAATTTAATCCCGTCTCCCACCTCTCCCCACCCTCCTAAACCTTTCCCCTGTATCCTCTGGCACTCAGTCTGCCACCAGTCAATGCCCCCCTATCCTGAAGCCCTTGCCTGAACATCCCTTCACTGTCTCACTCTACTGACATCTGGCTGTCCCCTGAAGATACTGCCTCCTCGACAGCCCTACCTACAGGCAAAGACGAAGGGAAAAGAAAACAGTGAAGGGTGTTTTTTTCTCTTGCACCCCACGTAACTCAGGGTCTATGGAGGTGCTTCCAAATTACTTCTTCCTCCTGCAAAAACTCCAGCATCTTTGATATGAAGGGGGTTAGGCCCCATCCCTTGCTACGTTTTCGCTATCTTCTCCACTGACTTACATGATCATACCCTAAATGTTGCCCTCACCAATACCTGCACCTCCAATAATCTCATTTCAGGCATCTCAGTCACTGATGCCTCCTACCCTTCCAATTAACTTTCTGTGGGACCCTCCTTCCAAATATTCTTTGACCTCATAGGGACCTTATCCACCAAATAAGTTTTTATTGTATTCTATGCTCTACATGTGACCACTTCTTCCTTATCGAGCTTAATCTCCATGGTTCATTACTATGATCTGTCTCTTACAAACACCCTCATCTTCCTCGCCTCTCTCCATTTGGAAACTCCCTTGTACTTATCTGGTAAAACTCCAATCCTAGTTAAATCCTGCTAGCCACCTACCCTTCACCCGTACCTAAGCAATTGAACATTACTGAAGAAAATCGCACAACCATGCCTATTGACTGGTCTCACTCGAAACTTAGGACTTTACATCTCAAAAAAGCACTCAACTCTACCCAGCAACCTTCTACATTTCCAAGGTGTGTTCATCTTCCCTTCCTCTCAAAGGACTGTTTCATACCTCCTCTTTCTCCTCTCTCTCTTCAAACCTCCAACACTATCCCTCCATATGACTCTGCCCCATACTTCACTGATGTAATAAATACAAAGAAATGCAGACAAATGAGAAGTACTTCATCTTCCCACCACCAAATCTGCCAACCCACCCGCATGATCTCTACTCCTGTTCTCTGCCGTCCCTGCAGTTATAAGAGATGTAGAGGCTCTGTTCTTATCTAAGGCCAGTTCCCCCATGATTGCACTGGACTCCATCCACTCTTGCCATGACTTTGCTCCTAGCAATTCTCCCGTCTCTCTTCTAAACCATTTGTCTTCCCTTAGATCATACCCACCAACATAAAAATATGCCTTAACATTGCCTGCCTTAAAAAAAAAAAAACCTTCCCTTGACCCCTACACCTTTTTTCAAGTAAGGCCCCATTTCTTTGTTATTTCATAGCAAAATTCAAAACAGTTCTCTATAATTACTCTGGACTTCTTTACTTACATCCTCTCCTCAGGTCTTTCCAGCTTGGCTTTTGTTTCCACCACCTGCTGACATCTCTCTTGTCAAGGTCAGCAGTAGCCTCCCTCTTTTATTACTATTATTTTTTTTCAACTTCTCTCCTACCAGATCCAAAGGCCAAACAAAGCCAGTCGGACTTGACATATCATCAGTCTTTGACACAATTGACCACACTCTCCTCCTTGAAACACTCTCTTCCCTTGAAACACCTCCACACCCCTCCACCCCACTGGCCACTCCCTCATCTCTCCAAAGCTTCCCTTCTCTCAGCTCTCTCTAATTCACACTCAAGGACAACTCATCTAGTCCTATGGCTTTAAAAATGCTGAGCTCCAGGTCTGCATATCCAAATCCCCACTTGACCTATCCACTTAGTTGCTGTATTAGTTTCCTAGGGCTGCTATAAGAAAGTACCACAAACTGGGTGGCTTAAAATGAGAGAAATTTATTTTCTCACTGTTCTGAAGTCCAGAAGTCCAAAATCAAGGTCCATGGGCCATGGACCATTCCAAGGTCCATGGGCCATGCTCCCTTGGCATCTTCTAGGGGAGGACCCTTCCTTGCCACTTCTGGTTTCTGGTAGCCCCAAATGTTCCTCGGCTTGTCACAGCTTCACTCCAAATCTCTGCTTCCATCTTCACATGGCCATGTTCCCTCTGAATCTCTGTCTTCACGTGGTGTTTTCCTCTGAGCGTGTTTGTCCCCAAATTTTCTCTTCATATAACACTAGTTATATTGGAGTAGGGCCACCCTAATGACTTCATCTTAACTTATATCTGCAAAGACCCTATTTCCAAATAAGATCATGGGTATTGGGGATTAGGATTTCGATATATTTTGGGGGGGAAAACAAAAGTCAACCCATAACAGATATTTACCAGATATTTCAAACAGGTCCACAGTGGAATTCTTGATTTCTATACCTCTTACTTCCAAACTGTTCCTCCTCCGTTTTTCCCATATCAGTTAACAGTGCCATGAGCTCTGTCCAAACACCTAAAGAACATCCTTGATTCCTCTCTTTTCCTCACACTGTATATCTAATCCATCAGCAAGACCCGTTGCCCAAACCCAACCCTCTCTCCCTGTCTCCCCCTCCTGCCTGCTTCCACTTCTCCTTCCCACCTTGGTCTACTTTCCTTCTCAACACCAGAGTGATTATTTTAAAGCATAAATCAGATCACATCCCTCCCATTTCTTAAAACCTTCCAAAGACTTCTTACCGGAATTATAATAAAATCCAAGCTTCTTAACTTGGCTTACGAGGTTTTATATGATCTGACCCCTCTTCTCTCTTTCCTACAACTCTCCGCCACACTGCCTCCTCTCTACCGCACAAGCCTCCTTCTGCCTCCCTCAAACATTCTGAGCTTCGTCCTGCCTCAGGGCTTTGCACTTGCCGTTCCTTTTGCCTGGAACACCTTTCCCCCATCTTGGCACGAAGCGCTTTTTCTCTCATTCCAGTCACATCACAAATGTCACCTCCTGAGAAAAATCCCCACTGCAACAGACACTCTCTCTCCCTTTACTCTGCCTTTTTAAATTCAGAACTTTATTCCCATCTGAGATTATTTTATTTGCTGGTTTCTGTGTTTAATACCTGATTCTCCTGTTGGACTGCAAATGTCATAAGGGCAGGGGTCTAATCTGCCTTTGTCACTGCTGAATCCCCAGCACGTACAGCAGAGCCAGTGCAGAGTAGGTGCTCCGTATTTATTAAATAAATGAATGTACTACTGTATGCCAGGCACTGTACTAGGCTCTAGGTATTCAGTGATGAATGAAAAACAAAATCTGTTCCTTTTCCATGTGTTGGACAGTGACCGTCCCTCCGAGAAGCATATCACAGAGACAACCAGTTCCTGACCAACCTCTTAGCAACACAAGCTATAAGGATGGGTATGCACCCTCTCTCCAGCTAAAGAAGCTTCTACAAACCTACACCACTCCTGAGACTTCACTGCCTCCTCATTGCAGTGGCTGACTTTGTTTTCTATTTCACAGAGAAAATTGAGGCCTAGACCAGGAGCTCCTGCCTTTACCTTCCCTTTCCTGCCTACCCTTCTGGAAAGAGTGTGGCTTTGCATTTAGGCAGGACGTGGGTGCCAGCCCTGGGTCTGTGAGAACTGGGGACAGATCACGTAACCCACGAGTCTCAGTTTCCTCGTCTGTAAAATGGTCATAATGACACCAGCCTCATTAGCTTATCCTGAGAACTAAAGGACATCCTATGTCACATGCCTGTCTATTCATAGATGCTCATTAAATGTTTCATTTCCTTCCCAGCCCCTCTCCCCGACACCCTATGAGGTAAGTGTTATCGTTCCTGTTTGACGGATGGAGAAACTGAAGGCAAGTCTACTGCTGTTCAAGCGTGCTGTTTAATCTACCCACAGTCACACCCTGCTAAGTGGCAGACCCCAAGTGAAATCCCAGATCTCCGAATCTGGGCCCAGGGCTTCTTGCTCTGCTGCAAGAAGCAAACATAAAGACAATCTTGTGACTTTTTAATAAAGCCAAATTAATTCAAGCTAAAGGATTGTCCTTCAGTCTGACATTTTGTCCTCTCTCTTCTTCTCTCCTTTAGTGTTAGAATGTCCTGCATCTTAAGACATTATTGTTGTATTTTTTTTTCCTCACTTGAAAAGAAGCCAGCTACACACACTATTACAAAACTGCCTCAAATAGGCCACGCAGGCGGCCCCTCACTCCCCTCTGGCAGAGGCGTTCGATGGGGCTGAAGGGGATAGTTTGGTTGGAGGGAGGGGGTTTAGGAATTGAGTCGAAGCTCGTTGCTGTTAACTTTGCTTTGGAAAGATTAACGGAGATTTCAGGAAGTTAGAGTCCCACCCCAGCCACCCTCTGTGACTGCGGTGTCGTACTTACACAGGCACAGACCCTCTGAGAAGGAGAACCAAGCTGCTTGGACGTGCTGCACCCTCCCTGTAGTCCTCCTTCCCTGGCTGGTCCTAGAATGGTGTCTTCCTTTTTCCTCTGAATGTTTTCCAGCCTGTCCCATGGGGAAGATTTTGGATTTCCATGAGCAGCATAAAAATGGAGTCAGCATATTGGCCCTGGTATTTTATTTTCTTTATTCCAAGCAACCGACCCCCGGAGGTGACTGACAAGTTGGGCAAAGTGCACGGAAAGCCCGGTCTCTGTGAGCCCATAACTCCTGAGCCGCACAGACCCCTGAGGACCCCACAAGGCGGCAGAGAGCCATAAATCCAGCAAGCTGGAGGATGGGAGCTCACTGATGGCACTGGGGAAAAAGCAGCCCTATCTGATTGCTACGTGAGCTGGAGAGAGAAAAGGTGGTAACTGGAGTGCTGGAAATACAACCCCTTTGGAACAAAATGAAGCAACAGAGGGATGGCAGGGGGGACTGTGGTTTTTTCATCTGCAAAACAAAGGGGCTGCATTAGACTGCATCTAAGGCACTTTCATCACGAAATTCTGGGTTCCACTTTGTGACCAAGGTCAAGTGTGATCAAGCAGATGTAGGAGAGGTCAGGGCAGGAAAGCAGAATTGGGGGACCCAGAGAGGACAGAAGGAGGCAAGGAGGAAGAGGAGACATTGTTAACGAATTACTATCACTTTTTTTTTTTTTTTGCGGTACACGGGCCTCTCACTGTTGTGGCCTCTCCCGTTGCGGAGCACAGGCTCAGGACGCGCAGGCTCAGCGGCCATGGCTCACGGGCCCAGCCGCTCTGCGGCATGTGGGATCTTCCCGGACCGGGGCACGAACCCGTGTGCCCTGAATCGGCAGGCGGTCTCTCAACCACTGCGCCACCAGGGAAGCCCCTACTATCACTTTTAATCCCCCAGATAATAAGGAAGTTAGATACAGTTATCCCCACTTTACAGGGAAGAACCCTGAGGCACAGAGGCTAAATTAATTTTCCAGGGTCACATTGCCAAGTGCTCAGGCTGGGATTCTAGCCCAGCCAGTCTGACCCAGAGCATGGAGCTCTGGGCATGGAGCTGTCTTGCCCGAGTATGTGGTGTGACCAGGAGAACACTGGAAGAAGCGTGCTTCTCCACTCTGCAAAAGAGGAATGGAAAACAGACGGCCACCAAGGAGTGGACTGTCCAAAATGTGTGCTTGTCTTCTAGAGGACAGGAGTGTGAGCGTGTGTGTGTCTGTCGGTCTGTCTATGAGGGATATGGCAGATAGAACCACAAATGATACAGGTGAAAATATTCAATAGGGATGAATGTAAACTTCTGTCCCTGGGCACAGCAACCTTATTCTATAAGAATAGGATGGGGACGTTAGGACCAAAAAACATCAAGTTAGGGGTTTCACCTGGCAGGGATCTCAAAATGAGTCACCAGTGTGGTAATGCTTCCAGAAAAGCCCACCATAGGGCTGCATCAACAGAAGGCCAGTGTCTTGAACCAGAGAGGTGAGAGCCCCCGTGCTGGGTTGAGTCCCAGACCCCTTGCTGTAAGAAGGGCAGGGATGGGCTGTGGAGAATGCAGAAAAGAACAACTGGGACCAAGATGGATGCCTAAGGAAGTGGTAAAACACCCACCAGTTGAAAGAACTAAGTGACCTTGTGCAAGTTATGCAATATATAACAGTCCCAGCTTTCTTTTAATTTATTTATTTTATTTATATTTATTTTTGGCTGCGTTAGGTCTTCGTTGCTGCGTGTGGGCTTTCTCTAGTTGCGGTGAGTGGGGCCTACTCTTTGTTGCGGTGCGCGGGCTTCTCATTGCGGTGGCTTCTCTTGTCGTGGAGCATGGGCTCTAGGTGCGCAGGCTTCAGTAGTTATGGCACATGGGCTTAGTTGCTCCGCAGCATGTGGGATCTTCCTGGACCAGGGCTTGAACTCGTGTCCCCTGCACTGGCAGGTGGATTCTTTTTTTTTTTTTTTTTTGTGGTACGCGGGCCTTTCACTGTTGTGGCCTCTCCCGTTGTGGAGCACAGGCTCCGGACGCGCAGGCTCAGCGGCCATGGCTCACGGACCCAGCTGCTTCATGGCATGTGGGATCTTCCCGGACCAGGGCACGAACCCGTGTCCCCTGCATTGGCAGGCGGACTCTCAACCACTGCACCACCAGGGAAGCCCGCAAGTGGATTCTTAACCACTGCACCACCAGGGAAGCCCAGTCCCAGTTTTCTTATCTGTAAAGGGGTTTAACAATAGGAGTGGCATAAAGAATAAGTGAGGTAATACATGTAAAGTGCTTAGCTCAGGGCCTGACACAATAAATGTTAGCTGCAGGAGCTGTTATTAAACACTGAGCATGCTCATCTCAGACAAGGGGAACCATCAGAGACAGGCTGGAGGGTCAAGGACAGGGGTCTCCATGTCATCAGTGTGTTCAGAGACACTAGCTTTGTGGAGCAGATGAGGCTATCCAAAGGCCTGGGGTCTTGTTTCTCATGCTCTGACATTAGCCCTGTTAAACCTCAACAGCCCATCCTTCTTTGTGGCCTGGTGAGCCCTCGTGGTGATTAAAGCAGAGAGGTGTCTAGGTAGCAGTGTTCCCTGTTTCCAGGCAGGCTGTTTGGGTGGGCAGGGCAGTGGGAGGGCAGGGGACCAGCAGGCAGCCAGTTACTTCCAGGGTCTGAGTGCCCCTCCTGTTTGCCCACTCAGCCCTTCCCACCCTGGTCTCTCCCCAGCCCCAGCCCACTGCCCCATCTCACCCTCAACTCCGCCCTCTCCACCTTCTTGCTGGGAGCAAGGACAATGTTGCTAGTCTACTCTTTGGCTAGTCCCCTGAGCCCTGGTTGAGCTTCAAGTCTCCTACTTTGGCAAGAGCGAGGCACACAGTAGGCTCATAATGGCTAGGAAGATAGAGACTGAATGCTTACGAGATGGAGATGTATGTCACAGGCTGTCGCATTGGAAACACCTATGGGATCACCTAGTTTCCTCCTTAGTCTGGATGGTTTTCTAACTTTACAGAGTGTAGGATTATTGGAAAATATTGTTAAAATGCAGATGCATGGCCCCCACCTGCCTCTTCTATTGAAATACAATCTCTTGGGTGGCTACCTGGGAAGGTCATTTGTAACCAGCTCCAGCAGGAGGTAGTCCATGCAGGTGGTCTGGGTGGATACTTTGAGAATCACTGCTCTCATTCATGACTCCTCTCTGTATTTCTACCACATACCTGGACCCATGGGGAAACCATAGCAGTTACAAAAGGCACCATCCCCAAATGGTTCACAGTCCAGTTGGATAAAGAAGACAGCCACAGGAGCAATCAGTGCTAAGGTCCTGACTGGTGGCAACTGCTGTGAGAGTTTAGAGGAGGCAAGGTTTGAGTGGGGCAAGGACAACCAGGTACAGTTTCCTTCCCCAAGCAGCTAAGATGTGTTCCACCGTGGAGGTGCTCAGCTAGCCACACTCATGAATTCCGTATATCTAGCCTGACTTCCATCGGCTGCCCCTCCTCCCTTCAGATGGGGCCCTCTGCTCCTTGGGACATAATTACAATATCCAGCCTGTTTTCTTCAGGTCTTTTGTTTGTTTTTAGGCCACACCTCGGGGCATGTGGGAACTTAGTTCCCTCTGACCAGGGATGGAACCCCCGCGCCCCCTGCCTTGGAAGCGCAGAGTCTTAACGACTGGACTGCCAGGGAATTCCCTATCTGGCCTGTTTTAATGAAAGCAAACATATTCAGTATCTGTATGTGGCTTCTCCTGTGTTGGAGAGGGTTGGAGGGGGCGGGGCAGGCAGTTCTTTGGGAGAACGAGAGACTGATGACCCCACCTGACACTTCCATCAAGCATCTCAGTTCACGAGCCCCATTCACATAGATCTTCTTTTTTTTTAACTTTTCATTCTGAAATAATCATGGATTACAGAAAAGTTGTAAAAATAGTACAGAGAGTTCCTGCATAATCTTCACTCAGCTTCCCCTACTGCTAACAAATTACATCACTACAGTATAATTATCAAAACCCAGAATTTAACATTGGTGCAATAACTAAAAAACTATAGACTTATGGAGAATTTTACTAGTTTTCCCACAAATGTCTTCCTGTCTTGGGATTCAATCTAGCATCCCACATTGCATTTAGTAACCATATCTCCTTAGTCTTCTCCATCTGTGACATTTCCTCAATCTTTTCTTGTTTTTCATGATCTTGATACTTTTGAAAAATAACAGCAAGTTATTTTGTGAAATGTCCCACTGTTTTCTTTTTTTTTTTAACATCTTTTTTGGAGTATAATTGCTTTACGATGTTGTGTTAGTTTCTGCTGTATGACAAAGTGAATCAGTTATGGATATATGTGAATCAGCTATGTATACATACAGCTGATTCACATATATCTTCTCATCCACTCCCCCACCCTATCACTGTGGCCAAGCATTTTACAGCCATTTGTGCCAGCAACATGTGCCCACATGGTTTTTACAATGATGTCGAAGTTATGTCAGTTGAAGTAAATCAGTATTTCCATCTCAATTAACTTTTTTAGCTGGGAGTTCACATACCAGGACATGGGTTAACTCACATGACCCCACCATCAAAAGTAGTCATTAAGGAGTCTGGTTTTTTTTTTTTTAATTAATTAATTTATTTTTGGCTGCGTTGGGTCTTTGTTGCTGCGCCCGGGCTTTTCTCTAGTTGCAGCGAGCGGGGGCTACTCTTGGCTGCGGTGTGCGGGCTTCTCATTGCGGTGGCTTCTTTTGTTGCAGAGCACGGGCTCTAGGCACCCGGGCTTCAGGAGTTGTGGCTCGCGGGCTCTAGAGTGCAGACTCAGTAGTTGTGGCGCACGGGCTTAGTTGCTCCGCGGCATGTGGGATCTTCCTGGACCAGGGCTCGAACCCATGTCCTCTGCATTGGCAGGCGGATTCTTAACCACTGCACCACCAGGGAAGCCCAAGGAGTCTGTTTTTACTTCTATTATTGTTCATAGTGATATTCACCAACCTCTGCCTAGCATACTATGCAAACCTTGGACCACTGATTGTAATGAACACAATTATTTTACAAACCACTAAGAAAATAAATAGCACTGCCAAGTACTACACAACTGGTGCGTGTTGATCTCAAAGATACCAAAATCTGAAAAATAATGCATGTTAAGACCAGTGAAATGGAATGAATGACAGAGGAAACAACAGTATACATCAGTCCATCCAGCCATGGCATATAGATTTTTTTATTGACCATGTCTCCCAAATTCAATAGCAAATGGGTAGTGGGTACAGGAAGAGAAAAATGAGAGGTGGTGCTCCCCTGGTGGCACAGTGGTTAACAATCTCCCTGCCAATGAAGGGGACATGGGTTCGAGCCCTGGCCCGGGAAGATCCCACATGCCGCGTGCTGTGCAACAAAAGAAGCCACAACAATGAGAAGCCCGCGCGCCGCAACGAAGACCCCACACAGTCAAAAATAAATAAATTAATTAATTAATTAAAAAAAAAAAGAAATGAGAGGCAGTTTCCAATTTTTCAAGCTAAAGGACCAGCTCATTTTTCTTATCCTCTGAAAGGGCATGAGAGATTTAAATATTTACAGTTCCATTTTACAGGTGAAATTGTCAAGGCTCAAAGACATTCCATGGCTTCTTAAGGCCACACAGGTAGGAGTGGTGTGGGACTCAGTGCAAGGGCTTCTGTTTCAAAATTCAGTGCCTAAACAACCCGTGTCCCTCAGCTGATAAACAAAATGTGGGATAACCATATGGTGGAATATTATTTAGCCAGAAAAAAGAATGATGTACTGTTACATGCTCAACATGGATGAACCTTGAGAATATGCTAAGTGAAAGAAGTCAGATACAAAAAAGCACATATTGTATGATTTTATTCATATGAAATGTCCAGAATAGCAGATCTATGAACACAGAAAGCAGATTAATCGTTGCCAGGGGCTGGGGGGAGGGCAGAGAGACTGTTAATGAGTACAGGGGTTTCCTTCTGGGGTAATGAAATGTTCTGTAACTAGTGGTGCTGGTGCACAATCTTGTGAATGTACTAAAGGTCTCTAATGATAAATTTTTATCTTATGTGTATTTGACCACATTAAGAAAGAAATAGAGAGAGAGGGAGAGAGGGAGGGAGGAAGAGGTACAATTAGGCAAAAAATAAAAATCCGTTCCCTTTCTTCCCTGGAACTGCTGTAGCCACAGTCTATAGGCTGGCATGGCCAGTGCCTAGCACAGAGTGGGCACTCAGTAAACTGTGATAGAATGGGGAGAGGGGGTGGTTTCTATTTAGGGAGTTGCCAGGGGACAGGAAACCCCAGAGAGAGAGCTGCACACTGTTCTGGAGGCCACAGTCAGAGAGGCTGGGGATGAAGGCGGCAAAGAAAGAGAGAAGGGAGAAGGGAAAGCTGCAGAAAGATGGGCAAAGGGAGAAAAGGGGAAGAGAGAGGAAGGAAAAGTGGAGAAAGGGGAAAGGGACTTGTCCCAAGAGTAAGGAGAGGAGGAAGGACTAAGGTGAGAGGAGGGCGGGGGCAGGGGGGTGGCAGAGAAGGAGAGAGGATGGGGTGCTACGGGCTAGCCACAGCGCCAGAGCAGAGGGCCTCCCCCGCTCTCCCCAGGGCACTCGGCAAGCCCTCCCACCCCCTTCCCCCCACCTGGTTGTAACTCTCCCTCCTCCAGCAGGAAGATGAGCTGAGCTGGCCTGGGATCATCTGTCTTCATTACACCATCCCCACCAGCTCCGTCACTTCTTGCCAGAAAGTTCATCAATATTCCCCTGTGGCTTGACAGACTCAGCCCCCTCCTCTCCTGCCCCGACTCTGGTTCCTCCTCCGCCTCCTAGGCTGTGTGTCTGGACCAGCTGAGGAGCACTCCCCCGTCTTCCACTCTGGGGTCCCGCTGCCTCCTCGGAGATCCAGCTGTGCCCTCCCTCCAGCTGCGAGGTCCCTGGGGACATTCTCTGGAGGCGGGGAGGGGGGTTCCAGGAGCCAGGCTGAGAGTGCTGTCACAGTGTCATCGGCCCCTTCAGAAGCCATACTGACCCTTCGACTTGAAATATCTAAGCCGCCCAGCACTCTGTATTCCTTGTGTCCACTTTTCCCTGTAGCCTAAAACCTTGATCATTTTCTAATGTTATATGTTTATAACTTATAGTACATATTCTTGTTGTTTACGTGTCTCCTCCTATTAGAATGTATGCTTCGTGAGGGCAGAGCTTAGGTCAGATGTTCGCTGCTGCACACTCAGCGCCTAGACCAATGTCAGGAACTAATAAGTGAATGAATGAATGTTTGGGGCCTGGGTTTGGATGCCCAGCAGTAGGTGTCAGCACCTTTGGGAGCCTAACAGGCTCACTAAATGCTGGGTTACGCAGTTTCAACCCAATGGCTTTGATAGAAAGGAGCAAGTGTAAATTAGGTCAGAATTCTCCTGCTCTCACCCATTCAGTGGCCTCCGTCTACCCTTAGGACAAAATCCAAAATTCTTTCCCAGCTTGGCCCCCCGGCTGTATTTCTGTTTTTTCCTGCTGCTCTCTGTCTGCCTCGTTCACTCTGAATCTCTTGCTGTTCCTCCAGCATGCCAAGGTAATTCCCCGCGCAGGGCTGAGCACTTGCTGATCCCACAGTCCAGATTCCAATGCTCTTTCCATCAGACATTTAACTGGCCTCCAGATAGCCTGTCCCTCGCTTCATTCAGGTGTCAGCTGAAATCTCTTCTCCTCTGAGATGCCTGTCCTGACCACCTGAGCTGACACAGCTACCTTCATCCCCCTCCATCCCCTTACCCTGCTTTATTCCCCTTATGGTGCTACCTGTGTGCGACATATATTTGTTAATATCTCTCTCATTGAAGGGTAAGCTCCGTGAGGGCTGGAACTTTGGTTCACCCAAGGGAGCAGGTGCTGTCGATGCCCCTTCTTCCCTACCACAGTCATTGGCCAACAGGCTTGACTCCAGCTGCCAGCATCTGCATTTCTTTGCTTTCTCCTGCTGCAGTTCCTTTGCTTGCTTCTGCATCAAGCAAAGGGGAATTGCCAGGAAATTCACACACACACACACACACACACACACACACACACACACACACTCAACCAAGGCTGCTGGGAAGTGGTATATACATACCCCTTCTCCCTTGCTCCTCAGGTGGGATGACTCTAAAGTGCTAGTTCTGTACTGACTCCCAGACTTACCTGAAGTGGCCTGAAGCTTCAATTACTCTCAGTGGTAATTTGCTTGATAATGATCCTTTATTGGCTGCCTTCTTTTCTTTTTTCTGCCTTCCCTTTTTTCCTACTGGTGTTTCCCGGGACCACTTTCCAAATAAAATCTTATCTCAGGTTGGAATGCTCATGCATTGATGTTGCGGATGTAAAACGGTACAGCTGCTTTAGAAAACAGTTTAGCAGTTTCTCAAAATGTTGAACGTGGAGTTACCATATGACCCAGGAATTCCACTGCCAGGTAGATACCTAAGAGAACTGAAAACATATGTCCACACAAAAACTTGGACACAAATGTGCATAGCAGCATAATATGTAATAGCCAAAGAGTGGAAACAACTTAAATGACCATCAACTGACGAATGGACAAGGAAAATGTGGTCTATCCGTACAAAAGAATGGTATTCAGCCACAAAAAGGAATGAAATGCTGACATATGCTACAACATGGGTGAACCTTGAAAACATTATGCTAAGTGAAAGAAGCCAGTCTCGGGACTTCCCTGGTGGTTCAGAGGTAAAAAAAAATCCACCTTCCAATGCAGGGGACGCGGGTTCGATCCCTGGTTGGGGAACTATGATCCCACATGCCACGGGATAAATAAGCCCATGGGCCATAACTAGAGAGAGAGAAAACCTGCACACCACAACTAGAGAGAAGCCCGAGTGGACCACGCGCTGTAATGAAAAGATCCCGCCTGCCTCAACAAAGGTCCCGTGTGCTTCAGCTAAGACAAAACGCAGCCAAAAAAAAAAAAAGGGGAAATAAATAAATATATTTTTTAAAAAGCCAGGCGCAAAAGACCACATACTGTATGACTCCATTTATATGAAATATCCAGAAGAGGTAAATCTATAGACGAAACGTAGATTCATGGCTGTCATGGAGCAAAGAGGAAAACGGGGAATGATTGCTGATGGCTACAGGGTTTCTTTATGGGCTGATGAAAATGTTCAAAAATTGATTGTGGTGATAGTCGCACAACTCTGTGAACACACTAAAAATCACCAAATTATTCCCTTTAAATGGATGAATTGTATGGTATGTTAATGATATCTCAATAAAGCATTTTTATTTTTTAAAGCCCTTGTCTCCATATCTACCTCTTGGGAAAACCAGCTGAGATCCCCAGAACCTAGAATTGTGCCTAGTACCTAGGACGCATTCAGTCAATACGGAAATACACAGTGAATGATTAAATGAATGGAAAACAATTGCAAACACCGGCTGGTTGACAATCACACAAACAACTTCAAACAGAACTACAGCCACCATTCCCTCAAGCTTGTCCTCGGCTATCACTTCATTCCCCACTGGAAACAAGCTCAAATCTCAAAGGCATGTCTGAAATTGTCTCAGCACGTGAAAGGGGCAGAGTGGTGTGTGTATGTGGTCAATGGGACAGTGAGGGTGGGAAAGGGGTGTGTGTGCATGCGTTTGTGTATGTGAGTGGAGGTGTGCGCATGTATGTGCATATGTGACTGTGTAAGTGTGTGTGTGAGAGTGTGTGTGTTTGCATTACAGTGTGTGGGGTGTTTATGTGTGCATCTGTGTGTACGCGCATGTGTGTGGTGATGCAGGAGTCGTCATCGTAGTGTAGGAGCTGCCAACAGAACCATGGATGGTGGTGAAGGAAATCTCTGAGCGGCAGGAGAGCACTTCCTGATAACTTAAAGTCAACCAGTGCCCTCCAAACCCACTTCTTGTCTCCCTCTGACCCATGAATTGCCTCCTATTGGAGTCCCTGCCCACTGGGGTGTTTGCAGCAGGTCACTGTCACTACTGCAGGATGTTCCCAGCCAAACAGGGCTTGGCCAATATTCCCAGCTGGTCATTTCTTGGCTGGTCCCATCTGTAGGGGTCAAGGACTAAGACGAGAAAAAGGAGCCCAACCCTGAGCAGGTTTAGAGAGCAGAGGGACACGCCCTTCCACCCAGAAGCCAACACTTCAGGCCTTTTCTTCTCCACTAGCAGTAAAGCTAGTTCTTAATCGATTAAGAACATAATCTCCATTAGGATGTGCTTCCGATCATCTGTGACTCATCATCCCACTCAGCTGAGTGAGGCTGTCAGGGTCCCCTGCTCCACCTGTCCAGGACTCTGCTGAGCTTCAAGGGCTGAGGTCCAAGAGGCCCGTGAGCGTTCTGCAAGGCCACGCCAGTGAGCGGAGTGTGAGCCCTGGCCCTGCACTGAGCCCTGGGCGGCACGGAGCAGGCCCCAGTTTCCCTACAGCGTGGTCAGGGCATGGGGCTGGGCATCTGCTGACCATCCTGTCTGACACGGGACGGCTCTCCCTTCCATCTTGGTGGCAGACAAGTAGCACACGTCATAGTAAAAGCAAAGATAACGCTCATAAAACGCGGAAAGCTTATCCGGTGCAATCACTGTTTGTTTTTCTGTGATTACAGTTTTAAGCCTTTACATGGCGGTGGTCTTCCCTCACACCCTTGGCCACTTCAGGGGTGCCCCATCTGTTCTGCAGGGCCACGTGGACTCCCTCTAACCATCCTTGGTCCAGGAGCTCAGTGGCAGGAGCGTAAATCCTCTAGGCTAGCTCCAGACTCTACCTCCCTGGGCACCTGCCCTTCCTGCCCCCAGCAGATGGTCACAGCACCCCTGGGAGCTGCGAGCAGGAAAAGAAGAAGCATAGCACCCGGACCAGGCGTCCCCTGACGTTGCCTCCTGTGACTCCGGCAACTTCCCTCAGGTCCCTCCCCAGACAGAGAGCCCCGCCCCTTCCTGGAAGCTTAGTCTCTCTCCCCAGCCCATCCCAGCACTCCTACTGACCTTTTAGTCAGTCGTCACTCTACAAATATTTTTGGCCTGTCTGCTCTGAGCCAGGCGCTGTGCCAGGTCCTGGGGATACCAGGATAAATGAGGAAGTCAGAGGCTCCCTGGCCTCAAAGGCTTCGGGAGAGGCAAACAAGTAGCACACATCATGGTAAAAGCAAAGATAACGCTCATAAAACAGGAGAGCTTATCAGGTGTAAACACTGTTTGTTTGTTTTTCTGTGAGTACAGTTTTAAGCACTTTACATATATTGTCATGTAATCTTACATGTGTGGATATTACAAATACAAAAGTTGAGGCTCAGAGAGGTTAGGTAACTTATCCAAGGTCACCCAGCTAGTAGTAAAGTGAGTGAGGAGGGATTCAGACCCAGGCAATCCAGCTACAGAGTGGAGCTTGTGAACAATGCTAGATTGCTTCTGGATGAGTCCAGAGGGAGAAGCACGGGGCCCGGGGTGTCCCAGCTGCCCAGAGGGGTCGTGAAGGATTATGGGTGGTCTACCTTCTCTTCCAGCCATCCTGAACTACCTTAAACTTGAGTCTAAACACAAGGGACTGGAAGGAGACTTCGAGCTTCACGATATTAAGTCCTAAAAGGTCAAAGCTCTTTCATGCACTGAAGGGCAGCAATGGCAGTCCTTGGCATGGGAGGGCAGGGAGGCAGTAGGGTCATCGTGCCAGAAGTCTGTGACCATAAGAGACCACAAGACCCCACGTCTCTGGCACCGGTAACCACCACGTGAGCAGAGCAGTCCGGGGGGCCCTAATGAGGCCTGCCCCCATTTATTTCATTCCTTCCTGTTATACTCTATTTCTCAGTCATAACTCGCCGCACTTCAACTTCGTGGTTTCATTGTCTGTTTCATAACTCTCCAAGTTCCCCGGGAGCAGGAACTGCGCATGTCTTAAGCAAGGTTGTGTCCCCCACAACCAGTGCCATGCCTGGCATGGAAAATATTTATTAAGGTTATTGAATGGCTGGCTGGCTGAATAATAGGTGAGTGGATGAATCTGAGCCATTCGATAGGGGGAAGGTGGAGTAGGTATTATTATCCCCATTTTATGGGGTTCAGGGCAGTGGCATGGCACAGCTATGGGACCATCTCCTTGATCTGACTCCAGGAAAGGGAACTTTGTTGGGTCACACTAGGGGCAGGTCCCCAGGGTCACAAGAATCCCTGAAGACCCAAGGAAAGTTGGGGGACAGCAGACTTCTCGCCACCTCATGTCCTGTTATCCTTTTTCTTTGCCTCTTCCCTCTGCTGGTCCCCTCCAGCAGCACATCTGTAGACCCCAGAAGGTTCCAGGCCCTTCCCTGGGCTTGGACCATCGTTGTGTTTTTGATGCCCATTACCGTGTAATAGACGTGCCTGGGGGAGGGACACAGATATTGAGGTGTATCTCTGGGACCACGGTGATGTCGCAATATCCCCCTACCTGAGCACCCCTCACTGCGATGAATACCCAAACCCAGCACTCTAGGGGCAAACGTTTCCTTCATTCAGTCAGTCAGCACACATTCCTTGGGGGCATGCTGGGTGCCATGCAGAGTTCTAGGCACCAGGGACCCAGGCCTGCCCTCAAGGGGCTCATTGCAGCTGGGAGACAGACAGGATATCAGGCAAACAAGCCAGTGAGACAAGCAACAAGCACGGTGGGTGCACGAGGTGGGGAAGAGGAAGTTACCTGTTTGAAGTGCCCAGACGCTGAGACGAGAAATAGCAAGATTTGCCGGCGGAATTCTTGTAACTAATTCTACAAGAGCCCAGCTGCCAAAGCGAATGTGTGAGGCAGGGAAGGGCAGAGAGGAAGGCGGAGGAGGAGGTGGGAACAATCCCAGCTCTAACTGCTTTGCACGGAGAAACGCACTTCATCCTCACAAGTCTATGAGGCGGGTACTCTTCACATTCTGATTTCATAGGTAAGGAAATGGTGGCACAGAGAAGTTTAGTAACTTGCCCTTGGTCACACAGCTAGAAAGTAGCAGGCAGGATTTGAACCCAGGAAGTCAGACCCTAGCAGCTGTGTTTCTGCACTGCTTTGGCAAGATGGAGTCAAACCACCTCCGTCCTTTTAGTCATGCTGAAGAGCCCAAGATGATCCCTCAGGGGATGGGGAGACCCTGGAGACTTAAATGGAAAAACTGCTCAGCCTGGCCCTTTAGGGGGACGGGCATGGAGGCCACATGGAGGACGGATTTTAGGGACAAGGCAGAGAGAGCTGTTAGGAGATTGTTACTTTGATCAGGTGAGAAGAGAGCAGAGGGGGCTGGTTGGAGAGCAGGGGGTGCTTCTGAGAAAAACTGAGAAGGTAAACTTGGCAAAAACGTGGTGACTGGCAGGAAGTGAAGAACTGGGAAGAGGGAGGCGTGAAGGCGGACCTCCTGATTTCTGGCTAGATGCCTGGGGTGGTGCTTCACTGGCCAGGATACAGAGCCCCGGAGGAAGGCTGTCAGGGTGATGAGTGGGCGGGGACAAGTTATCTTTGAGGTGACTGTGGGACACCCAGGTGGAGATGCACAGCATTTATGTAGGTGCCCCACAGCCCTCTGCCTGCCTCTCAGGGGCCACTTCTCCCATCCACCCTGCCCTCTCCCCCTGCCGCCCACCGCCCAGCGCTGTGTTCCTCAACCACCCAGAGCCGCCGGCTTGCTGGAAAGCCCCAGTGCTTACTCTGGGTTCCCAAGGCCCCCTCCCTGCGGCACAGACACTCCCCCATTTCCGGGGGCCCTCAGAGACTGGGATGGGACTTTTCCACTCTGGTTTCCCCTGGCAGCTGCGAACGTTACCTGCCTCCATGTGACATGACCATGGCCTGTGACTCCACCCCTATAAGTGAACCAGCGCCAAATTGAGAAAGACCCTGTGCCGGTCTACACCTGGGAGCTGCCAGTCACCCATCAGGGCTCCCAGAGAGCAGCCCCTAGGTCTGCGGTGGGAGATGGAGGAGAACTGAGTGTGAGGGGCAATGCTTGGGGGTGGAAGGACCCCAAGGTGCACAGGAGTGAGCCCTCACTGGGGGCCAGGAGACCTAGTGCTAATCCTGACCCTGCTGCAGACCTGCCGTGAGACCTTGGGCCACCGACTCACTTGCATGGGGCTCCACCATACTATTTAGGCTGAAGGACAAAAGCTTTCAGCTGTGCCCTTCGGCTCTCACCCTCCTGAAGGGCCGCCTCTCCCACCTTTAGGAGGAGAAAGCCCTCTGGCCCCAGAGTGAGGTTCTGGAGGGGAAGAGGCACGAGCAGAAAACTCTGCAAGGTGTTTTAGCAACAGGCAGGACAGTGGAGCGGCTTAGCGCTGGGAGCTTACTCTGCTCATTTTCCTGTCTGTGTGTCAGGACACGCCGGGGCTGGGTGTCTGCATTTCGGTAAAAGCCCTCGTTACAGTAGCATTCTCGGCAGCTTCGCCCACTTAGACCGCAGCGGTAATCCGCTCAGGAAGAGCCTGGCCCCGCCACAGGGGCCCCGTGGGTGTTTGGGGCAGGGTGCCCTCCTTCCCCTGCAGCCACTCCTGCCTGCCTGCCTCCTCTCTCCCCAAGCCCTGTGTGTCACCTTCAGATGCCCTACAGATCCACCAACAAGCCCTGGTCAGTGGGAGGGCTGACGGGTCCTTCTCAACGGAAAGGAATTGACTCAGACACTAGGAAGAACTGTCCCAGTGTTGGCGTGGTTGAGTTAGGAGCCATGTGGTCTTTCTTTGTCTAAAGAGAGTTTAAAAAATATGAGATATTTTCTTGTCTGAGGTCAACGTTAGATGAGTAGAGGTTTGGCATGAGGGTAGGGAAATGGCCATTAAATCTCCAGAACTTTCTGGAAAGGAGTGGGAGCTGGGGGGACTACACCAAAGCCATGGGTGGGGAAGACCCCCTGGAATAGCTCTCCAAGACATAGCTCCCCTTTCCCTCTTGAGGTAATGAATTGTGAAACCTGAGTCCTGGGTGTGGGTCTGACTACAGGAACCTCTGTGACCCACTGTTTCCTCTTCTGTCACACAGTTTTGGGTCAGTAAGACATCTCTGACCTGACACGCTCAGCATGTGATACTATTCACTTCTCCAGCCATTTTGAAATCTTCTCCTCCCTCAATTACCAAGAAGTGACTTTCTTCAGGTTTTCCTTCTTCCTTGGTATGAGTTAGGAATATTCCATTTGCAGGAAACAGAAAACCCTACCTCACAGAACAAAGTGCAGTTATTTGTTCACCGATGGTTCAGGCGAGGACTGATGGAGCAACTCAGGGGTGTCACCCAGGGCTAAGTGTGTTTCCATCCCTGGCTCTGTCTCCCTCAGCCTAAGGCTGGCTCCTCTTGGGGACACAGAAACTGCTTCCTTGTTCAATTGCTGATGGAAAGAGCTTTTTTGTCCATCACGTCCATCAAAAGTGCTGTAATTCTCTGACTGGCCTGAATTTAGGATAAATGTCCCCCCTCCACCACCCAATCATGGTTGCTAGAGGGGTGCCACGTGCTCCACTCGAGAGCCTCTGGGATGGGATAGGGGGTGCCCCAACATACACTCTTCCCCTGGGCCACCTCTTCTAGTTCCTCTCCCTCCCCGGTTGCCTCAGCCTCTCTTCAGCTGCTCACCTGGCACCCAGACTCCCTCTCATGGCTTCAGAGATCATGTCCCTGTGACTGATTCCCTCCTTTGCTGCGTCTTGAGCTCTGACTCTCTTCTAATATCTCATGCTGTATCCTGATGCATTCACAGAGCATTTCTACTTGATGTCCTCAAATTCATCCTCATAGAAAAAGAATTAGCCATGTTTCCCTACCGTCACCCACTCTCACACATACACACCCTAACTCTCCAGTTACTGCCATCTTGGGCTAGTCCGTCTCCTTCAGCCTCCCACATTACATCAAGCTCGACACGCTGGAACCCATGCCCTCTCCACTGTGTCTACAGACACCTCGAGCCTGGACCACAGAAACATCCTCTTCTGCTTCCTTCCCAAGGCGCCCAGTCTTCTTAACACTTTCATATCAGCCTTCCTAAGACACCATTGGGAATTCCCTGGCGATCCAGCGGTTAGGACTCTGTGCTTCCACTCCACTGCAGGACTGCAGGGGGCATGGGGTCGGATCCCTGGTCGGGGAACTAAGATCCCGCATGTTGCGGTACGGCCAAAAAAAAAAAAAGGAACCCTAAGACACCCTCCCTCAAAAGCCTTCTATGTCTCCCCATTGCCCACATGACCAAATCCACTTCCCTGAGCCTGGCATTCAAGGCTCCTTGTGAAGCAGCCTCCTCTAACTTTTGGGCTCACACTTTGCCCTCTACTCTGCCTGTACTTTGCCCTGTACTCGGTCTGGTACACACCTCTGTCTGGTTCACTGCTTACCCTGAAAGACCGTGAGCATTCCTGCCTCTTCACTCGCCTTCCTGCAGCTTCCCAAAGGCCATCGTCCCAGCAGTCTTCCCTGACTACTTCCGCCCAGCAACCTCTCTGTCGCTGTCCCCTGCCAGCACACATCTGGGTGTGTATGTGCCCATCTGCCCTTGTGTGCCTAAATGCATCAAATCCCCCGGACAGAACAGTTGCTGCTGCCCTCGAATCCCCTGGGAGAGCCGGTTCTCAATAGAAATGAGCTCATGTGTACGGAAGCACTTGGAACATTCTGAGTTCTGTTGGGTAGAGGTGTGCTTTGGTGTTTCACCAGCCTGGAGGGCAGCGGCAGCGACGCTGGAAGAAGCTGCAGAAGGTGGAGCCTCAGGGAGAGCGTGGCCGTTAAGGACAGCCTGCCAGTCCGGCGAGAGCCACACCCGGCACCGGAAGATATGACATGAGCAACGATCCCAGCTGGCCTGCTAACTAGCTGTGGGATTTTGGGCAACCCACTTAACCTCTCTGAGCTTCAGTTCCCTCACCAGAATGAGGGGCATTATTCCACAGCTCTGCCTGCATCCAGGGTCGTCGGAGGATGATGTGAGGTGATGTACGATAGACTGGAGAAGGAGTGTTTATCCAGTGAGTGACCTGGCCTCAGCCTGGCCTGCCTCTGAGGGACAAAGAAAGGGTCAGAAGGAAGCCTGGCCCCACCTCCCCCAGCGGGAAGCTCTGCCACAGTCTGGCCCTCAGCAGGCTGTGGGGAGAACCGGAGCAGATCAAAGGCCAGGGTTGTAAACAGCAGGGCAGGCACCTCTCCCCAGGCCGGAAACCTGCGGACCAAGTCCATCTGACACCTTCCTGGCCGCCAGGAGGGCCTTCCTGCCCTCTAGTGGACACAGTTAGGAGGTGCACGCACTTATGAAGCCGAGAGCAACAAGGTCTTCAGAAAGCCACTGTGCGCTGAGCTCTAAACTTTGTCATCTTATAGAAGAATTCTCTACAGTCCTTCAAGGTCTGCCTTATCATCCCCATCTTACAGACGGAGATCCTAAGGCGTAGAGGTTATGGAATTGCACAAGTCCACACAGTTCATAACGGCGGAGCAGGGATTCCCAGGCCAGAAGGTATGTGGAGGGGTCTGGGACCCTCTAAGACCCACCCTGGGGAGAGCTGGCTAGCGGCTGGAAGATGCAGGTTTATTGTCGAGGAGTTTTGTCATAGGAAAATCGGGGCAGCTGCCTCTGCAGAGGCCTGAGAGGTCCCTCCGCTCTTTCGGCTCCTTGGTTGCCCCTCCGTCTGCAGCCTCAACTTCCCCCAGGCAGCTTCCCCTCCAATAGGGGGGCAGATCCTGTGACCCAGGGCCCTTTTTCTCTAAGGTAGCGGTCCACAAACTTTCTGTTAAGGACCAAAGAGTAAATATTTTAAGCTTTGTGGGCCGCATGGTCTCTGTCATGACCCATTCTGCTGCTGCAGCAGGAAGCAGTCATAGACGATACATAGTGAATGAGCGCGCGGCTGTGTCCTAATAAAACTTTATCTGTAGGCACCGAGGTTTGAATTTCATGCAATTTTCAGGTTTCATGAAATATTGTTCTTCTTTTGAAGTTTTTCAACTATTTGAAAATGTAAAAAAACATTCTTAGCTTGCAGGCAGTGCAAAAACAGGCAGCAGGGCCTGAACGACCCTGCCCCTGCTCTAAGATGAAAGTCTGTCTCTAAAGCATTCGGGCTTCAGCTCTTCCATCTGATTCCTCCTTCATTGTCCATTGTTCCATTTCTCCTTCTGATCCCTCAGTCAGGGCCAGAGCCCAGGAGTCCATCCCTCCTCCTGTTCTCTCTCTGTTCTCCTCTCCCACCCCTCCCCATGGACCCTCATTCTTGCCTCTTGTGCTCCATCTCCCGAGTCCGGGGCACGAAGTCCCAGCATCCACCCCCTTCCCCCCTCTCCTCAGCCACAAAGCCTTTGTCTAGCTGCCCTGGATTGCTCAACCCCCTTCAGCTTCACACTTCCTTACCTGTATGGCTTATCCCTTCTCTAAACCCCCAGCAGGGACATGGAACGCTCCAGAAAGCCCCCCCCCCCGCCCCCCTGGGTATTGCTGCCGCCCTGATGTGGGTCTAAATCCTGACTCTGGCACCAGCCAGCACGTGATCTTTGTCTTGTCCTTCTCCAGGCCCTCATTTTGTCTGTGTTTTCTGCTGCCTTGTTGAAGAAACAGTGTGGTGCTGTGATGTGAGAACTGAGTCAGGAGCCAGGAGCCCTGGGTTCTAGTGCCAGCTCTGAAGTTAGGGGAGTTACAGGGTGTTGGGGTACGAAAGCCATACACATCAGAACACACAGACCTGGGTCTCAAAAGATAAAGATTTGGGCAGAGAGTTCTCACCACCAAGAAAAAGCTAACTATGGGAAGTGTTAACTAAAGGTACTGTGGTAACCATTTCACAATATGTATGTGTAACAAATCATCACCCGTGTATGCCTTAAACTTACACAATAGTGATATATATATATATATATATATATATATATATCTGAATCACTTTTCTGTACGCCTGAAACGTTATAAATCAACTATACTTCAGTTAAAAATGGGGGAAAAAAGCTGGTGTTGACAAGGGTCTCTAGATTGTGTTTCAAGCTACGTTATGAGTCAGTAAAAATAATCCAATCTTAAAAAAAACTTACACAATGTTATATGTCAGTTACATCTCAATAAAGCTGGAAAAAATCTGGAATAACAAAAAATATATATATTTGGGAATCAACAGCTGAAAAACACCCGCAGGGGCTGTCTTAACACTCTGTGGCCAGAAGGTGGCAGCATAGGCCACTAAGGGGTGTTCTCATGGGGCAGGAAAGAGGGGCTTGAAGAGAGAAATAGCTCCCCCAACTGTAGATTTACCTCCTGGTTGGACAACAGTGCCTGGCACCCAGGTGTGGGAGGAAAGGGGAGCTGAATCAGAGGGTAAATGTATATGTAAATAGAAATATACATAGCTTTTTCTAACTAAGACCTTACTGGATGGGGATCAAGCAGGTGTTACACTGCCAATGCAGGGGACACGGGTTCGAGCCCCGGTCTGGGAAGAGCCCACATGCCGTGGAGCAAGTAAGCCCGTGCGCCACAACTACTGAGCCCACATGCCTAGAGCCCATGCTCCGCAACAAGAGAAGCCACTGCAATGAGAAGCCTGCGCACCACAACGAAGAGTAGGCCCCACTCGCCGCAACTAGAGAAAGCCCGCGCGCAGCAATGAAGACCCAGCGCAGCCAAAAGTTAATAAATAAAATAAATAAATTTAAAAAATAAAAAGGGACAGTGAGAGTATCTATCTCCATAGGGTTGTGTAAGTATTAGATGAATTGATACATGAAAATCTCTTAGAATGGTGCCGGCATATATAAAGTGCTTAATATATATTAGCAATTAATGTTATTATCTTTAAAACCCACACTAAATGGGAAACTTTCCTGGTCCTTCCTTACCATGAAGAGGCCCCAAGATCTCAGCCTGGGGACTCAGAAAGGTAGCAGCCTTGTCAGATCAGCCACTGGGAGAAGGGTCCTGGCAGAAGCATAGCACATCATGCCACCCCAAAGCCTCAGATTCAAGAGGCCATGCCAATCGTATGGTCAGAGGGCACGTACCTCCCTACACTGATGCCCTTTTTACCTGACCAGGGTCTAGCACCTCCCTTTACCAGTCTTCAGGAGGAATTAGTGTTTGTTTGTGAATATATGTGTGTGTGTACAGAAGATGAGGGGAGTTGTCTATTTTTTTCTCTCACTACCCCAATTTGTTTCTGAATCTGAAGACAAATGATGTGATGGAAAGATCCCGGGCATTAGGAGACCCAGGTTCCAGTCCTCACTGTGTGACTTTGGGTAACTTACTTTCCCTCTCTGAACTCAGTTTCTCAAAGGTCCCTTCTGACTCTGATATTTCATGGTCTTTGGGTGGGCTTATGATTCCTCTCCCTGGTTGTGCAGCTGCACCCCAGACTCCTCTTCCACTATCTTCTCTCTCATCTTCCCTCACCCTGCTCCAGTGTTCTTGTAAAAGGCTCCTAGACCTAGAAATGGGGTAAGTCTTTTGAGAGCGAATGAGAGATGACAGACAGCCTCGCAGCCGATCAGTTTCTAGTTCCCCTGCAGGATGCTTCTCAGAGTTCAGAGGTGGGCCCAGGCTGCCAATTTAGCAAACGGCTGGGCCCCTGGGAACTGGAGTCTAAAAACAGCTAATGGGTAGAGCCTTGGAGGTCAGAAGCCTCGGAGCAGTCTGCACCGAGGGAGAGTGGCCTCTGGCTCCACCTCGGGTTCCAGTCCTGGGAACTGCTGTGTCTGGAGGTCTGCCCTGCCCATCATTTCCTGACATTGCTCAGAGCTCTGCTTCTGCCCGGACCAGCGGCCCTCGCCCCAGGAGTTGGGTAGGGGATTAAAGCTCCCAACCTTACGGAGCTTTAATCCTAACAGGGCTGCTGGCATCAGGGAGACGATGCTGATTCCCAGGAGCCCAGGCTCACGGTCCTCCTCAGAACGAGGAGGGGGTGACCTTCTCCCACCACCCTAATGGTGCTGGAAACCAAAGTGAGACACGGTTCTGTCTGCTCTCTCTGAATTTCTTGTAAGCAACAGCACGGGCAGAAAGGGTAGGCAGAGAAATACTTCCCGGGGCCTAGAAAACCATGAAATGATGAAACGGAATCTTTTTCCAGAGCACGGGATCCAGGAAACTGAACCCAGACCAATAAGCAGGATTGGGGGACCCAATAAAACATGAAAATGCTGGGCCCCTTATTCAAAAAGTATTAAAAATTTCAAGAAGGCAACAATGAAGCATTAAACCAAGCCTCCTAAGCGCGGGGCCATTCTGAGCACGGGGCCCCGGGTGATGCATGATTACATGCCCGAGAAGTCAGCCCTGCCAGAAACTCTACCATTTATTAAGCACCTACTATGTGCTAGACTCCTTATAGCCAGTATCTCATTTAAATCTCAAATAGCCCTATGAGGTAGCCATGATTAGGTCCTCTTCATGGATGAGAAAATCTAGGCTCGGAGAAGTTAAACCACTTGCCCAAGGGCACAGAGGCTAATGAGTGGTATCTGAATCAAGATTTTTCTGAGCTGAGGCCGGAACCTGTGTTCTTCTCCTGAGTGGTGCTGCCTCTGACGCACAGTCTCTGGGGGCTGCCGGGGTCACGACCTCTGCGTGTGGGCACTCTGAGGTGTGGCAGAGGCTCCCTCCCCTGGTTTGACCTGCCCTGTTCTGGGCTGTGTTATCTGGAGGGGGCCTGGAGCCTGGCTTGAGCATCAGGGCATTGCAGAAAGCACACATGCTCTGGACTCAGTCAGACCTGGATTTGTATTCAGCTATGCCT
Organism: Stenella coeruleoalba; assembly: GCF_951394435.1. Taxonomy (NCBI): domain Eukaryota; kingdom Metazoa; phylum Chordata; class Mammalia; order Artiodactyla; family Delphinidae; genus Stenella; species Stenella coeruleoalba. The sequence continues at coordinate 161,479,773 of NC_137169.1, forward strand.
CTCACTAGGTAACTAGGAAAGTCACTCGAACGCTCGTAAGCTTCAGTTTCCTCACCTGTAAAACGGGATAACAATATCGACTTAATGTTATCATGAGGATTAACTATGATCTGCATGAAGTGCCTGACACACAACAGGCACCCAGTAAAGTCAGCTCCCGTCAGGAAAACACACCGGCTGCCACCCCTACCCCACCTTTTCTTCCTTCAGCAAGCCCCCCCCACCTCGCCCTCCTCCTTGCCCTCTTTTTTTTTTTTTTTTCCTTTGAATCATCTTCAGTTTCCTTTATTAGTGTTTTTTTTTTTAAACATTTTTATTGGGGTATAATTGCTTTACAATGGTGTGTTAGTTTCTGCTTTATAACAAAGTGAATCAGTTATACATAAACATATGTTCCCTCCTTGCCCTCTTTGAAGCAGCCTAAATTCACTCTTATCTCTAGGGCTCCTCCAGGCCTGGCCAGTGAGCGAGATCTCTGGCCCCTCTTCCTTAAAGAACGTGGAGTTTCGAGGTTTATTGCTAATCATGCCAGGGAGAATTACAATGCCTAATGTGGGGAAATTACCAAGTTTCTGGATTCTTACAGAGTCTCGGTGGGGCTGACTCCTTTCTGGGGCGGCAGCCCAGCCCTGTTGCTCAGGCACCACCTACTTTCATTCTTCAGAGGGGCCTCACCCCAGTTCCCCACTTTCCTCTTCCCCGCCTCCTTTCAGGGAAAAGCAGGACCTTTCCTCCTTCCATGGAAGCCTCCCACTGGGTCCTGGGCAGGACCTGGGGGCTTTCTTATCTCAAGGGAGAGGTTTGGGTTTCTGACAGCTCCTGGCTGAGGTCCCTCATCTACTCGACTTTCACCCTCTTAGGGACAATTCCCTGGAGACAAAGTCCCCTTCCAGTCCTTCCCAGCCCATGCCAGGAAGAGGAGGGAGGTGGTTGACTGGGGGCTCACCTGAGGTCTGAGAAGCCCTCTGGTACCCAAGAAAAGACAGCACATCCTCCCCTCCCCTCCCCTTCCCTCCCCCAGAACCCAGCCAACTGCAGCTTCAGCTGCCTAGGGTGACGCCTGCCCTTTTGCCCTCTCTCCAGGAATAAATATTGAATCAGGTTCAGTCATCAGCGGTTTAAGAGCGCAGCCGTGGGTTCATAAATGGCTGGGATCCTGAGGAAGAAATGCTGAGTGCTATTAACGTCTCAGAGGGACCAGGGGCAAGCTCACTGGGGCAAACTGTAGGCCTGGGGGTCCAGACTGTTCCCAGTCCCTTCCTTCCCCTGGCTGCACCAGACAATGCCAGGTACCAACCTATGAGTCTGGGCTGTCACCTGGAGTAGCCGGTTCCCTGGAATAGGTCTTTCTTGCCAGGCCATTTGGCACTCAGGTCTGATTTGGGGCAGCCTGGTATATTCAGGTATTGTACCCAGTCACACCTGTTCACAAGGAGACACTTAACCACCACTCCCTGGCCACTCAGGTGCATTTTCACCTGGTAGTACCTGGCACAGTCAGATGTATTTTGATCAGACATTCCCATTCATTCAGTTGTAGGGGCCCTGGACCTAGCTGATCATTCAGGTACACCTGAGCTGAGCAGGCCTAGTACCTGCTCCATCACTCAGACAGGGAGTGTTCCTGGGAGGCCCTGCTAATCCACACCATTCTGGTCATGGGCTCACCCCAGAGAAAAAGGGATTGTGGGTATAGCTCCCTACTTCTTCCTCACTCCTCTAGGCGTGCCCCCCAACCCGGGGCCTGTCCAGATTGCGTCTGGTTCCTGACCCATGGTGACCCTTCCTCTCTGCCTGGCTCCCCTCCCACCCCTCAGGCCACACCTGGCTTCTCTGGAGCCCCAGCCCCTCCCAGGCTGCAAGAAAAGGGGAAGCTGGCCTGGGAGGCGCCCCCAGGAAAATGAGCTGTGGCTCCAGGGAACAATGGTCACCGGGCTGGGTTCACAAGGTGTGGTGGCAAAGGGCTCCCAGCTGGTCCCGGCAGGATAGGCTGGGTTGGGAAACGTGGTTCCTCCAGGCTGAGGTGGGAATGGGGCAGCTGCTTTCCCTCTGCCCTGGGCACCTGCCCCAAGCCTGGCCCAGGGCTGCTGATGTGCTGGGATTCTGAGAGGGGGTGAGAGGAGCACGGCCTGCCTTGGCATTTCTCTGGGCTGTGCCAGCACTGTGAGTCACCACTGCAAGGCTGTCCTCACCCTCCTGCCGTCCCCAGACTGGGGAGGGCTGGAGGGGCAGCAGCCTTGGTCTGGGGCCAGTCAGAGCCAGGAGGACCACCACGGGGGAGGGGCTGGCCCGGGGTTTCTGTGCACTCTTCTGACTCTCAGCAGAGTTAGCTCCCTGGGCTCTAGCTGGGCACTGGCCACCAATCCAGCTGCCCGGTTTAACATGAAATGCCTTGCAGATGTATGCCACGTGGCATCTACCTCTATTCGTGCCCCAGTTTCAGCAGCTCTGGCCTCTGGGTCTCCCTGTCTCTGGCCCCAGTGAGCTGGCCATCTTGCCTGTGCTGAATGTTTTCTCTATGGCGCTGTCTTTCTCCCTCAGGATCCAGCTGCCAGAGCTGGAGCTTGGAACATCACACCATCCAGGCCCAAGCCGCTCAGGCAGGGGGAGAGGGGAGAGGACTCTGGGGGGCGTGGTGCCTCCTCTCCAGTCTCCTCTCTCCTGCCCCACCCTCAGTGCGGGCCCTGCGCGGCAGCGCGGGAAGAAGGGCTACAGGAGCCTTGCAGCGTCTTCTCCGTCCTCGGCTGGTGGTCGTGGTTGGCTGGAGACGTGTGGGCGTCCAGGGCAGGCCGGTGGCCTGGCACCCCTTCATGAGGATATCTCTTCACTTGTTCAAAGTGGATTTAGAAGAGAAGCCAGGGGCTCCGTGGGGGTGGGAAGAGAAGAACTGCTGGGACCACGCTTGGCCCCTCTTGCCTTCCCAGTTGGTCTGTGCTCCCCACTCAGCACAGCAAAAGCTCTGCTGTTTAGCCCACCCCACTCTCTTGTCACTAGAGCCTCCTTGACGGTGAAGGGTGCTCACCTGTGCCCTAAGTGGCTTGTCAAATGATTTCTCCTACACATATCTTGTTATATTTCCATCTTGTGCACCTGTCTGCTGGCCCAGCCCTTACTCCAGTTCTGGCTACAAGGGCCTCTGGGGGCTGTATTGTCCCACCCCCTGAGTCCTCCCCTGCCCAGCTACCATCCCCATCAGTCCCTGGATGACTGAGAACCAATGCTGTGTGTGTGGGGGGGGGGGGGGTGGGGTGGGGGGGTGTGGTGTGTGTGTGGTGTGTGTGTGGTGTGTGGTGTGTGTGTGGTGTGTGTGTGTGGTGCGTGTGTGGTGCGTGTGGTGTGTGTATGTGTGTGGTGCGTGTGTGTGTGGTGCGTGTGTGGTGCATGTGTGATGCGTGTGTGTGGTGCGTGTGTGGGGTGCGTGTGTGATGCGTGTGTGTGGTGCGTGTGTGGTGTGTGTGTGTGTGGTGCGTGGGTGTGTGGTGTATGTGTGGTGCGTGTGTGTGGTGCGTGTGTGTGGTGCGTGTGTGGTGTGTGTGTGTGTGGTGTGTGTGTGTGTGGTGTGTGTGTGTGGTGTGTGTGTGGTGCGTGTGTGGTGTGTGTGTGTGGTGCGTGTGTGTGGTACGTGTGTGAGTGGTGCGTGTGTGTGTGGTGTGTGTGTGTTGGGTGGTGGGGTGCTTAGATGTTTTCAGACACCTGGAGCAAAGACCTCACGGCCACCCCCCACTCCCCACCTTTCCCAGACTTCCTTTCCAGAAGTCCAACTCAGAATCTCCTGGGAAGCCAGTTTGGCCCATTTGCTCTTGGTCCTGGGTGTCCAGGTAGAAGGTGGGGTCCCTTCCCTTGTTCCATGCCCTTTCACTTCCTTTCCCTGAGGACTTCCCAGATCTCCTCCCAAGGCCATGGGAGTGACTGGGACTCCCCACTCACAACTCACGCCCCTCTAGTTTCCCTTCCCCTGAGCAGGGCCCATAGCCAAGCCTTGCCCTTGCCCTGCCCTGTCCACTGCCTCCCTGCCCCCAGAAGGGGCGGGCGGGTGCCTTGAAGAAACTGGGATTTTTTGTTTAATCATGGAGCAGGCACTTGGCAACGAGTCGGCTCCCGGCAGGGCGTGCAGCGTCTCTGGCACCCTGGCTAGTGACATAGTGCCGAGCCAGCTGACAGAGGAACCCCTGTAACTTACAGGGCCCTAATTGCTGTGGAGGTATTGCTTTTTAATGTGATCGGGAGCAAAGGCCTTCTTCTTTTCTTTCCCCCCTTTAATCCGTCCAACTGGGAGAAAGGAGTTCTGGTCTCTCCTCACATGTTGTTCCCACCTGAACATGCTACTCAATGGCCACAAGGGGGTCCATTCAAAGTCTTTACTCCTGAGCCATTGTTTAGAGCAGGGTCCTGAGCCGCTTGGTGCTCCGGAGATTCAGAGAGGAAGTTCAAGGTGCCATGACTGCCCCTCAGACTAATGCCCCTTTAGCACCCGTTAGCATGCCCCGCACAGGTCAGCACGCAGGTCAGCCTCACCCACTGGACCACTCGCTCTTGGTCTTTTCTGGATCATAGAACCCTTTGAGAGTCTCACAAATGCTTCTCTTGCTCTCTTTCAAAAAGAATAATAGCTAACACTAATTGTCCTCTTATTCTGTGCTAAGTTATTTACATACATTTCCCATTAAACCCTCAGTATGACCCTATGAGAAAGGTACTCTCTGATCACCATCTCACAGATCAGGGAATTGAGGCACAGAGTGGAGAATAATTTGCCATATCCCACAGTTAAGACTTGAATCCAGCAGATTGATTCCACTTGAATACGTTTGTTTGTAGAGTCTCTCTCTTTAAAACCGTGCAGTCTCTGTCTCTGTCTCTCTCTCTCTCTCTCTCTCACACACACACACACACACACACACACACACACACACACACACACAGTCAGTATCAGCCTATAACAGTATAGATTTTCAGACTCCCTGAAGCTCTCCTCTGCTCCAGGGTATAAAATTCCCCACATTCAGGAGCCCCGAACCCAGACTGTGAGACACCTGAGAGCAGGAACTGTACCCATCGTCACGACTGCTGGACAGGCAGAACTTAATTAGCGTTTACTGAAGGAAGGAAAGGGGGAGACAAGGGAGGCAGGGAGGGAGGACGTGATCCCTGCCTCCGAGAAGTTCAGGATCTAGTTAGTTGGACAAGATACCCAAGCTCAAAGAAGACTTTTAAATAACAACTCAGAAGAAGAGAGGAGCCCCGACCTATCCATGCAGGACCCATTGTGCTCACTGGACAAAATACACAGACACAGAGAATGGGAAGCTGCTGGTGCTGCGCGGATCTCAGGGTGGTGGGAGGAACAGCTGGGTGACAGAGGTGGCAGGCTCGGAGCCGCTCAGGAAGCAGTCACCCAGATGCCCACAGTGCTCCTAACACCAGCTCTGTTTGCTTTCTCTCCAGAGTGGCGGCACCAGGAGAGCCCCCCAGGCTTCTCCTGCTCCCCACTCCTGCACAGCCTAACAGCCCAGCAGTCGCCAGTACCCCCAATCTCCCTTCCCTACCTTCCAGTCACCCCTCGGCCCTCCACATCAGGCTTCTGCCCACCCCACCCTCCAGAACTGCCCTCGTCAAGGTCACCAATGTTGGGTGACCAACCACCTCCATTTGCCCAGGACTTTTCATCCTAGAACTAGACGAGTCCCAGGAAAACTGGGACTGTTCACTTCCTAGTTGCCAAATTCAATGATGCCTTTCAGTCCTTAACTACCTTGACCTCCAGGCTCCTCCTGACGCCTGTTTCCTTCTCGACACCCTCTCTGCTCCTGACTCCTGGCTCGTTCTCCACCTCCTTTGTCAGCTCTGTTTCCTCTGCCAATTCGGTCCCACCGTTTTGGTTCTCCAGGCTTATTATACACTAGGTTCTGGGAATACAAAGGCTAAAGATGTGATCCTTGGCCTCAGGAAGCTCATACCCCAGTAAAGAAGACAGACACGGAGTCCCCATGTATTGGGGGGCACTCAACGAGAGAAGTGTGTAGACAGAACAGAAGCGCTTCACACTGCTGAGTGATTAAGGCTGTCTGGACAGCATCGAGGACCCTGTCAAGGAGGTGGTGACTCTTGAGCTGGGCTTTGAAGAATGAATAGGAGTTAACTAGATACCAGGAGGAAGCCCCTGTAGTTGGTGAGAACAACATATGAAAGTCATGAAGCAGGGAAACACAGTAGGTGTGCAAGGGAAGCACATGCAGTTTGATGTGGCCGAAATCAGTGGGGGAGGTCGAGATGAGCTGACGAGGCAGGCAGAGGCCAGGTCACAGGGGCCTCATTGGCCATGTCTCCACAAGCAACTCCATGAATGAGATTGAAGAGGCCAAGAGCTCCCAAAAATGAATGAAAAATAGTGTGCATATGTGTTTTTGATTCTAGGAAGGAAGTTCTTCGGCGTTTGTCAGATTCCGAAGGAGGTCTTAGGGGCCCAAAGGGCCACTGTTGGGGCGCTATCAGATGCAGCTGGGCAGAGGAGCCCATTGTCAGCTTTTCCTTTTTAACTAAGATAAACGCTGTGGTAGCTGAAAGGAGGATTCTGGGGTATGGAAGCGAGAAGCCAGTTTAGCAGTGGGGCACACAGTGTTCCAGCCTCAGCTTTCTCGTTGGCCCTGAGCAGAGTCTCCCGAAGGCGGTCTGCCATCCCTACCAGCACCTGCCTCCAGGTCCACCCAACGGGTCTCCTGGACTTCCAGACTTCTCCACCAACACGCTCTGCAGGCCTCTCAAAGTCCACCTGGCCATAGCCAAAGTCAGCATCTGTGCCTGGCAAACGGTAGATACCAAGTAAGCTTTTCAAGTTGAACTGAGTTCCAACTCTATAATCTACTCATGAGCTGAATTTTAGGGTTTGATTTTAGATCTTTCTGGGGACCAATCAACTTTCTTTTTCTCAGAAGATTCAAAATTCTTCAGGTTTTCTGAAAAGAAAATGTATAGTTCCCATCCTTATTTATTAGTTGAAAAGTAATTACATGCTCTGAGCACATACTATAATACAAGCAGGAGCCTCTGACCCCATCTACAGATGAGCAAACTCAGGCCCATGTCTTAAAAAAAACTATTTAGAAAGCCTAGGTGGACCAGCTGCCTCTCTTCTCCCTCATCCTGCATGGGGACCCTATTCAATGACCTAACCCCAGCCAGGGTTGCCTGCATGCTCACCCCAGTGACTGTCAGTCTCGTTGCTGAGGGCCACTTTCCCATTTTCTCAGCTCTGTGTGGTGGTTTCGTTGTTGTGGTAATGCAGCGACCTGAAGGCTCTGTGTGTGTGTGTGTGGGGGGGGGGTATGTTTGGGAGGCACTGCTGGATACAGGGGTGGGGTTCTAATTGGCTTGATGGTTGCTAGGGTCAACAGGGCTGTGATTGGCTGACTCTGTTTGCGTGTCCGCCCTGTCCTAGAACCCTCTAGGGATGCAGCTGTTGCCCGATCTGAGGTCTGGAGTGGTCGTGCATGGGGGGCGCTGTGTGTGTGTACATGTGTACACACATGCACAAGTACACACGTGCCTGTACATTTGGCACAAACAGTGAGGAGAGGATGCTTGGTGCAGTGATAAAGTGGAAACTTCCAGGCTCTCTACCGGAATTACAATGGAATCAGGTAAATGATATTTTTCTCCTACTCATCCTCACTCTCCACATATCATTGGAAAACAATGGCCTGGGTTTCTTCAGTGGAGGAGTAAGAACTGGCTGAGTCCAGCCACATCCTGCTTTTCCAACTGACTAGTACAGCCTAAGGAGCTAGGCCATAGGGGATTGGTACATGGGCTCAGGTCTCTGCTGCCACTTTCCCCCCTCCCTGTCAAGGACATACATGCTCTTGGGGAGAATTTCTCTCTGTTTTTACTTAGTTTCTCATTTCTCTTGTCTTCCCTTGTCTCCTAGAACCCTAAGAAGGGCTCTTTGGTCAAACACTAATGATCTCACACACATGCAGATCTTTTTATAGTTTACAAAGCACTTTGACATTCACACTCTCATTGAATCCTCCTGAGAGGCAGGCATTCACGTTATTCCCATTTTGCAGAGGAGTAAAACTGAGGCCCAGATAAAGAAATGACTCCTGCACCTTAGGGGCAGAGTCAGGTCTCTGGATCTCCCAAGGGTTCCTGCAGTGCTTCTGGAGACCATGCCTGCCTGGGTGAGGGAGGGACCAGAAGGGAGGAGAGCCTGCGGCAGTGTCGCAGGAAGGAGATTCTCTGTTGGCTGAACTCTCCGTCTGGATGCTGCGCCTCCCAGGAGAAAGTGGGGCGGGCTTGAACTTTGGTTTTTCAGAAGCTATTCAAATGCGCTGCCCACACAGTCTGTGAGGGAGAGCTGTTTCCAGCTTCCCCACTCAGCCCTCAGGCACCCAGGGATGCCTGTCCTAACTGCAGAGCAGCAGCGTGTCACTGGCAGTGGGGAGGAGGGACAGGATCAGAAGGAAGAGTGGGTTGGGCTGCCCCTGGGGCCCCCATGGTCATGCTGCTCAGGCCTGCCAGCCTGTTGTGCTAGGGCCAACCAGAGCCTCCCAGGAATGCAGCAGACCCTTTAGGCTAGCAGAGGGGAGGGGCCTGCTGGGGAGAGGTCCCAGGAGCTGGAGCACCAGGGGGAACCCCCAGCTGAGAGAGTCTCATCTGACCCTCTGCAAGGAGCCAGTTATTGGGCTGCAGAGAAGGGAAACAAGCATTGATAGGCGCTAGATTTACATCTCATGAAAACCTCACAACAGCCCCGAGAGAGAGACTATTACCATCTCCATGTTACAGACGGGCAAACCAGAGATGTGAGTAACTGCCCAAGGTCATACCGTCTATGTGACTTTAGAGCCTGAGGTTTTGGTTCGTGGGGCAGCAGCGTGGGAGTCCCTCCTTAGTGGAGGACACAGGTAGCGCTGCTTCTACTAAGCTGGGCTTATTGAGAGACATATGGAAAGAAAATTGGCCTGGGAGAAGGGTGGGGTCACCAGAGGATTTGGAGGTAATTTTCCGAAGGGCAGAGAAAGGGAGCCGAAAAATTAGGATGAGTCAAACACACACACACACACACACACACACACACACACACACACACACACACACAGGCTCTTTATCCTGCTAGCAAGCTCCACCCACATGCCTATGGTCACTCTTACCTGGCTCCCCCTTCTACCTGCCCATTTGCTCATGCCCTTCCCTGGGGCTGCCAAGGCTCCATTTGCCATACAGACTGCATATAGACACCCATCTGCAGCCCATCCCCCTCCCCCAACCCCAAGGAGCAAGGCGTTGCCTTCAAAACTGAAGATTTCAAAGATTCTGAAATGCAATCCCATGTCAGGGGGTGGGGGGGCTGATGTGATAGTCTCTGAGCAGGTAGCTGACCCTACATCATTTAAGGTGTCACCTCTCCTCTGTGAAGCTGTCCCTGATTCTCCTGGGCACAGTTAAGGGATTCCTCCTGGAAGTTACCTTTGCCTCGCTAAGGAACTCTTCCTCTGCACATCTCTCTCCCTGGGATGCTGACCTGCATAAGAATGGGGACTGAGATTTAAATCCCAAGGATCCATCCGGTACAGACCCTGGCATGTAGCAGGTGCTCAGTAAATGTTTGTTGAATAGATAAACAACAGTAATTACATCTCCTATTTATTGAGGTCCTGTTACGAGCCAAGCCCTGTGCCTTGGCATACATTATCTTTAACATGCACAACAAGCACACACATCGATTTTAGCATCTTTGATTACAGATTGCAAAACTTGGCTCAGAAGGTTTAAGTCACTTGCCCAAGGGCACACAGCCAACACAAGGAAGCTCTGGGAATCGAGGCATCCCTAAGGAGCTCCCAGCTTGGCCTATCACACCAGTGGTTCCAACCTTGACACTCTCCACTCCCTTAACTTCTAGGTGTGAAGTTCTGTGACCCTGTCTCCTAACTATCTCTCCTCCTCTCCTCCCTGCCGCCACTGCACTAGTCTAAGCTTGCATGATGTTTCACCAGATTCAGCCTTGAAATTGGGGTCCGCATGTTCAGATCTGACCCCACCATCAATCCTCCACTTGACTGCCAGAAGGATCGTCCTAAATCACAGACCTGGTGATACCTCTTTCCTCTGAAATGCTCCAGGTCGCCTTGTATTGTCAGGGGAGGGTCCTGGCTCGTTAGCCATGGTGTACGTAGAAGGGTCTTCAGAATCCAGCACCTGCCTCCCTTTACGAAGTCACCTCCAGCCCTACCAACTCTAAGCTCTGGCCTCACAGAGCTGTGTAGCCGTATTTTCTCACCCCTGCACTGTGTACATCTTATCCCTGCTGGAAAAACAGAAAAGCCCTTCCTCCCCTCCATTGTCCTCTCATCCTGTAACCCTCAGTTCAAGCAGCAGAACCACCCCTCCAGGCAGCCACAGCTCTAACCTTGGCCCTCCACCCCGGAATTGGTCACTTACTGCCCCATGAGACGGTGAGCTTTCTGAGGGGGAGGGCTGCATTTCATTCTTCTTTCGTGCCCAGTAAATTGGCCGTTATTTGGCATATAAGAGATGTTCAGAAAACTTTGTTGAAACCTCTTGACCTCATCCATCCCCCTGGTTCCTTTGGCTTCATTCTCTCTAATCCTCTAAAATACAGTTTCTTAGCATAGCTCCTTCCCTGCCTCTGCATGGACTCCTCCCTGCAACCCTAGTATTCTTATCACACACGTGGATTACGGAGCCAAGAAGGTTGCTTCCTTTCCTGAAAGCCTGGAGACTCTGGATCCATCCGCTCTTTGCAACCCTTCAACACTCGGCAGTTTTATTCTTAGAGTGCATGTGCCCGGGAAATCTGCATGCCCCGGCAGGGAAAACATTAGGTAGCAAAGAGTTGGGAGGCCCTTTGCCAGGTGGCCCTGCAGACTCCCCACAAGTCACTCTCCTGATGGGCCCAGTGTCTTCCTTCTCCCTCCCGAGTCCAAGCCCTGTGGTGTTGCGAGAGATCTTGTGCTACAGGTTGGATGCAGGCTGATGTCGGAGGGCAAAACTCAGGCCCATGTCTTCCAGAAAGAAAATTTTCCTATCCTCAACAACTCATTCTCTCTAGGGAAAGGGCCCCAGGCTCAAAGCCTAGGACTTAAGTGGCATTCACTTTTGATCAATCGTCAGAAAGTGTTCAACAGAAACACATCCCCACTGCAGACTTCCTTCCTCAAGAGACCCCTGACAGGGCCCCCAGACTGCGGAGGCCACGTCCACCGGCAGGGCAGAGGCCACAGACGCCCCTGATTTGGTGCCCAACTCTTCTTCAGGAGGAAGCAGGGCTGGGAGGGGCCCAGATGGGGCCGCTTCATTCCATCCCAGTTTCCTTCGATCCCTGAAGTCTGATGGTGGAGGGAGAGGAGGAGAGGCCACTGGCCTGGATCCTAATCATGGCTTGCCACTAACCTTGTGGGGCTTTGGGCCAATCCAATATCCTTTCTGGGTCTCAGTTTCTCCTTCTCTAAAATGAAATCTGGACTAGAACTAGCTATTCTGTAAGGCTTCTTAGATGATTCTCAGTTGGCCTGCGGGGTTTAATTCCAAAAGGACAAGCTGCATTCCTCATCAGGGGAGGAAGTGGGAGTGATGATTACCTTTACTTACCTAAAGGTAAGTGACAAGTTCCACTGGACAGGACAGAGGGACAGCCCTGCCAGGAATACTGTTGTCAAGAACTCTAAGGGCGAAAATGACCAACAGGACCTGGCCATGTACATTAGCTCCTGCGGTGCCAGGTGCTGGGATCCAGGTTCAGACTCAGAAGGTTGGAAGGGCTACACCTAGGGGTGGACACTCAGCAAATCACCCCGTGCCCTGGCCCCAGTCCTGGGTGAGTCCGGAGGGCCTCATCCCCTAGTGTAGGCTCTCAGGGCCAGTCCCACAGGGCTGGTAGAAGCCAGGCCTAGGAACGAAACCGGAAGAGGCACTTGGACCCTGGTTCCCAGAGTGGGAGAAAGGGGTGGGCACCCGGGCAGAGGGAGCCCTGGGGATTGGCAGCGGCAGTGGGCAGGGCGGGAGGGACGGGGGAGGAGTCAACTTGTACGTGTGAAAAACTCTGGCGGGGGCCGGGCTCTTCCCTTCCTCTTCCTCCTCCCCCTCCCTCCTCTTCCCCACCTTCCTCCACCCCTTCCCTTCCCCTCCCCTTCTCCCTCCTCCTCCTCCTCTTCTAGCTCAGGTTGCAGCTTCTCTGGGGAGCCGCTCACCTTTCCGGAGCTGGGGAAGCCGCCCCGAGCCCGGGCAGGGACCCCAGCAGGGCGCAGGGCACGACGCCCAGACCCGCCGCACCCCGGCCGTCGCGGGCTGGAGCTGGCGCGCCGCGGACCCCAGGACACGCGCGGTGAGTCCCGCGGGCGGCGCGCTGTGTCCGGCCGGTTGGGCGGGCGGCGTGCCGGGGGAGGAAGGGGAGGTCGGAGGAGGGGGCACCGCGGCGCCGGGTGAACGAAGCAAAGGTAAGCGGAGCGGCTCTTAAAGGCGCCGTTCTGCTTTTGCCCTGGGGAGAGAGGTTGGAGGGAAATACCGGAGCGACATTGGAGAGGTCCGAGATCACGAGGCGAATGGACAAGACTGTTAGGGGGTGGGCGATGCCCTGCAAAGGCCAGTCCCCGGTTCCAGGTGCTTAGGAGGGAGGACTGTTTTGCCTTCTCAGATCCTCCGCCCACCCCACCCCACCCCCCCACTCCCGGGAGTCTCTGCCGGTACTCACTTTGGCCCCCAGGCTCCTAGGAAGCAAAGTTTTCCACCCCATCGGGAACCAGGCGCTTTCTCAGTTCCCTTCCTTGTGGGAAGGGCAAGCGTCAGGAGTCTCCGATAACGGGAGAATCCGCCAGTGTGGGACCACATCCCGCCTTGAAGGCCTTTCTGGGCTCCGGTGAACTTTCCAGAGAGGCAGGCTGTGGCTGGGTGGGAGGCCAGGGCCCTGGGGTGAAGGTGGAAGGACAGGACACGTGAAGCCCTGCAGGTTCCAGCGCTGAGGGGTGTGTGGGGGGCTGAGTGGGGGCCTCTGGGGTTTACTGTGCCTCTTCTCTCCCTGCCCACCCGGGAGCCCAAAGGGGCAGTACCACCTCCCCACCCAGCAGCAGCGGGCAAAGGGTTAACGCAGCGGTGGGAAAGGGTGGGTGGCCTGTTGGGAGATGTGGCTTGAGGATTCTTCTGTCTCAGGGGAGATGATCAGGAATCAGAAATCTGAGGTCCGCCTTGCTGGAGGCCTCTGTTCTCTCCCTGTTAGGGGCAGGGGGTTTCTGGAGCTGTCTGCAGGCCTTGTGGTGGGAGTCCGGTTGTTGAGACAGTAACTGATCTTCTGTGCTTGGGGTGAACACCCTGCTAGGCACCAGTGACCTCTTTCTCATTCTCTCTGAGCCCCTTCCTGACAGCTAGGGTGGGAGAGTTGAGGCTGTGAGGAGTGGGGGTCAGCTTCCCAGAACCTCAGCCCCACCCCCAGCCCAGCCCTCAGCAGTTCCCCAACTGTGTCCTGGGCCCTGTGACTCACTGACACCACCAGCCTGCCCCTCCTGTGTCAGCGCCCGCTGAGATTCGGCATGTTCGTGTGACGTTTTCCACTGGGCATGGGCACACAGCACATTCCCGGACACTGGACTGAGGGAGTAGAATCCTCGAGGACGAGGATGCCTGGAATGTCTGGCTGACAGAAATGTCCTCGGAGATCCCCTACCTTTCCTCTGCCTTGGCCAGGGCGCTGGGACCACCTCGCTTAGGGTTGGGGGAAGGCGAAGATGGTCCCAGGCAACACTGGCTCCTGGGTTTGGGTCTGCATCTTGAAGGTGTTCTGGAGAGAGGGTCACCTTGCTACAGCAGAGCTACTGTCTCGGGTTACCCTGCCCCAGTCAACCTCCTGTGCAGCTGATGAGCCTGTGAGGCTGACCTCCCCCCAGCCCTGCAACCCCATTGCCCACTGGGACTCTCCCCGCTGGCTGCCCACGCCCCACCAGGAGCCTTCATTCTTCCCAAACTTACTGGGGTTTCCGGAGCCAGAGTAGACTTCAGTAAGTTGCATCCGATTTCTGAATGCCTCAGTGGCTACCAGTTTTTGATTTTAGTTTTGACTGGGCATTTATTATTGATTGGGTGCCAAGTAGTGTGCCACACAGCTTTATGAAGTAGGTATTATCATCTTCATTTTATGGTGAGGAAACAAAGACTCTGAGATACCAACCTTCCCGAAATCCACAAAGGTGGGATCCAGCCCACTTCATCTGACCTCAAGCCCCCTGGCTCTTAGTTCCTGCCCCGTCAAGGGAGATGCCAGCCTACTCTGGAGTTGTCTGATTCTATAGCAGTCCTTGGAGAAGCAAGGATGGGGCTGGTGCTGTGAGTAAGGAGGCTCCCCCTTATCCTGTGCCAGGCAGAACCCAGCTTCTCCATGGATCGCAGGAGAGAGGGTACCTGGTCTGAGGAGCAAGTGGGTTTTTGGTCTAAGATCTCATGGGACTGGTCGAGCTGCCTGCCTTGGAAGCCTTCCCATCGGGCCTTGAGGAGATGAAGCTGCCTTTATGGCTGCATTTGTTTTCTCGACAGACCCAGACTGTCCTCTGCCAAGCTGGCCTTCCTGTGCCCACGCAGACAAGCCCCATACTGTAGGCAGAGCCTCGCTTGGCTTCTCCCAGCTCCTACTCCAGCTGTGCCTCTACTTTCTGGGCTCACCCTGTTTTGAACTTTTGTCCAGCATCTCCATCCATCCCTCCGTGGATTTCTTCTTTCCTTCCCTGAGTTTGAGGCCTAAAGGAGAGGGCCAGCCCAGCTCCTGCAAGTATCAATACCAGCTGTGTGACTTCTCTCTCCCCAGCAAACTCTTGAGCTTCTCCCAGCCTCAGTTTCCTCATCTGTGAAATGGGGATCATAATAAGGAGGTTTGTTGCGTGAATTAAATGAAGTAATGCATTGGCACACGGCAAATGCTAAATAACCGGTAGCTGTATTTGTTATTTGGAAGGGAATTCCTAGTTATCACACTGTGCCTGGCTTTCGGTAGAGACGGAGGCAGGTTTTCTTAATCCCGTCAGGCCGGACCCTTAGAGAGTATCTTTCCTGTTCCTCCAGGTTGGGGAAGAGGGCTCTGTGTAAGAGAATGGCGGGTGGGGTGGGATACCAATTGGATGAGAACCTGCCAGGAGAGGACCAGGAGTCTGTGCTGTGGGACTGTACCTTACCCTCTATCCCAGTTTCTAGGATGAGTGAGGTAGGCACTGGGACCTGGAAACCCAACAGCTCCCTTCTCTGAGGGCCTCTGGCAGGGCCTCCTTTCCCTGGGGTAAGAAGACCCTCCCCCAGTACTTAATTAATTGCAGTCCCTGTTCTGCTCTGTTGTCTAGGAGGGAGTGGCTGGCCTGGATCCAGACTCACCTGATTAGCTTCACCCTGTAGGGTGTGAGTCACATTCCTCTTCCCCCGTCCACCCTGGACCCTTCGCCCTCCTGGCATTAGCTGCTGAGTAGGCATTTTCCCATCTCCAGGGGGTGGGAGCAAACCGAGGTCTTGTCCTGGTCCCCACAGCGCATATGTGCGCACACACGGAACCCAGCTCTGAGGCTGGACTCCTGGCAGCTCAGGCAGAGAGTCTGGGACCCAGGATCATGACAGAGCCAGTGGCTGGGCCTGGCAGGAGCTGGCCAGTGGCGCAGCAGCAGATCAGGAAGAGGGAAAGCTGTAGGCGCATCTCAGCCAGACCTCCTGTCTGAAGGAGAGCGCATCTGTTCCTGAAATCTCCACGGTTCTGTCTGCAGAGGAGGAGCAATGAGGAGGCGGGTGTGAGAATTGCCTTTGAACTGAAAAGGGTCTTGAGGCTTCCTGACAGCATGAATTACCCTGGTGAGACAGGACACCCTGGTCTTGGAGACATTGGCCCAAACTTTTGAAGGGACAGTGGTGAGACCCACTTTCTTGGAACTCTGGATAGTGGTTTTACCCTGTGTTCCCACCCCACCCTTCAAACATTATAAAGTCTTCCCTGGAAATAGAGGGGTCAGTATAGACAGCATGACCCGACAATGGCCAGCTGGTACGTTCATCAAGGTTTTTTTTTTTGTTTTTTTTTTTTTGCGGTACGCAGGCCTCTCACCGCTGTGGCCTCTCCCGTTGCGGAGCACAGGCTCCGGACGCGCAGGCTCAGCGGCCATGGCTCACGGGCCCAGCCGCTCCGCGGCATGTGGGATCTTCCCGGACCGGGGCACGAACCCGTGTCCCCTGCATCGGCAGGCGGACTCTCAACCACTGCGCCACCAGGGCAGCCCCTCATTCATCATTTTTGTGTGTGGAGTGTGTGTCTCCTGCTCACCGTGGGTGGGGGCAGTGTATGGACTCCAGGGTCAGTGCAGATCCTGCCGCTGTCGCTCAGTAAGTGGTTGCCTTAGGTGGAGGAACTTGCTCACCCAAGTTTCAGTTTCCTCATTTAGAAAATGGAGAGAGTAATAGTATTACCTCATATGGTTGTGAGATTCCAATGAGATAATGTCCACAATATTCCTTGAATTTTGCCCTGCCTGGTGTCATTATCCAGGGTGGTGGCAGATGGATTTAGTGGCCACATTTGGCAGTTCTCAGGACCCTGGCCTCTCCTTGATCCCTGTAGAAACCAGGGCTCAGGCCCTCAGTTGGGCAGGAAACTCTGTTCTTAAAGCATTTCTACCCTCCCTTACCCTGAGCGCCCTCTCCATTTTATCATTATTGTGGGAAGCTCTGGCAAAGTTCCAGAATGATTTTTGTCCTCACACCTTGCTCCCCTAAAGGAGCCTCCCCTTTCCTGCCTTTGGGGATCCCCTCAGGAACTGGGGCTCCTTCTCTCCTCTGGCCCTAGCCACCCAGCAAAGGAGATTCTTGCTGGGTGACCAGGCCCAGGAGGGGACATGGCTGTCCTTCCCCACATCCTGGCAGGATCCAGTGCCTGGAAGCAGGTAGATGGTAGGTCTTGCACTGGAGGGCATCACACTCATGACATCAGCGGTGCTGGGTCTCTAGACCCCCTCTGCTAGCAGGGCATAGGCTGAGGCCGGGAAAGGGGGCCCTGAGCCCCTCCCTGTTCCTGGCACGGAGCCCAGCTGGCAGCACCCCTTGCCACGGCTGGGCTGGGTGCCACATTCTGGGCTGACGCCAGACCTGCCTGGCTCCTTCCCTGTGCAAGGCAGCCCTCCAGTGGGCTGCTGATTTCCCTGATAATGGTGCCCGGTGCGGAGAACGCCGTCTCCGGCCAGGTCCTTGCCATCCTTTCCAACCCTGGGGGAGCAGAAGGGGCATGGAACTCAAAGTCACGAGCCCTCAGTTCTAGTCTCGGCTCTGCCCCATCAACCCAGTGGCCTTGGGCAGCTCGCTCCCCTTTCTGAGTCTTCCGTTCTTCACCCGAAAAACAAGGACACAGACTAGGGGATTTCTAGAGCTCCGTCCAGGATGGCTGGTTTGTGGTTCCAGCTTTTGCCAATCCTGCTGGCAAGGTGAGCTGTGCTCGGAGACCCCAGGAGGGACTCTGCCTCTGATCCCCCAAACTCTGCAGCACAGGGCCTTCCCCCAGCTGAGGCCAGGGCAGCTGGTCCTTGCCACAGCTTCAGTGGATGAGAAAGGCCTGGAAGACCTCCTCCTTGTCAGATAAGAGGAAAATAAGTACTTCCCAAAGGAGTGGGCACCGGATTCAAACGCCATCCAGGCACTGATGCCCAAGGGCAAGGCTTGGCGAACCATGCCTCTTGGCCAAATCCAGCCTATATTACTCGACCCGTGAGCTAAGAATGATTTTTATAGTTTTAAGTAGTGGGGAAAAATTCAAAAGTTGAAAGTAATATTTTGTGACACTTGAAAATTACATAAAATGTGAAGTTTCGTGTCCACAGTGAAGGTTTACTGGAACACAGCCACGCATTCATGTACATCTTGTCTGTGGGTCCCTTATGGGGATAGAGCTGTGTAATGGCAGAGACCATATGGCCACAAAGCCTAAAATACTGACAGTCTGGCCTTTTACAGAAAAGTTTGCCGACCCTGCTCAAGAAAACCATAGTTCTTCCAAGGTTTGCACTAAATAGTTCTGGAATCTACCTAAAAATATCTTTTTTCATTTAAAAAGAAGCGTTACTTCTTTTTTTTTTTTTTTTTGTGGTCTGCGGGCCTCTCACTGCTGTGGCCTCTCCCATTGTGGAGCACAGGCTCCGGACGTGCAGGCTCAGCGGCCATGGCTCACGGGCCCAGCAGCTCTGCGGCATGTGGGATCTTCCTCGACCGGGGCATGAACCCGCATCCCCTGCATCGGCAGGCGGACTCCCAACCACTGCGCCACCAGGGAAGCCCCGTTACTTCTTTTAACATTAGCAGTGAATGTTCATTATGGAAATATTAGAAGATGCAAATAAGCAAAAAGAAGGTATTAAAATCACGCATAATTCTGCCGCCCTATTATATAACCACTGTTAGCATTTAACTTAGATCCTTCTGGAATATATATATGTGTGTATGTGGGGGGGGTATATATACACACACACACATATTTCTATCCTTCTGGATTGTATACAGTGTATTTACATATATTTATATAGTGCACATGTATGACACATGTATATCTAGCACACATACAGCTTTTACAAGTTGTACACAAATGCCCTTTTCATTTAAATACACATCTCAGGGCTTCCCTGGTGGCGCAGTGGTTGAGAGTCCACCTGCCGATGCAGGGGACACGGGTTCGTGCCCCGGTCCGGGAAGATCCCACATGCCGCGGAGCGGCTGGGCCCGTGAGCCATGGCTGCTGAGCCTGCGCGTCCGGCGCCTGTGCTCCGCAACGGGAGAGGCCACAACAGTGAGAGGCCCGCGTACCACACACACACACAAAAAAAACAATAAATACACATCTCAAACTATTTGCTGTCTTGGGGACTGTCCTAGGCCCAGTGGGGTAATTCTAGGATCTCAGACCCTAGGGGAAGATCTAGACCGAAATGCCCAGCAGGCAGTTGGGCCTGTGTGTGTGAGGCTCAGGGGCTTGGTGGGGCCAGAGCTGTGGATCTGGGAGTCATCAGCACATGGGTGGTGGTTTCCACCGCAGGAGAGCATGAGGTCACCAGGATGAGTGTAGATGGGGAGGAACAAAGGGCCAAAGAGGGAACTCTCAGGAACACTGACATTCAGGGACAGGTAGAGGAAGTAAGTCCACCAGACAAGGGAGGGAGAAAGAAGCAGGAGAACCAGAAGGCTGGGGGAGGGGAAGACAAGCCAAGAGCCTGGGACAGTGCCTGGTTGAGTGGATACTTGTGAAGTGAGAGAGGGTCTAGGAGAAACCAGCGCCACCCCCGAGCTCTGGGCGGTGGGTGCCGCTGATGGGACGTTTAAAGAACAGGTGAGCAACTGCAGGATGTTCAGAGGCATCCCAGAGGGGGCCTTGGAGACAGAGAGGAGCAGGGAGGTGGTCCAGGCCGAGGTGGCCGCCTGGGCCCAGCCTGGTGAGAGGGCGGCCATGCTGAGTGTGAGGAAGCCCGCTTGTTGGCCAGGAGAATGTTGGCCAGGGTCCTCCAGAATGTGGGCCTGGCGTTGTTGGGCCAAACTGGTGGCGGTGGAGGCCTGGGAGTGCAGTATAAATAGAAATGTGGTCTGGAGGTGCTGGGAAACCCTTCCCTCCTGCCCTCCCTGTCATGTGACTGAGCAGTCCCCCGGGATGCCAGAGCTTGAAGGCCCCTGCCGTTCTGTTGCTAAAGTTGGGCATGGCGAGAAAACGAAGAGATGTTAACAAAGATCCCATGACAGGTTCTTCAGTCTGGACAAGGGAAGGCTGAAGGAGAGGTGACCTGGACGCTCTTTACTTCTCCCCCTACTGATTGTATAGAGGATGGCGGGCATCAGCATCTGTCCTTAAGCAAACAGAGAGGAAACGGTTGTGAGCTGCTTCCATTGGGATTTAGGAAGAAAGACCTAAGAAGAGGTTCCAGACTCTGGAATTTTAAAAACACTGGGTAGTAGGTGAGGGACCTTCCTTGAGGGTCTTTCATGGATGCTGCTAAGAGGAGTGGAAAAGGGTCTTCTCTGTCTGGGAGGTGAGGCAGGCCTGGTCTGGAAGCAGACATGGGAGACAGAGATCTTGCCTGCGCTGGCTCCTTGCTCCAGCCTCTGGTCTGGGATGTTATGCACGGCCAGGACCAGAGCTGACAGAAGGGCACCTTGTCCCATCATATCACTTAGAAATCCAGAGCCTCCACAAAGATTACAGGCCAGCCTTAGCTGGGTCTCCAGAAAAGGCTAAAAAGAAAATACCAGAAGATGATATATGTGGCTTCATTCCTTGAGCCTCAGGAAGCCAAAAAGAACAGAGTATCAGCGGGGCTGATGTGGGGCCCACACCAATGGGGCAGGGGGGTCAGGAGGGGTCATCTGTAGGGGTCGAGGCCAAGGTCTGAGCCTGGGTAGTGCACCTGACCTGTGAGGCCCTGGAAATCTGCCCCTAGGGGATGGGAGCCCATGAGGAGGGCCCCAAGGTCTGCCAAGCCCCTCTCCACAAGCCCTGGAGGCCCCAGCCCGGTGCGTGTTCAGTTGGTACCTCTCTTTAGGATCGTTTCCATCCCCTGTCCATCCCTCACTGTGCTGTGGCACCTGCCAACCCTGAGGCCTCCACAGACCTCACTGGGGGAGTTGCTGCTGGCCAGGAAGCTGCCCCCTCTGCCCCAGCCCACGCTCCCCCCACTACCATGGGGAAGAGTTGGCTGGAGAAGGAGGGCTAGGCTACAGATGAGGCTTGGAGTCCCGTGGGCAACTGACAGTCTCCTGGCAGCCCTCTTACCTCCAAACAGCTCCCAGAACCAGGAATTTTCAGCTTTATAGATTTGCTCACTGATCATTTGAGGGTTTGCTTGGTGCCAGGCCCCATGTCAGGCACATGGGGGTGTAATGATGAGTCAGACCCAATTTTTGCCCTTAACAAGCCCGCAGGCAAACTAGGGAAACAGACAAGCAAGCATTTACAGTACAGGGAGCCAAGGGTGCTACTTGGGGACGTCCAGAATGCCGTGGGAGCACAGATGAGGGGCCCCCACCTGGCTGGGCCAGCAGGGTTTCAGGCTAGAGAGGACATGAGGGGCATCGTAGAAGGCGTCCAGGAAGAGGTCATGCCTGACTGGAGCCTTGAAGATGGGAACACTTTGCTGGCTTTCCCCTTGTCCCTGGCCCACAGGTCCCTGGGTTCCAGTTCCCACTGAGAGCCAGGAGAACCGAGGAGGAAAGATGTCCCAGAGAGTCCAGGGCTGGTTGGCGGACCCCCGGGCTTGCTCTAGTGTGCCCAGAAAGAGGGCAGGACCAGGCCATCCCGGTGGGCTCAAGTCCCACCTGCTGAGAGTGAGGCTGGCCTGACAAGGAGAAGATAAACATAGAAACAGGTCCCTGGCCTGCCTGAGAGTGGAAGGGTCTGCAGACAGACAGACAGAGTGTTCTGGAGGTTCAAGGTGCCAGAAGGTCTTTGTCTTCAATGGCCCTAATGTTTAAATGTGTATAGAGGAAAGAGGCTTGAACGAGTCATTATGGTGCACTGGCTGCCGTCTAATTCAGCCATGTGTTCATTCATTCCACAAACACTGGCTGAGCACCTGGTAGGTTCCTTCCACCGTGAGGCGCTGGGGAAGCAGAGCTGCCTGAGACCATGCTCTTGCCATGAAGACATCACCATCTAGTTACGAATGTGCACAGGCCGCTCTGGAAGCATCTCATCTTACCTCGAGGGAGGAGGGGTGGCCGCGTGCGGCTTCCCAGGGGAAGCAACACTTGAGTTGCGCTTGGCAGTGGTTTTTACCTAGGGAAAAACGAGGAAGGGCATCCCAGGCCGAGTGAAGGTTCATGTGGGCCGTGAGTGTGGTTTACCCTGAAAACGCCAAGTACATTTCATAAAGCTGGACCCCCCAGGGAGGGGTGAGAGCTGAGACAGGAGGAGACAGGGGTCAAAACACAGGAGGCCTAGTCTTCTGGCCACTGGAGTTTGGACTTTTTCCTGAGGGTGGTGTTAATATTGAAGGATTTAAAATAGGGAAGTGACATCATCAGAAAGCAACTGAGAAAGTTAGGTCTCGCAGCCAGTGGCAATTGGATAGGAGGTTAGGCATTATCCCCATTTAGCAGAAAAGGAAACTGAGGCATGGGTGTCTTCCCAGGTCATAGTGCTAGTAGGTGGGAGAGCTGGGACTTCTGCCAGGACTCCACACTGCAGAGGATTTTGGAGAGCAGGGCTGGGCAGCACGTGGCCCTCACTGCGGGACTTTTGCATCAGGTAGGACGCCGTGGAGGCTAGTGGTGCATTTGTCCAGGGCAGGGGCCACCCTGAGCCCCAGACGCTTCGCCTCCTGACCGGCTTCTCGCAGGTTAGTCCTGCCTGCTCCTGGAAGGCCTTCCCCGCCTGCTTCCCGCATTCCAACAGGGGCTGTGAGAATCTTCTCTGAGCTCTGTCCCTGTGTCCAGAGCATCTGTTCGCTGGCAGAGTGACCACAGGCCTGTCTTTCCCCTTGATTCTGACCACTCAGAAGGCCCCAGGCTGACAGCCTCTCTCATCCAGGCAAGAGCTCGCGGAATGAGGTGAGTGATGAGGGCTCCAGGGCTTCTGCTTCTGCTTCTGCCACTGCCTCTCAGCTCCAGCCAGTCATGTGGTGACTGGCTTCTCCTGAGGTTTGTCGCAAACAAGGGAAACTAAAGCCTCAAGCTGTGCAAAGCAGGGTCAGCTAGAAGATGAAGGAAGAGATGGTATCTGCCGGCTCCCTGCAGGCACACTTCTCCTGCAAGGAGGGAGTGGCTCTGAAGTCTCAGCTCATGACGTCTGCAGACTTGGTCAGCCGTGGCCTCTAGTTGTTTTGAAACCTGCCCAAAGGCCCAGAGTGGCTGAGTGGCTGAGGTGGGGGCAGGAAATGGGCAGCAGAGAATGTCATAAGGATCCTAGCTGGTGGTCAGCCTTTGGGACCAAGGGTCAGACCTTCTGGGCTTCAGAAAGTAGGCAGTTGGAAGTTACATCCTTCCTCCCCTGTCCCTGAACTCACAGAGACTGAGCGCTAAAAGAAAAGAAAACACAGCCAAAAGAGGGACTTGGAAAAGTATCTGACATGTGCCTGGAATGCAGTAGGTG
This sequence comes from Stenella coeruleoalba, assembly GCF_951394435.1. Classification (NCBI taxonomy): domain Eukaryota; kingdom Metazoa; phylum Chordata; class Mammalia; order Artiodactyla; family Delphinidae; genus Stenella; species Stenella coeruleoalba. Next base: position 161,502,856 of record NC_137169.1, read on the forward strand.
CTCTATGCGCTGGTGACACAGCCAGCCAGGCCTGCTGTGTGTGGCCAGCATTAGGCACTGGAATCAAAGCGCCCCCGGTGAGGGAGGCCCATCAGATGGGCTCCCTGCGGTCCTAGGGGCTCTGGGAAGCTTCTGAAGACCCAGGACCTGAACTGCATGCTGTGCTGGGGAGTGGGGAGAGCAGAGCCCGAGAGGAACGGGGGGGCAGGTCTTGAAGGACCTTGGGTTGCAGGCTTGTGAATGGGACTTTATTCAGGAGGAAGGCAAAGGGGCTTCTCATAAGGGTTCCCTGAGGAATCTCAGAGCCTGGCTCCCTGGAGGTTAGGAAGTGAAGCTGCCCTCCTCCCTCTGCACCAGTCTGCAGCCAAACTTCTGTGAGAGGGAGGCTGTGGCCCAGCTTCCCTGGATGCTCTGTCAATCTCCTTTTCTGCCTCCGTGGTCTCCCGGTCTGGGTCGCCCAGGTGTCCCAGCCTAGAGGCAGGTGTCAGTTCTGGGGCCTGGCAGAGGTCGTCCAGGGGGTGGAGAGCGGCAGGCCACCTCTGCACTACCTGGATGATGGGCCCGTGGGCCGGCCTGGCCTGCCCCGTGGATAAGAGCAGTCAGCTAGGAGGCCCAGGTCCCCTGCCCGGCGTGGCCTTGCCGAGTTGCGTCAATAATTGGGGGGACCCCTCCTACCTGGCCTTTCCGTCTCCATCTGGTGGCTCAGGCCTGCTGATTGCCAACCATGTTCCCTGTTCCCTGGTCCTCTTGCATCCCAAGGCTTCAAAGTGCCTTATGGGCTCTAAGAACGTCTGTGAGGGATGTGTTTGGTGAGCTTTATATGGGCCTCTTTTCTGGTACATTTTTACATCTGTGCAGGAAGTCGAGAGAAAAAGAAAAGGAGAAAAGAGAGCTAACATTTTCTGGGTGTCTTCCTTGTGTCAGCTCGCTCAGCATCCCCACTCAGACATCCACTGGACATGAAACACATGCCTAAAACCCAGACCTCCAGTCCTAGCATCCCTCATCCCCACTATGGCCACCCATCCTTCCAGTTGCTCAGGCCAAACCCTTCAGAGTCCTGCTTGACTCCTTGCTCACACACCATATACAATCTGTCCGCAAATCCCTCTGGCTCCACTTTCAAAATATACCCAGAATCCAGCCACTTCTCCCCACCTCCACTGCTCTACGCTTCGCCCAGCCATCACCTCCTGACCGAGCTCCCTGCTGCAGCCAGAGGGAGCCAATTAAAACCTAAATGGGATCAAATCACTCATCCCCGCAAACCCTCCCAAATCCCGAGGGGCCCCAACATGATCAGCTCTCTTCTCCAGCCACACTGCTGTTCCCAGACCGTACCAAACTCACTTCTGCCTCAGGACGTTTGCACCTACCGTTCCCTTGCTGACATGCTTCCCCCAGATTCTGTATGACTAGCTCCCTCCCCGGTGCCTACTCAGAATTTTTCCCAGAAGATGTCACCTTCTCAGGGAAGACTTCCTGAACACCCTATTTAAAACTGCAACATCCCACCTGTCACACCCCATCCCTCTTTCCTGTTTTATTTTTCTCTGTTGCGCTTGTCACCATCTAACATACCATATATTTTATTTACTTATTTTCTTTGTTGCCTCTCCCCACCCCTTTTAGAGGGTCAGGATTAATGAGGGCAGGATTAATGTCTGTTTTGTTCACAAGTGGATTCTCAGGGTCAACAACAGTGCGTGACACATAGTAGATGTTCAATAAATAATTGTTGAATGAAAAGCTACGAGCGATGGTGTCACTGAATCGCCGTCATCAGCCTGCTAGTGGTGGCACGGGATTGGAAGCTGGGGTTGTCTGACTTTAATTCAGGGTGGCGGTGGAGGAGACCTGGAAGGTAGAAAACCGCGCTTACAGCCTAGGTCGCAGGGAGGGGCAGGGTGGGAGAGTTCCAGTTAGGAGAAGAAAGGAGCAATGTGGTCACTTGAGTCTGTGTACTTGGCGACAGTCAGGAAATTGCTGCATGATTTTGAGCAAGTCAGTTCCCCTCTGGGAGCCGCGTTGTCCTCCACAGGCGAGCCAGGGAGGATTAGAATGGTGGCTCTGTGAGTGCCCGTTCCTGCTAACACTCCAGGAGTCCAGCCCTTTCTTGCGGGGCGCACGGTGGCCTCGGGGCAAGTGTCAGTTTCCTCTCGGTCTGGCTCCTCCTTCCTCCTGAGCTACCTGCTTCTCTGGCACCAGCAGGAATTGCTGGGCTGGCTGGTGTGTGCCCAGGAGGAGGTGATGGGAGGTAGGCCGAGAACTCTATGGACTCACCTGGGCAGGAGGGAAGGCCTGGTTGGGGGTCTGCCTGCCCACCCCTGCAGCTCCTGAGGGGGACTTCTCCTTCAGCATCCCCCCATCCCACCCGGCCAGGCCAGCGTCCTTGGGCGCCCGTCTCCCTCTTCCCCTGGCACCAGTTGCACGGGGACAGCCCCAGATGGCTCCCTGGCCCTGGGGACAAAGGCCACACTGTGCCCAGCCCTGGGCTGGCTTCAGGCCGGGTCACACTGAGCCCTTCTGTCCCCAGATGGGGGTGAGGGGCAGACGGCACGAAGGTAACAGGCCTTTTTCCTGTCGCCCTTCCCCCCTGACCCTCAAATCTGAGGAACTGACTCTCCCAAGAAAGAAGTCACAGAGGCATCTTGTGTCCTGAGGTGGGGAACAACAGACCATTCACTGCCCAGCCTGCCCTGTCACACCCGGACCCTGCCGGGTTCAAGGCCCCGATTGTCCCCGTCCGAGAGCAGCGTCCACTCTCTGCGTGGTCACCACCCTTGCCGCCTGCTCCCCTGCCACCATCAGGAAGCCCATCCCTACATCTGACCGCCATCGCTCCTGCTACAGTGACAGCCACTTCCTCTCGGTCTCTTCTCAGGCCGGGTGCAGAGCAGCTGGTTCCCATCGTCCGCGTTGCTTGGTCCCCCATTCCCGCTCAAGTGAGCCATCCCCAGTTTCACCGTCCACATGCTTGCTGGTCCCACTGGTGTCTCCTTGCTGCTAACAAGGAGGGCAGGTGCAGTTCAGGCTGCTTCTCCTTTGTCTTGTAGAGATTGGGGGCCTCCCTCCCAGAAGGCTTTTGATGAGCTCCCCTCTCCCTCCCCTACAGGCAAATGCAAGGGCATGAGATATATGGCCGCTACTGGTGGATTCCTGAGCCGCAAACCCTATGTGCCATCCCATAAATCCCAGATGGCTTTGTGGGGAGGCCTGTGTTTAGAAGAGGGCGTGACTGGCCCCTCTTGGCAGAGCCCAGACCTCAGGGAGCCAAGTGCCCAGTCGCCCCGCCCCCTAGAATGAGCATGACTGAGCTTGGGGCATTGGTTTGTGCAGGGCAGACATTGTCTCCCCTTCTGGTGGGTCTTCTGCTCCACTCAGCATTCCTCCACCTTCCTGTGCCTCCGCAGCTTCGAGGATTCCTCATCTCAGCACACGAGTGCAATCTGGAAACCTGGGCAGACCTAGACCTCAGATGCTTCCCAACCGTGGCTCTAGTGTTCAGATCATTGGGCATGGGTTTTTTTTTTTCATTTGTGTGTTTGGTTTTGGCCACCCCATGCAACTTGTGGGATGGGGGATGATTTTTAAAAGTGCATTTTCCCAGGCACCGTCCTCAGAGCCTCAGTTCCAGAATCTGAGGGCGAAGCCCAGGAATCTGAATGTTTCCCAGTACTCCCTGCTGATTCTCGTGTTCAGCCAACTTGTAAACAGTTCATCTGTACAATGGGGACATCTCCACTCTCCTGTCGTGTGGGAAATATGAGTCAGGCAGGGCGTGTCGAGGTCCTCCTGTCACTGGAGCCTACACGCTGCCACCGTCATGAAGCCCCCCTTATGCCCCCCCCCATCCCCGGCTGGCTGCACACAAGAGTGAGGTGGGTGGCAGCCTCTGGGAGCTTCCTGTCCATGAGAATCCTGCAGACGACAGGCCCGGACATCACACAGAGCCAGGAGGAGTGGCTGAGGTTGGCTGGCAGGAATGAGCTTGGAGATGGAGAAGTAAGAAAGTTCCAGGCTGGTGGGCTTTGCAAGGAAGCTGGAAGAAGAAGACCTTTCAGCTACCTTCTCATCAAAGGAGGCCTCACAGCCCCTGGGTTCCTTGAGAAGAGGGACCAGGCTTGACTCACCACTAACCCAGTGCCTAGTGTAATGCTTGGTACTTCATTTGTTGAGCCGGACGGAGGGAGACTTCACGGCCCACTGACAGAGACAGGCTCGGCTGGCAGTGCAGACCCAACGCCGGTACTCTGAGGGGTGCCGGCCTGAGGAAGGAGTGCCTGGCCATACCCAGTCTCTGGGCTCAGAGGAGCTGGAGGGCCACAACTTAGCGGCATTTGGGGGTAGCCAGGGAAAGGACCCTTTCCAGGCTGGCTGAGTACAGAAGGATGTGATCCTTAAGCAAAGTAAACATGCTACTGACCCATAATCCCTTAAACCAGGATTCAGGAGGGGCCTGGTCGCCTTGGCAACTGGTTACTGGCCGGTGACAGTGCTGAGAGCATCCTCTGGAAATGGGCTATGCTTGGTGCAGGCTGGCCCCCTCCCATCACAGGGCTAGCCCTGATGGCTTCACGGCAGGCGTGGGTGGGGGCCCTTGTGAGGCCTCTTGATCCCAGCCCCACTGTAGCTGAGGGAGAAGGAGGCAGAGTAGAAATGAGGGAGTGGCCACACTGGAAGCTTATGAAACCATGGAGGGGAGGGGAGGGGAAGGGGGGAAAGGGAAGGGAAAGCGTGACAGCCCCACTCTGAGTTTTCAGGGCAGAACAGAGAAGGGAGGGTCTATGGGAAGAAGCAGTTGCACAAGTCTCATTGGGAGGCCAGCGGGTGTCCCCTCACTCGGGGCAAGAGGAGCCGCAGGGAGGGAACCTCTTCTCGCTGGGGAGGGGGCCTGGAGTGAGCAGAGCAGCCCACCCCTCTCCTGCATCATGTTCTCTGCAGTAGGCACCCTGCCTGCTGGGGTTCTGGTGTGGGAGGGGCCAGCAGTGTTCAGCCTCTCCTCCCTGGGGGCCCTGTCTGTTCCCGGTAAATTTCTGTCTTTCCCTCGAGACATTCAACTGCTCCTGACCTCCCGTATTTCAGCAGGAGGGAATGGGGCTGGGCCAGCTCATTTCTACTCTGCCTCCTTCTCCCTCAGCTACAGTGGGGCTGGGATCAAGAGGCCTCAGCTTGTCCCTTTCCTCTCTTTTCCTGTCTCCTGGGGACCCAGGACAAGCCAGAGAGGGACTCCCAGGTGTCAATATTAGGATGAAATGGGGTTGGGACCAGACTGCGTTACAAGGGTGTAGGCTAAGCTATGTTCAGCTTATGGGCATGAGTCAGTAAGGCTTACTGGCTGTTGACATTCAGCCTCTTCCGTGCAAGTTGGTAAAGAGCTGCTGGCCCTAGGGCCACCCGGTTCTGGTGTCTTCCCTGCCACCCCTGGCCTCCTTCCAGAACTCTCTAGACCTCCAGCAGCTGAAAGGTTACCATCTGGCCCTGGGGAGGCCTTCAGGATCCTATTGGCACATCCAGCTGCTGTTATGAGCAGTACTTTGCTGTGCTTCTTATTCCCTGTGAATATCTCCCCAGGGACAGGGAATCCTGGGGGGATGAGATTCCCAAGGAGGAAGAGGGTTAGGAAGCTGCAACCCTGGCCCCTGAGTGCGGGGTGACAGAGCTTGATGGGAAGCTGGTGTCGACCGGACCCATTGCCGTGTTCTCACCTGCTCTTCTCACTTCTGTCCCAGGACCCTGCAGCCTGCTGCCTGCTGATCATGAACAAAATGAAGAACTTTAAGCGCCGCTTCTCCCTGTCAGTGCCCCGCACCGAGACCATCGAGGAGTCCTTGGTCGAGTTCACAGAGCAGTTCAACCAGCTCCACAGCCGGCACAATGAGGGTGAGGGGTCTGGGGCCCTTTCCCCCACCCCTCCCCACCCGGCATCCCCCCCGCCCCTCCCCACCCTCCCTGACACACCGTGACACACAGCACGGCTGGCCTTGGTCGGGGAAGGGCAGAGTGAAGTCTCCTCCCCACCCCCATGCCGGGGCAGAGGCAGGGAGGGTGGCTGATGTCTCTCCCTCTCAGGCCTGCAGCTCCATCCTCTGGGTAGAGACCCCCAGCCAGAGTCCAGCACCTTCTCCCCCGCAGACAGAGGGGAGGACCCCGGGCAGCTGTCCCCTGGCATGCAGTACCGGCGGCAGAACCAGCGCCGCTTCTCCATGGAGGTGAGGGGCTCCAGGCTCTACGACACATCCACAGATGTATGCCCGGGAAGGTGGTTGCCTTGGAGCCAGACTTCATGGGTTCAGATCCCGGCTCTGCCATTGATTAGCTCTGTGACCTTGAGCAGGCTACGCAACCTCTGTGTACCACAGTCTCCTTGTGTTAAAATGGTCATCGAGAAGATTAAATGAGAATATATGCCACGTGCTCTGAACATTCCTCGTACATAGCAAGGGCGAGACAATTTGACTGTTGGTCTTATGACCCACATACATGTGCCCAAGTGTATGAAAAATGTGCTTACAGAATCGCAGTGTCTGCAGGAATCTCATTCTACAGATGGTGACTCTGGTCCAGAGAGGGGACGCCACCTCCTAAGGTCACACAGCAACCCCTGGATGTTCATATATGTCTCAGCACATCTTTGAAGCCTCACAGCCCATGGTTCAGTCCTGCTGGGGTTGTTCACAGGGAAAGCCAGGCCCAGGGCCAGAGGCGAGGGTCCCACAGCCCTGGCTACCCTGGAGCAAACACTGGCGCCCCTGTCTCATCCTGGCCACTGCAGGACATCAGTAAGAGGCTCTCTCTGCCCATGGACATCCGTCTGCCCCAGGAATTCCTCCAGAAGCTGCAGCTGGAGAGCCCAGACCTGCCCAAACCGCTCACCCGAATGTCCCGCCGTGCCTCCCTGGTGAGTCCCAAGAGGGTCAGAGGTCGCCTGGGTGGAACACCCTCTCCCCTGCAAGACTTCAGTCCTGGTTTTGCCTGTCCCGGCTGAGGCCTGCAGCAGTTTCCAGGGAGGTTTCTGGGCCTCTGGCGCCACCTTCTGGCCGAGAGGATTCCCACAGCTGGTCCTCTTGGTCAACCTCCATTCCCTAGTTGAGTCCCACCCGTGCTGGAGCTGAGCTCCAAGCCCCCCCTGGGTTCCAGAGTCTTCACTGGCGTGAGGTCAATAAACCAGCTGGCCCGTGTTTCCAAGTCTTGGCTGCCTATCAGGTTTCCCTGGGAGTATCCTACAAAACACAGATTCTGGTCCCCAGTCCAGATACCTACAGAATCAAACTCTGGGTGGTGGGGCCCAGGAGTCCGTATTGTTAAGGGTTGGGTACTACTGAGCTGGAGCAAGTGTGCTGACGAGAGAGGCTGTAGCGAGGTGGGTTCTGAACTGGACCCCCAAGGTACAGTGGAGAAAAAGGCACAGTTCCTGCCCTTGAGGGGCTTCTGAGCAGGATGGAGACAGACAGGTGATAAAGGCCTGTGGTGATCCCAGGACTACAACCCTGGGCTCTGCACCCACCACTGCCACGGGAGAAAGAAACTCACACTTCCAAGGCCTCCCTCCTTTATCACAGGGACAGAGAGAAGTGGAGAGGGAGGATTTGGGGCTCCCCTCACCCTGCTAGCCTCAGACCCCCTGGGGGTCTCATTCCCTTTCCACCTGGAGGCTGGGGGTGAGGAGGTGTACTCTATGTGGGACTGCTGGGACCTTCAAGCTCACAGGACCCTATGTCTCTCCCTCTCAGTCAGATATCGGCTTTGGGAAACTGGAAACTTATGTGAAACTGGACAAACTGGGGGAGGTAAGAGGCTGGGTTGGGTTTTCTCCAGGCCCCCGGGCGGGATGGCTAGGAGGAGGGACAGGGGCTTCCCCAGCCTTCCCCAGTCTGCGGTCACACTACCCCCGTCCCACAGATCTTGCCATGCAGTCTGGCCCAGCCTTTGGCAGGTGTTAAGTTGGGCCCAGGTCCTGGAGGAGGGCATGGGGATGGGGTGGCTGATGGGCTCTGGGGCAGAATCCAGTCTTTTTTTTTCCTGCTAATATTTCTTGTCTGGGATCAAATCCCAACTCCTCCATTTACCAGCTCTGTGGCCTGGTGTGAGCTATGTGACCTCCCTCTGTGCCCTTGGTTTCTTCCTCTGTCAGATGGAGATCCTAATTGTTCTACCTCGTAGGGTGTTGTGAGGCCCGAGTAGGTCACTGTAAGCTTTTGCGCCGTGTAATTATTAGCTATTTCCGTAAACACTGTGCTGGGCTTTGTGTTCCAGGCGGGGGTGGGGGTGGGCCGTGGTTTACAGAGAGGAGGAGGATGTGGCCCTTTCCTTCCAGGAACCCAGAGGAGACCTACACGTAAACATCAACAGAACATAAGGAAGAACAAAACTGGTGTTATAATAGAGGGACACCTTGCCTACTGGGGGCTTACAGGAAAGACAGTTCCTTCTGACCAGGAAGGAGTTAGGGACAGCTTCACAGAGAAGTGGGCTTTGGAAGAAACAGAATTTCAGTGAAGGGGTGGGGGGGTAGGGAAGGGCGGTCCTGCCAAAGTCACGGCCCAAGCAGAGGCACAAAGAGGAGGACGTTGGACAGAGGAGAGCGGGGCCTGAATGTGGCTGGGCTGCTGGGGTTCTTGTTCCCAGGGAACCTATGCCACAGTCTTCAAAGGGCGCAGCAAACTGACAGAGAACCTCGTGGCCCTGAAGGAGATCCGGCTGGAACATGAAGAAGGCGCGCCCTGCACTGCCATCCGAGAGGGTACAGCATCCTAGGGTCCTGTAGTCTTGGGGCTCCTGAGAGGAGGGGTTCCTGGCCTGAGCCCTGGTGGCAGCCTGGGGGCCAAGAGCCATTGCTGGAATGGGGACTCCTGAGGCTGGTCCCAGGAGGAGAGGGTATGAGGGGCACATGGGGCCTAAGGGACACAGGCAGGCCTGTCTCCCCATAGTGTCTTTACTGAGGAACCTGAAACATGCCAATATTGTGACCCTGCATGACCTCATCCACACGGAGCGCTCCCTCACTCTGGTGTTTGAGTACCTGGTGAGTTGGGGTAGGGGTGTGGGGGGGAGAGGGTGGGGGTGGCCCAGGCCTTGTTCTGGAATCAGGTTCTCAGATGCTCCCATTCAGGAATGGCCCAAGGGCCCAGGCGTAGGGGCAGCTCAGAGCCAGGGACCCGTCCCACTCCTCGGCTTGGGCCCTGCCCAGGGAAGGGCGCCTGGCCAGGCGTCAGGTCAGGGTGAGGGCTGAGCCAGGCCTGTGTTCCAGGACAGTGACCTGAAGCAGTATCTGGACCACTGTGGAAACCTCATGAGCATGCACAACGTCAAGGTGAGAGCCTCTGTGTGGACCTCCCCGCTCTCACGCTGAGCGTCAGGTTCCCGCTCTGTCAGACGGGAGCGTGAGTTACCTGCCAGGATGAAGAGAGGCTTCGGGGGAATTCAGAGGGATGAATGAGCTCTTCTGTGTGCGTAGGACCCCACACAGGCAGGCTTCCTGGCCCAGTGTGGGGTCTCCCAGCTCCCCGGCTGGGGTACTCTCTCCTCCCCCACCCTCCTGCCTCCTCTGTACACCTGGTGCCCTGCCCTCTGGATGGCATTCCCTGGGGTGGTTGGGGCCCAGGATGTGGCTTCCACGCGGGCAGGAGAACCAGGTAGCTCTCCAAGTACCTCACCTCCACCCGGTCTTGTCCCCATCCCCGTCCCAGCCACGGGGAAGAGGCGCAGGGTTCCTCCCTTCCCCCCTCCCCTCCATGGGACGTGCTCCCACCTTGCACTGCTTCCTTTCTTTTCCCTCCCCCAGATTTTCATGTTCCAGCTGCTCCGGGGCCTTGCCTACTGCCACCGCCGCAAGATCCTGCACCGGGATCTGAAACCCCAGAACCTGCTCATCAACGAGAGAGGGGAGCTGAAGCTGGCTGACTTCGGTGAGGGCCAGAGCCCACAGGGCTGGGGCGGGGTAGTGGAGGAAGCTGACACAGTCTCCTCAGGATGTGGGCACTGTCGAGGGTGGGGGGGTGGTTCAGTGACGGGTCTGTCCCTAGGACTGGCCCGGGCCAAGTCAGTGCCCACGAAGACCTACTCCAATGAGGTGGTGACCCTGTGGTACAGGCCCCCCGACGTGCTGCTGGGGTCCACGGAGTACTCCACCCCCATCGATATGTGGTAAGCAAGCGCTGTGGGACTGGGCGTGGGGTTGGGGGCGTGGGGCAGGGGCTTCCGCACCTGCGACTCGCTTTTGCTGCCCCAAAGGCCTCTGCGAAGGACTGTCTAATCTCTTTTGAATAAAAGCCATGTGGCATCCTGCTGAACTGGATGTTAAAGAATTGAGGGCTTCCCTGGTGGTCCAGTGGTTAAGACTGTGCTTCCAATGCAGGGGATGCGGGTTCGATCCCTGGTGGGCAGACTAAGACCCCACATGCTACATTGTGTGGCCAAAAAATAAAGAGAAGCAAGTTTAGGGGGAAAATAAATAAAAGATGCATTTAAACAAAAAATAAAGTTAAGTCAGAGCTACATTGGGGTTTCCCTGGCTCTAAATAGACCCTCCTAGGCTGTGCTTCTGAAATATTCGCCCAGGGGTACATAGGGGGTTACCAGAGGGCACAGGAGGGCGCCCACAGTAAATATGATGAATCTTACCCAAGCATCAGTTCTACTGAAAAATTTAGAAGGGATACTTTTTTCCTTAAAATTAACACACATATGATTCAGTGTAGAAGGAAAAGATTGCCGAACTTTAAAGGTAAAACACAGTTTTCTGATGCATGACTGCTGCGCCCTACACCAGGGGTTTCCTTGGAGAGTGGATTTGTGGACTTCTGTCTTCCAGAGGGGCACATGATGGGAAGTTGGAGACAACACTGCTTGAAGAGCTGCCTCATGGGTGCTGGCTATGCAGACCCAAATCCTACAGAGTGAAAGGGGAGAGATCAAAGCGTCCTAGAGCCCTGAGAAGCCCCCAGAGGGAGGCTGTAGTGGGTGGCTGTGCTGTGCTAGGAGCCTCTGCAGCTCTGGGCCACCCACCCCGGTGCCATGACCCATTTGAGTCACCGTGGCAGGGCATCGTGGTGGAGCAGCGCTAGGAAGCGCGGGTGCAAGGAGGTCCAGCCTAACGCCGCCCCTGCCCATTGCTCCCTGCAGGGGCGTGGGCTGCATCCATTACGAGATGGCCACAGGGAGGCCCCTCTTCCCCGGCTCCACGGTCAAGGAGGAGCTGCACCTCATCTTCCGACTCCTCGGTCAGTGTCCTGCCGCTCCTCCCTCTCACCACTAGGGGGCGCCGGAACTCTGTCCAGCCCGGGCGCATATCCGGACTGGGAAGAGCAGCTCCCACCGGATCTCTACAGGGCGGGGGGGCCCGGGGGGGCCCCGGGGCCCCCGGTGGACTCAGTCATTCTATGACCCCACCTCCTACCTTGCACCCCTCCAAGTCGCCCTCGGTCCTGGCCTCTCACCCCTCGCCACCCCTTCTCATCTCCCCAGGGACCCCCACGGAAGAGACGTGGCCTGGTGTGATGGCCCTGTCCGAGTTCCGAGCGTACAACTTCCCCCAGTACCTGCCCCAGCCGCTCATCAGTCATGCTCCCAGGTAGCCCTTCCTCCCCACTCCTCCTCTCTGCCTGTGGGCCTGGCTGTCCCTCCCGGAGGTGGCTGTGAGCCCCACCCGTCCCACCCCGCCCCCATAGACCAGACTTGTGCCAGCTCCTTCCTCCCGCAGGTTGGACACTGATGGCATCAACCTCCTGACCGGCCTCCTCCTGGTGAGTGTGCTCCCACGCCGACGAGGGCCAGGCAGTCAGCGAGCTGAAGCCCCAAGATCCCTGCCCAGCCCTCCGTCCCACCTGCGTGCTGGCGTTCCCCATGTACCCTCCACCCACTGGGCCCGAGGGGAGTGCTGGCTTCCACAGACTTAAGAGTGGGTGCACTCCCGACTCAAACCCCAATTCAGACCCTAGCTGTGTAGCTGTGGGCAAGTTACAGAGCTTTTCTGTGCCTCAGTTTCCTCAACTGCAAAGTAGAATGAGTCATTCCCATTTTGTAAGATGGTCTTGAGGATAAATTGAGGTTGTGGAATACACTTAGAAGGGTGCCTGTCTTGAATAAGCACACGATAAAGGGTAGTTGTTAGCACTACATGTTAATATTACTATTAAAGTTGTGATCTTAGATGCTTCAGCATCTGTATTTCCATCCCAAGAGGAGATCATTCTCTGAAAGCCCCCCTTCTGGTTTTCTCCTGGTGGCTGGAGATCTGAGACCCTGAGTTCTGAGACTGCCTTGGCTTGAGTGGGCAGCTGACCCCAGGGGCTTCTCAGGTTAGACTCTGACCCTTCCCTTCCTCGTCATATAACTTAGCATGGGAATAGCATTGCCCAGAGGGGTCCCTGCAGTCCCCCACCCTCTGCTTTTCAGTACGAATCCAAGAGTCGCGTGTCAGCAGAGGCGGCCCTGAGGCACCCCTACTTCCGGTCTCTGGGGGAGCGTGTGCACCAGCTCGAAGACAGTGAGTGTGTAGGGGAGGTTGGGGGAAGGGGGCAGGGCCACCCCAGAACCAGAGAAAGGGAGCAGCTGGTGTGAGTGGAGGAGCCGGAACGAAGAGGCCAGAGGCCCTGGGTCTAGCTGAGCAACCTGGCTGCCCCTCCTTGGGTTTTCGTTTGCAACGAGGGGAGGAAACCCTGTGGATCCAAGGTGCTGCCCGAAAGGCCCAGTTAGGTGCTCCTGGGCCAGTCCTAACTAAGGGGGTGCTCGATGGGTGTGGGGGCCTTAGGCTGCAGGAGCAGGACCAGGACCAGCTCCACTCAGCTCTCTCCTGGCCTTTTCTCTCTCTCACCCCAGCTGCTTCCATCTTCTCCCTGAAGGAGATCCAGCTCCAGAAGGACCCAGGCTACCGGGGCCTGGCCTTTCAGCAGCCAGGTAGGGGCTCATGCCTCCCCCACCTCCTCCTCTTATTAGAGGAGGCCAGGACAGGCGGCTCCACCCTCTTGAGGAACAGAGATAGGGCCCAGCAGCCCCTCCTGCCGTGGGAATCAGCGTGGCCTCCCTGACATTGGCCTGTCTTCCGGGGGCCCGTGGGGAGCAGGGAAGGGACTGGTTTCCCTATCTCCTTGCCAGGCTTCCTCCTCCTGCGTTTCCCTCCTCAACCCCCACCCTAGACAGAACGCTGTCTCTGACAGTAGCCCTGAGGAAGGTGCACGTTTTTCCTGGTTCATTCTCTCTGCAAATTCTGAGCTCTCTGGCCTCCATCCTGGGAGAACTATACTTCGTTTCTAGACTAGCTGATGGCCTCAGACATTATAAGTGCTTTCTATGCAGTATCTCATTTAATCCTAAAATACCCCTTGAAATTGGTACTATTAGTTAATGCTCCCCATTTCACAGGCAGTGAGACTGAGGCTCTGGGAGGCTAAGGTGCAATTTCACATAGCTGATAAGTAGCAGGGATGGGATTTTAACCCAGGGCTGACCAGCTCCCAAGCACGTGCTCTTGATGGTTCTATCAGAGTAGCTCTGGAGGACGCCCGTCCCTCCTGATCTCAGGTGACCTTCGGCCCAGACTTCTCCCTGCAGTCCCACATCTTTCCTTCCATTCTCCAGGGCGAGGGAAGAGCCGGCGGCAGAGCATCTTCTGAGCTATGCCCACCCTGCTGTGGCCCAAGGGACGAGAGGTCACACTGAGCACAATTGCGGCAGGATGGGGCCCGTGTGGCCTCGGAGGACTGAGGAGTGAGGGCTAACGGCCGGTCCAGAAGACCTCTCGGCAGCCCTGCTGGCCACGGCTGTTTCCTCTCCCTTCTTCCCACATGCCTCCCCAGTGGCCTTGGCCTGGACACCAACCCCTCCATCACCTTCCCTGGGGCTGGGCATGAGCTGCTTCCCTGGGAGGAGGTGAGGGGACAGGGAGCGATCTCAGACACTTTCCCACCCTAAAGTGCTCAGACACCAGCATGGAGCCCACATGGACAGAAGAATCTAGAGGCCGGGCAGAGCGCTATGCCTTGAACATGGGCACCACCATGCCTCCCCACCCGGGGTACCTGCCTGCCTCACCAGTTTGGTCGAGTCCCTTTCAGGCCCCTTGGAGCCCACACGTCTTTACCCTTTTTCCCCCCCTGAGAGCAGGAAGCAACATGGCACCTTGTCTGGGACTCTGGAATCCTGGGTGCCAACATGTGTGCCAAAGCCCACCCCCACCTGAGGGGCGGGTGTCCCCAGAGCAACAGAGAGTTGTAGCCCCACCCCCTCTTCTCATCATCCCCCACTTGTTCCCATTCCCCACTCCTCGCCAGAGGCCCCGTATGCTGCTGGACACCCAGTTGAGTCCAGTGGTGGCCTGGTCCTGCCAGCTGCACTCCTGCCAGCTCAGCCGGGCCTGCCCGCCTCCCCAGTCCGAATGGGATTGCCTTAAATTGGCAGGTGGTAGAGCACGCACTGCCCTTGGAGCTCTGACCCAAGCTGCTACCTCCCCGCCCTTTCCCGAGAGTGGTTCCCGCTTATCATTCCTGAGCGCTGGTAAGCCAGCCCTGGGCCAGGGTCCCGAGGACAGTCCCCAGATATGCAGGGTCACCCTGACGCTGCCGCCAGCTCCCTGGGGCTGGCACAGCCTCCCTCATCCCCTCCTTCCCGGTCCCCGTGGCTCTGTCCTTGCTCCACCCTATCTGGGCACCAGCCTCCCCATGCCCCTGGCCTCCCCAGAGGGCGGTCACCAGAGAAAGGATCAGCACCGCAGCCTGAGGTACAGGAAGGTGGGACAGGACGGGATAGACTTTGATCCCGAGCCCTGAGCCCCAGGCCCCAGGGGACTGGGAGTGTTAGGGCCGTGGCCCCGAGAGAAGGCCCCGCCCCCACCCCTGTGGAGCACACCTGTCCTATTCCCAAAGTCTCCTCAGCACTTGGCTGAATCTCGGATGGCGAGGCCAAGGGGAGGCCAGGTCCCCTGCGCACCCCCCTCAGCCTGAGGAGCAGCCCTGGAGGGTCTTGGCTTCCCCACAAGTCCCTCCCCTCCTCCCCCACTGTACTGTGAATGTCCTGTGACTCAGCGCAAAGACAGATAATATATTTAATTCATGTTGTACAGAAAGGAGTGAGCAGTCTCATGCTGAAAAGCTGGTTTTGACAGATTGATGCCGAAGATGGAGGACAGAAGGCCCCCTCGGGGCCTCTTGAGTGCAAGTGGGACTTGCTTGTATGTGTACGTGAAGTGGAGAGAGAGTTCGGTTTGTGTGTGTCCCTGAACCCACCCTGGGCTACGGGCATGGTGCCCTGCACCCTCCCTGCTGTATTCCGGATGCTGCTGCATTCACAGCTGGATGTCAGCTCTGGGTGACCTGGGGTGGGAGCAGAAGAGGCCTGGGACTCTGCTTGGGGTCCCAGCCGTGGCCCAAGCTGGTGCCTGAGGGGTGGGGCCAGCCAGGAGTCCTGGGGAAGGGTCTGGGGTTCTGGCTACTGTCGCTGACCCTTGTGCTCCCCCAACCAAGTGGCTCTCTGACTTAGGGGGGCAAGGAGGAAAGTTCAAGAGAGGGTTGACATGGGGGATGGTCAAGGCCAGGGCAGCAGAACTAGGATACAAACCTCCCTATAACTCTGGCCCAGCAGTAACTGCACAGACCTGACTCTCCTTCCCGCTCCCCAGATGGCCTCTTACCTTGGGTCTGACCATACCTCTTTTCACACACATCTCCCAGAGTTCTCAGCATCCTGCTGCATTTTCCATTTCAGTGTCCAGGTTTGTTCTCCCCAAGACCACCCTGAGAACGTCAGGCCCCAAACCTCCTGGCCTTACCTGACCAGTGGCCTTATGTCTGGCCGTAAGAACCTTCCAGTTTGCCGGCACACTTGAGGAGGCTCGTGCTGAGAGGTTGGGTGATGTCCCCCAAGATCATGGAAGTAAAGAGTGATTCTCAGCATGGATTCTGCCAGCCGAGACCTCCTCACCTCTTAAAGGCAGCCAGTCGCTAAACTGGAGGACAGTAAGGGCAGGGGCCAGGAGACACATTGGTGGGCATCTGAGTCCGGCCTTTTAGCTGAATGTGGGAGGAGGCTAGCCAAGACCTAAGGTTTGCTAAGCTCCCTACTGTGTGCCAGGCACTATGCCTCTCATTGAATCCTCACAACAAGCCCCTTTCTCCCCACTTTGCAGGTGAGGACAGTAAGTTTCTCAGGGGTTAGAGGACTTGCCTGGGGTCATGTAGCAAATTAGAATCCCAGGTCTGTCTGCCACTCCAGCCCGTGGTCTTCAAAGAGGAGAAGGAGTGAGGAGGGGAGATGCAGACCAGGCAGAGCCCCAGGAGCCAGAGAAACACACAGCAGGGAAGGCCCCAGAGCAGACGCTGCTTTGCTGGAGTGCCTCTTGACACCAGAGACCACCGTTGTATCATAGCAGCACCCACCAGTTTACAGAGGCTTCTGCCCCTTTAAGAGCCCATCCCCCAGGGAGGCTCACCTGGGTGGGGGGACTTTGGAGGTCTCTGTGGAGACATTAAGGCACTCTGAGCTTCTGCCCTAGAAAGCTTGGGGGTGTTCAGCTGGACAGGCTCCTACCAGCCCTTGTATGTAGTTAGTGTTCAAGGAAAAATGATGTTTCTGGAGAAGGAAGCTGGAGGGGCGGAGTAACTAGTTATGAGCTGCTGGGGCAGAAGGGCTTCGAGGGTTGCCGTCGGGCTCTCCGGTGGCCAGACTGCCGCCACACAGGGCACGTGTCCTGGAACCCTCTGTTTCCTGGGCACCCCCAGCTTCCTTATGGCTGGCTCTCCCAGACAGCAGGCTGCCCCCTATGCTGGAGTCCCTGGGCAACCCCCCAGCCAGTCATTTCCCCCTCTGGCCTCACTTTTGCCGTGGGCTCCTGGGATGGGTCAGGAGTGCCTGGGGCCCCCGACTGGGCCCACTCGGCGGGGGTCGTTTGTGCTTTGCAGCAGCCCTGCAGCTACCGGACAAAAGGTCCTATTTGAGGGCGACAGCAGCTCTCATGCTGGGCTCTGCCCCAGTCCTCTTCCACCCTGGTGGGACCTGGGGCTGGCTCTCCCCTGCCCCACCCTTCCTGTGGGCTCTCAGTCACCCTGTCCCTCTGGTCTGGGCCCAGTGGTCAGGGCTGATGCCCCACAGGCCACCGCTCTCTTTGCCCTGCTAGGCTACGTGGGCCAGCCCGGTGTGGGACACTTGCCAGACCACCTTTCCTTCCTCCTCAAAGCAGCTCAGCTCCTTTTGGGCCACTTTCCACCTTCATCTTTGCTTAGACCCCTGCTTCCAGTCTTGACACTCCACAGCACCCCTCGAGCCCCTGTCTCCAGAGTAAATCATCAGCCCCGTGAATTGGTCCCAGCCTGGCCCTGTGCTGGGTGCCAGGACACCGGGGTGCAAGACTCCCCACCCTTGCTCTCCGGCAGTGGGAGCTCAGACCTCCTGGCGTTGACGGCCTTTCTCTCAGCAGATTTTTATCAAGCACCCACTGTGTGCCAGGCACTGTGCTGGGCACTGAGGATGAGGTAAGATCGCCACGTCCCTGCTCTCACAGAGCTTGCGTTCTAGTGAAGGAGGAAGCGTCACGCACATAAATGTGACACGTCAGGGGTCAAATGTGATGACGCAGAAGCAAGCAGAGTCAGAGGAGATGTGAGGGCACAGGGTGGGGGCCTGGCACACGGTATGGTCAGGGGCCTCACTGATAAGATTGGGGAGCAGTGACTTGTAAGGGGGGAGCCATGTGGACCCCCAAGGACAGAGTATTCCAGCAGAGGTCCTGAAAGGAGGGTGTTTGAGGATGAACAAGGAGGCAGCCAGGTTGGAGCACAGCACCTGGGCGGGGTGACAGGAAGGCTGGCTCACGTGGAGTGGAGCAGTGGTCCTGCGCGTTAGATCCACCAGGGAGCCTTTGAGAAGTACGGACGCCCGGCTCCAGCTCCAGTGATTCACACGGATTTTCCAGCGGTGAGGCTAGGCATCAGTAGTTTCTTAAAAGCTCCGCAGGTGACCCCAACGCGTAGCCAGGGTTGAGAAGCACTCACGTGAGGTGCTGTGGGGCATGGAAGGAACTCTGAATCTTGTTCTGAATGGCGAAGCCACTGACCTCTGTTTTTAAAGGCTCAGAGAGACGAATAGGAGAAGGCAGCCCCCAAGAGGAGGGTGCTATGGGCGGAGGAGGGAAGGACCCCCCCGCACACACACACACATACAGGCAGTAGGAGGAGGCTGCAGCTGAGGGGCGCAGGAGGGGAGGAGGAGCCTCTTCTCGGGGACGGTTCCCTGAGGTGGGGACTGTCCCCGCACTCACCGTGAGGCACCTGAAACTCTGGGCAAGGTAGCTTGCTGGGCCACACAGAGCAAGGGAGAGTGTCAGAGTTCAAACCCAAGTCTGCCTACCTGAGCAGTGCAGTGCTTGCACGATACCGTCTGCCTCCCAGGTGGCTGTGGGCGGGCACAGGAGTCGCCACCTTACTGTCTGCTGGGTTCCCGGGAACTGGGAACAGCAGCCTCCGCTCACCTACAGGCATGGCTGAGAGGTGACCAGTAGGTCCCAGTGAGTTAGCTGAAAGTCACTGTGCCCACCCCACCACATGTGCCCTGCCATCACCCAGCCCCTCCTCGGGACCCTCCGGACCTCCCCACCACTTCAAAAGGCAGTGTTGAGCACCAGGGGCCCCAGTTCCTGTGCCAGAGCTGTGACCGGCATCCTTTCTGATGGTCGGTGCCCAGCTCCGGAGAGCCAGCGCCAGCTCTCCTCAACGGGATGGACAGGGTGGGTGGGCGGCTCCAGAGGGACCGCAGATGCCACTTAGCCACTTCTCTCTCCTGTCCCCGCTTTCCCTCTGCTACCCCCTCTTTCTGCCCCTCACCTGTCCCTTTCTCTTGCTCGGGTTGCCCTGAGTAACACAAATGCAGAGATCGATCATCTGGCCGGGCCTCTTCCCGAGGGAAGCCTCTCCTAGCTGTGCACCCCAGCCCCAAATCCCTGAGAAGCTCTCTCGATGCCAAGCGGCATCTCTGTCCTCCTGCACGCTTGTCCGTCTCATCCTGGTGATGTCAACACGAGGCATGGCGGTGCTCTGGCCGCAGCTGTGTGAGCAAGCGGATGCAGCCAGAGTGGCGGATACAGGGCTCGGCCCTCTGGGACGCAGTCAGCGCTCCTCCCTGCTCCAAGCTTCTAGCCCAGCCCCTCATCTTCCCGTCTCCTTCTGAGTTCCTCCCTCCCACATTCATTCATTATTCACCTGAGACTTCCTGACTACATGCCAGGCTCTGTTTCCAGTATCTGGGATACAAACTTGACCCTTAGACCCCACTTGCAGGAGCTCAGAGCCTCAACGTCGGATAGGATGCGATCTTTGCTTCCCTCTCATGAGGTCTCAGTTTCTTGGGGGAAGGGGAGTTGTCCATTAGTCATTTTTTTCAAATTTACCAAGGATTTTTGTCTTTTACTTTTTTTTTTTTTTCAGACACAACAAAGACTTTTTATACCATCCATGTTTTCCCTGGAGGAGAGATCAGCTGGGTCCTGGGTCCCTGGGGAGGCATCTTGCACATCCAAGCCTCCAAAATCCATGAATCTGGATTCAAATCCTAGCTTTGCTGTTTGCAAGCTGTGTCACCTTGGGCATGTTTCTTAACCTCTCTGTGCCTCAGTTTCCTTCTCTGTAAAATGGAGTTGGTGACAACACCTTTTCCATGGGATTGTAAGGATTCATGAGAGAATTCCCGTGAGGGGCCTGACACGAGTGCTCAGTGAGCGGTAGCATGAATATCACTCTGCACATGCCCAGCCCCTTCTCCACCAGCAGAAATTCCATCGCCCTCCTTCCCCCAGGGATCCTAGTCCTGGCATTTAAATTAGATCATATTTTTTCTTGTCTTGCATTCTTCACCCTTGATAAGATCTCAATTAGCAAGAATGTATTAAGCATATTCTACCTAAAAGATTTTGCAAGACTTTAAGATTACCTCATCCCAGAGCTTTGTTTCCACAGAGTTTAAAATGTAGCTGGGGAAGTAAACATGGAAAGAGAGTTTAGGATAAAAGGCACTGGGTCACAGGTATCACTCAGTGGATCAGCTGCCTTCTGAAGCAGTGAGCTCTCTGTCCCTAGAAGCATCCAAGCAGAGGCTGGGAGACCACTTGTTGGGAATTCCAGGGGCATGCACTGTTTCTGGCAAGTCCTACCAGGTTGCAGAGGAAGGAGCCGTCTTGGGATAGGTCAGATCTGCCCCTGGTCTGACCATGTTCCTTGGGTCTCTACTTTGCCAAGCAGGGCGGCAAGATACAGCCCACAGGTAAGAGGCATTCCTCAGAGATGCCGAGAGGACTGTGGCCAACAGTGGTTGCAGGCTTGCAAACACCCTTCCACCTGGGTTGCAGGATGCCTGGAGCATCCGACTGGGCCATTTGCTTTGAGGCCAGACTGCCTTGGCCTTTCAAGACCTGGGGCTGACTCTCGGGTGTGGGAATTCCTAAAGCTGGAGCTGATGAGGACAGGAGGGAGGGCTGCCTTGGAGCAGGGGGATGGGCCCAGTACCATTTCATGCCTTGAGGTGATGACTTGAAGTTTACCCTCAACCACCTGTGATTCTACACCTCTGGCTGTAATGGAATTGACTGCCCAGCTTTAGGGTACCAGAGGAGGGGGAAAGGTTGGAATTTCCAAGCAATAGCGGCAGTGCCGTGTGGAGGTCAAGAGCAGAGCTCTAGTGCCTTGGCTCGAATCCTGGCTCCATCACTTCCTAATTGTGGGATCACATAAAATGGCTTCTCCGTGCCTCAGTTTCCGCATAGGTAGAATGGGATGATCATAGGATTAGTGTGAAGATTAGATGAGTTAATACGTGGAAAGCGCTCAGAATTTATTGGCCACGTAGAAAAGCACCGCCTAAGTGTTGGCTGTTGTTTTGTTGCCTGTCCTCTAGGGTGGAAGCAGGCATTGCTCTCTCAACGGGGGAAGGGTTGTAGGGGACACAACAGTGAACAAAACCCCTCTGTCCAGGGGAACCCACCCATCCTCCCAAACTGTCACCAAAGTTTCAGAATTCTGATGTCCCTTATCCTAACAGATGTATGTTAGCCAAGGTACTGTGAACTTAACAAACATTATTTAAATTTAAAAAAATTTTTTTTTAATTTAACAGACTTTTTTGTTTTAATGAACACATCATTTTACTCCAAATTACTTTAAAGAAATAGTAAGAGGTTTACAACAGTTGGGGACAGAGATTGTCACAGTGGCGCTGTTATACACAGTAAAAAGATGGAAGCAACATAAATATCTCACAAGAGAAGTATAAATACATGTTTTTCCACCCATTACATAGCTAGTATGGAAAATTTGTATCTCACTTTCTTCTCAAAGCCTATTTCAACTCATGGGAAACTGCTTATGACATTCTTATGAAAATTATGTACAACATAATTATGTTATGACATAGGTGAAATACACTGGCTGTAAAAATACACAGTATGTAAAATATATAGTCCTAATTTTGTATTTATACAAGTATTCATGACAAAACAACTAGAAGTATGTATACAGATCAGTGATTATCACCTTCTCCATCATGAATTTCTCCATTATCTCAATTTTTCACAATGAACGTGGGTTATCTTTATGGTCAATGAAAAGGACAACAAAAGCCATTATTATGATTATATTGTCTCTATCAGTTGGGTTTCCATGGCTCTAGAGTTTTTACTCCCATTTCCCCTGATGTACATGTCTGGAGAGATGCTCACAGAGAGGATGGCTCTGTGTTCCCATGACCAGGGCTGGTCCCTCCTGGTCACTGCCCACTGCGAGGAGGATCCATGGGGACCACATTGGCTCTGGGCTTGGAGGGGCCCCTAACAGACGTTTATTAAAAATCTCCTTGGTCCAAATCACTCTGTGAAGCACTAAAGATTCAGAATTAAGTAAACAGTTCTCTTTCCTCAAGGAACTCACCGGCTGGTCTGGGAGAGAGAAGCCGATTGCAGAAATGTTGACAGTAATGGGCTGTTATCTGCATCTGCGAGATGCAGCTAATCCCAGAGGGTGTGAGCGGCCTGCCCAGGGGGCTTGTCACTTGCCTGCCTCCCTGCCCCTTCCTCAACCTCTGCCTACCTATCAGTCTTGCAAGCCTCAGAAAGTGAGTTGGACCTCTAGGCTTCATAGTTCATATCAGTGAATGAAAATGAATTAACATAGAAATGAAACCTCTGATACGTTAGGAACCTGCTGGAACCCACCTCTGCAAGTCCTTCCCTTCCTTGCCTGCACCAGTGAGCACCCCCAGGTGACGCTCTACTTTTTAGACCTCTCTAGACACAGTGCCATTTAGTCACGTGGTAAAGCCGGTCTTGTTTCTAGGTGTTTCCATACTCCTCCAACCCCCATTCCGACCCCCCAAATATTCAAAACAATGTGGCCCTGGGCTGCAGAGGAGCTCCTAGAGGCCTCAAGACACCCTGTTGACTGTCCCACTGTCATCTCTCAGGGGCTGTGCCCATCTCCAGCAAGTGCCCCAGCCCTCTGTGTCCCAGCCCTGACCCTCCTCTCTCTCTGGTCCCGTACCTGATCACCCACTGCACACTCCTCGCTCCTGCTAGCAGACCCAGGACCACCTTTCCCCGAAGGTGCCTCTTCCTTCAAGCCTTCGTACCTCTGCCCGGACATCCCCTCCCACCTCCTGCAGCAGCTCAGTCAGACTCTGGGCCTCGGGCAGGTGGTGGGACTCAGTGCTCCTGTCCCTACAGTGATGGGGTTGGGGGGTGCAGATGCCCTCAGAGTGTCCTCCCTGCTCCTGATTTTACATCAACCTGTCTGTTCTCACTTTAGGCTTTTGTGGGAGCCATTTTCTTCTCTTCTCCTTTCAAGCATGTCTCAAACCCTCCTCCAGGAAGCCTTCCCTGATCAACTCCTTGAGCACTATGTGCTCAGTTCTGCTGGCACCAAATAGGCTGATGCAAGGCTTCATGGGGGCCTTAGCCCCTCATAACCTCCATTTCCCAAGAGGCTACCCAAATATACACAACCTAAGGAAAAACAGAGAGCCTGGTATGGAAGTGTGACCTCCAGGTAAGTTTTCCAATAACCGCCCCCCCACCGGCCGCACTTCACCCCATCCTAGCCACCACCACCACCCCCAGCCCGACTGCCTAGAAATTCTCACAGCCTGTGGTCTGCGCTCATGTATCCCGGTTTCCAACGTGTTAGGTCTCTTCTCTGGGTTCAGGTTGCAAGCTGCCTGGGTTGAAGAGGGCCGTGTCCTCTTGAGTGTGCCTCCCCTAGGCATGCCATCCCACTCCCCAATTGCTTTGTTAGGATAATGACACCAGTTGGTGACCAAGTAATGTATTTATAGTTATTGAGGTGCTTTCATGCATGGTAGCCCATTTTGCTCTGAAAACACCCTGTGTGGTAGACAGGGCATGTGGGATGACCCCATTCAATGGATGTGGAAACTGAGGCCCTGGGAGGTTTAACACCTTGCACATAGTTAATTAAGTGACAAAGCAAGGCCTCCCACCAGGTATGCCTGCCTGCCTCACTGCCCTGTGAACTGCTTTGCTTGCCAGCTCAGGTTTTAATCCGTTCCAGCGTCAGGGCTGTTGCGCAGGGACCCCCAGGGCCGACGGGGGAGCCAGAAGAAGCAGATTTGACTTCTAATCTGACTCACCCAGCTGGTTCAGAATGCAGCCAAAATGGGGGCATTTGGTCCTGCTTCCACTCCCCTTCCCCTCTTCCACAGCTGCTTTGGCATCCTCTTGCCGCCCTCTGCACCCCTCCCTCCCCACCCCCAACTTTGGGAGCCGTGGGGTGGGGTCCCAGGAGGATGTGAGCCTATGGACAGGCGGGATGTTTTTCCTACTCTGTATTGTTCTGCCCATGCCCATTGTGTGGGCTGAGAGCAGGACGTCACCAAGTCGCCTGGCAAACTTTCAGCAGAGCTGGGGAACATTTCCGGAGGGAACTGACCCATTATGAATGGCTGAAGCTTTTTACAAGCTTTGGTATTTCTTTGGATTGGCCGGACTGGGGGAGCCAGGGAAAGGAAAGACTTGAAGACTTCCGGTTCCTGGCAGCCAACTGCAAGGCTGAAGGTCCCAGGGACCTTGGCAAACCTGAGGTTTGCCAACACCTAACCCCAACTTGGCATGGCTCACACCTGAGGGTAGGAATGGACCCAGTCACCTTGAAAAGCTTCCCTGTGCTCACCCAAGGGGAAATGCAAGGTCAGAATTGTTTTAAAGCTGTTCGGTGTTTGCTGTGGGGTGAGTAATGCTCAGTGTTTTCAACTCACAGCTCTTCCTTCCCAGGGGAGGCATTTATTTATGCATCTCTCTTTACCACTAGACTGGCTGTGCCTTCAGAGCGGTTCCTGGATGCCAGGTGCTTTGCATCAGTGTTCTCATGGTTTGATTGAATCCTGGCAGCAAGAGGATTATAGGCAGGTGTAGTAGGCCGTTTCTTACAGATGCGGAAACTGAGTCTCACAAAGGTTAGGAATTAGTTCCAGCCCACACAGCTACTTCATGGCAGAGCTGGGATTTGAACTCAGGTCTGTGACAGTCCACGATCTGCAGCAGGATTTCTCAAACATTCACTTGCATAAGAGTTGACTGGAGTGCTAGCTAAGAATGCAGATTTTGGGGCCCTGCATTCTCCCCAGTTCTAATTCAATAAATCAGGGTGGGGCAGGAAATCTGCATTTTTGCCAAATAACAGGGGATTCTGAAGCACTTGAGCCACAGGTTGAGAAACACTGCCTTGGGGGTTGGTCTCCGTTTTATGATTTTAGCCAAGAGAGCAGCATCCTGGACTAAAAACAGAGGTGCAGCCTCAGGCCCTGCTGAGACCTCAGGAGGTGGCCCTGTCCCCTCACTTGTCCCTGCCTATGTGTGAAACCCAGGAGAAGCAGCCTGGAGCCTCAGAAGACAAAGGGAACCCGTCTGCAGCATAGAAAATTCTCCCATCACCCTTTATAATATTTGAAACACACAAGATAGGAAACTGAGCAACAAAGTCAGAATAAAGGGGTCCTCGTTCACCCCTCAGACTTTTATGGACCCCTGCTATGGGAAAGGGCTTGGGACAGATTCCTCTGAAGTTCTGAGGTGGCGAGTACAGCTGATGCATCAGGAACCTCCTGCTTCAGAGTTACCTGGGGGTTTGCTAAGATGCAGAGTCCTGGGGCCCATCCCAGACTTCCATAGCCAGAATCCCTGGGGGGTAAACTCTAGGTGAACTCATTTTGCTTTAAATGTGTTTCCCAGACAATTCTGAAGCAAATAGAGGTTTGAGAACTGGTGGCCAGAGGGCCTGGGAAGGAAAGGAATTCCCGAAGCTGAGGACCCCAGGAGGGCCCCAAAGCTACAGCCTGGGTGGGAATCCCTGGGGTGCAGCTGCGGACTAGTGAAAGAGGCGCCACACTTAGTGTGTGGAATTCTGGGTTTGAACCCTGGCTTGGCCACTCTGCACTCCTGGGCAAGTGACAACCTCCCTGAGCTCAACTCCTCACAGGTCAAATGAGGATAATCCGGTTCACCTCTGCGCCTGGCTATGAAGACCCAGTGAGCACACAGTGGGCGCTGAACGGACAGCAGCAGGTGAGCGGTGGAAGAAGCCGATTCTAAGTTTTCAGGCAATGCTGTCAGGGCTCCCAACAGCATCCAGCTGCCACAGACCCACTTCACTCTGTTGGAGAACCAAGGGCTGGGTTGGGCAATGGGGGTTAGAATTCAGAATCATGACTTGTGGACTCTGATGGAGTGGCCTGGGACACCCTCAGAGGGTCAGAAGCCCTGAAGCCCTGAAGCCCTGTGGTCTGAAGGACCCTGAAGCCCAGGTCGTGTCTGGAGGGCTGTTTCCACCACTCCACTCCCCTGTCCATCCACTTCCCAAACCCTCAACTTCACACCAAGAATCACACCATAAGCATGGGCTCCGAGAGGTCAGCCCAGGGGCCCTTCCCCGTATGGCCCTCACTGCTACTCAGTCTTGTTTCCCTGGAGTTCTCTCTGTTGAGCTGGGGGAACTAACTGTTCCTCTCCTCCTTCCCATCACCCTTGGGTGCCTTGAAGGACCCCTATCCCCTCTTCCTTGACCATTATGCCCTCTTTAGAGGCTCCTTTTCCCCCTTTCCCTCTCAGGAAGCCCAGGGGTCATCCTCAGGCCAACTGCTAACTTCCTCCGGGGAAAAGATCTGAGAAACCAGTTCATACCCCGTGGGTACACTAAGCAGGCCAGAGGCCCTCCCTTGGAATAGGTGCACTTTACAAGCAGCTGTAAGAAAGCAGTCCAGGGGGACCTGAAGAGGGCCTCTCCCCTGGCAGTACCGCCTTGAGGTTAAGAGTACAAGCTCCGGAGGCAGAGGGTTCATCCTGGCTAGACCATGCATTAGCTGAGTGACCTTGTGCCACCTGCTTCAGTTTCCTTATGTATCAAACAGAGAAATAGCAAACGTATCCACTTCTTTAATGCAGGCACATATTAAGACTCAACATGTCTGGCACTTATTAAGTACTCAATAAATGTTAGTCATTATTGCTCATTAGTGGAAGGATTTGGGACATTTACTAGTCTGGATTTCATAGATAAATGCCTGTGTCCATCCAGGGCTGTGTGCCCACCAAGCCCAAGCTTAGCCCTAGCTGTCATCTAAAGGGAATGCTGCACATGGGGCCAAGTGTCTGAGTTCTTGAGCTGGGATTCATCCTCTTGGTAAATCTCCTTGGGAATAAGGATAAGGATGAAGGCAACAGCGGCCTGATTAGGGGAGAGTCTCTATTAGTATCTCTTAAGCCAGGGCTTAAGGGAAAGCATAGGTGGATATGAAGGGAATTTGACATCTGCTTCTCTCTTAAGGTTCAGTTGCCTGTGAACTGGGGGTAGGGCTTGGTAAATCACTGGGTTTCTGCACTCTGAGATCCTGGGAAGGAGTGGGATTCTCTGACAGCTTTGTGCTTCTGTAACAGTCTGTGAGTCTGCGAAAAGGCAAGTAACAGGCTCAAATCCTCCAAGAAAGGGGATGGAGGGTGGGGCCTGTTCTTCCTGCTCCTATCATCTCCTTCCCTTCTGCCTAATTTCCCTCTCGATAGGAGCAGGCAAGAAGACTCAGAAGGCTTCTAGAAGAGATTGGAAGTCTTCAGGGCAAATGTCACCTCATCTCCCAGCCCCACTTTTTCCAACAGACATGAGAAAATACCTCCTCTCCCTTGGGCAGACCAGCCACCCTGGGGAGAGCCCTTTCTCCTCAAACTGGACCACTGGGGACTGATCCTTGCCCACCATTGGTTTGGAAGATGCAGTTCTCTGTGAAGAATGCCGCTAGGTAGAGGGCCCCACCAGGATGGGAGCAAAGACTGCGGCCAGGTCAGGCAGGACAGCAAGATCACGCCCCAGAAACCCACGAACAGAAAGGAGACACCAAAGCGAAGTGAGCACTGCAGCCAACAGTAACTCTCTTAGCACCTCCATCTCACAGAAGGTGGAGGAAACCACAAGAGAGCCGTTGGGCCCACACTCTCCCGACGTTCATCCTGAGTCAGCACCTGGGCTGCTCCCGGAGGCTCAGTGACTCATAAGACAAGGGCCACAAGCATGAGGAATCCAGTCCAGAGGGAGACAGCGTGTCACCTGGGCACAGAGGAGGGCGCCACTGATTCTCTCTAGGCGGGAGAACATTGAAGCTGGACGCTGAAGGCTAGGTTGCATTTCTACAGGACAGTGGGGAACAGCAAAGGGGACTTGTTCAGGGGTCACAAAGCCTCCTGTGGGGGGCAGGGGGAGGGGTGATAGGAGAGGATGGAAATGTAGGCAGGGCCTCGAAAGACATATTGAAGACACTGACCTTTACCCTGTGGACTGAGGGGAGTGGAAACACACATAATTTTTTCCCTGATTATTAGGAGCAATATACCTTTGGCATAAAAACCAGAGAAACAGGGCTTCCCTGGTGGCGCAGTGGTTGAGAGTCCGCCTGCCGATGCAGGGGACATGGGTTAGTGCCCCGGTCCGGGAAGATCCCACATGCCGCGGAGCAGCTGGGCCCGTGAGCCATGGCCGCTGAGCCTGCGCGTCCGGAGCCTGTGCTCCACAGCGGGAGAGGCCACAACAGTGAGAGGCCCGCGTACCGCAAAAAAAAAAAAAAGAAAGAAAAAAACACAAAACACAAAAAACCAGAGAAACAGAAAAAGTATAAAGAAGAAAATTAAAATCACTCATATGTCAACTACCCAGAAATAACCACTGAGGTTTTCCTTTCAGACTCTTTCTTATAAATAAGAGACCTTTAAAAAGGGCATATGTAGGATAGATACAACATGTAATATATAGTCATATTAATATAGCAAAATGCATATTTCATATTAAAAGATTATGTTATGTTAGAACATAATCTGAATTCAGAGAATATATCAATTAACATACAAGTTATTATATAATAACTTAGTATAATATAGTTCATTTTAAAGAAAACTAAATTGAGATGTTATAAAGAGGGAGTTTTCATTTTTATTTATTTTTAATAGACAACACATTCGTGTGCTCCATAATTCAGAAGGCACAAGAGGTTATATAGTGAAAATGTCCCTATTGCTCCATCCCCTACCATCTAGCTCTCCTCCTTGGACTCAATAAATGTTGTTGTAACCTTCCAGGGGTTTTATGCATAGACAAGAAGATAAACATATTATTTTCTCCCCCTTTACACAAATGTTACACAATTGTTAGCCACTTATTCTGCATCCTTCAGTTTTTACTTAGTATATCTTGGATACCATTTCCTATGAATGTATAAAAACTCCTCATTTTTTATGGCTACATACTTTTCCATCATACGAATGTATTCTAATTTATTCAGCGAGTCTCTACTAATAGTCATTTGGGTTTTCGCTAATCTTTTGCATTTATAAACAGTGCGGCCATAAATAACTCTACATATGTCGTCTTGCACAAGTAAAACTCCATATGCAGCATAGCATATGCTATGCAGTTACAGGTCAAGGGTCAGGTGCAGTTACAGGTGCAGGGTTACAGGTCAAGGGTCAGGTGCAGTTATAATTTTGATGCATATTTCTTAACAGCCCTCTGTAGAGGTGATACTAATTGCTTTAAAATGTCCCTCTTTTGGTGTAAATGAGGGATAAAATCAGGTCTGAACTTAGAGTATAAGGAGGCTGGATTAGAAGTGGGCAGGCAGGAACCAGTTTGGAGGCCACTGCAATAGTGCAGGAGAAACCTGCCTAGAACTGAACTATGGGTCAGGACCATTGGACAGAGGAGCCGGAGCCCTGAATTCAAGAAACATTCTGGACTTAGAACTGATAGAATAGAGACACAAACTGGCATTTGGATGTGAGGGTGCAAAGGTCTCTAACAGAGTGACTGGGTGGGTCTGGAAATGGCGTCTGAAGTAAAAAGGTGAAACAAAAGCTGCAAACAGAGAAGGAAGGAGCCCCCTGGAGCCTCATTTCTCAAAGTGTAGAGACATTTATTATAATGATAATGCTCTTACTTTGTTTCTCCTACATCAAGGAAAATGACCTTCACTCTGGAAAAGGTAAAACAGACACATTAAGAGGGAACTGAAGATTCCCCTTTAAAAAGACATTATTGGGGGCTTCCCTGGTGGCGCAGTGGTTGAGAATCTGCCTGCTAATGCAGGGGACACGGGTTCGAGCCCTGGTCTGGGAGGATCCCACATGCCGCGGAGCAACTGGGCCCGTGAGCCACAACTACTGAGCCTGCGCGTCTGGAGCCTGTGCTCCGCAACAAGAGAGGCCACCACAGTGAGAGGCCCGCGCGCCGCGATGAAGAGTGGCCCCCGCTCACCACAACTAGAGAAAGCCCTTGCACAGAAACGAAGACCCAACACAGCCAAAAATAAATAAATAAATTAATAAACTCCTACCCCCAACATCTTAAAAAAAAAAAAAAAAAAAGACATTATTGGTCACATGTGTTCGACACTTCTCCTTCCTGACCCCACGAAAATGATTATAAAGCAATGAGCAAATGTTACCCTCCCAGTGATGAAGAGAACAGGAGGGATGCCACTGCGGATAAACGTTCTCAGCAAATATATAGGAGCTGAGAAATGGAGAAGAGAGTGGTCATTGATGAAGTGGGTGGAGGACAGTGAACCCAGAGGAGCAGGCAGCGAGAGAGAGAGACGGCTGCACGTTACCGCAGCAGAACCACAGTGGAGCTCAGGCCTCTGAGATGCTATGAGGGTGGACGGTGTAGAGGAAGCAGGAGACATAGCCACCACTGAAGTGAGGAGGACTGGCCAACGGTACATGGAACAGTCAATTCCCAAGCAACACACAGGGCAGCCAGGGATCCATCTCCAGTCGGAGGCTTCAGTTCAATGGTCCCAAAGCAGGGGCTTCCACCTCTAATACTGGAGTCCTCGTGTGATGCAGGCTCACTGCCGAAATGAAATGAAATCTGCCACCTGACCAGCCCAGCCTCACTCTTAAATATGAAAAGACAAAGATCATCAGACATTTGAAAAAAAGCCTCTGGCATGAAAAAAAATAAAGATAAATGGTGTGGGGGGGGTAACATAATGTCCATAATGGACATATTCCATTATTTCTCTTTAGAGAAATAATTTAGGAAACAGAAGACTAAAGAAATTTTCAGTAACTAATAGGTAATCAGGGCGATTTGAGGAGGTGTTGCATCCCTAAACAAGTATAGGATGCTATGAAAGGAAGACAAGAAAATAAATGTGAGCTCCTGGAAATAAAAGATAGGATTATGGAAATTGAAATTTCAATAGAAAGTATTGGGATGTAAGAGAATTAGAGAAGTAGTTTCATGTCTGGATAAGAGAAACATCCAGAAAAAAAGTAAAGAGAAAAGCAGAAGAGAAGAAATTCTCAGATAAGAAAATAAAATAATTCCCCAAAGCTGAAGGACAACTTGTAAAGGGGACACCAAGAATACAGCGCAATGAGTGAATAAGGGACCCACATATGAGCACCGTCATGGTGAAATTTTAGAATAACGGTGATAAAGACAGGATCCTAAAATTTCCCTAGAGGAGAAGAAAATTTACCTCTAAAAGTATAAGAATCAGACTGGTCTCAGGGCTCTCATTAGCAAAGGCTACACTGATGCCTTCAACATTCTGTGAAAAAAGCCATTTTCAACAAAGAAGTCTATATCCATCCAAATTATCATTCAAGTGTGAGGGTGGAGCTGTAACACTTTGAGAAGCTAGGGACTCAGAAAATCTATGACATACCGCCCACTCCTTTTTTTCTTTCTTTCTATTTTAATAACAATTTTTTAAATTGAAGTATAGTAAATTTACAATGTTGTGTTAGCTTCAGGTGTACTGCAAATTGATTCAGTTACATATATATATATATATATATATATATATATATATATATATTCTTTTTCAAATTCTTTTCCATTATAGGTTATTACAAGACACTGAGTATAGTTCCCTGTGCTATATGATAGGTCTTTGTTGTTTATTTTATACATAGTAGTATATATACATTAATTCCAAACTCCTAATTTATCTCTCCCCACACACATACACTCCTTTTTAAGAAATTACCTGAGATGTGGTGCAGCAAAATGATAGCCTAAACAAAAACAAAAACCAAGGGAGGGAGGGAGGAAGAGAAGAAGGAAGGAAGGAAGGAAGGAAGGAAGGAAGGAAGGAAGGAGGGAAGGAAGGAAGGGAGGGAGGGAGGGAGGGAGGGAGGGGAGAGAAAACAGTGGGACCCGTCAAGGGCATCAGTGAAAAGAAGTCCCCGACCAACAGCTATGTAAGAGAAAAGCAACACGCCCAAATTAGAGCATATAATGGAGAGGGCCCCGTGTGTGGTCCCTGGGAAAAAGAGGAACCTCGGAAATAGAATACTCGATAAGCTGAAAAGTAGGAAACAAACATGAAGAAATAATCATGGCAAGTAAAGAGAAGAAGAGGAGAGGTAAGGGGAAGGAGAAGAAAGGCAATCTGAAACTATGAAAAACTAAAACAAATAAAAGAAAGAAACATAATTATAGGACATTGCTGGCTCTGCAATAAACAATATTTACATTGTTACAAACGTAAACATTATTTATTGGTTTTAAACTTTTAGAACCAACTAATAGGCAAACACAGAAGACTTAATTATGGTTAGAAAATTATATATACAAGTAATCAACTTTGAGCATTTAAAGTAAATGTTCAGAAGACAGAAGCTGGGAAGGGGAGCTAAAAGGGAAAGGTAGGAGTGATATCCTTATCCTTCAAAATAGTGAGTCAAAACTACTATCCATAGCTGATGGTATGAGAAATAAAGATATAAATATGTTACTTAAAGCAACATACGTAATCAACAGATTTATTTTTATTTTATTTAGAGGAATTAAATAAAAACAGTTATACAACCATGTTGTGAGTAGGGTGGGGGAGAGTTATTTGGATGATATATATATGAACTAAATCCTTATTTTTCATAGTTATAAATAAAGAAAGGATGTTTTAAACTGAGAAATCCAGAAACGGCCACATAAGCGCATTATTTAGAGATATAGAGTCATTCCCAGAATAAAGAGCTAAAAGATTTAGAAGCAGTTGCCTCTGGGAGCAGGACTAGAGGGGGAAGGAATGAGGTGGGACTGTTCCTTGCAGGCTCTTCTGTTCTACTTTATTTTTAACCATGTACATGAATTACTTGGATATAAAAATTTAAGTACATCACAAGATAGATGAGAGCTTATGTGGCTGCAGATGAATTCTGGGGGCCAGATTCAGATGAATTAGACACAGGGCCATGAAATACCTTGCAGGTAGGACTGAAAAACAACCTGGGTAAATGATGAGGACATTGGAGATAAGAAAATGTTCATTTTCACAAAGAGACAGAAGGTATTTCTGGAAACTATATACCAAATGGCTCAATATAGAATCCTGGCAAAATTCTAGCACAGATTATTAAACAGATGGCTTGGGAGTGCTTTGTGATTTATTTATTTATTTATTTATTTATACTCTGCCTCCTTCCAAAAAGAAGGATTTGTAGTGGCTTATAGAGAGACGTACAATACAATAAGATTAAAAAAAATTTTTAATGAGAAAAGAGTCTCAAAAAGTTAAACTTAAAAGTACTATATGATCCAACAAACCCACCTGTAGGTATATACCCAAAAGAACTGAAACATGTTCACATAAGAACTTGTAAATGAACGTTTGTAGCAACATTATTCATGATAGCCAAAAAGTGGAAACCCAAATGTCCATGGAAAAACAAAATGTGGTACATCCATTTTGAACAATGGAATATTATTAGGCTATGAAAAGGACTAAAGTATTGATACATGCTACCATGTGAGTGAACCTTGAAAACATTATGCTAAATTAATGAAGCCAGACATAAAGGGCCACATAATTATAGGACTCCGTTTATACAAAATGTCCAGAATACACAAATCCATAGACAGAAAGTAGATCATTGATTGCCAAAGGTTGAGGGGAAGAGGGATTGAGCATGGGTAATGGGGTGATGAAAAGGTTTTGGAATTAGGCAGTGGTGATGTGAATATACTAAAATCCACGAACTGTACACTTTAAAAGAGTGGATTTTATAGTATGTGAATTATATCTCAGTTAAAAAGCATTATTATGGGGAAGATTGAGGAAAGGAGGATGAAGAGAAAAGGACAGAAAATAAAGAGGAATCAAGTCAGTATACAACACATATACCGTAAAATTCCATATAGGTGATAAAGGTGGATCATGACTTTGACCGTGAGCTTCCCAGCAGCTACTACAAGCTTGGAAAGTAGTGATAATTAAATGATTCCCAGCATCATCTTATAAACATGAAATGGTTGCTCAGGAGAATCACAGCTTTTCCTGGTGCAGATGCCCAATAGGAATTTCTGTGCGTCTTTGTATAATGGTCCATTGGCAACAACATCCCTACCATAACTCCAGTCACATATCTTCAAGTTGCTCAAACTAGGCATAAAGTCCAAGGATAATTCAGTAAAGGCACTTTAATGAGGGGCCTAAATGGTGCAGGATATGCGAGCGGCTCCTGTTGATAAAATGTGGATCCTCTGGAGCAGTGGTTTCCAACCTTGGCTGTGCGTTAGAAAGCCCTGGGGAGCTTTTGCAAACTACCAACCCACGACTCCATCAACCAGAAAGTCTGACTTTTCTGAGATTCCAACATACATACTGTCCCCAACTTATGATGGTTCGACTCCTGATATTTTGACTTTACAATGATGTGAAAGTGATAGGCACTCAGTAGGACCCGTACCTGGAGTTTCAAATTTTGATTTCTGGGCTGTCGATCTGCAGTACAATATTCTCTCATGATCCTGGGCAGTGGCAGTGAGCCAGAGCTCCCAGTCAGCCAGGGGCCATAGAAGTAAACAACCAATACAGTTACAACCATGCCTTACCTGTAAGACCTTTTTGTTTTTCACTTTCAGTACAACTTGCGATCAATTACATGAGATATTCAACACTTAATTATCAAATAGGCTTTCTGTTAGATGATTTTGCCTAATGGCTAATGTAAGTGTTCTGAACACGTTTATGGTAGGCTAACCTAAGCTATGATGTTTGGTAAGTTAAGTGTATTAAATATGTTATTGGGGGGGGCGGGGGGGCTTGCAGGATATCAGTTCCCCGACCAGGGATTGAACCTGGGCCATGGCAGTGAAAACCCGGAATCCTAACCGCTAGGCCTCCAGGGATCTCCCTATTAAATGCATTTTTGACTTAATGATATTTTCAACTTACAATGGGCTTATGGGGACGTAACTCCATGGTAAGACAAGAAGCCAAGTCTGAGAACTACCGACTAAATACAATAGATGAGTTGTACATCCCTCATGGAATCCTCTATGAATATTATTTCTTCCTCAGTTTTTCATAAGTTCAAGGTTATGACAGTTAAACATATATTCGCATGGCTAATATTTTCTGAATGCCTGCTAAGTGCCAGGAAGGTGCTGTATAGTGCCCCTGAGCATTAACGTGTGACTCAACTTCCGTCCTCGAGGAGCTGACGTTTGATCCACACTATGAACACCCCAGCTGGTGACCACAAGAAAGGGAGGTAAGTGAGGAGACGGGGGGAACACAAGGCAGGCAAAACAGGCAGCCCTGAGTTGGTGCGGAGCTCCCGGTAGAACGTATAGCTCATCTGAGCCCTGAGGAAAGGTTCATCAGGAAAGAGGAGGGTGGAGAATGGTGCAGTGCGTTCAATACTTTTCTCAGTGATTTGGGTGAGTACGGTCATCCCGTGGTATCGCAGAGGACTGGTTCCAGTACCCACCATGGATACCCAAATTTGTGGATGCGCAAGTCCCATAGTCAGCCCTCCATATCCCAGGTTCTGCACCTGAGGATTCAACCAACCTCAATACTGTATTTACTGAAAAAGGGCTGCCTATAAGTGTACCCGCGCAATTCAAACCCATGTTGCTCAAGGGTCAATTGTATTAGTAAATATACATTATGCATGTGAGGTATCATCCTTCTCTGGAACAGCTGGAGGAGTCGCCCTTCTGCTGCATGGCTGAATTGGAACCTGAAGCATGCTGGCAGGGAAGAGGAACCCAAAGAAAAACTAAATGAGACACGGGAGCAGGGGAAGGCAACGGAGAAGTGTGAACAGCACCGAAGAGTGTCTACCAGCGGCTTTGCATATGCTCTAATTTCATCCCACCATAACACTGTAAGAATTTGACATTTTACAATTGAAGAAAATTAGGTTTATCATGTCAAGCCCTGAGTTGTCATGGCCAAGTGTGGGCCCAGAACATAGTCCAGGCCTGACCCACTCCCAGGTCCAGATTCTTTCCATTATTCAACGTACACCACGGCTTATACTTGGATTCAATACATTGACTGCTCATAAATGAGATGGGAAGACTTGGTTCAACAGCAGCTCTTGTGGGGGAAAATGTTAATAGCTATAAGCTCAAGCACAAGTCTTAGGTGTGTAAGTAGGAGTGTGAGAGGCAGATGGTGTCATGGGAAGGATCCAGTGTTTGGAATCGGGATACCTGGGCTCAAAATTCAGCTTCAATACTTACTAGGTGTGAGATTTTGGGCAAGATACTGTGCATTCCTGAGTCTCAGTTTCCTAATCTATAAAAAGGGGATAATAAGGCCTATATCACAGGATCATTGTGAAGATTACAGATAATGTAGGTACAGACAAGAAGCAGATATTTACATTACTCAGTTATTACACATAACTGAGACAAGACATATCCGGAATATATCAAAAACTCCTAAATAAGTTTTTAAAAGACAGACAATCCAATTTTTAAAGTAGTCAGAAGACTTGAAGGGGCATTTCACAAAAGATGATAGGCAAGTGGCCAATAAGCACACGATAAGATACTGAGCAGTATTTATTGTGAGGGAAATGCAAATTAAAACCACTGAGGTAGCTTCTTTTCGGCTGGAACCGCCATCTTCCAGTAATTTGCCAAAATGACCAACACAAAGACAAAGAGGAGGGGCACCTGCTACATGTTCTCTAGGCCTTTTAGGAAACACAGAGTTGTTCTTTTGGCCACATACATGCGAATCTACAAGAAAGGTGATATTGTAGATATCAAGGGAACGGGCACTGTTCATAAAGGAATGCCCCACAAATGTTACCATGGCAAAACTGGGAGTGTCTACAATGTTACCCAGCATGCTGTTGGCATCCTTGTAAACAAACAAGTTAAGGGCAAGATTCTTGCCAAGAGAATTAATGTGCATATCAAGCATATTAAGCACTCTGAGAGTCGAGATAGCTTCCTGAAACAGGTGAAGGAAAATGATCAGAAAAAGAAGGAAGCCAAAGAGAAAGGTACTTGGGTTCAACTGAAGCTCCAGCCTGCTCCACCCAAAGAAGCACACTTCATGAGAACCAATGGAAAAGAGCCTAAACTGTTGGAGCCCATTCCCTATGAATTCATGGCATGATGGGTGTAAAGAAAATAAAAGACCTGGACTGTAAAAACAAACAAACAAACAAAAAACCACTGAGATACTGGTATACTACAAACACAATGATTAAATGAACATGGCTGCCAATGCCAAGTGTTGGCAAGGAAGTGGAGCAACTGGAACTCTAGTAAGTTTGTACTCTGATACAATCACTTTGGGTAACTGGTAGCATCTACTAAAGTTAAACCAACCCCACAACCTAGCAATTTCACTTCTGGGCACTATCTCAATAGTACATGAATGTCCACAGCAGCTTTATTTATAATAGCTCCAAACTGGACACAACCTGAATGTCCATCGATAGTAGACAGGATAAATAAATTGTGGTGTATGCATATAATGTTCTCCTATATAGCAATGAAAAATAATGAACTACTACTCTCATAGACATAACATTGAGCAAGTACGGTACTCTTTCTGGGGTGGGTGCTGGAAGTGTTCTATATTTTGATCTGGGTGGGAGTCACCTGGCTATGTAAATACATATGTAAAAATTCAGCGTGTTCACTTAAGGCTCATGCACGTTAATGTATGTAAGTTTAACCTCGATTAAAAAAAGTAAACAAAAAGTTATTGTATGTCATGTGCTTGGCACACAGTGGGCACTCAATAAATAGCTGTCAAAACTCTCCTTTTCTAGAGAAGAGGAGGCAGCAAACTCATTGCACTGTGTGCCGATTAGGCCACTTGGGAGCCTCCCTTTTTAAGAGGGTCACTGACAATCAGAGCATGATATGATGGGGAGATAAGGATGGCAAGGGGTCTGGAACACATAGTAAATGAGGAATGGCTGAAGGAAGTGGAGAGAATGTTGGGGACAATAAAACTTAGGAAGAACATGAAGAATGTCTTCAAGTAGTCAATGGCACTCTGTAGAATGGGAATTAGACATTTCCTTTGTGGTTCTAGGGCAGTGATTCTCAAACTGAAGCTGCCACTGAATCCCCTGGAGGACTTATTAAAACAGATTACTGAGCTGCATCCCCAGAATTTCTGATTCAGCAGGACCAAGAATCTGCTTTTCTAGCAAGTTCCCAGGCCAAGCTGCTGCTGGTCCAGGGACACACTTTGCTAGTGGAACTGAGCAGGGCAGAACTCTCACAGCAAGTGTTTGCAGCAAAGTAAGGGGTCGTTGCAGGGCACCAAGCAAGCAAGTGGAAGACAAGCCTAAGATCCACTCCCACTTAGTCCTTGAGTTAGGGGTTTTTAAAAGGGAAAGACAAAGAAGCTGGGGTTAATCACCATCTTGTGACAGTTCTGGGAGTCAGGATGCCTAAGGCTTATGAATCTCTTGTCCGGTGGTCCATGACCCAGGGGCCTTTTAGCTCATCTTGCCCAGGAGAAACAACCTGAGTCTGTACATTAATGATGTTATAGACAACAGCAATTTTAGTCATCTGACTCTGGGTGATAAGTGTTTAGTTTGCACAGGATAGAGGCCAGAGGGGATAAGATGGGGAATAAAGTTTTGGATAGAGAGGTTAATCATAAACTCAGCAGGGGAACTTGGTTTGAGGGGACTCAGTTTCAATCCCTACTCCTGTTTTGACTTTCTCCAAATCTTTGAGGGAATGGGGCAATGACTGCTCTGGCTACTTTCTGCTGAAAAGGGGCATAGTCCTGCCTCAGTTTGGGGAATGGAAATATTGTACACCGAGTTGGAAATATTCCCACATTCCAGGTTTTGGATCTAAATCTTGCACAATTAAATTCTTAGTGCCTTGGTCTACCCATTTTGGTGCAATAGTTTATAGCACATTTTATGCTCAGGTACCCAATTAGGGGTAGGAGGAAGAGTGACAACCTGAACTTTTTTTCCCTTTTTGTAACTTGAACTTTAAGAAATCTTGGAAAATAGATCTCCTTCCCTGAGAAATTCAAGAAAATAAGCCTGAAAACCAGTCTGAACCTGGCACTTCTGGAGAGACTTATAGTAAAGAGTTGCCTAATTTTATCTAAGTAGGTTTTAACTTCAGTTGCAGTATTAATATACAAATAACAGGAGCTATTGGCCACTACACATATGACTCCCTTTTCTACTAAAATCTAATCTAAAGCAATTTTATTGTCTAGTACTATTCTGGCTAAAGAATCTAGTGCCTTCTGCTGGGAGGCTATGACTTGAGCTGTTTCATTTGTTACTATTCTCAAAGATATAAGAGGAGATTTTGAGACCATAAGATTGCAGTTGCAGTTGCTAGAAGATATTGTTTTTGAGAATAGCTGATGATGTCCTTGAGTCTGATACAGTTCAGAAAATTCAAGTTTCAATAATACAGGAAAGTGTCTAAAACCATATCCACAATGGCCATCCAGCTCTACTTTGGATGCCTGAACCAATGTTAGTCTATTTTTTTTTTTTTTTTTTGCAGTACACGGGCCTCTCACTGTTGTGGCCTCTCCCGTTGTGGAGCACAGGCTCCGGACGCGCAGGCTCAGCGGCCATGGCTCACGGGCCCAGCCACTCCGCGGCATGTGGGATCTTCCCGGATCGGGTCACGAACCCGTGTCCCGTGCATCGGCAGGCGGACTCTCAATCACTGCGCCACCAGGGAAGCCCTGTTAGTCTATTTTTTATTTCAAAATGCATTCTTTTCCTTAATGGTTAAAGCAGATGTACAATGCATGTTTGATAGGCCACAACACAGGTGGTTCTAATTAGCATAAAGTTTAAGTTAAATCATGTATAAGCCAGAATGACTTCCCAATTCTTCAATATGTGAAAATTTCTTCTATCATTTCCCCTGTGTTTGCAAATCTTTCAATAGAAAGCATTGATGATCAAAAATACTTGTCCCCCAATGCCAGGGTGGTTGTTGCCTGCCCTAGGTTCACCATGTCCCTTGGTGCCTCCTTTTGTTTGTATATATTTGCCTAGTTATCACGTTGAGAGAAAACTAATCAGACACAGTGAACAAGCTCAGAGGTATGCTAGTGGGGAAACATTTTATAGACTATACATTTTTACCAATTATACCAAATTGTCGCACAAATATCGTACATGTGCTTCTAGCAGTAGACTTAAAGCAAGCAGTGATATATGTCATGGGTAGTTATACTCTGTGACAACTTCACTAGAGAATTTTCTTTCTATCCTGAACAGGGGTCTCCAAACCACAGGCCGTGGACTGGTACCGGTCGGTGGCCTGTTAGAGACTGGGCCGCACAGCAGGAGGTGAGCAGTGGGCGAGCGAGCGAGCAAAGCTTCATCTGCCACGCCCCATCTTTCCCCATCATTCACATTACTGCCTGAACCATCCCCCACCCATCCATGGAAAAATTGTCTTCCACGAAACTGGTCCCTGGTGCCAAAATGTTTGGGGACCACTGATCCTGAACATTGGAGGCAATACTATGGTTCCAAGTAAAATAATAGCTTCCACTTTTGATAAGGAGACATACCTTTGGTAAAAAGTTCAACTGAACTAGTAGGATGCGTCTTACAGGTCTGGTCTGGATTCTTGGGTCAGCTGTCTACTACTGCTGTCATCATCATTTTTTTTTTTTAAAGATGTTGGGGGTAGGAGTTTATTAATTAATTTATTTATTTTTGCTGTGTTGGGTCTTCGTTTTTGTGCGAGGGCTTTCTCTAGTTGTGGCAAGCTGGGGCCACTCTTCATCGCGGTGCGCGGGCCTCTCACTATCGCGGCCTCTCTTGTTGCAGAGCACACGCTCCAGACGCGCAGGCTCAGTAGTTGTGGCTCACGGGCCTAGTTGCTCCGCGGCATGTGGGATCCTCCCAGACCAGGGCTTGAACCCGTGTCCCCTGCATTAGCAGGCAGATTCTCAACCACTGCGCCATCAGGGAAGCCCTGTCATCATCATTTTATGCTGATGTCACTTGGGGTTATCAGCCCTTTCTATAGACCTGATCAGGGCAGAGGCCCTTCTTAAAGGAAATATGAAGTCAAAAGTCAATTCCCTTCAGTTTTACTGAGATTGAGCTACTTAGGACGACCTATTACGGGGCCTTTCTTCTAAGTTGGAGCAGTCCTTTCCCATATGCATAATCTCTTGTTTGCAAGTTCTGGGGTATCTGATCTTCATCCAAAGATAGATTGCTGTGATAAGCTTCAGAAACAAACAGAGTATCCTTTTAATAATTCAATTAAACTTTACAATAATGTAACATACCAAGAAGGAGCTGTCTGGGAAGTGAGTCTTAAGCAGTAAACACAGACCTCAATGAACAAAACTAGAATTTAATATCCACTGAAACATAATCTTTTTTTCTAAAATTATCCTAATTTCTACCAAATACAGCCAAATTAAGACCAATTTTTTTTGCAACATAAGTCTGGTTTCAAGCTTGGCCTGATTATTTACATACATGTAATTGATCACAAAGGCTATTTTATTTTATTTTTTTGGTCACACCACACAGCTTGCGGGATCTTAGTTCCCCGACCAGGGATCGAACCCGGGTCCCTGCAGTGAAAGCACCGAGTTCTTACCACTGGACTGCCAGGGAATTCACAAAGGCTATTTTAAATTAGCTGTGTTGGAATTTTTCATAAGATACCTCAGATTGAACTTTTAAGAAGCCTCTCAAGACTGGGAAAGCTATGCCAAGGACTTGCCGTCAGATTCTGCCTGTGATATCTACAGATTTGGGTGAATTCCTCTCTTCTCAGTTTCCCTAACATATCTTGAGATTCCTGCACCAGTAAGGAGGTGGCCTTTCTTGTTCAACTGTTAAGGCTATTGGGAACTTAAGAGTGTCCAATTTCTAGAGGGATCAGGTAGAGAGAAAAGGTAAATGTTCCGATTCTGCTTACAAATGTATAATTTACCAAATTGCTGTTAAGTCATGATTAGCTTAAGGGGAATGTTTTCCTTACATTTGGAAAACATAGATTAAAAGCCAGCAGTATTTCAGACCAACAAAACATTAAAAATTATAACCATATTAATCAGATCACTCAGTCCTATGTAACTAATCCTTTTTGTTAACAGTTTTATGAAGCCATCGGGTTTTCCATTAGAATTCTTTAATTTCTTACTCAGTTCAGCAGTATGATCTGAAAGTTATCAGAAATCTGGACTTGTCAGAAAGTCCTTTCTATGAATCTTCTTGAAGATGAAGCATTTTTGCAAAAGCACTAGTGTAAAACAATAACTGTCCATAAATGACAAAAGACTTAAAAAGGCACAAAGATCTGATTACATTGCAATGACAAAGAAATCTGATTATTTTTGTGACATACAATATTAAAGGAATATAACATTATATCAGGACATATTTAAACCTTAGAAATTTCATATAATTTCTAGAAAATTTATATTAATGCCATTTTACCTATGAAATATAACCTAAGGATGATTATTACCACTCATTTGACAATGTTTCTCATGTAATTTAACATTCCAAGTAATCCTAAATTAGTTTAATATCTCTCTCTCAGATGCCTCAGAGGTCCTTGGAAACATCCCAAAGTTAGCTGGAGGTCAAAGGAACTTCAATTAGAATTTGATATTTGGGAAGTTGGTCAAAAATATTTTTTAAAAAATTTAAAACACTGGGTGAAATAGAATCATGGGTCACTGTGAAACAACACTTATTCACTTAACCAAAGTGATAGTAAATGATTTCAAAGGCAAATACAGAAAGTTACAACGGGTCACTTAAAAGGTGAAGAAACTTACAGTCTGTTATCAAAAGCAGCTCAATATTCCAAGAAAACTTTGTACTCTTAACACAGGGGAAACAAATTCTAGTTGTGCGCCATTTTATCTTTAATATTAAAATTTACTTAATCAATTAAATGTACTCTAATTTTAGTCAGTCCTGACCACACATGGAATTC
This sequence comes from Stenella coeruleoalba, assembly GCF_951394435.1. NCBI lineage: Eukaryota > Metazoa > Chordata > Mammalia > Artiodactyla > Delphinidae > Stenella > Stenella coeruleoalba. Next base: position 161,545,584 of record NC_137169.1, read on the forward strand.
CCTTCTAAAGACTCTTTTTTTCTTATAAACCTTGTACACTTCCTATATTCATATTAATTTGTCCCTTATTTTCTTTCCCATTTAGAAATAATGAGGGACTTCCCTGGTAGCCCAGTGGTTAAGACTCCATGCTTCCACCACAGGGGGCACAGTTTTGATCCCTGGTCAGGGAACTAAGATCCCACATGCTGCATGACGTGGCCAAAAAAACAAAGTAAAATAAATATTAAAAATTAAAGAAAAAAGAAATAATCACCTTTAGGACAAAATTATTCTCTTTTCCCTTAATAAAATGCATTTCCATTCCTAATACCTTCTTTTCCCTCACATACAAAGATGTTTTCCTTATTAATTTTTAGTAGTTTTAATTACATATATTAATTAGAATTCTTAACCTTTAAAAACCTTAGTTTCTAGTGAAAACTTAAAAGGAAACAGTTATGAACTGTCTTTTACATTAGCATTCTATCCATACTCATGTTTCTCTTCAGGTCATATAAATCTTTTGCCTTTTACATTGGCATTCTGTAGACTGGCAAACATAAATAGTACTTATTGTTTCAAAAAACACATGCTTTCTGATAGAAAATATCTTGGTGTGGCACCAAAAATATTTATTAATAATCCTAAATATCTTTAGCTTTCTGTAAAAAGAAGCCTACATTCAGTAATTAATGTTCCAGTATCTTATTTTATTTGGAAGTGACCTAGATATTTAATAAACTTCCATCATTTAACTTAATTTAGCAAAACTCTAAAGCTTCAAGCTACCAAAAATCTGGAGAGACTTTTCTTTTTTTTTTTTTAACAAACACTGGTGAAGAAGGATAATATGTCAAGTCAGAAATATTTTCTCAATGACATTTTATATAGAGATTTTTTTTCCTCTTAAGTTTTTATTTTCTCTTAGATAATTCTATCATTTCAAGACTTACCACTTATTCTTTTTTTTAAATTTAATTTAATTTATTTTTTCTACAGCAGGTTATTAGTTATCTATTTTGGAGAAATTATTTTTAAGTAGACATTCCTAAAACATAATTATTCCTAAAGAGTTTACCTAAAAACTCTCATTTCATTTACATTTAATTTACTTATAAAAATTTCATTATATCAAGTTATTTTTCTTGATGAGAAATTTTTGTAACAGAAATAATAAGATCCCTCACAGATACAGAGAACAAACTAGTGGTTACCAACGGAGAGGGGGAAGGGGGAGGGGCAAGATAGGGGTAGAGGGTTAAGAAGTAAAAACTACTATGTACAAAATAAATAAGCTACAAGGATATATTGCACAGCACAGGGAATATAGTAAATATTTTATAATAACTATAAATGGAGTATATCCTTTAAAACTTGTGATTCACTATATTGTACACCTGAAATTTACATTATATTATAAATCAACAATACCTCAATAAAAAAAGAAAAAACAGAAAGGAAGAAATAAGATCTTTTTTGACTTTCAGTAAACCTAGGTATAATAAAAGTATTAATGTTGATGCCTCTAAAGACATGTCTATGTTAATTAAACCAACAAGCTTAAACTAACTTTTTAAATTTTTTTAAATATAAATTTATTTATTTATTTTTGGCTGCGTTGGGTCTTCGTTGCTACGCGCGGGCTTTCTCTAGTTGCAGTGAGCAGGGGTTACTCTTCATTGCGGTGCGCGGGCTTCTCATTGCGGTAGCTTCTCTTGTTGCCGGGTGCGGGCCCTAGGTGCGCAGACTTCAGTAGTTGTGGCACGTGGGCTCAGTAGCTGTGGCTCACGGGCTCTAGAGCACAGGCTCAGTAGTTGTGGTGCATGGGCTTAGTTGCTCCTTGGCATGTGGGATCTTCCTGGACCAGGGATCAAACTCGTGTACCCTGCGTTGGCAGGCAGATTCTTAACTACTGCACCACCAGGGAAGTTCCTTAAACTAAATTTAATACCAGATAATAATTTAATACTGAATATTTTGCAGATCACATGAACCTGAAATTAATTTGGGTTAGTTTCTTTTCTATTTCTTTCTTTCTTTTTTTTTTTTGGATTTTTTTCACATTAGTTTTTAATTGAATCATATTAATGACAAAATAAATATGTGCTTGTTTTTTTATTAGTTTATTTTATATCTTTTCTATTTCTGAGAATTTAAATAAGTGCTTAATTTCCTTTCAGCCAATTAAACAGAGTTCCCTTACAAATTAATTTTGATAATACCATCCAAAGGAAAAGACATATATTTGTAATGCACACATAGACATATAGACAGACACAATCTCATAGCTTCATTTTAAAGCTTAGTCATGAATCAGGTCTTATAATATAAAACTCACTAGTTTATAAATAACAGTTGGAATAAGTTAAGTTTAAAATGGTCTCTTTTCTCTTTTTTTCCCTCAGTCTGAGGAATTGGAAATGGTGTAGATAAGAGGAAGATAAAATTTCCTGAGAGCCGTGGTAGAATATTTACATCTCAGAGGCACAGGTAGAGAAAAGCAAGTTTTTTCTAGACGCACGTGTTCCCTTAGGGTCAGAATTCTGAAAAGATGTTTTATCAAGTCAGCAACCCAGTTTTGGGGAACTATAACTAAAGGTGGTCTAAATTTGTAGTATCCTACAAGGCTATTTTTAGGAACTGAACTTTTGTTTGTCATGCCGGCCAATTAAAATACTGCATCTTCTTTGACAGAAATATACACTCTCTCTCTCTCTCTCTCTCTCTCTCACACACACACACACACACACACACACACACACACACACACACGACAGATGTCAAACCGATTCCAAAAGGTTTAAAGCCAAACCAATTCCAAAAGCAACCTTAGGCTCATACTTTTATCAAACCCAATCCCTCCCCCAATACCCAGCAATGGGCCTAGGAGGGCATCAATATACAAACCTAAAAGTTTTTGGCCTACACCATTGTGCTGGTTGTTTACCGGTAGATGTCTTCTAATCCAAAAACCATTCCTTCACCGCAAGCCTGGAATATTGCCTACGCTGATGCTTGGTCAAAAAAGGAATTCCCCAGTTGGATCTCCTGGCCAAAACAGCCTCAGCTGCCGGATCTGCTAAGGGAAGACTGCACTGGCAGAGGGCCACAGACCACAGGCACTAACTTCAGAGGAACCTGAGAGGTCCCTTCATGGTCGCCAAATGATAACCTAGCAAAAGGGCTCATGAGCCCACCATGTAGAAAGCCAAACTCTGAAAGCAGGTGTTGCAGCAAAATAAGAGTTTATTGCAGGGCACCAAGCAAGGGAGTGGGAGACAAGCCTCAGATCCACTCCCACTTGGTCTTTGAGTTAGGGGTTATTAAAGGGGAAGGAAAAGAAGCTGGGATTAGTCATTTTATGATATTTCTTAATCATAATTTTGGGAGTCAGGATGCCAAAGGTTTATGTGTCTCTGGTCTGGTGGTCCATGACCCAGGGGTCTGTTAGCTCATCTTGCCTTGAAGAAACAACCTGAGTCTGTACATTAATGATATTATCGACAACAGCAATTTTAGTCATCTGACTCTGGGTGATAAGTGTTTAGTTTGCACAGGATAGAGGCCAGAGGGGATAAGATGGGGAATAGTTTTGGACAGAGAGGTTAATCATAAACTCAGAAGGGGGACTCAGTTTTAGGGGGATTCAGTTTCATTAGCCACTGTTCTAGCGTACAAGACCAGGAGATCATTTTGAGTTGTTGTTGATGATAATAAATATAATAGTAATAATATTAACAATAATCTATTGAGAACCTAGGGTACTAGCTCCTGTGTTATACACTCTGTCTACATTTTCTCTCAGTAAGGGAGGAATTATTCTCCCCATTTTAGAGAGGAGAAAACTGAGGCTCAGTTTTTCACAGGTCTTATAGATTCTTCTCACTAGATTCTTCTGACTTCAAGCCTGAGCGTGCTGAAGCTGTGGCTACCTGCAGGGATGCTATAAATGGAATTCCGTTTCTGAGTGGGAGGTTGCACTAGATAATTTCAGAGAGTCCTTCCAACTCTCAAATTTAGACTAGCTTCAACTAGCACTTTTAAGCACCAACTAAATGCCAGGTGCTATGCAACATTCTCTCCAGGATGCGTGTGGTCACTGGTCTAACTCTTAAGGTGCTTCTGGGCCATTTCACCTGCTCCTAATCCCCCTTGGCATCTGCAGCGACCACCCCACTCACCCTCCATGCAGATAAGAACTCAGTTCACCTGGATATTTGTACACACACCCATCTCTGCTGTTTGAGTTCATGTGTGGTAGGGTGGCTGGGTCATCTGGGTGCAGTCCTTGGCACCAAGCTGTCTGCAACCTACCCCATGCCACCCCCAGACAGAGCCTGCCAATTCACTCTCCAAGTCTGGCCAGCCAGGCAATGATGTGGAGAACACAAAATCCGGAAGTAGGGGAGGGGCAGCCTCATGCCCTAGAGAGGCCAGAGGAACTGCAGGATATGCTTAATGATCTTGAACTGCAGACTTCACTCTACTGCTCCTGCCTGGCCTCCTGAGAGTCTGGGAAGCAGAAATCAGAGGGCCCTGGGGACGAGGGCAGGTCCATGGTCACTTAGAGGATCCTGCCAAGCATGAAATCAGGCCCAAGTCCAAGTGACTCCCCTCTAGGCTCCTATAATCAGACCTTTTCTTTTTGTACATTTTCCTAACATTTAAGGTTTTCAATCCTAACAGCAACAGTAACAAAAACAAAATGCACAGCATGTGCATTTCTACACTCAGGAATCCGGGCAGCCGTGTTGCATGTAGAAGAATCACGGTGAGGGTACCTGGTTCTTATTTCACTTTGTGTTACATTATCTTGTTTGCTTTCTCCTTGAGTATTTCCAGGATGTCGATCACCTATCCATAGTCCAAGACATGCAGTTGATTTATTGCTTGTAAACTTCCAGGTGTTAGCAGGAGTCAGTGTAGTGCAAACATCTCTCACCAAGGAGTCAATCCCCACACCCAGTGAAGAACAAACGCCATGGCCCCTGCCTTGAAAAAGCAGCAGTAAACAGGTAATTAGCAATGATTTACGTTGGGAGCCGCAAGGAGGGACTCTAGGAAGGTCAGGGAAAGCTTCCTGGAGGAGATGATGCTTGAAGCAAAAGAACAGATTTCAGGAAAGAGCGTGAGAACACTTCACTCCTTCAGATTCTTTCTGCCAGTCTATTCAGTCTTCCATATTTTGGGGTCTCAAACTGCTTTCCAGAGCTTGTGAGAGGGAAGGGTAATTTCCTTCCAATTTAGAAGGAGGTAAATCAGAGAATGGCTAAGGGACTACCCAATTTCTTTCAAATTTAAGAATGACCAAAGGGTGCCCAGCTAGGGCTAAACGTTTGAATACACAGCACAAAGGCAATATAGGATAGACCCTGCCCTTGGGAAACTTGTTATTACTGGGAGATATGGTATGTAAATGAAAATCAAAAATAATTGCAAAGGTGTTATATAAATAATTCAGTTCCCAGCTACTTATCCAGGACTTGCTATCTGCAAGGTGTTCTGTGAGGCACAGGGTAAAGGAAGGGAGTTAGAAATATAGGTAAATATAGTCCCAGCCCTTTCTTAAGGAAGAACCCACAGTTTAATTGGCTGCAGGAGAGGCAGGGTGGCAGGAACAGGAAGCTAACACTTGGTTAAATGTAATAGCTGACACTATGAAGACTGGAGGGTGAAAGGAGTGGAGGGGGCTTGCTGGAATTTGGGGGCTGGATAGAATTTTGCTGAGAAAGCTTCCTGGAGGAGGTGGACAATGTGATTCTGGAAAACAGAGGAGATAGAGAAAGAGAAGAAAGAGCACATAAGCAAAACCTTTTCACATACTTGCCTTTCCTGATTCAGTAATCACCTCTTCCATGAAGCCTTCCCAGGCATAATTAGACACTGCCCACCCCCCCTCCAGGCTCTCAAAGCATGCCTATTACAAAATGTACCTTACTGCTTGTTTCCTTATCTGTTTTTCTCCGATCAAGGGCCCCACACCACCAAAGGAAGGAAGGAAGGAAGGAAGGAAGGAAGGAAGGAAGGAAGGGAGGGAGGGAGGGAGGGAGAGAGGAAGGAAGGGAGGGAGGAAGGAAGGAAGGGAGGGAGGGAGGGAAGAAGGGAAGGCCTTTCACTATAAGGTGGCTGGGTGCTGCATTCACAGGGGGGTGTCTCACTTTGTTTTTGTTTACTTATTTTTACTTTTTACTATTTTATTGAAGTATAACTCACATACAGTGAAAGGCACAAATCATAAGCATACAGCCCAATGAATATTTACATGTTTACAGCTGTGTAACCACCACCCAGATCAAGTTATAGAATGCTTTTAGCATTCCAGACATGGTAGGCTTCCTCACTGACCTGAGTCACTGCCACTGGGGCCCGAGGATCTGAACCAGTAGGGTGATGTAACTGGGAAGCACCATCCAAGAAAATTATGAAAGAATTTCAGGAATTTGGGCTGGAAAAGCCAAGTGTGGCAGGGGTGGAGTGGTGGTGGGTGAGATCACTATGTGTGTGAAGGGCTAACACGCACAAAGCAATAGTCTTGTCCTGTGGGTGGCAGTGGGGAGCCACAGGGAGAAGCATTTCAGTTCCACATAAAACCTTTCCTACAACCAGAGCTGAACCACATTGGAGGCAGCCCCCCAGGAAATGATAAGTAAGGTCTCCATCAGTAAGAGGTGTCAGTCAAGAACAATACTGACAAGCATTTATCAGCAATGATGGGGTGGGGATACGGGACTGAACTGGAGACGGCTCCTTCCAACTCTGAAGCTTCTATGGTTCTGGAATTCTTTGAGTGGCAGAGAGGACTCAAACATTTGCAGTTATTACTTAGTTTTGCTTTTTCCCCCCAGAGGATAACTTTTTACTTAATTGCAAGTACTGTGCAGGCCCATCATTATCACCACTGAATAAGTAACTGTTGTCACCTATAGACCAACTGAGCCAGAGGGACACTGGGGCTCTCCTCCCTGGTGTTCACAACCTAGGGGAATGGAGCAGATGCTAGGGTGCCACTGTGAGGGGGGAGGGTACCTGCAAGAGAAGCTGGTTGCCCCACCACATGCCAAGCTGTCATGGGGACACCCACCTACCTATCTCCTCAGCCCTTTCAGCCCTGGTCCCCTTGGTGGGCAAGTGGTCATGATGTCATGGCTCCTGCTACTACTAGGACACTTGGGCAGAGTGACCCTGAAGGACCTTTCTGCTCTGCTTCCAGGTGTCAGCACAGGAAAGGTGTCTGGCAGCCTCATGAGCAGGACTACACGGGACCCAACAGCCCCGTGGCCATTTGGGGGGAGTAACAGCCTGTGTCAGCTGCAGGATCCTGGAAGGACTCCCAGTCTGGAATATAACACCCTCCCACTCCACCCTCCATCCAGCTTTTTCCAGCAACAAAAAAACAAACAAACAAAAAAAAGCAATTTTCTTCAGAACTCTTTTTTTTTTTCTTTTCCTAGAGGGTTATTTCAGAATTCCTTCAAGTCACTGCCCTGCTCTTCCCGCCCTCTCCTCACCCCTCCCCCAACTAGGAAGAAGGGAGAGAGATGGAGTCTGGAAGAACGTCTACATCTTCCTCCATCCCGCACCTGTACAGGGCGCCAATGTGATGCGGCAGGTGAAGACCGGCTCTCAGGCCCTTCTGTGGAGCTGAGAGTGATTACCTTTCTGGTGAAAGCCATGAATACTCTACCAAGAAAAAAACGTATGTATGAAATTTTGCCTTCTATTCCAGGGTAAGATGGGATGCTGTCAGACCTAAAGTCCATCAGTGAAGCCCCTAGGTTTAAGGGGGGAGGGCTCGGTGTTTCCTTTACCGCCAAACCACAGGCCAGATCGGTGTCTGGGGAGGGTTTGCAGCTGCCCCGAAGGAGAAGCGCTGGAAGATCCTGCTCCCAAGCCTCTCGGTGTACTTACAGGACGTCTCAGGCTCTCAGTTTGCCCAGCTCTAAAATGGGCGTCCAGGCCCTCCAACCCTGGGGGGCTGGATAAAAAGGCTGGAGAGACGTGGAGCTGGGTGGGAGCGGGGGTGGCGGTGAAGAGCGGCTCCCGGTTGGTCTCCCGAGGCCGGGGGAGGGTGGAAACGTGAGTTCAGGAAGGAGGGGAGGCCGGCGCCTGGCACCGCACGAGGAAGGCGCTGGCCCGGACGCGGTGCCCACGGGCGGCCCAGGCGCCCCCGGTGCTCCCTGGGCCCGAGGGCGGGGCCCCTCGCCGGGCGGCCCCTCCCCGCCCCTCCCGCCCCTCCCCCGGCCCTGGCCTCCCCAGCCCTGCTGGCTCTCCCGCGGGCGAAGCGGCACTCGGCACCGCGCGCGCCCTGACCGGCAGCCGCCAGCCGGGACCATGGGCTGCGACGTCCGCGTGTCAGGGCTGCTCCGCCGCAACCTGCAGCCCACGCTCACCTACTGGAGCGTCTTCTTCAGCTTCGGCCTGTGCATCGCCTTCCTGGGGCCCACGCTGCTGGACCTGCGCTGCCAGACGCACAGCTCGCTGCCCCAGATCTCCTGGGTCTTCTTCTCGCAGCAGCTCTGCCTCCTGCTGGGCAGCGCCCTCGGGGGCGTCTTCAAGAGGACGTGAGTGCCCGGTCCGCGCGCCCGAGGGCCGCAGCCCCCCGACCCTTCCGACCCTTCCCACCACGCTCGTCTCTGCCCCCGCGGGGCTCGGGCCGCCGGTTGTCCCTGCCTTCTGGAAGGCAGCGACCACCCCTCCCCGCTACGCTAGCCATGCGCAGCCTTAGCTGGAGGGCTGCCTCCCTCCCCCACCCCAGCTCTCCCCGCAAAACTCTCTCTGGAGACTGAAGGTGACTTCTGGATTGTTTATTCGCCTTCGCTCGCCCCTGTGAGGGCATAGACTCAGCTCTCACCCCTCTTCTCCCGCCCACACCCCGAGGGAGAGGAGTGAGGCAGCTTGCAGAGGTGGGAGGGTCGCCCTCTTGCACGGCAGACCTGAGGTTTGTCTGCAGCCCCTGCTGCCGGGGGTGGGCGACGGAATTGGAAGTGAGGTGGCAGGAGAGGGAGTGTCACCTCAGGGGCCGTGCCCAGTGCCAGAGCTGGCTGCGGCTGGACAGAGTGCCCTGGGGTGTGCTCCACTCAGATCCTCAGCTCCAAATCAGCTGACACAGGGGGTCCCTTCCCCTGGGCGGCCACGGGGCAGGTGGGTCCTGTGTGGTCCTGCTCCTGAGGGAGCCAGGGTTCCTGCATGGGCCCCTGGAGGTGGCCCCCTTCTGCCTCTGAGACAAACAGGACCTTAGCACTTGGGTTCACGTAGGGGAGGCACAGGGTGACTCACCCATAGCTTAGTGAGGTGACACTCCAGCTCTGGTGCCAGGATCCCCCTCCGCTTTCGCCCACCCCATGTTACTCCTCCCTGGCCTCTGCCTGGCATGGCCCCCAGAGATGCCCCTTTGGATACCGTTGCAGAGCCTCAGTCTCCCGGCTCAAATTCGACAGGGCCACCTCCACAGAGCCCTTTGGAAAGGCAGTAGGATTCACTCTCCTAGTGCAACTGGGAGAGCAGACCCAAAGCAGGGGCTAGATGACTTGCAAGTCAGAGGCTGCTGGAGGTTTCCCTAGTCCTGGCTTCTGGCTGGGTGGTTTCCTGGACTGCATGGACTCAAGCGAGCAGACGCCTGGGAACAAAACCACAGTTGAAGCCTCTAGGGAGCCATTCTGCACCAAGGGCTCTGCCCTTTGGCTCACTGCTAGAGGTATCTGTGAGGTGGGTTTCCCCCTCCACCTCACTTCTGGAGCTGATGGAGAGGAGCATAGGTGTCTATACATATAGACCCCACATTAAGCCACCCAACTGACAAAGCATCAGTTAGGGAGTGATTATCCCCACTACCAAAATCCTCGTGGAAACCCAAGTGTCCTCTTGAGAAGCAAGTCTCCTTGTGTACGATAGTGTTTCTGTGGGTTTTGTACAGGATTGCATGCATAGGGGACTCCGAAAATCTTAAGAAAAAGCTCCAGATCCTTTCTAATTCTGCCTAGAGGTTTAATTAGAAATCAGTCAGGGTATTTTTCTGGTTTTGTTTTCAAGTATTTTGACTTACAAAAGCTCCCTTACCTGGAACTTTTTAGGAGCCTGTGTAGTGCAAAGAACAGGAAAGGGAATGAGGATCATTCTAAATGGCAGGTTGGCACATCAGGCTTTGTGAAAACAGCAGAGATACACAACAAGCTGGACCAGCTCTTCCTTACTTGCTTTGTGCCTCCCTCAGGGCTCCTTACTCAACGAGGGGCTCTGAACAGGCAGTGGAAAGGGTCTTGCCTCAGGAAACTGGCTCACAGAAAAGAATGATCACGGTAGCAATAATAACTAGCTTTATTGAGTGTTTAGGCGATGCCAGGCACTGCTCTTACTTAGTACCTCACTTGTATCAATTCATTTAACCTTCACAGCAACCCTGCAGAGTAGTGCTATTGTCTCCATTTTGTGCATAGGGAAGCTGAAGCACAAGGAGGTTGAGAAACTTGCCCCAGGTCACACAGCTATTAAGCTAGTGAGGATATGAACCCGCACATTTGTGTCTAGAACAAGATACTTTGGAAATCCCTCTTGCTTTTTCATAGTAGTCAGCTTCAGCTCTGAAGTGTACAAGTTATAACCCATACTCACCAGGCAAAGGCATGGCACGAGTATCCCTGTGTGTACTCATGGGCTGAGTATTCCTGAGCTGACACTCCTGGGAAGGAAACTATGGGCCTCTGGGGCTTCCGGCTGGGATCTGAGGGGTGGGGGTAGGGTGGAGTAGGGGGAGTAGTCCCATCAGTGGTTCAGGTTTCAATTCTGAACCTCAGTCCTCCCACCGAAAGACAAAATGTCTTAAAGAACCTCTTCCCTTGGTTAAGAGCAAAGTAGCCTTCAGTGGAAATAGAGGGACATCACGGGGGTGGCCTGTGTGTGGACAGGAGTCGTCACCCAGCTAGGGCTGGACAGCTTATCGCAATCCTCCATCCGCCAAAGCAAACAGAACCTCCACCAGCCCTGAAACCAGCCTCTAAAGCTTGATTCCTCGGGGCTTCACAAGTTAAAATGCTAATACCACTGCTAGTGCTTTCAGCTTCCGTGATTACTGCTGGTGCAGCTAGTCTGGTACTGCGGGAGGAGGGTTGGTTTAACAAATAGGGACGGGAGGGCCAGCTGTTGCGCGGGAGTGGGGAGAATTGCAGGATGACACACACCAGGCAGAGGAGAGTCAGGGGAGCATTCTTTCTCTAGGGTTCCTGCTCAAGTCCTGCCTACTCCTTGGCCCAGACTGAGTTCCAGGGCTGAGCAGAGTTTCTGGATGCCTCCAAAGGGACACGCATTAGAGGGACTGGGTGTAGAGAGCCTTGATGTTAGAGTGGGTGCAGAGGAGGGCAGGAGCCCTCCACTCAGGATGGGACCAGCTCTCTCTCTCTCTTCTGACATTGACAGAGATCTTGAAGGAGGCCACCACATGCAGGCCAAGAGGGAGCAGGGTGCAATTAGGGCCAGAAAAACGTGGACTAGACCTTCCTTAGAAAAACCTTGCTTATCGAGAGCAGGAAGCCTTTCAGAGAAGAGACAAACCCAAAGCCACCTGGTTGGCAGGGTGTATAGATATGTGGTTTGTCAGATAGGAAAGAGGAGGGGTATTTAGACAAAAGGTTAGGGTTTTGTTCCTGGTTTCATGGGGACCTGTTTAACCACCCTGGGCAGGTTGGGAGACCCCTTTATCTCAAAGGCATCAGGGCAGATAAATGGCTTTCAGAGTTTCCCCAGCCTTTTCCCAGCCTCACCTGGGCCTCTCCTCTGCACACATGCTCTTAAAGGAAGGCTTGAGTTATTCTCTTTGCTATATTAACTGTGTCTTTCTCTACCTTTCTTTTTTTCTCAATTTCCTGCAGCCCTGCCTTCCCAATGCCCACCTCTGACTCTCTCCTGCCCACTGCATGAAACCCAATCTCCATGCAGTGTTCCCCAGGCCACTATCTGACCTACTTCCCCAGGATGCTGGCCCCCTGTGGTTCTGGGATCACAATACAAAAGCCAGTTCCCTTCTCTGAGCCAGACCCGGGTTAGTCTCCCGTCTAGAAAGCGTCTGCCTCTCCCTCCAGCAGCTTTTCCACCTTTCAGCATGTAGCAAACGTGGGCTGAAGGTCTCCCAGGGGTCTAACACCAGACATGGTTCTTGCTTAAAAATCCATCTCTTCATGGGAGGTAGCATCTGACCCAGCAATTTCACTCCTAGGTATATTCCTCAAAGAACCGAAAACATGTCCACACAAAAACTTATACAGGGGCTTCCCTGGTGGCGCAGTGGTTGAGAGTCCGCCTGCTGATGCAGGGGACACGGGATCGTGCCCCGGTCCGGGAAGATCCCACATGCCGCGGAGCGGCTGGACCCGTGAGCCATGGCCGCTGAGCCTGCGCGTCCGGAGCCTGTGCTCCACGACGGGAGAGGCCCGCGTACCACAAAAACAAACATAAAAAACCTTATACATAAATGTTCATAGCAGCATTATTCATAATAGCCAAAAAGTGGAAACAAACCAAATGTTCATCAACGGATGGATGGACAAACAAAATGTGGTCTCTCCACACAATGGAATATTATTCAGCCATAAAAACGAATGAAGTACTGACTCATGCTATAACATGGGTAAACCTTGACAATGTTATGCTAAGTGAAAGAAGCCATTCACAAAAGACCACATACTGTTATGGTGTCATTTACGTGAAAGGTCAGAGTAGGAAAATCTATAGAGGTAGAAAGTAGATGAGTAGTTTCCTAGGGCTGAGGGTAGGGTGCAGAGAGGAATGGGGAGTGACTGCTAATGGGGAAAGGATTTCTTTTGGGGGTGATGTAAATGCTCTAAATTTAGATTGTGGTGATGGGTTCATAACTCTGAATACACTAAAAAAAAACCCATTGAGTTGTACACTTTGAATAGATTAATTTTATGGTATATAAATTCTATTTCACTTTTTTTAATTAAAAAAATCTCAAAACTCATCCTATCCTTTAATTCACTCATTTAACAATCATCTCTTGAGCCAGACCCTGTTTTGGGGGTGAATATGACACAGGTCCCTACTCTAATGGAGCCTACATTCTGAAGGATCATTTTAGTGAAATGAAGGAAATAAGGCGGGGTAAGGATAGAGAGTTACAGAGTTGGGGGTTACTTTAGCTCAGTGGTCAGGGAAGGCCTCTCTGAGCTGACACCTGAATGACAGGAGAGAGCCATGCAAGCAAAGAACGTGGGGAGAGGTGTTCCAGGCAGACACTGGAACTGCAAGTTTAACCAGTGTGTAAGGAGCACTCCCTGTGGGTCCAGCACCCATTGAGCCAGGGAACGTCGTCATGCAAGGGTGCTCCCCTGATCTGAGTCTAACAGGGATCCCCCCAAAGACAGGCTTCCTTGCTCCTCCTTCTGGGTCCCCCCAGCCTTAACAAAGGGTGTCAAACAAGCTGGGGTGTCAGTGTGGGGGGACCCAGTTAGAGGGGGACCTTTCCGCCTGCCCCTCCCTCAGTCTGTCACCCCTTCCCTCTCGCCCTGGCTTGCGCTGCAGTCTCCAGCCTGCCCTCACTCCCAGGGGGTGTCCTGTCCCCTGGTTCCTGTCCCGGGCCCCGCTCCTCTCTTGGGAGACTGCCGGACCCTTTTGGGGTGGAGGGGAGCTGGGGATGCCTCTGACCCCTCCTGGTTCTGCATTCTGCCCCTTTCCCTGGTCCTTCAGGGAAGGAGATTATCCAGGGTGGACAGGGGGAATCCCTTGAGGTAAAAATGTGAGGAGCATGTGAGTGCTGCCCTGGGGTCGCTCACCCCGGTGGCACGGGGCTGGCCCTCAGCAGCATTATTCCCCACCCCTGGGCAGCAGAGGGCTGGACAGCTGGCTGACATCTTACTGTTTTGCTCAAGGCCTTCCCCTGCTTTGGAGCCTAGCAGCCCCTCCTATTATCACAGAACCAGGAAAGCCAGAGCAGGCACCCATGGCAGGACAAGGTGATCACGTGTGCCCTCTGGGTAAGGCAGAGCACCGGGGCTGACAGGTCCGCAGTGTGCTCAAGGTCACACAGCCTGCTGGTGGGGCAGGCACCTGGCTCCCTGCTCTCCCTTGCCCGTTTGCACCTTCCGTGTGGAGCCGTTAATAATAACTAACACACCATTGTAAAGCAATTATACTCCAATAAAGATGAAAAAAAAAAAAGTAACCTGGACGTTTCTCAGGCTTCCTGAGGAAGGGTTCCCTAGACTGTCTTGGGGGAGTGGGGCCCTTCCTCTCATTGGCCTGAATTAACGTCAGAACCCAGGGCCAGGGGAGGGACGTTCCACGACACCGCGCTGGCCTTTTCCTGGATTGGGAGTCAGAAACTGGGTCCCCACTCAGCATTACTCGCTCTCTTCCCTGTCTGGGCCGGCTTCCTGATCTCTTCCTGATCCACTGGGGGGGGCTCATGTTCTAGTGGCTACAGCTGTTTGCCATTGCTTCCTAAGACCAAGGCTCTGAAGAATCTGGCCTCGTGCTCCCTGGCTGCTCCCCTCTCCAGCTTGGCTGGGTCCGTGGCCCAGCATCAGCCTTTTTACACACACACGCACATGCACACTCCTCCATGGGAAAGCAGCATGGCATAGGGAACAGCAAGTCAGAAGCCCTGGGTTTGGGTCAAGGATCTGTCTGCTACTTTCTTAGCCCTTCTCAGCCTCAGTTTACTCGTGGGTCACACGAGGCACAATTGCAAGGTCTACCTCACAGCGTTGTCACGTACACCAAATGTCTTGGACCCTGTAAACAAGTGTTCGTTGTTTTCGTGTACCCTGTAATGTTAGTTCTCCTTTCTTTTCCCACACCTTCCCACAGCTCTTGCCTATCTCAGTTCACTGACCCCAGGTCCCGTGCCCTCAGGACTGTGCTACAGGACTGGTTAACCACTGTCATCCAGGTTTTTCAGGGCAATAATGATAATGTATTAATTCTTCAAGAGAGCATTTTTGTACCTGGGGTGTCGGTGCTTTACCGCCAAGTGGTGAGTGAGGTTGTGGCAGTGTCAGGCCCATGTAGCAGCTCAGTGGGGGGAACACTTGAGGGAGATGGGGACCCTCTTGCTATCCCTGAAGTCAGGCCACCCAGGAGGCTGCCTAGTCGATCTTGTGCAGGGAAAGGAAGGGGAAAGAGAGAGCTATTCTGAGAGGCCTGTCGATTGTATCAGCCTGCAGAGGTGTGGGCATCACCTCTGTGCCAGCACCAATGAGACAGGCCACCAGGTAGCAGGAAGCAGAAGCGCCATGAAGCTCGGTGAGCAGTCCAGGCTGTCGGTGCTGGAGGCCGGCAGAGCAGGGACGCTTGGGGAGCGGGAAGGGGGTGCTGGGAGGGACCTGAACAGCCCTCTCCACAACACGAGCCTCTTGTTCTCCTTCCAGTGGCCGGGGTGAAGTGAGTCTCCCCTGCCCCCTCACACACAGCTCTGAGCTGGGAACAGACAGGGGTCATGATTGGTAATCTCCAATCAGCAGATCAGCCTGGAAACAAGAAAATGAGAAAATAAAGAACTGCTGCTACCAGCAGAGCCCTTCTCATAAAGGATTTCATCAAAGATGGGGCGAGATGAAAAGCTGAGAGCCAACAGGGTCAGAGGCAAGAACCTCTGGGAAAAGACAGACTGGGGGGTCTCTTGGGGCCTCTCCCTTTTCCTCGGTGAGCTGGAAACTCAGGTCTTCTTGTCACAGAAATACCAACACTCCCACCTCCACAGCTCCAGGTCCGGCAGCCAGACGGAGGCACCTGGGGCTGTCTACCTTCTCATAATCTGAGACACTTTCCTCTACAACCTCTCCCTTCCAGAAGCTGCCTGCTGCCCACTCTCCTTCCCCCCACGTTAGCCTTTCAGACTGGCCCCGGAAAATACGAGGCTTCCTTCCTTTCTCCGAGAGTCTGCTTACTGGGCGGAGTGGACCCGAGAGACCGGACAGAGCCTTAGGCCTCCACCCATGTGTTCACTCATCCATTCACTCCCTCAGCCTGCTGCTGTGGGCTCCTCTGGGGAAGGTCACCACTCAGACACCTCTCAGTGGGGCCTCCCTTCTGGACACTTGCCAGGCACAGAGTCCAACAGCTCTGCCCATAGAGGGGTCACCAGTTACCCCAAATACCTCGGCTGTGGGCTTCGGTTCGGGCAGCTCAGGCCTGGTGCCTGCAGAGGGCCTTGGCGTGTTCCGTTCCTGTGTGGGGAGGGCAGTGCAGCCCGGCTCAGCAGCTCTCCCCGGCCCCCCTCCAGGCTCACGCATGTGGCACGGCTCCCTGGAGGCGCTCAAAGCCATTCCCCTCACACCTTCCATGAGAGAGATGGATATAGCTTTGCATATAATTGTTTATAAGCAAACAATCTAAAGTTTAAGTAAATGATACAAATTCACTTCTGAGTCCAAAATTAGCAGTTACGCTTTGTGAAGTGTCCATTAACACAGTTCTCACAGGCACCCCGTGTGGTAGGGATTGTTATCTGGGCAGACTCAAGACATCTTGCCCACGACCCGTAGCTAACAAGTGACAGAGCTTCTGCCACAGCTCCCTTTGCCCTTGGACCAGAGGCGGGGGGAAGCGTCTCAGCTTCCCCGGGGGCCACCCAGTGAGTGGAGGATGGGGTGGGGGGGTCTTCCTTCGAAGGGCTCCGGCCCCCCTCCACTGACCACACCCTCCGCTACTGCAGCCTGGCCCAGTCGTTATGGGCCCTCTTCACCTCTTCTCTGGCCATCTCCCTGGTGTTCGCCGCCATCCCCTTCTGCCGAGACGTGAAGGTGCTGGCCTCAGTCATGGCGCTGGCGGGCCTGGCCATGGGCTGCATCGACACCGTGGCCAACATGCAGCTGGTGAGGATCTACCAGAAGGACTCGGCGGTCTTCCTCCAGGTGAGCCCCCAGCAGGCGTGGGGCTGGGGGCGGGCAGGGCACAGGGGAGCTCCCTCAGCCCTCTCCCTCGGGCCAGGCATCTCCTCCCCGAGACCAGGACGGTGACCCAGAGAGAGTAGCAGGGTCGAGTTCAGTGTGACCGCTTCCAGCTGGACCATACTGGGCCGTTATCTCTGGACTGAGGTCTCTTCATCTCTAAAATGGAGTGATGATCCTGGCCTGCAGGTGGTCAGAGGAATCTAAGTGCTAATGAGAAAAGGTTCTTTGTAAGTTGGAAAGGGCGTGATGGAAGGACTTGGTGTTTTCTCTCATCTCCTCCTCTCCCTGTGTTTCTTCTTCCTTCCTTCTCCCAGTTACCCAGGATTCCAGTCCAGCCCTTCCCTTTATTAAGCCCCCTTCCCTTTGGGGTGTTAACTGGTGGATGCTAACTTGGGAACAGCCCCCAGCTGGTGGTTAAGCTTTGGGAAAGAAGAGAGAGGGAGGGCTTGGCCACTGTCACCAAGTTATCCCAGGCAGGAAGGTGGTGACAGGAGCTTCACTCCTCACCTCTCTTGCCTCCCACCCGACTGCTCCCAGACAGGGGCTCCCCAGATGGGACACAAGGTGGGGGGCAGGCAAAGCCTGAGCCATGCCTCCACCCACCCCGATTCTCTTCCCTTCCCAGGTTCTCCATTTCTTTGTGGGCTTTGGTGCACTGCTGAGCCCCCTTATCGCTGACCCCTTTCTGTCTGAGGCCAACTGCTTGCCTACCAATAGAACAGCCAACGCCACCTCCGGCAGCCACCTGCTCCATGCCTCCAGGGTCCTGGCCCACCACCATACTGGGGCCCAGCCTTGGTCCAACCAGACGCTGACCCCACAGGACGGGGCAGGGGCCCGCGTGTCCTACGCCTTCTGGATCATGGCCCTGATCAATGTGAGTGCCACTGGGGCAGGACTGGGTGGGGACTAGTGGACAGTCACCCATACCAGTCCATACCAGCTCCCAGTACAGATTCTTCTGTTTCTGAGAAACATACTAGGGCTGAGATATGCCTTCAGGAAGGCAAGAAGAGGGGAGGACTGACCCCCGGGGATTCATCTGAACACAGGGGGTTGCAGGAGATCACCTCTAAGGTCCTTCAGTTGTGACATCCTGGGATTGCGATTCTCAAGGGAGATGAAACAGTGAGCAGGTTTAGTGCAATGAGACCAGGGTCAACTTCCAAGTCACCAGAGGTTCCCTGGGGAACCAGCTCTTTTCCTCCAAGGCCAGATGATGTAGACCCTGGGACAGAGCGCTGCAGGACATACCAGGCTCTTCTCCAGGGTCCTCAGTCACTGGTGGGATTCTCCTGTGCCTGCTGTGAGGTGGGCCCCCGTGGAGGCTGGAGGATAGACAAGATGACCTCCAAGGGACCCTGCCTGCCAAGGCTGCCCTGGTGGGAGCAGGACAGGGAGACCACGTCACTGTGTCTGGGTCAGATACCAAGGCCCTCTGCACCCCAGCTCTCATCCTCCCCTGCTAAGTCAGGACTGACTCTGGTCTCTGGCTGGAAACCTCCTCTGCTGCCCTGCGGCCCAAGTTAGCCCAGGCTGGGGCCAGAGGGAGAGGTGGGACATGCTGCCCGCCAGCTCCTCCCCAGCTTGGGAAGAATGGTCGTGAACACCAGGGGTGCGCACTGGGGTGAGGCGTATTGCAGGTGGCCATCCACCTGGCTACGGGATGGAGGTGTCACATGGCTTGTCACCCCAACTTGGAGTCTGTCTTCGCTCTAGGCAGACTTGTTACCTAGCCCTCCTGAGGCAGGCAGGCTGGGCCTCAGAGTGATGCTCTACACGTAGCATCGAAAGAGGCCGTGGAGGGCACCCAGTCCCACTTAAACAGCAGGGCAGGGGTGTCCCACCATCACTGGCTCAAGGGTCTGATGAGGGGCTAGTAAGAGGCTTGGCCAGGCTGGAACCCTGACCCCCAGCACAAGCCCCTAACAGCTGCCCTATAGTCACTGCTCATGTTCCCTTCTCTTTTGTAACTTTCCCTGTACGAGATTCTTCACTGGGGGCTCTGAAAGACATACCCCTCTCCCTCTGCTCCTTTTCCTTTCTGCCCATGCCCATCATTGTTTTGGAAACAATGCGGCTTTGGGCCTGTGCCCTCCACAGGGGACCTACGAAGGCAAAGAGCACTGTCCGTACAATGTCAAGGCTGAGACTCTGGGACCAGGAAGCCGGAAGGTCCAGGCAGCTTAAGCGTGAGGTCTGCCTTCTCTTGCCCCATGGGGTGCAGAGTGGAGGCACTTTGTTTGCTGCAGGATTTCCTGACTTTTTCCATTGGTTTGTGTCTGAAGATAAACAGCCCACCCCAGAAGAGAATGGGCTGTGCATGCACGTGGGCAAACACATTCACACAGGCCAGCCCACCTGGCATTCTCTGACTTTTAAGGTAGAGCCCACCTTCCCCGAATGGGCTTCTTATAAAGATCCGGTGTGTTCCTGCCAGCAACGTCAGCCCATCCTCTGTGAAGTCCTTCCTGCCACCCACCTCCCTGGAGAGCCCAACCTGCGTGAGCACACCTCTTTTACAGCTGTTTCCCCTTGGCCTTCCCCCAGGCATTCTGCTACCACAGGCCTCTTCATGTGGGTTTCCTGTTTCTCCCATCAGACTGGAGGGAGGGCTTCACCTCCCTCATCAGACCCAGGACTCCTGAGGGCAGGGGCTGTCCTGTCCATTCAGACCAGATTTATGGCTCTAATGCTGCTGGGGTGTGTCTGACTTATTTATAAGTGGAGGGAGGCTCCCAAGGTGCCCCCAGGGAGGTGTCAGAACAGGGGTGGCATTCAGGTGACTTGGGAAAATGTCTATGCGAGCCAGCCTTCCTCCGGGCGATGCGGAGGCTTCCCCAGGGCAGCACTAGGCAGGGGCTGGCAGCCCCCTGATGTCCGTCTACCAGGCCAGCTTCGCCTGCGAGCCCAGAGGAGCCCATTAGCCCCTGGGACACTTCCACAGTTCCCTGGGCTTCCCCTCTTTTTGAAGCAAAAGGAGCTGGGATGAAGTTGCAGCAGGAAGGGCAGAGGTTAGAGTTGATGAAGAGCTCCCTGGCAGCGAGGTGGTTAGACACAGGCAAGGCACCTGAGGGAGGTGGTGAAGGCTTCTCCGGGCAACCTCAGGAACAGGAGACATTTCCCATTACTCTGGGGAGTTCATAAAACTGAAGCGGCTTAACATAAATATCAGTGAACATGACACTGGGCTCTGCACGTGAGTTGCTCACAGCATGCATTTTTCAATCCAAAGGAGTCCCTGTCTCTGTTTTCCCTGAGGATAGCCTCTGTACCTTCCTAAGGTATAACATCACCCAGAACAGCCCCTGACATGGAGATGGCACTGGTCAGAATCAGGTTGCCCGGGCGCCAGTCTAGCGCTGCCTCAAGTCAGCTGTGTGACCGTCTCTTCCAGTTGTAACAGTTTTGACTAAGTAATAACTTTAAGCCTCAGTTGCCCCACCTGGAAAATGGGGTTAATGATTTTCCCCCAGCACGTTTTACAGAACTGTGATGAACAAAAGCCAAACTTCTTTGTAAAGCATCACACGCTCTACCAGCATGAATGAGTGTGAGGGGCCCTGCTCCAGCCCTGCTCAGGACAAGGGTGTTAGAAAGGAGTTTAGCACCTCCTGTGCCAGCAGAGGCCCGGTGTGAGTCCAAGCTTTGCATGTGACAAGTACCTGTCTTTTCAGGGAAATGACTGTGGTTAAAGTCGGGCAGCAATTACACCAAGCCTGCCCAGGTGTAATTGCACCTGGCTGCATTTCCCAGGTGGGCACCCTGGGAAAAGAGCTGTCTTCTCCCAGGACTGTGCAGACATTCGCCACACAGCCACGTGGAGGTGTATGCAGCAGGCCAGGCACGGGAAATGGGGACCCTCACGGGAACAGGGCTCTCCTGACCCTCTGCCCACCCCCAGCTCCCGGTGCCCATGGCTGTGCTGTATCTGCTGTCCAAAGAGCGGCTGCTGACCTGCTGCCCTCAGAGGAGGCCCCTACTCCTGTCTGCAGATGAGCTCACCCTGGAGACGCAGCCTCCTGAGAAGGAAGACACTTCCTCGCTGCCCCCTAAGTTTCACCCAGGTGGGGGCTCTAATGAACTCTCAGGCTCATGGCCCCATACCGAGGCTTCCCTGGTAAGCCCTCCCACCCAGAGGGAGGATGTAGATCACAGGTGAGAATGGTTGGGGAAGAACCCTTGGCACTGCTGGTCTCGGGAGGCAGGAGATGGAACAAACTGGCCAAGAGGATGAGGAAGGCAGACTTCTGGCTCCAGCCTGCATTCTACCTAACCCCTCCTGTGTGACCCTGGGCGAGTTACCTGACCTCTCTGAGCCTTGCTTCCAACAGCACTGTGAGATGGACAGGGGCTGTTCCTAATAGACAGTTGGAAGCTGGAGAAGGTGGGAGGCAGTAAGTGGTCTCCCCTCTGCCAGGGCTCTCCTGACCGCCGGCCACCGTCCCTGGGTGCGCAGAGGAAGGGAGCAGGAGCTGAGACCTGTCCCTGCTCTTCTCGTATGTCATCCAGGGCACGAGGACCTGTTCCGCTGCTGCCAGAGGAAGAACTTCAAAGGAGTCCCTTCTTCTTTCTTCGCCATCCACATCACAGCCGCCCTGGTCCTGTTCATGACCGACGGCTTGACGGTGAGCCTGCCCTCAGACGGTGTCCCTTATTGGGCACCCCCTTGCGCCCCCTGAGCCTCAAGTCTGGGGATGGTAAGAGAAAGGAGGAACGTCAAGGTTTCCTAGAGACCTCACCTGTACTACAGTGGGCCCCAAAATTTAAACCAAGCACAAGTCCCAGGGGAGAGTCTCTCCAGAATTGAATACAGCCCCTTGGAACTGTGGTCTCCTGTCTCAGTCAGTTGTTTTTATTTTCATGAACTCTGTGGATAGGGGCCTCTGGTTTGTTACTGAGTGTAGGCTCCCCACATTTTTTAAAGGGGCAGTGCCCTCTTTCCCCAGGTAGAGGTCATGCCATATAAACTCTAGGGCACTCTGCTTCCTGGAATACATTCGAAGCCTGGGCTTCTCAAGCCACGTGGTAAACAAACTACAGGTGGGATCTGGGCCCAGCTATTCGGTCCACTCGTGACCTCTGTTACTCTGTTCAGTGCCTTTCTCCAGGAATCTCTAAGGATTAGGACAGTTTTGAATGGCTGATTGATTAACTGGTTGCCATATGAGGGACTCTCCAAAGAAAAGGCCCTAAAAACCTAGATGACCTGGTGGAAAGTACTCGTGACGGTACTGGTTGACTTCCAACTCTCAGTGTGACCTTGGGCAATTCACTTCCCTCTGCCCTCTCATCTGTAAAATGAGATGCCTAGACACACCTTTTTTTCAGCTGTAGCACCCTTCCTTCAACAAAAAACCTTCTGTGGAATCCTCATAAATAAGGCATGTAGTGGAACTCTGCTCTGGTTGAAGGGGGGAGCAGAGCCTGCATGACCAGACCCTTCGGGACTCCCGTGGGGACCCAGAGACACCTTCCTGGATCCCCTAGCTCCTGCAGGCACCGTCCGTAAGCTGTGGTGCCCAGGTTCCACTCTCAGCTCAGGCCTGTGTGTGCCGCGTGGTCTCGGCTCCAAGCCCACCCCTAAGCCTCTGGCAGCAGGACCAGTCCCTGCCGGCCCACACCACACCTGCCCCAGCTAGGCCTCCTCTGCGGGGGTATGCTGCAGGTGTGCTCAGCAGGACCTGTCTCCCCACAGGGGGCATACTCCGCCTTTGTGTACAGCTATGCAGTAGAGAAACCGCTGTCTGTGGGACACAAGGTGGCCGGTTACCTCCCCAGCCTCTTCTGGGGCTTCATCACTCTGGGTCGGCTCATCTCCATTCCCATCTCCTCAAGAGTGAAGCCAGCTACCATGGTTTTCGTCAATGTGGTAAGTGGCCTCCTTTCACTTTTTGGAGACCCAGAAGAACCATTCACTCCTGGCCCTAGCACTGCCCCAGGACATTTGTTCGGAACTGGACTCTGACAGCAGGTGAGAAATGTAGAAGTAGAGGGAGGAGAGGAGAGGAGAGAGATGCTGGTGGGGAAGGGATGGAAATCCAAGGGGTGGAGCCTATTCGTGCGATCTTGGAAAAGTCCTTTGCTCTCTGTGGGCCTCTGATTTTGCACCCATGGAAGAAAGGGGCTGTAGGAGACGATCAGTGCTGTGTCTGGAGCAGATCCCAGCTGACAGCCTGCAAGGAGTAGAGAGAAGCAGGTGCTGGCCTTGATCCTCCCTTGTTCACCTTGGTGCCCAGCTGGTCAGAGCCCTATGGCCAGTGGAGGGCAGGGATCCCTTGGCCTTCAGAATCACCAACTCTGGGCTGGGGCCTGGGAATTTACATCTTGCAGCTCTCCCAGATGATTCTTTTTTTTTTTTTTTTTTTTGGTGGTACGTGGGCCTCTCACTGCTGTGGCCTCTCCCGTTGCGGAGCACAGGCTCCGGACGTGCAGGCTCAGCGGCCATGGCTCACGGGCCCAGCCGCTCCGCGGCATGTGGGATCTTCCTGGATCGGGTCACGAACCCGTGTCCCCTGCATCGGCAGGCAGACTCTCAACCACTGCGCCACCAGGGAAGCCCTCCCAGATGATTCTTAAGTAGCCAGACTGGCATATAGGATGGCCTTCAAGGAACTGGTCTTCTCCGGAGGCAGGAGGTCTGGGCCTGAGAAGTGGGTTAAGACTTTTACCCTCATGTGTGTCCATGCCACCATCTATGACAAAGAGGTCCAGATTACAGATTCCTGTAAGGTTGCCTAGCCCAACCTCCGACCAGGGATTGAATCACCTCTGTAATATCCCTTCCAAAGGGTCCACAGTCTGTCTAAACACCCCCGAGTGACTGGAAACTCGCCACCTTTCCAGGAAGTCCAATCCACTGTCGGAAAGTACTTCCTTGAATTGAGTTTCTAGTGGAGAGAAGGTTGGGAACTATGTAGAGGCCACAGAGGTCAAAGATCATGAGCCCCAAGAAAGGCCCTTGGATTTGGCCTTGTGCTCGTTGATGACTTTCAAGAAAGAAATTCCTGTTCAGTGTAGATGGGAGGTGGGGGGAGGGGGTAGAAGCCAAACTCAGGAGGTTGAGGGTGGGAATCCCCTGGCAGTGCAGTGGTTCTGCTGCAGGGGGCACGGGTTTGATCCCTGGTGGGTTCGATCCCTGGTGGCCTGGGAACTCGGATCCCGCAAGCCGCACAGGGGAAGCCAAAAAAAAAAAAAAAAAGAGGTTGAGGGTAAGAAGGAAGTGGAGGTGTGAGAATTGCAAATACGTCTGTGAAGGGAGTCTTGCTTGACAGGAGTCAGGTGGTATGAGCGTGTTTGTAGGCAGAGGAGAAAGGCAGGAAGCCTGTAAGGCGGAGGCCTGTGAGGTTAGCACATCAGAGAGTAAGTGAATGAAGAAGACCAGGGGAGAGGGGACGGGGTCGAAGGACAGAGGCGAAGGAAGGGCTAAGCTTAGTAAGAAGAGGGCCCCTGTTCTGTGGAGCTGGGGTGATGGTGACGTGATGCGGGCAGAAAGACTCCTGAGGTCCGTGAGGTGGAGAAGAGTGAGGGTACAGGGGCTGCTGGTGGCCAGACTCTCTAGCACACGAGGCCAGCTGCTTAGAGAGAAGACAGTGGGCATGACTCTGGGTTGGTGAGAAAAGGAAGTCTGAAGCCTCCACATGAGTTAGGCACTGATGATAAACTCACCCGGGGTGCTGGTTTCTAAAAAGGAAAATCAGATTTCTGGGTCCAGCTCAGACTTGGTGAATCAGAATGTCCAGGGGAGGGGGCTAGCAATCTCTATATTCAACAAACACTCTAGGGGGTTCGTGTCATCAAGCAAGTTTGGGAAAACATTATCCTAGAGCAAGTGATTCCCACATACATGAGACCCACTGGAGGTGCTTTTGGAATATACAGATTCCTGGGCCCCTACCCCAGAGATTCTGATTCGGGGAGCAGGGGGAAGTGTGGAGGGGAACCTGGGTGCCTGAATTGTTTTAAAGCTTTTCAGGTACTTTTCGTGGGCAGCCTGTTGGGACCACAGCTGAACAGCCCTGAGCAAGCTCCCAGATGCTGCAGCTGCCATGTCTCGAATTCACTGCAACTTCTTCCCAGATTCCGCTCATTTTAAAATTAAGGGTCACTCTGCTCTTGATGTTCTCCTGGATCTCAACAACCACTTACTGGTTAATGAGTACACACGTGGGTGGGGGGGCCCTGCGGGGAACGGCTGGGGTGCTGAGTTCTATAGGATGAGGTCTCTGCCTTTAAGGAGCTTACAGTTGGCTAGGGAAGAAGATGGGCAGGGGAGAGGGAACGTGTGTGTCCCGGTGCAGAGGTGAGGATGAGGGTCTGGTAGGGAGGTGAGAAGCAGGCTGACAGCCAGTCTGCGCCACCGACTGAGGAGGGGGCCACGCCGAGTGGGAGCAGAGTTGGTTGGCAGAGTTGCTAATTCGCCCTTGGCATCCTCAGTCTTCTGTCATGCAGGCTAACATAAAAGAGTTAGGTGTTTTTAAAACTTCCCAAGTCTAGAGATTTTCCGGGCGACGCTTCAAACCTTTGTTTGTAAGGTCGGACCGGAGTAGGAGCTAAGCGTTTCTAAGGCATGCGCGGTAGGCTGTTTGCGAGATGTCTGGCTGGGCTCCCCTCCCCCCTTTCTCCTATTCTCAGGGTTTCCTTGGCCGCCACCAACTGGGGAAGGTGCAGTTCCCACATATTCCACAGGGGAGCGCACGGGTCACACAGCGCTGCCCCTGCGGCTGGAGAGGAACTTTTCAAGTCTGCAGACAGACTGCTGGTTTTCCTTTCTCCTTGACCAGCCAGCTTTTCCCTAATTTCTCATCGCCTTCGTCTCCGCCATGACAGGTCGGCGTGGTGGTGACGTTCCTGGTGCTTCTTGTTTTCTCCTACAATGTCGTCTTCCTGTTCGTGGGAACAGCCAGTCTGGGCCTGTTCCTCAGCAGCACCTTTCCCAGCATGCTGGCCTACACTGAGGACATCCTGCAGTACAAAGGTGAGCCGGCGCGCCCAAGAGCGAAGAGGCACTCCCTCGGGCCGGGCGCTGCTTCCTCCCCGCAAGCCCCTCTTCCTGGGGTCTTCCAGCTACAAGGTCCCTGCCCCACCTCCTCACAGAAGTGAAGGCTCCCCTCCTGACTCTGGGGGCAACAGGCTTGTTCTGGCCCACGTGCCCCCCCCCCCCCCCATTCAACGTTATACCGGATCATGTGATTTCAGACCACAGAGAAACAGTAAGCATCTCTTTCCCATTCTCTTTTTCCCGGTAGCGGTGTCTACAGACCCACAGCTGGCATCTTGTGTAACACCCATGTGCTGGAAATAACAAGTTCAAAGAAAAGCAGAGTTGCACAGGAAAAATTATAGCATAGGAAAGGGGTTTTATAACTTAGCAGTAAAGGACCTCTGTGTTTTGTTGTTGTTGTGGGTTTTGTTCGAAACAGAGGAGTAGAACAATGACTCCACACCTGATTGAGGGTTGTGCCTGATGTCGGAAACCTCTGATTCCCTCAACTAGTCTCCTTCCCTTTCCGTAGCCTCCCAAGGGCGTATAGCAAAGATCTTTTTTTAAAATAAGTTAATTAAAAATAATTGTTTTGAACATTTAACGTTACCCTCAGAAGTAATCAGAGGTGCCCTAGAGTGTTGGAAAACCAGCACTAAAGATGAGTGATTTCTCTAGAGCAGAAGTGGGGGCTGTTGGTGTAGGGGGTTGCGGGGGGCGCCAGGCAGGGTCAGAGCAATGAGAGCTATATCCCGCTCATCTGCTGAGTTGATCCTGAGACCTGGGTCCTTGAAATCAAAGGATAATCCCCAAACTTCAAACGAGTAAAGGAAGTAATGAAGTAATGTTGGTATCACCTGTCACATAGTATATCCCACAGAGGTTGAAGTGATTCACAAATGTTAGAGTTTAATAAGAAGAAGAATGTTATGTTGGTTGGTTCTGCTGCAAATGATCACTCAAATCCGTCCTCTTCTTTTCTCACCATCCCGGCCTTAGTTCAACCACTTAACCTGTTTGGATTAGTTAAGGGTGCCCAGCTTTTCGTAATTTCTAATCACTCCCATCCCTGCCTTGGCAGGTCTTGGCTTGTCTCCTGGCCTTCAGATTTGCCTCCATCAGTGGTTCTCACTGCTGGTTCCACATTAAAATCACCTGGAGCCTTTGTAACAAAGCCCAGTGCCTGGGCTTCATCTCCACGAAGTCTGATGTAACTGGTCCAGAGCTGCTGAGTGATGGTAACGTGTAGCCAGGGTGAGGAACATTTACTGGGCCGCCCTCTACACGGCTCCAGAGGGATTGCTTGGAAACACAGAGCTGCTCACAGCCTTCACATCTTCTGTGGAGCGCTTTTCCTTTCTCCAGCCTTCTCCCTCCCTGCTTCCCCTGAGAGCCCGCATTCTAGCCATGTTGAATTACTTGCTATTCCCTGATAGCACAAAACCCATTCTGTATCTCCACACTTTGGCACAAAGCGAACCCTCTTGCCTGGAATGCCCTCTCTCTTCTGTCCCACCTTCTCATCTGCCTGTTCAAGTCCCTCCCCTTCCACCCCCTCTGGGAAGCTTCTCTGACCCCACTGGGAAGGTGTGCCCCGCTCCTTTGTACCTGCCTCTCGTGTTTGTCCCACCTCAAGGCTTTTCTACCTATGTTATCTGCGTCCTCTCCTTGACAACACGCTCCCTGAATGCACCAGCAAGGGACAAGGGCAAGAGCATGGGCTTTGAGGTCATCAGCAGATCTGAAGGTCAGTCCTGTCTCCACACCTTCTGGCTTTGTGACCTTGTGCAGGTCAATTTCCTTCCCCTTTCTGAGCCTCAGTTTTCTTATGTGCAAAATTGGGATGCAAATACCTTCCTGTGAGGATGGTTTTGTGCACTAGAGGAAATGTAAAGCTCTTGACTTAGCAGTGTAACTGGCTCACAGGTGCTCAGTATATACGTTAACTCTTATTATTCATCTGAGTACCCTCAGTGTTTAGCACAGTACCTGATGCACAGTAGGTACTGAAAGGTTTTTGAACGTATGAGTGGAATAGACAGTGGGTACTGCTGACCAGTGTTGAATCTAGAGATAGCTTCATGGAGGGGAGGGAACATGAACTGCCCCAGGGTTTGGAAAGTCAGAGGAAAAAGGAAAGGCATTCTGGGGAAGGATGGGGTGGGGGGCAGTGAACAGGGTGAGAGCAAAGGCACAGAGACAGGTATAAATGTAAGTGAGGAACTTGAAGGACAGAGGAGACAATGGCGATCTCTGATTCAAACAACACTAAATGTCTACCGTACGTTGGCCACTGTGCTAATATTAAGCAGTGGTATATGCCACTGAACTAAAATTCAAGGCACATCCTCTCTCGTGGGCTTCCAGCCTGTAGAGGGAGGCTGCCTGGTAAACAGGTGGGAGGTGGGTGAGGCACGTGAGAGTAGAGTGCAGGGGGCTGAGGGAGCACAGAGGAGGAGCTAATCCAGGTTCAAGGATGGGGGCTGGGGGGAGAAGATGATGATGGAAAGCTCAACTTAAAAGATGAACAGGAGTTTTCCAGACAAAGAGGAAGAGGGGGAATGTTCAGGAGGGGGTGAAGGCATGTATGAGAAGCTGGCGGTGAGAGTGTGTGCAGGGTCAGGAAACGGAAGAGAGTTTCTCCTGACTGGAGGGTAGATTGTGAGCAGATACTGTGACAGTCTGAGCTCTCAACGGGGGCAGATTATAGAGGGCCCTGCAAACCACATTAAAGCATTTGGACCTGATCCTGATGGCAGCGCTGAAGGGTTTAAGCGGAGAACTGGCCAGCGCTCTCCTGAGCGCTCACGTGTGTCTTGCGTCAGAGTTATCCACACAGCAACCCTGCGAAAGAGGTGTTGTCATGCCCATTTTACCGAAGGAAACCAGGGCCTAGAGAATGGGAAGGACTTGCCTAAGGTCCCATGCTAGTAGGTGATGTAGCGGGCTTGGAACCCAAGTCTGACTCTGAAGCTCGGGCTCCGAAGGTCTGTGCCATGTTGCCGGATTGACCAGAGGTGTGGCTGGTCAGCACGATGCCAGGGCAGTGAGGACACTAGCCTGCCTGGCAGAGGAGGTCAGGAAATCTTTCTGGAAAGGTAATTGGCATTCCGATTGGGAAGGGCCCTGAATGCCAGGCTAAGCAACTTGGAGTTTACGCTGGAGACAATCGTG